>NC_081416.1:197493474-198693474 GCF_949786415.1 Peromyscus eremicus
GTTTCCCATTCATAAACGGAGTTGAATCACATGCAGGTTCTGGTTCTAATAGCAAGAGTTGTTTTCTGGTAAGAAAGTCACTAATTCGATCCCATTGACATACACAGTGCAAATAGCACTTGGTCTGTTCCCAAAGGTAGAGTGTGTTGGACTGAAGAGAAGCTACTGTTCTTGTCAGTTTCCTAAGTAGAGTTGAACTAGATATGGCCCATGTGTGTAGGATGCAGATTTCTTTTGTTCTGAGCAAGCTTACTCTTCTGGCTCTATAGGAAATACAGTAGAGCAGAAGAGTGCTCTTTTTTCAAATGCAGAGTATGTTTCTTTAAGGCGAGCTTGTATTTGTTTCCCATTCATAAACGGAGTTGAATTACATGCAGTTTCTGGTCCTATGAGCAAGAGGTTTTTTCTGGTAAGGAAAGTCACTAGTGTGCTCACCTTGCCATACACAGTGCAAATAGCACTCGTGTCTGTTTCCAGCAAGTACAGTGTTTTTACTGAAGAGAAGCTATTGTTCTGGTCAGTTTCCTAATCAGAGTTCAAGTAGATCTGGCCCTTGTTTTTAGGAAACACAGTTCTTTTGTTCAGAGCAAGCTCACTCTTCTGGCCCTATAGGAAACACAGTAGAGAAGAAGAATGCTCATTTCTAAAATGGAAAGTGTGTTTCTTGTAAGGCAAGCTAGTGTTTGTTTCCCATTCATAAATGGAATGGAATGAAATGCAGTTTCTGGTCCTATGAGCAATAGTTGTTTTCTGGTAAGGAAAGTCACTATTGCACTCCCACTATCATACACAGTACAAATAGCACTCGCATATGTTCCCAGCAAGTACAGTGTATTTAGTGAAGAGAAGCTACTGTTCTTGTCAGTTTCCTAAGCAGAGTAGAACTAGATATTGCCCGTGTGTAGGAAGCACAGTCCTTTTTTTCTGAGCAAGCTCACTCTACTGGCCCTATAGGAAACACAGTAGAGTAGAAGAGTGCTCTTTCCTCAAAAGCAGAGTGTGTTTCTTCTAAGGCAATGTAGTATTGGTTTCCCATTCATAAACGGAGTTGAATCACATGCAGTTTCTGGTCCTACAAACAAGACTTGTTTTCTGGTAAGTAAAGTCACTATTATGCTCCCATTGCCATACACAGTGCAAAGAGCACTCACGTCTGTTCCCAGCAAGTACAGTGTATTGGACTGAATAGAAGGTACTGTTCTTGTCAGGTTCCTAAGCAGAGTTGAATTAAATACAAACCTTGAGTGTATGAAGCACAGTTCTTTTGTTTTGAGGAGGCTCACTCTTCTGGTCCTATAGGAAACACAGTAAAGTACAAGAGTGCTCTTTTATCAAAACCAGAGTGCGTTTCTTGTAAGGCAAGCCTATGTTTGTTTCCCTTCATAAACCGAGTTGAATCACATTCTCTTTCTGGTCCTATGAGCAAGAGTTGTTTTCTGGTAAGTAAAGTCACTATTGTGCTCCCATTGCCATACACAGTGCAAATAGCACTCACGTCTGTTCACAGCAAGTACAGTGTATTGGACGGAAGAGAAGCTACACTTCATGTCAGTTTCCTAAGCAGAGTTGAACTAGATATGACCCATGTGTGTAGGAAGCACAATTCTTTTGTTCTGAGCAAGCTCACTCTTCTGGCCCTTTAGGAAACACAGTAGATTAGAAGAGTGCTATTTTCTCAAAAGAGGAGTGTGTTTCTCATAAGGCCAGCTAGTGCTTGTTTCCCATTCATAAACGGAGTTGAATCACATGCAGATTCTGGTCCTACAAACAAGAATTTTTTTCTGATAAGGAAAGTCACTATTGTGCTCCAATTGCCACATACAATGCAAATGGCATTCACGTCTATTCCCAGCAAGTACAGTGTATTGGACTGAAGTGAAGCTACTGTTCTTGTAGGATTCCTAAGCAGAGTAGAACTAGATATTGCCCGTGTGCAGGAAGCACAGTTCTTTTTTTCTGAGCAAGCTCACTCTTCTGGCCCTTTAGGAAACACAGTAGATTAGAAGAGTGCTATTTTCTCAAAAGAGGAGTGTGTTTCTCATAAGGCCAGCTAGTGCTTGTTTCCCATTCATAAACGGAGTTGAATCACATGCAGATTCTGGTCCTACAAACAAGAATTTTTTTCTGATAAGGAAAGTCACTATTGTGCTCCAATTGCCACATACAATGCAAATGGCATTCACGTCTATTCCCAGCAAGTACAGTGTATTGGACTGAAGTGAAGCTACTGTTCTTGTAGGATTCCTAAGCAGAGTAGAACTAGATATTGCCCGTGTGCAGGAAGCACAGTTCTTTTTTTCTGAGCAAGCTCACTCTTCTGGCCCTATAGGAAACACAGTAGAGTAGAAGAGTGCTCTTTCCTCAAAAGCAGAGTGTGTTTCTTGTAAGGCAATATAGTGTTGGTTTTCCATTCATAAACGGAATTGAATCACATGCAGTTTCTGGTCCTACACAAAAGACTTGTTTTCTGGTAAGTAAAGTCACTATTATGCTCCCAACACCATACAAAGTACAAATAGCACTCACATCTGTTCCCAGCAAGTACAGTGTATTGGACGGAAGTTAAGCTACTGTTTTTGAGAGTTTCCTAAGCAGAGCTGAACTAGATATTACCCGTTTGTAGGAA
The DNA here is from genome assembly GCF_949786415.1 of Peromyscus eremicus. NCBI lineage: Eukaryota > Metazoa > Chordata > Mammalia > Rodentia > Cricetidae > Peromyscus > Peromyscus eremicus. Next base: position 197,496,101 of record NC_081416.1, read on the forward strand.
GCACAGTTCTGTTTTTCTGAGCAAGCTCACTCTTAAGGCCCTATAGGAAAAACAGTAGAGTAGAAGAGTGCTCTTTTCTCAAAAGCAGAATTTGTTTCTTCTAAGGCGATGTAGTGTTTGTTTTCCATTCATAAAAGGAGTTGAATCACATGCAGTTTCTGGTCCTAGAACAAGAGTTTTTTTCTGGTAAGGAAAGACACTATTGCGCTCCCATTGCCATATACATTGCAAATGGCACTCACGACTGGTCCCAGCAAGTACACTGTATTGGACTGAAGAGAAGCTACAGTTCATGACAGTTTCCTAAGCTGAGTTGAACATGATAAGGCCCTGTGTGTAGGAAGCACAGTTCTTTTGTTCTGAGCAAGCTCACTCTTCTGGCCCTTTAGGAAACAGAGTAGAGTAGAAGAGTACTCATTTCTCAAAAGCAGAGTGTGTTTTTCCTAAGGCAATCTAGTGTTTGTTTAACATTCATAAATGGGATTTAATCACATGCAGTTTCTGGTCCTACAAACAAGACTTTTTCGGGTAAGGAAAGTCACTAAGGTGCTCCCATTACCATAAAAAGTGCAAATAGCACTCGCATGTGTTCCCAGCAAGTACAGTGTATTGGACTGAAAAGAAGCTACTGTACTTGTCAGTTTCCTAAGGAGAGGTGAACAAATTATTGCCCTTTTGTAGGAAGTACAGTTGTTTTGTTCTGAGTAAGCTCACTGTTCTGGCCCTATAGGAAACACAGTAGAATAGAAGAGTCCTCTTTTCTCAACAGCAGAGTATGTTTCTTGTAAGGCGAGCTAGTGTTTGTTTCCCATTCATGAACGGAGTTGAATCTCATGAAGTTTCTGGGCTAAGAGCAAGAATTGTTTAATGGTAAGGAAAGTCACTAATGTCCTCCCTTTGCTGTACACAGCGCAAATAGCACTCACGTCTGTTCCCAGCAAGTACAGTTTATTGGGTGAAGAGAAGCTAATGTTCTTATCACTTTCCTAAGTAGAGTTGAAGTAGATAGAGCCTTGTGTGTCGGAAGCACATTTCTTTGTTCTGAGTAAGCTCACTGTTCTAGCCCTATAGGAAACACAGTAGAGTAGATGTTTGCTCTTTCTCCAAAGCAGAATGTGTTTATTGTAAGGAGAGCTAGTGTTTGTTTCCCATTCATAAACGGAGTTGAATCACATGCAGATTCTGGTCCTACAAACAAGAATTTTTTTCTGATAAGGAAAGTCACTATTGTGCTCCAATTGCCACATACAAGGCAAATGGCATTCACGTCTATTCCCAGCAAGTACAGTGTATTGGACTGAAGTGAAGCTACTGTTCTTGTAGGATTCCTAAGCAGAGTAGAACTAGATATTGCCCGTGTGCAGGAAGCACAGTTCTTTTTTTCTGAACAAGCTCACTCTTCTGGCCCTATAGGAAACACAGTAGAGTAGAAGAGTGCTCTTTTCTCAAAAGCAGAGTGTGTTTCTTGTAAGGCAATATAGTGTTGGTTTTCCATTCATAAACGGAATTGAATCACATGCAGTTTCTGGTCCTACACAAAAGACTTGTTTTCTGGTAAGTAAAGTCACTATTATGCTCCCAACACCATACAAAGTGCAAATAGCACTCACACCTGTTCCCAGCAAGTACAGTGTATTGGACGGAAGTTAAGCTACTGTTTTTGAGAGTTTCCTAAGCAGAGCTGAACTAGATATTACCTGTTTGTAGGAAGCACAGTTCTGTTTTTCTGAGCAAGCTCACTCTTAAGGCCCTATAGGAAAAACAGTAGAGTAGAAGAGTGCTCTTTTCTCAAAAGCAGAATTTGTTTCTTCTAAGGCGATGTAGTGTTTGTTTTCCATTCATAAAAGGAGTTGAATCACATGCAGTTTCTGGTCCTAGGAACAAGAGTTTTTTTCTGGTAAGGAAAGACACTATTGCGCTCCCATTGCCATATACATTGCAAATGGCACTCACGACTGGTCCCAGCAAGTACACTGTATTGGACTGAAGAAAAGCTACAGTTCATGACAGTTTCCTAAGCTGAGTTGAACATGATATGGCCCCTGTGTGTAGGAAGCACAGTTCTTTTGTTCTGAGCAAGCTCACTCTTCTGGCCCTTTAGGAAACAGAGTAGAGTAGAAGAGTACTCATTTCTCAAAAGCAGAGTGTGTTTTTCCTAAGGCAATCTAGTGTTTGTTTAACATTCATAAATGGGATTTAATCACATGCAGTTTCTGGTCCTACAAACAAGACTTTTTCGGGTAAGGAAAGTCACTAAGGCGCTCCCATTACCATAAAAAGTGCAAATAGCACTCGCGTGTGTTCCCAGCAAGTACACTGTATTGGACTGAAAAGAAGCTACTGTTCTTGTCCGTTTCCTAAGGAGAGGTGAACAAATTATTGCCCTTTTGTAGGAAGTACAGTTGTTTTGTTCTGAGTAAGCTCACTGTTCTGGCCCTATAGGAAACACAGTAGAATAGAAGAGTCCTCTTTTCTCAACAGCAGAGTATGTTTCTTGTAAGGCGAGCTAGTGTTTGTTTCCCATTCATGAACGGAGTTGAATCTCATGCAGTTTCTGGGCTAAGAGCAAGAATTGTTTAATGGTAAGGAAAGTCACTAATGTCCTCCCTTTGCCGTACACAGCGCAAATTGTACTCACGTCTGTTCCCAGCAAGTACAGTTTATTGGGTGAAGAGAAGCTAATGTTCTTATCACTTTCCTAAGTAGAGTTGAACTAGATAGAGCCTTGTGTATCGGAAGCACATTTCTTTGTTTTGAGTAAGCTCACTGTTCTAGCCCTATAGGAAACACAGTAGAGTAGATGTTTGCTCTTTCTCCAAAGCAGAATGTGTTTATTGTAAGGAGAGCTAGTGTTTGTTTCCCATTCATAAACGGAGTTGAATCACATGCAGGTTCTGGTTTTAATAGCAAGAGTTGTTTTCTGGTAAGAAAGTCACTAATTCGATCCCATTGACATACACAGTGCAAATAGCACTTGGTCTGTTCCCAAAGGTAGAGTGTGTTGGACTGAAGAGAAGCTACTGTTCTTGTCAGTTTCCTAAGTAGAGTTGAACTAGATATGGCCCATGTGTGTAAGATGCAGATTTCTTTCGTTCTGAGCAAGCTTACTCTTCTGGCTCTGTAGGAAATACAGTAGAGCAGAAGAGTGCTCTTTTTTCAAATGCAGAGTATGTTTCTTTAAGGCGAGCTTGGATTTGTTTCCCATTCATAAACGGAGTTGAATTACATGCAGTTTCTGGTCCTATGAGCAAGAGGTTTTTTCTGGTAAGGAAAGTCACTAGTGTGCTCACCTTGCCATACACAGTGCAATAGCACTCGTGTCTGTTTCCAGCAAGTACAGTGTTTTTACTGAAGAGAAGCTATTGTTCTGGTCAGTTTCCTAATCAGAGTTCAAGTAGATCTGGCCCTTGTTTTTAGGAAACACAGTTCTTTTGTTCAGAGCAAGCTCACTCTTCTGGCCCTATAGGAAACACAGTAGAGAAGAAGAATGCTCATTTCTAAAATGGAAAGTGTGTTTCTTGTAAGGCAAGCTAGTGTTTGTTTCCCATTCATAAATGGAATGGAATGAAATGCAGTTTCTGGTCCTATGAGCAATAGTTGTTTTCTGGTAAGGAAAGTCACTATTGCACTCCCACTATCATACACAGTACAAATAGCACTCGCATAAGTTCCCAGCAAGTACAGTGTATTTAGTGAAGAGAAGCTACTGTTCTTGTCAGTTTCCTAAGCAGAGTAGAACTAGATATTGCCCGTGTGTAGGAAGCACAGTCCTTTTTTTCTGAGCAAGCTCACTCTACTGGCCCTATAGGAAACACAGTAGAGTAGAAGAGTGCTCTTTCCTCAAAAGCAGAGTGTGTTTCTTCTAAGGCAATGTAGTATTGGTTTCCCATTCATAAACGGAGTTGAATCACATGCAGTTTCTGGTCCTACAAACAAGACTTGTTTTCTGGTAAGTAAAGTCACTATTATGCTCCCATTGCCATACACAGTGCAAAGAGCACTCACGTCTGTTCCCAGCAAGTACAGTGTATTGGACTGAATAGAAGGTAGTGTTCTTGTCAGGTTTCTAAGCAGAGTTGAATTAAATACAAACCTTGAGTGTATGAAGCACAGTTCTTTTGTTTTGAGGAGGCTCACTCTTCTGGTCCTATAGGAAACACAGTAAAGTACAAGAGTGCTCTTTTATCAAAACCAGAGTGCGTTTCTTGTAAGGCAAGCCTGTGTTTGTTTCCCTTCATAAACCGAGTTGAATCACATTCTCTTTCTGGTCCTATGAGCAAGAGTTGTTTTCTGGTAAGTAAAGTCACTATTGTGCTCCCATTGCCATACACAGTGCAAATAGCACTCACGTCTGTTCACAGCAAGTACAGTGTATTGGACGGAAGAGAAGCTACACTTCATGTCAGTTTCCTAAGCAGAGTTGAACTAGATATGACCCATGTGTGTAGGAAGCACAATTCTTTTGTTCTGAGCAAGCTCACTCTTCTGGCCCTTTAGGAAACACAGTAGATTAGAAGAGTGCTATTTTCTCAAAAGAAGAGTGTGTTTCTCATAAGGCCAGCTAGTGCTTGTTTCCCATTCATAAACAGAGTTGAATCACATGCAGATTTTGGTCCTACAAACAAGAATTTTTTTCTGATAAGGAAAGTCACTATTGTGCTCCAATTGCCACATACAAGGCAAATGGCACTCACGTCTATTCCCAGCAAGTACAGTGTATTGGACTGAAGTTAAGCTACTGTTCTTGTAGGATTCCTAAGCAGAGTAGAACTAGATATTGCCCGTGTGCAGGAAGCACAGTTCTTTTTTTCTGAGCAAGCTCACTCTTCTGGCCCTATAGGAAACACAGTAGAGTAGAAGAGTGCTCTTTTCTCAAAAGCAGAGTGTGTTTCTTGTAAGGCAATATAGTGTTGGTTTTCCATTCATAAACGGAATTGAATCACATGCAGTTTCTGGTCCTACACAAAAGACTTGTTTTCTGGTAAGTAAAGTCACTATTATGCTCCCAACACCTTACAAAGTGCAAATAGCACTCACATCTGTTCCCAGCAAGTACAGTGTATTGGACGGAAGTTAAGCTACTGTTTTTGAGAGTTTCCTAAGCAGAGCTGAACTAGATATTACCCGTTTGTAGGAAGCACAGTTCTGTTTTTCTGAGCAAGCTCACTCTTAAGGCCCTATAGGAAAAACAGTAGAGTAGAAGAGTGCTCTTTTCTCAAAAGCAGAATTTGTTTCTTCTAAGGCGATGTAGTGTTTGTTTTCCATTCATAAAAGGAGTTGAATCACATGCAGTTTCTGGTCCTAGGAACAAGAGTTTTTTTCTGGTAAGGAAAGACACTATTGCGCTCCCATTGCCATATACATTGCAAATGGCACTCACGACTGGTCCCAGCAAGTACACTGTATTGGACTGAAGAGAAGCTACAGTTCATGACAGTTTCTTAAGCTGAGTTGAACATGATATGGCCCCTGTGTGTAGGAAGCACAGTTCTTTTGTTCTGAGCAAGCTCACTCTTCTGGCCCTTTAGGAAACAGAGTAGAGTAGAAGAGTACTCATTTCTCAAAAGCAGAGTGTGTTTTTCCTAAGGCAATCTAGTGTTTGTTTAACATTCATAAATGGGATTTAATCACATGCAGTTTCTGGTCCTACAAACAAGACTTTTTCGGGTAAGGAAAGTCACTAAGGCGCTCCCATTACCATAAAAAGTGCAAATAGCACTCGCGTGTGTTCCCAGCAAGTACACTGTATTGGACTGAAAAGAAGCTACTGTTCTTGTCCGTTTCCTAAGGAGAGGTGAACAAATTATTGCCCTTTTGTAGGAAGTACAGTTGTTTTGTTCTGAGTAAGCTCACTGTTCTGGCCCTATAGGAAACACAGTAGAATAGAAGAGTCCTCTTTTCTCAACAGCAGAGTATGTTTCTTGTAAGGCGAGCTAGTGTTTGTTTCCCATTCATGAACGGAGTTGAATCTCATGCAGTTTCTGGGCTAAGAGCAAGAATTGTTTAATGGTAAGGAAAGTCACTAATGTCCTCCCTTTGCCGTACACAGCGCAAATTGCACTCACGTCTGTTCCCAGCAAGTACAGTTTATTGGGTGAAGAGAAGCTAATGTTCTTATCACTTTCCTAAGTAGAGTTGAACTAGATAGAGCCTTGTGTGTCGGAAGCACATTTCTTTGTTTTGAGTAAGCTCACTGTTCTAGCCCTATAGGAAACACAGTAGAGTAGATGTTTGCTCTTTCTCCAAAGCAGAATGTGTTTATTGTAAGGAGAGCTAGTGTTTGTTTCCCATTCATAAACGGAGTTGAATCACATGCAGGTTCTGGTTTTAATAGCAAGAGTTGTTTTCTGGTAAGAAAGTCACTAATTCGATCCCATTGACATACACAGTGCAAATAGCACTTGGTCTGTTCCCAAAGGTAGAGTGTGTTGGACTGAAGAGAAGCTACTGTTCTTGTCAGTTTCCTAAGTAGAGTTGAACTAGATATGGCCCATGTGTGTAGGATGCAGATTTCTTTTGTTCTGAGCAAGCTTACTCTTCTGGCTCTATAGGAAATACAGTAGAGCAGAAGAGTGCTCTTTTTTCAAATGCAGAGTATGTTTCTTTAAGGCGAGCTTGTATTTGTTTCCCATTCATAAACGGAGTTGAATTACATGCAGTTTCTGGTCCTATGAGCAAGAGGTTTTTTCTGGTAAGGAAAGTCACTAGTGTGCTCACCTTGCCATACACAGTGCAAATAGCACTCGTGTCTGTTTCCAGCAAGTACAGTGTTTTTACTGAAGAGAAGCTATTGTTCTGGTCAGTTTCCTAATCAGAGTTCAAGTAGATCTGGCCCTTGTTTTTAGGAAACACAGTTCTTTTGTTCAGAGCAAGCTCACTCTTCTGGCCCTATAGGAAACACAGTAGAGAAGAAGAATGCTCATTTCTAAAATGGAAAGTGTGTTTCTTGTAAGGCAAGCTAGTGTTTGTTTCCCATTCATAAATGGAATGGAATGAAATGCAGTTTCTGGTCCTATGAGCAATAGTTGTTTTCTGGTAAGGAAAGTCACTATTGCACTCCCACTATCATACACAGTACAAATAGCACTCGCATATGTTCCCAGCAAGTACAGTGTATTTAGTGAAGAGAAGCTACTGTTCTTGTCAGTTTCCTAAGCAGAGTAGAACTAGATATTGCCCGTGTGTAGGAAGCACAGTCCTTTTTTTCTGAGCAAGCTCACTCTACTGGCCCTATAGGAAACACAGTAGAGTAGAAGAGTGCTCTTTCCTCAAAAGCAGAGTGTGTTTCTTCTAAGGCAATGTAGTATTGGTTTCCCATTCATAAACGGAGTTGAATCACATGCAGTTTCTGGTCCTACAAACAAGACTTGTTTTCTGGTAAGTAAAGTCACTATTATGCTCCCATTGCCATACACAGTGCAAAGAGCACTCACGTCTGTTCCCAGCAAGTACAGTGTATTGGACTGAATAGAAGGTACTGTTCTTGTCAGGTTCCTAAGCAGAGTTGAATTAAATACAAACCTTGAGTGTATGAAGCACAGTTCTTTTGTTTTGAGGAGGCTCACTCTTCTGGTCCTATAGGAAACACAGTAAAGTACAAGAGTGCTCTTTTATCAAAACCAGAGTGCGTTTCTTGTAAGGCAAGCCTATGTTTGTTTCCCTTCATAAACCGAGTTGAATCACATTCTCTTTCTGGTCCTATGAGCAAGAGTTGTTTTCTGGTAAGTAAAGTCACTATTGTGCTCCCATTGCCATACACAGTGCAAATAGCACTCACGTCTGTTCACAGCAAGTACAGTGTATTGGACGGAAGAGAAGCTACACTTCATGTCAGTTTCCTAAGCAGAGTTGAACTAGATATGACCCATGTGTGTAGGAAGCACAATTCTTTTGTTCTGAGCAAGCTCACTCTTCTGGCCCTTTAGGAAACACAGTAGATTAGAAGAGTGCTATTTTCTCAAAAGAGGAGTGTGTTTCTCATAAGGCCAGCTAGTGCTTGTTTCCCATTCATAAACGGAGTTGAATCACATGCAGATTCTGGTCCTACAAACAAGAATTTTTTTCTGATAAGGAAAGTCACTATTGTGCTCCAATTGCCACATACAATGCAAATGGCATTCACGTCTATTCCCAGCAAGTACAGTGTATTGGACTGAAGTGAAGCTACTGTTCTTGTAGGATTCCTAAGCAGAGTAGAACTAGATATTGCCCGTGTGCAGGAAGCACAGTTCTTTTTTTCTGAGCAAGCTCACTCTTCTGGCCCTTTAGGAAACACAGTAGATTAGAAGAGTGCTATTTTCTCAAAAGAGGAGTGTGTTTCTCATAAGGCCAGCTAGTGCTTGTTTCCCATTCATAAACGGAGTTGAATCACATGCAGATTCTGGTCCTACAAACAAGAATTTTTTTCTGATAAGGAAAGTCACTATTGTGCTCCAATTGCCACATACAATGCAAATGGCATTCACGTCTATTCCCAGCAAGTACAGTGTATTGGACTGAAGTGAAGCTACTGTTCTTGTAGGATTCCTAAGCAGAGTAGAACTAGATATTGCCCGTGTGCAGGAAGCACAGTTCTTTTTTTCTGAGCAAGCTCACTCTTCTGGCCCTATAGGAAACACAGTAGAGTAGAAGAGTGCTCTTTCCTCAAAAGCAGAGTGTGTTTCTTGTAAGGCAATATAGTGTTGGTTTTCCATTCATAAACGGAATTGAATCACATGCAGTTTCTGGTCCTACACAAAAGACTTGTTTTCTGGTAAGTAAAGTCACTATTATGCTCCCAACACCATACAAAGTACAAATAGCACTCACATCTGTTCCCAGCAAGTACAGTGTATTGGACGGAAGTTAAGCTACTGTTTTTGAGAGTTTCCTAAGCAGAGCTGAACTAGATATTACCCGTTTGTAGGAAGCACAGTTCTGTTTTTCTGAGCAAGCTCACTCTTAAGGCCCTATAGGAAAAACAGTAGAGTAGAAGAGTGCTCTTTTCTCAAAAGCAGAATTTGTTTCTTCTAAGGCGATGTAGTGTTTGTTTTCCATTCATAAAAGGAGTTGAATCACATGCAGTTTCTGGTCCTAGGAACAAGAGTTTTTTTCTGGTAAGGAAAGACACTATTGCGCTCCCATTGCCATATACATTGCAAATGGCACTCACGACTGGTCCCAGCAAGTACACTGTATTGGACTGAAGAGAAGCTACAGTTCATGACAGTTTCCTAAGCTGAGTTGAACATGATATGGCCCCTGTGTGTAGGAAGCACAGTTCTTTTGTTCTGAGCAAGCTCACTCTTCTGGCCCTTTAGGAAACAGAGTAGAGTAGAAGAGTACTCATTTCTCAAAAGCAGAGTGTGTTTTTCCTAAGGCAATCTAGTGTTTGTTTAACATTCATAAATGGGATTTAATCACATGCAGTTTCTGGTCCTACAAACAAGACTTTTTCGGGTAAGGAAAGTCACTAAGGCGCTCCCATTACCATAAAAAGTGCAAATAGCACTCGCGTGTGTTCCCAGCAAGTACACTGTATTGGACTGAAAAGAAGCTACTGTTCTTGTCCGTTTCCTAAGGAGAGGTGAACAAATTATTGCCCTTTTGTAGGAAGTACAGTTGTTTTGTTCTGAGTAAGCTCACTGTTCTGGCCCTATAGGAAACACAGTAGAATAGAAGAGTCCTCTTTTCTCAACAGCAGAGTATGTTTCTTGTAAGGCGAGCTAGTGTTTGTTTCCCATTCATGAACGGAGTTGAATCTCATGCAGTTTCTGGGCTAAGAGCAAGAATTGTTTAATGGTAAGGAAAGTCACTAATGTCCTCCCTTTGCCGTACACAGCGCAAATTGCACTCACGTCTGTTCCCAGCAAGTACAGTTTATTGGGTGAAGAGAAGCTAATGTTCTTATCACTTTCCTAAGTAGAGTTGAACTAGATAGAGCCTTGTGTGTCGGAAGCACATTTCTTTGTTTTGAGTAAGCTCACTGTTCTAGCCCTATAGGAAACACAGTAGAGTAGATGTTTGCTCTTTCTCCAAAGCAGAATGTGTTTATTGTAAGGAGAGCTAGTGTTTGTTTCCCATTCATAAACGGAGTTGAATCACATGCAGGTTCTGGTTTTAATAGCAAGAGTTGTTTTCTGGTAAGAAAGTCACTAATTCGATCCCATTGACATACACAGTGCAAATAGCACTTGGTCTGTTCCCAAAGGTAGAGTGTGTTGGACTGAAGAGAAGCTACTGTTCTTGTCAGTTTCCTAAGTAGAGTTGAACTAGATATGGCCCATGTGTGTAGGATGCAGATTTCTTTTGTTCTGAGCAAGCTTACTCTTCTGGCTCTATAGGAAATACAGTAGAGCAGAAGAGTGCTCTTTTTTCAAATGCAGAGTATGTTTCTTTAAGGCGAGCTTGTATTTGTTTCCCATTCATAAACGGAGTTGAATTACATGCAGTTTCTGGTCCTATGAGCAAGAGGTTTTTTCTGGTAAGGAAAGTCACTAGTGTGCTCACCTTGCCATACACAGTGCAAATAGCACTCGTGTCTGTTTCCAGCAAGTACAGTGTTTTTACTGAAGAGAAGCTATTGTTCTGGTCAGTTTCCTAATCAGAGTTCAAGTAGATCTGGCCCTTGTTTTTAGGAAACACAGTTCTTTTGTTCAGAGCAAGCTCACTCTTCTGGCCCTATAGGAAACACAGTAGAGAAGAAGAATGCTCATTTCTAAAATGGAAAGTGTGTTTCTTGTAAGGCAAGCTAGTGTTTGTTTCCCATTCATAAATGGAATGGAATGAAATGCAGTTTCTGGTCCTATGAGCAATAGTTGTTTTCTGGTAAGGAAAGTCACTATTGCACTCCCACTATCATACACAGTACAAATAGCACTCGCATATGTTCCCAGCAAGTACAGTGTATTTAGTGAAGAGAAGCTACTGTTCTTGTCAGTTTCCTAAGCAGAGTAGAACTAGATATTGCCCGTGTGTAGGAAGCACAGTCCTTTTTTTCTGAGCAAGCTCACTCTACTGGCCCTATAGGAAACACAGTAGAGTAGAAGAGTGCTCTTTCCTCAAAAGCAGAGTGTGTTTCTTCTAAGGCAATGTAGTATTGGTTTCCCATTCATAAACGGAGTTGAATCACATGCAGTTTCTGGTCCTACAAACAAGACTTGTTTTCTGGTAAGTAAAGTCACTATTATGCTCCCATTGCCATACACAGTGCAAAGAGCACTCACGTCTGTTCCCAGCAAGTACAGTGTATTGGACTGAATAGAAGGTACTGTTCTTGTCAGGTTCCTAAGCAGAGTTGAATTAAATACAAACCTTGAGTGTATGAAGCACAGTTCTTTTGTTTTGAGGAGGCTCACTCTTCTGGTCCTATAGGAAACACAGAAAAGTACAAGAGTGCTCTTTTATCAAAACCAGAGTGCGTTTCTTGTAAGGCAAGCCTGTGTTTGTTTCCCTTCATAAACCGAGTTGAATCACATTCTCTTTCTGGTCCTATGAGCAAGAGTTGTTTTCTGGTAAGTAAAGTCACTATTGTGCTCCCATTGCCATACACAGTGCAAATAGCACTCACGTCTGTTCACAGCAAGTACAGTGTATTGGACGGAAGAGAAGCTGCACTTCATGTCAGTTTCCTAAGCAGAGTTGAACTAGATATGACCCATGTGTGTAGGAAGCACAATTCTTTTGTTCTGAGCAAGCTCACTCTTCTGGCCCTTTAGGAAACACAGTAGATTAGAAGAGTGCTATTTTCTCAAAAGAAGAGTGTGTTTCTCATAAGGCCAGCTAGTGCTTGTTTCCCATTCATAAACAGAGTTGAATCACATGCAGATTCTGGTCCTACAAACAAGAATTTTTTTCTGATAAGGAAAGTCACTATTGTGCTCCAATTGCCACATACAAGGCAAATGGCACTCACGTCTATTCCCAGCAAGTACAGTGTATTGGACTGAAGTTAAGCTACTGTTCTTGTAGGATTCCTAAGCAGAGTAGAACTAGATATTGCGCGTGTGCAGGAAGCACAGTTCTTTTTTTCTGAGCAAGCTCACTCTTCTGGCCCTATAGGAAACACAGTAGAGTAGAAGAGTGCTCTTTTCTCAAAAGCAGAGTGTGTTTCTTGTAAGGCAATATAGTGTTGGTTTTCCATTCATAAATGGAATTGAATCACATGCAGTTTCTGGTCCTACACAAAAGACTTGTTTTCTGGTAAGTAAAGTCACTATTATGCTCCCAACACCATACAAAGTACAAATAGCACTCACATCTGTTCCCAGCAAGTACAGTGTATTGGACGGAAGTTAAGCTACTGTTTTTGAGAGTTTCCTAAGCAGAGCTGAACTAGATATTACCCGTTTGTAGGAAGCACAGTTCTGTTTTTCTGAGCAAGCTCACTCTTAAGGCCCTATAGGAAAAACAGTAGAGTAGAAGAGTGCTCTTTTCTCAAAAGCAGAATTTGTTTCTTCTAAGGCGATGTAGTGTTTGTTTTCCATTCATAAAAGGAGTTGAATCACATGCAGTTTCTGGTCCTAGGAACAAGAGTTTTTTTTCTGGTAAGGAAAGACACTATTGCGCTCCCATTGCCATATACATTGCAAATGGCACTCACGACTGGTCCCAGCAAGTACACTGTATTGGACTGAAGAGAAGCTACAGTTCATGACAGTTTCCTAAGCTGAGTTGAACATGATAAGGCCCTGTGTGTGCAGGAAGCACAGTTTTTTTGGTCTGAGCACGATCACAGTTTTGGCCCTCTAGGAAACACAGTAGATTAGAAGAGTGCTCTTTTCTCAAAAGGACAGTGTGTTTCTTGTCAGGTCGGCTAGTGTTCGTTTCCCATTCATAAACGGAGTTGAATCACATGCAGTTTCTGGTCCTACAAACAAGACTTGTTTTCTCGTAAGGAAAGTCATTTTTGTGCTCCCATTTAAATACACAGGGCAAATAGCACTCGTGTCTGTTTCCAGCAAGTACAGTGTAATGGACTGAAGAGAAGCTGCTGTTCTTGCCAGTTTCCTAAGCAGAGTTGAACTAGATATGGCTCGTGTGTGTAGGAAGCACAGTTCTTTTGTTCTGAGCAAGCTCACCGTTCTGGCCAATAGGAAACACAGTAGAGTAGAAGACTGGTCTTTTCTCAAAAGCAAAGTGTGTTCCTTGTAAGGAGATGTAGTGTTTGTTTCCCATTCATAAACGGAGTTGAATCACATGCAATTTATGGTCCTGCAAACAAGACTTGTTTTCTGGTAAGGAAAGTCACTATTTTGCTCCCAATGCCATACACAGTGCAAAGAGCACTCACGTCTGTTCCCAGCAAGTACAGTGTATTGGACTGAAGCGAAGCTACTATTCTTGTCAGTTTCCTAAGCAGAGTTGAACTAGATACGGCCCTTGAGTGTATGAAGCACAATTCTTTTGTTTTCAGGAGGCTCACTCTTCTGGCCCTATAGAAAACACAGTAGAGTAGAAGAGTGCTCTTTTCTCAAAAGCAGAGTATGTTTCTTTAAGGCGAGCTTGTGTTTGTTTCCCATTCATAAACGGAGTTAAATCACATGCAGTTTCTTGTCCTATGGGAAAGAGGTGTTTTCTGGTAATGAAAGTCATTATTGCGCTCCCCTTGCCATACACAGTGCAAATAGCACTCGCATTTCTTCCCAGGAATTACACTGTATTGGACTGAAGAGAAGCTACTGTTTTTGGCAGTTTCCTAAGCAGAGTTGAACTGAATAAGGTCCGTGTGTGTAGTAAGCACAGTTCTTTTTTTGTGAGCAAGCTCAATCTTCTGGCCCAATAGGAAACACAGGAGAGTAGAAGAGTGCTCTTTTCTCAAAAGCAGAGTGTGTTTCTTGTAAGGCGAGCTAGTGTTTGTTTCCCATTCATAAACAGATTTGAATCACATGCAGTTTCTGGTCCTATGGGCAAGAAGAGTTTTCTGATAACGAAAGTCACTATTGCGCTCCCCTTGCCATACACAGTGCAAATAGCACTCACATCTGTATTGGACTGAAGAGAAGCTACTGTTTTTGGCAGTTTCCTAAGCAGAGTTGAACTGAATAAGTCCTTTGAGTGTAGTAAGCACATTTCTTTTTTGTGAGCAAGCTCAATTTTCTGGCCCAATAGGAAACACAGTAGAGTAGAAGAGTGCTTTTTTCTCAAAAGCAGAGTGTGTTTCTTGTAAGGAGAGCTAGTGTTTGTTTTCCATTCATAAACGGAGTTGAATCACATGCAGTTTCTTGTCCTACGTGCAAGAGTTATTTTCTGCTAAGGAATGACACTATTGTGCTCCCATAGCCATACACAGTACAAATTGCACTAGCGTCTGTTCCCAGCAAGTACAGTGTATTGGACTGAAGAAAAGCTACTGTACTTGTCAGTTTCTGAAGCAGAGTTGAATTAGATATGGCCCGTGTGTAGGAAACAAATTTCTTTTGTTCTGAGCAAGGTCATTCTTCTGGCCCTATAGTTTACACATAGAGTAGAAGAGTGCTCTTTTCTCAAAAGCAGAGTGTGTTTCTTGTAAGGCGAGCTAGTGTTTGTTTCCCATTCATAAATGGAGTTGAATCACATTCAGTTTCTGATCCTATGAGCAAGAGTTGTTTTCTGGTAAGGAAAGACACAAATGTGCTCCCATTGTCATACACAGTGTAAATAGCTCTGGCGTCTGTTAATGCAGTGTATTGGATTGAAGACAAGCTAATGTCCTTTTCAGTTTCCTAAGCAGAGTTGAACTAGATATGACCTGTGAGTATAGGAAGCACAATTCTTTTTTTCTGAGCAAGCTCATACTTCTGGCCCTATAGGAAACAGAGTAGAGTAGAAGCGTGCTCTTTTTTCAAAAGCAGAGTTTGTTTCTCATAAGACAAGCCTGTGTTTGTTTCCCATTCATCAACAGAGTTGAATCACATGCAGTTTCTAATCCTACAAACAAGACTTTTTTTCTGGTAAGGAAAGTCACTATTGCGCTCCCAATGCCATACTCAGGGCAAATAGCACTTGTGTCTGTTTCCAGCAAGAACAGTGTATTGGACTGAAGAGAAGCTACTGTTCTTGCGAGTTTCCTAAGCAGAGTTGAACTAGATATTGCCCATGTGTGTAGGAAGCACAGTTCTTTTGTTCTGAGGAAGCTCACTCTTCTGGCTCTATAGGAAACACAGTAGAGTAGATGAGTGCTCTTTTCTCAAAAGCGGAGTATGTTTATTGTAAGGCGAGCAAGTGTTTGTTTCCCAGTCATAAATGGAGTTGAATCACATGCAGTTTCTGGTCTTACGAGCAAGAGTTGTTTTCTGGTAAGGAAAGTCACTAATGCCCTCCCATTGCCATACAGTGTGCAAATAGCACTCACGTCTGTCCCCAGCAATTACAATGTATTGGACTGAAGAGAAGCTACTGTTCATATCAGTTTCCTAAGCAGAAATGAAATAGATAAGGCCTGTGTGTGTAGGAAGCACAGTTTTTTTTTTCTTTCTGAGCCAGCTCACTCTTCTGGCTCTATAGGAAACACAGTAGAGTAGAAGAGTGCTCATATCTCAAAAGCAAAGTGTGTTTCTGGTAAGGACAGCTAGTATTTGTTTTCAATTCATAAACTGAGTTAAATAATATGCAGTTTCTGGTCCTATGAGTAAGAGTTGTTTTCTGGTAAGGAAAGTCACTATTGCGCTGCCATTGTCATACACAGTGCAAATAGCACTAGTGTGTGTTCAGAGCCAGTACACTGTATCAGACTGAAGAGAAGCTTCTGTTCTTGTCAGTTTCCTAAGCAGAGTTGAACTATATATGGCCCGTGTGTGTAGGAAGCACAGTTCTTTTGTCCTGAGCATGCTCACTGTTCTGGCCCTACAAGAAACACAGTAGAGTAGAAGAGTGCTCTTTTCTCAAAAGCAGAGTGTGTTTCTTGTAAGGCAAGCTAGTGTTTCTTTCCCATTCATAAACGTAGTTGAATCTCATTCAGTTTATTGTCCTACGAGCAAAAGTTGTTTTTTTTAGTAAGGAACATCACTAATGCCCTCCCATTGCCATACACAGTGCAAATAGCACTCACGTCTGTTCCCAGCAAGTACAGAGTATTGGACTGAAGAGTAGCGACTGTTCTTTTCAGTTCCCGAAAAGTTGAACTAGATATTGCCCGTGTGTTGGAGGCACAGTTGTTTTGCTCTGAGCAAGCTCACTGTTCTGGCCCTATAGGAAACTCAGTAGAGTAGAAGAGTGCTCTTTTTTCAAAAGCAGAGTTTATTCCTTGTAAGGCGAGCTAGTGTATGTTTCCCATTCATAAACGGAGTGGAATGAAATGCAGTTTTTGGTTCTATGTGCAATAGGTGTTTTCTGGTTATAAAATTCTTTATTGTGTTCCCATTGCCATACACGGTACAAATAACACTCGCATATGTTCCCAGCAAGTATTGTGTATTTAATGAAGAGAAGCTACTGTTCTTGTCAGTTTCCTAAGCAGAGTGGAAAGAGATATGGTCCATTTGTGTAGGAAGTACAGTTCTTTTGTTCTGAGCAAGCTCACTCTTCTGAACCTATAAGAAACACAGTAGAGTAGAAGAGTGCTCTTTTCTCAAAAGCAGAGTGTGTTTCTTGTAAAGCAAGCTAGTGTTTGTTTCCCATTCATAAACAGAGTTGAATCCCATGCAGTTTCTGGTCCTACGAGCAAGCGTGGTTTTCTGGTAAGGAAAGTCTCTATTATGTTCCCTTTTCCATACACAGTGCAAATATCAATTGCCTCTATTCTCAGCAAGTACAGTGTACTGGACTGAAGTGAAGCTACTATTCTTGTCAGTTTCTTAATCAGAGCTGAACTAGATATTTCTCGTGTTTAGGAAGCACAGTTCTTTTTTTCTGAGCAAGCTCACTTTTCTGGCTCTATAGGAAACACAGTAGAGTAGAAGAGTGCTCATTTCTCAAAAGCAAAGTGTGTTTCTTGTAAGGCCAGCTAGTGTTTGTTTCCAATTCATAAACTGAGTTGAATAACATGCAGTTTCTGGTCCTATGAGCAAGAGTTGTTTTCTTGTAAGGAAAGTCACTATTGCGCTCCCATTACCATACAAAGTGCAAATAGCACTCTTGTCTGTTCCGAGCATGTACACTGTATTGGACTGAAGAGAAGCTACTGTTCTTGTCAGTTTCATAAGCAGAGTTGAACTAGATATGACCCTTGTGTGTAGGAAGCACAGTTCTTTTGTCCTGAGCAAGCTCACTGTTCTGGCCATACAGGAAACACAGTTGAGTAGAAGAGTGCTCTTTTCTCAAAAGCAGAGTGTGTTTCTTGTAGGGTAAGCTAGTGTTTGTTTCCCATTCATAAACACAGTTGAATCACATGCAGTTTCTGGTCCTATGAGCAAGAGTTGTTTTACGGTAAGGAAAGTCACTATTGTGCTCCCCTTGCCATACACAGTGCAAATAGCATTCGCGTCTGTTCCCAATAAGTACAGTGTACTGGATTTTAAGTGAAGCTACTATTCTTGTCAGTTTCTTAAGCAGAGTTGAACTAGATATTGTACCTGTGTAGGAAGCACAGTAATTTATTTCCGAGCAGGTTCACTGTTCTGGCCCTACAGGAAAAACAGTAGAGTAGAAGTTTGCTCTTTTCACCAAAGCAGAATGTATTTATTGTAAGGAGAGCTATTGTGTATTTCCCATTCATAAACGGAGTTGAATCACATGCAGTTAATGGTCCTATGAGCAAGAGTTTTTTTCTTGTAAGGAAAGTCACTATTGTGCTCCCATTGCCATACACAGTGCAAATAACACTTTCGTCTTTTCAAAGCAAGTACAGTGTATTGGACTAAAGAGAAGGTACTGTTCTTGTCAGTTTCCAAGGCAGAGTTGAAATAGATATGGCCTTTGTGTTTAGGAAGCACAGTTCTTTTGTTCTGAGCAAGCTCACTCTTCTGGTTCTATAGGAAATACAGTACAGTAGAATAGTGCTCTTATCTCAAAAGCAGAGTGTGTTCCTTGTAAGACAAGGTAGTGTTTGTTTCCCATTCATAAACGGAGTTGAATCTTATGTAATTTCTGGTCCTATGAGCAAGAGTTGTTGTCCGGTAAGGAATGTCACTATTGTGCTCCCCTTGCCATACACAGTGCAAACGGCACTTGCTCCTATTCCCAGAAATTACAGTGTATTAGACTGAAGAGAAGCTACTGTTCTTGTCAGTTTCCTAAGGAGAGTTGAACTAGATGTGTCCCGTATGTGTAGGGCGCACAGTTTTTTTTTTGTTGTGATCAAGCTAATTCTTCTAGCTCTATAGAAAACACAGTAGAGTAGAAGAGTGCTCTTTTCTCAAAAGCAGAGTATGTTTCTTTAAGGTGAGCTTGTGTTTGTTTCCCATTCATAAACTGAGTTGAATGACATGCAGTTTCTGGTCCTATGAGCAAGAGGTGTTTTCTGGTAAGAAAGTCACTATTGTGCTCCCATAGCCATACACAGTACAAATTGCACTAGTGTCGGTTCCCAGCATATACAATGTATTGGACTGAATAGAAGCTACTGTACTTGTCAGTTTCCAAAGCAGAGTTGAATTAGATATGGCCCGTGTGTAGGAAACACATTTCTTTTGTTCTGAGTAAGCTCATTCTTCTGGCCCTATAGTTTACTCAGTAGAGTAGAAGAGTGCTCTTTTCTCAAAAGCAGAGTGTATTTCTTGTAAGGCAAGCTAGAGTTTGTTTCCCATTCAGAAACAGAGTTGAATCACATGCAGTTTCTAGTTCCTACCATCAAGAGTTGTTTTTTTTTGTAAGGAAAGTCCCTAATGCGCTTAAATTGCCAAACACAGGGCTAATAGCACTTGCGTCTGTTCCCAGCAAGTACAGTGTATTGGACTGAAGAGAGGCTACTGTTCTTGTCAGTTTTTTAAGCAGAGTTGATCTAGATATGGCCCGTGTGTGCAGGAAGCACAGTTTTTTTGGTCTGAGCAAGATTACAGTTCTGGCACTCTAGGAAACACAGTAGATTAGAAGAGTGCTCTTTTCTCAAAAGTACAGTGTGTTTCTTGTAAGGCAGGCTAGTGTTTGTTTCCCATTCATAAACGGAGTTGAATCACATTCAGTTTCTGGTCCTACAAGCAAGAGTTGTTTTCTGGTAAGAAAAGACACAAATGTGCTCCCATTGCCATACACAGTGTAAATAGCACTGGCCTCTGTTACTACAATGTATTGGATTGAATAGAAGCTAATATCGTTTTCAGTTTTTTAAGCAGAGTTGAAATAGATATAGCCTGTGAGTGTAGAAAGCACAGTTCTTTTTTCTGAGCAAGCTCATTCTTCTGGCCCTTTAGGAAACAGAGTAGTGTAGAAGCGTGCTCTTTTCACAAAAGCAGAGTGTGTTTGTTTCCCATTCATCAATGGAGTTGAATCACATGCAGTTTCTGTTCCTATGAGCAAGAGTTCTTTTCTGGTAAGGAAAGTCACGAATGACCTGCCATTGCCATACACAGTGCAAATAGCACTAGCGTCTTGTGAGCAAGTACAGTGTATTGGACTGAAGAGAAGGTACTGTTCTTGTCAGTTTCCTAAGAAGAAAAGAACTCAATATGCCCTGTGTGTGTATGAACCACAGTTCTTTTTTTCTGAGCAAGCTCACTCTTCTGGCCCTATAAGAAACACAGTAGAGTAGTATAGTGCTCTTTTCTCAAAAGTAGAGTGTGTTTATCGTAAGGCAAGCTTGCATTTGTTTCCCATTCATAAATGGAGTTGAATGTCATGCAGTTTCTACTCCTACAAACAAGACACGTTTTCTGGAAAGGAAAGAAACTATTGTGCTCCCAATGCCATACTCAGGGCAAATTGCACTCCCGTCTGTTTCCAGCAATTACAATGTTTTGGACTGAAGAGAAGCTACTGTTCTTGCGAGTTTCCTAAGCAGAGTTGAACTAGATATGGCCCATGTGTGTAGGAAGCACAGTTCTTTTGTTCTGAGGAGGCTCACTCTTTTGGCTCTATAGGAAACACAGTAGAGTAGATGAGTGCTCTTTTCTAAAAAACAGAGTGTGTTTCTTGTAAGGCGAGCTAGTGTTTGTTTCTCATTCATAAACGGAGTTGAATCACATTCAGTATCTGGTCTTATGAGCAAGAGTTGTTTTCTGGGAAGGAAAGTCACTAATGTGCTCCCCTTGACTTACACAGTGCAAATAGCACTCGCGTCTGTTCCCAGCAATTACAGTATATTGGAATGAAGAGAAGCTACTATTCTTGTCAGTTTCCTAAGCAGAGTTGAACTAGATATTCCTTGTGTGTGTAGGAAGCAAAGTTCTTTTGTTCTAAGCAAGCTTACTCTTCTGGCCCTAAAGGAAACAGAGTAGAGTAAAAGAGTGCTCTTTTCTCAAAAGCAAAGTGTGTTTCTTGTAAGGCGAGCTAGTGTTTGTTTTCCATTCATAAACGGAGTTGAATCACATTCAGTTTATGATTCTATGAGCAATATTTGTTTTCTGATAAGGAAAGTCACTATTGTGCTCCCATTGCCATACAAAGTACAAAAAATCTCACATCTGTTTCCAAAAGTACACTGTATTGGGCAGAAGAGAAGCTTCTGTTCTTGTCAGTTTCATATGCAGAGTTGATCTAGATATGACCCATGTGTACAGGAAGCACAGTTCTTTTGTTCTGAGCAAGCTCACTGTTCTGGCCCTACAGGAAACACAGTAGGGTAGAAGAGTGCTCTTTTCTCAAATGCAGAGTGTGTTTTAGGTATGGGGAGCTAGTGTTTGTTTCCCATTCATAAACGTAGTTGAATCACATGCAGTTTCTGGTCCTAGGAGCAAGAGTTGTTTTCTGGTAAGGAAAGTCACTATTGCGCTCCAAATGCCATACACAGTGCAAATAGCCCTTGCATCTGTTCCCAGCAAGTACAGTCTATTAAACTGAAAAAAAGCTACTGTTCTTGTCAGTTTCCTAAGCAGAGTTGAAATAGATATAGCGCATGTGTGTATGAATCCCATTTTTTTTTATTCTGAGCAAACTCACGGTTCTGGCACTATAGGAAACACAGTAGAGTAGAAGAGTGCTCTTTTCTCAGAGGCAGAGTGTGTTTCTGGTATGGCGAGCTTGTGTTTGTTTCCCATTCATAAATGGAGGTGAATCACATGTTGTTTCTGTTCTTAGAAGCAAGAGTTGTTTTCTGGTAAGGAGAGTCACTATTGTGCTTTCATTGCCATACACAGTGCAAATAGCACTCGCGTCTGTTCCCAGCAAGTACAGTGTATTGGACTGAAGACAAGTTACTGTTCTTGTCAGTTTCATAAGCAGAGTTGAACTAAATATGGCCCGTGTGTGTAGAAAAACACAGTTCTTTTGTTCTAAGCAAGCTCACTCTTCTGGCCGTACAGGAAACACAGTAGAGTAGAAGAGTGCTCTTTTGTCAAAAGCAGAGTGTGTTTCTTGTAACTCGAGCTGGTGTTTTTTTTTTTTTTTCATTCATGAAAGGAGTTGAATCACATGCAGTTACTGGTTCTATGAGCAAGAGTTGATTTTGGTAAGGAAAATCACTATTGAGCTCCCATTGCAATACAAGTGCAGAAAGCAATCGCGTCTGTTCCTAGCGAGGTCAGTGCGTTGGACTACAGGAAGCTACTGTTCTTGTCAGATTCCTAAGCAGAGTTGAACTAGATGTGGCCCATGTGTGTTAGAAGCTCAGTTCTTTTAATCTGAGCAAGCTAACTGTTCTGGGTCCACGGAAACACATGAGAGTAGAAGAGTAGTCTTTTCTCAAAAGCTCAGTATGTTTCTTGTATGGCATGCTAGTGTTTCTTTGCTATTCATAAACAGAGTTGAATCACGTGCAGTTTCTGCTCCTATTACCAAGAGTTGTTTTCTGGTAAGGAAAGTCACTATTGCACTCCACTTGCCATACACAGTGAAAATAACACTCGTGTCTGTTCCCAGCAAGTACAGTGTATTGGACTGAAGAGAACCTACTGTTCTTGTCAGTTTCCTAAGCAGAGATGGGTCGTGTGTGTAGGAAGCACAGTTCTTCTGTTCTGAGCAGGCTAACTGTTCTGGCCCCATGGATACACAGTAAAGTAGAAGAGCACTCTTCTCTCAAAAGCAGAGTATGTTTCTAGTAAGGCAAGCTAGTGTTTGTTTGTCATTCATAAATGGAGTTGAATCACATGCAGTTTCTGGTCCTAAGAGCAACAGATTTTTTTCTGGTAAGAAAAGTCACTATTGCGCTTCCATTGCCATATATAGTGCAAATACCTCTTGTGTCTGTCCCCAGCATGTACAGTGTATTGGACTGAAGAGAAGCTTCATGCTTTTCAGTTTCCTAAGCATAGTTGAAATAGATATGGTCCGTGTATGTAGGAAGCAGAGTTCTTTTGTTCTGAACAATGTCACTCTTTTGGCCCAATAGGAAACACAGTAGAGTAGAAGAGTGCTCCTTTCTCAAAAGCAGAGTGTGTTTTCTGTAAGACGAACTAGTGTTTGGTTCTCATTCTAAAACGTAGATGAATCATATGAAGTTTCCGGTCCTATGAGCAAGAGTTGTTTTATGGTAAGGAAAGTCACTATTTCACTCCAAATGCTATACACTGTGCAAATAGCACTCGCGTCTGTTCCCAGCAAGTACAATGTATTGGACTGAAGACAAGCTACTGTTCTTGTCAGTATCCTAAGCAGAGTTGAACAAGATATGGCCCATGTGTGTATGTAACACAGTTCTTTTGTTCTAAACAAGTTCACTCTTCTGGCCCTACAGAAAACACAGTAGAGTAGAAGAGTATTCTTTTCTCAAAAGCAGAGTGTGTTTCTTGTAACTTGAGCTAGTGTTTGTTTCCCATTCATAAACGGAGTTGAATCACATGCAGTTACTGGTTCTACGAGCAAGAGTTGTTTTCTGTAAGGAAAGTCACTATCGAGCTCCCTTTGCAATACAAGTGCAGAAAACAATCGTGTCTGTTCCCAGTGAGGACAGTGTACTGTACTGAAGAAAGCTACTGTTCTTGTCAGATTCCTAAGCAGAGTTGAACTAGATGAGGCCCGTGTATGTAGGAGGCACAGTTCTTTTAATCTGAGAAAGCTAACTGTACTGGCTCCATTTAAACACAGTAGAGTAGAAGAGTGTTCTTTTCTCAAAAGCAGAGTATGTTTCTTGTATGGCAAGCTAGTGTTTTTTTGCCATTCATAAACGGAGTTGAATCACATGCAGTTTCTGGTCCTCCTAGCAAGAGTTGTTTTTTGGTAAGGAAAGTCACTATTGTGCTCCCTTTACCATACACAGTGCAAATAGGTCTCGCATCTGTTCCCAGCAAGTACAGTGTATTGAAATGAAGACAAGCTACTGTTCTTGTCAGTTTCCTAAGCAGAGTTGAACTAGATATGGCCCGTGTGTGGATAAAGGATAGTTCTTTTGTTCTGAGCAAGCTCACTGTTCTCCCCCTATAGGAAACACATTAGAGTAAAAGAGTGCTCTTTTCTCAAAACCAGAGTGTGTTTCTTGTAAGGCGAGCTAGTGTTTGTTTCCCATTCATAAACATAGTTGAATCACCTGCATGTTTTGCCCTCCGAGCAAGACATGTTTTCTGGTAAGGAAAGTCAGTTTTGCGCTCCCATTGTCATACACAGTGCAAATAGCACTCGTGTTTGTTCCCAGCAAGTACAGTGTATTGGACTTTAGAGGAAATACTGTTCTTGTCAGTTTCCTAAGCAGAGATGAACTAGATATGGCCCATGGGTGCAGGAAGCACAGTTCTCTTGTTCTGAGCAAGCACAATGTTCGGCCCTATAGGAAACACAGTAGAGTAGAACAGTGCTCTTTTCTCAAAAGCAGAGTGTGTTTCTTGTAAGGTGAGCTACTGTTTGTTTCCCATTCATTAACAGAGTTGAATCACATGAAGTTTCTTGTCCTATGAGCAAGACTTTCTTTTCTGCTAAAAATAAGTCACTTTTGCGCTTCCATTGTCTTACACTGAGCAAATAGCACTCGCGTCTGTTCCCAGCGAGTACAGTGTACTGGAATGAAGAGAAGCTTCTGTTCTTGTAAGTTTCCTAAGCAGAGTTGCACTAGATATGGCCCATGTGTGTAGGAAGCACAGTTCTTGTGTTCTGACCAAGCTCACTGTTCTGGCACTATAGGAAACACAGTAGAGTACAAGGGTGCTCTTTTCTCAAAAGCAGAGTGTGTTTCTTGTAAGGAGAGCTTGTGTTTGATTCTCATTCATAAACGGGGTTGAATCACATGCAGTTTCTGGTCCTATGAGCAAGAGTTGTTTTCTGGTAAAAAAAAAAAAAAAAGTCCCTATTGTGCTCTCATTGCCATACATAGTGCAAATAGCTCTTGCGTCTGTTCCCAGCAAGTACAGTGTATTGGACTGAAGACAAGCTCCTGTTCTTGTCAGTTTCCTAAGCAGAGTTGAATTAGATATGGCCAGTGTGTATGCGAAACACAGTTCTTTTGTTCTAAGCAAGCTTACTCTTCTGGCTCTACAGGAAACACAGTAGAGTAGAAGAGTGTTCTTTTCTCAAAAGGAGAGTGTCTTTCTTGTAAGGCGAGCTAGTGTTGGTTTCCCAATCATAAATGGAGTTGAATCACATGCAGTTACTGGTCCTACGAGCAGGAGTTGTTTTTTGGTAAGGAAAGTCACTATTGTGCTCCCATTGCAGTACAAGTGCAGAAAGCAATCATGTCTGTTCCCATCGAGTACAGTGTATTGGACTGAAGGAAGCTACTGTTCTTGTCAGATTCCTAAGCAGAGTTGATCTGCATGTGGCCCGAGTTTAGGAAGCACAGTTCTTTTAATCTGAGCAAGCTAACTGTTCTGGCTCCATGGAAACACAGTAGAGTTGAATAGTGCTCTTTTCTCAAAAGCAGAGTATGTTTCTTGTAAGGCAAGCTAGTGTTAGTTTGCCATTCATGAACAGAGTAGAATCACATGAAGTTTCTGCTCCTATGAACAAGAGTTTTTTCTGGTAAGGAAAGTCAGTATTGTGCTCCCATTGCCACACACAGTACAAATAGCTCTCGCATCTGTTAACAGCAAGTACAGTGAATTAGACTGAAGAGAAGCTACTGTTCTTGTCAGTTTCCTAAGCAGAGATGAACTAGGTATGACCCGTGTGTGTAGGAAGAAGGGTTTTTTTTTTGTTCTGAGCAAGCTCACTCTTCAGGCCACAGAGGAAACAGAGTACAGTCCAAGAGTGCTCTTTTCTCAAAAGCAGAGTGTGTTTCTAGTAAGGCGGGCTAGTGTTTGTTTCCCATTCATAAACGGAGTTGAATCACATGCAGTTTCTGGTACTATATTCAAGTGTATTTTTTTCGTAAGCAAATTCACTATTGTACCCACATTGCCATACACAGTGCAAATAGCACTCACGTCTGTTCTGAGCAAGCTCACTGTTCTGGCCCTATAGGAAACACAGTAGAGTAGAAGAATGGTCTTTTCTCAACAACAGAGTGTGTTTCTTGTAATGCGAAATAGCGTTTGTTTCCCATTCATAAACGGAGTTGAATCACATGCAGTTTCTGGTTCTACGAAGAGGAGTTGTTTTCTGTTAGGGAAAGAAACCTTTGCGCTCCCATTGCCATACACAGTGCAAATAGCACTCGCATCTGTTCTCAGCAAGTACAGTGTATTGGACTGAAGAGAAGCTAATGTTCTTGTCATTTTCTAAAACAGAGTTGAACTAGATATGGCCCATGTGTGTAGGAAACACAGTTCTTTTCTTTTTAGCAAGCTCACTGTTCTGGCTCTATAGGAAACAGAGTAGAGTAGAAGAGTGCTCCTTTCTCAAAATCAGAGTGTGTTTCTTGTAAGGCGAGCTAGTGTTTGTTTCCCATTCATAAACGAATTTGAATCACATGCAGGTTCTGGTGCTTTGAGCAAGAGTTGTTTTCTGGCAAGGAAATTCACTATTGTGGTCCCATTTCCATACACTGTGCAAATAGGACTCTCGTCTGTTCCCAGGAAGTACAGTGTATTGGACTGAAGAGAAGCTACTGTTCTTGTAAGTTTCCTAAGCAGAGTTGAACTAGATATGTCCCGAGTGTAGGAAGCACAGTTCTTTTGTTCTGAGTAAGCTAACTGTTCTGGCCCTATAGGAAACAGAGTAGAGTAGAAGAGTGCTCCTTTTTCAAAAGCAGAGTGTGTTTCCTGTAGGGCGAGCTAGTGTTTGTTTCCCATTCATAAATGGAGATGAATCACATGTGGTTTCTGGTCCTACATTCAAGAGTTGTTTTCTCCTAAGGAAAGTCACTATTGTGCTCCCAATGCCACACACAGTTCAAATAGCACTCATGTCTCTTCCCAGGAATTATAGTTAATTGGACTGAATAGAAGCTACTGTTCTTGTAAGTTTCCTAAGCTGAGTTGAACTGGATATGGCCTGTGTGTGTAGTAAGCACGGATCTATTGTTCTGAGCAAGCACAACTTCTGGCCCTATAGGAAACACAATAAAGTACAAGAGTGCACTTTTCTCAAAAACAGAGTGTGTTTCTTGTAAGTCAAGATAGCGTTTGTTTCCCATTCATAAACAGAGTTGAATCACATGCAGTTTCTGGTCCAAAGAGCAAGCGTTGTTTTGTGTTTAGGAAAGTCACTATTGTGCTCCCATTGCCATACACAGTGCAAATACCACTCGTGTCTTTTCCCAGCAAGTACAGTGTATTGGACTGAAGAGACGCTACTATTCTTGTCTGTTTCTGACACAGAGTTGAACTAGATATGGCCTGTGTGTAGGAAGCGCAGTTCATTCTTTCTGAGCAAGCTCACTCTTCTGTCCCTATAAGAAACACATTAGAGTACAAGAGTGCTCTTTTCTCAAAAGGAGAGTGTGTTACTTGTAAAGCGAACTAGTGTTTTTTTCCCATTCATAAACAGAGTTGAATTACATGCAGTTTCTGGTCCTACGTGTAAGAGTTGTTTTCTGGTAAGGAAAGTCACTATTGTGCTCCCATTGCCATATACAGTGCAAATAGCACACGCGTCTCTTCCTAAAAAATACAGTGTATTGGACTGAACAGAAGCTATTGTTCTTCTCTGTTTCCTAAGCACAATTTTCAGAGATATGACCCGTGTGTGCAGGAAGTATAGTTCTTTTGTTCTGAGCAATTTCACTGTTCTGAACTTAGAGGAAACACAGTAGAGTAGAAGAGTGCTCTTTTCTCAAAAGCTGAGTGTGTTTCTTGTAAGGCGAGCTAGTGTTTGTTTCCCAGTCATAAATGGAGTTCAATCACATGCAGTTTCTGGTAATAAGAGCAAAAAATGTTTCTTTTTAAGTAAAGACACTATTGTTCTCTTATTGCCATACACAGTGCAAATAGCACTCGAGTCTTTACCCAGGAAGTGCAGTGTATTGGACTGAAGAAAAGCTACTGTTCTTGTCAGTTTCATAAGCAGAGTTGAACTAGATATGGCCCGTGTGTGTAGGAAGCACAGTTCTTTTGCTCTGAGCAAGCTCACTATTCTGGTCCTATAGGAAACAGAGTAGAATAGTGCTCTTTTCTCAAAAGCAGAGTGTGTTTCTTGTAAGGTGAGCTTGTGTTTGTTTCCCATTCATAAACGGAGTTGAATCACATGCAGTTTCTGGTCCCATGAGCAAGAGTTGTTTCCTGGTAAGGAAAGTCACTATTACCCTCCCATTGCCATATACAGTGCAAATAGCACTTACGTTCATTCCCAGCAAGTACAGTGTATTGGACTGAAGTGAAGTTACTGTTCTTGTCAGTTTCCTAAGAAGAGCTGCACGAGATATGGCCCGTGTGTGTAGGAAGCACAGTTCTTTTGTTCTGAGCAAGCTCACTGTTCTGGCCCTATAGGAAACACAGTAGAGTAGAAGAGTGCTCTTTTCTCAAAAGTAGAGTTTGTTTCAAGTAAGGAGATCTAGTGTTTATTTCCCATTCATAAACGGAGTTGAATCACATGCAGTTTCTGGTCCTATGAGCAAGAGTTGTTTTCTGGTAAGGAGAGATACTATTGTGCTTTCATTGCCATACATAGTGAAAATAGCACTCGCGTCTGTTCCCAGCAAGTACAGTGTATTGGACTGAAGACAAGTTACTGTTCTTGTCAGTTTCATAAGCAGAGTTGAACTAAATATGGCCCGTGTGTGTAGAAAAACACAGTTCTTTTGTTCTAAGCAAGCTCACTCTTCTGGCCGTATAGGAAACACAGTAGAGTAGAAGAGTGCTCTTTTCTCAAAAGCAGAGTGTGTTTTTTGTAACTCGAGCTGGTGTTTTTTTTTCATTCATGAAAGGAGTTGAATCACATGCAGTTACTGGTTCTATGAGCAAGAGTTGATTTTGGTAAGGAAAGTTACTATTGAGCTCCCATTGCAATACAAGTGCAGAAAGCAATCGTGTTTGTTCCCACGAGTACAGTGTGTTGGACTAAAGGAAGCTACTGTTCTTGTCAGATTCCTAAGCAGAGTAGAACTAGATGTGGCCCACGTGTGTTAGAAGCTTAGTTCTTTTAATCTGAGCAAGCTAACTGTTCTGGCTCCATGGAAACACATGAGAGTAGAAGAGTGCTCTTTTCTCAAAAGCTCAGTATGTTTCTTGTATGGCACACTAGTGTGTGTTTGCCATTCACAAACGGAGTTGAATAACGTGCAGTTTCTGCTCCTATTACCAAGAGTTGTTTTCTGGTAAGGAAAGTCACTATTGTACTCCACTTGCCATACACAGTGAAAATAACACTCGCGTCTGTTCCCAGCAAGTACAGTGTACTAGAATGAAGAGAAGCTTCTGTTCCTGTCATTTTCCTAAGCAGAGTTGAACTAGATATGGCCTGTGTGTAGGAAGCACAGTTCTTTTGTTCTGAGCAAGCTCATTCTTCTGGCCTTATAGAAAACACAGTAGAGTAGAAGAGTGCTCTTTTCTCAAAAGCAGAGTGTGTTTCTTGTAAGGCAAGCTAGTGTTTGTTTCCAATTCATAAATGGAGTCGAATCACATGTAGTTTCTGTTCCTACAAGCAAGAGTTGTTTTCTGGTAAGAAGAGTCACTTTTGACCTCCCATTGCCATTCACAGTACAAATAGCACTCGCGAATGTTCCCTGCAAATACAGTGTATTGGACTGCAGGAAAGCGACTGATCTTGTCAGTTTCCTAAGCAGAGTTGAACTAGATATGGACCATGTGTGTGGGAAGCACAGTTCTTTTGTTCTTCAAGCTGAATGTTTTGACCCTATAGGAAACACAGTATAGTAGACGAGTGCTCTCTTCTCAAATACAGAGTGTGTTTCTTGTAAGGCGAGCTAGTGTTTGCTTCCCATTCACAAATGGAGTTGAATCACATGCAGTTTCTGGTCCTAAGATTAAGAGTTGTTTTCTAGTAAGAAGAGTCACTATTGTATTCCGATTTCCATACACAGTGAAAATATCACTCGCATCTGTTCCAGCAAGTACAGTGTATTGGACTTAAGAGAAGCTACTGTTCTTGGCAGTTTCCTAAGCATAGTTGAACTAGATATGGCCCGTGTGTATAGAAATCACATTTCTTTTGTTCTTAGCAAGCTCACTGTTCTGGCACTACAGAAAACATAGTAGAGTACAAAAGTGCTCTTTTCTCAAGAACAGAGTGTGTTTCTTGTAAGGCAAGCTAGTGTTTGTTTCCCAGTCATAAATGGAGTTGAATCACAGGCAGTTTCTGGTCCTACGATGAAGAGTTGTTTTCTGGTAAGAAGAGTAACTATTGCACTCCCATTGCCATACACAGTGCAAAAAGCACCTGCATCTGTTCCCAGCAAGTACAGTGTATTGGACTGAAGAGAAGCTACTGTTCTTGTCAGTTTTTTAAGCAGAGTTGAACTAGATGGCCTGTGTGTGTAGGAAGCACAGTTCTTTTGTTCTGAGCAAGCTCACTGTGCAGGCCCTACAGGAAACACAGTAGAGTAGAAGAGTGCTCTTTTCTCAAAAGCAGAGTGTGTTTCTTGTAAGGTGAGCTAGTGTTTGTTTCCCATTTAAAAATGGAGTTGAATCACTTGCAGATTGTGGTCCCACTTGCAAGAGTTTTTTTTCTGGTAAGAAGAGTCATTATTGCCCTCCCATTGCTATATAAAGTGCAAATAGCATTTTCATCTGAACCTGCTAGTACAGTTTATTGGACTGAAGAGAAGTACTGTTCTCGTCAGTTTCCTAAGCAGAGTTGAACTAGATATGGCCCGTGGGTGTAGAATGCACAATTCTATTGTTCTGAGAAAGCTCACTGTTCTGGCCCTTTAGGAAACACAGTAGAGTATAATAGTACTCTTTTCTCAAAAGCAGAGTGTGTTTCTCGTAAGGCAAGCTAGTGATTGTTTACCACTCATAAATGGAGTTGAATCACATGCAGTTTCTGGTCCTATGAGCAAGAGTTTTTTTCTGGTAAGAAGAGTTACTATTGCGCTCCCATTGCCATAAACAGTGCAAATACCACTCGTGCTTGTTCCCTGCAAATACAGTGTATTGGACTGAAGAGAAGAGACAGTTCTTGTCAGTTTCCTAAGCAGAGTTGAACTACATATGGCCCTTGTGTGTGGGAAGCACAGTTCTTTTGTTTTGAGCAAGCTCACTGTTCTGGCCCTATAGCACACACAGTAGAGTAGAAGAATGCTCTTTTCTCAAAAGCAGAGTGTGTTTATTGTAAGGCGAGCTAGTGTTTGTTTCCCATTCATAAATTGAGTTGAATCCCATGCAGTTTCTGGTCTTACGAGCAAATGTTGTTTTCTGGTAATAAGAGTCACTATTGTGCACCCTTTGACATACAGAGTGCAAATAGCACTCGTGTCAGTCCCAAAAAGTACAGTGTATTGGACTGAAGAGAAGCTACTCTTCTTGTTAGTTTCCTAAGCAGAATTGAACTAGATATGGCCGTGTGTGTGTAGGAAGCACAGTTTTTTTGTTCTGAGCAAGCTCATTGTCCTGGCCCTATAGGAAACACAGTAGAGTAGAAGAGTGCTCTTTTCTCAGAGCAGAGTGTTTTTCCCATAAGGCTAGCTTGTGTTCATTTCCCATGCATAAATGGAGTTGTCTCATGCAATTTCTGGTCCTACGAGCAAGAGTTGTTTTCCGGTAAGAAGAGTCACTATTGCACTCCCATTGCCATTCATAGTGCAAACAGGCCCTGCATCTGTTCCCAGCAAGTACATTGTATTGGACTGAAGAGAAGCTACTGTTCTGGTAAATTTTTTAAGCAAAGTTGAACTAGATATGGCCCGTGTGTGTAGGAAGCACAGTTCTTTTGTTCTGAGCAAATTCACTGTTCTGGCCCTATAGGAAAAACAGTACAGTAGATGAGTGCTCTTTTCTCAAAAGCAGAGTGTATTTCTTGTAAGGGGAACTAGCGTTTGTTTCTGATTCAAAAATGGAGTTTAATCACGTACAGTTTCTGGTTCTATGAGCAAGAGTTGTTTTATAGGAAGAAGAGTCACTATTGTGTTGCCATTGCCATATACAGTGCAAATAACACTCGCTTCTGTTCCCAGCAATTACAATGAATTGTACTGAAGAGAAGCTACTGTTTTTGTCAGTTTCCTAAGCAAAGTTGAACTAGATATGGCCCATTGTATAGGAAGCACACTTCTTTTTTTTAGAAAGCTCAATGTTCTGGCCCTACAGGAAAAACAGTAGAGTAGAAGAGTGCTCTTTTCTCAAGAGCAGAGTGTGTTATTATAAGGTGAGCTAGTGTTTGTTTCCCATTCATAAATGGTGTTGAATCACATGCAGTTTCTGGTCCTATGAGCAAGAGTTGTTTTCTGGTAAGAAGAGTCACTATTGCGATCCCTTTGCCATATACAGTTCAGTTAGTGCTCGCGTCTGTTAACAGCAAGTACAGTGTATTGGAACGAAGAGAATCTACTGTTCTTGTCTATTTCCTAAGCAGAGTTGAACTAGATGTGGACCCTGTGTGTAGTAAGCACAGATATTTGTTCTGAGGAAGCTCACTGTTTTGGCCCTATAGGAAACACTGTAGAGTAAAAGAGCGCTCTTTTCTCAAAAGCAGAGTGTCTTTCTTGGAAGGCGAGCTAGTGTTTGTTTCCCAGTAATAAACAGAGTTGAATCACATGCAGATTGTGGTCCTACGAGCAAGAGTTGTTTTCTGGTAAGAAGAATCACTGTTGTGCTCCCATTGCTATACACAGAGTAAATAGTACTCATGTCTGTTCCCAGTAAGTACAGTGTATTGGACTGAAGAGAAGCTGCTGTTCTTGTCAGTTTTGTAAGCAGAGTTGAACTAAATATGTCCCGTGTGTAGAAAGCACAGTTCTTATTTTTTGAGCAAGTTCACTCTTCTGGCCCTATAGAAAACACAGAAGAGAAGAAGAATGCTCTTTTCTCAAAATCTGAGTGTGTTTCTTGTAAGGCGAGCTAGTGTTTGTTTCCCATTCATAAATGGAGTTGAATCACCTGCAATTTCTGGTTATATGAGCAAGAGTTTTTTTCTGGTAAGAAGAGTCACTATTGCGCTCCCATTGTCATACAAAGAGCAAATAGCATTTGCATCTGCACCTGCTAGTACAATGTATTGGAATGAAGAAAAAGCAACTGTTCTTGTCAGATTCCTAAGAAGAGTTGAACTAGATATGGCCCGTGTGTTTAGAAAGCACAGTTCTTTTGTTCTGAGCAAGCTCACTGTTCTGGCCCAATAGGAATCATAGTAGAGCAGAAGAGTGCTCTTTTCTCAAAAGCAGAGTGTGTTTCTTGTAAGGCTAGCTAGTGTTTGTATCCCATTCAAAAAGGAGTTGAATCACATGCAGTTTCTGGTCCTATGAGCAAGAGTTGTTTTCTGGTAAGAAGAGTCATTATTGAGCTCCTATGGCCATTCACAGTACAAATAGCACTCGTGTTGGTCCCAGCAAGTATAGTGTATTGGACTGAAGAGAAGCTACTGTTTTTGTTAGTTTCCTAAGGAGATTTGAACTAGATATGGCCCGTGTGTGTAGGAAGCACAGTTCTTTTGTTCTGAGCAAGGTGATTGTTCTGGCTCTATAGGAAACACAGTAGAGTAGAAGAGTGCTATTTTCTCAGAGCAGAGTGTTTTTCCCATAAGGCGAGCTATTGTTCATTTCCCATTCATAAATGGAGTTGAATCACATGCAGTTTCTGGTCCTATGTGCAAGAGTTATTTTCTGGTAAGAAGAGTCACGATTGTGCTCCCATTACCATACAAAGTACAAATAGCACTCGCACCTGTTCCCAGCAAGCACAGTGTATTGGACTGAAGAGAATCTAGGGTTCTTGTCAGTTTCCTAAGCAGAGTTGAACTAGATATGACCCATGTGTGTAGTAATCATAGATCATTTGTTCTGAGCAAGCTCACTGTTCTGGCCCTATAGGATACACGGTAGAGTAGAAGATCACTCTTTTCTCAAGATCAGAGTGTTTTTCTTGTAAAGCGAGCTAGTGTTTGTTTCCCATTCATAAATGGAGTTGAATCACATGCAGTTTCTGGTCCTACGAGCAAGATTTTTTCTGGTAAGAAGAGTCACTGTTGCGCTCCCATTGCCATACGCAGTGCCAATAGCACTCACTTCTGTTCCCATCAAGTACATTGTATTAGACTGAAGAGAAGCTACTTTTCTTTTCAATTTCCTGTCTGTTCCTAGCAAGTACAGTGTATTGGACTGAAGAGAAGCTACTGTTCTGGTCAGTTTGTTCATCAGATTTAACTAGATTTGGCCCTTGAGTGTAGGAAGCACATTTGTTTTTTCTGAGGAGACTCACTTTTCTGGCCCTATAGGAATAACAGTAAAGTAGAAGAGTGCTCTTTTCTCAAATCAGAGTGTGTTCCTTGTAAAGCAAGCCTGTGTTTGTTTCCCATTCATCATCAGAGTTGAATCACATGCAGTTTCTGGTCCTTCAAACAAGACTTGTTTTCTGCTAAGGAAAGTCACTATTGTGCTCCCATTGCCATACTCAGGACAAATAGCATTCGCTTCTGTTCCCAGCAAGTACAGTGTATTGGACAGAAGAGAAGCTACTGTTCTTGCCAGTTTCCTAAGCAGAGTTGAACTAGATATGGCCCATGTGTGTAGGACCCACAGTTCTTTTGTTCTGAGGAGGCTCACTCTTCTGGCTCTATAGGAAACACAGTAGAGTAGAAAAGTGCTCTTTTCTCAAAAGCAGAGTGTGTTTCTCGTAAGGCAAGCTAGTGTTGTTTGTTTCCCATTCATAAACGGAGTTGAATCACATGCAGTTTCTGGTCCTTCAAACAAGACTTGTTTTCTGGTAAGGAAAGTCACTATTGTACTCCCATTACAATACTCAGGTCAAATAGCACTCGCATCTGTTTCCAGAAAGTACAGAGTATTGTACTGAAGAGAAGGTACTGTTCTTGCCAGTTTCCTAAGCAGAGTTGAAGTAGATATGGCACTGTGTGTATGAGACACAGTTCTTTTTTTCTGAGCAAGCTCTCTCTTCTGGCCTTATAGGAAACAGAGTAGAGAAGATGTGTGCTCTTTTCTCAAAAGCAGAGTGTGTTTCCTGTAAGGCGATGTAGTGTTTGTTTCCTATTCATAAAAGGAGTTGAATACCATGCAGTTTGTGGTCCTATGAGCAAGAGTTGTTTTCTGGTAACTAAAGTCACTATTGTGATCCCATTGCCATATACAGTGCAAATAGCCCTCGCGTCTGTTAACAGCAAGTACAGTGTATTGGACTGAAGTGAAGCTACAGTTCATGTCAGTTTCCTAAGCAGAGTTGAACTAGATATGGCCCGTGTGTGTAGGAAGCACAATTCTTTTGTTTTGAGCAAGCTCACTCTTCTGGCCCTATAGGAAACACAGTAGAGTAAAAGAGTGCTCTTTTCTCAAAATCAGAGTGTGTTTATCAAAAGGCCAGCTTGTGTTTATTTCCCATTCATAAATGGAGTTGAATCACATGGAGTTTCTAGTCCTACAAACAAGACTTGTTTTCTGGTAAGGAAAGTCACTATTGCGCTCCCAATGCCATACTCAGGGCAAATAGCACTCGCGTCTGTTTCCAGCAAGTACAGTGTTGGACTGAAGAGAAACTACTGTTCTTGCGAGTTTCCTAAGCAGAGTTGAACTAGATATTTCCCATGTGTGTAGGAAGCACAGTTCTTTAGTTCTGAGGAAGCTCACTCTTCTGTCTCTATAGGAAACAGTGTAGAGTAGAAGAGTGCTCTTTTCTCAAAAGCAGAGTGTATTTCTTGTAAGGCAAGCTAGTGTCTGAATCCCATTCATAAACAGAGTGAATCACATGCAGTTTCTGGTCTTATGAGCAAGAGTTGTTTTCTGGTAAGGAAAGTCACTAATGCCCTCCCATTGACATACAGTGTGCAAATAGCACTCGCGTCTGTTCCCAGCAAGTACAGTGTATTGGACTGAAGAGAAGCTACTGTTTATATCAGTTTTTTAAGCAAAGTTGAACTAGATATTGCCCTTGAATGTAGGAAGCACAATTCATTTGTTCTGAGCAAGCTCACTTTTCTGGCCCTATAGGAAACACAGTAGAGTAGAAGTGTGCTCTTTCTTCAAAAGCAGAGTATGTTTCTTGTAAGGCGAGCTAGTGTTTCTTTCCCATTCATACACGGAGTTGAAAAACATGCAGTTTCTGGTCCAACGTGCAGGAGTTGTTTTCCGGTAACTTAAGTCACTATTGTGCTCCCATTGTGAAATGCATTTCAATTAGCACTGCCGTCTGTTCCCAGCAAGTGCAGTGTATTGGACTGAAGAGAAGCTACTGTTCTTGTCAGTTTCCTAAGCAGAATTGAACAAGATATGGCCCGTGCATGTAGGAAGCACAGTTATATTGTTCTGAGCAAGCTCACTATTCTGGCCCTTAAGGAAACACAGTAGAGTAGAAGAGTGCTCTTTTCTCAAAAGCAGAGTGTGTTTCTGGTAAGGCAAGCTAGTGTTTGTTTCCCATTCATTAACGGAGTTGAAACACATACAATTTCTGGTCCTACGAGCAAGAATTGTTTTCTGCTAAGGAATGACACTATTGTGCTCCCATAGCCATACACAGTACAAAATGAACTCGCATCTGTTCCCAGCATGTACAGAATATTTGACTGACGAGAAGCTACTGTACTTGTCATTTTCCTAAGCAGAGTTGAAATAGATATGGCCCGTGTGTTTAGGAAACACAGTTCTTTCGTTCTGAGCAATCACACTCTTCTTGCCCTATACGAAAAACTGAGGAGTAGAAGAGTGCTCTTTTCTCAAAAGCAGAGTGTGTTTCTTGTAAGGCAATCTAATGTTTTTTTCCCATTTATAATAGGAGTTGAATTACATGCAGTTTCTGGTCCTACAAACATGAGTTGTTTTTTGGAAAAGAAAGTCACTATTGCACTATCATTGCCACACAGTGCAAACAGCCCTCGCGTCTGTTCCCAACAAGTACATTATATTGGACTGAAGAGAAGCTACAGTTCTCGTCAGTTTCCAAAGCAGAGTTGATTTAGATATGGCCCGTGTGTGTATGAAGCACAGTTATTTTTATCTGAGCAAGCTCACTGTTCTAGCCCTATAGGAAACAGAGTAGAGAAGAAGTGTGCTCTTTTCTCAAAAGCAGAGTGTGTTTCCTGTAAGGCGAGTTAGTGTTTGTTTCTCATTCAAAAAAGGAGTTGAATATCATGCAGTTTGTGGTCCTACAAACAAGACACATTTTCTGGTAAGGAAAATCACTATTGCGCTGACAATGCCATACTCAAGGCAAATAGCACTCGCGTCTGTTCCCAGCAAGTACAGTGTATTGGACACAAGAGAAGCTACTGTTCTAGTCAGGTTCCTAAGCAGAGTTGAACTAGATAAAGCCCGTGTGTGTAGGAAGCACAGTTCTTTTGTTCAGAGCAAGCTCACTGTTCTGGCCCAATAGAAACTCATTAGAGAAGAAGAGTGCTCTTTTTTCAAAAGCAGAGTGTATTTCTTGTAAGGCAAGCTAGTGTTTTCTTCCCATTCATAAATGGAGTTGAATCTCATGCATTTTCTGTTCCTATGAGCAAGAGTTTTTTTTCTAGCAAGGAAAGTCACTATTGCGCTCCCCTTGCCATACACAGTGCTAATAGCACTCATGTCTGTTCACAGCAATTACAGAGTAATGGACTGAAGAGAAGCTACTGTCCTTTTCAGTTTCCTAAGCAGAGTTGAAGTAGATATTACCCATGTGTGGGAAGCACAGTTCTTTTGCTCTGAGCAAGCTCAATGTTCTGGCCCTATAGGAAACTCAGTAGAGTAGAAGAGTGCTCTTTTTTCAAAAGCAGAGTGTGTTTCTTATAAGGTGAGCTAGTGTTTGTTTCCCATTCATAAACGGAGTGGAATGAAATGCATTTTCTGGTCCTATGAGTAATACTTGTTTTCTGTAAGGGAAAGTCACTATTGCGCTCTCTTTGACATACACAGTACAAATAGCACTCGCTTTTGTTCCCAGCAAGTACAGTGTATTTCCTGAAGAGAAGCTACTGTTCTTGTCAGTTTCATAAGTAGAGTGGAAATAGATAAGGCCCGTGTGTGTAGGAAGTACAGTTCTTTTGTCCTGAGCTAGCTCACTCTTCTGGCCCTATAGAAAACTCAGTAGAGTAGAAGAGTGCTCTTTTCTCAAAAGCAGAGTGTGTTTGTTGTAAGGTGATTTAGTGTTTGTTTCCCTTTCTTAGACGGACATGAATCACATGCAGTTTCTGGTCCTACGAGCAAGAGTTGTTTTCTTGTAAGAAAAGTCTCTATTGCGCTCCCATTGCCATAAACAGTGCAAATAGCCCACGTGTTTGTTCCCAGAAAGTACAGTGTATTGGAATGAAGAGAACGTAGAGTTCATGTCAGTTTCATATGCAGAGTTGAACTAGATATAGCCCGTGTGTGTAGGAAGCACAGTTCTTTTGTTCTGAGCAAGCTCACTCTTCTGGACTGGCAGGAAACACAGTTGAGTAGAAGAGTGCTCTTTTCTCAAAAGCAGAGTGTGTTTCTTGTAAGACAAATTAGTGTTTGTTTCCCATTCATAAATGGATTTGAATCACATTCAGTTTCTTGTCCAATGAGCATTAGTCGCTTTTTGGTAAGGAATGTCACTAATCCACTCCCATTGCCATACACAGTGCAAATAGTACTCATGTCTATTTCCAGCAAGTACAGTGTATTAGACTGACGTGAAGGTACTGTTCTTGTCAGTTTCCTAAGCAGAGCAGAGTTCTATATTGCCCGTGTTAGGAAGCACAGTTCTTTTTCTTGAGCAAGCTCACTCTCTGGCTCTATAGGAAACACAGTAGAGTAGAAGAGTGCTCTTTTCTCAAAAGCAGAGTGTGTTTCTTCTAAAGCGATGTAGTTTTGGTTTCCCATTGATAAACAGATTTGAATCACATACAGTTTATGGTGCTCCAAAAAAGACTTGTTTTCTGGTAAGTTAAGTCACTATTATGCTCCCATTGCCGTACACAGTGCAAGGAGAACTCACGTCTGTTGCCAGCAAGTACAGTGTATTGGACTGAAGAGAAGCTACTATTTTTGTCAGTTTCCTATGCAGATTTGAACTAGATATGGCCCTTGAGTGTATGAAGCACAGTTCTTTTGTTTTGAGGAGGCACACTTTTCTGGCCCTATAGGAAACACAGTAAAGTACAAGAGTGCTCTTTTATCAAAACCAGAGTGTGTTTCTTGTTAGGCAAGCCTGTGTTTGTTTCCCATTCATAAACCGAGTTGAATCACATGCACTTTCTGGTCCTAAAGGCAAGAGTTGTTTTCTTGTAAGGAAAGTCACTATTGTGCTCCCTTTGCCATACACAGTGCAAATAGCACTCACGTCTGTTCACAGCAAGTACAGTGTATTGGACGGAAGAGAAGCTACACTTCATGTCAGTTTCCTAAGCAGAGTTGAACTAGATATGTCCCGTGTGTGTAGTAAGCATAGTTCTTTTTTGTGAGCTAGCTCACCCTTCTGGTCCAGTAGGAAACACAGTAGATTAGAAGAGTGCTCTTTTCTCAAAAGCAGAGTGTGTTTCTTGTAAGGCGAGCTAGAGTTTGTTACCCATTCATAAACGGATTGAATCACATGCAGTTTCTGGTCCTACGTGCAAGAGTTGTTTTATGCTAAGGAATGACACTATTGTGCTTCCATAGAAATACACAGTACAAATTGCACTAGCGTCTGTTCCCAGCAAGTACAGTGTATTGGACTAAAGAGAAGCTACTGTACTTGTCAGTTTCTGAAGCAGAGTTGAATTAGATATGGCCAGTGTGTAGGACACACATTTCTTTTGTTTTGAGCAAGCTCATTCTTCTGATCCTATAGTTTACACAGTAGAGTAGAAGAGTGCTCCTTTCTCAAAAGCAGAGTGTGTTTCTTGTAAGGCAAGCTAGTGTTTGTTTCCCATTCAGAAACGGAGTTGAATCACATGCAGTATCTAGTTTCTACCAGCAAGAGTTGTTTTTTGGTAAGGAAAGTACCTAATGCACTCAAATTGCCAAACACAGGGCTAATAGCACTCGCGTCTGTTCCCAGCAAGTACAGCGTATTGGACATAAGGGAGGATACTGTTCTTGTCAGTTTTCTAAGCAGAGTAGAACTAGATATGGCCTGTGTGTGCAGGAAGCACAGGTTTTTTGGTCTGAGCAAGATCACAGTTCTGGCCCTCTAGGAAACACAGTAGATTAGAAGAGTGCTCTTTTCTCAAAAGCACAGTGTGTTTCTTGTAAGGAAGGCCAGTATTTCATTCCAATTTATAAAGGAGTTGATTCACATTCAGTTTCTGGTCCTATGAGCAAGAGTTGTTTTCTGGTAAAGAAAGACACAAATGTGCTCCCATTGCCATACACAGAGTAAATAGCACTGGCGTCTGTTACTACAGTGTATTGGATTGAAGAGAATCTAATGTCCTTTTCAGTTTCCTAAGCAGAGTTGAACTAGCTATGACCAGCGAGTATAGCAAGCACAGTACTTTTTTTCTGAGCAAGCTCATTCTTCTGCCCCTATAGGAAACAGAGTAGAGTAGAAGCGTGCTCTTTTTTCAAAAGCAGAGTTTGTTTCTCATAAGGCAAGCCTGTGTTTGTTTCCCATTCATCAACGGAGTTGAATCACATGCAGTTTCTAATCCTACAAACAAGACTTGTTTTCTGGTAAGGAAAGTCACAATTGCGCTCCCAATGCCATTCTCAGGACAAATAGCACTCGCGTCTGTTCCCAGCAAGTACAGTGTATTGGACTGAAGCGAAGCTACTGTTCTTGTCAGTTTCCTAAGCAGAGTTGAACTAGATATGACCCGTGTGTGCAGGAAGCACAGTTCTTTTGTTCTGAGCAAGCTCACTGTTCTGGCCCTATAGGAAACACAGGAGAGTAGAAGAGTGCTCTTTTCTCAAAAGCAGAGTATGTTTCTTGTAAGGCGAGCTAGCGTTTGTTTCCCAGTCCTAAACGGAGTTGAATCCCATGCAGTTGCTGGTCCTACGAGCAAGAATTGTTTTCTGCTAAGAAGAGTCACTATTGTGCTCACATTGCCATACACAGTGCAAATAGCACTCGCGTCTGTTCCCAGCAAGTACAGTGTATTGGACTGAAGAGAAGCTACTGTTCTTGCAAGTTTCCTAAGCAGAGTTGAACCAGATATTGCCCATGTGTGTAGGAAGCACAGTTCTTTTGTTCTGAGGAAGCTCACTCTTCTGGCTCTATAGGAAACACAGTAGAGCAGATGAGTGCTCTATTCTCAAAAGCAGAGTGTGTTTATTGTAAGGCGAGCAAGTGTTTGTTTCCCAGTCATAAATGGAGTTGAATCACATGCAGTTTCTGGATACGAGCAAGAGTTGTTTTCTGGTAAGGAAAGACACTAATGCCCTCCCATTGACATACAGTGTGCAAATAGCACTCGCGTCTGTCTCCAGCAATTACAGTGTATTGGACTGAAGAGAAGCTACTGTTCATATCAGTTTCCTAAGCAGAGTTGAAATAGATATGGCTTGTGTGGGTAGGAAGCACAGTTCTTTTGTCTAAGCAAGCTCACTTTTCTGGCCTTACAGGAAACACAGTTGAGTAGAAGAGTGCTGTTTTCTCAAAAGAAAAGTATGTTTCTTCTAGGGCAAGCTAGTGTTTTTTTCCCATTCAGAAACGGATTTGAATCACATGCAGTTTCTGGTCCTACGAGCAGAGTAGTTTTTTGGTAAGGAAAGTCACTAATGAGTTCCCATTGCCATTCACAGTGCAAATAACTCACGTCTGTTCCCAGCAAGTACAGTGTATTGGAGTGAAGAGAAGCTACTGTTCTTGTCAGTTTCCTAAACAGAGTTGAACTAGATATTTCCCTTGTGTAGAAAGCAAAATCCTTTTGTTCTGAGCAAGCTCACTTTTCTGGTCCTATAGGAAACACATTAAAGTAGAAGAGTGTTCTTTCTTCAAAAGTAGAGTGTGTTTCTTGTAAGGCGAGCTAGTGTTTGTTTCCCATTGAAAAACAGAGTTGAATCACATGCCGGTTCTGGACCTATGAGCAATAGTTGTTTTCTGGTAAAGAAAGTCACTATTGTGCTCAAATAGCCATACACAGTGCAAATAGCACTTGCGTATGGTCCCAGCAAGTACAGTGTATTGGAGTGAAGAGCAGCTACTGTTCTTGTCAGTTTCCTAAGCAGAGTTTAACTAGATATGGCCCGTGTGTGTAGGAAGCACAGTTATTTGTTCTGAGCAAGCTCACTCTTCTGGCCTGACAGGAAACACAGTTGAATAGAAGAGTGCTCTTTTCTCAAAAGCAGAGTGTGTTTCTTGTAGTCCAAGCTAGTGTTAGTTTCCCATTCAAAAACGGATTTGAATCACATGCAGTTTTAGGTCCTATGAGCAAGAGTTGTTTTTTAGTAAGGAAAGTCACTAATTCCTTCCCATTGTCTTACACAGTGCAAATACAAATCACGTCTTTTCCCAGCATGTACAGTGTATTGGGTGAAGAGAAGTTACTGTTCTTATCACTTTTCTAAGCAGAGTTGAACTAGATATGGCCTGTGTGTGTAGGAAGCACACATTTTTTTTCTGAGCAAGCTCACTCTTCTGGTTCTATAGGAAACAAAATAGAGTAGAAGAGTTGAATCCCATGCAATTTCTGGTCTTATGAGTAAGAGATGTTTTCTGGTAAGGAAAGTCACTATTGCGCTCCCCTTGCCATACACAGTGCAAACAGCACTCGCGTCTGTTCCCAGCAAGGACAGTGTATTGGACTGAAGAGAGGCTACTATTCTTGTCAGTTTTTTAAGCAGAGTTGATCTAGATATGGCCCGTGTGTGCAGGAAGCACAGTTTTTTTGGTCTGAGCAAGATCACAGTTCTGGCCCTCCAGGAAACACAGTAGATTAGAAGACTGCTCTTTTCTCAAAAGCACAGTGTGTTTCTTGTAAGGCAGGCTAGTGTTTGTTTTCTATTCATAAACAGAGTTGAATCACATTCAGTTTCTGGTCCTACGAGCAAGAGTTGTTTTCAGGTAAGAAAAGACACAAATGTGCTCCCATTGCCATACACAGTGTAAATAGCACTGGCCTCTGTTACTACAGTTTACTGGATTGAAGAGAAGCTAATGTCCTTTTCAGTTTTTTAAGCAGAGTTGAACTAGAAATGGCCTGTGAGTGTAGAAAGCACAGTACTTTTTTTCTGAGCAAGCTCATTCGTCTGGCCCTATAGGAAACACAGTAGAGTAGATGAGTGCTCTTTTCTCAAAAGCAGAGTATGTTTCATGTAAGGCAAGCTAATGTTTGAATCCCATTCATAAACGGAGTGAATCACATGCAGTTTCTGGTCTTACGAGCAAGAATTGTTTTTTGGTATGGAAAGTCACTCTTGTGCTCCAACTGCCATACACAGTGCAAAGAGCACTCGCGTCTGTACCCAGCAAGGACAGTGTATTTACTGAAGAGAAGCTACTGTTCTTGTCACTTTCCTAAGCAGAGTTGAACTAGATATGGCCCATGTGTGTAGGAAGCATAGTTCTTTTGTTCTGAGCAAACTCACTGTTCTGGCCCTCTAAGAAACACAGAAGAGTAGAAGTGTGCTCTTTTCTCAAAAGGAAAGTGTTTTTTTTTTTTGTAAGGCAATCTAGTGTTTGTTTCCCATTCATAAACAGAGTTGATTCACATTCAGTATCTGGATCTATGAGCAAGAGTTGTTTTCTAGGAAGGAAAGTCACTAATGTGCTCCCCTTGACTTACATAGTGCAAATAGCACTCGCGTCTGTTCTCAGGAAGTACAGTGTATTGGACTGAAGAGAAGCTACTGTTCTTGTCAGTGTCCCTAGCATAGTTGAACTAGATATGGCCCTGTGTGTAGGAAGGAACGTTCTTTTGTTCTGAGAAAGTTCACTGTTCTGGCCCTGTAGGAAACACAGTGGAATAGAAGAATGCTCTTTTTTCAAAAACAAAGTGTATTTCTTGTAAGCCTAGTTAGTGTTTGTTTCCCATTTATAAACTGAGTTGAATAACATGAAGATTCTGGTCCTATGAGCAAGAGTTGTTTTCTGTTCAGAAAAGTCACTATTGTGCTCCCAGTGCCACACACACTGCAAATAGCACTCGCATCTGTTCTCAGGAAGTACAGTGTACTGGACTGAAGAGAAGCTACTGTTCTTGTCAGTGTCCCTAGCATAGTTGAACTAGATATGGCATGCAATTTCTGGTCCTACAAGCAAGAGTTGTTTTCTGGTAAGAAGAGTCGCAATTGCCCTCCCATTGCCGTACACAGTGCAAAGAGCACTCGCGTCTGTCCCAGAAAATACAGTGTATTGGACTGAAGAGAAGTTCCTGTTCTTGTCAGTTTCCTAAGCAGAGTTTAACTAGATATGGTACTTGTGTGTAGGAAGCACAGTTCTTTGGTCTGAGCAAGCTCACTGTTCTGGCCCTATAAGAAACACAGTAGCGTAGAAGAGTGCTTTTTTCTCAAAAGCAGAGTGTGTTTCTTGTAAGGGGAGCTAGTGTTTGTTTCTCATTGAAAAACGGACTTGAATCACATGTAGTTTGTGGTCCTATGAGCAAGAGTTCTTTTCAGGTGAGTAGAGTCACTGTTGTGCTCCCATTGCCATACTCAGTGCAAATAGCATTCACGTCTGTCCCAGCAAGTACAGTGTATTGGACAGAAGAGAAGCTACTGTTCTTGTCAGATTTCTAAGCAGAGTTCAACTAGATATGGCCCGTGTGTGTAGGAAGCCCAGTTCTTTTCTTCTGAGCAAGCTCACTGTTCTGGCACTGTAGGAAATATAGTAGAGGAGAAGAGTGCTCTTTTCTCAAAAGCAGAGTGTGTTTTTTATAAGGCAATATAGTGTTTTTTTCCCATTCATGAATGTAATTGAATCGCATGCAGTTTCTGGTCCTACGAGGAAGAGTTGTTTTCTGGTAAGAAGAGTCACTATTGAGCTCCCATTTCCATACACAGTGCAAATAGCACTAGCGTCTGTTCCCAGCAAGTACTGTTTATTGTAATGAAGAGAAGCTACTGTTCTTTTTGGTTTCCTAAGCAGAGTTGAAATAGATATGACCCATGTGTGTAGGAATCACAGAACTTTTGTTCTGAGCAAGCTCACTGTTCTGGCCCTATAGCCTACACAGTAGAGTAGGAGAGTGCTCATTTCTCAAGAGCAGAGTGTGTTTCTTGTAAGGCGAGCTAGTATTTGTTTCCCATTCATAAATGGAGTTGAATCACATTCAGTTTCTGGTCCTACGAGCAAGATTGTTTTCTGATAAGAAGAGTCACTATTGTGCTCCCATTGCCATACTCAGTGCAAATATCATTCACGTCTGTCCAGGCAAGTACAGTGTATTGGAGAGAAGAGAAGCTACTGTTCTTGTCAGTTT
This sequence comes from Peromyscus eremicus, assembly GCF_949786415.1. Classification (NCBI taxonomy): domain Eukaryota; kingdom Metazoa; phylum Chordata; class Mammalia; order Rodentia; family Cricetidae; genus Peromyscus; species Peromyscus eremicus. The sequence goes on from NC_081416.1 coordinate 197,540,732, forward strand.
CCTAAGCAGAGTTGAACTAGATATGGCCCGTGTGTGTAGGAAGCACAGTTCTTTGGTCTGATCAAGCTCACAGTTCTGGCACTATAGGAAACAAAGTAGCATAGAAGAGTGCTCTTTTCTCAAAAGCAGAGTGTGCTTCTTGTAAGGCGATCTAGCGTTTGTTTCCGATTCATTAATGGAGTTGAATCACATGCAGTTTCTGGTCCTATGAGCAAGATTTATTTTCTGGTAAGAAGGGTCACTATTGGGCTTCCATTGCCATACACAGTACAAATAGCACTCGCGTTGTTCCCAACAAGTAAAGTTAATTGGACTGAAGAGAAGCTACTGTTCTTGTTGGTTACCTAAGCAGAGTTGAACTAGATATGACCTGTGTGTGTAGGAGGCACAGATCTTTTGTTCTGAGCAAGCTCACTGTTATGGCCCTATAGAAATAGAGTAGAGTAGAAGAGTGCTCTTTTCTCAAAAACAGAGTGTGTTTCTTGTAAGGCGACCTAGTGTTTGTTTACCATTCATAAATGGAGGTGAATCACATGCAGTTTCTGGTCCTATGAGCAAAAGTTGTTTTCTTATAAAAAAGAGTCACTATTGCGTTCCCTTTGCCATACACAGTGCAAATAGCACTCTAATCTGTCCAAAAAAGTACAGTGTATTGGACTGAAAAGAAGCTACTGTTCTTGTCAGTTTCCTAAGCAGAGTTGAACTAGATATGACCCACATGTGTAGGAGGCACAGTTCTTTTGTTCTGATCAAGCTCACTGTTCTGACCCTATAGCATACACAGTAGAGTAGAAGAGTGCTCTTTTCTCAAGAGCAGAGTATATTTCTTGTAAGGGGAGCTAGCATTTGTTTCCAATTCATAAATTGAGTTGAAACACATGCAGTTTCTGGTTCTATTAGAAAGAGTTTTTTTCTAGGCAGAATAGTCACTATTGTGTTCCCATTGCCATACACAGTGCAAATAGCACTCGAGTCTGTTCCCAGCAATTACAGTGAATTGTACTGAAGAGAAGCTACTGTTCTTGTCAGTTTCCTAAGCAGAATTAAACTAGATATGGACCGTGTGTGTAGGAAGCACAGTTCTTTTGTTCTGAGCAAGCTCAATGTTCTGGCCCTATAGGAAACACAGTAGAGTAGAAGAGTGCTCTTTTCTCAAAGCAGAATGTGTTATTATAAGGTGAGCTTGTGTTTGTTTCCCATTCATAAATGGTGTTGAATTACATGCAGTTTCTGGTCCTGTGAGCAAGAGTTTTTTTCTGGTAGGAAGAGTCACTATTGCGCTCCCATTGTCATACACAGTGCAATTAGTTCTTGCATCTGTTAACAGCAAGTACAGTGTATTGGACTGAAGAGAAGCTACTGTTCTTGTCTATTTCATAAGCAGAGTTGAACTAGATATGGCTCGTGTGCGTAGGAAGCACAGTTCATTTTTTTCTGAACAAGCTCGCTGCTCTCGCCCTATAGGAAACACAATACAGTAGAAGTGTGCTTTTTTCTCAAAAGCAGAGTGTCTTTCTTGTAAGGCGAGCTAGTGTTTGTTTCCCATTCATAAATGGAGTTGAATCACATTCAGTTTCTGATCCTACGAACAAGAGTTGTTTTCTGGTAAGAAATGTCACTATTGTGCTCCCATTGCCATACACAGTGCAAATAGCACTCTCGTCTGTTCCCAGCAAGTACAGTGTACTGGCTTTAAGAGAAGCTACTGTACTTTTGAGTTTCCTAAGCAGAGTTTAAGTAGATATGGCCCGTGTGTTTAGGAAGCACAATTCTTTTGTTCTGAGCAAGCTCAGTGTTCTGGCCCTATAGAAACCCAGTAGAGTAGAAGAGTGCTCTTTTCTCAAAAGCAGAGTGTGTTTCTTATAAGGCGAGCTAGTGTTTGTTTCCCATTCATAAACGGAGTTGAATCACATGCAGTTTCTTAACCTATGAGCAAGAGTTGTTTTCTGGTAAGGAAAGTCACCAATGTGCTCCCATAGCCATTCTCAGTGCGAATAGCACTCACGTCTGTTCCTAGCAACTACAGTGTATTGGACTGAAGAGAAGTTACTCTTCTTGTCTGTTTACTAACTAGAGTTCAACTAGATATGGCCCTTTTGTGTACAAGGCACAGTTTTTTTGTTGTGAGCAAGCAAACTGTTCTGGCCCTGTGGAATCACAGTAGAGTTGAAGAGTGCTCTTTTCTCAAAAGCAGAGTATGTTTCTTGTAAGGCGAGCTTGTGTTTGTTTCCCATTCATAAATGGAGTTGAATCACACGCAGTTTCTGATCCTATGAACAAAAGTTGTTTTCTGGTAAGAAATGTCACTATTGCGCTCCCATTGCCATACACAGTGCAAATAGCACTCGCGTCTGTTCCCAGCAAGTACAGTGTATTGGACTGAAGAGAAGCTACTGTTCTTGTCAGTTTCCTTTTCAGAGTTGAACTAGATATGTCCCGTGTGTGTAGGAAGCACAGTACTTTTGTTCTGAGCAACCTCACTTTTTTGGCCCTATAGTAAACATAGCAGAGTAGAAGTGTTCTCTTTTCTCAAAACCAGAGTTTCATTTTGGAAGGCGAGCTAGTGATTGTTTCCTATTCATACATGGAGTTGAATCACATGCAGGTTTGGGTTCTCTGAGCAAGAGTTGTTTTCTGTACAGGCAAGTCACTATTATTCTCCCTTTGCCATACACACTGCAAGTCGCACTCGCGTCTGTTCCCAGCAAGTACAGTGTATTGGACTGAAAATTAGCTCCTGTTCTTGTCAGTCTCCTAAGCAGAGTTGAACTACATATGGCCCGTGTGTGCAGGAAGCACAGTTCGTTTGTTCTGAGCAAGCTCACTGTTCTGGACCTAAAGGAAACACAGTAGAGTAGAAGAATGCTCTTTTATCAAAAACAGAGTGTGTTTCTTTTAAGGCGAGCTAGTGTTTGTTTCCCATTCATAAATGGAGTTGAATCACATGCAGTTCCAGTCCTATGAGCAAGAGCTGTTTTCTTGTAAGGAATGTCAACATTGAGCTCCCATTCCCATACACAGTGCAAATATCACTCGTGTCTGTTCCAGGAAGGACAGTGTAGTGTTCTGAAGCGAAGCTACTGTTCTTGTCAGTTTTCTAAACAGAGTTGAACTAGATATGGCCTGTGTGTATAGGATGCACAGTTCTTTTGTTCAGAGCAAGCTCACGTTTCTGGCCCTTTAGTAAACAGATTAGAGGACTAGAGTGCTCTTTTCTGAAAAGCAGAGTGTGTTCTTTCAAGGTGAGCTGGTGATTGTTTACCATTCATAAATGGAGATGAATCACATGAGTTTTTGTTCCTATGAGCAAGAGTAGTTTTCTGGTTAGGCAAGTCACTATTGTGTTCTCTTTGACATACACAGTGCAAATAGCACTCACGTCTGTTCACAGCAAGTACACTGTATTGGACTGAAGAGAACTTACTGTTCTTGTCAGTTTCCTATGCAGAGTTGAACTAGATATGGCCTGTGCTTTTTGGAAGCACAGGTCTTTTTTTCTGAGCTTGCTCACTGTTCTGGCCCTATAGGAAACACAGTAGAATAGTAGAGGGCTCTTTTCTCAAAAGCAGAGTGTGTTTCTTGTAAGGCGAGCTAGTGTGTGTTTCCGATTCATAAACGCATGTGAATCACATGCAGTTTCTGGTCCTACAAGCAAGAATTGTCTTCTTGTAAGGAAAGTCACTATTGTGCTCCCATTTCCATACACAGTGCAAATAACACTAGTGTCTGTTCCCAGCAAGTACAGTGTATTGGACTGAAGAGAAGCTACTGTTCTTGTCAGATTACTGAGCAGAGTTGAACTAGATATGGCTCAAGTGTTTATGAAGCACAGTTCTTTTGTTCTGAGCAACCTAACTCTTCTGGTCCTTTAGGAAACAGAGTAGAGTAGAAGAGTGCTTCTTTCTCAAGAGCAGAGTGTCTTTCTTGTAAGGCAAGCTAGTGTATGTTTCCCATTCAAAACTGAGTTGAATCACATGCATTTTCTGTTCCTACAAGCAAGAATTGTTTTCTGGTAACGAAATTCACTATTGCACACTTATTGCCATACACAGTGCAAATGGCACATGCTTCTCTTCCCAGCAGGTACAGCCTACTGTACTGAAGAGCAGCTATTGTTTTTGTCAGTTTCTTAAGCCGAGTTGAACTAGATATGAACCGTGTGTAGAAAGCACAGTTCTTTTGTTCTGAGCAAGCTCACTGTTCTGGCCTTAATGGAAACACTGTAGAGAAGAAGCATGCTCCTTTATCAAAAGCAGAGTGTGTTTCTTGTAAGGCAAGCTAGTGTTTGTTTCCCATTCAAGAACAGAGTTAAATCACATGCAGTTTCTATTCCAATGAGCAGGAGTAGTTTTTTGGTAAGGAATGTCACTATTGAGCTCCCATTGACATACACAGTGCAAATAGCACATGCCTCTGTTCCCACAAAGTACAGTGTATTGGACTGAAAAGAAGTTACTGTTCTTATCAGTTTCCTAAGCAGAGTTGAACTACATATGGCCTTTTTGTTTAGTAAGCACAGTTCTTTTGTTCTGTGTAAGCTCGCACTTCTGGCCGTATAGGAAACACAGTAGAGTAGAATAATGCTCTTTTTCAAAAGCAGAGTGTGCTATTGTAAGGTGAGCTAGTGTGTGCTTCCCATTCATAAATGAAGTTGAATCACATGCAGTTTCTGGTCCTATGAGAAAGAGCTGTCTTCTTGTAAGGAATGTCACTATTGAGCTCCCATTTCCATACACAGTGCAAATAGCACTGGCGTCTGTTCCCAGCAAGTACAGTGTATTGGACTGAAGCGAAGCTACTGTTCTAGTCAGTTTCCTAAGCAGAGTTGAACTACATATGGCCAGTGTGTGCAGGTGCAGAGTTCTTTTGTTCTGAGTAAGCTCACTGTTCTAGTCCTAAAAGAAACACAATTGATTAGAAGAGTGCTCTTTTATCTAAAGCAGAGTGTGTTTCTTGTAAGGTGAGCTAATGTTTATTTCCCATTCATAAACGGAGTTGAATCACATGCACTTTCTAGTCCAAGGAGCAACTGATGTTTTCGGGAAAATAAAGTCACTATTGTGCTCTCATTGCCATACACAGTGCAAACAGCACTGGTGTCTGTTCCCAGCAATTACAGTGTATTGGACTGTAAAGAAGCTACTGTTCTTGTCAGTTTCTCATGCAGAGTTGAACTAGATATGGCCCGTGCTTTTTGGTAGCACAGCTCTTTTTTTCTGAGCTACCTCACTTTTCTGACCATATAGGAAACACAGTAGAGTAGAAGAATGCACTTTTCTCAAAAGCAGAGTGTGTTTCTTGTAAGGAGAGCTAGTGTGTGTTTCCCAATCATAAGCACAGTTGAATCACAAGCAGTTTCTAGTCCTAAGCCAAGAGTTGTCTCAAGTAAGAAATGTCACTATTGTGCTCCCACTGCCATACACAGTGCAAATAACACTGGTATCTGTTCCCAGCAAGTACAGTGTATTGGACTGAAGAGAAGCTAATGTTCTTGTCAGTTTCTTAAGCAGAGTCGAACTAGATATGGCCGTGTATGTAGGAAGCACAGTTCTTTTGTTCTGAGCAAGCTTTCTCTTCTGGCCCTATAGGAAACAGAGTAGAGTAGAGGAGTGCTCCTTTCTCAAAAGCAGAGTGTGTTTCTTGTAAGGTGAGCTAGTGTTTGTTTCCCATTCATAAGCAGAAATGAATCACATTCAGTTTCTGCTCCTATGCGCAAGAGTTGTTTTCTGGATAGGAAAGTCACTATTGCGCTCCCATTTCTATACACAGTGCAAATAGCATTCACGTCTCTTCCCAGCAAGAACATTGTATTTGACTGAAGAGAAGCTATTGCTTTTTTCAGTTTCCTGAACAGAGTTGAACTAGATATGGACCGTGTGTGTAGAAAGCACAGTTCTTTTGTTCTGAGCAAGCTTATTCATCTGGCCCTAGAGGAAACATACTAGACTAGAAGATTGCTCTTTTCTCAAAATCAGAGTATTTTTCTTGTAAGGCGAACTAGTTTTTGTTTCCATTCTTAAACGGAGTTGAATCACTAGCATTTTTTGTCCAAAGAGCAAGAGTTGTTTTTCGGTTTGAAGAGTCACTATTGTGCTCCCATTGCCATATACAGTGCAAATAGCACTCGTGTCTATTCCCAGCAAGTACAGTGTATTGGATTAAAGAGAAGCTACTATTTTTGTCGGTTTCTTAAGCAGAGTTGAAGTAGATATTGCCTGCGTGTGTAGAAACCACAGTTCTTTTATTCTGAGCAAGCTCACTCTTCTGGCCCTACAGTAAACATAGTAGAGTAGAAGATGTTCTTTTCTCAAAAGCAGAGTGTGTTCTTGTAAGGCGAGGTAGTGTATATTTCCCATTCATAAATGGAGTTAAATTACATGCAGTTTCTGGTCCTACGAGCAAGAGTTGTTTTCTTGTAAAGAATGTCAATATTGAGCTTCCATTGCCACACAGTACAAAAAGCACTCTTGTCTGTTCCCAGCTAGTACAGTGTATTGGACTGAAGAGAAGCTACTGTTTTTGTCAGTTTTCTAAGCAGAGTTGAACTAGATATGTTCCGTGTGTTTCTGAAGCAAAGTACTTTTGTTCTGAGCAACCTCACTCTTCTGGTCCTATAGTAAACAGAGTAGAGATGAGAGTGCTCCTTTCTCAAAAGCAGAGTATCGTTCTTGTAAGGCAAGCTAGTGTTTGTTTCCTAATTCATTAACAGAGTTGAATCACATGTAGTTTCTGTTCCTACGAGCAAGATTTGTTTTCTGGTAATGAAAGTCACTATTATGCTCCCTTTGCCATACACAGTGCAAATATCACTCTATCTGTTCCCAGCAATTACAGTGTATTGGACTGAAGAGAAGCTACTTTTCTTGTCAGTTTCCAAAGCAGAGTTGAACTAGATATGGCCCGTGTGTGTAGGAAGAACAGTTCTTTTATTCTGAGCAAGCACATTGTTCTGGCCCTATAAGAAACACAGTAGATCAGAATAGTGCTCTTTTCTCAAAAGTAGAGTGTATTCTTGGAAGGCGAGCTAGTATTTGTTTCCCATTCATAAATGGAGTTGAATCACATACAGTTTCTGGTCCTACTAGCAAGAGTTGTTTTCTGATCAAAAAAAAAGTCACTATCTTGCTCCCATTGCCATATAGAGTGCAAATAGCACTCCCGTCATTTCCTAGCAAGTACAGTTTATTGCAAAGAAGAGAAGCTACTCTTCTTGTTACTTTCCTAAGCAGAGTAGAACTAGATATGGCCCATATGTGTAGAAAGCACAGTTCTTTTGTTCTGAGCAAGCTCACTGTTCTGGCCGTATAGGAAACAGAGTTGAGTATCAGAATGCTCCTTTCTCAAAAGCAGAGTGTGTTTCTTGTCAGGCAAGCTAGTATTTGTTTCCCATTCATAAACGGAGTTTGATCCCATTCAGTTTCTGATCCTACAAGCAAGACATATTTTCTATTTAGGAAAGTCACTATTGTGCTCCTATTGCCATAAACAGAAAAAATAGCACTCGTGTCTGTTCCGAGAAAGTACAATGTATTGGACTGAAGAGAAGCTACTGTTTTTGTCAGTTTCCTGAGCAGAGTTGAACTAGGTATGGCCCGTGTGTGTAGGAAGCACATTTCTTTTTTCTGAGCAAGCTCACTCTTCTGGCCAATAGGAAACACAGTAGAATAGCAGAGTGCTCTTTTCTCAAAAGCAGAGAGTGTTTCTTGTAAAGGAAGATAGTGTATGTTTCCCATTCCCATAAATGGAGTTGAATAACATGCAGTTTCTGGTCCTACGAGCAAGAGAGCAAGAGTTGTTTTCTGGTAAGAAGAGTCACTATTGCTCTCCCAATGTTATACAGTGCAAATAGCACTCACGTCTGTTCCCAACAAGTACAGTGTATTGGACTTAAGAGAACCTATTGTTCCTGTCAATTTCCTAAGCAGAGTTGAACTAGATATTGTCCTTTTGTTTAGGAAGCACAGTTCTTTTGTTCTGAGCTAGCTTACTGTTCTGGCCCTATAGGAAACAAAGTAGAACAGAAGAGTGCTCTTTTCTCAAAAGCAGAGTGTGTTATTTAAGGCGAGCTAGTATTTGTTTCCCATTCATAAACGGATTTGAATCACATGCAGTTTCTGTTCCTAAGAGCACGAGTTGTTTTCTGGTAACAAAAGTCACTATTGTGCTCCCATTTTCATACACAGTGTAAATAGCACTCACGTCTGTTCTCAGAAAGTACAGTGTATTGGAATGAAGCGAAGCTGCTGTCCTTGTCAGTTTCCTAAGCAGAGTCAAACTAGATATATAGCCCGAATGTGTAGGAAGTGCAGTTTTTTTTGTTGTGAGCAAGCTCACTGTTCTTGCCCTGTAGGAATCAGAGTATAGTAGAAGAGTGCTGTTTTCTCAACAGCAGAGTGTGATTCTTGTAAGGCGAGCTAGCGTTTGTTTCCCATTCATAAATGGAGATGAATCACATGCAGTTTCTGGTCCTACAAGCAAGAGTTGTTTTCTTGTAAGAAGAGTCACTATTGCGCTCCCATTGACATACACAGTGTAAATAGCACTCGCGTTTGGTCCCTGCAAGTACAGTGTATTGGACTGAAGAGAAGCTAGTGTTCTTCTTCAGTTTCCTAAGCAGAGTTGAACTAGATATGGCCCGTGTGTGTAGAAAGCACAGTTCTTTTGTTCTGAGCAAGTTCACTGTTCTGGCCCTATATAAATCACAGTACAGTAGAAGAGTGCTCTTTTCTCAAAAGCAGAGTATGTTTCTTGTAAGGCAAGCTAGTGTTTGTTTCCCTTTAATAAATGGAGTTGAATCACATGCAGTTTCTGGCCCTAAGAACAAGAGATATTTTCTGGTAATAAGAGTCACTATTGTGCTCCCCTTGCCATATACAGTGCAAATAGCCCTCGGGTCTGTTTCCATCAAGTACAGAAATTGGACTGAAGAGAAGCTACTGTTCTTGTCAATTTTTTAAGCAGAGTTGAACTAGATATGGTTCGTATGTGTAGAAAGCACAGTTCTTTTGTTTTGAGCAAGATCACTGTTCTGGAACTATAGGAAACATAGTAGAGTAGAGGAAGGCTCTTCATGAAGACAGAGTGTGTTTCTTGTAATGAGAGCTAGAGTTTGTTTTCCATTCAAAAACGGAGTTGAATCACATGCAGTATCTGGTTCTATGAGCAAGAATTGTTTTCTGGTAAGAAGAGTCACTCTTGCGCTCCCATTGACATACACAGTGTAAATAACACTCGCGTCTGTTCTCAGCAAGTACAGTGTATTGGACTGAAGAGAAGCTACTGTTCTTGTCAGGTTCCTAAGCAGAGTTGAACTAGATATGGCCCGTGTGTGTAGGAAACACAAATCTTTTGTTCTGAGCAAGCTCACTGTTCTGGCTCTATAGGAAACAGAGTAGAGTAGAAAAGTGCTCTTTACTGAACAGCAGCGTGTGTTTCTTGTAAGGTGAGCTAGTGTTTGTTTCCCATTCATAAACTGAGTTGACTCACATGCAGTTTCTGTTCCTACTAGCATGAGTTTTTTTTCTGGTAAGAAGAGTCACTATTGCATTCCCATTGACATACACAGTGAAAATAGCACTCGAGTCTGTCCCAGCAAGTACAGTGTATTGGACTGAAGACAACCTACTGTTCTTGTCAGTTTTTTAAGCAGAGTTGAACTAGACATGGCTCGTATGTGTGGAAAGCACAGTTCTTTTGTTCTGAGCAAGCTCACGGTTCAGGCCCTTTAGGAAACACAATAGAGTAGAAGAGTGCTCTTTTCTCACAAGCAGAGTGTGTTTCTTGTAAGGCGAAATAGTGTTTGTTTCCCATTCATAAATGAAGTTGAATCAAATGCAGATTCTGTTCCTACGAGCAAGAGTTGTTTTCTGGTAATAAGAGTCACTATTGCACTCCCATTGCCTTACAAAGTGCAAAGAGCCCCTGCATCTGTTCCCAGCAAGTACAGTGTATTGGACCAAAGAGAAGCTACTGTTCTTTTCAGTTTCCTAAGCAGAGTTGAACTAGATATGTCCCGTGTGTGTAGATAGCAGAGTTATTTTGTTCTGAGCAAGCTCACTGTTCTGGCCCTATAGAAAACACAGTAGAGTAGAAGAGTGCTCTTTTCTCAAAAGCAGAGTGTCTTTCTTTTAAGGCAAGCTAGCGTTTGTTTCCCATTCATAAATGGAGGTGAATCACATGCAGTTTCTGGTCCTACGAGCAAGACTTATTTTCTAGTAATAAGAGTCACTACTGTGCTCCCTTTGCAATATGCAGTGCAAATAGCACTCACTTCTGTTCCCAGAATGTACAGTGTATTGGACTAAAGAGAAGCTACTGGACCTGTCAGTTTCCTAGGCAGAGTTGAACTAGATATGGCCCGTGTGTGTAGGAAGCACAAATCTTTTGTACTGAGCAAGCTCACCGTTCTGGCCCTATAGGAAACACAGTATTGTAGAAGAGTGCTCTTTTCAGAAAGGATAATGTGATTGTTGTAAGGCAAGCTAGTGTTTGTTTCCCATTCAAAAATGGAGTTGAATCACATGCAGTTTCTGTTCCTACGAGGAAGAGTTGTTTTATGGTAAGAAGAGTCACTATTGTGATCCTATTCCCATACACAGTGCAAATAGCACTCGTTTCTGTTCCCAACAAGTACAGTGTATTGGACTCAAGACAAGGTACTGTTTTTGTCAGTTTCCTAATCAGAGTTGAACTAGGTATGGCCCATGTAAGTGGGAAGCACAGTTCTTTTGTTCTGAGCAAGCTCACTGTTCTGGCCCTAATGGAAACACAGTAGAGTAGAAGAGTGCTCTTTTCTCAAGAGCAGAGTGTGTTTCCTGTAAGGCAAGCTAGTGTTTGTTTCCCATTCATGAATGGAGATGAATCAAATGCAGTTTCTGATCCTACGAGCAAGAGTTGTTTTCTGGTATGAAGAGTCACTATTGTGCTCCCTTTGTCATACACAGTGCAAATAGCACTGGCATCTGTTCCCAGCAAGTACATTGTATTGGACTGAAGAGAAGCTACTGTTATTGTCAGTTTCCTAAGCAGAGTTGAACTAGATATGTCTGGTGTGTTTAGAAAGCACAGTTCTTTTGGTCTGAGCAAGCTCACTTGTGGTGGTATTTTACTTGTAATGAAATGTGATTTTAATTGTATGTTAATAAATAAAGTTTCCTGGGGTTCAGAGTTTTAGAGCCATAGCAACTGCGTGGCGGTGGTATCGCATGCCTTTAAGGACTCATAGGGCGGTACATATTGGCAATGACAAGGCTGTCACGTGTTTGAGTTTACTGCCAATGAGAAGGCAGAACACCTAGACTATAAAAAAGCATACACACAGGAAGTAGACCCCTTTTTTTGGAGAGCTCTTTTGGCTGAAGCAGGATAGCTGAAGCAGGAAGGGTAAGGCTCTTAGTTCTGACCTCTTGGCTTTCTTCTCTGAATCGGCTCTGTGTTTCTTTTTTAATAAGATGGTTGCTTACATCTACATTTGGCGCCCAACATGACAAGAATCCATTAAAAACCGCTTAACTTGGCTTGGTGGCAGGTTCGGGTTCCCGCCAGGGTGGCCAGCAGGTCTGGTTTCCGCCAGGGCGACCGGCTCCCTAGCCTGGAAACAGGACGGCTTGGCCTCAGGCCACACTAACCTTGAGCTACTTGCTTAAAGCCAGTGCTACAAACAACTCAGGCCTGTCCTGCCTAACAGGGCCCCTGCCTGTAAAGCCAATGCACGTGGTTGGAGCTTAAGGTAGCCAGAGCCAAGGCTTGACTAGGCTCAAGCGGAAACACGTGGCTGGATTCAAGCTCTTAGGCAGAACTTGTGGCTACGCTTGCTTCCTCTCTCTCTCTCTCTCTCTCTCTCCCTCTCTCTTTCTCTCTCTGCACTCACACCTCGGACACTAGTTGGCTGTTTTGAAATTCCCTCAGATTGGTACTGTTCTACAAGGACTTGGTAAGTCACTTAACATATCAGATATATTAAAGGAAACTATTTAAAAGAAAAATTTTTTCCACATTAAAAAAAAGGGGTTTTCTGTGTACATTGGAAGAAAATTGGGCTTTGTTTGCAATTTTAGACAGTCTGACAATGGAACAGCTATATGAGAAGATTAATGTTGATCTAATTATGCATTTTATTACTATGTTTATCCTCATTTTACTATTTAAAAAGATAGTCAATTTAAGTGCCAGGGTGAGAGCTTTAGAAAAACCTGTTAAACCTGTAAAAACTTAGACAGAAGAAACTAACAGTGAAGTTGCTTCAAGATTGGATCATAGGGTTACAGAAAGAAAGCCTGTTTTCACACAGTCACCCTTAGTTTGTGCAGTAACCATACAGCAGTCGCCTGATCAAATGACTACACAAAATATTTGGGTTCCAATTGAAATGTTAGATTTATGAAGGTTTAAGGAGGCAATAGTATCTTATGGCATGCATTCCCCATATGTAAAGCAAATGTTAAACTCTTGGTCAACATATAATAGGATTGTACCACAGGACTGGCAGGAGCTGGCCCAAGCTGTTCTTGAACCCAGTCAAAGGCTTCAGTGGCTAACTTGGTTCAAGGATGAAGCTAAAAACATAGAAAAACAGTTGAGGGATAAAGGAGTACAAGTCTGCCAGGATCAGCTTATTGGAGAAGGTCAATAGGCTTCAGCACAAACACAATGTTTATATGATGTCCAAACCCTAATTTTATGTCGAACAGCAGCCTTGAATGCATGGGACAGAGTTGAGGAACCAGGGGAAAAAACTGAGTCATTTACAAAGGTTGTACAAGGCCCAAAAGAATCTTTCAAAGATTTTTTACAAAGACTGGCTTCAGCAGTAAAGAAAATGGTCCTGGATTCAGAAGCTAGTAAGATAATAATTGAATCTTTGGCCTTTGAGAATGCGAATGCAGCATGCAAAACAATAATCAGGCCATTAAAGGCAAGATCTGCACCTTTGGAAGATTGGATTAGAGATACGGTTAATGTTGAAGCTCATGAGCATAATGATATGTGATTAGGAGAAGCAATTTCAAAAGGTTTGAGGAATGTTAGATGTTTTGGATGTGGAAAGCAAGGACATTTGAAAAGGGACTGTAAACAGGTCATTCCTAGAAACAATGTTTCTTCAAGGAACAATGGCAACAGAATGCACCTTCCTTCTGGAGTATGCAGAAGGTGTGGTAAGGGAAAACACTGGACCAACGAATGTAGATCAACAAGGGACAGACAGGGTAATCCTTTGCCTCAGTCTTCGGGAAACTCCCAGAGGGGCCTCATGCAGGCCCCAATAGCAAATCCAGTTCAAACCTTTCCTGCATTCGTAGAGGAAACCCCTACCCAGAGCAATTAAATAACCAAATGCCTATTGGAATAAGTCAAGCTGGTCAGGATGATGAAACAGAGAGAATAGAAAATTCAGGAGCAAATGTAAAGAAAATTTTTTGGCAAACTTCTATTAATGAACAAAGACCAAAATTATCGATAAAAATAAATGGTGTTTTGTTGTCTGGTCTGGTAGACACAGGTGCGGACATTACCATAATTGCACAGAATTTTGGCATCCAACTTGGCCTCTTCAGGAGGTTAACGTTCAACTGTTAGGAATTGGGACATTATCTCAGGTGAAACAGAGTGCAAGATGGCTCGAGTGCATAGGTCCAGAAGGACAGAGAGGAAAATTGAAACCATATGTAGCTAACATAGCTACGAACTTGTGGGGTTGAGACTTGTTGCAACAATGGAATACTCAGATTAACATCCCTCCAATCTCAGAAACAAATCATAAATTAGCACATGTTTCTGAGAGAAATATTAGAAGGCATTATTCTGAGTGGTCACCAGCCATCCATATTATACAAGAACAGAGCACAATAACTGATGATCTTCCAAAGACACCAACAGCTCTACTTTTAAAATGGTTAACAGACAAGCCTGTATGGGTCCAGCAATGGCCTTTAACAACAGAGAAACTCCAGGCTTTAGAAGAGCTGGTACAAGAACAGTTAAATGCTCAGCATATTGAGGAATCAACCAGCCCTTGGAATTCTCCTGTATTTGTTATTAAAAAGAATTCTGGTAAATGGAGAATGGTAACAGACCTTAGAGCAATTAACAAAGTAATTCAGCCAATGGGCTCTCTACAATCTGGAATTCCTCTGCCTACTCTGTTACCAAAATGATGGCCTCTCATAGTTATTGATTTAAAAGACTGTTTCTTTTCAATACCGTTACAAGAAAAAGACAGAGAAAGATTTGCTTTCACAGTGTCTACTTATAATAATTCTCAACCGGTTAAAAGATTTCAATGGAGGGTCCTCCCACAGGGAATGTTGAATAGCCCAACTCTGTGCCAATGTTTTGTACAACAGCCATTGGAAGTGATACGTAAAAAATTTCCTAAATCTATAATTTATCATTATATGGATGATATTTTACTAGCTGACTCAAATGCAGATACTTTAGAAAGAATGTTTGAAGACGTAAAGAAAATTTTGCCTTGCTGGGGATTACAAATTGCTCCTGAAAAGATACAAAGAGGAGATTCTATTAATTATTTAGGATATAAAATAGAGCTCCAAAAAATTAGACCCCAAAAGGTGCAAATTAGGAGAGATAGACTACAGACTCTTAATGACTTTCAAAGATTATTTGGAAATATTTCTCATCTACGAACTATTGTTGGGGTAAAAAATGATGAACTGCATAATTTGTTCAAAACCTTAGAAGGTGACAAGGACTTAAATAGTGAAAGAGAGTTATCATCTGAAGCTGAGAAAGAATTGGCCTTGGTAGAAAAGAAAGTACATGAAGGGCACATAGATCGTATTGATCCAAAGCTGGATTGCATTTTGGTTATTTTACCTTCTAGGCATTCTCCTACAGGAATATTAATGCAGAGGGAAGATATTATATTAGAATGGATATTTTTACCAAATAAACCAAATAAAAAATTTAAAACTTATGTGGAAAAAATCTCTGACTTGATTTGGAAAGGAAAATTGAGACTTCGTCAATTAGCAGGAATAGACCCAGCAGAAATTGTCATACATTTAACTAAGGAGGACATTGAAAAATTATGGACAGAAAGTGAACCTTGGCAAAGAGCTTGCAGTAATTTTTTGGGAGAAATTAACAGCAAATATCCCAAAAGCGATAGAATTGATCTTATAAAGAGAGCTGATTGGATCTTGCCTCGAATTGTACGGGAAAAGCCCATATCTGGAGTTCGTACATTTTATACAAATGCCAACAAACAAGGAAAGACAAGTTACAAATCAGAAAATTTAAGTAAAGTGGTTCAAAGTCCTTATAATTCAGTTCAAAAATCAGAATTATATGCTATTTTGTTGGTATTAATGGATTTTTCAGAACCTCTGAACATAGTAACTGACTCTCAGTATGCTGAAAGAGTAGTATTACATATTGAGACTGCAGAATTTATCCCTGATGTTTCAGAATTAACTTCACTATTTATTCAATTACAAGATACAATCAGGAAAAGGAGTCATCCTTTATATATAACTCACATTCGATCCCATACTGGTCTGCCAGGCCCTCTAGCACAAGGCAATGATGTATTCATAAGTTATTAATAGGAAATGTGCTGGAGGACTCAGAATGTCATAAAAAACATCATGTCAATAGTAAAGGTTTAAAAAAGGACTTTTCCATAACCTGGCAACAAGCCAAAGAAATAGTAAAGTACTGTCCTACTTCTTCCTTCTACAATCAAACGCCATTACCAGCAGGATGTAACCCAAAGGGTACTCAAAGGAATGAAATCTGGCAGATGGACGTGTTTCACTTTGCAGAATTTGGAAAACTGAAATATGTACACCACACTATTGATACTTATTCAGGATTTAAGTGGGCAACTGCTTTGTGTTCTGAAAAAGCTGATTCTGTAATCACTCATTTGCTAGAAGTTATGGCCATCATGGGTATACCTGCACAAATCAAAACTGATAATGCTCCATCATATGACTCTGTTAAAATGAAACAGTTTTTTGCTTATTACAATATAAAGCATATTACAGGCATACCACATAATCCTACAGGTCAAGCAGTTATACAAAGATCAAACAGAACTCTAAAGGATATGCTAAATACACAGAAAGGGGTAACAAAACCCCCCAGAAATAGACTGCATAATTCTCTATTAACTTTGAATTTTCTTAATGCCAATGAGAAAGGAACAACAGCTGCAGAGAGACATTGGATAATAGAAAAAACTACAGAATTAAATCAGCCTATATATTTTAAGGATGTGCTGACCCCAGAATAGAAACCAGGGTATGTGTTACATTGGGGATGAGGTTTTGCTTTTGTTTCTACAGGAGAAATTAAGTTGTGGGTTTCATCAAAATTGATAAAGGTTCGATTTGAACAAGAGAAACCTCTTAATTAGAGGAGGTGATAGCTCATCAACCAACATGGACATCCAATTTAAACTAACTTATACCAGTAACACATGTCTTTTCATTTAATCAGATAATAACTTGCCAAAAAGGAACATCCCCAAAATTAGTCTTGGGGAAAGGTTTTTGTTTTTGTCTTTTAGGAGAATGAAGGTTAAGGAATCTGAAGAACACTGGACAAATGAGAAAACTGAAGAAAAGGAACAAATCATCTCTCCCAGGAAACAGAGTTAAACGGCATGTGGGTATATATTATCTAAAAAATTTTATGTCTTCCTAAAGGTTTGTTTCTGCTTTTCTCTAAAAATTTAACACTATTGGTCTTCTAATAGTCCCAGTTCAATTAAAATTTAAAGCTGACTTTGGAGTTGGAGAATGGCTCTCTCCTTCTTTAAACTCAAGCATGTTGTTAAAAGGAAAATGCAAACTCCCTGTATCATGCCAGAATAAAAGAGCCATCTTCTGCTATGGGACAGGAGAAAAGCCAAATTAATTAAGGGACTATTCTATTACTAATCTCAACTCTTTGATTCTATTCTGATTCTTTAAACTTTTCTTAAAGTATAAATTTTATATCAAAACTTACAAGATTAATATATATATATATACATATACATTTTAAACTTTGCTAAGATATGAATGGTCATATAGAGTACTAATTAATTCTTGAAAAAAAGCTTCAATTAGCTGCATATATATGTCTTTGTGTTTGAGTCTCTTATCAGTTTCCTGCAGGAAATCACGGCCAGGCCTAACATCAACTGAAGTCTCCAGGAAGAAGTTGGGGTCCCACAACAACAACGATTCCACGTGGACAATAATAACATCACTAAGCTGACAAACATCATCTACAGATCAGCTTTGAACAAGGTGCTCAGAGCAATTTTGAGATGACTAGCTGAGATGATCCAGTCTCAAAGACTACTAGAATAAGGACTTGAGATAAACCCTGAACTTTGGCATTATACACAGACTGGATAATGAAGGATATATTTACCTTTCCTAGATTTGACAATTAACCTAAAATTTTTCTTTCACGATAAAGATAACTTCGCCCATACCCAGCAGGAAGCAATTTTAAGAATACGACGCCCACATTCCCAAAGAGGTGATGTGGTGTGGGTGGTTTTTTGGTCTTTTTATGGGTTTTGGATCTGGGACAATTTTCATTTTAGGGGGGTTGGTTACAAGTTGTTGTCAAGGGTTAGGAAAAAGACTAAGCAGATTAGATTTAAGGTTCTTATTTAAAAAAAAGAGAGAAAGAAAGAAGAAGAAAAAGACAATTACTAGTTTTAAATGCTTTACATTGGATTGGATTGTTTTTTATTGCATACAAATTATATATATTGAAATTGATATTGTTAGAAAATGCTATATGTATATTTCTAATTGTACTTATATCGTTCATTTAACAATGCAATTTTCTGATCCTTGAATGTTATTATTACCAACTATTAGGATATAAAGAAATGATAGTTAGTAGTTAGACATCACAATAGAACTTGTAGTCATATTAGATATGTTTTAAAAATTGAGCAGATATATTTTAGATAGGTCATCTTCAAACCCTTCAGAGATCTACAGAATATGGCATTTAAAATGTTTTAATAACTTAGAAAATTTTTCTTTTTTGTTATGACTATGAGACATGTCGGCTCCTGGCAGTACCAATCTACTTCAGAGAAAATATGGGCATTGAAGAAACTGTGTATGGAGTTAGCTTTCATTGTGGCAAAAGTTAGCCACTGGACAACAAAGTATCCTCGAATCAACTGCTGACAAAATGGACAGACAGGACATGAAACAAAGGACTACTGATTCTTGCCTAAACAAGCGTGGTTATGGCTTTATCAAAAGGCATCTTCTGAGGCCAGGACAATATGGCACCATCCCTGACGTGGCCTTCGCAACTCAGAAAAGGTACAGTGCCCTTTTCTTCTAAGGCAGCTGAACAGGCAGTGGGCCGATGGCTTCTGATGTGCTATGGAACAGCAGCTGAAACAGTTATTCTTGAAGAGTAACTAAGCTCACGCCTCTCAATAGTAAACTGGCATTTGATAGAGAGATGTGGAGAAGAACGGGATGCTGAGATGAAGCAATATGTACACAGCCAAGAAGAACGGAGAGCTGAATTAAAAAACCATCAACATTTTCCACAATTTAAAATCCTGAATCATGATATGACACTAGTGGAATTCAGGTGTTTCTGGTGCATGGACTGCTCTCACCCAATGTGAGGTTGAACTGTTGACCTTGTGTACATCCTACTTCGCAAATGAGTCTGTCAGATATGCTAAGCCTATAGACTGAAGATGATGCCGCAGCATTGCGGAGAAACCTCAGGTGACTGTCAAGGAGCTGGCTGTTTCTGTCAACTCACAAATTTTTTGGAAGTTGCTTGCATGCACTTTCTGTTTTTATTTTTGTTAGCTAATATTATTTCCTTCATGGGTCTCTGAAAGAATTGAAGATTAGTTAGTTACAGTTGAAGGTTAGTTAGTTATAGTTGAAGATTAATTAGGATAGAAAGTGAATTAGATGCATATTGGACTTAACAAAATAGGATAGATAATGAAATTATTATCTCTGAATTTGTCAAATACAAATAGACTAGACATTGTTTAGACATTTATTATTTGTATATATTGTATATAGTTATTGTACTTTTGTATATAGTTTTTCTTTTGTTAGTTACAAACTTTTTTTCCCTTTTTATTAAAATAGAAAAGGGGAAATATGGTGGTACATTACTTGTACTGAAATGTGATTTTAATTGTATGTTAGTAAATAAAGTTGCCTGGGGGTCAGAGCTATTAGAGCCATAGCAAGTGCGTGACGGTGGTGGAGCACGCATTTAAGGACCTGGAGGGCGGAACATACAGGCAGTGAGGAATCAGTCACGTGTTTGGGTTTACAACCAATGAGAAGGCAGAACAGCTAGACTATATAAAGACATACACACAGGAAGTAGGTCCCCTACAGAGAGCTCTCTTGACTGAAGAGGATCGATGAAGCAGGAAGGGTGAGGCTCTTAGCTCTGACCTCTTGGCTTCTTCTCTGAATCGGCTCTGTGTTTCTTATTTAATAAGATGGTTGGATACATCTACAAGGTAGTGTTTATTTTCCATTCATAAACGGAGTTTAATAATATTCAGTTTCTGGTCCTATGAGCAACAGTTGTTTTCTGGTAGGGAATGTCACTATTGCACGCCCATTGCTATACTCCATGCAAATAGCACTCGCGTCTGTTACCAGCAAGTACAGTGTATTCGACTGAAGAGAAGCTACTGTTCTTGTTAATTTACTAGGAAGAGTTTTACTAGATATGGCCCATGTGTTTAGGAAGCACAATTCTTTTGTTCTGAGCAAGCTCACTCTTCTGGCCCTACAGGAAACCCAGTAGAGTAGAAGAGTGCACCTTTCTCAAAAGCAGAGTGTGTTTCTTGTAAGGTGAGCTAGTGTTTGTTTCCCATTCATACATGGAAGTTGAATCACTTGCAGTTTCTGACCCTATGAGCAAGAGTTGTTTTCTGGTTAGGAACATCACGATTGTGCTCCCATTGCCATACACAGTGTAAATAGCACTCGCGTCTGTTCTCAGGAAGTACAGTGTATTGGACTGAAGAGAAGCTACTGTTCTTGTCAGTTTCCTAATTAAAGTTGATCTAGATATGGCACATGTGTGTAGGAGGCAAAGTTCATTTTTTCTCAGCAAGCTCACTTTTCTGGCCCTATAGGAAACCCAGTAGAGTAGAAGAGTGCTCCTTTCTAAAAAGCAGAGGGTGTTTCATGTAAGGCCAGCTAGTGTTTGTTTCCCATTCATAAACAGAGTTGAATCACATGCAGTTTCTGGTCCTACAAGTAGGAGTTGATTTCTGGTAAGAAGAATCTCTATTGCGCTCCCATTGCCATACACAGTGCAAATAGCATTCGCGTCTGTTCCCAGCAATTACAGTGTATTACTGCAGGGAAGCTACTGTTCTTGTCAGTTTTATAAACAGAGTTGAACTAGATTTGGACCATGTGTGTAGGAAGCACAGTTCTTTTGTTCTGAGCAAGCTCACTGTTCTGACCACTTAGAAAACAGAGTAGAGTGGAAGAGTGCTCTTTTATCAAAAACAGAGTGTTTTTTTGTGTAAGACAAGCTAGTGTTTGTTTCCCATTCACAAACGGAGTTGATTCACATACAGTTTCAGGTTCTACCAGAAAGAGTTGTTTTCTGGTAATGAAAGTCACTATTTCACTCCCATAGCAATACACAGTGCAAATAGTACTTGTGTCTGTACCCAGAAAGTACAGTGTATTGGACACAAGAGAATCTACTGTTCTTGTCAGTTTCCTAAGGAGAATTGAACTAGATATGGCCTGTGTGTGTAGAAAGCACAGTTCTTTTGTTCTGAGCAAGCTCACTGTTCTGGCCTTATAAGAAACACAGTAGAGTACAAGAGTGCTCTTTTCTCAAGGGCAGAGTGTGTTTCTCGTAAGGCGAGCTTGTGTTTGTTTCCATTCATAAACGGAGTTGAATCTCATGCAGTTACTGGTTCTATGAGCAAGAGTTTTTTTTTTCTGGTAAGGAATGTCACTATTGTGATCCCATTGCCATACACAGTGCAAATAGCACTCATGTCTTGTCCCAGAAAGATCAGTTTATTGGACTGAAGAGAAGCTACTGTTCATGACAGTTTTCTTAGCAGAGTTGAACTAGATATGGCCCGTGTGTATAGGAAGCATAGTACTTTATTGTGAACAAGCTCACTGTTCTGGATATGTACTAAACAGAGTAGAGTAGAAAAGTGCTCTTTTCTCAAAAGCAGAGTGTGTTTCTTGTAAGATAAGCTAGTGTTTGTTTCCTATTCATAAACGGAGTTGAATCATGTGCTGTTTCTGTTGCTAGCAGCAAGAGTTGTTGTCTGTTAAGGAATGACACTATTGGGCTTCCATTGCCATATACAGTGCAAATCGCACTCATGTCTGTTTCCAGCAAGTACAGTGTATTGGACACAAGAGAAGCTACTGTTCTAGTCAGTTTCCTAAGCATAGTTGAACTAAATATGGCCTGTGTGTTTAGGAAGCAGAGTTCTTTTGTTCTGAGCAAGCTCACTGTTCTGGCCCTATAGGAAACCCACTAGAGTAGAAGAGAGCTCCTTTCTCAGAAGCAGAGGGTGTTTCTTGTAAGACGAGCTAGTGTTTGTTTCCCATTCATAGATTGAGTTGAATCACATACAGTTTCTGACCCTAAGAGCAAGAGTTGTTTGCTGGTTAGGAAAGTAAATATTGTGCTCCCATTGACATACACAGTGTAAATAGAACCATGTCTGTTCACAGCAAGCGCAGTGTATTGGACTGGAGAGAAGCTACTGTTCTTGACACTTTCCTAAGTATAGTTGAACTAGATATGGCCCGTAGGTTTAGAAAGCACAGTTCTTTTGTTCTGAGCAAGCTCACTCTTCTGGCCCTACAGGAAACAGAGTAGATTACAAAAGTGCTTTTTTCTCAAAAGCAGAGTGTGTTTCTTGTAAGGCGAGAAAGTGTTTATTTCTCATTCATACACAAAGTTGAATCACATGCAGTTTCTGGTCTTACAAGCAAGAATTATTTTCTGGTAAGGAATGTCACTATTGCACTCCCATTGCCACACACAGTGCAAATAACACTCGGGTCTGTACCCAGCAAGTACAGTGTATTGGACAAAAGAGAAACTACTGTTCTTGTCAGTTTCCTAAGCTGAGTTGAACTAGATATGGCCCCTGAGTTTAGGAAGCACAGTTCTTTTGTTCTCAGCAAGCACACTGTTCTGGCCTTCTAGAAAACAAAGTAAAGTACAAGAGGGCTCTTTTGTCAGAGCAGAGGATGTTTCTTGTAAGGCAAGCTAGTGTTTGTTTCCCATTCATAAATGGAGTTGAATCACATACAGTTTCTGGTCCTATGAGCAAGAGTTTTTTTCTGGTAAGGAAAGTCACTATTGCGCTCCCTTTGCCATACACAGTGAAAATAGCACGCGTGTCTTTTCCCAGCAAGTTCAGTGTATTGGACTTAAGAGAAATTACTGTTCTTGTCAGTATCCTAAGCAGAGTTGAACTAGATATGGCCAATGTTTGTAGGAAGCACAGTTCTTTGTTCTGAGCAAGCTGACTGTTCTGGCACTATAGGAAACACAGTAGAGTACAAGAGTGCTCTTTTCTCAAACACAGAGTGTGTTTCTTGTAAGGTGAGCTAGTGTTTGTTTCCCATTCATAAACTCAGTTGAATCACATGCAGTTTCTGGTCATATGAGCCAGAGATGTTTTCTGGTAAGGAAAGTCACTCTTGAGCTCCAATTGCCATACACAGTACAAATAGCACTTGCGTCTGTTCCCAGCAAGCACAGTGTATTGGACTGAAGAAAAGCTACTCTTCCTGTCAGTTTCCTAAGCAGAGTTGAACTAGATATGGCCAGTGTGTGTAGGAAGCACAGTTATTTTGTTCTGAGCAAGCTCACTGTTCTGGCACTGTAGTAATCACAGTAGAGTAGAAGAAGAGTGCTCTTTTCCCAAAAGTATGGTGTGTTTCTTGTAAGGGGAGCTAGTGTTTGTTTTCCATTCATAAATGGAGTTGAATCACATGAAGTTTCTGCTCCTATGAGCAAGAGTTTTTTTTCTGGTAAGGAAAGTCACTTATGTGCTCCCATTGCCATACACAATGCAAATAGCACTCGCGTCTATTTCCAACAAGTACAGTGAAAAGAAGCTACAGTTCTTGTCAAGTTCCTAAGCAGAGTTGAACTAGATTAGGCTCGTGTGTATAGGAAGCACAGTTCTTTTGTTCTGAGCAAGCTCACTCTTCTGGCCCTATAGGAAACCCAGTAGAGTAGAAGAGAACTCTTTTCTCAAAAGCGTGTGTTTCTTGTAAGGCAAGCTAGTGTTTGTTTCCCATTCATAGAAGGAGTTGAATCATTCAGTTTCTGGTCCTACTAGCAAGAGTTTGTTTCTGAGCCGGGCGGTGGTGGCGCACGCCTTTAATCCCAGCACTCGGGAGGCAGAGCCAGGTGGATCTCTGTGAGTTCGAGGCCAGCCTGGGCTACCAAGTGAGTTCCAGGAAAGGCGCAAAGCTGCACAGAGAAACCCTGTCTCGAAAAAACCAAAAAAAAAAAAAAAAAAAAAAAAGAGTTTTTTTTCTGGTAAGGGAAGTCACTAATGCGCTCCCACTGCAATACACAGTGCAAATAACATTCACGTCTCTTCCAAGCAAGTACAGTATATTTGACTGAAGAGAAGCTACTGTTCTTGTCAGTTTCCTAAGCAGAGTTGAACTAGATATGGCCTGTGTGTGTAGGAAGCACATTTTTTTTTTCTGAGCAAGATCACTCTTCTGGCCCTATAGGAAACACAGTAGAGTAGAAGAGTGCTCTTAAGATTGTGTTTCATCTAAGGCGAGCTAGAGATTGTTTCCCATTCATAAATGGAGTTCAATCACATGCAGTTTATGGGCCTACAAGCAAGAGATATTTTCTGGTAAGAAAAATCACTATTGTGCTCCCATAGCCATACACAGTGCAAATAGCACTCACGTCTGTTCCCAGCAAGTATAGTGTATTGGACTGATGAAAAGCTTCTGTTCTTGTCAGTTTCCTAAATAGAGTTGAACTAGATATGGCCCTTTTGCTTGGGAATCACAGTTTTTTTGCTCTAAGCAAGCTCACTGTTCTGGCACTGTAGGAATCACAGTAGAGTAGAAGAGTGCTCTTTTCTCAAAATCAGAGTGTGTTTCTTGTAAGGCGAGCTAGTGATTGTTTCCCTTTCATAACCGGAGTTGAATCACATATAGTTTCTGGTCCTATGAGCAAGAGTTGTTTTCTGGTAAGGAAAGTCACTAATGCGCTCCCAGGGCATACACAGTGCAAAAAACACTCGTGTCTGTTCCCAGCAAGTACAGTATATTTGACTGAAGAGAAGCTACTGTTCTTGTCAGTTTTTTTAAGCAGAGTTGAACTAGATATGGCCCGTGTATGTAGGAAGCACAGTTCTTTGGTTCTGAGCAAGCTCACTGTTTTGGCCCTGTAGGAATCACAGTAGAGTAGAAGAGTGCTCTTTTCTCAAAATCAGAGTGTGTTTCTTGTAAGGTGAGCTAGCATTTGTTTCCCATTCACAAACGGAGTTGAATCACATTCAGTTTCTGGTCCTAGGAGTTAAGAGTTATTTTCTGGTCAGGAAAGTCACTAATGTGCTCCTATTGCCATACACAGTGCAAATAACACTCGCGTCTGTTCCCAGCAAGTACAGTGCATTGGACTGAAGAGACGCTACTATTCTTGTCATTTTCCTAAGCAGAGTTGAACTAGATATGGCCCTTTTGTGTAGAAATCACAGTTTTTATGTTCTGAGCAAGCTCACTGTTCTGTCCCTGTAGGAATAACAGTAGAATAGAAGAGTGCAATTTTCTCAAAAGCAGAGTGTGTTCCTTGTAAGTTGAAATAGTGTTTGTTTCTGACACATAAACGGAGTTGAATCCCATGCTGTTTAAGTTCCTATGAGCAATAGTTGTTTTCAGGTAAAAAAAAATCCGTACCTATTGTGCTTCCATTGACATATACAAGGTAAACAGCTATTGTGTCTGTTCCAGCCAGTACAGTGTATTAGACTGAAGACAAGCTACTGTTCTTGACAGTTTCCTAAGCAGAGCTGAAGTAGATATGGCCATTGTTTGTAGGAAGCACAGTTCTTTTGTTCTGAGCAAGCTCACTCCTCTTGCGCAATAGGAAACTCAGTAGAGTGCTCTTTTATCAAAAGCACAGTGTGTTCCTCATAAGGCTAGGTAGTGTTTGTTTCCAATTCATAATCGGAGTTGAATCCCATGCAGTTTCAGGTCCTATGAGCAAGATTTGTTTTCTGGTAAGGAAAGTCAATATTGCATTCCCATTGTCATACACAGTGCAAATAGCACTCGCGTCTGTCCCAGCCAGTACAGTGTATTGGACTGAAGAGAAGCTACTGTTATTGACAGTTTCCTAAGCAGAGCTGAACAGCAAAATGCCCGTGTGTGTAGGAAGCACAGTTCTATTGTTCTGCGCAAGCTCACTCTTCTGGCACAATAGAAAACACAATAGAGTAGAAGAGTGTTATTTTCCAAAAAGCAGAGTGTGTTTCTTGTAAGGCAAGCTAGTGTTTGTTTCCCATTTACAAATGGAGTTGAATCACATGCAGTTTCTGGTCCTACAAGTTAAAGTTATTTTCTGGTTAGGAAAGTCACTAATGTGCTCCCATTACCATACACAATGCAAATAGCACTCGCATCTGTTCCCAGTAAGTAAGGTGTATTTGACTGAACAGAAGCTACTCTTCCTGTCACTTTCCTAAGCAGAGTTAAACTAGATATGGCCCTTTTGTGTAGAAATCATAGTTTTTTTGTTCTGAGCAAGCTCACTGTTCTGGCCCTGTAGGAATAACAGTTGAGTAGAAGGGTGCTCTTTCTCAAAAGCAGAGTGTGTTTCTGGTAAGGCGAGCTAGTGTTTGTTCCCATTCATAAACGGAGTTGAATCACATTCAGTTTCAGGTCCTACGAGCAAGAGTTGATTTCTGGTAAGGAAAGTCACTATTGTGCTCCCATTGCCATGTACAGTGCAAGTAGCACTCAAGTCTGTTCCCAGCAATTACAGTGTGCTGGACAGAAGAGAAGCTTCTGTTCTTGTCATTTTCCTAAGCAGAATTGAACTAGATATGGCCTGTGTGTAGGAAGCACAGTTCTTTTGTTCTGTGCAAGATCAAAATTCTGGCAATATAGGAAACACTGTTGAGTAGAAGAGTGCTATTTTCTCAAGAGCAGAGTGTGTTTCTTATAAAACGAGCTAGTGTTTGTTTCCCATTCATAAATGGAGTTTCATTACATGTAGTTTCTTGTCCTACGCGCACTAGTTGTTTTCTGGTAAGAAAAGTCACTATTGTGCTCCCTTTGCCATACACAGTGCAAATAGCACTCCCGTCTGTCCCCCGCAAGTACAGTGTAATGGACTGAAGAGAAGCTACTGTTCTTGTCAGTTACCTAAGCAAAGTTGAACTAGATATGACCCTGTGTGTAGGAAGCCCAGTTCTTTTGTTCGGAGCAAGCTAACTGTTCCTGCCCCACAGAAAACACAGTAGAGTAGAAGATTGCTTTTTTCTCAAAAGCAGAGTGTGTTTTTTGTAAGGTGACCTAGTGTTTGTTCCCGATTCATAAACGGAGTTGAATCACATGCAGTTTCAGGTCCTATGAGCAAGAGTTTTTTTCTGGTAAGGAAAGTCAATATTGTTTTCCCATTGCCATATACAATGATAACAGTTCTCGCGTCTGTTCCCAGCAAGTACAGGGCATTGGACAGAAGAGAAGCTTCTGTTCTTGACAGTTTCCTAAGCAGAGTTGAACTCGATGTGGCCCATGTGTGTAGGAAGCACAGTTCTTTTGTTTGGAGCAAGCTCGCTGTTCTGGCCCTATAGGAAACACAGAAGAGTAGAAGAGTGCTTTTTTCTCGAAAGCAGAGTGAGCTTCATGTAAAGCAAGCTAGAGTTTGTTTGCTATTCATAAATGCAGTTGAATCACATGCAGATTCTGGTCCTATGAGCAAAAGTTGTTTTCTGGTCAGGAAAGTCACTACTGCGCTCCCACTGCCATACATACTGCAAATAGCACTTGTGTATGTTCCCAGCAAGTACAGTGTATTGGACTGAAGAGAAGGTACTGTTCTTGTCAGTTTCCTAAGCAGAGTTGAACTACATATGGTTCGTGTGTGTATGAAGCACAGTTCTTTTGTTATGAGCAAGCTCAGTCTTCTGGCCCTATAGGAGATACAGTAGAGTAGAATAGTGCTCTTTTCTCAAAAGCAGAGTGTGTTTCTTGTAAGACGAGGTAGTGTTTGTTTCTCATTCATAAAAGGTGTTGAATCACATGCAGTTTGTGGTCATACTTGCAAGAGTTTTTTTCTTGTAAGGAAAGTCAATATTGTGCTCCCCTTGCCATACACAGTTCAAACAGTACTCGTGTCTGTTCCCAGCAAGTACACTGCATTGGACTGTAGAGAAGCTACAGTTTTGGGCAGTTTCCTAAGCAGAGTTGAACTGAATAAGGCCCGTGTTTGTAGTAAGCACAGTTCTTTTGTTCTTTGCAAGCTCACTTTTCTGGCCCTATAGGAAACACGGAAGAGTAGAAGAGTGCTCTTTTCTCTAAGGCAGAGTGTGTTTCTTGTAAGGCGAGCTAGTGTTTGTTTCCCATTCATAAAACAGTGTTGAATAACATCCATTTTCTGGTCCTATGAGCAAGAGTTGTTTTCTTGTAAGGAAAGTCACTATTGCGCTCCCATTAACATACAAAGTGCAAATAGCACTGGCGTATGTCCCCAGCAAGTACACTGTATTAGACTGAAGAGAAACTACTGTTCTTGTCAGTTTCCTAAGCAGAGTTGAACTAGATATGGCCCGTGTGTGTAGGAAGCACAGTTCTTTTGTTCTGAGCAAGCTCACTCTTCTGGCCATACAGGAAAAACAGTTGAGTAGAAGAGTGCTCTTTTCTCAAAAGCAGAGTGTGTTTCTTGTAGGGCAAGCTAGTGTTTGTTTCCCATTCAGAAATGGATTTGAATCACATGCAGTTTCAGGTCCTGTGAGCAAGAGTTGTTTTTTAGTAAGGAAAGTCACTAATGCGTTCCCATTGACATACACAGTGCAAATACAAATCACGTCTGTTCCTAGCAAGTACAGTATATTGGGTGAAGAGAAGCTACTGTTCTTATCACTTTTCTAAGCAGAGTTGAAATAGATATAGCCCGTGTGTGTCGGAAGCACATTTCTTTGTTCTGAGTAAGCTCATTGTTCTGGCCCTATAGAAAACACAGGACTGAATAAGAGTGCTCTTTTCTCAAAAGCACAGTGTGTTTTTTGTAAGGCGAGTGAGTGTTTGTTTCCCATTCATAAACTGAGTTGAATCACATGCAGTTTCTGGTCCTACAAGCAAAAGTTTTTTCTGGTAAAGAAAATAGCACTTGGGTGTAGGAAGCACAGTTCTTTTTTTTCTGAGCAAGCTAAATCTTCTGGCCCTAAAGGAAATACAGTAGAGTAGAATAGTGCTCTTTTCTCAAAAGAAGAGTATGTTTCTTTAAGGCGAGCTTGTGTTTCTTTCCCATTCATTAATGGAGTTGAATCACATGCAGTTTCTGTTCCAATGAGCAAGAGCTGTTTTCTGGTAAGGAAAGTCACTATCATGCTCTGTTTGCCATACACAGTGCAAATAGCACTCGCGTCTCTTCCCAGCAAGTACAGTGTATTTACTGAAGAGAAGCTACTGATCATGTCAGTTTCCTAAGCAGAGTTGAACTAGATATGGCCCGTGTGTGTAGGAAGTTCATTTTTCAAAAGCAAAGTGTTTTTCCTATAAGGCGAGCTAGTGTTTGTTTCAAACACATAAACAGAGTTGAATGACATGCAGTTTTTGGTCCTATTAGCAAGAGTTTTTTTTCTGGTAAGCAAAGTCACTTTTGGGCTCCCATTTCCATACACAGTGCAAATAGCACTCATGTCTCTTTTCAGCAAGTACAGTGTACTGGACTGAAGTGAAGCTACTGTTCTTGTCAGTTTCCTAAGCAGAGTTGAACTAGATATGGTCCGTGTGTGTAGGAAGCACAGTTCTTTTGTTCTCAGCGAGCTCATGCTTCTGGCCCTATTGGAAATACTATAGAGTAGAATAGTGCTCTTTCCTCAAAAGCAGAGTATGTTTGTTTAAGGCGAGCTTGTGTTTGATTCCCATTCATAAACGGTGTTGAATCACATGCAGTTTCTGGTCCTACGAGCAAGAGTTGTTTTCTTGTAAGGAAAGTCACTAATGCCCTCCCATTGCCATACACAGTGCAAATAGCCCGCAAGTCTGTTCCCAGAAAATACAGTGTATTTACTGAAGAGAAGCTACAGTTCATGTCAGTTTCCTATGCAGAGTTGAACTAGATATGGCCCATATGTGTAGGAAGCAGTTATTTTGTTCTGAGCAAGCTCACTTTCCTGGCTCTATAGGAAACACAATAGAGTATAAGAGTGCTCTTTTCTCAACAGCAGAGTGTGTTTCTTGTAAGGCGAGCTAGTGTTTGTTCTCATTCATAAATGGATTTGAATCTCATGCAGTTTCTGTTCATACGAGCAAGAGTTGTTTTCTGGTAAGGAAAGTCACTAATGTCCTCCCATTGCCATACACAGGGCACATAGCACTCAAGTCTGTTCCCAGCAAGTACAGTATATTGGGTGAAGAGAAGCTACTGTTCTTATCACTTTCCTAAGCAGAGTTGAACTAGATATGGCCTGTGTTTGTAGGAAGCACACGTCTCTTGTTCTGAGCATGCTCTCTCTTCAGGCACTATAGGAAACACAGTAGAGTAGAATATTGCTCTTTTATCAAAAGCAGAGTATGTTTCTTCTAAGATGAATTAGTGTTTGTTTCCCATTCATAACAGGAGTTGAATCACATGCTGGTTCTGTTCCTATGAGCAAGTGTTTTTTTTTTTTTTTTTTTTCTGGTAAGGAAAGTCACTATTGCGCTCCCGTTGCCATACAAAGTGCAAATAGCACTTGCGTCTCTTCCCAGCAAGTGCAGTGTTTTGAACTGAAGAAAAGCTGCAGTCCATGTCAGTTTCCTATGCCGAGTTGAACTAGATATGGCCCGTGTGTGTAGGATGCACAGTGCTTTTGTTCAGAGCAATCTCACTGTTCTGGCCCTATAGGAATCTCAGTAGAGTAGAAGAGTGCTCTTTTCTCAAAAGTTGAGTGTGTTTTTTGTAAGGAGATCTAGTGTTTGTTTCCCATTCATAAACGAAATTGAATCCAATGCAGTTTCTGGTCCTACGAGCAAGAGTTGTTTTCTTGTAAGGAAAGTCATTATTGTGCTCCCCTTGCCATACCCAGTGCAAATAACACTCGTGTCTGTTCCCAGCAAGTACAGTGTACTGGATTGAAGTGAAGCTACTATTCTTGTCAGTTTCCTAAGCAGAATTAAACTCGATATTGCATGTGTGTAGGAAGCACAGTTCTTTTTTCTGAGCAGGCTCACTCTACTGGCCCTATATGAAACACAGTAGAGTAGAAGAAGTTTGACCTTTTCTCCAAAGTAGAATGTGTTCATTGTAAGGAGAGCTAGTGTTTGTTTCCCATTCAATAACAGAGTTGAATCAAATGCAGTTTCTGGTCCTAAGAGCAAGAGTTGTTTTCCAGTAAAGAAAGTCACTATTGTGCTCCCCTAACCATACACAGTGCAAATAGCACTCGGTCTGTTCCCAGCAAGTACAGTATATTTACGGAAGAGAAGCTATTGTTCTTGTCAGTTTCCTAAGAAAGGTTGAAGTAGATATGGCCCGTGTGTTTAGGAATCACAGTTCTTTTGTTCTGAGCAAGCTCACTCTTCTGCCTCTACAGGAAACACAGTAGAGAAGAGGAGTGCTCATTTCTAAAATGCAAGTGTGTTTTTTGTAAGGCGAGCTAGTGTTTTTTTTCCATTCATAAACGGAGTTGAATAACATGCAGTTGCGAGTCCTAGGAACAAGAGTTGTTTTCTGGTAAGGAAAGTCACTTTTGCGCTCCCATTGCCATACACAAAAAGTACAAAAAGCACTTGCGTCTCTTCCCAGAAAGAACAGTGTACTGAACTGAAGTGAAGCTACTATTCTTGTCAGTTTCCTAAGAAGAGCTGAACTAGACATGGCCTGTGCATAGGAAGCACAGTTCTGTTTTTCTGAGCAAGCTCACTCTTCTTGCCCTATAGGAAAAACAGTAGAGTAGAAGAGTACTCTTTTCTCAAAAGCAGAGTGTGTTTCTTCTATGGCGATATAGTGTTGGTTTCCCATTCATAAACGAAGTTGAATCACATGCAGTTTTTGGTCCTATGAGCAAGAGTTGTTTTCTGGTAAGGAATGTTACTATTGCAATCCCATTGCCATATACAGTGAAATGGCACTCACCACGGTTCCCAGCAAGTACACTGTATTGGATTGAAGAGTTGAACTGAATAAGGCCCGTGTGTGTAGTAAGCACAGTTCTTTTGCTGTGAGCAAGTTCACACTTCTGGCCCAATAGGAAACACAATAGGGAAGAAGAGTCCTCTTTTCTCAAAAGCAGAGTGTGTTTCTTGTAAGGCAAGCTAGTGTTTGTTTCCCATTCATAAACGGAGTTGAATAACATCCAGTTTCTAGTCCTATGAGCAAGAGTTGTTTTCATTTAAGGAAAGTCACTATTGTGCTCCCATTACCATACAAAGTGCAAATAGCACTCACGTGTGTTCCCAGCAAGTACACTGTATTGGACTGAAGAGAAGCTACTGTTCTTGTCAGTTTCCTAAGCAGAGTTGAACTAATTATTGCCCTTTTGTAGGAAGTACAGTTGTTTTGTTCTGAGTAAGCTCACTGTTCTGGCCCTATAGGAAACACAGTAGAATAGAAGAGTACTCTTTTCTCAACAGCAGAGTATGTTTCTTGTAAGGTGAGCTAGTGTTTGTTTCCCATTCATAAACGGAGTTGAATCTCATGCAGTTTCTGGGCTAAGAGCAAGAATTGTTTTCTGGTAAGGAAAGTCACTAATGTCTTCCCTTTGCCGTACACAGGGAAATAGCACTCGCGTCGGTTCCCAGCAAGTACAGTGTATTGGGTGAAGAGAAGCTAATGTTCTTATCACTTTCCTAAGTAGAGTTGAACTAGATAGAGACTTGTGTGTCAGAAGCACATTTCTTTGTTCTGAGTAAGCTCACTCTTCTGGCCCTATAGGAAACAGAGTAGAGTAGAAGTTTGCTCTTTCTCCAAAGCAGAATGTGTTTATTGTAAGGAGAACTAGTTTTGTTTCACATTCATAAACGGAGTTGAACCACATGCAGTTTCTGGTCCTATTAGCAAGAGTTGTTTTCTGGTAAGAAAGTCACTATTTCGCTCCCATTGACATGCACAGTGCAAATAGCACTTGGTCTGTTCCGAAAAGTAGAGTGTGTTGGACTGAAGAGAAGCTACTGTTCTTGTCAGTGTCCTAAGTAGAGTTGAACTAGATATGGCCCATGTATGTAGGACGCAGAGTTCTTTTGTTCTGAGCAAGCTTACTCTTCTGGCTCTATAGGAAATACAGTAGAGCAGAAGAGTGCTCTTTTATCAAATGCAGAGTATGTTTCTTTAAGGCGAGCTTGTGTTTGTTTCCTATTCATAATCGAAGTTGAATCACATGCAGTTTCTGGTCCTATGAACAAGAGTTTTATTCTGGTAAGGAAAGTCACTAGTGTGCTCACCTTGCCATACACAGTGCAAATAGCACTCGTGTCTGTTTCCAGCAAGTACAGTGTTTTTACTGAAGAGAAGCTATTGTTCTTGTCAATTTCCTAAGCAGAGTTGAACTAGATCTGGCCCTTGTTTTTAGGAAGCACAGTTCTTTTGTTCGGAGCAAGCTCACTCTTCTGGCCCTATAGGAAACACAGTAGAGAAGAAGAATGCTCATTTATAAATGCAAAGTGTGTTTCTTGTAAGGCAAACTAGTGTTTGTTTCCCTTCATAAATGGAGTGGAATGAAATGCAGTTTCTGGTCCTAGAAGCAATAGCTGTTTTCTGGTAAAGAAAGTCACTATTGCGCTCCCACTATCATACACAGTACAAATAGCACTCGCATATGTTCCCAGGAAGTACAGTGTATTTAGTGAAGAGAAGCTACTGTTCTTGTCAGTTTCCTAAGCAGAGTAGATCTAGATATTGCCCGTGTGTAGGAAGCACAGTTTTTTTTTTCTGAGCAAGCTCACTCTACTGGCCCTATAGGAAACACAGTAGAGTAGAAGAGTGCTCTTTCCTCAAAAGCAGAGTGTGTTTCTTCTAAGGCAATGTAGTATTGGTTTCCCATTCATTAACGGAGTTGAGTCACATGCAGTTTCTGGTCCTACAAACAAGAATTGTTTTCTGGTAAGTAAAGTCACTATTATGCTCCCATTGCCATACACAGTGCAAAGAGCATTCACATCTGTTCCCAGCAAGTACAGTGTATTGGACTGATGAAGCTACTGTTCTTGTCAGTTTCCTAGGCAGAGTTGAATTAAATACAAACCTTGAGTGTATGAAGCACAGTTCTTTTGTTTTGAGGAGGCTCACTCTTCTGGTCCTATAGGAAACACAGTAAAGTACAAGAGTGCTCTTTTATCAAAACCAGAGTGCGTTTCTTGTAAGGCAAGCCTGTGTTTGTTTCCCTTCATAAACCAAGTTGAATCACATTCTCCTTCTGGTCCTATGAGCAAGAGTTGTTTTCTGGTAAGTAAAGTCACTATTGTGCTCCCATTGCCATACACAGTGCAAATAGCACTCACGTCTGTTCACAGCAAGTACAGTGTATTGGACAAAAGAGAAGCTACACTTCATGTCAGTTCCCTAAGCAGAGTTGAACTAGATATGGCCCGTGTGTGTAGGAAGCACAATTCTTTTGTTCTGAGCAAGCTCAGTCTTCTGGCCCTTTAGGAAACACCGTAGAGTAGAAGAGTGCTCTTTTCTCAAAAGAAGAGTGTGTTTCTCATAAGGCGAGCTAGTGCTTGTTTCCCATTCATAAACAGAGTTGAATCACATGCAGATTCTGGTTCTACAAACAAGAATTTTTTTTCTGATAAGGAAAGTCACTATTGTCCTCCAATTGTCGCATACAGTGCAAATGGCACTCGAGTCTGGTCCCAGCAAGTACAGTGTATTGAACTGAAGAGAAGCTACAGTTCTTGTCTGTTTCCCAAGCAGAGTTGAACTAGATATGGCCCTTTTTTCTAGGTAGCACAATTTTTTGTTCTCAGCAAGCTCACTGTTCTGGCCCTGTAGGAAACTTGGTAGAATAGATGAGTACTCTTTTCTCAAAAGCAGAATGTGTTAATTGTAAGGCGAGCTAGTGTGTGTTTCCCACTCATAAACGGAGTTGAATCTTATGAAGTTTCTGGTCGCACGAGCAAGAGATGTTTTCTGTTTAGGAAAGTCACTATTGCTCTCCCAGTGCCATACACAGTGCAAAGAGCACACGTTTCTGTTTCCAGCAAGTCCAGTGTATTGGACTTAACAGAAGCTACAGTTCTTGTCAGTTTCCTCAGCAGAGTTGAACTAGATATGGCCCGTGTGTTTAGGAAGCACAGTTCTTTTGTTCTGAACAAGCTCACTTTTCTGGCCCTATAGGAAACAGAGTAGAGTAGAAGAGTGCTCTTTTCTCAAAAGCAGAGTGTGTTTCTTGTAAGGCGAGCTAGTGTTTCTTTCACATTTATAAACAGAGTTGAATCACATGCAGTTTCTGTTCCTAACAGCAAGAGTTGTTTTCTGCTAAGGAAAGTTACCATTGTGCACCCATGCCAATGTAAATGGCACTAGCTCTGTTCCAAGAAAGTACAGTGTATTGGACTGAAGAAAAGCTACTGTTTTTGTCTGTTTCCTAAGTGGAGTTTAACTAGATATGGCCATTTTGTCTAGGTATCACATTTTCTTTGTTCTCAGCAAGCTCACTGTTTTGGCCCTGTAAAAAACAAGGTAGAATAGAAGAGTACTCTTTTCTGAAAAGCAGAGTGTATTTTTCGTAAGGCTAGCTGGTATTTGTTTCCCATTCAGAAATGGAGTTGAATCACATGAAGTTTCTGGTCCTACAAGCAAGAGATATTTTCTGTTTAGAAAAGTCACTATTGCTCGCCCAGTGCCATACACAGTGCAAATAGCATTCGCTTCTGTTTCCACCAAGTACAGGGTATTGGACTTAACAGAAGCTACAGTTCTTGTCAGTTTCCTCAGCAGAGTTGAACTAGATCTGGCCCGTGAGTCTAGGAAGCACAATTCTTTTGTTCTGAGCAAGTTCCCTCTTCTGGCCCTATAGGAAACACAGTAGAGTAGAAGAGTGCTCTTTTCTCAAAAGCCGAGTGTGTTTCTTGTAAGCCGAGCTAGTGTTGGTTTCCCATGCTCACTCATCTGGCCCATTAGAAACACAGTAGAGTGGAAGAGTGCTCCTTTTTCAAAAGCAGAGTGTGTTTCTTCTATAGCGAGCTAGCGTTTCTACCACATTCAAAAATGGAGTTGAATCTCATGAAGTTTCTTGCCCTATGATCAAGAGTTCTTTTCTGGTAAGGAAAGTCACTATTGTGTTCCCATTGCCATAGACAGAACCAATAGCACTTGCATCTGTTCCCAGCATTACTGTCTTTTGGACTGAAGAGAAGCTACTCTTCTTGTCAGTTTCCTAAACAGAGTTGAACTAGGTATGGTTCGTGTGTGTAGGAAGCAAGGTTCTCTTGTTCTGAGCAAGATCACAGTTCTGGCACCATAGGAAACACAGTAGAGTAGAAGAGTGCTCTTTTCTCAAAAGCAGAGTGTGTTTATTTTAAAGTGAGCTAGTGTTTGTTTCCCATTCATAAACAGAGTTGATTCACATGCAGTTTCTGGTCCTATGTGCACTATTGCTCTCCAAGTGCCATACACAGTGCAAAGAGCACTCGCGTCTGTTTTTAGCAAGTACAGTGTATTGGGCTGAACAGAAGCTACAGTTCTTGTCAGTTTCCTCAGCAGAGTTGAACTAGATATGGCCCGTGTGTAGGAAGCACAGTTCCTTTGTTCTGAACAAACTCACTCTTCTGGCCCTATAGGAAACAGAGTAGAGTAGAAGAGTGCTCTTTTCTCAAAAGCAGAGTGTGTTTCTTGTAAGGTGAGCTAGTGTTTCTTTCCCATTCATAAATGGAGTTGAATCACATGCAGTTTCTGTTCCTAAAAGTAAGAGTTGTTTTCTGCTAAGGAAAGTCACCATTTTGCTCCCATGCCAGTGTAAATAGCACTCGCGTCTATTCCAAGCAGTACAGTGTATTGGACTGAAGAGAAGCTACTGTTCTTGTCAGTTTCCTAAGCAGAGTTGAAATAGATACGGCCCGTGTGTGTAGGAAGCACAGTTTTTTGTTCTGAGCAAGCTGGCTGTTCTGGTCCTATGGGAAACACTGTAGAGTAGAAGAGTGCTCTTTTCTCAAAAGCAGTATGTGTTTATTTTAAAGTGAGCTAGTGTTTGTTTCCCGTTCATAAACGGAGTTGAATCACATGCAGTTTCTGGTACTACCAGTAAGATTTTTCATCTGGTTGGGAACAATCATTATTGTGCTCCCCTTATCATACACAGTGCAAATAGCACTCGCGTCTGTTCCCAACAAGTACAGTGTATTGTACTAAAGAGTACCTACAGTTCTTGTCAGTTTCCTAAGCAGAGTTGAACTAGATATGGCCCGTGTGTGTAGGAAGCACAGTTCTTTTGTTCTGAGCAAGCTCACTCTTTTGGCCCTGTTCTAAACACAGTAGAGCAGAAGAGTGCTCTTTTCTCAAATGCAGAGTGTGTTACTGTAAGTCAAGCTAGTGATGGTTTCTCTTTCATAACGGATTTCAATCACATGGAATTTCTGGTTTTATGAGCAAGAGTTGTTTTCTGGTAAGGAAAGTCACTATTGCATTCCAAATGCCATACCCAGTGCAAATAAAACTCTCGTGTGTTCCCAACAAACAGTGTATTGAACTGAAGAGAAGCTACTGTTCTTTTCAGTTTCCTAAGCAGAGTTGAACTAGATATGGCCTTTGTGTGTAGGAAGCACAATTTGTTCTGAGCAATCTCACTCTTCCGGTTCTATAGGAAACAGAGTAGAGTAGAAGAGTACTCTTTTCTCAAAAGCAGAGTGTGTTTCTTGTAAGGTGAGCTAGTGTTTGTTTCCCATTCATAAACGGAGTGAAACCACTTGAATTTTCTGGTCCTACAAGCAAGATTTTTTTTATGGTAAGGAAAGTAACTATTGTGCTCCTATTGTCATACACAGTGCAAATTGCACTCGTGTCTGTTGCCAGCATGTACAGTGTATTGGACTCAGGGGAAGCTACTGTTCTTGTGAGATTCGTAAGCAGAGTTGAATTTATATGGCCTGTATGTGTAGGAAGCAAAGTTCTTTTGTTCTGAGCAAGCTCACTGTACTGGCCCTATAGGAAACCCAGTAGAGTAGAAGGGTGCTCTTTCCTTAAAAGAAGGGTGTGTTTCTTATAAGGCGATCTAATGTTTGTTTCCCATTTGTAAACAGAGTTGAATCACATGCAGTTTCTGTTCCTATGAGCAAGAGTTGTTTTCTGGTAAGAAAAGTCACCATTGTGCTCACATTGTGATACACAGTGCAAATAGCACTTGCGTCTGTTCCCAGCAAGTACAGTGCATTGGACTGAAGAGAAGATACTGTTCTTGTCAGTTTCCTATGCAGATTTGAAGTAGACATCGCCCTTGTTTGGAGGAAGCACAGTTCTTTGTTCTGAGCACTCTCACTCTTCCATCCCAAAAGAAAAAACAGTAGAGTAGAAGAGAGCTCTTTTCTCAAAAACAGAGTGTGTTCCTTGTAAGGCAGGCTAGTGTTTGTTTTCCATTAATAAATGGAGTTGAGTCACATGCAGTTTCTGGTCCTATAAGCAAGAGTTGTTTTTTGATAAGGAATGTCACTATTGCGCTTTCATTGCAATGCACAGTGAAAATAGCACTCGTGTCTGTTCCCAGCAAGTACAGTGTATTGGACTGAGAGAAGCTACGGTCCTTGTCAGTTTCCTAAGCAGAGTTGAACTAGTTATGGCCCGTGTGTGTAGGAAGCACAGTTCTTTTATTCTGAGCAAGCTCACTGTTCTGGCCCTATAAGAAACACAGTAGAGTAGAAGAGTACGCTTTTCTCAAAAGCAGAGTGTGGTTCTTGTAAGGCCACATAGTGTTTGTTTCCCAATCATAAAAGTAGTTGAATCACATACAATTTCTGGTCCTACGAACAACAGTTGTTTTCTGGTAAGGAAAGTCACTATTGTGCTCCCACTGCCATATACAGTGCAAATAGCACTTGCGTCTGTTCCCAGCAAGTACAGTGTATTGGACTGAAGAGAAGCAACTGTTCTTGTCAGTTTCCTATGCAGATTTGAATTAAACATGGCCCATGTGTGTAGGAAGCACAGTTCTTTTTTCTGAGCAAGCTCACTGTTCTGGACCTATAGGAAACACTTTGGAGTAGAAGAGTGCTTTTTTCTCTAAAGAAGAGTGTGTTTCTTGGAAGGCGAGCTAGGGTTTTTTTCCCATTTTTAAACGGATTTGAATCACATGCCATTCTCGGTCCTACGAGCAAGAGTTGTTTTCTGGTAAGAAAAATCACTGTTGCCCTCCCATTGCCATACATAGGGCATATAGCTCTCTCGTCTTTTCCCAGCAATTACAGTGTATTTCACTGCAGAGAAGCTACTGTCCTTGTCAGTTTCCTAAGCAGAGTTGAACTAGTTATGGGCGGTGTGTGTAGGAAGCATAGTTCTTTTATTCTGAGCAAGCTCACTGTTCTGCCCCTATAAGAAACACAGTAGAGTAGAAGAGTGCTCTTTTCTCAAAAGCAGAGTGTGGTTCTTGTAAGGCCACATAGTACTTGTTTCCCATTCATACACGGAGTTGAATCACATACAGTTTCTGGTCCTACGAGCAACAGTTGTTTTCTGGTAAGGAAAGTCACTATTGTGTTCCCATTGCCATACACAGTGCAAATAGCACTCGTGTCTTTTCCCAGCAATAGAGTGCATTGGACTGAAGAGAAGCTACTGTTCTTGTCAGTTTTTTAAGCACTGTTGAACTAGATATGGCCCGTGTGTGTAGGAGGCACAGATATTTTATTCTGAGCATGCTCACTCATCTGGCCCATTAGAAACACAGTAGAGAAGAAGAGTGCTCCTTTCTCAAAAGCAGAGTGTGTTTCTTCTAAAGCAAGCTAGCGTTTCTACCGCATTCAAAACAGAGTTGAATCACATGAAGTTTCTGGTCCTACGAGCAAGAGTTGTTTTCTGGAAAGGAAAGTCACTATTGTGTTCCTTTTGCCATACACAGAGCCAATAGTGCTCGCATCTGTTCCCAGCATTACAGTGCATTGTACTGAAGAGAAGCTACTGTTATTGTCAGTTTCCTAAACAGAGTTGAACTAGATATGGTTCTTGTGTATAGGAAGCAAGGTTCTTTTTTTCTGAGCAAGATCAAAGTTCTGGCACTGTAGGAAACACAGTAGAGTAGAAGAGTGCTCTTTTCTCAAAAGCATAGTGTGGTTTTTGTAAGGTGAGCTACTGTTTCTTTCCCATTCATCAATGGAGTTGAATCACATGCAGTTTCTGGTCCTATGAACAAGAGTTGTTTTCTGCTAAGGAAAGTCACTATTGCGCATCCATTGCACAGTGCAAGTAGCACTCGCATCTGTACCCAGCAAGTAAAGTGCAATGGACTGAAGCGAAGCTACTGTTCTTGTCAGTTTCCTAAGCAGAGATGAACTAGATATGGCCCGTGTGTGTAGGAAGTACATTTCTTTTTTTGTGAGCAAGCTCATTGTTCTGGCCCTATAGGAAACACAGTAGAGTACAAGAGTGCTGTTTTCTCAAAAGCAGAGTGTGTTTCTTGTAAGACGAGCAAGTGTTGGTTTCCCATTTATAAACGGAGTTGAATAACATGCACTTTGTGGTCCTAGGAGGAAGAGTTGTTTTCTGGTAAGGAAAGTCACTATTGTGCTCCCATTGCCATACACAGTGCAAATAGCACTCACGTCTCTTCCCAGCAAGTACAGTGTATTGGACGGCCGAGAAGCTACTGTTCTGGTCAGTTTCTTAACCACAGTTGAACACGATATGGTCCGTGTGTCTAGAAAGCACAGTTCTTTTGTTCTGAGCAAGCTCAATTTTCTGTCCCAATAGGAAACACAGTAGAGTAGAAGAGTGCTCTTTTCTCAAAAGCATTGTGTGTATCTTGTAAGGTGAGTTACTGTTGGTTTCACATTCATAAACGGAGTTGAATC
The DNA here is from genome assembly GCF_949786415.1 of Peromyscus eremicus. Classification (NCBI taxonomy): domain Eukaryota; kingdom Metazoa; phylum Chordata; class Mammalia; order Rodentia; family Cricetidae; genus Peromyscus; species Peromyscus eremicus. Next base: position 197,580,910 of record NC_081416.1, read on the forward strand.
ATATGCAGTTTCTGGTCCTACAAGCAAGAGTTGTTTTCTGGTAAGGAAAATCATTATTGCACTACCATGGCCATACACAGTGGAAGTAGCAATCGTGTCTGTTTCAAGCAAGTACAGTGTATTGGAATGAAGAGAATGTATTGTTCTTTTCAGTTTCCTAAGCAGAGTTGATCTAGATATGTTACGTGTGTGTAGGAAGCACAGTTCTTTTGTTCTGAGCAAGCTCACTGTTTTTGGCAGTACAGGAAACACAGTAGAGTAGAAGAGTGCTCTTTTCTCAGAAGCAGAGTTTGTTAATTGTAAAGTGAGCTAGTGTTTGTTTCCCATTCATATACAAAGTTGAATCACATGCAATTTCTGGTCCTAGAAGCAAGGGTTTTTGTCTGGTAAGGAAAGTCACTATTTTGATCCCTATGCCATACAAAGCGCAAACTGCACTTGCGTCTGTTCCCACATAGTACAGTGTATTGGACTGAAGAGAAGCTACTGTTCTTATCAGTTTCTTATGCAGAATTGAACTAGATATTGCCCGTGTGTGTAGGAAGCACAGTTCTTTTCTTCTGAGCAAGCTCACTATTCTGGCCCTATAGGAAACACAGTAGAGTAGAATAGTGCTCTTTTCTCAAAAGCAGAGTGTTTTTCTTGTAAGGAGAGCTAGTGTCTGCTTCCCATTCATACACTGAGTTGAATCACATGCAGTTTCTGGCCCTAAAAGCAAGAGTTTTTTTTTTTTTTTTTTGTTAAGGAAAGTCACTATTGCGCTCCCGTTGTCATACAGTGGGCAAATAGCCCTTGCGTCTGTTCCCCAAAAGTACAGTGTATTGGACTGAAGAGAAGTTACTGTTCTTGTCAGTTTCCAAAGCAGAGTTGAACTAGATATGGCCCGTGTGTAGGAAGCAGAGTTCTTCTGTTCTTTGCAAGCTCGCTGTTCTGGCTCTATGAGAATCACAGTGGAGTAGAAGAGTGTACTTTCCTCAAAAGCAGAGTTTGTTTCTTGTAAAGCGAGCTAGCGTTTGTTTTCCATTCATAAACAGAGTTGAATCACATGCAGTTTCTAGTCCTACAATCAAGAGTTGTTTTCTGGTAAGGAAAATCACTAATGCGCTCCCATTGCCATACACAGTGCAAATAGCTCTCGCGTCTGTTCCCAGCAAGTACAGTGTATTGGACTGAAGAGAAACTACTGTTCTTAGTAGTTTCCTAAGCAGAGTTGAACTAGATATTGCCCGTGTGTGTAGGAAGCACAGTTCTTTTGTTCTGAACAAGCACACTGCTCTGGCCCCATAGGAAACACAGCAGAGTAGATGTGTGCTCTTTGCTCAAAAGCAGAGTGTGTTTCTTGGAAGGGGAGCTAGTGTTTGCTTCTCATTCATAAATGGAGTTGAATCACATGCTGTTTCTGGTCCTACGAGCAAGTTTGTTTTCTGGTAAGGAAAGTCACTTTTGCTCTCCAAATGATATACACCATTAAAATAACCCTCGCGTCTGTTCCCAGCAAGTAGAGAGTATTGGACTGAAGAGAAGCTACTGTTCTTATCAGTTTCCTAAGCAGAGTTGAACTAGATATTGCCCCTGTGTGTAGGAAGCACAGTTTTTTCATTTTGAGCAAGCTCACTCTTCTGGCCATATAGTAAACACAGTAGAATAGGAGAGTCCTCTTTTCTCAAAAGCAGAATTTGTTTCTTGTAAGGAGAGCTAATGTTTGTTTCCTTTTCATAAACAGAGTTGAAACACCTGCAGTTTCTGATCCTATGTGCAAGTTTTGTTTTCTGGTAAGGAAAGTCATATTGCGCTCCCATTGCTATATACAGTGCAAAAAGCACTCGCGTCTCTTTCCAGCAGGTACAGTCTATTGGACTGAAGAGGTTCTACTGTTCTTGTCAGTTTCCTAAGCAGAGTTGAACTAGATATGGCCCATATGTGTAGGAAGCACAGTTCTTTTGTTCTGAGCAAGCTCACTGTTCTATCCCTATAAGAAACACAGAGAAGTAGATGAGTGCACTCTCGTCAAAAGCAGAGTGTGTTTCTTGTAAGGCGAGCTAGGCTTTGTTACCCATTCATAAACAGAGTTGAATGGCAGGCAGTTTCTGGACCTACGATCAAGAGTTGTTCTCTGGTAAGGAAAATCACTAATGTGCTCCCATTGCCTTACACTGTGCAAACAGCACAAGTGTCTGTTCCAGCAGGTACAGTGTATTGGGCTGAAGAGAAGCTACTGTTCTTATCAGTTTGCTAAGCAGAGTTGAACTAGATATTGCTCGTATGTATGTAGGAAGCACAGTTCTTTTGTTCTTGGCAGGCATACTTTTCTGGACCTATAGGAAACACAGTAGAGTAGATTTTTGCTCTTTTCTCCAAAACAGAGTGTGTTTCTTGTATGGCGAGCTAGTGTTTGTTTCCCATTCATAATCGGAGTTGAATCACATGCAGTTTCTGGTCCTACGAGCAAGAGTTGTTTTCTGGTAAGGAAAGTCACAATTTGTCTCCAAATGCTATACACCGTGAAAATAGCACTCGCGTATACTCCCAGCAAGTACAGATTATTGGACTGTTCTTATCAGTTTCCTAAGCAGAGTTGAACTAGATATTGCCCCTGTGTGTAGTAAGCACAGTTCTTTTTTTCTGGGCAAGTTCACTGCTCTAGCCCTATAGGAAACACAGTAGACTAGAAGAGTGCTCATTTCTCAAAACCAGTGTGTGTTTCTTGGAAGGAGAGCTAGTGTTTGTTTCCCATTCATAAACAGAGTTGTATTACATGTAGTTTCTTGTCCGAAGTATGAGTTGTTTTCTGGTAAGGAAAGTCACTCTTGGGCTCCCATTTACATACATAATGCAAACATTACTCGCATCTCTTTTCAGCAAGTACAGTGTATTGGACTGAAGAGAAGCTACTGTTCATGCCAGTTTCCTAAGCAGAGTTAAACTAGATATGGCCGTGTGTGTAGGAAGCACAGGTCTCTTGTTCTGAGAATGCTCAATCTTCTGGCGCTATAGAAAACACAGTAGAGTAGATGAGTGCTCTTTTCTTAAAAGCAGAGTGTGTTTCTTGAAAGGAGAGATAGTATTTGTTTCCCATTCATAAACGGAGTTGGATCACATGCAGTTTCAGGTCATACAAACAAGAGTTGTTTTCTGCTAAGAAAAGTCACTATTGTGCTCCCATTGCCATACACAGTGCAAATAGCACTCGTGTCTGTTCCCAGCCAGTGCAGTTTATTGGACTGAAGAGAAGCTACTGTTCTTGTTTGTTTTCTAAGCTGAGTTGAACTAGACATGGCCTGTTAGTGTAGGAAGCAGTTTTTTTGTTCTGAGCATTCTCACTCTTCTGGCCCTATAGGAAACAGTAGAGTAGAAGAGTGCTCTTTACTCAAAAGCAGAGTGTGTTTCTCATAAGGCGAGCTAGTGTTTGTTTCCATTCAAAAACGTAGTTGAATCTCAAGCAGTTTCTGGTCCTATGAGCAAGAAATGTCTTCTTGTAAGGAAAGTCACTATTGCACTCCCATTGCAATTCACAGTGCAAATAGCACTCGCGTCTGTTCCCAGCCAGTACAGTGTATTGGACTGAAGAGAAGCTACTGTTCTTGTCAGTTTCCTAAGCAGAGATGAACTAGATATGGCCAGTGGGTGTAGGAAGCACAATTCTTTTTTCTGAGCAAGCTTTCTATTCTGCCTTATAGGAAACACAGTAGAATAGAAGAGTGCTCTTTTATCAAAAGTAGAATGTGTTTCTTTTAAGGCAAGCTACTGTTTCTTTCCCATTCATAAATGTAGTTGAATCACATGCACTTTTGGGTCCTACGAACAAGAGTTGTTTTCTGGTAAAGAAAGTCACTATTGCGCTCTTATTGCAATACACAGTGCAAATAGCACTCGCGTCTGTTCCTCTCAAATACAGTGTATTGGACTGAAGAGAAGCTACCATTCCTATCAGTTTCCTAAGCAGAGATGAACTAGATATGACTCTTGTGTGTAGGAAGCACAGTTGTTTTGTTCTGAGCAAGCTCACTCTTTTGCCCCTTTAGGAAATACAGTAGATTAGAAAAGTTCTCTTTTCTCCAAAGCAGATTATGTTTATTGTAAGGAGAGCTAGTGTTTGTTTCCCAATCATAAATGGAGTTGAATCACATGCAGTTTCTGGTCCTATGCCCAAGTGTTGTTTTCTAGTAAGGAAAGTCACCCTTGAGCTCCCGTTGCAATTACATTGCAAAAAACACTCATGTCTGTTGCCAGCCAGTATAGTGCATTGGACTGAAGTAAAGCCACTGTTCTTGTCACTTTCCTAAATAGAATTGAAGTAGATATGACCTGTGTGTGTTAGAAGCTCAGTTCTTTTGTTTTGAGGAAGCTCACTTTTCTGGCTGTTTAGAAAACACAGTAGAGAAGAAGACTTCAATTTTCTCAAAGCAGAGTGTGTTTCTTGTAAAGTGAGATAGCGTCTGTTTTCCATTCATAAACGGAGTTGAATCACATGCAGTTTCTGTTCCGATGAGCAAGACTTGTTTTCTGGTAAAGAAAGACACTATTGCGCTCCCATTACCATACACAGTGCAAATAGCACTCGCATCAGTTCCCAGTAAGTACAGTGTATTGGACTGAAGAGAAGCTAAAGTTCTTGTCAGATTCCTCTGCAGAGATGAACTAGATATGGCCTGTGTGTGTAGGAAACACAGTTCTTTTGTTCTGAGCAAGCTCCCAGTACTGGCCCTATAGCAAATGCAGTAGAGTAGTGCTCTTTTCTCAAAAGCAGAGTGTGTTTCTGATAAGTTGAGCTAGCATTTGTTTCCAAATCATAAACGGAGTTGAGTCATATGCAGTTTCTGGTCCTATGAGTAAGAGTTGTTTTCTGGTAAGGAAAGTCACTGTTGTGCTCTCATTACCATACACAGTGCAAATAGCACTCGTGTCTGTTCCCAGCAAGTACAGTGTATTGGACTGTGGAGAAGCTGCCATTCTTTTCAGGTTCTTAAGCAGAGTTGAGCTAGTTATGTCCCGTGTGTGTGTGAAGCACATTTTTTTTTTGTTCTGAGCAAGTAACTGTTCTGGCACTATAGGAAACACAGTAGAGTAAAAAAGTGCTCTTTTTTTCAAAAGCATAGTGTGTATCTGGTAAGGCGAGCTAGCATTTGTTTCCCAATCTTAAACGGAGTTGAATCACATGCAGTTTCTGGTCCTACGAGCAAGATTTGTTTTCTCGTAAGGAAAGTCACTATTGTGCTCCCGTTGCCATACACAGTGAAAATAGCACTCGAGTCTGTTTCCAGCAAGTACAATGTACTGGACTGAAGAGAAGCTACTGTTCTTGCCAGTTTCCTAAGCAGAGTTGAACTAGATATGGCTAGTGCGTGTAGGAAGCACAGTTCTTTTGTTCTGAGCAAGCTCACTGTTCTGGCCAATAGGAAACAATAGGAAAAAGTAGAGTAGAAGGGTGCTCTTTTCTCAAAAGTGAAGTGTGTTCCTTGTAAGGCGATGTAGTGTTTGTTTCCCATTCATAAACGGAGTTGAATCACATGCAGTTTCTGTTCCTGCAAACAAGACTTGTTTTCTGCTAAGGAAAGTCACTATTGTGTTCCCATTGCCATACATAGTGGAAATAGCAATCGCATTTGTTCCCAGCAAGTACAGTGTATAGGATTGAAGAGAAGCTACTGTTCTGGTCATTTTGTTCATCAGAGTTTAACCAGATTTGGCCCTTGAGTGTAGGAAGCACATTTGTTTTTTCTGAGGAGACTCAATCTTCTGGCCCTATAGGAATAACAGTAGAGTAGAGGAGTGCTCTTTTCTCAAATCAGAGTGTGTTTCTTGTAAGGCAAGCCTGTGTTTGTTTCCCATTCATCAACGGAGTTTAATCACATGCAGTATTTGGTCCTACAAACAAGACTTGTTTTTTGGTAGGGAAAGTCCCTAATGGGCTCAAATTGCCAAACACAGGGCTAATAGCACTCACGTCTGTTCCCAGCAAGTACAGTGTATTGGACTGAAGAGAAGCTACTGTTTTTGTCAGTATACTAAGGAGAGTTGAACTAGATATGACCCGTGTGGGTAGGAAGCAGAGTTCTTTTGTGCTGAGCAAGCTCACTCTTCTGGCCCTATAGGAAAAACAGTAGAGTAGAAGAGTGCTCTTTTCTCAAAATCAGTGTGTGTTTCTCATAAGGCCAGCTTGTGTTTGTTTCCCATTAGTAAACGGAGTGAATCACATGTAGTTTCTGGTTTTATGAGCAAGAGTTGTTTTCTGGTAAGGAAAGTCACTAATGCCCTCCCATTGCCATACAGTGTGCAAATAGCACTCGCATCTGTCCCCAGCAAGTACAGTGTATTGGACTGAAGAGAAGCTACTGTTCTTATCAGTTTCCTAAGCAGAGTTGAACTAGATATTGCCCTTTAGTAGGAAGCACAATTCTTTTGTTCTGAGCAAGCTCACTTATTTGGACCTATAGGAAACCCAGTAAAGTAGAAGTGTGCTCTTTCTTTAAAAGTAGAGTGTGTTTCTTGTAAGGTGAGCTAGTGTTTGTTTCCCATTCATAAACGGAGTTGAATAACATGCAGTTTCTGGTCTAACGTGCAGGAGTTATTTTCCGGTAACTTAAGTCACTATTGAGCTCCCATTGTGAAATGCATTTCAATTAGTACTGCCGTCTGTTCCCAGCAAGTGCAGTGTATTGGATTGAAGAGAGGCTACTGTTCTTGTCATTTTCCTAAGCAGGGTTGAACAAGATATGGCCCGTGCATATAGGAAGCACAGTTCTATTTTCAGAGCAAGCTCACTATTCTGGCTCTTAAGGAAACATAGTAGAGTAGAAGAGTGCTCTTTTCTCAAAAACAGAGTGTGTTTCTCGTAAGGCAAGCTAGTGTTTGTTTCCCATTCATTAACGGAGTTGAATCACATGCAATTTCTGGTCCTACGAGCAAGAATTGTTTTCTTCTAAGGAATGACACTATTGTGCTCCCACAGCCATACACAGTACAAATTGCACTTGCGTCTGTTCCCAGCATGTACAGTGTATTGGACTGAAGAGAAGCTACTGTACTTGTCATTTTCCTAATCAGAGTTGAAATAGATATGGCCCGTGTGTTTAGGAAGCGCACTTCTTTTGTTCTGAGCAATCTCACTATTCTTGCCCTATAGGAAATACTGTAGACTAGAAGAGTGCTCTTTTCTCAAAAACAGAGTGTGTTTATTCTAAGGCGATTTAGTGTTTGTTTCCCATTGATAAACGGAGTTGAATGACATGCAGTTTCTGGTCCTATTAGCAAGAGTTGTTTTCTGGTTAGGAAAATCACTATTACATTCCCATTCCCATACAAGTGCCAAGAGCACTCACGCCTGTTCCCAGCAAGTACAGTGTATTGGACTGAAGGGAAGCATCTTTTTTTGTCAGTTTCCTAAGCAGAGTTGAACTAGATATGGCCCTTGAGTGTATGACACACAGTTCTTTTATTTTGAGGATACCCACTCTTCTGGTCCCCATAAAACACAGTAGAGTAGAAGAGTGCTCTTTTCTCAAAAGCAGAGTATGTTTCTTTAAAACAAGCTTGTGTTTGTTTCCCATTCTTAAACGGAGTTGAATCACATGCAGTTTCTGGTCCTGTGAGCAAGAGGTTTTTTTCTGGTAAGTGAAGTCACTATTGCGCTCTCCTTGCCATACACAGTGCAAATAGCACTAGCGTCTGTTCCAAGCAATTACACTGTATTGGACTGAAGAGAAGCTACTGCTTTGGGCAGTTTCCTAAGCAGAGTTGAACTAGATATGGCCCGTGTGTGTAGTAAGCACAGTTCTTTTTTTGTGAGCAAACTCACTCTTCTGGCCCAATAAAAAGCACAGTAGAGTAGAAGAGTGCTCTTTTCTCAAAAGAGGAGTGTGTTTCTTGTAAGGCGAGCTAGTGTTTGTTTCCCATTCATAAATGGAGTTGAATCACATGCAGTTTCTGATCCTATGTGCAAGAGTTGTTTTCTGCTAAGGAATGACACTATACTGCTCCCATAGACATACACAGTACAAACTGCACTAGCGTCTGTTCCCAGCAAGTACAGTGTATTGGACTGAAGAGAAGCTACTCTACTTGTCAGTTTCCAAAGCAGAGTTGAATTAGATATGGCCCGTGTGTAGGAAACACATTTCTTTTGTTCTGAGCAAACTCCTTCTTCTGACCCTATAGTTTACACAGTAGAGTAGAAGAGTGCTCTTTTCTCAAAAGCAGAGTGTGTTTTATGTAAGGCAAGCTAGTGTTTGTTTCCCATTCAGAAACGGAGTTAAATCACATGCAGTTTCAAGTTCCTACCAGCAAGAGTTGTTTTTTGGTAAGGAAAGTCCCTAATGCGCTCAAATTGCCATACTCAGGGCAAATAGCACTCCCGTCTGTTTTCAGCAAGTACAGTGTATTGGACAGAAGAGAATCTACTGTTCCTGCCAGTTTCCTAAGCAGAGTTGAACTAGATATGGCCCATATGCATAGGACCCACAGTTCTTTATTTCTGAGGATGCTCACTCTTCTGTTTCTATAGGAAACACAGTAGAGTAGAAGAGTGTTCTTTTCTCAAAAGCAGAGTATGTTTCATGTAAGGCAAGACTGTGTTTGTTTCCCTTTCATAAACAGAGTTGAATCACATGCAGTTTCTGTTCCTATGATCAAGAGTTGTTTTCTGGTAAGGAAAGTCACTAATTCCCTCCCATTGCCATACACAGTGCAAATAGCACTAGCATCTGTTCCGAGCAAGTACAGTGTATTGGACTGAAGAGAAGTTGCTGTTCTTAACAGCTTCCTAAGCAGACTTGAAATAGATATGGCCCATGTGTATGAAGGACAGTTCTTTTATTCTGAGCAAGCTCACTCTACTGGCCCTATTGGAAACAGTGTAGAGTAGAAGCGAGCACTTTTCTCAAAAGCAGAGTGTGTTTCTTGTAAGGCAAGGTAGTGTTTGTTTCCCATTCATGAACGGAGTAAAATCACCTGCAGTTTTTGGTCCTACGAGCAAGAGTTGTCTTCTGGTAAGTAACCTCATTATTGTGCTCCCATTGCCATACACAGTGCAAATAGCACTCACGTCTGTTCAGAGCAAGTACAGTGTATTGGACTGAAGAGAATCTACACTTCATGTAAGTTTCCTAAGCAGAGTTGAACTAGATATGGCCCGTGTGTATAGGAAGCACAATTCTTTTGTTCTGAGCAAGCTCACTCTTCTGGCCTTATAGGAAACACAGTAGAGTAGAAGAGTGTTCTTTTCTTAAAAGCAGAGTGTGTTTCTCGTAAGGCAAGGTAGTGTTTGTTTCCCATTCATAAACGGGGTTTAATCACATGCAGTTTCTGGTCCTACAAACAAGACTTGTTTTCTGGTAAGGAAAATCATTATTGGGCTCCCATTGCAATACTCAGGGCAAATAGCACTAGCGTCTGTTTCCAGCAAGTACAGAGTATTGGACTGAAAAGAATCTACTGTTCTTGCCATTTTTCTAAGCAGAGTTGAACTAGATATAGCCCGTGTGTGTAGGAAGCACAGTTCTTTTGTTTTGAGCAAGCTCACTGTTCTGGTCAACGGGAAACACAGTAGAGTAGAATGGTGCTCTTTTCTCAAAAGCAAAGTTTGTTCCTTGTAAGGCGAAGTAGTGTTTTTTTCCCATTCATAAACGGATTTGAATCACATGCAGTTTCCGGTCCTGGAAACAAGACTCGTTTTCTGGTAAGGAAAGACACTTTTGTGCTCCAACTGCCATACACAGTGAAAATAGCCCTCGTGTCTATTCTCAAAAAGTACAGTGTATTGGACTGAAGAGAAGCTACTGTTCTTGCCATTTTCCTAAGCAGAGTTGAACTAGATATGGCCCGTGTGTGTAGGAAGCACAGTTCTTTTGTTTTGAGCAAGCTCACTGTTCTGGTCAACGGGAAACACAGTAGAGTAGAATGGTGCTCTTTTCTCAAAAGCAAAGTTTGTTCCTTGTAAGGCGAAGTAGTGTTTTTTTCCCATTCATAAACGGATTTGAATCACATGCAGTTTCTGGTCCTGGAAACAAGACTTGTTTTCTGGTAAGGAAAGTCACTATTGTGTTCCCATTGCCATATTCAGTGCAAATAGCACTCGTGTCTGTTCCCAGCAAGTACAGTGTATTGGACTGAAGAGAAGCTACTGTTCTGGTCAGTTTGTTCATCAGAGTTTAAAGAGATTTGGCCCTTGAGTGTAGGAAGCACATTTGTTTTTTTCTAAGGATACTCACTCTTCTGGCCCTATAGGAATAACAGTAGAGTAGAAGAGTGCTCTTTTCTCAAATCAGAGTGTATTTCTTGAAAGGCAAGCCTGTGTTTGTTTCCCGTTCATCAAGGGAGTTGAATCACATGCAGTTTTTGGTGCTACAAACAAGACATGTTTTCTGGTAAGGAAAATCATTATTGGGCTCCCATTGCAATACTCAGGGCAAATAGCACTAGCGTCTGTTTCCAGCAAGTACAGAGTATTGGACTGAAAAGAATCTACTGTTCTTGCCATTTTCCTAAGCAGAGTTGAACTAGATATGGCCCGTGTGTGTAGGAAGCACAGTTCTTTTGTTTTGAGCAAGCTCACTGTTCTGGTCAACGGGAAACACAGTAGAGTAGAATGGTGCTCTTTTCTCAAAAGCAAAGTTTGTTCCTTGTAAGGCGAAGTAGTGTTTTTTTCCCATTCATAAACGGATTTGAATCACATGCAGTTTCTGGTCCTGGAAACAAGACTTGTTTTCTGGTAAGGAAAGTCACTATTGTGTTCCCATTGCCATATTCAGTGCAAATAGCACTCGTGTCTGTTCCCAGCAAGTACAGTGTATTGGACTGAAGAGAAGCTACTGTTCTGGTCAGTTTGTTCATCAGAGTTTAAAGAGATTTGGCCCTTGAGTGTAGGAAGCACATTTGTTTTTTTCTAAGGATACTCACTCTTCTGGCCCTATAGGAATAACAGTAGAGTAGAAGAGTGCTCTTTTCTCAAATCAGAGTGTATTTCTTGAAAGGCAAGCCTGTGTTTGTTTCCCGTTCATCAAGGGAGTTGAATCACATGCAGTTTTTGGTGCTACAAACAAGACATGTTTTCTGGTAAGGAAAATCATTATTGGGCTCCCATTGCAATACTCAGGGCAAATAGCACTAGCGTCTGTTTCCAGCAAGTACAGAGTATTGGACTGAAAAGAATCTACTGTTCTTGCCATTTTCCTAAGCAGAGTTGAACTAGATATGGCCCGTGTGTGTAGGAAGCACAGTTCTTTTGTTTTGAGCAAGCTCACTGTTCTGGTCAACGGGAAACACAGTAGAGTAGAATGGTGCTCTTTTCTCAAAAGCAAAGTTTGTTCCTTGTAAGGCGAAGTAGTGTTTTTTTCCCATTCATAAACGGATTTGAATCACATGCAGTTTCTGGTCCTGGAAACAAGACTTGTTTTCTGGTAAGGAAAGTCACTATTGTGTTCCCATTGCCATATTCAGTGCAAATAGCACTCGTGTCTGTTCCCAGCAAGTACAGTGTATTGGACTGAAGAGAAGCTACTGTTCTGGTCAGTTTGTTCATCAGAGTTTAAAGAGATTTGGCCCTTGAGTGTAGGAAGCACATTTGTTTTTTTCTAAGGATACTCACTCTTCTGGCCTTATAGGAATAACAGTAGAGTAGAAGAGTGCTCTTTTCTCAAATCAGAGTGTATTTCTTGAAAGGCAAGCCTGTGTTTGTTTCCCGTTCATCAAGGGAGTTGAATCACATGCAGTTTTTGGTGCTACAAACAAGACATGTTTTCTGGTAAGGAAAGTCACTAATGCTCTCCAATTACAAACTCAGGGCAAATAGCATGCACGTCTGTTTCCAGCAAGTACAGTGTATTGGACTGAAGAGAAGGTACTGTTCTTGCCAGCTTCCTTATCAGAGTGGAACTAGATATGGCCCGTGTGTGTAGGAAGCACAATTCTTGTGTTCTGAGGAGGTTCAGTCTTCTGGCTCTATAGGAAAGACAGTAGAGTAGAAGAGTGCTTTTTTTCTCAAAAGTAGAGTGTGTTTCTTGTAAGGCAAGTTTGTGTTTGTTTCCCATTCATCATCAGAGTTGAATCACATGTAGTATCTGTTCCTATGAGCAAGAGTTGTTTTCTGGTAAGGAAAGTCACTAATGGCCTCCCATTGCCATACACAGTGCAAATAGCACTAGTGTCTCTTCCGAGCATGTACTGGGTATTGGTCTGAAGAGAAGCTACTGTTCTTGCCAGTTTCCTAACCAGATTTGAACTAGATATGACCCTTGTATGAAGCACAGTTCTTTTTTTCTGAGGAAGCTCACTGTTCTGGCCCTATAGGAAACTCAGTAGCGTAGAAGAGTGCTTTTTTTTCAAAAGCAGAGTGTATTTCTTGTAAGGCGAGCTAGTGTTTGTTTCCCATTCATAAACGGAGTGGAATGAAATGCAGTTTTTGGTCCTATGAGAAATACTTGTTTTCTGGAAGGGAAAGTCACTATTGCGCTCTCTTTGATATACACAGTACAAATAGCACTCGCTTTTGTTCCCAGCAGGTACAGTGTATTTACTGAAGAGAAGCTACTGTACTTGTCAGTTTCATAAGTAGAGTGGAAATAGATATGGCCCGTGTGTGTAGGAAGTACAGTTCTTTTGTTCTGAGCAAGCTCACTCTTCTGGCACTATAGAAAACTCAGGAGTGTAGAAGAGTGCTCTTTTGTCAAAAGTAGAGTGTGTTTCTTGTAAGGCAGGCTAGTGTTTGTTTCCCATTCTTAGACGGAGTTGAATCACATGCAGTTTCTGGTCCTACGAGCAAGAGTTTTTTTCTTGTAAGAAAAGTCTCTATTGTGCTCCCATTGCCATACACAGTGCAAATAGCCCACGCGTTTGTTCCCAGAAATTACAGTGTATTGGACTGAATAGAAGGTACAGTTCATGTCAGTATCCTATGCAGAGTTGAACTAGATATAGCCCGTGTGTGTAGGAAGCACAGTTCATTTGTTCTGAGCAAGCTCACTCTTCTGGACTTGCAGGAAACACAGTTGAGTAGAAGAGTGCTCTTTTCTCAAAAGCAGAGTGTGTTTCTTGTAAGGCAAGCTAGTGTTTGTTTCCCATTCATAAATGGAGTTGAATCACATTCAGTTTCTTGCCCAAAGAGCAAGAGTCATTTTTTGGTAATAATGTCACTAATTCACTCCCATTGCCATACACAGTGCAAATAGTACTCACGTCTACTCCCAGCAAGTACAGTGTATTAGACTGACATGAAGCTACTGTTCTTGTCAGTTTCCTAAGCAGAGCAGAACTCGATATTGCCGGTGTTAGGAAGCACAGTTCTTTTTTTCTGAGCAAGTTCAATCTTCTGGCCCTATAGGAAACACAGTAGAGTAGAAGAGTGCTCTTTTCTCAAAAGCAGAGTGTGTTTCTTCTAAGGTGATGTAGTGTTGGTTTCCCATTGATAAACGGAGTTGAATCACATGCAGTTTCTGGTGCTCCAAACAAGACTTGTTTTCTGGTAAGTTAAGTCACTATTATGCTCCCATTGCCATACACAGTGCAAAGAGCACTCACGTCTGTTCCCAGCAAGTACAGTGTATTGGACTAAAGCGAAGCTACTATTTTGGTCATTTTCCTAAGCAGAGTTGAACTAGATACGGCCCTTGAGTTTATGAAGCACAGTTCTTTTGTTTTGAGGAGGCTAACTCTTCTGGCCCTATAGGAAACACAGTAAAGTACAAGAGAGCTCTTTTATCAAAACCAGAGTGTGTTTCTTGTAAGGCAAGCCTGTGTTTGTTTCCCATTCATAAACTGAGTTGAGTCACATGCAGTTTCTGATCCTACGAGCAGGAGTTGTTTTTTGTAAGGAAAATCACTATTGTGCTCCCATTTCCATACACAGTGCAAATAGCACTCACGTCTGTTCACAGCAAGTACAGTGTATTGGACTGAAGAGAAGCTACACTTCATGTCAGTTTCCTAAGCAGAGTTGAACTAGATATTACACGTGTGTGTAGGAAGCACAGTTCTTTTGTTCTAAGCAAGCTCACTGTTCTGGCCCTATAGGAAACACAGTAGAGTAGAAGAGTACTCTTTTCTCAAAAGCAGAGTGTGTTTCTTCTAAGGCGATTTAGTGTTTGTTTCCCAGTCCTAAATGGAGTTGAATGACATGCAGTTTCTCTTCCTATTAGCAAGAGTTGTTTTCTGGTAAGGAAAGTCACTATTATGCTCCCAATGCCATGCACAGTGCCAAGAGCACTCCCGCCTGTTCCCAGCAAGTACAGTGTATTGGACTGAAGGGAAGCTACTTTTCTTATCAGTTTCCTAAGCAGAGTTGAACTAGATATGGCCCTTGAGTGTATGACACACAGTTCTTTTGTTTTGAGGAGCTTCATTCTTCTGGCCCTATAGAAAACATAGTAGAGTAGAACAGTGCTCTTTTCTCAAAAGCAGAGTATGTTTCTTTAAAACAAGCTTGTTTGTTTCCCATTCATAAACGGAGTTAAATCACATGCAATTTCTGGTCCTATGAGCAAGAGGTGTTTTCTGGTAAGGGAAATCACTAATTCACTCCCTTTGCCATACACAATGCAAATAGTATTCACGTCTATTCCCAGCAAGTACTGTGTATTACACTGAAGCAAAGCTACTGTTCCTGTCAGTTTCCTAAGCAGAGTTGAACTAGATATGGCCCTTGAGTGTATGAAGCACAGTTCTTTTGTTTTGAGGAGGCTCACTCTTCTGGCCCTATAGAAAACACATCTTTTCTCAAAAGCAGAGTGTGTTTCTTGTAAGGCGAGCCTGTGTTTGTTTGCCATTCATAAACTGAGTTGAATCACATGCACTTTCTGGTCCTACGAGCAAGAGCTGTTTTCTTGTAAGGAAAGTCACTATTGTGCTCCCATTTCCATACACAGTGCAAATAGCACTCACGTCTGTTCACAGCAGGTACAGTGTATTGGACTGAAGAGAAGCTACACTTCATGTCAGTTTCCTAAGCAGAGTTGAACCAGATATGACCCGTGTGTGTACGAAGCACCGTTCTTTTGTTCTGAGCAAGCTCACTCTTCTGCCCCTATAGGAAACACAGTAGAGTAGAAGAGTACTCTTTTCTCAAAAGCAGAGTGTGTTTCTTGTAAGGCAAGCTAGTGTTTGTTTCCCATTCATAAACCGAGTTGAATGACATGCAGTTTCTGGTCCTATTAGCAAGAGTTGTTTTCTGGGTAGGAAAGTCACTATTATGCTCCCATTCCCATACACAGTGCCAAGAGCACTTACGCCTGTTCCCAGAAAGTACAGTGTATTGGACTGAAGGGAAGCTACTTTTCTTGTCAGTTTCCTAAGCAGAGTTGAATTAGATATGGCCCTTGAGTGTATGACACACAGTTCTTTTGTATTGAGGAGGCTTACTCTTCTGTCCCTACAGAAAACACAGTAGAGTAGAAGAGTGCTCTTTTCTCAAAAGCAGAGTATGTTTCTTTAAAACAAGCTTGTGTTTGTTTCCCATTCTTAAACAAAGTTGAATCACATGCAGTTTCTGGTCCTATGAGCAAGAGGTGTTTTCTAGTAAGGGAAGTCACTATTGAGCTCTCCTTGCCATACACAGTGCAAATAGCACTTACGCCTGTTCCCAGCAAGTACAGTGTATTGGACTGAAGAGAAGCTACTGTTTTTGGCAGTTTCCTAAGCAGAGTTGAACTGAATAAGTCCCGTGTGTGTAGTAAGCACAGTTCTTTTTTTGTGAGCAAGCTCACTGTTCTGGCCCAATAGGAAGCACAGTAGAATAGAAGAGTGCTCTTTTCCCCAAAGCAGAGTGTGTTTCTTGTAAGGCGAGCTAGTGTTTGTTTCCCATTGATAAATGGAGTTGAATCACATGCAGTTTCTGGTGCTCCAAACAAGACTTGTTTTTTGGTAAGTTAAGTCACTATTATGCTCCCATTGCCATACACAGTGAAAAGAGCACTCACGTCTGTTCCCAGCAAGTACAGTGTATTAGACTGAAGCGAAGTTACTATTTTTGTCAGTTTCCTAAGCAGAGTTGAACTAGATAGGGCCCTTGAGTGTATGAAGCACAGTTCTTTATTTTGAGGAGGCTCACTCTTCTGGCCCTATAGGAAACACAGTAAAGAACAAGAGAGCTCTTTTCTCAAAAGCATTGTGTGTTTCTTGTAAGGCAAGCCTGTGTTTGTTTCCCATTCATAAACCGAATTGAATCACATGCACTTTCTAGTCCTACAAGCAAGAGTTGTTTTCTTGTAAGGAAAGTCACTATTGTGCTCCCATTTCCATACACAGTGCAAATAGCACTCACGTCTGTTCACAGCAAGTACAGTGTATTGGACTGAAGAGAAGCGACACTTCATGCCAGTTTCCTAAGCAGAGTTGAACTAGATATGACCCGTGTGTGTAGGAAGCACAGTTCTTTTGTTCTGAGCAAGCTCACTGTTCTGCCCCTATAGGAAACACAGTAGAGTAGAAGAGTATTCTTTTCTCAAAAGCACAGTGTGTTTTTTGTAAGGCAAGCTAGTGTTTGTTTCCCATTCATAAACGGAGTTGAATCACATGCAGTTTCTGGTCCTACAAACAAGACTTGTTTTCTGGTAAGGAAAGTCATTTTTGTGCTCCCATTTAAATACACAGGGCAAATAGCACTCGTGTCGGTTTCCAGCAAGTACAGTGTATTGGACTGAAGAGAAGCTACTGTTCTTGCCAGTTTCCTAAGCAGAGTTGAACTAGATATGGCCCGTGTGTGTAGGAAGCACAGTTCTTTTGTTCTGAGCAAGCTCACTGTTCCGGCCAATAGGAAACACAGTAGAGTAGAAGACTGCTCTTTTCTCAAAAGCAAAGTGTGTTCCTTGTAAGGCGATGTAGTGTTTGTTTCCCATTCATAAACGGAGTTGAATCACATGCAACTTATGGTCCTGCAAACAAGACTTGTTTTCTGGTAAGGAAAGTCACTATTATGCTCCCAATGCCATACACAGTGCAAAGAGCACTCACGTCTGTTCCTAGCAAGTACAGTATATTGGACTGAAGCGTAGCTACTATTCTTGTCAGTTTCCTAAGCAGAGTTGAACTAGATACGGCCCTTGAGTGTATGAAGCACAGTTCTTTTGTTTTGAGGAGGCTCACTCTTCTGGCACTATAGAAAACACAGTTGAGTAGAAGAGTGTTCTTTTCTCAAAAGCAGAGTATGTTTCTTTAAGGCGAGCTTGTGTTTGTTTCCCATTCATAAACGGAGTTGAATCACATGCAGTTTCTTGTCCTATGGGCAAGAGGTGTTTTCTGGTAACAAAAGTCACTATTGTGCTCCCCTGCCATACACAGAGCAAATAGCACTCGTGTCTGTTCCCAGCAATTACACTGTATTAGACTGAAGAGAAGCTACTGTTTTTGGCAGTTTCCTAAGCACAGTTGAACTGAATAAGGTCCGTGTGTGTAGTAAGCACAGTTTTTTTTTGTGAGCAGGCTCACTCATCTGGCCCAATAGGAAACACAGGAGAGTAGAAGAGTGCTCTTTTCTCAATAGCAGAGTGTGTTTCTTGTAAGGCGAGCTAGTGTTTGTTTCCCATTCATAAACGGAGTTGAATCACATGCAGTTTCTGGTGCTATGGGCAAGAGGAGTTTTCTGGTAACAAAAGTCACTATTGTGCTCCCCTTGCCATACACAGTGCAAACAGCACTCGCGTCTGTTTCCAGCAATTACACTGTATTGGACTGAAGAGATTCTACTGTTTTTGGCAGTCTCCTAAGCAGAGTTGAACTGAATAAGTCCTGTGTGTGTAGTAAGCACAGTTCTTTTTTGTGAGCAAGCTCACTCTTCTGGCCCAATAGGAAACACAGTAGAGTAGAAGAGTGCTTTTTTCTCAAAAGCAGAGTATGTTTCTTTTAAGGCGAGCTAGTGTTTGTTTCCCATTCATAAAGGGAGTTGAATCACATGCAGTTTCTGGTCCTACGTGCAAGAGTTGTTTTCTGCTAAGGATTGACACTATTGTGCTCCCATAGCCGTACACAGTACAAATTGCACTTACGTCTGCTCTCAGCTAGTACAGTGTATTGGACTGAAGAAAAGCTACTGTACTTGTCAGTTTCCGAAGAAGAGTTGAATTAGATATGGCCCGTGTGTAGGAAACACATATCTTTTGTTCTGAGCAAGCTCATTCTTCTGGCCCTATAGTTTACACAGTAGAGTAGAAGAGTGCTCTTTTCTCAAAAGCAGAGTGTGTTTCTTGTAAGGCGATTTAGTGTTTGTTTCCCATTCTTAGGCGGAGTTGAATCACATGCAGTTTCTGGTCCTACGAGCAAGAGTTGTTTTCTTGTAAGAAAAGTCTCTGTTGCGCTCCCATTGCCAAACACAGTGCAAATAGCCCACGCATTTGTTCCCAGAAAGTACAGTGTATTGGACTGAAGAGAAGGTACAGTTCATGTCAGTATCCTATGCAGAGTTGAACTAGATGTAGCCCGTGTGTGTAGGAAGCACAGTTCTTTTGTTCTGAGCAAGCTCACTCTTCTGGACTAGCAGGAAACACAGTTGAGTAGAAGAGTGCTCTTTTCTCAAAAGCAGAGTGTGTTTCTTGTAAGGCAAGCTAGTGTTTGTTTCCCATTCATAAATGGAGTTGAATCACATTCAGTTTCTTGTCCAATGATCAAGAGTCGTTTTTTGGTAAGGAACGACACTAATTCACTCACATTGCCATACAGAGTGCAAATAGTACCCACGTCTATTCCCAGCAAGTACAGTGTATTAGACTGACGTGAAGCTACTGTTCTTGTCAGTTTCCTAAGCAGAGCAGAACTCGATATTGCCGGTGTTAGGAAGCACAGTTCTTTTGTTCTGAGCAAGCTCAATCTTCTGGCCCTATAGTTTACACAGTAGAGTAGAAGAGTGCTCTTTTCTCAAAAGCAGAGTGTGTTTCTTGTAAGGCAAGCCTGTGTTTGTTTCTCATTCATAAACCGAGTTGAATCACATGCACTTTCTGGTCCTATGAGCAAGAGTTGTTTTCTTGTAAGGAAAGTCACTATTGTGCTCCCATTTCCATACACAGTGCAAATAGCACTCACGTCTGTTCACAGCAAGTACAGTGTATTGGACTGAAGAGAAGCTACACTTCCTGTCAGTTTCCTAAGCAGAGTTGAACTAGATATGACCCGTGTGTGTAGGAAGTACAGTTCTTTTGTTCTGAGCAAGCTCACTCTTCTGCCCCTATAGGAAACACAGTAGAATAGAAGAGTGCTCTTTTCTCAAAAGCAGAGTGTGTTTCTTGTAAGGCAGGCTAGTGTTTGTTTTCCATTCATAAACGGAGTTGAATCACATGCAGTTTCTGGTCCTACAAACAGGACTTGTTTTCTGGTAAGGAAAGTCATTTTTGTGCTCCCATTTAAATACACATGGCAAATAGCACTCGTGTCGGTTTTCAGCAAGTACAGTGTATTGGACTGAAGAGAAGCTACTGTTCTTGCCAGTTTCCTAAGCAGAGTTGAACTAGATATGGCCCGTGTGTGTAGGAAGCACAGTTCTTTTGTTCTGAGCAAGCTCACTGTTCCGGCCAATATGAAACACAGTAGAGTAGATGACTGCTCTTTTCTCAAAAGCAAAGTGTGTTCCTTGTAAGGCGATGTAGTGTTTGTTTCCCATTCATAAACGGAGTTGAATCACATGCAACTTATGGTCCTGCAAACAAGACTTGTTTTCTGGTAAGGAAAGTCACTATTATGCTCCCAATGTCCTACACAGTGAAAGAGCACTCACGTCTGTTCCCAGCAAGTACAGTGTATTGGACTGAAGCGAACCTACTATTCTTGTCAGTTTCCTAAGCAGAATTGAACTAGATACGGCCCTTGAGTGTATGAAGCACAGTTCTTTAGTTTTAAGGAGGCTCACTCTTCTGGCCCTATAGAAAACACAGTAGAGTAGAAGAGTGTTCTTTTCTCAAAAGCAGAGCATGTTTCTTTAAGGCGAGCTTGTGTTTTTTTCTCATTCATAAACAGAGTTGAATCACATGCAGTTTCTGGTCTTATGGGCAAGAGGAGTTTTCTGGTAACAAAAGTCACTATTGTGCTCCCCTTGCCATACACAGTGCAAATAGCACTCGCGTCTGTTCCCAGCAATTACACTGTATTGGACTGAAGAGAAGCTACTGATTTTGGCAGTTTCCTAAGCAGAGTTGAACTGAATAAGTCCCGTGTGTGTAGGAAGCAAAGCTCTTTTTTGTGAGCAAGCTCACTCTTCTGGCCTAATAGGAAACACAGTAGAGTAGAAGAGTGCTTTTTTCTCAAAAGCAGAGTGTGTTTCATGTAAGGCGAGCTAGTGTTTGTTTCCCATTCATAAAAGGAGTTGAATCACATGCAGTTTCTGGTCCTACGTGCAAGAGTTGTTTTCTGCTAAGAAATGACACTATTGTGCTCCCACAGCCATACACAGTACAAATTGCACTAGCGTCTGCTCCCAGCAAGTACAGTGTATTGGAATGAACAGAAGCTACTGTACTTGTCAGTTTCTGAAGAAGAGTTGAATTACATATGGCCCGTCTGTAGGAAACACATTTCTTTTTTTCTGAGGAAGCTCATTCTTCCGGCCCTATAGTTTACACAGTAGAGTAGAAGAGTGCTCTTTTCTCAAAAGCAGAGTGTGTTTCTTGTAAGGTGAGCTAGTGTTTGTTTCCCATTCTTAGACGGAGTTGAATCACATGCAGTTTCCAGTTCCTACCAGCAAGAGTTGTTTTTTGGTAAGGAAAGTACCGAATGCGCTCAAATTGCCAAACACAGGCCTAATAGCACTCGTGTCTGTTCCCAGCAAGTACCGTGTATTGCACTGAAGAAAGGCTACTGTTCTTGTCAGTTTCCTAAGGAGAGTTGAACTAGATATGGCCCGTGTGTGCAGGAAGCCTAGTTTTTTTGGTCTGAGCAAGATCACAGTTCTGGCCCTCTAGGAACCACAGTAGATTAGAAGAGTGCTCTTTTCTCAAAAGCACAGTGTGTTTCTTGTAAGGCAGGCTAGTGTTTGTTTCCCATTCATAAACGGAGGTGAATCACATTCAGTTTCTGGTCCTACTAGCAAGAGTTGTTTTCTGGTAAGGAAAGACACAAATGTGCTCCCATTGCCATACACAGTGTAAATAACACTGGCATCTGTTACTACAGTGTATTGAATTGAAGAGAAGCTAATGGCCTTTTCAGTTTCCTAAGCACAGTTGAACTAGATATGACCTGTGAGTATAGGAAGCACAGTTCTTTTGTTCTGAGCAAGCTCACTTTTATGGCCTTACAGGAAACACATTTGAGTAGAAGAGTGCTGTTTTCTCAAAAGCAGAGTATGTTTCTTGTAGGGCAAGCTATTGTTTGTTACCCCTTCAGAAACGGATTTGAATCACATGCAGTTTCTGGTCGTATGAGCAGAGTTTTTTTTTGGTAAGGAAAGTCACTAATGAGTTCCCATTGCCATTCACAGTGCAAATACAACTAACGTCTGTTCCCAGCAAGTACAGTATATTGGACTGAATAGAAACTACTGTTCTTGTCAGTTTCCTAAACAGAGTTGAACTAGATATTGCCCTTGTGTAGGAAGCACAATTCTTTATTTCTGAGCAAGCTCATTCTTCTGGCCCTTTAGGAAACAGAGTAGAGTAGAAGCATGCTCTTTTCTCAAAAGCAGAGTGTGTTTGTTTCCCATTCATCAATGGAGTTGAATCACATGCAGTTTCTGTTCCTATGAGAAAGAGTTCTTTTCTGGGAAGGAAAGTCACGAATGCCCTCCCATTGTCATACACAGTGCAAATAGCACTAGCGTCTGTTCCAAGCAAGTAGAGTGTATTGGACTGAAGAGAAGGTACTGTTCTTGTCAGTTTCCTAAGCAGATTAGAACTCGATATGCCCCGAGTGTATGAACCACAGTTCTTTTTTTGTGAGCAAGCTCACTCTTCTGGCCCTATAGGAAACACAGAAGAGTAGAATAGTGCTCTTTTCTCAAAAGTAGAGCGTGTTTATCAAAAGGCAAGCTTGCGTTTGTTTCCCATTCATAAACGGAGTTGAATGTCATGCAGTTTCTAGTCCTACAAACAAGACATGTTTTCTGGTAAGGAAAGTTACTATTGTGCTCCCAATGCCATACTCAGTGCAAATTGCACTCCCGTCTGTTTCCAGCAATTACAATGTTTTGGACTGAAGAGAAGCTACTGTTCTTGCGAGTTTCCTAAGCAGAGTTGAACTAGATATGGCCCATGTGTGTAGGAAGCACAGTTCTTTTGTTCTGAAGAAGCTCACTCTTCTGGCTCTATAGGAAACAAAATAGAGCATTTGAGTGCTCTTTTCTCAAAAGCAGAGTGTGTTTCTTGTAAGGCGAGCTAGTGTTTGTTTCTCATTCATAATCGGAGTTGAATTACATTCAGTATCTGGTCCTATAAGCAAGAGTTGTTTTCTGGGAAGGAAAGTCACTAATTCGCTCCCCTTGCCCTACACAGTACAAATAGCACTCGCGTCTGTTCCCAGCAATTACAGTATATTGGACTGAAGAGAAGCTACTCTTCTTGTCAGTTTCCTAAGCAGAGTTGAACTAGATATTCCTCGTGTGTATAGGAAGCTCAGTTCTTTTGTTCTGAGCAAGCTTACTCTTCTGGCCCTAAAGGAAACAGAGTAGAGTAAAAGAGTGCTCTTATCTCAAAAAAAGAGTGTGTTTCTTGTAAGCCGAGGTAGTGTTTGTTTTCCATTCATAAACGAAGTTGAATCACATGCAGTTCTGGTTCTCTGAGCAAGATTTGTTTTCTGGTAAGGAAAGTCACTATTGCACTCCCATTGCCATACAAAGTACAAAAAAAACTCACATCTATTTCTAAAAGTACACTGTATTGTGCAGAAGAGAAGCTTCTGTTCTGGTCAGTTTCATATGCAGAGTTGATGTAGATATGACCCATGTGTATAGGAAGCACAGTTCTTTTGTTCTGAGAAAGCTCACTGTTCTGGCCAAACAGGAAAAACAGTAGGGTAGAAGAGTGCTCTTTTCTCAAAAGCAGAGTGTGTTTTAGGTATGGGGAGCTAGTGTTTGTTTCCCATTCAGAAACGGAGTTGAATCACATGCAGTTTCTGGTCCTAGGAGCAAGAGTTGTTTTATGGTAAGGAAAGTCACTATTGCACTCCAATTGCCATGCACAGTGCAAATAGCCCTGGATCTGTTCCCAGCAACAGTCTATTAAACTGAAGAAAAGCTACTGTTCTTGTCAGTTTCCTAAGCAGAGTTGAACTAGATATGGCCCGTGTGTGTAGGAAGCACAGTTCTTTTGTTCTGAGCAAGCTCACTGTTCTGGCCCTATAGGAAACACAGGAGAGTAGAAGAGTGCTCTTTTCTCAAAAGCAGAGTGTGTTTCTTGTAAGGCGAGCTAGTACTTGTTTCCCATTCATAAACGGAGTTCAATCACATGAAGTTTCTGGTCCTACGAGCAAGAGTCGTTTTCTGGTAAGGAAAGTCACTATTGGGCTCCCAGTGCCACACACACTCCAAAGAGCACTCGCATCTGTTCCCAGCAACTACAGTGTATTGGACTGAAGAAAAGCTACTGTTCTTGTCAGATTTCTAAGCAGAATTAAACTAGATGTGGCCCGTGTGTGTAGAAAGCACAGTCTTTTGTTCTGAGCAAGCTCACTGTTCTGGCCCTATAGAAAACACAGTAGAGTAGAAGATAGTTCTTTTCTCAAAAGCAGAGTGTGTTTCTTGTAAGGTGAGCTAGTGTTTGTTTCCCATTCATAAACGGAGTTGAATCATGTGCAGTTCCTGGTCTGAGGAGCAAGCGTTGTTTTCTAATAAGGAAAGTCACTCTTGTGCTCCAACTGCCATACACAGTGCAAAAAGCACTCGCGTCTGTTCCCAGCAAGTACAGTGTATTTACTGAGGAGAAGCTTCTGTTCTTTTCAGTTTTCTAAGAAGAGTTGAACTAGATATGGCTTGTGTTTGTAGGAAGCACAGTTCTTTTGTTCTGAGCAAACTCTCTGTTCTGGACATCTAGGAAACACAGTAGAATAGAAGAGTGCTCTTTTCTCAAAAGCAGAGTGTGTTTCTTGTAAGGCACGCTAGTGTTTGAATCCCATTCATAAACGGAGTGAATCACATGCATTTTCTTGTCTTACGAACAAGACTTGTTTTCTGGTAAGGAAAGTCAATAATGTGCTCCCCTTACTTTACACAGTGCAAATAGCACTCGTGTCTGTTCCCAGCAATTACAGTATTTTGGAATGAAGAGAAGCTACAGTTCTTGTCAGTTTCCTAAGCAGAGTTGAACGAGATATTCCTTGTGTGTGTAGGAAGCACAGTTCTTTTGTTCTGAGCAAGCTTACTCTTCTGGCCCTAAAGGAAACAGAGTAGAGTAAAAGAGTGCTCTTTTCTCAAAAGCAGAGTTTGTTTCTTGTAAGGCGAGCTAGTGTTTGTTTTCTATTCATAAACGGAGTTGAATCACATGCAGTTTCTGGTTCTATGAGCAAGAGTTTTTTTCTGGTAAGGAAAGTCACTATTGCACTCCCAATGCCATACAAAGTACAAAAAAGACTCGCATCTGTTTCCAAAAGTACTCTGTATTTGACAGAAGAGAATCTCTGTTTTTGTCAGTTTCATATGCAGAGTTGATCTAGATATGACCCGTGTGTTTAGGAAGCACAGTTCTTTTGTTCTGAGCAAACTCACTGTTCTGGCCCTACAGGAAACACAGTAGGGTAGAAGAGTGCTCTTTTCTCAAAAGCAGAGTGTGTTTTAGGTATGGGGAGCTAGTGTTTGTTTTCCATTCATAAACGGAGTTGAATCAAATGCAGTTTCTGGTCCTACAAACAAGAGTTGTTTTCTGGTAAGGAAAGTCACTATTGCTCTCCAAATGCCATACACAGTGCAAATATCCCTTGCATCTGTTCCCAGCAAGTACAGTCTATTAAACTGAAGAAAAGCTACTGTTCTTGTCAGTTTTATAAGCAAAGTTGAAATAGATATAGAGCGTGTGTATAGGAAGCCCAATCCTTTTGGTCTGAGCAAACTCACTGTTCTGGCACTATAGGAAACACAGTAGAGTAGAAGAGTGCTCTTTTCTCAAAGGCAGAGTGTGTTTCTGGTATGGCGAGCTAGTGTTTGTTTCCCATTCATAAACGGAGTTGAATCACATGTTGTTTCTGTTCTTAAGAGCAAGAGTTGTTTTCTGGTAAGGAAAGTCACTATTGCGCTCACATTGCCATCCACAGTACAAATATCACTCGCGTCTGTTCCCTGCAAATACAGTGTATTGGACTGAAGAGAAGCTACTGTTCTTGTCAGTTTCCTAAGGAGAGTTGAACTAGATATGGCCCGTGTGTGTAGGAAGCACAGTTCTTTTGTTCTGAGAAAAGTCACTGTTCTGGCTCTATAGGAAACACAGTAGAGAAGAACAGTTCTCTTTTCTCAAAAGCAGAGTGTTTTTCTTGTAAGGTGAGCTATTGTTTGTTTCCCATTCACAAACAGAGTTGAATCACAAGCAGTTTCTGGTCCTACAAGCAAGAGTTGTTTTCTGCTAAGAAGAGTCACTATTGCGCTCCCATTGCCATACACAGTGCAAATAGCACTCGCATCTGTTCCCAGCAAGTACAGTGTATTGGACTGAAGAGAAGCTACTGTTCTTGTCAGTTTCCTAAGCAGAGTTGAACTAGATATGGCCCGTGTGTGTAGGAAGCACAGTTCTTTTGTTCTGAGCAAGCTCACTGTTCTGGCCCTATAGAAAACACAGGAGAGTAGAAGAGTGCTCTTTTCTCAAAAGCAGAGTGTCTTTCTTGTAAGGTGAGCTAGCGTTTGTTTCCCAGTCCTAAACGGAGTTGAATCACATGCAGTTTCTGGTCCTACGAGCAAGAGTTGTTTTCTGCTAAGAAGAGTCACTATTGCGCTCCCATTGCCATACACAGTGCAAATAGCACTCGCATCTGTTCCCAGCAAGTACAGTGTATTGGACTGAAGAGAAGCTACTGTTCTTGTCAGTTTCCTAAGCAGAGTTGAAGTAGATATGGCCCGTGTGTGTAGGAAGCACAGTTCTTTTGTTCTGAGCAAGCTCACTGTTCTGGCCCTATAGGAAACACAAGAGAGTAGAAGAGTGCTCTTTTCTCAAAAGCAGAGTGTGTTTCTTGTAAGGCGAGCTAGCGTTTGTTTCCCAGTCCTAAACGGAGTTGAATCACATGCAGTTTCTGGTCCTACGAGCAAGAGTTGTTTTCTGCCTAGAAGAGTCACTATTACGCTCCCATTGCCATACACAGTGCAAATAACACTCGCGTCTGTTCCCAGCAAGTACAGTGTATTGGACTGAAGAGAAGCTACTGTTCTTGTCAGGTTCCTAAGCAGAGTTGAACTAGATATGGCCCGTGTGTGTAGGAAGCACAGTTCTTTTGTTCTGAGCAAGCTCACTGTTCTGGCCCTATAGGAAACACAGGAGAGTAGAAGAGTGCTCTTTTCTCAAAAGCAGAGTGTGTTTCTTGTAAGGCGAGCTAGTGTTTGTTTCCCATTCATAAACGGAGTTGAATCATGTGCAGTTTCTGGTCTGAGGAGCAAGCGTTGTTTTCTAATAAGGAAAGTCACTCTTGTGCTCCAACTGCCATACACAGTGCAAAAAACACTCGCATCTGTTTTCAGCAAGTACAGTATATTTACTGAAGAGAAGCTTCTGTTCTTTTCAGTTTTCTAAGAAGAGTTGAACTAGATATGGCTTGTGTGTGTAGGAAGCACAGTTCTTTTGTTCTTAGCAAACTCTCTGTTCTGGACATCTATGAAACACAGTAGAGTAGAAGAGTGCTCTTTTCGCAAAAGCAATGAGTGTTTCTTGTAAGGTGATCTAGTGTTTGTTTCCCATTCATAAACCAATTTGAATCACATTCAGTATCTGTATCTACAAGCAAGAGTTTTTTTCCTGGAAGGAAAGTCACTAATGTGCTCCCCTTCACTTACACAGTGCAAATAGCACTCGCTTTTTTTCTCAGCAAGTACAGTGTATTTGAATGAAGAGAAGCTAATGTTCTTGTCAGTTTCCTAATCAGAGTTGAACTAGATATGGCCCGTGTGTGTAGGAAGCACAGTTCTTTTGTTCTGAGCAAGCTTACTCTTCTGGCTACATAGGAAACACTGTAGAGTAGAAGAGTGCTCATTTCTCAAAAGCAGAGTGCGTTTCTTGCAAGGCGAGCTAGGGTTTGTTTCCCATTCCTAAATGGAGTGAATCACATGCAGTTTCTGGTTCTATGAGCAAAAATTGTTTTCTGGTATGGAAAGTCGCTATTGTGCTCCCATTGCCATACACAGTGCAAATAGAACTCACGTCTGTTAACAAAAGTACAGTGTATTGGACAGAAGAGAAGCTTCTGTTCTTGTCAGTTTCTTATGAAGAGTTAATCTAGATATGGCCCATGTGTGAGGGAATCACAGTTCTTTTGTTCTGAGCAAGCTCACTGTTCTGGTCCTACAGGAAACACAGTAGAAATGAAGAGTACTCTTTTCAAAAAACAGAGTGTGCTTCTTGTAAGGCGAGCTATTGTTTGTTTCCCATTCATAAACTGAGTTCAATCTCATGAAGTTTCTGGTCCTCCGAGCAAGAGTTGTTTTCTGGTAAGGAAAGTCACTCTTGTGCTCCAACTGCCATACACAGTGCAAAATGCACTCACGTCTGTACCCAGCAAGGACAGTGTATTTGCTGCAGAGAAGTTGATGTTCTTGTCACTTTCCTAAGCAGAGTTGAACTAGATATGGCTCCTGTGTGTAGGAAGCACAGTTCTTTTGTTCTGAGCAAACCCAATGTTCTGGCCCTCTAAGAATCACAGAAGAGTAGAAGTGTGTTCTTTTCTCAAAAGGAAAGTGTGTTTCTTGTAAGGCGATCTAGTATTTGTTTCCCATTCATAAACAGAGTTGAATCACATTCAGTATCTGGATCTATGAGCAAGAGTTGTTTTCTGGGAAAGAAAGTCACTAATGCGCTCCCCTTGACTTACACAGTGCAAATAGCACTCGCATCTGTTCTCAGGAACTACAGTGTATTGGACTGAAGAGAAGCTACTGTTCTTGTCAGTGTCCCTAGCATAGTTGAACTAGATATGGCCGTGTGTGTAGGAGGGAACATTCTTTTGTTCTGAGAAAGCTCACTGTTCTGGCCCTGTAGGAAACACAGTGGAATAGAAGAATGCTCTTTTCTCAAAAACAAAGTGTGTTTCTTGTAAGGCGATTTAGTGTTTTTTTCCAACTCATAAACTGAGTTGAATGACATGAAGTTTCTGGTCCTATGAGCAAGAGTTGTTTTCTGTTCAGAAAAGTCACTATTGCGCTCCCAGTGCCACACACAGTGCAAATAGCACTCGCGTCTGTTCCCAGCAAGTACAGTGTATTGGACTCAAGAGAAGCTACTGTTCTTGTCAGTTTCCTAAGGAGAGTTGAACTATATATGGCCCGTGAGTTTAGGAAGCCCATTCTTTAGTTCTGAGAAAGCTCACTCTTCTGGGCACATAGGAAACACAGTAGAGTAGAAGAGTGCTCTTTTCTCAAAAAGGAGAGTGTGTCTCTTGTAAGGCGAGCTAGTGTTTGTTTCCCATTCATAAACGGAGTTGAATAACATGGAGATTCAGATCCTGCGAGCAAGAAATGTTTTCGGGTGAGAAAAGTCACTATTGTGCTCCCATAGCCATGCACAGTGCAAAAAACACTCGCGTCTGTTCTCAGAAACTAGAATGTATTGGACTGAAGAGAAGCTACTGTTCTTGTCATTTTCTTAAGCAGAGTTGAACTAGATATGGCCCTTTTGTGTAGGAAGCACATTTTTTTTGTTCTGAGCAAGATCACTGTTCTGGCCCTGTAGGAAACACAGTAGGGTAGAAGAGTGCTCTTTTTTCAAAAGCAGAGTGTGTTTCTGGTATGGAGAGATAGTGTTTGTTTCCCTTTTATAAAATTAGTTGAATCACATGCAGTTTCTGGTCATATGAGCAAGAGTTGTGTTCTGGTAAGGAAAGTCACTATTGTGCTCCCATTGGCATACACAGTGCAAATAGCACTTACGTCCATTCCCAGCAAGTACATTGTATTGGACTGAACAGAAGCTACTGTTCTTGTCAGTTTCCAAAGCACAGTTGAACTACATATGGTCCATATGTAGGAAGGCACGTTCTTTTGTTCTGAGAAAGCTCACTGTTCTGGCCCTATAGAAAACACAGTAGAATAGAAGAGTGCTCTTTTCTCAAAAACAGAGTGTGTTTTTTGTAAGGCGATTTAGTGTTTGTTTCCCATTCATAAATGGAGTTCAATCACACGAAGTTTCTGGTACTACGAGCAAGAGTTGTTTTCTGGTAGGGAGAGTCACTATTGGGCTCCCAGTGCCATACACAGTGCAATGAGCACTCGCGTCTGTTCCCAGCAACTACAGTGTATTGGACTGAAGAGAAGCTACTGTTCTTGTCGGATTCCTAAGAGAGTTGAACTAGATGTGGCCCGTGTGTGTAGGAAGCACAGTTCTTTTGTTCTGAGCAAGCTCACTGTTTTGGCCCTATAGAAAACACAGGAGAGTAGAAGAGTGCTCTTTTCTCAAAAGCAGAGTGTGTTTCTTGTAAGGCGAGCTAGTGTTTGTTTCCCATTCATAAACGGAGTTGAATCATGTGCAGTTTCTGGTCTGAAGAGCAAGCGTTGTTTTCTAATAAGGAAAGTCACTCTTGTACTCCAACTGCCATACACAGTGCAAAGAGCACTCGCATCTGTTTTCAGCAAGTACAGTGTATTTACTGAAGAGAAGCTTCTGTTCTTTTCAGTTTTCTAAGAAGAGTTGAATTAGATAAGGCTCGTGTGTGTAGGAAGGCCATTTCTTTTGTTCTGAGCAAACTCACTGTTCTGGCACTATAGGAAACACAGTAGAGTAGAAGAGTGCTCTTTTCTCAAACACAGAGTGTGTTTCTGGTATGGCGAGCTAGAGTTGGAATCCCATTCATAAACGGATTTGAATCACATGTTGTTTCTGTTCTTAAGAGCAAGAGTTGTTTTCTGGTAAGGAAAGTCACTATTGCGCTCACATTGCCATCCAGAGTACAAATAGCACTCGCGTCTGTTCCCAGCAAATACAGTGTATTGGACTGAAAAGAAGCTACTGTTCTAGTCAGTTTCCTAAGGAGACTTGAACTAGATATGTCCCGTGTGTAGGAATCACAGTTCTTTTGTTCTGAGAAAAGTCACTGTTCTGGCTCTATAGGAAACACAGTAGAGAAGAAGAGTTCTCTTTTCTCAAAAGCAGAGTGTGTTTCTTGTAAGGCAAGCTATTGTTTGTTTCCCATTCATAAACAGAGTTGAATCACATGCAGTTTCAGGTTCTACGAGCAAGAGTTGTTTTCGCTTAAGGAAAGTCACTATGTGCTTCAATTGCCATACACAGTGCAAATAGCATTCGCGTCTCTTCACAGCAAGTACAGTATATTGGACTAAAGAGATGCTACTGTTCTTGTCTGTTTCCTAAGCAGAATTGAAGTAGATATGACCCACGTTTGTTGGAAGCAAAGTTCTTTTTGCCTGAGCAAGCTCACAGTTCTGGCCCTATAGGAAATACAGTAGAGTAGAAGAGTGCTTTTTTCTCAAAAGCAGAGTTTGTTTCTTGTAAGGCGAGCTAGTGTTTGTTTCCCTTTCATAAACAGTGTTGAATCTCATGCAGTTTGTGGTCCTACGAGCAAGAGTTGTTTTCTGGTAAGGAAAGACACTTTTGTGCTCCAACTGCCATACACAGTGAAAATAGCACTCGTGTCTGTTCCCAAAAAGTACAGTGTATTGGACTGAAGAGAAGCTACTGTTCTTGTCAGTTTCCTAAGCAGAGTTGAACTAGATATTGCACGTGTGTGTAGGAAGTACAGTTCTTTTGTTCTGAGCAAGGTTACTCTTCTGGCCCTAAAGGAAACAGAGTAGAGTAAAAGAGTGCTCTTTTCTCAAAAGCAGAGTGTGTTTCTTGTAAGGCGATCTAATGTTTGTTTCCCATTCATAAATGGATTTGAATCACATTCAGTATCTGGATCTATGAGCAAGAGTTGTTTTCTGGGAAGGAAAGTCACTAATGCTCTCCCCTTGACTTACACACTGCAAATAGCACTCGCTTTTGTTCTCAGCAAGTACAGTGTATTGGAATGAAGAGAAGCTACTGTTCTTGTCAGTTTCCTAATCAGAGTTGAACTAGATATTGCCCATGTGTGTAGGAAGCACAGTTCTTTTGTTCTGAGCAAGCTCACTCTCTGGCTGCCTAGGAAACACAGTACAGTAGAAGAGTGCTCTTTTCTCAAAAGCAAAGTGTTTTTCTTGTAAGGCGAGCTAGTGTTTGTTTCCCATTCATAAATGGAGTTTAATCAAATGCAGTTTCTGGTCTTATGAGCAAGAGTTGTTTTCTGTTAAGGAAAGCCAGTATTGCGCTCCCATTGCCATACACAGTGCAAAAAGCACTCGCGTCTGTTCCCAAAAGTAAAGTGTATTGGACAGAAGAGAAGCTTCTGTTCTTGTCAGTCTCCTATGAAGAGTTAATCTAGATATGGCCCGTGTATGTAGGAAGCACAGTTCTTTTGTTTTGATCAAGCTCACTGTTCTGGCCCTATAGGAAACACAGGAGATTAGAAGAGTGCTCTTTTCTCAAAAGCAGAGTGTGTTTCTTGTAAGGCGAGCTAGCGTTTGTTTCCCAGTCCTAAACGGAGTTGAATCACATGCAGTTTCTGGTCCTACGAGCAAGAGTTGTTTTCTGCTAAGAAGAGCCACTATTGCGCTCCCATTGCCATACACAGTGCAAATAGCACTCGCGTCTGTTCCCAGCAAGTACAGTGTATTTACTGAGGAGAAGCTTCTGTTCTTTTCAGTTTTCTAAGAAAAGTTGAACTAGATATGGCTTGTGTGTGTAGGAAGCACAGTTCTTTTGTTCTGAGCAAACTCTCTGTTCTGGACATCTAGGAAACACAGTAGAGTATAAGAGTGCTCTTTTCTCAAAAGCAGAGTGTGTTTCTTGTAAAGCACACTAGTGTTTGAATCCCATTCATAAACGGAGTGAATCACATGCATTTTCTTGTCTTACGAGCAAGACTTGTTTTCTGGGAAGGAAAGTCACTAATGTGCTCCCCTTGCTTTACACAGTGCAAATAGCACTCGCGTCTGTTCCCAGCAATTACAGTATTTTGGAATGAAGAGAAGCTACTGTTCTTTTCAGTTTCCTAAGAAGAGTTGATCTAGATATTCCTCGTGTGTGCAGGAAGCACAGTTCTTTGTTCTGAGTAAGCTTACTCTTCTGGCCATATAGGAAACACTGAAGAGTAGGAGAGTGCTCTTTTCTCAAATGCAGAGTGTGTTACTGTAAGCCAAGCTAGTGATTGTTTCCCTTTCATAACAGATTTGAATCACATGGAATTTCTTGTCCTACGAGTAAGAGTTGTTTTCTTGTACGGAATGTCAGTCACTATTGCACTCCCATTGCCATACACAGTGCAAATAGCACTCGCGTCTGTTCCCAGCAAGTATAGTGTATTGGACTGAAGAGAAGCTACTGTTCTTGTCAGTTTCCTAAGCAGAGTTGAACTAGATATGGCCCGTGTGTGTAGGAAGCACAATTTGTTCTGAGCAATCTCACATTTCCGGCCCTTTAGGAAACAAAGTAGAGTGGAAGAGTGCTGTTTTCTCAAAAGCAGAGTGTGTTTCTTGTAATATGAGCTAATGTTTGTTTCCAATTCATAAACAGAGTTGAACCACATGAAGTTTCTAGTCCTACCAGCAAGATTTGTTTTTTGGTAAGGAAAGTAACTATTGTGCTCCTTTTGCCATACACAGTGCAAATAGCACTTGCGTCTTTTGCCAGCATGTACAGTGTATTGGACTCAGGAGAAGCTACTGTTCTTGTGAGATTCCTAAGCAGAGTTGAATTTATATGGCCTGTGTGTGTAGGAAGCAAAGTTCTTTTGTTCTGAGCTAACTCACTGTACTGGCCCTATAGAAAACCCAGTAGAGTAGAAGGGTACTCTTTACTCAAAAGCAGAGTGTGTTTCTTGTAAGGCGACCTAGTGTTTGTTTTCTATTTGTAAACAGAGTTGAATCACATGCAGTTTCTGTTCCTATGATCAAGAGTAGTTTTCGGGTAAGAAAATTCACTATTGTGCTCCCATTGCCTTACACAGTTCAAATAGCACTTGTGTCTGTTCCCAGCATGTACAGTATATTGGACTGAAGAGATGCTACCGTTCTTGTCAGTTTCCTATGCAGGTTTGAAGTAGACATGACCCATGTGTGTAGGAAGCACAGTTCTTTGTTCTGAGCAAGCTCACTGTTCTGGACCTATAAGAAACACTTTAGAGTAGAAGAGTGCTCTTTTCTCAAAAGCAGAGTGTGTTTCCTGGAAGGCAAGCTAGAATTTTTTTCCCATTCTTAAACGGATTTGAATCACATGCAGTTCTTGGTCTTACGAGAGCAAGAGTTGTTTTCTGGCAAGAAAAGTCACTGTTGCCCTCCCATTGCCATACATAGGGCAAATAGCTCTCTCGTCTTTTCCCAGCAAGTACAGTGTATTTGACTGAATAGAAGCTACTGTTCATGTCAATTTCCTAAGCAGAGTTGAACTTGTTATGGCTCGTGTGTGTAGGAAGCACAGTTCTATTGTTCTGAGCAAGCTCACTGTTCTGTCCTTTTAGGAAACACAGTAGTATAGAAGAGTGCCCTTTTCCCAAAATCAGAGTGTGTTTCTTGTAAGGCGAGCTAGAGTTGCTTTCCCATTCATAAACGGAGTTGAATCACATACAGTTTCTTGTCCTACGAGCAATTGTTGTTTTCTGATAAGGAAAGTCACTAATGGGCTCTCATTGCCAGACACAGAGTAAATAGCACTTGCGTCTGTTGCCAGCAAGTACAGTGTTTTGGACTCAAGAAAAGCTACTGTTCTTGTCAGATTCCTGGGCAGAGTTGAATTAGATATGACCCGTGTGTGTAGGAAGCACAGTTCTTTTGTTCTGAGCAATCACACTCTTCCAACCCAAAAGAAAACACAGTAGAGTAGAAGAGTGATCTTTTCTCAAAAACAGAGTGTGTTCCTTGTAAGGTGAGCTAATGTTTGTTTCCTATTCATAAACGGAGTTGAATCACATGCAGTTCTTGATCCTACGATCAAGCTTTGTTTTCTGTTAAAGAAAGTCACTATTGCTCTCCCATATCCATACACTGTGCAAATAGCACTCGAAACTGTTCCCAGCAAATACAGTGTATTGGACTGAAGAGAAGCTACTGTTCTTGTTTGTTTCCTAAGCAGAGTTTAACTACATATGGCCATTTTGTCTAGGTATCACAGTTTCTTTGTTCTCAGCAAGCTCACTGTTTTGGCCCTGTATAAAACAAGGTAGAATAGAAGAGTAATCTTTTCTCAAAAGCAGAGTGTGTTTCTTTTAGGGCGAGCTTCTGTTTGTTTCCCATTCAGAAATGGAGTTAAATCACATGAAGTTTCTGGTCCGAAGAGCAAGAGATGTTTTCTGTTTACAAAAGTCACTATTGCTTGCCCAGTGCCATACACAGTGCAAAGAGCACTTGCATCTGTTTCCAGCAAGTACAGGGTATTGGACTGAACAGCAGCTACAGTTCCTGTCAGTTACCTCAGCAGAGTTGAACTAGATATGTCCAGTGTGTGTATGAAGCACAGTTCTTTTGTTCTGAGCAAGCTCACTCTTCTGGCCCTATAGGAAACAGAGTAGAGTAGAAGATTGCCTTTTCTCCAAAGCAGAGTGTATTTCTTGTAAGGCGAGCTAGTGTTTGTTTCCCATTCATAAATGGAGTGGAATCGCATGCAGTTTCTGGTCCTACAAGTACGAGTTGTTTTCTGCTTAGGAAAGTCACTATTGCGCTCCCATGCCAGTGGAAATAGCACTGACATCTGTTCCAAGCCAATACAGTGTACTGGACTGAAGAGAAGCTACTGTCCTTGTCAGTTTCCTAAGCAGAGTTGAACTAGTTACGGCCCGTGTGTGTAGGAAGCATACTTCTTTTATTCTTAGCATGCTCACTCATCTGGCCCATTACAAACACAGAAGAGTAGAGGAGTGCTCCTTTCTCAAAAGCAGTGTGTGTTTCTTCTAAAGTGAGTTAAGGTTTCTACCCCATTCAAAAACGGATTTAAATCACATGTAGTTTCTGGTCCTATGAGCAAGAGTTGTTTCCTGGTAAGGAAAGTCACTATTGTGTTCACATTGCCATAGACAGAGCCAATAGCACTCACATCTTTTCCCAGAATTACAGTGGTTTGGACTGAAGAGAAGCTACTGTTCTTGTCAGTTTCCTAAACATTGTTTAACTAGATATGGTTCGTGTGTAGGAAGCAAGGTTCTTTTGTTCTGAGCAAGATCACAGTTCTGGCACTATAGGAAACACAGTAGAGTAGAAGAGTGCTCTTTCCTCGAAAGCAGAGTGTGTTTCTTGTAAGGCAAGCTAGTGTTTGTTTCCCACTCATAAACGGAGTTGAATCTCATGAAGTTTCCGATCCCAGGAGCAAGAGATGTTTTCTGTTTAGGAAAGTCATTATTGCTCTCGCAGTGCCATACACAGTGCAAAGAGCACTCGCGTCTGTTTTTAGCAAGTACAGTGTATTGGACTGAATAGAAGCTACAGTTCTTGTCAGTTTCCTCAGCAGAGTTGAACTTTTTATGGCTCGTGTGTGTAGGAAGCACAGTTCTTTTGTTCTGAGCAAGCTCACTGTTCTGTCCTTTTAGGAAACACAGTAGTGTAGAAGAGTACTCTTTTCCCAAAAGCAGAGTGTGTTTCTTGTAAGGCAAGCTAGCGTTGCTCTCCCATTCATAAACAGAGTTGAATCACATACAGTTTCTTGTCCTATGAACAATTGTTGTTTTCTGATAAGGAAAGTCACTATTGGGCTCTCATTGCCAGACACAGTGTAAATAGCACTCGCATCTGCGTCCAGCAAGTACAGTGTTTGGACTAAAGGGAAGCTACTGTTCTTGTCAGATTCCTGGGCAGAGTTGAATTAGATATGACCCATGTGTGTAGGAAGCACAGTTCTTTTGTTCTGAGCCAGCTTACTCTTCCAACCCAAAAGAAATCACAGTAGAGTAGAAGAGTGATCTTTTCTCAAAAACAGAGTGTGTTCCTTGTAAGGCGAGCTAGTGTTTGTTTCCCATTCATAAAGGGAGTTGAATCACATGCAGTTTCTGGTCCTACGAGCAAGAGTTGTTTTTTGGTAAGGAAAGTCACTATTGCGCTCCCATTGCAATGCACAGTGAAAATAGCACTCGTGTCTGTTCCCAGCAAGTACAGTGTATTGGACTGAAGAGAAGCTGCTGTCCTTGTCAGTTTCCTAAGCAGAGTTGAACTAGTTATGGCCTGTGTGTGTAGGAAGCATACTTCTTTTATTCTGAGCAAGCTCACAGTCCTGGCCCTATAAGAAACACAGTAGAGTAAAAGAGTGCTCTTTTCTCAAAAGCAGAGTGTGGTTCTTGGAACGCCACATAGTGTTCGTTTCCCAATCATAAACGGAGTTGAATCACATACAGTTTTTGGTCCTACGCAGAACAGCTATTTTCTTGTAAGGAAAGTCACTATTGTGCTCCCATTGCCATACACAGTACAAATAGCACTCGCATCTGTTCCCAGCAAGTACAGTGTATTGGACAAAAGAGAAGCTACTGTTCTTTTCAGTTTCCTAAGCAGACTTGCACTAGATATGGAATGAGTGTGTAGGAGGCACAGTTATTTTGTTCTGAGCATGCTCACTCATCTGGCCCTTTAGAAACACAGTAGAGTAGAAAGTGCTCCTTTCTCAAAAGCAGAGTGTGTTTCTTCTAAAGTGAGCTAGCGTTTCTACCCCATTCAAAAACAGACTTGAATCACATGAAGTTTCTGGTCCTACGAGCAAGAGTTGTTTTCTGGTAAGGAAAGTCACTATTGTGTTCCCATTGCCATACACAGAGCGAATAGCACTCGCATCTGTTCCCAGCATTACAGTGTTTTTGACTGAAGAGAAGCTACTGTTCTTGTCAGTTTCCCAAACAGAGTTGAACTAGATATGGTTCGTGTGTGTAGGAAGCACAGTTCTTCTGTTGTGAGCAACCAAACTGTTCTGGCCCCACAGATACACAGTAGAGTAGAAGAGTGCTCTTCTCTCAAAAGCAGAGTATGTTTCTTGTAAGGCAAGCTAGTGTTTGTTTCTCATTCATAAATGGAGTTGAATCACATGCAGTTTCTGGTCCTAAGAACAACAGTTTTTTTCTGGTAAGGAAAGTCACTATTGCGCTCTCATTGCCATATATAGTGCAAATAGCTGTTGTGTCTGTTCCAGGCATGTACAGTGTATTGGACTGAAGAGAAGCTTCGTGCTTTTCAGTTTCCTAAGCATAGTTATAATAGATATGGCCCGTGTGTGTAGGAAGCAGAGTTCTTTTGTTCTGAACAATGTCACTCTTTTGGCCCAATAGGAAACACAGTAGAGTAGAAGAGTGCTCTTTTCTCAAAAGCAGCGTGTGTTTTTTTTAAGACGAACTAGTGTTTGGTTCTCATTCTAAAACGTAGATGAATCATATGAAGTTTCTGGTCCTATGAGCAAGAGTTGTTCTATGGTAAGGAAAGTCACTATTTCACTCCCAATGCTATACACAGTGCAAATAGCACTCGCGTCTGTTCCCAGCAAGTACAGTGTATTGGACTGAAGACAAGCTACTGTTCTTGTCAGTATCCTAAGCAGAGTTGAACTAGATATGGCCTGTGTGTGTATGTAACACAGTTCTTTTGTTCTAAGCAAACTCACTCTACTGGCCCTATAGGAAACACAGTAGAGTAGAAGAGTGTTCTTTTCTCAAAAGCAGAGTGTGTTTCTTGTAACTCGAGCTAGTGTTTGTTTCCCATTCATAAAAGGAGCTGAATCACATGCAGTTACTGGTTCTACGAACAAGAGGTGTTTTCTGGTAAGGAAAGACACTATGGAGCTCCCTTTGCAATACAAGTGCAGAAAGCAATCGTGTCTGTTCCCAGCGAGGACAGTGTATTGGACTGAAGAAAGCTACTGTTCTTGTCAGATTCCTAAGCAGAGTTGAACTAGGTGAGGCCCGTGTATGCAGGAGGCACAGTTCTTTTAATCTGAGAAAGGTAACTGTACTGGATCCATGGAAACACAGTAGAGTAGAAGAATGCTCTTTTCTCAAAAGCAGAGTATGTTTCTTGTATGGCAAGCTAGTGTTTGTTTGCCATTCATAAACGGAGTTGAATCACATGCAGTTTCTGGTCCTCTTGTAAGAGTTGTTTTTTGATAAGGAAAGTCACTATTGCGCTCCCTTTACCATAAACAGTGCAAATAGTTTTCGCGTCTGTTCCCAGCAAGTACAGTGTATTGAAATGAAGACAAGCTACTGTTCTTGTCAGTTTCCTAAGCAGAGTTGCACTAGATATGGCCCATGTGTGTAGGAAGCCCAGTTCTTGTGTTCTGAGCAAGATCACTGTTCTGGCACTATAGGAAACACAGTAAAGTAGAACAGTTCTCTTTTCTCAAAAGCAGAGTGTGTTTCTTATAAGGTGAGCTACTGTTTGTTTCCCATTCATTAACAGAGTTGAATCACATGAATTTTCTTGTCCTATGAGCAAGCAGTTTTTTTCTGGTAAAAATAAGTCACTTTTGTGCTCCCATTGTCTTACACTGAGCAAATAGCACTCGCGTCTCTTCCCAGCGAGTACAGTGTACTGGAATGAAGAGAAGCTTCTGTTCTTGTAAGTTTCCTAAGCAGAGTTGCACTAGGTATGCCCCATGTGTGTACGAAGCACAGTTCTTGTGTTCTGAGCAAGCTCACTGTTCTGGCACTATAGGAAACACAGTAGAGTACAAGGGTGCTCTTTTCTCAAAAGCATAGAGTGTTTCTCAAAGGCCAGCTAGTGTTTGTTTCCCATTCAAAAATGGAGTAAATTAACATGCATTTTCTGGTCCTACGAGCAAGAGTTGTTTTCTGGTAAGAAGAGTCACTATTGCGCTCCCATTGCCATACACATGGCAAATAGCACTCGCGTCTGTTCCCAGCAAGTACAGTGTATTGGACTGAAGAGAAGCTACTGTTCTTGTCAGTTTCGTAAGCAGAGTTGAAATAGATATGGCCCGTGTGTGGATAAAGTTTAGTTCTTTTATTCTGAGAAAGTTCACTGTTCTGGCCATATTAAAAACACAGTAGAGTAGAAGAGTGCTCTTTTCATAAAAGTAGAGTGTGTTTCTTGTAAGGCGAGCTAGTGTTTGTTTCCCATTCATAAACATAGTTGAATCTCCTGCATGTTTTGCCCTCTGAGCAAGAGATGTTTTTTGGTAAGGAAAGTCAGTATTGCACTCCCTTTGCCATACACAGTAAAAATAGCACTCGTGTCTTTTCCCAGCAAGTACAGTGTATTGGACTTTAGAGAAAATACTGTTCTTGTCAGTTTCCTAAGCAGAGATGAACTAGATATGGCCCGTGGGTGCAGGAAGCACAGTTCTCTTGTTCTGAGCAAGCACAGTGTTCTGGCCCTATAGGAAATACAGCAGAGTAGAACAGTGCTCTTTTCTCAAAAGCAGAGTGTGTTTCTTGAAAGGCGAGATACTGTTTGTTTCCCATTTATTCACAGAGTTGAATCACATGAAGTTTCTTGTCCTATGAGCAAGAGGTTTTTTTTCTGGTAAAAATAAGTCACTTTTGCGCTCCCATTGTCTTACACTGAGCAAATAGCACTCGTGTCTGTTCCCAGCGAGTACAGTGTACTGGAATGAAGAGAAGCTTCTGTTCTTGTAAGTTTCCTAAGCAGAGTTGCACTAGATATGGCCCATGTGTGTAGGAAGCACAGTTCTTGTGTTCTGAGCTAGCTCACTTCTCTGTCAGTATAGGAAACACAGTAGAGTACAAGGGTGCTCTTTTCTCAAAAGCAGAGTGTGTTTCTTGTAAGGAGAGCTTTTGTTTGATTCCCATTCATAAACGAGGTTGAATCACATGCAGTTTTTGGTCCTATGAGCAAGAGTTGTTTTCTGGTAAAAAAAAAAAAAATTCACTATTGTGCTCTCATTGCCATACATAGTGCAAATAGCACTCTCGTCTGTTCCCCGCAAGTACAGTTTATTGGACTGAAGACAAGCTACTGTTCTTGTCAGTTTCCTAAGCAGAGTTGAACTAGATATGGCCAGTGTGTATACGAAACACAGTTCTTTTGTTCTAAGCAAGCTCAATCTTCTGGCTCTACAGGAAACACAGTAGAATAGAAGAGTGCTCTTTTCTCAAAAGGAGAGTGTCTCTCTTGTAAGGCAAGGTAGTGTTGGTTTCCCAATCATAAACGTGGTTGAATAACATGCAGTTACTGGTTCTACGAGCAGGAGTTGTTTTCTGGTAAGGAAAGTCACTATTGCGCTCCCATTGCATTACAAGTGCAGAAAGCAATCGTGTCTGTTCCCATTGAGTACAGTGTATTTGACTGAAGGAAGCTACTGTTCTTGTCAGATTCCTAAGCAGAGTTGATCTGCATGTGGCCCGAGTTTAGGAAGCACAGTTCTTTTAATCTGAGCAAGCTAACTCTTCTGGCTCCATGGAAACACAGTAGAGTTGAATAGTGTTCTTTTCTCAAAAGCAGAGTATGTTTCTTGTAAGGCAAGCTAATGTTAGTTTGCCATTCATGAACATAGTAGAATCACATGCAGTTTCTGTTCCTATGACCAAGAGTTTTTTTCTGGTAAGGAAAGTCAGTATTGTGCTCCCATTGCCACAAAAAGTGCAAATATCTCTCCCGTCTGTTAACAGCAAGTACAGTGAATTGGACTGAAGAGAAGCTACTGTTCTTGTCAGTTTTCTAAGCAGAGTTGAACTAGGTATGACCCGTGTGTGTAGGAAGAAGCGTTATTTGTTCTGAGCAAGCTCACTCTTCAGGCCACAGAGGAAAAAGAGTACAGTTCAAGAGTGCTCTTTTCTCAAAAGCAGAGTGTGTTTCTAGTAAGGCGGGCTAGTGTTTGTTTCCCATTCATAAATGGAGTTGAATCACATGAAGTTTCTGGTACTATATTCAAGTGTATTTTTTTCGTTATCAAATTTATTATTGCACCCACATTGCCTTACACAGTGCAAATAGCACTCACGTCTGTTCTGAGCAAGCTCACTGTTCTGCCCCTATTGGAAAATCAGTAGAGTAGAAGAATGCTCTTTTTTCAACAGCAGAGGGTGTTTCTTGTAAGGCAAAATAGTGTTTGATTCCCATTCATAAACAGAGTTGAATCACATGAGTTTCTGGTCCTACGTATAAGACTTGTTTTCTGGTAAGGAAAGTCACTATTGTGCTCCCATTGCCATATACAGGAAAAATAGCACACGCGTCTCTTCCTAAAAAGTACAGTGTATTGGACTGAACAGAAGCTACTGTTCTTCTCTGTTTCCTAAGCAGAATTGTCCTATATATGACCCGTGTGTGTAGGAAGCATAGTTCTTTTGTTCTGAGCAATTTCACTGTTCTGAACCTAGAGAAAACACAGTAGAGTAGAAGAGTGCTCTTTTCTCAAAACCCGAGTGTGTTTCTTCTAAGGCGAGCTAGTGTTTGTTTCCCAGTCATAAATGGAGTTCAATCACATGCAGTTTCTGGTAATAAGAGCAAGAAATGTTTCCTTTTAAGTAAAGACACTATTGTTCTTTTATTGCCATACACAGTGCAAATAGCACTCGAGTCTGTTCCCAGCAAGTGCAGTGTATTGGACTGAAGAAAAGCTACTGTTCTTGTCAGTTTCGTAAGCAGAGTTGAACTAGATATGGCCCGTGTGTGTAGGAAGCACAGTTCTTTTACTCTGAGCAAGCTCACTAGTCTGGTCCTGTAGGAAACAGAGTAGAATTGTGCTCTTTTCTCAAAAGCAGAGTGTGTTTCTTGTAAGGTGAGCCAGTTTTTGTTTCCCATTCATAAACGGAGTTGAATCACCTGCAGTTTCTGGTCCCATGATCAAGAGTAGTTTTCTGGTAAGGAAAGTCACTATTACCTATTACCCTCCCATTGCCATACACAGTGCAAATAGCACTCATGTTCATTCCCAGCAAGTACAGTGTATTGGATTAAAGTGAAGTTACTGTTCTTGTCAGTTTCCTGAGCAGAGCTGAACTAGATATGGCCCGTGTGTGTAGGAAGCACAGTTCTTTTGTTCTGAGCAAGCTCACTGTTCTGGCCCTGTAGGAATCACAGTAGAGTAGAAGAGTGCTCTTTTCTCAAAAGTAGAGTTTGTTTCTAGTAAGGAGATCTAGTGTTTATTTCCCATTCATAAACAGAGTTGAATCACCTGCAGTTTCTGGTCCTATGAGCAAGAGTTGTTTTCTGGTAAGGAGAGTAACTATTGTGCATTTATTGCCATACACAGTGCAAATAGCACTCATGTGTGTTCCCAGCAAGTACAGTGTATTGGACTGAAGACAAGTTACTGTTCTTGTCAGTTTCATAAGCAGAGTTCAACTATATATGGCCCGTGTGTGTAGAAAAACACAGTTCTTTTGTTCTACGCAAGCTCACTCTTCTGGCCGTATAGGAAACACAGTAGAGTAGAAGAGTGCTCTTTTCTCAAAAGCAGAGTGTGTTTCTTGTAACTCGAGCTGGTGTTTTTTTTTTTTTTTTTCATTCATGAAAGGAGTTGAATCACATGCAGTTACTGGTTCTACAAGCAAGAGTTGATTTTGTGAAGGAGAGTCACAATTGAGCTCCCATTGCAATACAAGTACAGAAAGCAATCGTGTCTTTTCCCAGCGAGGACAGTGTGTTGGACTAAAGAAAGCTACTGTTCTTGTCAGATTCATAAGCAGAGTTGAGCTAGATTTGGCCCACGTGTGTTAGAAGCTCAGTTCTTTTAATCTGAGCAAGCTAACTGTTCTGGCTCCATGGAAACACATGAGAGTAGAAGAGTGCTCTTTTCTCAAATGCTCAGTATGTTTCTTGTAAGGCATGCTAGTGTTTGTTTGCCATTCATAAACGGAGTTGAATCACGTGCAGTTTCTGCTCCTATTGCCAAGAGTTGTTTTCTGGTAAGGAAAGTCACTAATGCACTCCACTTGCCATACACAGTGAAAATAACACTCGCGTCTGTTCCCAGCACGTACAGTGTATTGGACTGAAGAGAACCTACTGTTCTTGTCAGTTTCCTAAGCAGACTTGAACTAGATATGGCTCGTGTGTAGGAAGCACAATTCTTCTGTTCTGAGCAAGCTAACTGTTCTGGCCCCACAGATACACAGTAGAGTAGAAGAGCGCTCTTCTCTCAAAAGCAGAGTATGTTTCTTGTAAGGCAAGCTAGTGTTTGTTTCTCATTCATAAATGGAGTTGAATCACATGCCGTTTCTGGTCCTAAGAGCAAGAGTTTTTTTCTGGTAAGGAAAGTCACTATTGTGCTCCCATTGCCATATACAGTGCAAATAGTTCTTGTGTCTGTTCCCAACAAGTACAGTGTTTTGGAATGAAGAGAAGATACGTGCTTGTCACTTTCCTAAGCATAGTTGAAATAGATATGGTTCGTGTGTGTAGGAAACAGAGTTCTTTTGTTCTGAACAAGGTCAGTCTTTTGGCC
This sequence comes from Peromyscus eremicus, assembly GCF_949786415.1. Classification (NCBI taxonomy): domain Eukaryota; kingdom Metazoa; phylum Chordata; class Mammalia; order Rodentia; family Cricetidae; genus Peromyscus; species Peromyscus eremicus. The sequence goes on from NC_081416.1 coordinate 197,624,346, forward strand.
CAATAGGAAACACAGTAGAGTAGAAGAGTGCTCTTTTCTCAAAAGCAGAGTGTATTTTTTGTAAGACGAACTAGTGTTTGCTTCTCATTCTAAAACATAGTTGAATCATATGAAGTTTCTGGTCCTATGAGCAAGAGTTGTTTTATGGTAAGAAAAGTTACTATTTCAGTCCCAATGCTATGCACAGTGCAAATAGCACTCACGTCTGTTCCCAGCAAGTACAGTGTATTGGACTGAAGACAAGCTACTCTTCTTGTCAGTTTCCTAAGCAGAGTTGAACTAGATATGGCCTTTGTGTGTATGTAACACAGTTCTTTTGTTCTAAGCAAGCTCACTCTTCTGGCCCTATAGGAAACACAGTAGAGTAGAAGAGTGTTCTTTTCTCAAAAGCAGAGTGTGTTTCTTGTAACTCGAGCTAGTGTTTGTTTCCCATTCTTAAACGAAGTTGAATCACATGCAGTTACTGGTTCTACGAGCAAGAGATGTTTTCTGGTAAGGAAAGACACTATGGAGCTCCCTTTGAAATACAAGTGCAGAAAGCAATCGTGACTGTTCCCAGCGAGGACAGTGTATTGTACTGAAGAAAGCTACTGTTCTTGTCAGATTCCTAAGCAGATTTGAACTAGATGAGGCCCGTGTATGTAGGAGGCACAGTTCTTTTAATCTGAGAAAGCTAACTGTACTGGCTCCATGGAAACACAAGAGAGTAGAAGAGTGCTCTTTTCTCAAAAGCAGAGTATGTTTCTTGTATGGCAAGCTAGTGTTTGTTTGCCATTCATAAACGGAGGTGAATCACATGCAGTTTCTGGTCCTCCTAGCAAGAGTTGTTTTTTGGTAAGGAAAGTCACTATTGTGCTCCCTTTACCATACATGCTGCAAATAGGTCTCGCGTCTGTTCCCAGCAAGTACAGTGTATTGAAATGAAGACAAGCTACTGTTCTTGTCAGTGTCCTAAGCAGAGTTGAACTAGATATGGCCCGTGTGTGGATAAAGGATAGTTCTTTTATTCTGAGCAAGCTCACTGTTCTGGCCATATAAAAAACACAGTAGAGTAGAAGAGTGCTCTTTTCTCAAAAGCAGAGTTTGTTTCTTGTAAGGCAAACTAGTGTTTGTTTCCCATTCGTAAACATAGTAGAATTGACTGCATTTTTTGCCCTCCAAGCAAGCGATATTTTCTCGTAAGGAAAGTCAGTATTGCGCTCCCATTGCCATACACAGTGCAAATAGCACTCGTGTCTGTTCCCAGCAAGTACAGTGTATTGGACTTTAGAGAAAATACTTTTCTTGTCAGTTTCCTAAGCAGAGATGAACTAGATATGGCCCGTGGGTGCAGGAAGCACAGTTCTCTTGTTCTGAGCAAGCACGGTGTTCTGGCCATATAGGAAACACAGTAGAGTAGAACAGTGCTCTTCCTCAAAAGCAGAGTGTGTTTCTTGTAAGGTGAGCTACTGTTTGTTTCCCATTCATTAACAAAGTTGAATCACATGAAGTTTCTTGTCTTATGAGCAAGACACTTTTTTCTCATAAAAATAAGTCACTTTGCGCTCTCATTGTCCTACACTGTGCAAATAGCACTCGCGTCTGTTCCCAGCGAGTACAGTGTACTAGAATGAAGAGAAGCTTCTGTCCCTGTCATTTTCCTAAGCAAAGTTGAACTACATATGGCCTGTGTGTAGAAAGCACAGTTCTTTTGTTCTGAGCAATCTCATTCTTCTGGCCCTATAGAAAACACAGTAGAGTAGAAGAGTGCTCTTTTCTCAAAAGCAGAGTGTGTTTGTTGTAAGGCAAGCTAGTGTTTGTTTCCGATTCATAAATGGAGTCGAATCACATTTAGTTTCTGTTCCAATGAGCAAGAGTTGTTTTCTCGTAAGAAGAGTCACTTTTGACCTGCCATTGCCATTCACAGTACAAATAGCACTCGCGAATGTTTCCTGCAAATACAGTGTATTGGCCTGCAGAGAAGCAACTGTTCTTGTCAGTTTCCTAAGGAGAGTTGAACTAGATATGGCCCGTTTGTATAGAAATCACAGTTCTTTTTTTCTGAGCAAGCTCACTTTTCTGGCAGTATAGGAAACATAGTAGAGTAGAAAAGTGCTCTTTTCTCAAGAACAGATTGTGTTTCTTGTAAGGCAAGCTAGTGTTTTTTTCCCATTCCTGAATGGAGTTGAATCACATGCAGTTTCTGTTCCTATAAGCAAGAGTTAGTTTTTGGTAAGAAGAGTCACTATTGGGCTCCCATTGCCATACACAGTGCAAATAGCACTCGTGTCTGTTCCCAGAATGTACAGTGTATTGGACTGAAGAGAAGCTACTGTTCTTGTCAGTTTCCTAAGCAGAGTTGAACTAGATATGAACTGTGTGTGTAGAAAGCACAGTTCTTTTGTTCTGAGCAAGCTCACTGTTCTGACCCTATAGGAAACACAGTAGAGTTTAAGAGTACTCTTTTCTCAAAAGCAGAGTGTGTTTCTTGAAAGGCGAGCTAGTGTTTGTTTCCCATTCACAAATGGAGTTGAATCACATGCAGTTTCTAGTCTTAAGAGAAAGAGTTGTTTTCTGGTAAGTAGAGTCATTATTGCATTCCCATTTACATACACAGTGAAAATAGCACTCCCGTCTGTTCCAGCATGTACAGTGTATTGGACTGAAGAGAAGCTACTGTTCTTGTCAGTTTCCTTTGCAGAGTTGAACTAGATATGGCCCGTGTTTGTAGGTAGCACAGTTCTTTTGTTCTGAGCAAGCTCACTGTTCTGGCCCTATAGGAAACACAGTAGAGTAGAAGAATGCTCGTTTCTCAAATACAGAGTGTGTTTCTTATAAGGCGAGCAGTGTTTGTTTCCCATTCACAAATGGAGTTGAATCACATGAAGTTTCTGGTCTTAGGTGTAACAGTTGTTTTCTGGTAAGAAGAGTCCTATTGTGCTCCCATTGTCATACACAGTGCAAATAGCACTCGTGTCTGTTCCAGCAAGTACAGTTAATTGGACTGAAGAGAGGCTACTGTTCTTGGCAGTTTCCTAAGCAGAGTTGAACTAGATATGGCCTGTGTGTAGGAAGCACAGTTCTTTTGTTCTGAGCAAGCTCACTGTTTTGGCACTATCGAAAACACAGTAGAGTAAAAGAATGGTCTTTTCTCAAAAGCAGAGTGTGTTTCTTGTAATGCGAGCTAGTGTTTGTTTCCCATTCATAAATGGAGTTGAATCACATGCAATTTCTGGTTTTATGAGCAAGAGTTTTTTTCTGCTAAGAAGAGTCACTATTGGTCTCCCATTGCCATACAAAGTGCAACTAGCATTTACATCTGCACCTGCTAGTACAGTGTATTGGACTGAAGAAGAAGCTACTGTTCTTCTCAGTTTCCTAAGCAGAGTTGAACTAGATATGGCCCGTGTGTTTAGAAAGCACAGTTCTTTTGTTGTGAGCAAGCTCACTGTTCTGGCTCTTTAGGAAACAAAGTAGAGTAGAGTAGTGCTCTTTTCTCAAAAGCAGAGTGTGTTTCTCGTAAGGAGAGCTAGTGATTGTTTCCCATTCATAAATGGAGCTGAATCACATGCAGTTTCTGGTCCTACGAGCAAGAGTTGTTTTCTGGTAAGAAGTGTCACTTTTTCGTTCCCATTGCCATACACAGTGCAAATAGCACTTGTGTCTGTTCCCTGAAAATACAGTGTATTGGACTGAAGAGAAGTCAGTGTTCTTGTCAGGTTCCTAAGGAGAGTTGAACTAGATATGGCCCGTGTGTAGGAAGCTCAGTTCTTTTGTTCTGTGCAAGCTTAATGTTCAGGCCCTATAGAAAACACAGTAGAGTAGAAGAGTGCTCTTTTCTCAAAAGCTTAGTGTGTTTCTCGTATGGCAAGCTAATGTTTGTTTCCCATTCATAAATGAAGTTGAATCACATGCAGTTTCTGGTCCTACAAGCAAGAGTTATTTTCTGGTAAGAAGAGTCACTATTGTGTTCCCATTGCCATATTCAGTGCAAATAACACGCGCTTCTGTTCCAGCAAGTACATTGTATTGGACTGAAGAGAGGCTACTGTTCTTGGCAGTTTCCAAAGTAGAGTTGAACTAGATATGGCCCGTGTGTGTAGAAAGCACAGTTCTTTTGTTCTGAGCAAGCTCACTGTTCTGGCACTATAGGAAACACCAAAGAGTAGAAAAGTGCTCTTTTCTCAAGAACAGAGTGTGTTTCTTGTAAGGCAAGCTAGTGTTTTTCTCCCATTCATAAATGGAGTTGAATCACATGCAGTTTCTGTTCCTATGAGCAAGAGTTAGTTTCTGTTAAGAAGACTCACTATTGTGCTCACATTGTCATACACAGTGCAAATAACACTCGTGTCTGTTCCCAGAAAGTACAGTGTATTGGACTGAAGAGAAGCTACTGTTCTTGTCAATTTCCTAAGCAGAGTTGAACTAGATATGGCCCATGTGTGTAGGAAGCCCAGTTCTTTTGTTCTGAGCAAGCTCACTGTTCTGGCCCTATAGAAAACAGTAGTGTAGATGAGTGCTCTTTTCTCAGAGGCAGAGTGTATTTCTTTTTGGTAAGCTAGTGTTCTTTTCCCATTCATAAATAGAGTTGAATCACATGCAGTTTCTGTTCCTATGAGCAAGAGTTAGTTTCTGGTAAGAAGAGTCACTATTGTGCTCCCATTGCCATACACAGTGCAAATAGCACTCGCGTCTGTTCCCAGCAAGTAGAGTGTATTGGACTGAAGAGAAGCTACTGTTCTTGTCAGTTTTCTAAGCAGAGTTGAACTAGATAAGGCCCATGTGTGTAGGAAGCACAGTTCTTTTGTTATGAGCAAGCTCAATGTTCTGGTCCTATATAAACACCATAGAGTTTAAGAGTACTTTTTTTTCAAAAGCAGAATGTGTTTCTTGTAAGGTGAGCTAGTGTTTGTTTCCCATTCACAAATGGAGTTGAATCACATGCAGTTTCTGGTCTTAAGAGCAAGAGTTGCTTTCTGGTAAGAAGAGTCATTTTTGCATTCCCAATTACATACACAGTGAAAATAGCACTCGCGTCTGCTCCAGCAAGTACAGTGTATTGGACTGAAGAGAGGCTACTGTTTTTGGCAGTTTCTGAAGTAGAGTTGAACTAGATATGGCCCGTGTGTTTACAAAGCACAGTTCTTTTGTTCTGAGCAAGCTCACTGTTCTGGCACTATAGGAAACACAGTAGAGTAGAAAAGTGTTCTTTTCTCAAGAACAGAGTGTGTTTCTTGTAAGACAAGATAGTGTTTTTTTCCCATTCATAAATGGAGTTGAATCACAGGCAGTTTCTGTTCCTATGAGCAAGAGTTATTTTCTGGTAAGTAGAGTCACTATTGCGCTCCCATTGCCATACACAGTGCAAATAGCCCCTGTCTTTTCCCAGCAAGTACAGTTTATTGGACTGACGAGAATCTACTGTTCTTGTCAGTTTCCTAAGCAGAGTTGAATTAGATGTGGCCCGTGTGTGTAGGAAGTACAGTTCTTTTGTTCTGAGAAAGCTCACTGTTTTGGCCCTATAGGAAACACAGTAGAGTAGAAGAGTACTCTTTTCTCAAATACAGAGTGAGTTTTTTGTAAGGCGAGCTAGTGTTTGTTTCCCAGTCATAAACAGAGTTGAATCACATGCAGATTGTGGTCCTACGAGCAAGAGTTGTTTTCTGGTTAGAAGAATCACTATTGTGCTCCCATTGCCATACACAGTGCAAATAGTACTGGTGTCTGTTCCCAGTAAGTACAGTGTATTGGACTGAAGAGAAGCTACTGTTCTTGTCAGTTTCCTAAGGAGAGTTGAACTAGATATGACCCGTGTGTAGGAAGAACAGTTCTTTTGTTCTGAGCAAGCTCACTCTTCTGGCACTATTGAAAACACAGTAGAGTAAAAGAATGGTCTTTTCTCAAAAGCAGAGTGTGTTTCTTGTAAGGCGAGCTAGTGTTTGTTTCCCATTCATAAATGGAGTTGAATCACATGCAATTTCTGGTTTTACGAGCAAGAGGTTTTTTCTGCTAAGAAGAGTCACTATTGTGCTCCCATTGCCATACAAAGTGCAAATAGCATTTGCATCTGCACCTGCTAGTACAGTGTATTGGACTGAAGAAGAAGCTACTGTTCTTGTCAGTTTCCTAAGCAGAGTTGAACTACATATGGCCCGTGTGTTTAGAAAGCACAGTTCTTTTGTTCTGAGCAAGCTCACTGTTCTGGCCCATTTAGGAAACACAGTAGAGTAGAGTAGTGCTCTTTTCTCAAAAGCAGAGTGTGTTTCTCATAAGGAGAGCTAGTGATTGTTTCCCAGTCCTAAACAGAGTTGAATCACATGCAGTTTCTGGTCCTGCGAGCAAGAGTTGTTTTCTGGTAAGAAGTGTCACTTTTGTGATCCCATTGCCATACACAGTGCAAATAGCATTTGCGTCTGTTCCCTGCAAATACAGTGTATTTGACTGAAGAGAAGTGAGTGTTCTTGTCAGTTTCATAAGCAGAATTGAACTAGATATGGCCCGTGTATGTGGGAAGCCCAGTTCTTTTGTTCTGAGCAAGCTCACTGTTCTGGCCCTATAGGAAACACAGTAGAGTAGAAGAGTGCTCTTTTCTCAAAAGCAGAGTTTGTTTCTTGTAAGGCGTGCTAGTGTTTGTTTCCCAGTCATAAACAGAGTTGAATCACATGCAGTTTCTGGTCCTATGCGCAAGACTTATTTTCTGGTAAGAAGAGTCACTATTGCGCTCCCATTGCCATACACAGTGCAAATAGCACTCGCCTCTGTTCTTAGCAAGTACAGTGTATTGGACTGAAGAGAAGCTCCTGTTCTTGTCAGTTTCCTAAGCAGAGTTGAACTAGATATGACCCATGTGTGTAGGAATCATAGATCTTTTTTTCTGAGCAAGCTCACTGTTCTGGCCCTATAGGATACACAGTAGAGAAGAAGAGTGCTCTTTTCTCAAGAGCACAGTGTGTTTCATGTAAGGCGAGCTAGTGTTTGTTTCCCATTCATAAATGGAGTTGAATCACATGCAATTCCTGGTCCTACCAGCAAGATTGTTTTCTGCTAAGAAGAGTCACTATTGCTCTCCCATTGCCATACACAGTGCCAATAGCACTTGCTTCTGTTCCCATCAAGTATATTGTATTAGACTGCAGAGAAGCTACTGTTCTTGTCAGTTTCCTAAACAGAGTTCATCTATATGTCTCGTGTGTGTAGAAAGCACAGTTCTTTTGTTCTGAGCAAAATCACAGTTCTGTCCCTATAAAAAACACAGTAGAGTAGAAGTGTGCTCTTTTCTCAGAGTGGAGTGTTTTTCCCATTAGGCGAGCTAGAGTTCATTTCCCATGCATAAATGGATTTTAATCACATGCAGATTCTTGTTCTATGAGCAAGAGTTATTTTCTAGGCAGAAGAGTCACTATTGTGTTCCCATTGCCATACACAGTGCAAATTGCACTCGTGTCTGTTCCCAGCAATTACAGTGTACTGGACTGAAGAGAAGCAACTGTTTTTGTCAGTTTCCTAAGCGGAGTTGAACTAGATGTGGCCCGTGTATGTAGGAAGCACACTTATTTTTTTCTCAGCAAGCTCAATGTTCTGGCCAGATAGGAAACACAGTAGAGTAGAAGAGTGCTCTTTTCTCAGAGCGGAGTGTTTTTCCCATAAGGCGAGCTAGTGTTCCTTTACCATGCATAAATTGATTTGAATCACATGCAGTTAATGGTCCTACGAGCAAGAGTTGTTTTCTGGCAAGAAGAGACACTATTGTGCTCCCATTGCCATACACAGTGGCAATAGCACTCACTTCTGTTCCCATCAAGTACATTGTATTGGACTGAAGAGAACCTACTGTTCTTGTCAGTTTCTTAGCTGAGTTGAACTATATATGTCCCGTGTGTTCGAAAGCACAGTTCTTTTGTTTTGAGCAAACTCACTGTTCTGGTCATTTAGGACACACAGTAGAGTAGAAGAGTGCTCTTTTCTCACAGCTGAGTTTTCTTCTAAAAGGCGAGCTAGTGTTCGTTTCCCATGCATAAATGGAGTTGAATTACATGCAGTTTCTGTTCCTACGAGCAAGAGTTTTTTTCTGGTAAGAAGAGTCACTATTGCACTTCCATTGCCATACACAGTGCAAATAGCACTCGCAACTGTCCCAACAAGTACAGTGTATTGGACTGAAGGGAAGCTACTGTTCTTGTCAGTTTCCTAAGCAGATTTGAACTAGATATGGCTTGTGTGTAGGAAGCACATTTTTTTGTTCTGAGCAAGCTCACTGTTCTGGCCCTATAGGAAACACAGTAGAGTAAAAGAGTGCTCTTTTCTCAAAAGCAGAGTTTGTTTCTTGTAAGGTGAGCTAGTGTTTGTTTCCCATTCAAAAACAGAGTTGAATCACATGCAGTTTGTGGTCCTACTTGCAAGAGTTTTTTTTTTTCTGATAAGAAGAGTCACTATTGTGCTCCCATTGCCATACAAAGTACAAATAGCATTTTCTTCTGCACCTGCTAGTACAGTGTATTGGACTGAAGAGAAGCTACTGTTCTTGTCTGCTGTGGGATGGTCTGTATGTCAAGTGTGTTGCTGATTGGTCAGTAAATAAATCACTGATTGGCCATTGGCTAGGCAGGAAGTATAGGCGGGACAAGAAAAAGAATTCTGGGAAGTGGAAGGCTGAGAGAGAGACACTGCCAGCCGCCATCAGGACAAGGAAGATGTAAGGTACCAGTAAGCCATGAGCCATGTGGCAAAGTAAAGATTAATAGAAATGGGCTAAATATAAGAGTAAGAGCTAGACAATAACAGGCCTGAGCTAATGGCCAAGCAGTTTAAATAATGTAAGAGTCTGTGTGTTTATTTTATAAATGGGCTCTGGGACTGGCGGGACTTGGTGGCGGGAGCTGGAGAGAAATTCTCCAGTAACAAATGGCGCCCAATGTGGGGCAAGAGTTTCCACCTAAAAACTTAGAAAAAAGATTCTAAAACGGAACTAAAAACAGCTTCCTAATTGTCTCTCTCAAATAAGCGGCAGCTGCCGGTTTGAGCTACTGGCGGGTTCCTAGCGTGCGCTCTCGACCTGCAGTATGGTGGGAATGAGGCCTCTGCAAGTAGCACATTAAACTGTGTGGTGAATTTAGCCTTTGCTAGTACAAAACAAAAAAAGAGGTTTCTGGGCTACACGCTACTTTGGTAAAAGTGTAGACCCACTATTTCTGAGAGTCATGGCTCCCAGAGCTGGCGGAAAGCAGACCGCCGCCATGTTGGGAAGCTGAAGTGGGCGGAGCCAGCAGCCACTGCGCCATTTCAGGCTTAGAAGGCTGCAGTTTAAAGCAATAGGCTCACGCTAATATAAAAAAATAAGCCACGTAAAGATGGCTACCACACAAAGAATCTGGATTATGTTCTCTTTGATATTCGTAACTGCAGAAAAACATTTGATTGTAAAAGCTGTTGAGTTATGCCAAAATGTATATTTTAAAGGTACCTTGACTTCAAAATTTGGATATAAGGATATGTTGCTTTGGAAAAGAGTCTCTGCTCTTGTTTCCACAGAAAGCCAGAGACTATGGATTTGTTCCAGATTAAGATACATCAGGTTTGACCAGCCAAGACCCCCTGAAAAGTCTCCAGTGACACCATGGCCCAGATGATTCAACATCCAGAATGGTTTCAAGGCAACTGGCTCAGACGATACAGCCTCATGGACTACTCCATGATCCTAAAATTTTCTTCGTGTCCCAATAAGATACAGCGCCCCCCTCCAGCAGGAAGTAGTAAGAGAAGCTACGCCCAAATTCCCAAATATACCAAGCTGGCTTTAGAGATGGAATTGGCTCACTCCCCCTCTAAACCCAGACATATTGCTCAAAAAAAAAAAAAATGGTTAAGAGATTCTTATGTCCCAAATCAGAAGAGCCCTCTGGTGTGGGACAGACAAAAACCAATATTTTTATTTAAAGCAGGTTGATTATAAATACAATCTCTTTCTAAAGAAAAAAAGGGGATAGTTTAGATATGATAGGATGAAAGGATAGATTAATGAACCTACTTTTAAAGAGTAACAACTTGTTTAAAATGTTTTACATCGCTATAGATTTTAGTTTATTGATACAAGTTTAAACTTAATTTTGTTATACTGTATATATATTTCTATTCTTGTTTGAGGTATTATGTTTATGTAACTCATTTAAAATTATAATGGATAATTAAAAAATAGATTAATAATTAGTCATCTATGATAATCATATTTGTAGCCATGTTAGTTAAGTCTTCTAGGTATACATAGTTATATTTCAGATAGATAGGTAGTCTTCAAACACTTCAAAGACCTACAGAATATGGCATTTAAAATGTTTTAAAAATTTAGAATTTCTGGACAGTGAGACATGTCTGCTCCTGACAGCACTGATTTACTTCAGAGAGGAGGATGGGCATCGAAGACACTCCATACGGAGTTTATCTTCACCTTGACAAAAATAGCCATTTGGGCAAGAAACTGTTCTTGCCTGGACTGCCTGATCAACTGGACATGCAGGACCCATACAAAGGTAACCACTGAACTTTGCTTGACAAAATGGTCCTTCAGGTTCCTGCTTTGCAGAGAAAACTGCCAAACATTCTACAGGACACAGAGAAAAATGAATAAGAGACTCTAGGCCTGTGGGCTGAAGACAGATGCCCCAATTTTACAAGAGAACTTTGGATGACTGTCCAGGCTCAGCTGTCTCTGTCTACCCTACAAGACTCCCAAAAGTTGCTTACATCCTTCTCCCATTTCTCAGGCAATGTTATATCCTTCTGAGGTCTTTGATATGGTTAAAGACTAGATACTTACAATTTTCCTTAGTTATAATAAAAGATAAGTTAGATATAAAAACCTTAAACTTACAAATATAAGATAGCTAGGATCTCTTCTTTAATATTGTAACTGTAATTCTTGCTTGATAATTGTTTTGTTATATGTAATTTTACTATGTTAAAGTTAAAACCTTCCTTTTTAAGAAAAGAAAAGGGGAAGTGCTGTGGGATGGTCTGTATGTCAAGTGTGTTGCTGATTGGTCAGTAAATAAATCACTGATTGGCCATTGGCTAGGCAGGAAGTATAGGCGGGACAAGAAAAAGAATTCTGGGAAGTGGAAGGCTGAGAGAGAGACACTGCCAGCCGCCATCAGGACAAGGAAGATGTAAGGTACCAGTAAGCCATGAGCCATGTGGCAAAGTAAAGATTAATAGAAATGGGCTAAATATAAGAGTAAGAGCTAGACAATAACAGGCCTGAGCTAATGGCCAAGCAGTTTAAATAATGTAAGAGTCTGTGTGTTTATTTTATAAATGGGCTCTGGGACTGGCGGGACTTGGTGGCGGGAGCTGGAGAGAAATTCTCCAGCAACACTTGTCAGTTCCCTAAGCAGAGTAAAACTAGATATGACCTGTGCGTATAGGAAGCACAGATCTTTTGTTCTGAGCAAGCTCACTGTTCTGGCCCTATAGGAAACAGAGTAGAGTAGAAGAGTGCTCTTTTCTCAAAAGCAGAGTGTGTTTCTTGTAAGACGAGGTAGTGTTTGTTTCCCATTCATAAATTGAGTTGAATCACATGCAGTTTCTGGTCCTACGAGCAAAAGTTGTTTTCTGTTAATAAGAGTCACTATTGTGCACCCTTTGCCATACACAGTGCAAATAACACTCATGTCTGTCCCAGAAATTACAGTGTATTGGACTGAAGAGAAGCTACTCTTCTTGTTAGTTTCCTAAGCAGAATTGAACTAGATAACGCCCATGTGTTTAGGAAGCACAGTTCTTTTGTTCTGAGCAAGCTCATTGTCTTGGCCCTATAGGAAACACAGTAGAGTAGAAGAGTGCTCTTTTCTCAGAGCAGAGTGTTTTTCCCATAAGGCGAGGTAGTGTTCATTTCCCATGCATAAATGGAGTTGAATCACGTGCAGTTTCTGGTCCTATAAGCAAGAGTTGTTTTCTGGTAAGAAGAGTCACTATTGTACTCCCATTGCCATTCACAGTGCAAATAGCACTCGCGTCTGTTCCCAGCAAGTACATTGTATTGGACTGAAGAGAAGATACTGTTCCTGTAAATTTCCTAAGCAAAGATGAACTAGATATGGCCCATGTGTGTAGGAAGCACAGTTCTTTTGTTCTGAGCAAGCTCACTGTTCTGGCCCTATAGGAAACACAGTAGAATAGAAAAGTGCTCTTTTCTCAAAAGCAGAGTATGTTCCTTGTAAGGCGAGCTAGCGTTTGTTTCTGACTCATAAATGGAGTTGAATCATATGCAGTTTCTGGTCCTATGAGCAAGAGTTGTTTTCTGGTAAGAAGAGTCACTAATGCACTCCCATTGCCATTCACAGTGCAAATAGCCCCTTCGTCTGTTCCCAGCAAGTACATTGTATTGGACTGAAAAGAAGCTACTGTTCTTGTAAATTTCCTAAGCAAAGTTGAACTAGATATGGCCCGTGTGTGTAGGAAGCACAGTTCGTTTTTTCTGAGCAAGCTCATTGATCTGGCCCTAAAGGAAACACAGTATAGTCGAAGAGTGCTCTTTTCTCCAAAGCAGAGAGTGTCACTTATAAGGCGAGCTAGTGTTTGTTTCTCATTCATAAACGGAGTTGAATCACATGCAGTTTCTGGTCCTACGTGCAAGAGTTGTTTTTTGGTAAGAAGAGTCACTATTGCATTCCTGTTGCAATACACAGTGCAAATAGCACTCGCGTCTGTTCCCAGCAAGTGCAGTGTATTGGACCTAGTAGAAGCTACTGTTATGTCAGTTTCCTAAGCAGAGTTGAACTAGATATGGCCCATGTGTGTAGACAGCACAATTCTTTTGTAATGAGCAAGCTCACTGTTCTGGCCCTATAGGAAACACAGGAGAGTAGAAGAGTGCTATTTTCTCAAAAGCAGAGTGTGTTTCTTATAAGGTGAGCCAGTGTTTGTTTCCCATTCAAAAACAGAGTTGAATCACATGCAGTTTCTAGTCCTATGAGCAAGAGGTATTTTCTGGTAAGAAGTGTCACTATTGTGTTCCCATTGCCATATACAGTGCACATAGCACTCGTGTCTGTTCCCAGCAAGTACAGTGTATTGGACTGAAGAGAAGCTACTGTTCTTGTTAGTTTCCGAAGCATATTTGATCTAGATATGGCCAGTGTGTATAGGAAGCACAGTTCTTTTGTTCTGCGCAAGCTCACTGTTCTGGTATAGGAAACAGAGCAGAGTAGAAGAATGCTTTTTTCCAAAAGCAGAGTGTGTTTCTTGTAAGGCGAGCTGGTGTTTGTTTCCCATTCATAAATGGATTTGAATCACATGCAGTTTTTAGTCCTACTGGCAAGAGTTATTTCCTGGTAAGAAGAGTCACTATTGCATTTGCATTGCCATATACAGTGAAAATAGCACTCACGTCTGTCCCAGCAAGTACAGTGTATTGGACTGAAGAGAAGCTACTGTTCTTGTCAGTTTCCTAAGTAGACTTAAATTAAATATGGCTCGTATGTGTAGGAAGCACAGTTCTTTTTTTCTGAGCAAGCTCATTGTTCTCCCCCTATAGGAAACACAGTAGAGTAGAAGAGTTCTCTTTTCTCAAAAGCAAAGTGTGTTTCTTGTAAGGCGAGCAAGTGTTTTTTTTCCATTCAAAAACCGAGTTGAGCAGGACTTCCCTTCTGAAGCACAGGTGAGTGCCCTAGCTTGCCCCCGACCCCATCCCTGGGCACCAGCCACTCCGGGGAAGACCTGCCCAACTTGGGCCCAGGTTCTGGTACCCAGGCAGGTGCCCTTCTACCCCAACCGGGAAGGATCCCCTTCTCCAAGACCCCTGGCAGACCCTGCAGTCTCCACGCCCTGCCCCCACGCCCATCTGCCTGAGCCCCAAGCCTCTTCCTGAGACTTAGAGGCCGGCCCCCAGCTCCCATCTTGCCCAGGACTTCCCTTCTGAAGCACAGGTGAGTGCCCTAGCTTGCCCCCGACCCCATCCCTGGGCACCAGCCACTCCAGGGAAGACCTGCCCAACTTGGGCCCAGGTTCTGGTCCACGGGCAGGTGCCCTTCTACCCCAACCGGGAAGGATCCCCTTCTCCAAGACCCCTGGCAGACCCTGCAGTCTCCACGCCCTGCCCCCACGCCCATCTGCCTGAGCCCCAAGCCTCTTCCTGAGACTTAGAGGCCGGCCCCCAGCTCCCATCTTCCCCCGGACTTCCCTTCTGAAGCACAGGTGAGTGCCCTAGCTTGCCCCCGACTCCATCCCTGGGCACCAGCCACTCCGGGGAAGACCTGCCCAACTTGGCCCCAGGTTCTGGTCCCCGGGCAGGTGCCCTTCTACCCCAACCGGGAAGGATCCCCTTCTCCAAGACCCTTGGCAGACCCTGCAGTCTCCACGCCCTGCCCCCACGCCCATCTGCCTGAGCCCCAAGCCTCTTCCTGAGACTTAGAGGCCGGGCCCCCAGCTCCCATCTTGCCCAGGACTTCCCTTCTGAAGCACAGGTGAGTGCCCTAGCTTGCCCTGGACCCCATCCCTGGGCACCAGCCACTCCGGGGAAGACCTGCCCAACTTGGGCCCAGATTCTGCTCCCCGGGCAGGTGCCCTTCTAGCCCCACTGGGAAGGATCCCCTTCTCCAAGACCCCTGGCAGACCCTGCAGTCTCCACGCCCTGCCCCCACGCCCATCCGCCTGAGCCCCAAGCCTCTTCCTGAGACTTAGAGGCCAGGCCCCCCAGCTCCCATCTTGCCCAGGACTTCCCTTCTGAAGCACAGGTGAGTGCCCTAGCTTGCCCTGGACCCCATCCCTGGGCACCAGCCACTCCGGGGAAGACCTGCCCAACTTGGCCCCAGGTTCTGGTCCCTGGGCAGGTGCCCTTCTAGCCCCACCGGGAAGGATCTCCTTCTCCAAGACCCCTGGCAGACCCTGCAGTCTCCACGCCCTGCCCCCACGCCCATCCGCCTGAGCCCCAAGCCTCTTCTTGAGACTTAGAGGCTGGCCCCCAGCTCCCATCTTGCCGTGGATCTCCCATCTGGAGGAGAGAGAGAGAGAGAGAGAGAGAGAGAGAGAGAGAGAGAGAGAGAGAGAGGAGAGCACCCATCCTCCCCCGGACTTCCCTTCTGAACAAGAGCTTCCATCCTGCCCCGGACTTCCAATTTGGACAAGAGAGCTCCCATCTGGACAAGAGAGAGAGACTTCCTGAATCTGTCAGCTCTGAACCAAGTGTGCGGATAAGGCCGGGAACGAACCACAAGGAGATGGGCAGACGTCAAGGCAGAAACACATACAACAAAATGAATAGTAATACACCATCACCAGGCCCTAGCCCTCTTCCAACACCTAGACCTGAACATCAGAAATTGGAAGAAGCAGAAGAAAATAGCCTTATGAATGTCATCATGAAGAAGCTAGAGGCTCGTGTAGAGGAAAAGACAAAAAAATGTGAAGAACGCTGTAAACAACTAGAGGAAAGGGCAAACAAATTAGAAGAAATCAATAAAGTCCTGGAAGAGAACAATAAAATACTGAAAGAAAATCAAGAAAAATCAATGAAACAAATGAAGGAAACAGTCCAAGACCTGAAAAGGGAAATAGAAAAAATGAAGAAGACACAAACAGAGGGAATGCTGGAAATAGAAAATCTGAGAAAACGATTGGGAACTTCAGATGCAAGTATAATCAACAGAATGCAAGAGATGGAAGAGAGGATCTCTAGCGTTGAAGATACAATAGAAGAAATAGATTCATCAGTCAAAGAAAACACTAAAGTCAACAAAGTCATGAACCAAAATGTCCAAGAAATTTGGGACACCATGAAAAGACCAAACCTACGAATAATAGGGGTAGAAGAAGGAGAAGAATACCAACTCAAGGGCACAGAAAATATATTCAACAAGATCATAGAAGAAAACTTTCCCAACTTAAAGATGAAGATACAGGAAGCCTATAGAACACCAAACAGACTAGACCCCCCAAAAAAGTCCCCTCGCCACATAATAATTAAACAATTAAACGTACAGAATAAAGAAAGAATATTAAGAGCAGCAAAGGAAAAAGGCCAAGTGACATATAAAGGCAAACCTATCAGAATAACACCCGATTTCTCAATGGAGAATTTGAAAGCCAGAAGGTCCTGGACAGATGTAATACACACACTAAGAGACCACGGATGTCAGCCTAGACTAATATACCCAGCAAAACTTTCAATCATCATAGATGGAGTGAACAAGACATTCCATGACAAAGCCAGATTTAAACAATATTTATCCACAAACCCAGCCCTACAGAAAGCACTAGAAGGAAAATTACAACCTAAGGAAGTCAGATACACCCTCAAAAATGCAGGCAATAGATAAAGCCACAGCAGTAAACCCCAACGAAGAAAAGTACACACACATCACCACCAAAAAATAACAGGAATGAACAATCACTGGACATTAATATCCCTCAATATCAATGGAATTAATTCACCTATAAAAAGACATAGGCTTACAGAATGGATATGAAAGCAGGACCCATCTTTCTGCTGCATACAAAAAACACATCTCAAATTCAAAGATAGACACTACCTAAAAATAAAAGGCTGGGAAAAGACTTTCCAATCAAACGGTCTTAAGAAACAAGCGGGTGTAGCCATCCTGATATCCAGCAAAATAGACTTCAAACTAAAATCAATCAAAAGAGATCAAGAAGGGCATTACATACTCATCACAGGAAAGATCCACCAAGATGAAGTCTCAATTCTGAACATTTATGCCCCAAACACAAGGGCACCCACATATGTAAAAGAAACATTATTAAAGCTTAAATCACATATAAAACCCCACACATTAATAGTGGGAGACCTCAACACCCCACTTTCACCACTAGACAGATCCCCCAAATCGAAACTTAACAGAGAAATAAAGGACTTAATTGATGTCATGACTCAAATGGACTTAATCGACATCTACAGAACATTCCATCCTAACAAAAAAGAATATACCTTCTTCTCAGCACCCCATGGAACCTTCTCTAAAATCGACCACATACTTGGTCACAAAACAAATCTAAACAGATACAAAACAATTGGAATAACCTCCTGTGTTCTATCAGACCACCATGGTCTAAAGTTGGATTTCAACAACAACAAAAACTACAGAAAACCTACAATCTCATGGAAACTGAACAATACCCACCTGAATCACCAATGGGTTAAGGAAGAAATAAAGAAAGAAATTAAAGACTTCCTAGAGATCAACGAAAATGAAGACACCACATATCCAAACCTATGGGACACTATGAAAGCAGTACTAAGAGGGAAATTCATAGCACTAAACGCCCACATAAATAAGCTGGAGAAATCTCACACTAGTGACTTAACAGCACACCTGAAAGTTCTAGAACAGGAAGAAGCAAAGTCTCCCAGGAAAAATAGATGCCAGGAAATTATCAAAGTGAGAGCTGAAATCAATAAAATTGAAACAAAGAGAACAATACAAAAAATTAATGAAACAAAGAGTTGGTTCTTTGAGAAAATCAACAAGATAGACAAGCCCTTATCCAAACTAACCAAAAGACAGAGAGAGAGCATCCAAATCAACAAAATCAGAAATGAAAAGGGGGACATAACAACAGACATTGAGGAAATCCAGAGAATCATCAGGTCATACTTCAAAAACCTCTATTCCACAAAACTGGAAAACCTAAAAGAAATGGATAATTTTCTGGATAGGTACCACATACCTAAATTAAATCAAGACCAGATAAACTATTTAAATAGTCCAATAACCCCTAACGAAATAGAAACAGTCATTAAAAGTCTCCCAACCAAAAAAAGCCCAGGACCAGATGGTTTCAGTGCAGAATTCTACCAGATCTTCAAAGAAGAGTTAATACCAATACTCTCTAAATTGTTCCATACAATAGAAACAGAAGGAACATTACCAAACTCCTTCTATGAGGCTACAATTACCCTGATTCCCAAACCAAACAAGGATACAACAAGGAAAGAGAACTACAGACCAATCTCCCTCATGAACATTGATGCAAAAATACTCAATAAAATACTGGCAAACAGACTCCAAGACCACATCAAAACAATTATCCACCATGATCAAGTAGGATTCATTCCAGGGATGCAAGGATGGTTCAACATACGAAAGTCTGTCAATGTGATACACCATATAAACAAACTCAAAGAAAAAAACCACATGATCATCTCACTAGATGCTGAAAAGGCATTTGACAAAATCCAACACCCCTTCATGATAAAGGTCTTGGAGCAATCAGGAATACAGGGAACATACCTAAACATAATAAAGGCAATTTACAGCAAGCCAACAGCCAACATCAAATTAAATGGAGAGAAACTCAAAGCAATTCCACTAAAATCAGGAACAAGGCAAGGCTGTCCACTCTCCCCATACTTATTCAATATAGTACTTGAAGTTCTAGCCAGAGCAATAAGACAACATAAGGAGATTAAGGGGATACAAATTGGAAAGGAAGAAGTCAAGCTTTCCCTATTTGCAGATGACATGATAGTATACTTGAGCAACCCCAAAGATTCCACCAAGGAACTGATACAGCTTATAAACACCTTCAGCAACATAGCAGGATACAAGATCAACTCCAAAAAATCAGTAGCCCTCCTATATACAATGGACAAAAAAGCGGAGAAGGAAATCAGAGATACATCACCCTTTACTATAGCCACAAATGACATAAAATACCTTGGGGTAATACTAACCAAGCAAGTGAAGGACCTATATGACAAGAACTTTAAGTCCCTGAAAAAAGAAATTGAAGAAGATGTCAGAAAATGGAAAGATCTCCCATGCTCATGGATAGGCAGAACTAACATAGTAAAAATGGCAATCTTACCAAAAGCAATCTACAGATTCAATGCAATCCCCATCAAAATACCAACACAATTCTTCACAGACCTGGAAAGAATAATACTCAACTTCATATGGAAAAACAAAAAACCCAGGATAGCCAAAAGAATCCTGTACAATAAAACAACCTCTGGAGGCATCACGATCCCTGACTTCAAGCTGTACTATAGAGCTACAGTAATAAAAACAGCTTGGTACTGGCATAAAAACCGACATGTGGACCAATGGAATCGAATTGAAGACCCTGATATTAATCCGCACACCTATGAACAAATAATTTTTGACAAAGAAGCCAAAAGTGCACAATGGAAAAAAGAAAGCATCTTCAACAAATGGTGCTGGCAAAACTGGATATCAACATGTAGAAGGCTGCAAATAGATCCATATCTATCACCGTGCACGAAACTTAAGTCGAAGTGGATCAAGGACCTCAACATAAATCCAGCTACTCTGAACCTGCTAGAAGAGAAAGTAGGAAGTAGTCTTGAACACATTGGCATAGGAGACCACTTTCTAAATAGAACACCAGTAGCACAGACACTGAGAGAAACAATCAATCAATGGGACCTCTTGAAACTGAGAAGCTTTTGTAGGGCAAAGGATACGGTCAACAAGCAAAGCGACAGCCTACAGAATGGGAAAAGATCTTCACCAATCCCACATCTGACAGAGGACTGATATCCAGAATATATAAGGAACTCAAGAAATTAGACATCAAAATGCCCAACAGTCCAATTAAGAAATGGGCTATAGAACTAAACAGAGAATTCTCAACAGAGGAAACTCAAATGGCTGAAAGACATTTAAGGAATTGCTCAACATCCCTAATCATCAGGGAAATGCAAATCAAAACAACTCTGAGATACCACCTTATGCCTGTCAGAATGGCTAAGATCAAAAACACTGAAGACACCTTATGCTGGAGAGGATGTGGAGCTAGGGGAACTCTCCTCCACTGCTGGTGGGAATGCAAGCTTGTACAACCACTTTGGAAATCAATATGGCGATTTCTTAGAAAATTGGGAATCCATCTCCCCCAAGATCCAGCTATACCACTCTTGGGCATATACCCAAGGAATGCTCAACCACACCATAAGAGCACTTGTTCAGCTATGTTCATATCAGCATTGTTTGTAACAGCCAGAACATGGAAACAACCTAGATGCCCTTCAACTGAAGAATGGATAAACAAAATGTGGTACATATACACAATGGAATACTACTCAGCAGAGAAAAACAATGACATCATGAGGTTTGCAGACAAATGGATGGATCTAGAAAAAATCATCCTGAGTGAGGTATCCCAGACTCAGAAAGACAAACATGGTATGTACTCACTCATAACAGGATACTAGATGTGGAACAAGGATGACTGGACTGCTACTCACATCACCAGGCAGGCTACCAGGAAAACAGGACCCCAAGAAAGACACAGGGATC
Organism: Peromyscus eremicus; assembly: GCF_949786415.1. Classification (NCBI taxonomy): domain Eukaryota; kingdom Metazoa; phylum Chordata; class Mammalia; order Rodentia; family Cricetidae; genus Peromyscus; species Peromyscus eremicus. The sequence goes on from NC_081416.1 coordinate 197,644,595, forward strand.
GCCCAACGACAGAGAAATGGAATGAGATCTACATGAACAGCCTGGACAGGAGTGGGGGTAGTGAAGGGCGAGGGTCGAGGGAAAGAGAGCTTGGGTGAGTGGGAGATCCCAGCTGGATCAAAAACAGAGAGGGAGAACAAGGAATAGGAGACCATGGTAAATGAAGACCACATGAGAATAGGAAGAAACAAAGTGCTAGAGAGGCCCACAGAAATCCACAAAGACACCCCCACAACAGACTGCTGGCAATGGTCGAGAGACAATCCGAACTGACCTACTCTGGTGATGGGATGGCCAAACACCCTAATTGTCGTGCTAGAAACCTCATCCAACTACTGATGGATCTGGAGGCAGAGATCCATGACTAGGCCCCAGGTGGATCTCTGGGAGTCCAATTAGCGAGAATGAGGAGGGTTTATATGAGAGAGAATTGTTGAGACCAAGGTCGGATAAAGCACAGAGACAAATAGCCAAACAAACGGAAACACATGAAATATGAACCAATGGCTGAGGGGTCACCAACTGGATCAGGCCCTCTGAGTGGGTGAGACAGTTGATTGGCCTGATCTGTTTGGGAGGCATCCAGGCAGTGGGACCGGGTCCTGTGCTCATTGCATGAGTTGGCTGTTTGAAACCTGGGGCCTATGCAGGGTCCCTTGGCTCAGCATGGGAGGAGGGGACTGGACCTACCTGGACTGAGTCCACCAGGTTGATCTCAGTCTGTGGGGAAGGCTTTGCCCTGGAGGAGATTGGAATGGGGGGCGGGCTGGGGGGAAGGTGAGGGGGGCGGGAGGGGGGAGAACAAGGGAATCTGTGGCTGATATGTAGAACTGAATTGTATTGCAAAATAAAAATTTAAAAAAAAAAAAAAAACCGAGTTGAATCACATACAGTTTCTGGTCTTAGAGTAAGAGTTGTTTTCTAGTAAAAAGAGTCACTATTATTCTCCCATTGCCATACACAGTGCAAATAGCATTCGTGTCTGTTTCTAGCAAGTACAATGTACTTGACTGAAGAGAAGCTATTGTTCTTGTCCGTTTCCTAAGCAGAGTTGAACTAGATATGGCCCGTGTTTAGGAAACACAGTTCTTTTGTTCTGAGCAAGCTCACTGTTCTGGCCATATAGAAAACACAGTAGAGTAGAAGAGTTCTCTTTTCTCAAAAGCAGATTGTGTTTCTTGTAAGGCAAGCTAGTGTTTGTTTCCCATTCATGAATAGAGTTGAATCACATGCAGTTTCAGTTCCTATGAGCAAGAGTTAGTTTCTGGTAAGAAGAGTCACTTTTGACCTCCCATTGCCATTAACAGTGCAAATAGCACTCGCGTCTCTTCCCTGCAAATACACTGTATTGGACTGAAGAGAAGTGACTGTTCTTGTCAGCTTCCTAAGCAGAGTTGAACTAGATATGGCCCGTGTGTGTAGAAAGCACACTTCTTTTTTTCTGAGCAAGCTCACTTCTCTGGCACTATAGGAAACACAGTAGAGTAGAAAAGTGCTCTTTTCTCAAGAACAGAGTGTGTTTCTTGTAAGGCAAGCTAGCGTTTTTTTCCCATTCATAAATGGAGTTGAATCACATGCAGTTTCTGTTCCTATAAGTAAGAGTTAGTTTCTGGTAAGAAGAGTCACTATTGTGCTCCCATTGCCATACACAGTACAAATAGCACTCGCGTCTGTTCCCATCAAGTACAGTTTATTGGACTGAAGAGAAACTACTGTTCTTGCCATTTTCCTAAGCAGAGTTAAACTATATATGTCTCGTGTGTGTAGAAAGCTCAGTTCTTTTGTTCTTAGCAAGCTCACTGTTCTGGCCCTATAGGAAACACAGTAGAGTAGAAGACTGCTCTTTTCTCATAGCAGAGTGTTTTTCCCATAAGGCGAGCTAGTGGTCGTTTCCCATGCATAAATGGAGTTGAATCACATGCAGTTTCTGATTCTATGAGCAAGAGTAGTTTTCTAGGCAGAAGAGTCACTATTGTTTTCCCATTGCCATACACAGTGCAAATAGCACTCGCGTCTGTTCCCAGCAATTACAGTGTATTGGACTGAAGAGAAGCTACTATTCTTGTCAGTTTCCTAAGAAGAGTTGAACTAGATATGGCCCGTGTGTGGAGGAAGCACACTTATTTTTTTCTGAGCAAGCTCAATGTTCTGGCCCTACAGGAAACACAGTAGAGTAGAAGAGTGCTCTTTTCTCAAGAGCAGAGTGTGTTATTTTAAGGTGAGCTAGTGTTTGTTTCCCATTCATAAAGTTGTTGAATCACATGCAGTTTCTGGTCCTATGAGCGAGAGTTGTTTTCTGGTAAGAAGAGTCACTTTTGCGCTCCCATTGCCATACACAGTGCCAATAGCACTCGCTTCTGTTCCCATCAAGTACATTGTATTGGACTGAAGAGAAGCTACTGTTCTTGTCAATTTCCTATGCAGAGTTGAACTAGATATGGCTTGTGTGTAGGAAGCATATTTCTTTGGTCTGAGCAAGCTAAATGTTCTGGCCCTATGCAAAACACAGTGGAGTAGGAGAGTGCTCTTTTCTCAAAAGCAGCGTGTGTATCTTGTAAGGTGAGCTACTGTTTGTTTCCCATTCAAAAATGGAGTTGAATCACATGCAGTTTGTGGTCCTACTTGCAAGAGTTTTTTTCTGGTAAGAAGAGTCACTATTGTGCTCCCATTGCCATACAAAGTGCAAATAGCATTTTCATCTGCACCTGCTAGTATAGTGTATTGGACTGAAGAGAAGTACTGTTCTTGTCAGTTTCCTAAGCAGAGTTGAACTAGATATGGCCCGTGTGTGTAGAAAGCACAATTGTATTGTTCTGAGTAAGCTCACTGTTCTGGCCCTTTAGGAAACACAGTAGAGTAGAATAGTGCTCTTTTTTTAAAAGCAGAGTGTGTTTCTCATAAGGCGAGCTAATGATTGTTTCCCACTCATAAATGGAGTTGAATCACATGCAGTTTCTGGTCCTACAAGCAAGAGTTGCTTACTGGTCAGGAGAGTCACTATTGTGCTCCCATTGCCACACACAGTGCAAATAGCACTCGCATCTGTTCCCTCCAAATACAGTGTATTGGACTGAAGAGAAACGATTTTTCTTGTCAGTTTCCTAAGCAGAGTTGAACTAGATATGGCCCATGTGTGTAGGAAACACAGTTCTTTTGTTCTGAGCAAGCTCATTGTTCTGGCCCTGTAGGAAACACAGTAGAGAAGAAGAGTGCTCTTTTCTTAGTGCAGACTGTTTTTCCCATAAGGCGAGCTTGTGTTCATTTTCCATGCATATATGGAGTTGAATCATTTGCAGTTTCTGGTCCTACGAGCAAGAGTTGTTTTCTGCTAAGAAGAGTCACTATTGCACTCCCATTGCCATTCACAGTGCAAATAGCACTCGCGTCTGTTCCCAGCAAGTACATTGTATAGGACTGAAGAGAAGATACTGTTCCTGTAAATTTCCTAAGCAAAGATGAACTAGATATGGCCCGTGTGTGTAGGAAGCACAGTTCTTTTGTTCTGAGCAAGCGCACTGTTCTGGCCCTATAGGAAACACAGTAGAGTAGAAAAGTGCTCTTTTCTCAAAAGCAGAGTGTGTTTCTTGTAAGGCAAGCTAGTGTTTGTTTCTGATTCATAAATGGAGTTGAATCATATGCAGTTTCTGGTCCTATGAGCAAGAGTTTTTTTCTGGTAAGAAGAGTCACTAATGCACTCCCATTGCCATTCACAGTGCAAATAGCCCCTTCGTCTGTTCCCAGCAAGTACATTGTATTGGACTGAAAAGAAGCTACTGTTCTTGTAAATTTCCTAAGCAAAGTTGAACTAGATATGGCCCGTGCGTGTAGGAAGCACAGTTCTTTTGTTCTGAGCAAGCTCACTGTTCTGGCCCTATAGGAAAATCAGAGCTAGCGTTTGATTCCCAATCATAAATGGAGATGAATCACATGCAGTCTGGTCCTATGAGCAAGAGATGTTTTCTGGTAAGGAAAGTCACTCTTGTGCTCCCATTGCCATAGAAATTGAAAATAGCACTCGAGTCTCTTCTCAGCAAGTACAGTGTATTGGACTGAAGAGAAGCTACTGTTCTTGTCAGTTTCCTAAGCAGAGGTGAACTACATATGGCCCGTGTGTGTAGATAGCACAGTTCTGTTTTTCTGAGCAAGCTCACTCTCTTGCCCTATAGGAAACACAGTAGAGTAGAAGAGTGCTCTTTATTCAAAAGCAGAGTGTGTTTCTTCTAAGGCGATTTAGTGTTTGTTTCCCATTCATAAACGTAGTTGAATGACATGAAGTTTCTGGTCCTATTAGCAGGAGTTGTTTTCTCATAAGGAAAGTCACTATTATCCTCCCATTCCCATGCACAGTGCAAAGAGCACTCACGTCTGTTCCCAGCAAGTACAGTGTATTGGACTGAAGGGAAGTTACTATTCTTGTCAGTTTCCTAAGCAGAGTTGAACTAGATACGGCCCTTGAGTGTATGACGCACAGTTCTTTTATTTTGAGGAGGCTCACTCTTCTGGCCCTATAGAAAACACAGTAAAGAAAAAGAGTGCTCTTTTCAACAGCAGAGTATGTTTCTTTAAGGCGAGCTTGTGTTTGTTTCCCATTCATAAACGGAGTTGAATCACAAGCAGTTTCTGGTCCTATGAGCAAGAGGTGTTTTCTGGTAAGGAAAGTCACTATTGTGCTCCCCTTGCCGTACACAGTGCAAACAGCACTCACATCTGTTTGCAGCAATTACACTGTATTGGACTGAAGAGAAGCTACTGTTTTTGGCAGTTTCCTAAGCAGAGTTGAACTGAATAAGGCCCATGTGTGTAGTAAGCACAGTTCATTTTGTGTGAGCAAGCTCACTCTTCTGGTCCAATAGTAAACACAGTAGAGTAGAAGAGTGCCCTTTTCTCAAAAGGAGAGTGTGTTTCTTGTAAGGCGAGCTAGTGTTTGTTTCCCATTCATAAACGGAGTTGAATCACATGCAGTTTCTGGTCCTATGTGCAAGAGCTGTTTTCTGCTAAGGAATTACACTATAGTGCTCCCATAGCCATACACAGTACAAATTGCTCTAGCGTCTGTTCCCAGCAAGTACAGTGTATTGGACTGAAGAGAAGCTACTGTATTTGTCAGTTTCTGAAGCAGAGTTGAATAAGATATGGCCCGTGTGTAGGAAACACATTTCTTTTGTTCTGAGCAAGCTCATTCTTCTGGCCCTATAGTTTACACAGTAGAGTAGAAGAGTGCTCTTTTCTCAAAAGCAGAGTGTGTTTTATGTAAGACGAGCAAGGGTTTGTTTCCCATTCAGAAACGGAGTTGAATCACATGCAGTTTCTGGTCCTATGAGCAAGAGTTGTTTTCTGGTGAGAAGAGTCACTATTGCGCACACTTTGCCCTAAACAGTGCAAAGAGCACTTGCATCTGTCCAAGAAAGTACAGTGTATTGGACTGAAAAGAAGCTACTGTTCTTGTGAGTTTCCTAAGCAGAGTTGAACTAGATGTGACCCATGTGTGTAGAAAGCACAGTTCTATGTTTTGAGCAAGCTCACTGTTCTGGCCCTATAGCATACACAGTAGAGTAGAAGAGTGCTTTTTTCTCAAGAGCAGAGTGTGTTTCTTGTAAGGCTAGCTATTGTTTGTTTCCCATTCATAAATGGAGTTGGATCACATGCAGTTTCTGGTCCTAATAGCAATATGGTTTACTGGTAAGAAGAGTCATTATTGTGCTCCCATTGCCACACACAGTGCAAATAAAACTCGTGTCTATTCCCATCAAGTACATTGTATTGGACTAAAGAGAAGCTACTGTTTTTGTCAGTTTACTAAGCAGAGTTGAACTATCTATGTCCCGTGTGTGTAGAAAGCACAGTTCTTTTGTTCTGAGCAAGCTCACTGTTCTGGCCCTATGGGAAACAGAGTAGAGTAGAAGAGTGCTCTTTTTTCAGAGCAGAGTGTTTTTCCTATAAGGCAAGCTAGTGTTCATTTCCCATTTATAAATGGAGTTGAATCACTTGCAGTTTCTGGTCCTACCAGCAAGAGTTGTTTTCTGGTAAGAAGAGTCACTATTGCACTCCCATTGCCATTCACAGTGCAAATAGCCCCTGTTTCTGTTCCCAGCAAGAACATTGTATTGGACTGAAGAGAAGCTACTGTTCTTTTAAAGTTTATAAGCAAAGTTGAACTAGATATGGCACACGTGTTAGGAAGAACAGTTCTTTTGTTCTGAGCAAGCTCACTGTTATGGCCCTGTAGGAAACACATTAGAGTAGAAGAGTGCTCTTTCTCAAGAGCAGAGAGTGTTTCTTGGAAGTTGAGCTAGAGTTTGTTTCCCATTCATAAAAGGAGTTGAATCACATGCAGTTTCTGGTACTATGAGCAAGAGTTGGTTTCTGGTTAGAAGAGTCATTATTGCATTCCCATTGCCATACACAGTGAAAATAGCAATCGCATCTGTTCCAGCAAGTACAGAGTATTGGACTGAAGAGAAGCTACTGTTCCTGGCAGTTTCCTAAGCATAGTTGAACCAATATGGCCCATGTGTATAGAAAGCAAAGTTCTTTTGTTCTGAGCAAGCTCACTGTTCTGGCACTTTAGGAAACACAGTAGAGTAGAAAAGTGCTCTTTAATCAAGAACAGAGTATGTTTCTTGTAAGGCAAGTTAGTGTTTGTTTCTCATTCAAAAACGGAGTTGAATCACATACAGTTTCTGGTTCTAAGAGCAAGAGTTTTTTTCTGGTAAGAAGAGTCACTATTGTGCTCCCATTGCCATACACAGTGCAAATAGCACTCATGTCTGTTTTCAGCAAGTATAGTGTATTTGACTGAAGAGAAGCTACTGTTCTTGTCAGTTTCCTAAGCAGAGTTGAACTAGATATGGCCCGTGTGTGTAGAAAGCACAGTTCTTTTGTTCTGAGCAAGCTCAATGTTCTGGCCCTTTAGGAACACAGTAGAGTAGAAGTGTGCTCTTTTCTCAAAAGCAGAGTGTATTTCTTGTAAGGCGAGTTAGTGTTTGTTTCCCATTCATAAATTGAGTTGAATCACATGCAGTTTCTGGTCCTATGAGCAAGAGTTGTTTTCTGGTAAGAAGAGTCACTATTGCCCTCCCATTGCCATACACAGTGCAAAGAGCACTCGCGTCTGTCCCAGAAAGTACAGTGTATTGGACTGAAGAGAAGCTACTGTTCTTGTCAATTTTCTAAGCAGAGTTGAACTAGATATGGCACTTGTGTGTAGGAAGCACAGTTCTTTGATCTGAGCAAGCTCACTGTTCTGGCCCTATAAGAAACACAGTAGCATAGAAGAGTGTTCTTTTCTCAAAAGCAGAGTGTGTTTCATGTAAGGTGAGCTAGTGTTTGTTTCTCATTCAAAAACGGAGTTGAATCACATGCAGTATGTGGTCCTACGAGCAAGAGTTTTTTCAGGTGAGAAGAGTCACGATTGTGCTTCCATTGCCATTCAAAGTGCAAATAGACCCTGCTTCTGTTCCCAGCAAGAACATTGTATTGGACTGAAGAGAAGCTACTGTTCTTTTAAATTTTATAAGCAAAGTTGAGCTAGATATGGCACGTGTGTGTAGGAAGCACAGTTCTTTTGTTCTGAGCAAGTGCACTGTTCTGGCCCTATAGGAAACACAGTAGAGTAGATGAGTGCTCTTTTCTCAAAAGCAGAGTGTATTTCTTGTAAGAGGAGCTAGCATTTGTTTCTGATTCAGAAATGGAGTTGAATCACATGCAGTTTCTGTTTCTATGAGCAAGAGTTGTTTTCTGGTAGGAAGAGTCACTATTGCATTCCCATTGCCTTACACAGTGAAAATAGCACTCGTGTTGTCTCTGCAAGTACAGTGTATTGGACTGAAAAGAAGCTACTGTTCCTGTCAGTTTCCTAAGCAGAGTTGAACTAGATATGTCCTGTGTGTTTATAAAGCACAGTTCTTTTGTTCTGAACAAGCTCACTGTTCTGGCCCTATAGGAAACACAATAGAGTAGAAGAGTGCTATTTTCTCAAAAGCCGAGTGTTTTTCTATAAGGTGAGCTAGTGTTTGTTTCCCATTCATAAATGGAGTTTAATCACATGCACTTTCTGGTCCTACGAGCAAGAGCTGTTTTTTGGTAAGAAGAGATATTATTGCACTCCCATTGCCATACACAGTGCAAATAGCTCCTGCGTCTGTTCCTAGCAAGTACAGTTTATTGGACTGAAGAGAAGCTACTGTTCTTGTCATTTTCCTAAGCAGAGTTGAACTAGATATGGCCCGTGTGTGTAGGAAGCACAGTTCTTTTGTTCTGACCAAGGTCATTGTTCTCCCCCTATAGAAATCACAGTAGAGGAGAAGAGTGCTCTTTTCTCAAGAGCAGAGTGTTTTTCTCATAAGGTGAGCTAGTGTTTGTTTCCTATTCAAAAATGGAGTTGAATCACATACACTTTCTGGTCCTAAGAGCAAGCGTTGTTTTCTCGTAATAAGAGTCACTATTTTACTCCCATTGCCATACACAGTGCAAATAGCCCCTGCGTCTGTTCCCAGCAAGTACAGTTTATTGGACTGAAGAGAAGCTACTGTTCTTGTCAGTTTCCTAAGCAGAGTTGAACTAGATATGGCCCGTGTGTGTAGGAAGCACAGTTCTTTTGTTCTGAGCAAGCTCAATGTTCTGGCCCTTTAGGAAACACAGTAGAGTAGAAGTGTGCTCTTTTCTCAAAAGCAGAGTGTATTTCTTGTAAGGCGAGTTAGTGTTTGTTTCCCATTCATAAATTGAGTTGAATCACATGCAGTTTCTGGTCCTACGAGCAAGAGTTGTTTCCTGGTAAGAAGAGTCACTATTGCCCTCCCATTGCCATACACAGTGCAAAGAGCACTCGTGTCTGTCCCAGAAAGTACAGTGTATTGGACTGAAGAGAAGCTACTGTTCTTGTCAATTTTCTAAGCAGAGTTGAACTAGATATGGCACTTGTGTGTAGGAAGCACAGTTCTTTCGTCTGAGCAATCTCACTGTTCTAGCCCTATAAGAAACACAGTAGTGTAGAAGAGTGCTCTTTTCTCAAAAGCAGAGTGTGTTCCTTGTAATGTGAGCTAGTGTTTGTTTCTCATTCAAAAATGGAGTTGAATCACATGCAGTATGTGGTCCTACGAGCAAGAGTTTTTTCAGGTGAGAAGAGTCACGATTGTGCTCCCATTGCCATACACAGTGCAAATAGCACTGGCGTGTGTTCCCAGCAAGTACAGTGTATTGGACTGAAGAGAAGCTACTGTTCTTGTCAGTTTCCTAAGCAGAGTTGAACTAGATATGGCCTGTGTGTGTAGAAAGCACAGTTCTTTTGTTCTGAGCAAGCTCACTGTTCTGGCACTATAGGAAACACAGTAGAGTAGAAAAATGCTCTTTTCTCAAGAACAGACTGTGTTTCTTGTAAGACAAGCTACTGTTTGTTTCCCATTCAAAAACGGAGTTGAATCACATGCAGTTTGTGGTCCTACTTGAAAGAGTTGTTTTCTGGTAAGAAGAGTCACTATTGCACTCTTTTTGCCATACACAGTGCAAATAGCACTCGCGTCTGTTCCCAGCAAGTACAGTGTATTGGACTGAGGAGAAGATACTGTTCTTGTCAATTTCCTAAGCATAGTTGAACTACATATGGCCCATGTGTGTAGGAAGCACAGTACTTTTTTCTGAGCAAGCTCACTGTTCTGGCCCTATAGAAAGCACAGTAGAGTAGAAGAGTGCTATTTTATCAAGAGCAGAGTGTGTTTATTGTAATTCGAGCAAGTGTTTGTTTCACAGCCATAAATGGAGTTGAATCACATGCAGTTTCTGGTCCTATGAGCAAGAGTTGTTTTCTTCTAAGAAGAGTCACTATGGCGCTCCCATTGCCATACTCAGTGCAAATAGCATTCACGTCTCTCCCAGCAAGTACAGTGTATTGTACAGAAGAGAAGCTACTGTTCTTGTCAGTTTCCTAAGCAGAGTTGATCTAGATATGGCCCGTGTGTATAGGAAGCCCAGTTCTTTTGTTCTGAGCAAGCTCACTGTTCTGGCCTTGCAGGAAACACAGTAGAGTAGAAGAGTGCTCTTTTCTCAAAAGCAGAGTGTGTTTCTTGTAAGGCGAGCTAGCGTTTGTTTCAGATTCATTAATGGAGTTCAATCACGTGCAGTTTCTGTTCTATGAGCAAGAGTTGTTTTCTGGTAAGAAGAGTCACTATTGCACTCCCATTGCCTTACACAGTGCAAATAGCCCCTGCATCTGCTCCCAGCACATACAGTGTATTGGACTGAAGAGAAGCTACTGTTCTTGTCAGTTTCCTAAGCAGAGTTGAACTAGGTATGGACCGTGTGTGTAGGAAGCACAGTTCTTTTGTTCTGAGCTATGTCACTGTTCCCCCCCTTTAGAAAACACAGTAGATTTGAAGAGTGCTCATTTCTCAAAGCAGAGTGTGTTTCTTATAAGGCGAGCTAGTGTTTGTTTCCCATTCAAAAATGGAGTTGAATTACATTCAGTTTCTGGTCCTACGAGCAAGAGATATTTTCTTGTAATAAGAGTCACTATTGTGCACCCTTTGACATACACACGGTAAATAGCATTCGCGTCTGTCCCAGAAAATACAGTGTATTGGACAGAAGAGAAGCTACTGTTCTTGTCAGTTTCCTCAGCAGAGTTGAACTAGATATGGCTTTTGTGTGTAGGAAGCACAGTTTTTTGGTCTGAGCAAGCTGACTGTTCTGGCCCTATAGGATATACAGTAGCGTAGAAGAGTGCTCTTTTCTCAAAAGCAGATTGTGTTTCTTGTAAGGTGAGCTAGTGTTTTTTCCCATTCAAAAATGGAGTTGAATCATATGCAGTTTGTGGTCTTACTTGCAAGAGTTGTTTTCTGGTAAGAAGAGTCACTATTGCCCTCCCTTTGCCATACACAGTGCAAAAAGCCCCTGCGTCTGTTCCCAGAATGTACACTTTATTGGACTAACAAGAAGCTACTCTTCTTGTCAGTTTCCTAAGCAGAGTTGAACTAGATATGGCTCGTGTTTGTAGGAAGCATAATTCTTTTGTTCTGAGCTATCTCACTGTTCTGGCCCTAAAGGAAACACAGTAGAGTAGAAGAGTGCTTTTTTCTCAAAAACAGACTGTGTTTCTTGTAAGGTGAGCTAGTATTTGTTTCCCATTCATAAATGGAGATGAATCACATGCAGTTTCTGTTCCTACTAGCAAGAGTTGTTTTCTGGTAGGAAGAGTCACTATTGTGCTCCCATTGCCATACTCAGTGCAAATAGCATTCACGTCTGTCGCAGCAAGTACAGTGTATTGGACAGAAGAGAAGCTACTGTTCTTGTCAGTTTCCTAAGCAGAGTTGAACTGATATGGCCTGAGTCTGTAGGAAGCCCAGTTCTTTTGTTCTGAGCAAGCTCACTGTTCTGGCACTGTAGGAAATACTGTAGAGGAGAAGAGTGCTCTTTTCTCAAAAGCAGAGGGTATTTCTTGTAAGGCGAGCTAGTGTTTGTTTCCCATTCATAAATTGAGTTGAATCACATGCAGTTTTTGTTCCTATGAGCAAGAGTTTTTTTCTGTTTAGGCAAGTCACTATTGTGTTCTCTTTGACATACACAGTGCAAATAGCACTCGCGTCTGTTCCCAGCAAGTGTATTGGACTGAAGAGAAGCTACTGTTCTTGTCAGTTTCCGTTGGGGAGTTGAACTAGATATGGCCCGTGTGTGTAGGAAGCACAGTTCTTTTGTTCTGATCAAACTCACTGTTCTGACACTGTAGGAAACACAGTAGAGTAGACAAGTGCTCTTTTCTCAAAAGCAGAGTGTGTTTCTTGTAAGGCAGCTAGTGTTTGTTTCCCACTGATAAACAGATTTGAATCACATGCAATTTATGGTCCTATAAGCAAGATTTGATTTCTGGTAACAAAAGTCACTATTGTGCACACATTGCCATACTCAGTGCAAATAGCACTAGCGTCTGTTCCCAGCAGGTACAGTGTTGTGTACTGAAGTGAACCTACTGTTCTTGTCAGTTTCATTAATAAAGTTGAACTAGATATGGCCCGTGTGTGTAGGAAGCACAGTACTTTTGTTCTGAGCAACCTCACTGTTCTGGCCCTATAGTAAACATAGCAGAGTAGAAAAGTGCTCTTTTCTCAAAAGCAGACTGTCATTTTGGAAGGCGAGCTAGTGATTGTTTCCCATTCATAAATGGATTGAATAACATGCAGGTTTGGGTTCTAGGAGCAAGAGTTATTTTCTGTACAGGCAAGTCACTATTATTCTCCCTCTGCCATACACACTGCAAATGGCACTCGCATCTGTTCCCAGCAAGTACAGTGTATTGGACTGAAAATAAGCTCCTGTTCTTGTCAGTCTCCTAAGCAGAGTTGAACTACATATGGCCCGTGTGTGCAGGAAGCACAGTTCGTTTGTTCTGAGCAAGCTCACTGTTCTGGACCTAAAGGAAACACAGTAGAGTAGAAGAATGCTCTTTTATCAAAAACAGAGTGTGTTTCTTGTAAGGCGAGCTAGTGTTTGTTTCCCATTCATAAACGGAGTTGAATCACATGCAGTTTCCAGTCCTATGAGCAAGAGCTGTTTTCTTGTAAGGAATGTCAACATTGAGCTCTCATTGCCATACACAGTGCAAATATCACTCGTGTCTGTTCCAGGAAGTACAGTGTAGTGGACTGAAGCGAAGCTACTGTTCTTGTCAGTTTTCTACAGAGTTGAACTAGATATGGCCTGTGTGTATAGGATGCACAGTCCTTTTGTTCAAAGCAAGCTCACTTTTCTGGCCCTTTAGTAAAAAGATTAGAGGACTAGAGTGCTCTTTTCTGAAAAGCAGAGTGTTCTTGCAAGGTGAGCTGGTGATAGTTTACCATTCATAAATGGAGATGAATCACATGCAGTTTTTGTTCCTATGAGCAAGAGTTTTTTTCTGTTTAGGCAAGTCACTATTGTGTTCTCTTTGACATACACAGTGCAAATAGTACTCGCGTCTGTTCACAGCAAGTACACTGTATTGGACTGAAGAGAATTACTGTTCTTGTCAGTTTCCTATGCAGAGTTGAACTAGATATGGCCCGTGATTTTTGGAAGCACAGGTCTTTTTTTTCTGAGCTTTCTCACTGTTCTGGCCCTATAGGAAACACAATAGAAGAGTAGAGAGCTCTTTTCTCAAAAGCAGAGTGTGTTTCTTGTAAGGCGAGCTAGTGTGTGTTTCCGATTCATAAACGCAGTTGAATCACATGCAGTTTCTGGTCCTACAAGCAAGAGTTGTCTTCTTGTAAGGAAAGTAACTATTGTGCTCCCATTTCCATACACAGTGCAAATACCACTAGTGTCTGTTCCCAGCAAGTACAGTGTATTGGACTGAAGAGAAGCTACTGTTCTTGTCACATTACTGAGCACAGTTGAACTAGATATGGCCCAAGTGTTTATGAAGCACAGTTTTCTGTTCTGAGCAACCTAACTCTACTGGTCATATAGGAAACAGAGTACAGTAGAAGAGTGCTTCTTTCTCAAGAGCAGAGTGTCTTTCTTGTAAGGCAAGCTAGTGTTTGTTTCCCATTCAAAACAGAGTTGAATCACATGCATTTTCTGGTCCTACAAGCAAAAGTTGTTTTCTGGTAAAGAAATTCAATATTGCACACTTATTGCCACACACAGTGCAAATAGCACATGCTTCTCTTCCCAGCAGGTACAGCCTACTGTACTGAAGAGCAGCTATTGTTTTTGTCAGTTTCTTAAGCCGAGTTGAACTAGATATGAACCGTGTGTAGAAAGCACAGTTCTTTTGTTCTGAGCAAGCTCACTGTTCTGGCCCTAAAGGAAACACTGTAGAGAAGAAGCATGCTCCTTTGTCAAAAGCAGAGTGTGTTTCTTGTAAGGCAAGCTAGTGTTTGTTTCCCATTCAAAAACAGAGTTAAATCACATGCAGTTTCTATTCCAATGAGCAGGAGTAGTTTTTTGGTAAGGAATGTCACTATTGCGCTCCCATTGACATACACAGTGCAAATAGCACTTGGCTCTGTTCCCACAAAGTACAGTGTATTGGACTGATGAGAAGCTACTGTTCTTGTCAGTTTCCAATGTAGAGTTGAACTAGATATGGCCCGTGTTTAATAAGCACAGTTCTTTTGTTCTGTGTAAGCTCGCACTTCTGGCCGTCTAGGAAACACAGTAGAGTAGAAGAATCCTCTTTTTCAAAAGCAGAGTGTGTTATTGTAAGGCGAGCTAGTGTGTGCTTCCCATTCATAAATGAAGTTGAATCACATGCAGTTTTTGGTCCTACGAGACAGAGCTGTCTTCTTGTAAGGAGTGTCACTATTGAGCTCCCATTGCCATACACAGTGCAAATAGCACTTGTGTCTGTTCCCAGCAAGTACAGTGTATTGGACTGAAAGGAAGTTACTGTTCTTCTCAGTTTCCTAAGCAGAGTTGAACTACATATGGCCCGTGTGTGCAGGTGCAGAGTTCTTTTTTTCTGATCAAGCTCACTGTTCTGGCCCTAAAAGAAACAAAATTGATTAGAAGTGTGCTCTTTTATCAAAAGCAGAGTGTGTTTCTTATAAGGTGAGCTAATGTTTATTTCCCATTCATAAACGGAGTTGAATCACATGAACTTTCTAGTCCAAGGAGCAGCTGATGTTTTCTGGAAAATAAAGTCACTATTGTGCTCTCATTGCCATACACAGTGCAAACAGCACTGGTGTCTGTTCCCAGCAATTACAGTGTATTGGACTGTAAAGAAGCTACTGTTCTTGTCAGTTTCCTGTGCAGAGTTGAACTAGATATGTCCCGTGCTTTTTGGTAGCACAGCTCTTTTTTTCTGAGCTACCTCACTTTTCTGGCCATATGGGAAACACAGAAGAGTAGAAGAATGCTCTTTTCTCAAAAGCAGAGTGTGTTTCTTGTAAGGAGAGCTAGTGTGTGTTTCCCAATCATAAGCACAGTTGAATCACAAGCAGTTTCTAGTCCTAAGCCAAGAGTTGCCTTAAGTAAGGAATGTCACTATTGTGCTCCCATTGCAATACACAGTGCAAATAACACTGGTATCTGTTCCCAGCAAGTACAGTGTATTGGACTGAAGAGAAGCTAATGTTCTTGTCAGTTACCTAAGCAGAGTTGAACTAGATATGACCCGTGTGTGTAGGAAGCACAGTTCTTTTGTTCTGAGCATGCTCACTCTTCTGGCCCTATAGGAAACAGAGTAGAGTAGAGGAGTGCTCCTTTCTCAAAAGCAGAGTGTGTTTTTTGTAAGCTGAGCTAGTGTTTGTTTTCCATTCATAAGCAGAGTTGAATCACATTCAGTTTCTGCGCCTACGCGCAAGAGTTGTTTTCTGGATAGGAAAGTCACTATTGTGCTCCCATTTCTATACACAGTGCAAATAGCATTCGCGTCTCTTCCCAGCAAGAACAGTGTATTAGACTGAAGAGAAGCTATTGCTCTTTTCAGTTTCCTGAACAGAGTTGAACTATATATGGCCCGTGTGTGTAGAAAGCACAGTTCTTTTGTTCTGAGCAAGGTCACTCTTCTGGCCCTATAGGAAACATACTAGACTAGACGATTGTTCTTTTCTCAAAATCAGAGTATTTTTCTTGTAAGGCGAACTAGTTTTTGTTTCCATTCCTAAACGGAGGTGAGTCACATGCATTTTTTGGTCCAAAGAGCAAGAGTTGTTTTTCAGTTTGAAGAGTCACTATTGTGCTCCAATTGCCATATACAGTGCAAATAGCACTCGCGTCTATTCTCAGCAAGTACAGTGTATTGGATTGAAGAGAAGCTACTGTACTTGTCAGTTTCTTAAGCAGAGTTGAAGTAGATATTGCCTGAGTGTGTAGAAAGCAAAGTTCTTTTATTCTGAGCAAGCTCACTCTTCTGGCCCTACAGTAAACATAGTAGAGTAGAAGATGTTCTTTTCTCAAAAGCAGAGTGTGTTTCTTGCAAGGCGAGGTAGTGTATATTTCCCATTCATAAATGGAGTTAAATCACATGCACTTTCTGGTCCTACGAGCAAGAGTTGTTTTCTTGTAAAGAATGTCAATATTGAGCTCCCATTGCCTTACACAGTACAAAAAGCACTCTTGTCAGTTCCCAGCTAGTACAGTGTATTGGACTGAAGAGAAGCTACTGCTTTTGTCAGTTTTCTAAGCAGAGTTGAACTAGATATGTTCCGAGTGTTTCAGAAGCACAGTACTTTTGTTCTGAGGAACCTCACTCTTCTGGTCCTATAGTAAACAGAGTAGAGATGAAGAGTGCTCATTTTTCAAAAGCAGAGTATCTTTCTTGTAAGGCAAGCTAGTGTTTGTTTCCTAATTCATTAACAGAGTTTAATCACATGTAGTTTCTACTCCTACGAGCAAGATTTGTTTTCTGGTAATGAAAGTCACTATTATGCTCCCTTTGCCATACACAGTGCAAATATCACTCTATCTGTTCCCAGCAATTACAGTGTATTGGACTGAAGAGAAGCTACTTTTCCTGTCAGTTTCCGAAGCAGAGTTGAACTAGATATGGCCCGTGTGTGTAGGAAGAACAGTTCTTTTATTCTGAGCAAGCACATTGTTCTGGCCCTATAAGAAACACAGTAGATCAGAATAGTGCTCTTTTCTCAAAATTAGAGTGTGTTCTTGGAAGGCGACTTAGTATTTGTTTCCCATTCATAAACGGAGTTGAATCACGTGCAGTTTCTGGTCCAATTAGCAAGAGTTGTTTTCTGACAAAAAAAAAAAAGTCACTATCTTGCTCCCATTGCCATATACAGTGCAAATAGCACTCCCGTTATTTCCTAGCAAGTACAGTGTATTGCAAAGGAGAGAAGCTACTGTTTTTGTTAGTTTCCTAAGCAGAGTAGAACTAGATACCGCCCGTATGTGTAGAAAGCACACTTCTTTTGTTCTGAGCAAGCTCCCTGTTCTGGCTGTATAGGAAACAGAGTCGAGTAGCAGAATGCTCCTTTCTCAAAAGCAGAGTGTGTTTCTTGTCAGGCAAGCTAGAATTTGTTTCCCATTCATAAACGGAGTTTGATCACATTCAGTTTCTGATCCTACAAACAAGACATATTTTCTGGTCAGGAAGTCACTATTGTGCTCCTATTGCCATAAACAGAAAAAATAGCACTCTTGTCTGTTCCGAGTAAGTACAATGTATTGGACTGAAGAGAAGCTTCTGTTTTGTCAGTTTCCTAAGCAGAGTTGAACTAGGTATGGCCCGTGTGTGTAGGAAGCACATTTCTTTTTTCTGAGCAAGCACACTCTTCTGGCCAATAGGAAACACAGTAGAATAGCAGAGTGCTCTTTTCTCAAAAGCAGAGAGTGTTTCTTGTAAAGGAAGATAGTGTATGTTTCCCATTCCCATAAATGGAGTTGAATAACATGCAGTTTCTGGTCCTACGAGCAAGAGAGCAAGAGTTGTTTTCTGGTAAGAACATTCACTATTGCGCTCCCATTGCCTTACACAGTGCAAATAGCACTCACGTCTGTTCCCAACAAGTACAGTGTATTGGACTTAAGAGAACCTGTTGTTCCTGTCAATTTCCTAAGCAGAGTTGAACTAGATATTGCCCTTTTGTTTAGGAAGCACAGTTCTTTTGTTCTGAGCTAGCTTACTGTTCTGGCCCTATAGGAAACAGAGTAGAACAGAAGAGTGCTCTTTTCTCAAAAGCAGAGTGTGTTATTGTAAGGCGAGCTAGTATTTGTTTCCCATTCATAAACGGATTTGAATCACATGCAGTTTCTGTTCCTAAGATCACGAGTTGTTTTCTGGTAACAAAAATCACTATTGTGCTCCCATTGCCATATACAGTGTAAATAGCACTCACGTCTGTTCTCAGAAAGTACAGTGTATTGGAATGAAGAGAAGCTGCTGTTCTTGTCAGTTTCCTAAGCAGAGTCAAACTAGATATATAGCCCGTATGTGTAGGAAGTGCAGTTTTTTTGTTGTGAGTAAGCTCACTGTTCTTGCCCTGTAGGAATCAGAGTAGAGTAGAAGAGTGCTGTTTTCTCAAAAGCAGAGTGTGATTCTTGTAAGGCGAGCTAGTGTTTATTTCCCACTCATAAACATAGTTGAATCACATTCTGTTTCTGTTCCTAGGAGCACGAGTTGTTTTCTGATAAGGAAAGACACTATTGTGCTCCCATTGCCATACACAGACCAAATAGCACACATGTCTGTTTCCAGCAAGTACAGTGTATTGGACTGAAGAGAAGCTATTGTTCTCATTATTTTCTTAAGCAGATTTGAGCTAGATATAGCCCATGTGGGTAGGAAGTGCATTTATTTTTTTGGATGCAAGTTCACTGTTATGGCCCCATAGGAAACAGAGTAGAGTAGCAGAATGCTCCTTTCTCAAAAGCAGAGTGTGTTTCTTGTAAGGCAAGCTAGTGTTTGTTTCCCATTCATAATCGGAGTTGAATCACATGCAGTTTCTGGCCCTATGTGCAAGAGTTGTTTTCTTTTTAGGCATGTCACTGTTGTGCTCCCATTGGCATACACAGTGCAAACAGCACTCGCGTCTGTTCCCAGCAATTACAGTGTATTGGACTGAAGAGAATCTACTGTTCATTCAGTTTCCAAAGTAGAGTTGAACTAGATATGGCCCATGTGTGTAGGAAGCACAGTTCTTTTGTTCTAAGCCAGCTCATTTTTCTGGCCCTATAGGAAACACATTAGAATAGAAGAGTTCTCTTTTCTGAAAAGTAGAGTGTGTTTCATGTAAGGCGAGCTTGTGTTTGTTTCCCATTCATAAACAGAGTTGATTCAAATGCACATTCTGGTTTTACTAGCAAGAGTTGTGTTCTGGTAAAAAAAAAAAAAAGTCACTATTGCGCTCCCATTGCTTTATACAGTGCAAATAGCACTCTCGTCTGTTCCCAGCTAGTACAGTGTATTGGACTGAAGAGAAGTTACTGTTCTTGTTAGTTTACTAAGCAGACTTGAACTAGATATGGCTCGTGTGTGTAGGAAGCACCGTTCTTTGTTCTCAGCAAGCTCATTGTTCTGATCCTATAGGAAACAGAGTAGAGTAGATGAAAGCAACTTTCTCAAATGCAGAGTGTGTTTCTTTTAAGGCGAGTTAGTGTTTGTTTCCCATTCATAAACGGAGTTGATTCAAATGCACATTCTGGTCCTACTAGCAAGAGTTGTGTTTTGGTAAAAAAAAAAAATTCACTATTGCGCTCCCATTGCTTTATACAGTGCAAATACCACTCTCGTCTGTTCCCACCAAGTATAGTGTATTGGAATGGAGAGAAGCTACTGTTCTTCTTGTCAGTTTCCTAAGCAAAGCTGGACTAGATATGGCCCGTGCGTGTAGGAAGCACAGTTCTTTTGTTCTGAGCAAGCTCACTGTTCTGGCCCTATAGGAAACACAGGAGAGTAGAAGAGTACTCTTTTCTCAAAAGCAGAGTGTGTTTCCTATAAGGCGAGCTACTGTTTGTTTCCCAGTAATAAATGGAGTTGTTTTCTGGTAAGAAGAGTCACTCTTGTGCTTCCATTGCCATACACAGTGCAAATAGCACTTGCTTTCTGTTCCCAGCAAGTACAGTGTATTGGACTGAAGAGAAGCTACTGTTCTTGTCAGTTTCCTAAGTAGAGTTGAAATAGATATGGCCTGTATGTGTAGAAAGTTCAGTTCTT
The DNA here is from genome assembly GCF_949786415.1 of Peromyscus eremicus. Classification (NCBI taxonomy): domain Eukaryota; kingdom Metazoa; phylum Chordata; class Mammalia; order Rodentia; family Cricetidae; genus Peromyscus; species Peromyscus eremicus. Next base: position 197,664,180 of record NC_081416.1, read on the forward strand.
TTGTTCTGAGCAAGATCACTGTTCTGGCCCTATAGGAAACACAGTAGAGTAGAAGAGTGCTCTTTCCTCAAAAGCAGAGTGTGTTTCTTGTCAGGCGAGCTAATGTTTGTTTCCCAGTCATAAATGGAGTTGAAACACATGCAGTTTTTGTTCCTAGGAGAAAGAGTTGTTTTCTGTTAAGAAGAGTCACTATTGCGCTCCCATTGCCATACACAGCGCAAATAGCACTCATTTCTGTTCCCAGCAAGTACAGTGTATTGGACTGAAGAGAACCTACTGTTACTTCAGTTTCCAAAGGAGAGTTGAACTAGATATGGCCCATGTGTGTAGGAAGCACAGTTCTTTTTTTCTGAGCCAGCTCATTCTTCTGGCACTTTAGGAAACACATTAGAATAGAAGAGTTCTCTTTTCTGAAAAGTAGAGTGTGTTTCATGTAAGGCGAGCTAGTGTTTGTTTCCCATTCATAAACAGAGTTGATTCAAATGCACATTCTGGTCCAACTTGCAAGAGTTGTGTTCTGGTAAAAAAAAAAAGTCACTATTGCGCTCCCAATGCTTTATACAGTGCAAATAGCACTCTCGTCTGTTCCGAGCTAGTACAGTGTATTGGACTGAAGAGAAGTTACTGTTCTTTTTAGTTTCCTAGCAAAGTTGAATTAGATATGGCCGTGTGTGTAGTAAGCACCGTTCTTTGTTCTGAGCAAGCTCATTGTTCTGATCCTATAGGAAACAGACTAGAGTAGATGAATGCACCTTTCTCAAAAGCAGCGTGTGTTTCTTGAAAGGCGAGCTAGTGTTTGTTTCCCATTCATAAATGGAGTTGATTCAAATGCACATTCTGGTCCTACTAGCAAGAGTTGTGTTCTGGTAAAAAAAAAAAGTCACTATTGCGCTCCCATTGCTTTATACAGTGTAAATACCTCTCTCATCTGTTCCCAGCAAGTACAGTGTATTGGACTGAAGAGAAGCTACTGTTCTTGTCAGTTTCCTAAGCAGAGTTGAAGTAGATATGGCCCGTGTGTTTAGGAAGCACAGTTCTTTTTGTCTTAGCAAGATCACTTTTCTGGCCCTATAGAAACACAGGAGTAGAGGAGTGCTCATTTCTCAAAAGCAAAGTGTGTTTCTTGTAAGGCGAGCTAATGTTCGTTTCCAATTCATAAACGGAGTTGAATCACATGCAGTTTCTGGTCCTACAAGCAAGAATTGTTTTCTGGTAAGGAAAGTTCCTAATGTGCTCCCTCTGCCATACACAGTGCAAATAGCATTCGCGTCTCTTCCCAGCAAGTACAGTGTATTGGACTGAAGTCAAGCTACTGTTCTTGTCAGTTTCCTAAGCAGAGTTGAACTAGATAATGCTTGTGGGTAGGAAGCATAGTTCTTTTTTCTGAGCAATCTCACTCTTCTGGTGCTATAGGAAATGCAGTGCAGTACAACAGTGCTCTTTTTCAAAAGCAGATTGTTTTTATTTTAAGTCGAGCTAGTGTTTGTTTCCCATTCTAAACGGAATTGAATCACATGCAGATTCTGGTCCTACAAGCAAGAGTTGTTTTCTGGTAAGGAAAATCACTATTGTGCTCCCATTGCCATACATAGTGCAAATAGCACTCGTGTCTGTTCCCGGCAAGTACAGTGTATGGGACTCAAGAGAAGCTACTGTTCTTATCAGTTTCCTAACCAGAGTTGAACTAGATATTGCTCGTGTGTGTATGAAGCACAGTACTTTTGTTCTGATTAAGCTCTCTCTTCTGGAAATGTAGGAAATATGGTAGGGTAGAATAGTGCTCTTTTCTCAAAAGCAGAGTGTGTTCTTGTAAGGTAAACTATTGTTTGTTTCCCATTCATAAACGGAGTTGAATCACATTCAGTTACTGGTGTTACCAGCAAGAGTTGTTTTTGGTAAGGAAAGTCACTCATGTGCTCCCATTACCATACACAGTGCAAATATCACTCACGTCTGTTCCCAAAAGTACAGTGTATTGGACTGAAGAGAAGCTATTGTTCCTGTCAGTTTCCAAAGCAGAGTTGAACTAGATATGGCCCGTGTGTGTTGCAAGCACAGATCTTTTGTTCCTAGCAAGCTCACTCTTCTGACCTTTCAATAAACACAGTTGAGTAGAAGAGTGTTCTTTTCTCAAAAGTAGAGTGTGTTTCTTGTAAGGCGAGCAAATGTTTGTTTTTCATTCATAAACGGAGTTGAATCACATTCAGTTTCTGGTCCTACGAGCAAGAGTTGTTTTCTGGTAAGGAAAGTCAGTATTGTGCTCCCATTGCCATACTCAGTGCAAATAGCACTCGCGTCTGTTTCCAGCAAGTACAGTGTATTGGACTGAAGAGAAGATCCTGTTCTTGTCAGTTTCCTAAGTAGTGTTGAACTAGATATGGCTCTTATGGGTAGCTAGCACAGTTCTTTTGTTGTGAGCAAGCTGACTGTTCTGGCACTTCAGGAAAAACAGTAGAGTAAATGAGTGTTTTTTTCTCAAAAGCAGAGTGTGTTTCTTGTAGGGTGAGCTAGTGTTTGTTTCGCATTTATAAAAGGAGTTGAATCCCATGCAGTTTGTGATCCTACGAGCAAGAGAAGTTTTCTGGTAAGAAAAGTCACTATTGCGCTCCCATTGCCATACACAGTGCAAATAGCTCTTGTGGCTGTTCCCCCCAAGTTCAGTTTATTGGACTGAAGAGATGCTACACTTCAGGTCAGTTTCCTAAGCAGATTGGAACTAGATATAGCCCGTGTGTTTAGGAAGCACAGTTCTTTTGTTCTGAGTAAGCTCACTCTTCTGGCACTACAGCAAACACAGTAGAGTAGAAGAGTGTTCTTTTCTCAAAAGCAGAATGTGTGTCTTGTAAGGTGAGCAAGTATTTGTTTCCCATTCATAAACGGAGTTGAATCACATGCAGTTTCTGGCCCTATGTGCAAGAGTTGTTTTCTGGTTATGCATGTCACTGTTGTGCTCCCATTGGCATACACAGTGCAAACAGCACTCGCGTCTGTTCCCAGCAAGTACAGTGTATTGGACTGAAGAGAACCTACTGTTTTTTCAGTTTCCAAAGCAGAGTTGAACTAGATATGGCCCATGTGTGTAGGAAGCACAGTTCTTTTGTTCTGAGCCAGCTCACTCTTCTGGCACTTTAGGGAACACAGTAGAATAGAAGAGTTCTCTTTTCTGAAAAGCAGAGTGTGTTTCTTGTAAGGCGTTCTAGTGTTTGTTTCCAATTCATAAACGGAGTTGATTCAAATGCACATTCTGGTCCTACTAGCAAGAGTTGTGTTCTGGTAAAAAAAAAGTCACTGTTGCGCTCCCATTGATTAATACAGTGCAAATAGCACTCTCATCTGTTCCAAGCTAGTACAGTGTATTGGACTGAAGAGAAGATACTGTTTGTTAGTTTCCTAAGCAGAGTTGAACTAGATATGGCCCGTGTGTGTAGGAAGCACAGTTCTTTTGTTCTGAGCAAGCTCATTGTTCTGATCCTATAGGAAACAGAGTAGAGTAGATGAATGTACCTTTCTCAAAACCAGAGTGTGTTTCTTGTAAGGTGAGATAGTGTTTGTTTCCCATTCACAAACGGAGTTGATTCAAATGCACATTCTGGTCCTACTAGCAAGAGTTGTGTTTTGGTAAAAAAAATATAAAGTCACTATTGCGCTCCCATTGCTTTTTACAGTGTAATTAGCACTCCTGTCTGTTCCCCGCAAGTATAGTGTATTTGAATGAAGAGAAGCTACTGTTCTTTTGTCAGTTTCCTAAGCAGAAATAAACTAGAGATGGCCTGTGTGTTTAGGAAGCACTGTTCTGTTGTTCTGAGCAAGCTCATTGTTCTGGCCCTACAGGAAACACAGTAGAGTACAAGAGTGCTCTTTTCTCAAAATCAGAGTATGTTTCTTTAAGGAGAGCTAGTGTTTGTTTCCTTTCATAAACAGAGTTGAATCACATGCTGTTTCTAGTCCTAGGAGCAAGAGTTGTTTTATGGTAAGTAATGTCACTATTGCGCTCCCATTACCATTCACCATGCAAATAGCACTCCCGTCTGTTCCCAGCAATTGTAGTGTATTACTGCAAGGAAGCTACTGTTCTTGTCAGTTTTCTAAGCAGAGTTGATCTAAATATGGCCAGTGTGTTTACGAAGCACAGTTCTTTTTTTTCTGTGCAAGCTCACCATTCTGGCCCTTTAGGAAACACAGTAGAGTACAAGAGCGCTCTTTTCTCAAAAGCAGAGTATGCTTCTTGTATGTCGAGCTAGTGTTTGTTTCCATTCATAAACAGAGTTGAATCATATGCAGTTTCTGGTCCTACAAGCAATAGTATTTTTTTTTGTAAGGGATTTCACTATTATGCTCTCATTGCCATTTAGAGTGCAAATAGCACTCACATCTTTTCCAAGCAAGTACTGTGTATTTTACTGTAGAGAAACTACTGTTCTTGTCAGTTTCCTAAGCAGAGTTGAACTAGATGTGTGTTTATGAAGCACAGTTCTTTTGTTCTGAGCAAGCTTGCACTTCTGACCCTATAGGAATCCCAGTAAAGCAGAAAAGTGCTCCTTTCTAAAAAGCAGAGGGTGTTTCTTGTAAGGCGAGCTAGTTTTTGTTTCCCATTCATAAATGGAGTTGAATCACATTCAGTTTCTGACCCTACGAGCAAGAGTTGTTTTTCTGTTAGAAAGTCACTATTGTGCTCCCATTGCCATACACACTGTAAGTAGCACTTGTGTCTGTTCCCAGCAAGTGCAGTGTATTGGACTGAAGAGAAGCTACTGTTCTTGTCAGTTTCCTAAGCAGAGTTGAACTAGATATGGCCTGTGAATTAGAAAGCACAGTTCTTTTGTTCTCAGCAAGCTCACTGTTCTGGCCCTATAGGAAACACAGTAGAGTACAAGAGTGCTCTTTACTCAACACAGTGTGTTTTTTGTAAGGCGAGGTAGTGTGGTGGTATTTTACTTGTACTGATATGCGATTTTAATTGTACATTAATAAATAAAGTTGCCTGGGGGTTAGAGCTATTAGAGCCATAGCAAATGTGTGGCAGAGGTGGCGCACGTCTTTATGGATCTAGAGGGCGGTACATACAGGCAGTGACGAGGCAGTCACATGTTTGTGTTTACAACCAATGAGATGGCAGAACAGCTAGACTATATAAAGACATACACACAAGAAGTAGGTCCCTTCCGGAGAGCTCTCTTGACTGAAGAGGATCACTGAAGCAGGAAGGGTGAGGCTCTTAGCTCTGACCTCTTGGCTTTCTTCTCTGAATTGGCTCTGTGTTTCTTATTTAATAAGATTGTTGGTTACGTCTACAATTGGCCCCCAACATGACAAGAATCCATTAAAAATCTCTTAACTTGGCTTGGTGGCAGGTCTGGTTTCCCGCCAGGGTGGCTGGCTCCCTAGCCCGGGCCCAGGTCGGCTTGGCCTCAGGCCAGACTAACCTTGAGCTACTTGCCTAAAGCCAGTGCTACAAACAACTCAGGCCTTCCCTGCTGTACAGGGCCCCTGCCTGTAAGGCCAATGCATGTGTTTGGAGCTTAAGGTAGTCAGAGCCAAGGCTTGACTAGGCTTAAGTGGGAACACGTGGCTGGATTCAAGCTCTTAGGCAGAACTTGTGGCTACGGTTCTTGCGTGTTCTCTCTCTCTCTCTCTCTCTCTCTCTCTCTCTCTCTCTCTCTCTCTCGGGATTCACACCTCGGACATTAGGTGGCTGTTTTGACATTTCCTCCGATTGGTTCTGTTCTACGAGGACTTGGTAAGTCATTTAACATATCAGATATTTTAAGGGAAACGATTTAAAAGGAAAATTTTTTCCACATTAAAAAAATGGGTTTTCTGTGTACATTGGAAAACAATTGGGCTTTGTTTGCAATTTTAGACAGTCTGACAATGGAACAGCTATATGAGAAGATTAATGATGATCAAATTATGCATTTTATTACTATGCTTATCCTCATTTTACTATTTAAAAAGATAGTCAATTTAAGTGCCAGGGTGACAGCTTTAGAAAAACCTGTTAAACCTGTAAAAACTCAGAAGAAACTAACAGTGAAGTTGATTCAAGATTGGATCATAGGGATACAGAAAGAAAGCCTGTTGTCACACAGTCACCCTTAGTTTGTCCAGTAACCATACAGCAGTTGCCTGATCAAATGACTACACCATATATTTGGGCTCCAATTGAAATGTTAAATTTATGAAGGTTTAAGGAGGCAATAGTATCTTATGGCATGCATTCCCCATATGTAAAGCAAATGTTAAACTCTTGGTCAACATATAATAGGATTGTACCACAGGACTGGCAGGAGCTGGCACAAGCTGTTCTTTAACTCAGTCAAATGCATCAGTGGCTAACTTGGTTCAAGGATGAAGCTAAAAACATAGAAAAACAGTGGAGGGATAAAAGAATACAAGTCTGCCAGGATCAGCTTATTGGAGAAGGTCAATATGCATCAGCACAAACAATGTTTATATGATGTCCAAACCCTTATTTTATGTCAAACAGCAGCCTTGAATACATGGGACAGAGTTGAGGAACCAGGGGAAAAAACTGAGTCATTTACAAAGGTTGTACAAGGCCCAAAAGAATCTTTCACAGATTTTTTTACAAATACTGGCTTCAGCAGTAAAGAAAATGGTCCCAGATTCAGAAGCTAGTAAGATAATAATTGAATCTTTGGCCTTTGAGAATACGAATGCAGCATGCAAAACAATAATCAGGCCCTTAAAGGCAAGATCTGCACCTTTAGAAGATTGGATTAGAGACACAGTTAATGTTGAAGCTCATGAGCATGATGATATGTGATTAGGAGAAGCAATTTCAAAAGGTTTGAGGAATGTTAGATGTTTTGGATGTGGAAAGCAAGGATATTTGAAAAGGAACTGTAAACAGGTCATTCCTAGAAACAATGTTTCTTCAAGGAACAATGGCAACAGAATGCACCTTCCTTCTGGAGTATACAGAAGGTGTGGTAAGGGAAAACACTGGACCAACGAATGTAGATCAACAAGGGACAGACAGGGTAATCCTTTGCCGCAGTCTTCAGAAAACTCCCAGAAGGGCCTCATGCAGGCCCCAATACCAAATCCATTTCAAACCTTTCCTGCAGTCATAGAGGAAACCCCTACTCAGAGCAATTAAATAACCAAATGCCTATTGAAATAAGTCATGCTGGTCAGGATGATGAAACAGAGAGAATAGAAAATTCAGGAGAAAAAATAAAGAAAAGTTTTTGGCAAACTTCTATTAATGAACAAAGACCAAAATTATCGATAAAATAAATGGTGTTTTGTTGTCTGGTCTGGTAGACACAGGTGCAGACATTACCATAACTGCACCAGAATTTTGGCATCCAACTTGGCCTCTTCAAGAGGGAAACATTCAACTGTTAGGAATTGGGACATTATGTCAGGTGAAACAGAGTTCAAGATGGCTCGAATGTATAGGTCCAGAAGGACAGAGAGGAAAATTGAAACCATATGTAGCTAACATAGCTATGAACCTGTGGGGTCAAGACTTGTTGCAACAATGGAATACTCAGATTAACATCCCTCCAATCTCAGAAACAAATCATAAACTAGCACATGTTTCTGAGAGAAATATTAGAAGGCATTATTCTGAGTGGTCACCAGCCATCCATATTATACAAGAACAGGGCACAACAACTGATGATTTTTCAAAGACATCAACAGCTCTACCTTTAAAATGGTTAACAGACAAGCCTGTATGGGTCCAGCAATGGCCTTTAACAACAGAGAAACTCCAGGCTTTAGAAGAGCTGGTAGAAGAACAGTTAAATGCTCAGCATATTGAAGAATCAACCAGCCCTTGTAATTCTCCTGTATTTGTTATTAAAAAGAAATCTGGTAAATGGAGAATGGTAACAGACCTTAGAGCAATTAACAAAGTTATTCAGGCAATGGGCTCTCTACAATCTGGAATTCCTTTGCCTACTCTGTTACCAAAAGGATGGCTTTTCATAGTTATTGATTAAAAAGACTGTTTCTTTTCAATACCGTTACAAGAAAAAGACAGAGAAAGATTTGCTTTCACAGTGCCTACTTATAATAATTCTCAACCGGTTAAAAGATTTCAATGGAGGGTCCTCCCACAGGGAATGTTGAATAGCCCAACAATGTGCCAATGTTTTGTACAACAGCCATTGGAAGTGATATGTAAAAAATTTCCTAAATCTATAATTTATCATTATATGGATGATATTTTACCAGCAGACTCTAATGCAGATACTTTAGAAAGAATGTTTGAAGAAGTAAGGAAAATTTTGCCTTGCTGGGGATTACAAATTGCTCCTGAAAAGATACAAAGAGGAGATTCTATTAATTATTTAGGATATAAAATAGAGCTACAAAAATTAGACCCCAAAAGGTGCAAATTACGAGAGACAGACTACAGACTTTTAATGACTTTCAAAGATTATTTGGAGATATTTCTCATCTACGAGCTATTGTTGGGGTAAAAAATGGTGAACTGCATAATTTGTTCAAAACCTTAGAAGGTAACAAGGACATAAATAGTCCAAGAGAATTATCACCTGAAGCTGAGAAAAATTGGCCTTGGTAGAAAAGAAAGTACATGAAGGGCACATGGATCGTATTGATCCAAAGCAGGATTGCATTTTGGTTATTTTACCTTCTAGGCATTCTCCTACAGGAATATGAATGCAGAGGGAAGATATTATATTGGAATGGATATTTTTACCAAATAAACCAAATAAAAAATTTAAAACTTATGTGGAAAAAATCTCTGACTTGATTTGGAAAGGAAAATTGAGACTTCGTCAATTAGCAGGAATAGACCCAGCAGAAATTGTCATACCTTTAACTAAGGAGGACATTGAAAAATTATGGACAGAAAGTGAACCTTGGCAAAGAGCTTGCAGTAATTTATTGGGAGAAATTAACAGCAAATATCCCAAAAGCAATAGAATTGATCTTATAAAGAGAGCTGATTGGATCTTGCCTCGAATTGTATGGGAAAAACCCATATCTGGAGTTCGTACATTTTATACAGATGCCAACAAACAAGGAAAGGCAGGTTACAAATCAGAGAATTTAGGTAAAGTGGTTCAAAGTCCTTATAATTCAGTTGAAAAATCAGAATTGTATGCTATTCTATTGGTATTAATGGATTTTTCAGAACCTCTCAACATAGTAACTGACTCTCAGTATGCTGAAAGAGTAGTATACATATTGAGACTGCAGAATTTATCCCTGATGCTTCAGAATTAACTTCACTATTTATTCAATTACAAGATACAATCAGAAAAAGGTGTCATCCTTTATATATAACTCACATTCGATCTCATACTGGTCTGCCAGGCCCTCTAGCACAAGGCAATGATGAGATTGATAAATTATTGATAGGGAATGTACTGGAGGCCTCAGAATTTCATAAAAAACATCATGTCAATAGTAAAGGTTTAAAAAAGGATTTTTCCATAATCTGGCAACAAGCCAAAGAAATAGAAAAGAAATGTCCTATTTATTCCTTCTACAATCAAACACCATTACCAGCAGGATGCAACCCAAAGGGTACTCAAAGGAATGAAATCTGGCAGATGGACGTGTTTCACTTTGCAAAATTTGGAAAACTGAAATATGTACACCACACTATCGATACTTATTCAGGATTTCAGTGGGCAACTGCTATGAGTTCTGAAAAAGCTGATTCTGTAATCACTCATTTGCTAGAAGTTATGGCCATCATGGGTATACCTGCACATATCAAAACTGATAATGCTCCATCATATGTCTCTGTTAAAATGAGACAATTTTTTTGCTTATTACAATATAAAGCATATTACAGGCATACCACATAATCCTACAGGTCAAGCAGGTATAGAAAGATCAAACAGAACTCTAAAGGATATGCTAAATAAACAGAAAGGGGTAACAAAAACCCCCAGAAGTAGACTGCATAATGCACTATTAACTTTGAATTTTCTTAATGCCAATGAGAAAGGAACAATAGCTGCAGAGAGACATTGGATAATAGAAAAAACTACAGAATTAAATCAGCCTATATACTTTAAGGATGTGCTGACCTCAGAATGGAAACCAGGGTATGTGTTACGTTGGGGACGAGGTTTTGCTATTGTTTCTACAGGGGAAGATAAGCTATGGGTACCATCAAAATAGATAAAGTTTTGATTTGAACAAGAGAAACATCTTAATTAGAGGAGGTGATAGCTCATCAACCAACATGAACATCCAATTTAAACTAACTTATACCAGTAACACATGTCTTTTCATTTAATCAGATAATAACTTGCCAAAAAGGAACATCCCCAAAATTAGTCTTGGGGAAAGGTTTTTGTTTTTGTCTTTTAGGAGAATGAAGGTTAAGGAATCTGAAGAACACTGGACAAATGAGAAAACTGAAGAAAAGGAACAAATCATCTCTCCCAGGAAACAGAGTTAAACGGCATGTGGGTATATATTATCTAAAAAATTTTATGTCTTCCTAAAGGTTTGTTTCTGCTTTTCTCTAAAAATTTAACACTATTGGTCTTCTAATAGTCCCAGTTCAATTAAAATTTAAAGCTGACTTTGGAGTTGGAGAATGGCTCTCTCCTTCTTTAAACTCAAGCATGTTGTTAAAAGGAAAATGCAAACTCCCTGTATCATGCCAGAATAAAAGAGCCATCTTCTGCTATGGGACAGGAGAAAAGCCAAATTAATTAAGGGACTATTCTATTACTAATCTCAACTCTTTGATTCTATTCTGATTCTTTAAACTTTTCTTAAAGTATAAATTTTATATCAAAATTTACAAGATTAATATATATAGATATATACATTTTAAACTTTGTTAAGATATGAATGGTCATATAGAGTACTAATTAATTCTAGAAAAAAGGTTTCAATTAGCTGCCTATATATGTCTTTGTGTTTGAGTCTCTTATCAGTTTTCTGCAGGAAATCACGACCAGGCCTAACATCAACTGAAGTCTCCAGGAAGAAGTTGGGGCCCCACAACAACAACAATTCCACATGGACAATAATAACATCACTAAGCTGACAAACATCATCTACAGATCAGCTTTGAACTACAAGGTGCTCAGAGCAATTTTGAGATGACTAGCTGAGATGATCCAGTCTCAAAGACTACTAGAATAAGGACTTGAGATAAACCCTGAACTTTGGCATTATACACAGACTGGATAATGAAGGATATAGTTACCTTTTCTAGAATTTGACAATTAACCTAAAATTTTTCTTTCAGGATAAAGATAACTTCGCTCATACCCAGCAGGAAGCAATTTTAAGAATACGACGCTCACATTCCTAAAGAGGTGGTGTGGAGTGGGTGTTTTTTTGGTCTTTTTAATGGGTTTTGGATCTGGGACAATTTTCATTGTTTAGGGTGGGTTGGTTACAAGTTGTTGTCAAGGGCTAGGAAAAAGACTAAGCAGATTAGATTTAAGGTTCTTGTTTTTAAAAAAAAGAGAAAGAAAGAAGAAGAAAAAGACAATTACTAGTTTTAAATACTTTACATTGGATTGGATTGTTTTATATTGTATACAAATTATATATATTGAAATTGATATTGTTAGAAAATGCTATATGTATATTTCTAATTGTACTTATATCGTTCATTGAACAATGCAATTTTCTGATCCTTGAATGTTATTATTACCAACTATTAGGATATAAAGAAATGATAGTTAGTAGTTAGACATTACAATAGAACTTGTAGTCATATTAGATATGTTTTAAAAATTGAGCAGATATATTTTAGATAGGTCATCTTCAAACCCTTCAGAGAACTACAGAATATGGCATTTAAAATGTTTTAATAACTTAGAAAATTTTTCTATTTTGTTATGACTATGAGACATGTCAGCTCCTAGCAGTACCAATATACTTCAGAGAAAATATGGGCATTGAAGAAACTGCGTATGGAGTTAGCTTTCATTGTGGCAAAAGTTAGCCACTGGACAATAAAGTATCCTCGAATCAACTGCTGACAAAATGGACAGACATAAAACAAAGGACTACTGGTTCTTGCCAAAAACAAGTGTGGTTATGGCTTTATCAAAAGGCATCTTCTGAGGCCAGGACAATATGGCACCATCCCTGAAGTGGCCTTTGCAAATCGGAAAAGGTACAGTGCCCTATTCTCCGAAGGCAGCTGAACAGGCAGTGTGCCGATGGCTTCTGATGTGCAATGGAACAGCAGATGAAACAGTTATTCTTGAAGAGTAACTAAGCTCACACCTCTCAATAGCAGACTGGCATTTGATAGAGGGATGTGGAGAAGAACAGGATGCTGAGATGAAGCCATATGCACACAGCCAAGAAGACTGGACAGCTGAATTAAAAAACCATCAACAATTTCCAGAATTTAAAATTCTGAATCATGACATGACACTAGTGGAATTCAGGTGTTTCTGGTATATGGACTGCTCTCACCCAATGTGAGGTTGAACTGTTAACCTTGTGTACATCCTACTTCACAAATGTGTCTGTCAGATATGCTAAGACTATAGACTGAAGATGATGCCGCAGCATTGCGGAGAAACCTCAAGTGACTGTTAGGGAGCTGGCTGTTTCTGTAAACTCACAAATTTTTTGGAAGTTGCTTGCCTGCACTTTCTGTTTTTATTTTTCTTAGCTAATATTATTTCCTTCATGGGTCTCTGAGAGAGTTGAAGATTAGTTAGTTACAGTTGAAGGTTAGTTAGTTATAGTTGAAGATTAATTAGGATAGAAAGTGAATTAGATGCATATTGGACTTAACAAAATAGGATAGATAATGAAATTATTATCTCTGAATTTGTCAAATACAAATGGACTAGACATTGTTTAGACATTTATTATTTGTATATATTGTATATAGTTATTGTACTTTTGTATATAGTTTTTCTTTTGTTAGTTATAAACTTTTTGTTTTTTTTCCCTTTTTATTAAAATAGAAACGGGGAAATGTGGTGGTACATTACTTGTACTGAAATGTGATTTTAATTTTCTGTTAGTAAATAAAGTTGCCTGGGGTCAGAGCTTTTAGAGCCATAGCAAGTGCATGAAAGTGGTGGCGCACGCATATAAGGACCTGGAGGGCGGAACATACAGGCAGTGAGGAAGCAGTCACGTGTTTGGATTTACAACCAATGAGAAGGCAGAACAGCTAGACTATATAAAGACATACACACAGGAAGTAGGTCCCCTACAGAGAGCTCTCTTGACTGAAGAGGATCGATGAAGCAGGAAGGGTGAGACGCTTAGCTCTGACCTCTTGGCTTTCTTCTCTGAATCAGCTCTGTGTTTCTTATTTAATGAGATGGTTGGATACATCTACAAGGTAGCATTTATATTCCATTCATAAATGGAGTTTAATAATATTCAGTTTCTGGTCCTATGAGCAACACTTGTTTTCTGGTAGGGAATGTCACTATTGCACGCCCATTGCTATACACCGTGCAAATAGCACTCGCGTCTGTTTCCAGCAAGTACAGTGAATTCGACTGAAGAGAAGCTACTCTTCTTGTAAATTTACTAGGCAGAGTTTTACTAGATATGGCCCATGTGTTTAAGTAAGCACAATTCTTTTCTTCTGAGCAAGCTCACTCTTCTGGCCCTACAGGAAACCTAGTAGAGTAGAAGGGTGCACCTTTCTCAAAAGCAGAGTGTGTTTCTTGTAAGGCGAGCTAGTGTTTGTTTCCCATTCATACATGAAGTTGAGTCACTTGCAGTTTCTAACCCTATGAGCAAGAGTATTTTTCTGGTTAGGAAAGTCACGATTGTGCTCCCATTGACATACACAGTGTAAAAAGCACTCGCGTCTGTTCTCAGCAAGTACAGTGTATTGGACTGAAGAGAAGCTACTGTTCTTGTCAGTTTCCTAATTAAAGTTGATCTAGATATGGCACGTGTGTGTAGGAGGCAAAGTTCATTTTTTCTAAGCAAGCTCACTTTTCGGGCCCTATAGGAAACCCAGTAGAGTAGAAGAGTGCGCCTTTCTAAAAAGCAGAGGGTGTTTCATGTAAGACGAGCTAATGTTTGTTTCCCATTCATAAACAGAGTTGAATTACATGCAGTTTCTGGTCCTACGAGTAGGAGTTGATTTCTGGTAAGAAGAAACTCTATTGCGCTCCCATTGCCATACACAGTGCAAATAGCATTCGTGTCTGTTCCCAGCAATTACAGTGTATTACTGCAGGGAAGCTACTGTTCTTGTCAGTTTTATAAGCAGAGTTGAACTAGATTTGTCCCTTGTGTGTAGGAAGCACAGTCTTTTGTTCTGAGCAAGCTCACTGTTCTGACCACATAGAAAACAGAGTAGAGTAGAAGAGTGCTCTTTTATCAAAAACAGAGTGTTTTTTTGTGTAAGACAAGCTAGTGTTTGTTTCCCATTCACAAACGGAGTTGATTCACATACAGTTTCAGGTTCTATCAGAAAGCATTGTTTTCTGGTAAGGGAAGTCACTATTTCACTCCCATAGCAATACACAGTGCAAATAGTACTTGTGTCTGTTCCCAGAAAGTACAGTGTATTGGACACAAGAGAAGCTACTATTCTTGTCAGTTTCCTAAGGAGAATTGAACTGGATATGGCCTGTGTGTGTAAAAAGCACAGTTCTTTTGTTCTGAGCAAGCTTACTGATCTGGCCTTATAGGAAACACAGTAGATTACAAGGGTTCGCTTTTCTCAAAGGCAGAGTGTGTTTCTTGTAAGGCGAGATAGTGTTTGTTTCCATTCATAAATGGAGTTGAATCTCATGCAGTTACTGGTTCTATGAGCAAGAGTTTTTTTTTTTTTTCTGGTAAGGAATGTGACTATTATGTTCCCATTGCCATACACAGTGCAAATAGCACTCATGTCTTGTCCCAGCAAGATCAGTTTATTGGACTGAAGATAAGCTACTGTTCTTGACAGTTTCCTTAGCAGAGTTGAACTAGATATGGCCTGTGTATGTAGGAAGCATAGTACTTTTGTTGTGAACAAGCTCACTGTTCTGGACCTGTACTAAACAGAGTAGAGTAGAAAAGTGCTCTTTTCTCAAAAGCAAGGTGTGTTTCTTGTAAGGCAAGCTAGTGTTTGTTTCCTATTCATAAACGGAGTTGAATCATATACTGTTTCTGTTGCTAGCAGCAAGAGTTGTTGTCTGTTAAGGAATGACACTATTGGGCTTCCATTGCCATACACAGTGCAAATCGCACTCACGTCTGTTCCCAGCAAGTACAGTGTATTGGACACAAGAGAAGCTACTGTTCTAGTCAGTTTCCTAAGCAGAGTTGAACTAGATATGGCCCTTTTGTGTAGAAATCACAGTTTTTTTGTTCTGAGCAAGCTCACTGTTCTGGGTCCGTAGGAATCAGAGTAGAGTAGAAGAGTGCTCTTTTATCCAAATCAGAGTATGTTTCTTGTAAGGCAAGCTAGCATTTGTTTCCCATTCACAAACGGAGTTGAATCACATTCAGTTTCTGGTCCTAGAAGAAAGAGTTATTTTCTGGTAAGGAAAGTCACTAATGTGCTCCCATTGCCATACACAGTGCAAATAGCACTCGCGTCTATTCCCAGCAAGTACAGTGCATTGGACTGAAGAGACGCTACTCTTCTTGTCATTTTCCTAAGCAGAGTTGAACTAGATATGGCCCTTTTGTGTAGAAATAACAGTTTTTATGTTCTGAGCAAGCTCACTGTTCTGTCCCTGTAGGAATAACCGTAGAGTAGAAGAGTGCCATTTTCTCAAAAGCAGAGTGTGTTGCTTGTAAGTTGAGCTAGTGTTTGTTTCCGACACATAAACAGAGTTGAATCCCATGCAGTTTCAGTTCCTACGAGCAATAGTTGTTTTTCTGTAAAAAAAGTAACTATTGTGCTTCCATTGACATATACATGGTAAACAGCTCTTGTGTCTGTTCCAGCCAGTACAGTGTATTGGACTGAAGACAAGCTACTGTTCTTGACAGTTTCCTAAGCAGAGCTGAAGTAGATATGGCCAGTGTTTGTAGGAAGCACAGTTTTTTTGTTCTAAGCAAGCTCACTCCTCTTGCCCAATAGAAAACTCAGTAGAATAGAAGAGTGCTATTTTCTCAAAAGCAGAGTGTGTTCCTCATAAGGCGAGGTAGTGTTTGTTTCCAATTCATAAACGGAGTTGAATCCCATGCAGTTACAGGTCCTATGAGCAAGAGTTTTTTTCTGGTAAGGAAAGTCACTATTGCATTCCCATTGTCATACACAGAGCAAATAGCACTCGTGTCTGTCCCAGCCAGTACAGTGTATTGGACTGAAGAGAAGCTACTGTTCTTGACAGTTTCCAAAGCAGAGCTGAACAGCAAAATGCCCGTGTGTGTAGGAAGCACAGTTCTATTGTTTTGTGCAAGCTCACTCTTCTGTCACAATAGAAAACACAGTTGAGTAGAAGAGTGCAATTTTCTCAAATGCAGAGTGGGTTTCTTGTAAGGCGAGCTAGTGTTTGTTTCCCATTCACTAATGGAGTTGAATCACATGCAGTTTCTGATCCTACGAGTAAGAGTTGTTTTCTGGTAAGGAAAGTCACTATTGTGTTCCCATTGCCATACACAATGTAAACAGCTTCCACGTCTGTTCCCAGCAATTACAGCATATTGGATTGAAGAGAAGCTACTGTTCTTTTAAGTTTCCTAAGCAGAGTTGAACTCGATATGGCCCGTGTGTGTAGGAAGCAAAATTCTTTTGTTCTGAGCATGCTCACTCTTTTGGCGCTATAGAAAACACAGTAGAGTAGATGATTACTCTTTTCTCAATAGCAGAGTATGTTTCTTGTAAGGCGAGCTAGTGTTTGTTTCCCATTCATAAACCGAGTTGAATCCCATGCAGTTTCTGGTCGTATGAGCAAGAGTTGTTTTCGGGTAAAGAAAGTTACTATTGTGCTCCCATTGCCATATACAGAACAAATAGCACTCACGTCTGTTCCCAAGCATGTACAGTGTTTTGGACTGATGAGAGGTACTGTTCTTCTCAGTATCCTAAGCAGAGTTTAACTAAATATGGCCCATGTGTTAGAAGCACAGTTCTTTGGTTCTGAGCAAGAATGGTTTTGTGGTCCTATAGGAATCACAACAGACTAGAAGAGTGCTTATTTCTCAAAAGCAGAGTGTGTTTCTTGTAAGCGAGCTAGTGATGGTTTCCCATTCATAAGCAGAGTTGAATCACATGCAGTTTCTCTATTTGAGGAAGAGTTGTTTTCTGGTAAGGAAAGTCACTATTGCTCTCCCATGGCCATACACAGTGCAAATCGCACTCACGACTGTTACCAGCAAGTACAATGTACTGGATGGAAGAGAAGCTACTGTTCTTGTCAGTTTTCTAAGCAGAGTTGAACTAGATATTGCCCGTGTGTGTCAGAAGCACAATTCTTTTGTTCTGAGTAAGCTCACTCTTCTGGCCCTATAGGAAACAAAGTAGAGTAGAAGAGTGCTCTTTTCTCAAAAGCAGAGTGTGTTTCTTGTAAGGCGAGCTAGTGTTTGTTTCCTATTCATAAACAGAGTTGAATCACATGCAGTTTCTGGCCTATGAGCAAGAGTTGTTTTCTGGTAAGGAAAGTCACTATTGTGCTCCCCTTGCCATACACAGTGCAAATAGCACTTGTGTCTCTTCCCAGCAAGTACAGTTTATTTACTGAAGAGAAGCTATTGTTCTTGTCAGTATCCTAAGAAAAGTTGAAGTAGATATTGCCCGTGTGTTTAGGAAGCACAGTTCTTTTGTTCTGAGCAAGCTCACTCTTCTGGCTCTATAGGAAACACAGTAGATAAGAGGAGTGCTCATTTCTAAAATGCAAAGTGTATTTCTTGTAAGCCGAGGTAGTGTTTGTTTCCCTTTCATAAATGGAGTTGAATCACAAGCAGTTTCAGGTCCTACGAGCAAGAGTTGTTTTCTGGTAAGGAAAGTCACTATTGAGCTCCCATTGCCAAACAATGCAAACAGCTCTCGCGTCTGTTCCCAGCAAGTAGAGTGTGTTGTACTGAAGAGAAGCTACTGTTCTTGACAGTTTCCTAAGCAGAGCTGAACAGCAAAATGCCTGTGTGTGTAGGAAGCACAGTTCTATTGTTCTGTGCAAGCTCACTCTTCTGGCACAATAGAAAACACAATAGAGTAGAAGAGTGTTATTTTCCCAAAAGCAGAGTGTGTTTCTTGTAAGGCAAGCTAGTGTTTGTTTCCCATTCACAAACGGAGTTGAATCACATGCAGTTTCTGGTCCTACAAGTTAGAGTTGTTTTCTGGTTAGGAAAGTCACTAATGTGCTCCCATTACCATACACAATGCAAATAGCACTCGCATGTTTTCCCAGTAAGTAAGGTATATTTGACTGAACAGAAGCTACTCTTCCTGTCAGTATCCTAAGCAGAGTTGAACTAGATATGGCCATTTGTGTAGAAATCATAGTTTTTTTGTTCTGAGCAAGCTCACTGTTCTGGCCCAGTAGGAATAACTGTTGAGTAGAAGGGTGCTCTTTTCTCAAAAGCAGAGTGTGTTTCTGGTAAGGTGAGCTAGTGTTTGTTCCCACTCATAAACGGAGTTGAATCACATTCAGTTTCAGGTCCAATGAGATAGAGTTGTTTTCTGGTAAGGAAAGTCACTATTGTGCTCCCATTGCCATGCACAGTGCAAGTAGCACTCAAGTCTGTTCCCAGCAATTACAGTGTGGTGGACAGAAGAGAAGTTTTTTTCTTGTCATTTTTCTAAGCTTAATTGAACTAGATATGGCCCGTGTGTAGGAAGCACAGTTCTTTTGTTCTGTGCAAGCTCAAAGTTCTGACAATATAGGAAACACTGTTGAGTAGAAGAGTGCTATTTTCTCAAGAGCAGAGTGTGTTTCTTATAACTAGCTAGTGTTTGTTTCCCATTGATAAACGGAGTTTCATTACATGCAGTTTCTTGTCCTACGCGCACTATTTGTTTTCTGGTAAGAAAAGTCCCTATTGTGCTCCCTTTGCCATACACAGTGCAAATAGCACTCCCGTCTGTTCCCCGCAAGTACAGTGTAATGGACTGAAGAGAAGCTACTGTTCTTTCCACTTTCCTAAACATAGTTTTGGAAAAGCTTTGTTGTTTTATGGTAAGGAAAGACAATATTGTGCTCCCATTGCCAGGCACAGTGCATGTAGCACTCGAGTCTGTTCCAGCAATTACTGTGTATTGTACTGAAGAGAAGCTACTGTTCTTGACAGTTTCCTAAGCAGAGCTGAACTAGATATATCCCACCAGTTTCAGAAGCACAGTTCTTTTGTTCTGAGCAAGCACACTCTTGTGGCCGTTTGGAATCACAGTAGAGTAGAAGAGTGCTCTTTTCTCAAGAGTTTAAACGGATTTGAATCACATGCACTTTCTGGTCCTACCATCAAGAGATATTTTAAGGTAAAAAAAATGTCACTATTGCGCTCCCTTTGCTATACACAGTGCAAATAACACTCGCGTCAGTTCCCAGCAAGTACAGTGTATTGGACTGAAGAGAAGCTACTGTTCTTGCCACTTTTTCTAAGCAGAGTTGAACTAGATATGGCCCGTGTGTGTCGGAAGCACAGTTCTTTTGTTCTGAGTAAGCTCACTCTTTTGGCCCTATAGGAAACAGAGTAGAGTAGAAGAGTGCTCTTTTCTCAAAAGCAGAGTGTGTTTCTTGTAAGGAGAGCTAGTGATTGTTTCCCATTCATAAACGGAGTTGGATCACATGCACTTTCTGGTCCTACCAACAAGAGATGTTTTAAGATAAGGAAAGTCACTATTGTGTTCCCTTTGCTATACACAGTGCAAATAACACTCGTGTGAGTTCCAGCAAGTACAGTGTATTGGACTGAAGAGAAGCTACTGTTCTTGCCACTTTCCTAAGCAGAGTTGAACTGGATATTGCCCGTGTGTGTCGGGAGCACAGTTTTTTAGTTCTGAGTAACCTGACTCTTCTGGCCGTATAGGAAACAGAGTTGAGTAGAAGAGTGCTCTTTTCTCAAAAGCAGAGTGTGTTTCTTGTAAGGCGAGCTAGTGTTTGTATCCCATTCATAAACGGAGTTGAATCACAAGCAGTTTGTGGTCTTATGAGAAAGAGTTGTTTTCTGGTAAGGAAAGTCACTAACGCGCTCCCATTGCCATACACAGTGCAAATTACACTCGTGTCTGTTCCCAGCAAGTACAGTGTGTTGGACTGAAGAGAAGCTACTATTCTTTTCAGTTTCCTAAGCAGAGTTGAACTAGATATGGCCCTTTGGTGTAAAAAGCACAGTTCTTTGTTCTGAGCAAGCTCACTCTTCTGGCACTGTAGGAACCACAGTAGAGTAGAAGAGTGCTCTTTTCTCAAAACCAGAGTGTGTTTCTGTAAGGCGAGCTGGTGTTTGTTTCCAATTCATAAACGGAGTTGAATCACATGCAGTTTCTGGTCCTACAAGTAAAAGTTGTTTTATGGTAAGGAAAGTTACTATTGCACTTTTGTTGTCATACACAGTGCAAATAGCACTCGCATATGTTCCCAAAAAATACAGTATATTGGACTGTAGAGAAGCTACACTTCTTGTCAGTTTCCTAAGCAGAGTTAAACTAGATATTGCCTGTGTGTGTAGGAGGCACAGTTCTTTTGTTCTGAGCGAGCTCACTCTTATGGCCCTATAGGAAACACAGTAGAGTAGAAGAGTGCTCTTTTCTGAAATGCAGAGTGTGTTACTTGGAGGAGAGCTAGTAATTGTTTCCCTTTCATAAACGGAGTTGAATCACATGCACTTTCTGGTCCTACCATCAAGAGATGTTTTAAGGTAAGGAAAGTCACTATTGTGCGCCCTTTGCTATACACAGTGCATATAACACTCGCGTCAGTTCCCAGCAAGTACAGTGTATTGGACTGAAGAGAAGCTACTGTTCTTTCCACTTTCCTAAACATAGTTTAAATAGTTATTGCCTGTGTGTCTGAAGAACAGTTCTTTTGTTCTGAGTAAGCTCACTCTTCTGGCCCAATAGGAAACAGAGTAGAGTAGAAGAGTGCTCTTTTCTCAAAAGCAGAATGTGTTTCTTGTAAGGAGAGCTAGTGATTGTTTCCCATTCATAAAGGGAGCTGAATCACATGCACTCTCTGGTCCTACCATCAAGAGATGTTTTAAGGTAAGGAAAGTCACTATTGTGCTTCCTTTGATATACATAGTGCAAATAACACTTGCGTCAGTTCCCAGCAAGTACAGTGTATTGGACTGAAGAGAAGCTACTGTTCTTGTCAGTTTCCTAAGCAGAGTTGAACTAGATATTGCCTGTGTGTGTCGGAAGCACAGTTCTTTTGTTTTGAGTAAGCTCACTCTTCTGGCCCTATAGGAAACAAAGTAGAGTAGAAGAGTGCTCTTTTCTCAAAAGCACAGTGTGTTTCTTGTAAGGCGAGATAGTGTTTGTTTCCTATTCATAAACGGAGTTGAATCACATGCAGTTTCTGGTCCTATGAGCAAGAGTTGTTTTCTGGTAAGGAAAGTCACTATTGCATTCCCATTGCCATACACAGTGCAAATAGCACTCGTGTCTGTTCTAAGCAGTACAGTGTATTGGACTGAAGAGAAGCTAGTTTTCTTGTCAGTTTCTTAGCAGAGTTGAACTAGATATGGCCCCTGTGAGTAGGAAGCACAGTTCTTTTGTTCTGAGCAAGCTCAATATAGGAAACACAGTAGAGTAGAAGCGTGCTCTTTTATCAAAAGCGCAGTGTGTTTCTTATAAGGCGAGCTAGTGTTTGTTTCTGATTCATAAACGGAGTTGAATCACATGCAGTTACTGGGCCTATGAGCAAGAGTTGTTTTCTGGTAAGGAAAGTCACTAATGAGATCCCATTGCCATTCATTCATATTGCTAATAGCACTTGTGTCTGTTCCCAGCAAGTACAGTCTATTGGACTAGGAGAAGCTACTGTTCTTGTCAGCTTCCTAAGAAGCGTTGAACCAGATATAGCCCCTGTGTGTAGGAAGCCCAGTTCTTTTGTTCTGAGCAAGCTCACTGTTCTGGACCTATAGGAAACACAGTTGAGTAGAAGAGTGCTCTTTTCTCAAAAGCAGAGTGTGTTTCTTGTAAGGCAAGCTAGTGTTTGTTTCCCATTCATAAATGGAGTTGAATCACATGCAGTTTCTGATCCTACGAGCAAGAGTTGTTTTCTGGTAAGTAAAGTCACTAATGCCCTCCCATTGCCATACACAGTGCAAATCACCCTCGTTTAATTTTGCATCAAGTACAGTGTATTGAACTGAAGAGAAGCTACTCTTTATATAAGTTTCCTAAGCAGAGTTGAACTAGATATTTTCAGTGTGTGTAGGAAACACAGTTCTTTTGTTCGGAGCAAGCTCACTCTTCTGGCCTTACAAGAAACACAGTTGATTAGAAGAGTGCTCTTTTCTTGTAGGGTGTGTTTATGTAGGGCAAACTAGTGTTTGTTTCCCATTAAGAAACAGATTTGAATCACACGCAGTTTCAGGTCCTGTGAGCAAGAGTTGTTTTTTAGTAAGGAAAGTCACTAATGCGTTCTCATTGACATACACAGTGCAAATACAAATCATGTCTGTTCCCAGCAAGAACATTGTATTGGGTGAAGAGAAGCTACTGTTCTTATCACTTTTCTAAGCAGAGTTGAACTAGATATAGCCCATGCGTCGGAAGCACATTTCTTTGTTCTGAGTAAGCTCATTGTTCTGGCCCTATAGGAAAGACAGTACTGTCGAAGAGTGCCCTTTTCTCAACAGTAAAGTGTCTTTCTTGTAAGGAGAGCTAGTGTTTGTTTCCCATTCATAATCGGAGTTGAATCTCATGCAGTTTCTTGTCCTAGGAGCAAGAGTTGTTTTCTGGTAAGGAAAGTCACTATTGTGCTCCCCTTACCATACACAGTGCAAATAGCACTCGCGTCTGTTCCCAGCAAGTACAGTGTATTGGACTGAAGAGAAGCTACTGTTGTTGTCAGTTTCCTAAGCAGAGTTGAACTAGATAGGTGCCATGTGTGTAGGATGCACAATTCTTTCGTTGTGAGCAAGCTCACTCCTCTGGCTCTATAGGAAACACAGTAGAGCAGAAAAGTGCTCTTTTCTCAAAAGCAGAGTATGTTTATTAAGGCGAGCTTGTGTTTGTTTCCCGTTCATAAGCGGATTTGAATCACATGAAGTTTCTGGTCCTATAAGGAAGAGTTGTTTTCTGGTAAGGAAATTCTCTATTGTGCTCCCCTTGCCCTACACAGTACAAATAGCACTCGCGTATGTTCCTAGCAAGTACAGTGTATTTACTGAACAGAAGTTACTGTTGTTGTCAGTTTCCTAAGAAGAGTTGCACTAGATATGGCCAATGTGTTTAGGAAGCACAGTTCTTTTGATCTGAACAAGCTCACTCTTCTGGCCCTAATGGAAACACAGGAGAGAAGAATAGTGCTCTTTCTCAAAGGCAAAGTGTGTTTCATGTAAGGAGCTAGTGTTTGTTTCCCATTCATAACTGGAGTTGAATCACATGCAGTTTCTGGTCCTACAAGCAAGAGTTTTTTTCTGGTAAGGAAAGTCACTATTGCGCTCCCTTTGCCATACACAGTGCAAATAGCACCTGTGTCTCTTCCCAGCAAGTACAGTGTATTGGACTTAAGTGAAGCCACTATTCTTGTCAGTTTCCTAAGCAGATTTGAATTAGAAATGGTACCTGGTGTAGGAAGCACAGTTCTTTTTTTCTGAGCAAGCTCAATCTTCTGGCCCTATAGGAAACACAGTAGAGTAGAATAGTGCTCATTACTCAAAAGAAGAGCATGTTTCTTTAAGGCGAGCTTGTGTTTGTTTCCCATTCATTAATAGAGTTGAATCACATGCAGTTTCTGTTCCAATGAGCAAGAGTTGTTTTCTGGTGAGGAAAGTCACTATTGTCCTCCCATTGCCATACACAGCGCAAATAGCACTCAAGTCTGTTCCCAGCAAGTACGGTGTATTGGGTGAAGAGAAGCTACTGGTCTTATCACTTTCCTAAGCAGAGTTGAACTAGATATGGCCTGTGTTTGTAGGAAGCACAGGTCTCTTGTTCTGAGCAAGCTCACTCTTCAGGCCCTACAGGAAACACAGTAGAGTAGAATAGTGCTCTTTTCTCAAAAGCAGAGTATGTTTCTTTTAAGACGAATTGGTGTTTGTTTCCCATTCATAAAAGGAGTTGAATCACATGCAGGTTCTGTTTCTATGAGCAAGTGTTTTATTCTGGTATAGAAAGTCACTATTGTCCTCCCGTTGCCATATAAAGTGCAAATAGCACTTGCGACTGTTGCCAGAAATTACAGTGTATTGGACTGAAGAGAAGCTGCAGTCCATGTCAGTTTCCTATGCCGAGTTGAACTAGATATGGCCCGTGTGTGTAGGATGTACAGTTCTTCTGTTCTGAGCAAGCTCACTGTTCTGGCCCTATAGGAATCTCAGTAGAGTAGAAGAGTGCTCTTTTATCAAAAGCAGAGTATGTTTCTTTAAGGTGAGTTGAACTAGATAGGGCCCTTGTATTTAGGAAGCTCAATTCTTTTGTTCTGAGCAATCTCACTCTTCTGGACTTATAGGAAACACAATGCAGTAGAAGAGTGCTTATTTTTCAAAAGCAAAGTGTGTTTCTTGTAAGGCGTGCTAGTGTTTGTTTCCCACACATAAATGGAGTTGAATGACATGCAGTTTCTGGTCCTATTAGCAAGAGTTGTTTTCTGGTAAAGAAAGTCAATTTTGCGCTCCCATTTCCATACTCAGCGGAAATAGCACTCGCGTCTCTTCCCAGCAAGAACAGTGTACTGGACTGAAGTGAAACTATTGTTCTTGTCAGTTTCCTAAGCAGAGTTGAACTAGATATGGCCTGTGTGTTTAGCGAGCACAGTTCCTTTGTTCTGAGCAAGCTCACTCTTCAGGCCCTAATGGAAACACAGGAGAGAAGAGGAGTGCTCATTTCTCAAAAGCAAAGTGTGTTTCTTGTAATGAGCTAGTGTTTGTTTCCCATTCATAAACGGAGTTGAATCACATGCAGTTTCTGGTCCTACAAGCAAGAGTTGTTTTCTGGAAAGGAAAGTCACTATTGCGCTCCCTTTGCCATACACAGTGCAAATAGCACTGGCGTCTGTTCCCAGCAAGTACAGTGTGTTAGACTGAAGTGAAGCCACTATTCTTGTCAGTTTCCTAAGCAGAGTTGAATTAGAAATGGCACCTGGTGTAGGAAGCACAGTTCATTTTTCTGAACAAGCTCAATCTTCTGGCCCTATAGGAAATACAGTAGAGTAGATTAGTGCTCTTTTCTCAAAAGAGGAGTATGTTTCTTTAAGGTGAGCTTGTGTTTGTTTCCCATTCATTAATAGAGTTGAATCACATGAAGTTTCTGTTCCAATGAGCAAGAGTTGTTTTCTGGTAAGGAAATTCACTATCATGCTCTGTTTGCCATACACAGTGCAAATAGCACTCACATCTCTTCCCAGCAAGTACAGTATATTTACTGAAGAGAAGCTACTGTTCTTGTCAGTTTCCTAAGCAGAGTTGAACTAGATATGGCCCGTGTGTTGTAGGAAGCACAGTTCTTTTGTTCTGGGCAATCTCACTCTTCTGGCCCTATAGGAAACACAATGCAGTGGAAGAGTGCTTATTTTTCAAAAGCAAAGTGTGTTTCCTGTAAGGCTAGCTAGTGTTTGTTTCTCACACTTAAACAGAGTTGAATGACATGCAGTTTCTGGTCCTATTAGCAAGAGTTATTTTCTGGTAAGGAAAGTCACTTTTGGGCTCCCATTTCCATACACAGTGGAAATAGCACTCGTGTCTCTTTTCAGCAAGTACAGTATACTGGACTGAAGGGAAGCTACTGTTCTTGTCAGTTTCCTAAGCAGAGTTGAACTAGATATCGTCCGTGTGTGTAGGAAGCACAGTTCTTTTGTTCTGAGCGAGCTCACGCTTCTGGCTCTATTGGAAATACTATAGAGTAGTATAGTGCTCTTTCCTCAAAAGCAGAGTATGTTTGTGTAAGGTGAGCTTGTGTTCGATTCCCATTCATAAACGGTGTTGAATCACATGCAGTTTCTGGTCCTACGAGCAAGAGTTGTTTTCTTGTAAGGAAAGTCACTAAAGCCCTCCCATTGCCATACACAGTGCATATAGCCTGCGAGTCTGTTCCCAGAAAATACAGTGTATTGGACTGAAGAGAAGCTACAGTTCATGTCAGTTTCCTATGCAGAGTTGAACTAGATATGGCCCATATGTGTAGAAAGCACAGTTATTTTGTTCTGAGCAAGCTCACTCTCCTGGATCTATAGGAAACACAGTAGAATAGAATATTGCTCTTTTCTCAACAGCAGAGTATGTTTCTTGTAAGGTGAGCTAGTGTTTGTTTCCCATTCATAACATGAGTTGAATCACATGCCGGTTCTGTTCCTATGAGCAAGTGTTTTTTTTTTTTTTTTCTGGTAAGGAAAGTCACTATTGCGCTCCCGTTGCCCTACAAAGTGCAAATAGCACTTGCGTCTCTTCCCAGCAAGTACAGTGTATTGGACTGAAGAGAAGCTGCAGTCCATGTCAGTTTCCTATGCCGAGTTGAACTAGATATGGCCCGTGTGTGTAGGATGCACAGTTCTTTTGTTCTGAGCAAGCTCACTGTTCTGGCCCTATAGGAATCTCAGTAGAGTAGAAGAGTGCTCTTTTCTCAAAAGTTGAGTGTGTTTATTGTAAAGAGATCTAGTGTTTGTTTCCCATTCATAAACGAAATTGAATCCAATGCAGTTTCTGGTCCTACAAGCAAGAGTTGTTTTCTTGTAGGAAAGTGTGCTCCCCTTGCCATACACAGTGCAAATAGCACTCACGTCTGTTCCCAGCAAGTACAGTGTACTGGATTGAAGTGAAGCTACTATTCTTGTCAGTTTCCTAAGCAGAATTAAACTCGATATTGCGCATGTGTAGGAAGCACAGTTCTTTTTTTCTGAGCAGGCTCACTCTTCTGGCCCTATATGAAACACAGTAGAGTAGAAGTTTGCTCTTTTCTCCAAAGTAGAGTGTGTTTGTTTTAAGGAGAGCTAGTGTTTGTTTCCCATTCAATAACGGAGTTGAATCAAATGCAGTTTCTGGTTCTAAGAGCAAGAGTTGTTTTCCAGTAAGGAAAGTCACTATTGTGCTCCCCTAACCATAGACAGTGCAAATAGCACTCGGTCTGTTCTCAGCAAGTACAGTTTATTTACTGAAGAGAAGCTATTGTTCTTGTCAGTTTCCTAAGAAAAGTTGAAGTAGATATGGCCCGTGTGTTTAGGAAGCACAGTTCATTTGTTCTGAGCAAGCGCACTCTTCTGGCTCTATAGGAAACACAGTAGAGAAGACGAGTGCTCATTTCTAAAATGCAAGTGTGTTTCTTGTAAGGTGAGCTAGTGTTTGTTTCCCATTCATAAACAGAGTTGAATAAAATGCAGTTGCTACTCCTATGAGCAAGAGTTGCTTTCTGGTAAGGAAAGTCCCTTTTGCACTCCCATTGCCATACACAAAAAGTACAAAAAGCACTCGTGTCTCTTCCCAGCAAGAACAGTGTACTGAACTGAAGTGAAGCTACTATTCTTGTCAGTTTCCTAAGCAGAGCTGAACTAGACATGGTCCGTGTGTAGGAAGCACAGTTCTGTTTTTCTAAGCAAGCTCACTCTTCTTGCCCTATAGGAAACACAGTAGAGTAGAAGAGTGCTCTTTTCTCAAAAGCAGAGTGTGTTTCTTCTAAGACGATGTAGTGTTTGTTTCCCATTCATAAATGGAGTTGAATCACGTGCAATTTCTGGTCCTGCAAGCAAGAGTTGTTTTCTGGTAAGGAAAGTCACTATTGTGCTCCCTTTGCCATACATAGTACAAATAGCACTTGCGTCTGTTCCCAGCAAGTACAGTGTATTGGACTTAAGAGAAGGTACGGTTCTTGTCAGTTTCCTAAGCAGAGTTGAACTACATATGGCTAGTGGGTGTAGGAAGCACAGTTCTTTTGTTATGAGCAAGCTCAGTCTTCTGGCCCTATAGGAAGTACAGTAGAGTAGAATAGTGCTCTTTTCTCAAAAGCAGAGTGTGTTTCTTGTAAGACGAGGTAGTGTTTGTTTCTCATTCATAAAAGGAGTTGAATCACATGCAGTTTCTGGTCCTATGAGCAAGAGTTTTTTTCTTGTTAGGAAAGTCACTATTGTGATCCCCTTGCCATACACAGGGCAAACAGCACTCCCATCTGTTCCCAGCAAGTACACTGTATTGGACTGTAGAGAAGCTAAAGTTTTTGGCAGTTTCCTAAGCAGAGTTGAACTGAATAAGGCCCGTGTTTCTAGTAAGGACAGTTCTTTTGTTGTTTGCAAGCTCGCTCTCTGGCCCTATAGGAAACACAGAAGAGTAGAAGAGTGCTCTATTCTCTAAGGCAGAGTGTGTTTCTTGTAAGGCAAGTTAGTGTTTGTTTCCCATTCATAAACAGTGTTGAATAACATCCATTTTCTGGTCCTATGAGAAAGAGTTGTTTTCTTGTAAGGAAAGTCACTATTGCGTTCCCATTAACATACAAAGTGCAAATAGCACTGGCGTATGTCCCCAGCAAGTACACTGTATTAGACTGAAGAGAAACTACTGTTCTTGTCAGTTTCTTAAGCAGAGTCGAACTAGATATGGCGCTTGTGTGTAGGAAGCACAGTTCTTTTGTTCTGAGCAAGCTCACTCTTCTGGCCTTACAGGAAAAACAATTGAGTAGAAGAGTGCTCTTTTCTTAAAAGCAGAGTGTGTTTTTGTAGGGTAAGCTAGTGTTTGTTTCCCATTCAGAAATGGATTTGAATCAGATGCAGTTTCAGATCCTGTGAGCAAGAGTTTTTTTTTTAGTAAGGAAAGTCACAAATGTGTTCCCATTGACATACACAGTGCAAATACAAATAACATCTGTTCACAGCAAGTATAGTGTATTGGGTGAAGAGAAGCTACTGTTCTTATCACTTTTCTAAGCAGAGTTGAACTAGATATAGCCCGTGTGTCGGAAGCACATTTCTTTGTTCTGAGTAAGCTCATTGTTCTGGCCCTATAGGAAACACAGTACTGTAGAAGAGTGCTCTTTTCTCAAAAGCAGAGTGTGTTTATCATGAGGCAAGCTTGTGTTTGTTTCCCATTCATAAACGGTGTTGAATCACATGCAGTTTCTAATCCTACAAACAAGACTTGTTCTCTGGTAAGGAAAGTCACTATTGTGCTCCCAATGCCATACTCAGGGCAAATAGCACTCGCATCTGCTTCCAGCAAGTACAGTGTATTGGACTGAAGAGAAGCTACTATTCTTGTGAGTTTCCTAAGCAGAGTTGAACTAGATATTTCCCATGTGTGTAGGAAGCACAGTTCTGTTTTTCTGAGCAAGCTCACTCTTCTTACCCTATAGGAAACACAGTAGAGTAGAAGAGTACTCGTTTCTCAAAAGAAGAGTGTGTTTCTTCTAAGGAGAGCAAGTGTTTGTTTCCCATTCATAAACGGAGTTGAATCACATGCAATGTCTGTTCCTATGAGCAAGAGTTGTTTTCTAGTAAGGAAAGTCACTATTACGATCCCTTTGCCATATACAGTGCAAATGGCACTCACCACTGTTCCAGCAAGTACACTGTATTGGACTGAAGAGAAGCTACTGTTTTTGCAGTTTCCAAAGCAGAGTTGAACTGAATAAGGCCCGTATGTGTAGTAAGCACAGTTCTTTTGTTGTGAGCAAGTTCACTCTTCTGGCCCAATAGGAAACACAGTAGAGTAGAAGAGTGCTCTTTTCTCAAAAGCAGTGTGTGTTTCTTGTAAGGCTAGCTAGTGTTTGTATCCCATTCATAAACAGAGCTGAATAACATCCAGTTTCTAGTCCTATGAGCAACAGTTGTTTTCTTGTAAGGAAAGTCACTATTGCGCTCTCATTAACATACAAAGTGCAAATAGTACTCACGTGTGTTCCCAGCAAGTACACTGTATTGGACTGAAGAGAAGCTATTGTTCTTGTCAGTTTCCTAAGCAGAGTTGAACTAATTATTGCCCTTTTGTAGGAAGTACAGTTGTTTTGTTCTGAGTAAGCTCACTGTTCTGGCCCTATAGGAAACACAGTAGAATAGAAGAGTGCTCTTTTCTCAACAGCAGAGTGTGTTTCTTGTAAGGCGAGCTAGTGTTTGTTTCCCATTCATAAACGAAGTTGAATCTCAATCAGTTTCTGGGCTAAGAGCAAGAATTGTTTTCTGGTAAGGAAAGTCACTAATGTCCTCCCTTTGTCATACACAGCGCAAATAGCATTCACGTCTGTTCCCAGCAAGTACAGTGTATTGGGTGAAGAGAAGCTAATGTTCTTATCACTTTCATAAGTACAGTTGAACTAGATAGAACCTTGTGTGTCAGAAGTACATTTTGTTCTGAGTAAGCTCACTGTTCTGGCCCTATAGGAAACACAGTAGAGTAGAGGTTTGCTCTTTCTCCAAAGCAGAATGTGTTTATTGTAAGGAATGCTAGTGTTTGTTTTTCTTTCATAAACGGAGTTGAATCACATGAAGTTTCTGGTCCTAAAAGCAAGAATTGTTTTCTGGTAAGGAAAGTCACTATTTTGCTTCCATTGACATACACAGTGCAAATACCACTTGGTCTGTTCCCAAAAGTAGAGTGTGTTGAACTAAAGAGAAGCTACTGTTCTTGTCAGTTTCCTAAGTAGAGCTGAACTAGATATGGCCCATGTGTGTAGGACGCAGAGTTCTTTTGTTGTGAGCAAGCTTACTCTTCTGGCTCTATAGAAAGTACAGTAGAGCAGAAGAGTGCTCTTTTATCAAATGCAGAGTATGTTTCTTTAAGGCGAGCTTGTGTTTGTTTCCCATTCATAATCGGAGTTGAATCACATGCAGTTTCTGGTCCTATGAGCAAGAGTTTTTTTTTTGGTAAGGAAAGTCACTAGTGTGCTCACCTTGCCATACACAGTGCAAATAGCACTCGTGTCTGTTTCCAACAAGTACAGTGTTTTTACTGAAGAGAAGCTATTGTTCTTGTCAGTTTCCCAAGCAGAGTTGAACTAGATCCGGCCCTTGGTTTTAGGAAGCACAGTTCTTTGTTTGGAGTAAGCTCACTCTTCTGGCCCTATAGGAAACACAGTAGAGAAGAAGAATGCTCATTTCTAAAATGCAAAGTGTGTTTCTTGTAAGGCGAGCTAGTGTTTGTTTCCCATTCATAAATGGAGTAGAATGAAATGCAGTTTCTGGACCTATGAGCAGTAGTTGTTTTCTGGTTAGGAAAGTCACTATTGCGCTCCCACTATCATACACAGTACAAATAGTACTCGCATATGTTCCCAGCAAGTACAGTGTATTTACTGAAGAGAAGCTACTGTTCTTGTCAGTTTCCTAAGCAGAATAGAACTAGATATTGCCCGTGTGTAGGAAGCACAGTTCTTTTTTTCTGAGCAAGCTCACTCTACTGGCCCTATAGGAAACACAGTAGAGTAGAAGAGTGCTCTTTCCTCAAAAGCAGAGTGTGTTTCTTCTAAGGCAATGTAGTATTGGTTTCCCATTCATAAACGGATTTGAGTCACATGCAGTTTCTGGTCCTACAAACAAAACTTGTTTTCTGGAAAGTAAAGTACTATTATGCTCCCATTGCCATACACAGTGCAAAGAGCACTCACGTCTGTTCCCAGCAAGTACAGTGTATTGGACTGATGAAGCTACTGTTCTTGTCAGTTTCCTAAGCAGAGTTGAATTAGATACAAACCTTGAGTGTATGAACCACAGTTCTTTTGTTTGGAGGAGGCTCACTCTTCTGGTCCTATAGGAAACACAGTAAAGTACAAGAGTGCTCTTTTATCAAAACCAGAGTGCGTTTCCTGTAAGGCAAGCCTGTGTTTGTTTCCCTTCATAAACCGAGTTGAATCACATTCTCTTTCTGGTCCTATGAGCAAGAGTTTTTTTCTGGTAAGTAAAGTCACTATTGTTCTTTCATTGCCATACACAGTGCAAATAGCACTCACGTCTGTTCACAGCAAGTACAGTGTATTGGACGGAAGAGAAGCTACACTTCATGTCAGTTTCCTAAGCAGAGTTGAACTAGATATGGCCCGTGTGTAGGAAGCACAATTCTTTTGTTCTGAGCAAGCTCACTCTTCTGGCCCTTTAGGAAACACAGTAGGGTAGAAGAGTGCTCTTTTCTCAAAAGAAGAGTGTGTTTCTCGTAAGGCCAGCTAGTGCTTGTTTCCCATTCATAAACAGAGTTGAATCACATGCAAATTCTGGTCCTAAAAACAAGAATTTTTTTCTGATAAGGAAAGTCACTATTGTGCTCCAATTGCCACATACAGTGCAAATGGCACTCATGTCTATTCCCAGCAAGTACAGTGTATTAGACTGAAGTGAACCTACTGTTCTTATAGGAATCTTAAGCAGAGTAGAACTAGATATTGCCCGTGTGTAGGAAGCACAGTTCTTTTTTTCTGAGCAGGCTCACTGTTCTGGCCCTATAGGAAACACAGTAGAGTAGAAGAGTGCTCTTTTCTCAAAAGCAGAGTGTGTTTCTTCTAAGGCGATATAGTGTTGGTTTCCCATTCATAAACGGATTTGAATCACATGCAGTTTCTGGTCCTACACACAAGACTTGTTTTCTGGAAAGTAAAGTCACTATTATGCTCCCAATACCATACCAAGTGCAAATAGTACTCACATCTGTTCCCAGCAAGTACAGTGTATTGGACGGAAGTGAAGCTACTGTTTTTGACAGTTTCCTAAGCAGAGCTGAACTAGATATTACCCATGTGTAGGAAGCACAGTTCTGTTTTACTGAGCAAGCTCACTCTTAAGGCCCTATAGGAAAAACAGTAGAGTACAAGAGTGCTTTTTTCTCAAAAGCAGAATGTGTTTTTTCTAAGGCGATGTAGTGTTTGTTTCCCATTCATAAAAGGAGTTGAATCACATGCAGTTTCTGGTCCTAGGAACAAGAGTTGTTTTCCGGTAAGGAAAGACACTATTGTGCTCCCATTGCCATATACAGTGCAAATGGCACTCACGACTGGTCCCAGCAAGTACACTGTATTGGACTGAAGAGAAGCTACAGTTCATAACAGTTTCCTAAGCTGAGTTGAACATGATATGGCCTGTGTGTGTAGGAAGCACAGGTCTTTTGTTCTGAGCAAGCTCACTCTTCTGGCCCTTTCGGAAACACGGTAGAGTAGAAGAGTACTCTTTTCTCAAAAGCAGAGTGTGTTTTTCCTAAGGCATTCTAGTGTTTGTTTAACATTCATAAATGGAATTTAATCACATGCAGTTTCTGGTCCTACAAACAAGACTTTTTTCTGGTAAGGAAAGTCACTATTGTGCTCCAATTGCCATACTCAGGGCACATAGCACTCCCGTCTGTTCCCAGCAAGTACAGTGTATTGGACAGAAGAGAAGCTACTGTTCTTGCCAGTTTCGTAAGCAAAGTTGAACTAGATTTGTCCCGTGAGTGTATGATGCACAGTTCTTTTGTTCTGAGGAGGCTCACTCTTCTGGCTCTATAGGAAACACAGTAGAGTAGAAGAGTGCTCTTTTCTCAAAAGCACAGTGGGTTGCTTGTAAGGCAAGCATGTGATTGTTTCCCTTTCATAAACGGAGTGGAATCACATGCAGTTTCTGTTCCTATGAGCAAGAGTTGTTTTCTGGTAAGGAAAGTCAGTAATGCCCTCCCATTGTCATACACAGTACAAAAAGCCCTAGCGTCTGTTCTGAGCAAGTATAGTGTATTGGACTGAAGAAAAGTTACTGTTCTTGCCAGTTTCCTAAGCAGAGTTGAAATAGATATGGCCCATGTGTGCAGGAAGCACAGTTCTTTTGTTCTGAGCAAGCTCACTGTTTTGGCCCTATAGAAAACACAGTAGAGTAGAAGAGTGCCGTTTTCTCAAAAGCAGAGTATGTTTCTTTAAGGCGAGCTTGTGTTTGTTTCCCATTCATAAATGGAGTTGAATCACATGCAGTTTCTGGTCCTAAGGGCAAGAGGTGTTTTCTGGTAAGGAAAGTCACTATTGCGCTCCCCTTCCCATACACAGTGCAAATAGCACTCGCGTCTGTTCCCAGCAATTACACTGTATTGGACTGAAGAGAAGCTACTGTTTTTGGCAGTTTCCTAAGGAAAGTTAAACTGCTAAGGCCCGTGTGTGTACTAGGCACAGTTCTTTTTTTGTGAGCAAGCTCACTCTTCTGGCCCAATAGGAAACACAATAGAGGAGAAGAGTGCTCTTTTCTCAAAAGCAGAGTGTGTTTCTTGTAAGGCGAGCTAGTGTTTGTTTCCCATTCATAAACGGAGTTGAATCACATGCAGTTTCTGGTCCTATGTGCAAGAGTTGTTTTCTGCTAAGGAATGACACTATTGTGCTCCCATAGCCATACACAGTACAAATTGCACTAATGTCGGTTCCCAGCATATACAGTGTATTGGACTGAATACAAGCTACTGTACTTGTCAGTTTCCAAAGCAGAGTTGAATTAGATATGGCCCGTGTGTAGGAAAAACATTTCTTTTGTTCTGAGCAAGCTCATTCTTCTGGCCCTATAGTTTACACAGTAGAGTAGAAGAGTGATCTTTTCTCAAAAGAAGAGTGTGTTTCTTGTAACGCGAACTAGTGTTTGTTTCCCATTCAGAAACGGAGTTGAATCACATGCAGTATCTAGTTCGTACTAGCACGAGTTGTTTTTTGGTAAGGAAAGTCCCTAATGTGCTCAAATTGCCAAACACAGGGCTAATAGCACTCGTGTCTGTTTCCAGCAAGTACAGTGTATTGGACTGAAGAGAAGGTACGGTTTTGGCAGTTTTAAGCAGAGTTGAACTAGATATGGCCTTTGTGTGTAGGAAGCACAGTTCTTTTGTTCTGAGCAAGCTCACTCTTCTGGCAGTATAGGAAATACAGTAGAGTAGAATAGTGCTCTTTTCTCAAAAGCAGAGTGTGTTTCTTGTAAGACGATGTAGTGTTTGTTTCCCATTCTTAAAAGGAGCTGAATCACACGCAGTTTCTTTTCCTATGGGCAAGAGTTTTTTTCTGGTAAGGAAAGTCACTACTGTGCTCCCTTTGCCATACATAGTGCAAATAGCAGTCGCATCTGTTCCCAGCAAGTACAATATATTGGACTAAAAAGAAGCTGCAATCCATGTCAGTTTCTTATGCAGAGTTTAACTAGATATAGCTTGCGTGTTAGGAAGCACAGTTGTTTTGTTCTGAGAATGCTCACAGTTCTGGCCCTATATGAACTTCAGTAGAGTAGAAGAGTGCTCTTTTCTCAAAATCAGAGTGTGTTTCTTGTAAGTCGGGCTTGTGTTTGTTTCCCATTCTTAAACAGAGTTGAAACACATGCAGTTTCTGGTCCTATGAGCAAGAGTTGTTTTCTGGTAAGGAAAGTCACTATTGTGCTCCCCTTGCCATACACAGGGCAAATAGCACCCGCGTCTGTTCCCAGCAAGTACAGTGTACTGGACTAAAGTGAAGTTACTCTTCTTGTCAGTTTCTTAAGCACAGCTGAACTAGATATTGCCCGTGTTTATGAAGCACAGTTTTTTTTTCTGAGCAGGCTCACTCCTCTGCCACTATAGGAAATACAGTTGAGTAGAAGAGTGCTCTTTTCTCAAAAGCAGGGTGTGTTTATTGTAAGGAGAGCTAGTGTTTGTTTCCCATTAATAAACGGAGTTGATTCAAATGCAGATTCTGATCCTATGAGCAAGAGTTGTTTTCTGGTAAGGAAAGTTACTATTGAGCTTCCTTTGCCATACACAGTGCAAAGAGCACTTGCCTCTGTACTCAGCAAGTACAGTGTATTGGACTGAAGAGAAGCTTCTCTTCTTGTCAGTTTCCTAAGCAGATTTGAACTAGATATGGCCCGAGTGTGTAGAAAGCACAGTTCTTTTGTTCTGAGCTTTTCACCCTTCTGACTGCCTAGGAAACACAGTAGAGTAGAAGAGTGCTCTTTTCTCAAAAGCAGAGTCTGTTACTTGTAAGGCTAGCGAGTGTTTGTTTTCCACTCAAAAACGGAGTTGAATCTCATGAAGTTTCTGGTCCTACAAGGAAGAGATATTTTCTGTTTAGGAAAGTCACTACTGCTCTCCCAGTGCCATACACAATGCAAAGAGCACTCGCGTCTGTTTCCAGCATGTACAGTGTATTGGACTGAACAGAAACTACAGTTCTTGTCAGTTTCCTCAGCAGAGTGGAACTAGATATGGCCCGTGTGTAGGAAGCACAGTTCCTTTGTTCTGAACAAACTCACTTGTCTGGCCCTATAGGAAACAGAGTAGAGTAGAAGAGTGCTCTTTTCTCAAAAGCAGAGTGTGTTTCTTGTAAGGTGAGCTAGTTTTTTTTCTCATTCATAAATAGAGTTGAATCACATGCAGTTTCTTTTCCTAACAGCAAGAGTTGTTTTCTCTAAGGAAAGTCACCTTTGTGCTCCCATGCCACTGTAAATAGCACTCGCATCTGTTCCAAGCAAGTACAGTGTATTGAACTGAAGAGAAGCTACTGTTCTTTTCAGTTTCCTAAGCAGAGTTGATCTAGATATGGCCCGTGTGTTTAGGAAGCACAGTTTTTTGTTGTGAGCAAACTCACTGTTCTGGCCTTATAGGAAACACAGTATTGTAGGAGAGTGCTCTTTTCTCAAAAGCAGAGTGTGTTTCTTGAAAGGCAAGCTAGTGATTGTTTCCCATTCACAAACGGAGTTGATTCACATGCAGTTTCTGGTCCTATGAGCAAGAGTTGTTTTGTGGTAAGGAAAGTCATTATTGTGCTCCAATTGCCATACACAGTGAAAATATCCCTCGCATCTGTTCCCAGCAAGTACAGTGTATTCGACTGAAGAGAAGCTACTGTTCTTGTCTGTTTCCTAAGTAGAGTTCAACTAGATATGGCCATTTTGTCTAGGTATCACAGTTTTTTTTTTTCTCAACAAGCTCACTGTTTTGGCCCTGTAAAAAACAAGGTAGAATAGAAGAGTTCTCTTTTCTCAAAAGCAGAGTGTGTGTCTTCTAAGGCGAGCTTGTGTTTGTTTCCCATTCAGAAATGGAGTTGAACAACATGAAGTATCTGGTCCTATGAGCAAGAGATGTTTTCTGTTTAGAAAAGTCACTATTGCTCGCCCAGTGCCATACATAGTGCAAATAGCACTCGCGTCTGTTTCCACCAACTACAGGGTATTGGACTGAACAGAAGCTACAGTTCTTGTCAGTTTCCTCAGCAGAATTGAACTACATATTTCCCTTGTGTGTAGGAAGCAAAGTTCTTTTGCTCTGAGCAAGCTCAATCTTCTGGCCCTATAGGAAACAGAGTAGAGTAGAAGAGTGCCTTTTCTCAAAAGCCGAGTGTGTTTCTTGTAAGGCAAGCTAGTGTTTGTTTCCGATTCATAAACAGAGTGGAATCACATGCGTTTCTGGTCCTACAAGTAGGAGTTGTTTTCTGCTAAGGAAAGTCACTATTGCACTCCCATGCCAGTGGAAATAGCACTCGCGTCTGTTCCAAGCAAGTACAGTGTACTGGACTGAAGAGAAGCTATTGTTCTTGTCAGTTTTTTAAGCAGAGTTGAACTAGATATGGCCCGTGTGTGTAGGAAGCACAGTTATTTGTTCTGAGCAAGCTCACTGATCTGGACCTATAGGAAACACTGTAGAGTAGAAGAGTGCTCTTTTCTCTAAAGCAGAGTGTGTTTCTTAGAAGGTGAGCTAGGGTTTTTTCCCATTTTTAAATGGATTTGTATCACACGCCATTCCTGGTCCTACAAGCAAGAGTCGTTTTCTGGTAAGAAAAGCCACTGTTGCCTTCCCATTGCAATACATAGGGCATATAGTTCTTTCGTATTTTCCCAGCAAGTACAGTGTATTTGACTGAAGAGAAGCTACTGTCCTGTCAGTTTCCTAAGCAGAGTTGAACTAGTTATGTGACATTTGTGTAGGAAGCATAGTTCTTTTATTCTGAGCAAGCTCACTGTTCTGGCCCTATAAGAAACACAGTAGAGTAGAAGAGTGCTCTTTCCTCAAAAGCAGAGTGTGGTTCTTGTAAGGCCACATAGTGCTTGTTTCCCATTCATAAACGGAGTTGAATCGCATACAGTTTCTGGTCCTACGAGCAACCGTTATTTTCTGGTAAGGAAAGTCACTATTGTGCTCCCATTGCCATACACAGTGCAAATAGCACTCTCGTCTGTTCCCAGCAAGTACAGTGTATTGGATTGAAGAGAAGCTACTCTTCATTTCTGTTTCCTAAGCAGAGTTGCACTAGATATGGAACGTGTGTGTAGGAGGCACAGTTATTTTGTTCTGAGCGTGCTCACTCATCTGGCCCATTAGAAACACAGTAGAGTAGAAGAGTGCTCCTTTCTCAAAAGCAGAGTGTGTTTCTTATAAAGCGAGCTAGCGTTTCTACCGCATTCAAAAACGGAGTTGAATCACATGATTTTCCTGGGCCTACGAGCAAGAGTTGTTTTCTGGAAAGGAAAGTCACTACTGTGTTCCTTTTGCCATACACAGAGCCAATAGCACTCGCATCTGTTCTCAGCATTACAGTGTATTGTACTGAAGAGAAGCTACCATTCTTGTCAGTTTCCTAAACAGAGTTGAACTAAATATGGTTCGTGTGTGTAGGAAGCAAGGTTCTTTTTTTCTGAGCAAGATCAAAGTTCTGGCACTATAGGAAACACTGTAGAGTAGAAGAGTGCTCTTTTCTCAAAAGCAGAGTGTGTTTTTTGTAATGTGAGCTACTGTTTCTTTCTCATTCATCAACGGAGTTGAATCACATGCAGTTTCTGGTCCTACGAAAAAGAGTTGTTTTCTGCTAAGGAAAGTCACTATTGTGCATCCATTGCCTCACACAGTGCAAGTAGCACTCGCATCTGTTCCCTGCAAGTACAGTGCAATGGACTGAAGAGAAGCTACTGTTCTTGTCAGTTTCCTAAGCAGAGTTGAACTAGATATGGCCCGTGTGTGTAGGAAGTACATTTCTTTTTTTGTGAGCAAGCTCACTGTTCTGGCCCTATAGGAAACACAGTAGAGTACAAGAGTGCTGTTTTCTCATAAGCAGAGTGTGTTTCTTGTAAGACGTGCAAGTGTTGGTTTCCCATTTATAAACGGAGTTGAATCACATGCACTTTGTGGTCCTAGGAGCAAGAGTTGTTTTCTTTTAAGGAAAGTCACTATTGTGCTCCCATTGCCATACACAGTGCAAATAGCACTCGCGTCTGTTAACAGCACATACAGTGTATTGGACTGAAAAGGAACTACTGTTGTTGTCAGTTTCCTAAGCAGAGTTGAACTAGTAATAGCCCGTGTGTGTAGGGAGCTAAGTTGTTTTTTTCTGAGCAAGCTCACTTTTCTGGTCCTATATGTAACACAATAGATTAGATGTGGGCTTCTTTCTCAAAAGCAGAGTGTCTTTCCTGTAAGGCGAGCTTGTCTTGGTTTCCACTACATAAACGGGGTTGAATCACATTCAATTTCTTCTACTATAATCAAAAGTTGTTTTCTGGTAAGGAAAGTCACTATTGTGATCCCATTGCCATACACAGTGCAAATAGCACTCACGTCTCTTCCCAGCAAGTACAGTGTATTGGATGGAAGAGAAGCTACTGTTCTGGTCAGTTTCTTAACGACAGTTGAACACAATATGGTCCGTGTGTCTAGAAAGCACAGTTCTTTTGTTCTGAGCAAGCTCAATTTTCTGTCCCAATAGGAAACATAGTAGAATAGAAGAGTGCTCTTTTATCAAAAGCATTGTGTGTATCTTGTAAGGTGAGTTAGTGTTGGTTTCACATTCATAAACGAAGTTGAATCACATGCAGTTTCTGGTCCTACAAGCAAGAGTTGTTTTCTGGTAAGGAAAATCATTATTGCGCTACTATGGCCATGCACAATGGAAGTAGCACTCGCATCTGTTTCAAGCAAGTACAGTGTATTGGAATGAAGAGAATGTACTGTTCTTTTCAGTTTCCTAAGCAGAGTTGAACTAGATATGTTACGTGTGTGTAGGAAGCACAGTTCTTTTTTTCTGAGCAGGCACACTGTTTTGGCCCTATAGGAAACACAGTTGAGTAGAAGAGAGCTCTTTTCTCAAAACCACAGTGTGTTTCTTGGAATACAAGCTAGAGTTTGTTTCCTATTAATAAACGCAGTTGAATCATATGCAGTTTCTGGTCCAACAAGCAACAATTGTTTTCTAGTAAGGAAAGTCACTATTGCGCTCCCATTGCCATACACATTGCAAATAGCACTCACGTCTGTTCCCTGCAAATACAGTGCATTGGACTGAAGAGAAGTTACTGTTCTTGTCAGTTCCCTAAGCAGAGTTGAACTAGTTATGGCACGTGTGTTTAGGAAGCACAGTTCTTTTGTTCTGAGCAAGCTCACTGTTTTTTGGCAGTATAGGAAACACAGTAGAGTAGAAGAGTGCTCTTTTCTCAAAAGCAGAGTGTGTTTCTTGGAAGGCGAGCAAGAGTTCGTTTCCCATTCATAAACACAGTTGAATCATATACAGTTTCTGATCCAACGAACAAGAGTAGTTTTCTGGTAAGGAAAGTCACTATTGCGCTCCCATTGCCATACACAGTGCAAATAGCACTCGCGTCTGTTCCAAGCAAGTACAGTGTATTGGACTGAAGAGAAGCTACTGTTCTTATCAGTTTCCTAAGGAGAGTTAACTAGATATGGCCCGTGTTTAGGAAGCACAGTTCTTTTTTTCTGAGTAAGCTCCCTCTTCTGGCCCTGTGGGAAACACAGTAGAGTAGAAGAGTGCTCATTTATCTAAAACAGAGTGTGTTTCTTGTAAGGCGCGCTAGTGTTTCTTTCCCTTCACAAACAGAGTTGAATCACATTCATTTTCTTGTACTACAAGCAAGAGTTGTTTCTGGTAATGAAAGTCACTATTGAGCTCCTGTTGTAATACACAGTGCAAAGAGCCCTCGCGTCTGTTCCAATCAGGTACAGTGTATTGGACTGAAGAGAAGCAAATGTTCTTGTCAGTTTCCTAAGCAGAGTTGAACTAGATATGCCCCGAGTGTGTAGGAAGAATAGTTGTTTTGTTCTGAGCAAGCTAAGTGTTCTGGCTCTATAAAAAATACAGTAGAGTAGAAGAGTGCTCTTTTCTCAAAAGCAGAGTGTGTTTCTTCTAAGCCGAGCTAGTGTTTCTTTTCCTTCATAAACAGAGTTGAATCACATTCATTTTCTCATACTATGAGCAAGAGTTGTTTCTGGTAATGAAAGTCACTATTGCGCTCCTGTTGTCATACACAGTGCAAAGAGCCCTCGCGTCTGTTCCAAGCAAGTACAGTGTATTGTACTGAAGAGAAGCAACTGTTCTTGTCAGTTTCCTAAGCAGAGTTGAACTAGATATGCCCCAAGTGTGTAGGAAGAATAGTTGTTGTGTTCTGAGCGAGCTAAGTGTTCTGGCTCTATAAAAAATACAGTAGAGTAGAAGAGTGCTCTTTTCTCAAAAGCTGAGTGTGTTTCTTGTAAAGCGAGTTAGTGTTTGTTCCCCATTCATAAACGGAGTAAAATCACTTGCAGTTTTTGGAATTACAAGCAAGTGTTGTTTTATGGTAAGGAAAGTCACTATTGTCCTCCCTTTGCCATACATAGTGCAAATAGAACTCGAGTCTGTTCACAGCAGGTGCAGTGTATTGGACTGAAGAGAAGCTACTGATCTTGTCAGTTTAATATGCAGAGATGAACCTGACATTGCCCGTGTGTGTAGGAACAACAGTTCTTTTGTTCTGAGCATGCTCACTGCACTGGCCTTATAGGAAACAGAGTAGAGTAGAAGAGTGCTCTTTTGTCAAAAGCAGAGTGTGTTTCTTAAAAGGTGAGCTAGCGTTTGTTTCCCGTTCATATGCGAAGTTGAATCACATCCAATTTCTGGTCCTACAGGCAAGAATTGTTTTCTGGTAAGGAAAGTCACTATTGCACTCCCTTTGCCATACACAGAGCAAATAGCACTTGCGTCTGTTCCCAGCAAGTAGAGTGTATTGGACTGAAGAGGAGCTACTGTTCTTTTGGGTTTCCTAAGCAGAGTAGAACTCGATATTTCCTGTGTGTGTAGGAAGCACAGTTCTATTGTTCTGAGCAAGCTCAGTCCTCTGGCCCTATAGGAAACAGAGTAGAGCAGAAGTGTGCTCTTTTCTCAAAAGCAGAGTGTGTTTCCTGTAAGGCGAGCTAGTGTTTGTTTCCCATTCATAAATGGAGTTGAATCACATTCAGTTTCTGCTCCTACAAGCAAGACTTGTTTTCTAGTAATGAAAGTCACTAATGAGCTCCCATTGCAATACACAATGCAAATAGCACTTGCATCTGTTCACAGCAAATACAGTGTATTAGACTGAAGAGAAGCTACTGTTCTTGTCATTTTCCTATGCAGAGTTGAAGTAGATAAGCCTCGTGTGTGTAGGAAGCACAATTCTTTTGTTCTGAGCAAGCTCACTGTTCTGGAACTATAAGAAACACCGTAGAGTAGTAGAGTGCTATTTTCTCAAAAGAAGAGTGTGTTTCTTGTAAGGCAAGCTAATGTTTGTTTCCCATTCAGAAACATTGTTGAATCACATGCAGTTTCTGGTTCTATGAGCAGGAGTTGTTTTCTGGTAAGAAAAGTCACGATTGTGCTTCTGTTGTCATACAAAGTGCAAGTAACACTCGCGTATGTTCCCAACAAATACAGTGTAAAGGACTAAAGAAAAGCTACAGTTTTTGTCAGTTTCCTAACCGAATTGAACTAAATTATGAGCGTGTGTGTAGGAAGCACAGTTCTTTACTTCTGAGCAAGCTCACTCTTCTGGTCCTATAGTAAAACAGTAGAGTA
This sequence comes from Peromyscus eremicus, assembly GCF_949786415.1. Lineage (NCBI taxonomy): Eukaryota > Metazoa > Chordata > Mammalia > Rodentia > Cricetidae > Peromyscus > Peromyscus eremicus. The sequence continues at coordinate 197,706,880 of NC_081416.1, forward strand.
GAAGAGTGCTCTTTTCTCAAAAGCAGAGTTTATTTCGTGTAAGCCGAGCTAGTGTTTGTTTCCCATTCATAAACGGAGTTCAATCACATTCAGTTTCTGGTCCTATGAGCAAGAGTTGTTTTCTGGTAAGGAAAATGACTAATGTGCTCCCATTGCCATAAACAGTGCAAATAGCATTCATGTCTGTTCCAAGCAAGTAGAGTGTATTTGACTGAAGAGATGCTACTGTTCTTGTCAGTTTCCTAAGCAGAGTTGAACTAGATATGGCCAGTGTGTGTAGGAAGCACAGTTCATTTGTTCTGAGCAAGCTCACTCTTTTGGCCCTGTAGGAAACACAGTAGAGCAGAACAGTGCTCTTTTCTCAAAAGCAGAGTGTGTTTCTTGTATGGCGAGCTAGGGTTTGTTTCCCATTCATAAACGGAGTTGAATATTATGCAGTTTCTGGTCCTATGAGCAAGAGTTGTTTTCTGGTAAGAAAAGTCACGTTTGTGCTCCCATTGCCATAACCAGTGCAGAAAGCACTCTCGTTTCTTCCCAGCAAGTACAGTATATTGGACTGAAGAGAAGCTATTTTTCTTGTGAGATTCATAAGCAGAGTTGAATTAGATATCTTGTGTGTGTCAAGGAAGCGCATTTTTTTTTTGTTATGAGCAAGCTCATTCTTATGGCCCTATAGGAAACACAGTAGAGTAGAAGAGTGCTCAATTCTCAAAAGCAGAGTGTGTTTCTTGTAAGGCGAGCTAGTGTTTGTTTCCCATTCATAAACGGAGTTCAATCACATGGAGTTTCTGTTCCTAGGGTCAAGAGATGTTTTGTGGTAAAAAAAGAAGTCACTATTTTGCACCATACACAGTGCAAATAGCACTTGCGTCTGTTCCTAGCAAGTACAGTGTATTGGATTGAAGAGAAGCTGCTCTTTTTGTCAGTTTCCTGAGCAGAGTTGAACTAGAAATGGCCCTTTTGTATAGGTAGCACAGTTTTTTTTTGTTCTCATCAAGTTCACTGTTCTGTCTCTGTAGGAAACACAGTAGAATAGAAGGTGCTCTTTCCTCAAAGGCAGAGTTTGTTACTTGTAAAGTGAGCTAGTGTTTGTTTCTCATTCATATACGAAGTTGAATCACATGCAATTTCTGGTCCTAGAAGCAAGGGTTTTTTTCTGGTAAGGAAAGTCACTATTTTGCTCCCTTTGCCATACCAAGCACAAACAGCACTTGTGTCTGTTCCCACATAGTACAGTGTATTGGACTGAAGAGAAGCTACTGTTCTTATCAGTCTCTTAAGCAGAATTGAACTAGATATTGCCCGTGTGTGTAGGAAGCACAGTTCTTTTGTTCTGAGCAAGCTCACTCTTGTTGCCCTATAGGAAACACAGTAGAGTAGAATAGTGCTCTTTTCTCCAAAGCAGAGTGTTTTTCTTGTAAGGAGAGCTAGAGTCTGCTTCCCATTCATAAACTGAGTTGAATCACATGCAGTTTCTGGCCCTACAAGCAAGAGGTTTTTTTTTGTTAAGCAAAGTCACTATTGCGCTCCCGTTGTCATACAGTGTGCAAATAGCCCTCGTGTCTGTTCCCAAAAAGTACAGTGTATTGGACTGAAGAGAAGCTACTGTTATTGTCAGTTTCCTAAGCAGAGTTGAACTAGATATGGCACGTGTGTGTAGGAAGCACAGTTCTTTTGTTCTGAGAAAGCTTACTCTTCTGTCCCTATCAGAAACACAGTAGAGAAAGAGAGTTCTCTTTTCTTAAAAGCAGAGTTTGTTTCTTGTAAGGCGAGTTAGTGTTTATTTACCACTCATAAACACAGTAAAATCACATGCAGTTTCTTGAACTACGAGCAAGAGTTGTTTTATGGTAAGGAAAGTAAATATTTTGCTCCCTTTGCCATACACAGTGTAAATAGCACTCTCGTCTGTTCCCAGCAAGTACAGTGTATTGGACTGAAAAGAAGCTACTGATCTTGTCAGTTTCCTAAGCAGAGTTGAACCAGATATTGCCCCTATGTGTATGAACTACAGTTCTTTTTTTCTGAGTAAGCTCACTCTTCTGGCCCTAAAGGAAACAGAGTAGAGTAGAACAGTGTTCTTTTCCCAAAGCAGAGTGTGTTTCTTGTAAGGAGAGCTAGTGTTTTTTTCACATTCATATACAATGTTGAATCACATGCAGTTTCTGGTCCTACAAGCAAGAATTGTTTTCTTGTAAGGAAAGTCACTATTGAGCTGCCATTGCCATACAGAGTGCAATTAGCACTCTTGTCTCTTCCCAGTCCAATACACTGTACTGAAGAGAAGCTGCAGTTCTTTTCAGTTTCCTAATCAGAGTTGAACTAAAAATAACACTTTTGTCTAGGTAGCACAGTTTTTTTGTTCTCATCATGCTCACTGTTCTGGCCCTGTAGGAAGCACAGTAAAATAGAAGAGTGCTCTTTTCTCAAAAGCAGAGTTTGTTTCTTGTATGACGAGCTACTGTATGGGAACATTCATAAACGGAGTTTAATCACATCCAGTTTCTGGTCCTATGAGCAAGAGTTGTTTTTTGGTAAGGAAAGTCACTATTGCGCTCCCATTGCCATACACAATCCAAAAAGCACTCGGTCTCTTCCCAGCAAGTAGAGTTTATTGGACTGAAGAGAAGCTACTGTTCTTGTCAGTTTCCAAGGCAGAGTTGAACTAGATATGGCCCGTGTGTAGGAAGCAGTGTTCTTTTGTTCTTTGCAAGCTCGCTGTTCTGGCTCTATGAAAATCACTGTGGAGTAGAAGAGTGCACTTTCCTCAAAAGCAGAGTGTGTTTCTTGTAAGGCGAGCTAGTGTTTGTTTTCCATTCATAAATGGAGTGCAATCACATGCAGTTTCTGGTCCTACAATCAAGAGTTGTTTTCTGGTAAGGAAAATAACTAATGTGCTCCCATTGCCATACACAGTGCAAATAGCCCTCGCGTCTGTTCCCAGCAAGTACAGTGTATTGGACTGAAGAGAAACTACTGTTCTTATCAGTTTCCTAAGCAGAGTTGAACTAGATATTGCCCGTGTGTGTAGAAAGCACAGTTCTTTTGTTCTGAGCAAGCACACTGCTCTGGCCACATAGGAAACACAGCAGAGTAGACGTGTGCTCTTTGCTCAAAAGCAGAGTGTGTTTCTTGAAGGGGAGCTAGTGTTTGTTTCCCATTCATAAACAGAGTTGAATCACATGCAGTTTCTGGTCCTATGATCCAGTTTGTTTTCTGGTAAGGAAAGTCACTGTTGCTCTCCAAATGATATACACCATGAAAATAGCCCTCGCGTCTGTTCCCAGCAAGTAGAGAGTATTGGACTGAAGAGAAGCTACTGTTCTTATCAGTTTCCTAAGCAGAGTTGAACTAGATATTGCCACTGTGTGTAGGAAGCACAGTTTTTTGGTTTTGAGGAAGCTCACACTTCTGACCCTATAGTAAACACAGCAGAATAGGAGTGTGCTCTTTTCTCAAAAGCAGAGTTTGTTTCTTGGAAGGAGAGCTAATGTTTGTTTCCTTTTCATAAACGGAGTTGAAACACCTGCAGTTTCTGGTCCTATGAGCCAGTTTTGTTTTCTGGTAAGGAAAGTCACTATTGCGCTCCCTTTGCTATATACAGTGCAAAAAGCACTCGCGTCTCTTTCCAGCAAGTACAGTGTATTGGACTGAAGAGAAGCTATTGTTCTTGTCATTTTCCTAAGCAGAGTTGAACTAGATATGGCCCGTGTGTGTAGGAAGCACAGTTCTTTTGTTCTGAGCAAGCTCAATGTTCTATCCTTATAAGAAACACAGAGAAGTAGATGAGTGCACTCTCATCAAAAGCAGAGTGTGTTTCTTGTAAGGCGACCTAGGCTTTGTTTCCCATTCATAAACAGAGTTGAATGGCAGGCAGTGCCTGGACCTACAATCAAGAGTTGTTTTCTGGTAAGGAAAATCACTAATGTGCTCCCATTGCCTTACACTGTGCAAACAGCACTCGTGACTCTTCCCAGCAAGTACAGTGTATTGGGCTGAAGAGAAGCTACTGTTCTTATCAGTTTCCTAAGCAGAGTTGAACTAGATATTGCTCGTATGTATGTAGGAAGCACAGTTCTTTTGTTCTTGGCAGGCATACTTTTCTGGACCTATAGGAAACACAGTAGAGTAGATTTGTGCTCTTTTCTCCAAAACAGAGTGTGTTTCTTGTATGGCGAGCTAGTGTTTGTTTCCCATTCATAAGCGAAGTTGAATCACATGCAGTTTCTGGTCCTATGAGCAAGAGTTGTTTTCTGGTAAGGAAAGTCACACTTTGTCTCCAAATGCTATACACCGTAAAAATAGTACTCGTGTATATTCCCAGCAAGTACAGAGTATTGGACTGAAGAGACGCTACTGTTCTTATCAGTTTCCTAAGCAGAGTTGAACTAGATATTGCCCGTGTGTGTAGCAAGCAGAGTTCTTTTACTGGGCAAGTTCACTGCTCTAGCCCTATAGGAAACACAGTAGACTAGAGGAGTGCTCATTTCTCAAAACCAGTGTGTGTTTCTTGGAAGGAGAGCTAGTGTTTGTTTCTCATTCATAAACAGAGTTGTATCACATGTAGTTTCTTTTCCGAAGTATGAGTTGTTTTCTGGTAAGGAAAGTCACTCTTGGGCTCCCATTTACATACACAATGCAAACATTACTCGCGTCTCTTTTCAGCAAGTACAGTGTATTGGACTGAAGAGAAGCTACTGTTCATGCCAGTTTCCTAAGCAGAGTTAAACTACATATGGTCGTGTGTGTAGGAAGCACAGGTCTCTTGTTCTGAGAATGCTCACTCTTCTGACGCTATAGAAAACACAGTAGAGAAGATGAGTGCTCTTTTCTTAAAAGCAGAGTGTGTTTCTTGAAAGGAGAGATAGTATTTGTTTCCCATTCATAAACGGAGTTGAATCACATGCAGTTTCAGGTCTTACAAACAAGAGTTGTTTTCTGGTAAGAAAAGTCACTATTGCGCTCCCATTAACATACACAGTGCAAATAGCTCTCGTGTCTGTTCCCAGCCAGTAGAGTTTATTGGACTGAAGAGAAGCTACTGTTCTTGTCAGTTTTCTAACCTGAGTTGAACTAGACATGGCCCGTTAGTGTAGGAAGCACAGTTTTTTTGTTCTGAGCATTCTCACTCTTCTGGCCCTATAGGAAACAGTAGAGTAGAAGAGTGCTCTTTTCTAAAAAGCAGAGTGTGTTTCTCATAAGGCGAGCTAGTGTTTGTTTCCCATTCAAAAACGTAGTTGAATCAAAAGCAGTTTCTGGTCCCATGAGCAAGAATTATTTTCTTGTAAGGAAAGTCACTATTGTACTCCCATTGCCATTCACAGTGCAAATAGCACTCGCGTCTGTTCCCAGCCAGTACAGTGTATTGGACTGAAGAGAAGCTACTGTTCTTGTCAGTTTCCTAAGCAGAGATGAACTAGATATGGACAGTGGGTGTAGGAAGAACAATTCTTTTTTTCTGAGCAAGCTTTCTATTCTGGCCTTATAGGAAACACAGTAGAATAGAAGAGTGCTCTATTATCAAAAGTAGAATGGGTTTCTTTTAAGGCGAGCTAGTGTTTGTTTCCCATTCATAAACGTAGTTGAATCACATGCACTTTTGGGTCCTACGAACAAGAGTTGTTTTCTTGTAAGGAAAGTCACTATTGTGCTCCCTTTGCCATATACATTTCAAATAGCACTCATGTCTTCCCCAGCAAGTACAGTGTACTGGAATGAAGACATTCTACTGTTCTTGTCAGTTTCCTAAGCAGAGTTGAACTAGATATAGCCAGTGTGTGTAGGAAGCACAGATTTTTTTGTTCTGAGCAAGCTAACTGTTCTGGCCCTATTGGAAACACAGGAGTAGAAGAGTGCGCTTTTCTCAAAACCAGAGTGTGTTTCTTGTAAGCAAGCTAGTAATTGTTTCCCATTCATAAACGGAGTTGAATCACATGCAGTTTCTGCTCCTACAAGCAAGAGTTGTTTTCTAGTAAGAAAAGTCACTATTATGCTCCCATTACCATCCACCTTGCAAATAGCTCTCAAGGCTGTTCCAATCCAGTACAGTGTATTGGACTGAAGAGAAGCTACTATTCTTGTCAGTTCCCTAAAGAGAGTTTAACTAGATATGGCTCGTGTATTGAGGAAGCACAGTTTTTTTGTTCTGAGCAAGCTTACTCTTCTGGCCCTAGAAGAAACACAGTAGAGTAGAAGACTGCTCTTTTCTCAAAAGCAGAGGGTGTTTCTGGTAAGGAGAGTTAGCGTTTGTTTCCCAATCATAAATGGAGATGAATCACATGCAGTCTGGTCCTATGAACAAGAGATGTTTTTTGGTAAGGAATGTAACTATTGTGCTCCCATTGCCATGCAAATTGAAAATAGCACTCGAGTCTCTTCTCAGCAAGTACAGAGTATTGGAGTGAAGAGAACCTACTGTTCTTGCCAGTTTCCTAAGCAGAGGTGAACTAGATATGGCCCGTGTATGTAGATAGCACAGTTCTTTTGATCTGAGCAAGCTCACTTTTCTGGCAAAATAGGAAACACTTTAGAGTAGAAGACTGCTCTTTTACCGAAAGCAGAGTGTGTTTCTTGTAAGGGGAGCTAGGGTTTGTTTCCCATTCATAAATGGAGTTGAATCACATGCAGTTTTTCATCCTACGAGCAAGACTAGTTTTCTGTTCAGGAAAGTCACTATTGTGCCTCCATTGCCATGCACAGTGCAAATAGCACTCACACCTATTCCCAGCAAGTACAGTGAATTGGACTGAAGAGAAGCTACTGTTCTTGTCAATTTCCAAAGCAGAATTGAAGTAGTATTGCCTGTGTGTGTAGGAAGCACAGTTCTTTTGTTCTCAGCAAGCTCCCTCTTCTGGCCCTATAGGAAACACAGTAGAGTAAAGGATTGCTCTTTTCTCAAAAGCAGAGTGTGTTTTTCGTAAGGCGAGCGAGTATTTGTTTCCCATTCATAAACGGAATTGAATCACATGCAGTTTCTGCTCCTATGAGCAAGGGTTGTTTTCTAGTAAGGAAAGTCACTATTGTGCTCCCATTGCCATCCACAGTGCAAATAACACTCACGTCTGTTCCCAGCAAGTACCGTGTATTGCACTGAAGAGAAGCTACTATTCTTGTCAGTTCCCTAAACAGAGTTGAACTAGATATAACTCATGTGTTTAGGAAGCACAGTTTTTTTTTTTCTGAGCAAGCTCACTCTTCTGGCCCTATAGAAAACACAGTAGAGTAGAAGACTGCTCTTTTCTCAAAAGCAGAGCATGTTTCTGGTAAGGCAAGCTAGTTTGTTTTGCAATCATAAACGGAGATGAATCACATGCGGTTTCTATTCCTACGAGCAAGAGTTGTTTTCTGGTAAGGAAAGTCACTATTGCGCTCCCATTGAGATACACAGTGCAAATAGCACTCGTGTCTGTTCCCAGCAACTACAGTGTGTTGGACTGAGGAGAAGCTACTGTTCTTATCTGTTGCCTAAGGAGAGTTGGACTAGATATGGCCCGTGTGTTTGGGAAGCACAGTTTTTTTTTTTTGTTCTGAGCAAGCTAACTGTTCTGAACCTATTGGAAACACAGTAGAGTAGAAGAGTGCGCTTTTCTCAAAAGCAGAGTGTGTTTCTGATAAGTTGAGATAGCGTTTGTTTTCAAATCATAAACGGAGTTGAGTCGCATACAGTTTTTGGTCCCACGAGTAAGATTTGTTTTCTGGTAAGGAAAGTCACTATTGTGCTCCCATTGCCATAAACAGTGAAAATAGCCCTCGCGTTTGTTCCCAGCAAGTACAGTGTATTGTACTGAGGAGAAGGTATGGTTCTTCTCAGTTTCCTAAGCAGAGTTGAACGAGATATGGCCCGTGTGTGTGGGAAGAACAATTTTTTTTTTGTCCTGGCAAGCTAACTGTTCTGGCCCTATTGGAAATACAGTAGAGTCGAAGAGTGCTCTTTTCTCAAAGGCAGAGGGTATTTCTTGTAAGTGAGCTAGTGTTTGTTTCCCATTCATAAACGGAGATGAACCACATGCAGTTTCTGCTCCAAGAGCAAGAGTTGATTTCTAGTTGGGAAAGTCACTATTGCACTCCCATTGCCATACACAGTGTAAAGAGCACTCATGTCTGTTCCAGCCAGTACAGTGTATTGGACTGAAGAGAAGCTACTGTTCTTCTCAGTTACCTAAACAGAGTTGAACTAGATATGACTCGTATGTGTAGGAAGCACAGTTTTTTTGTTCTGAGCAAGCTCACTCTTCTTGCCCTATAGGAAACACAGTAGAGAAGGAGACTGCTCTTTTCTCAAAAGCAGAGCGTTTTTATGGTAAGGTGAGATAGCATTTGTTTCCCAATCATAAACAGAGATGAATCACATGCATTTTCTGGTCCTTCGAGCAAGAGTTGTTTTCTGGTAAGGAACGTAACTATTGTGTTCCCATTGCCATACACAGTGCAAATAGCACTCGTGTCAGTTCCCAGCAAGTACAGTGTATTGGACTGAAGAGAAGCTACCATTCCTATCAGTTTCCTAAGCAGAGATGAACTAGATATTACTCGTGTGTGTAGGAAGCACAGTTCTTTTGTTCTGAGCAAGCTCACTCTTCTGCCCCTTTAGGAAATACAGTAGTTTAGAAAAGTTTTCTTTTCTCCAAAACAGATTATGTTTATTGTAAGGAGAGCTAGTGTTTGTTTCCCAATCATAAACGGAGTTGAATCACATGCAGTTTCTGGTCCTATGCCCAAGTGTTGTTTTCTAGTAAGGAAAGTCACCCTTGAGCTCCCGTTGCAATTACATTGCAAAAAACACTTATGTCTATTGCCAGACAGTATAGTGCATTGGACTGAAGTGAAGCTACTGTTCTTCTCAGTTTCCTAAAGAGAATTGAAGTAGATAAGACCCGTGTGTGTTGGAAGCTCAGTTCTTTTGTTTTGAGGAAGCTCACTCTTCTGGCAGTTTAGAAAACACAGTGGAGAAGAAGACTGCAATTTTCTCAAAGCAGAGTGTGTTTCTTGTAAGGTGAGATAGCGTCTGTTTTCCATTCATAAACGGAGTTGAATCACATGCAGTTTCTGCTCCTATGAGCAAGATTTGTTTTCTGGTAAAGAAATACACTATTGCGCTCCCATTATCATACACAGTGCAAATAGTACTCGCGTCAGTTCCCAGCAAGTACAGTGTATTGCACTAAAGAGAAGCTACAGTTCTTGTCAGATTCCTATGCAGAGTTGAACTAGATATGGCCCATATGTGTAGGAAACACAGTTCTTTTGTTCTGAGCAAGCTCACAGTACTGGCCCTATAGCAAACACAGTAGAGGAGTGCTCTTTTCTCAAAAGCAGAGTGTGTTTCTGATAAGTCGAGCCAGCGTTTGTTTCCAAATCATAAACGGAGTTGAGTCACATGCAGTTTCTGGTCCTCCGAGTAAGAGTTGTTTTCTGGTAAGGAAAGTCACTATTGTGCTCTCATTGCCATACACAGTGCAAATAGAACTCACGTCTGTTCCCAGCAAATACAGTGTATTGGACTGAGGAGAAGCTGCCGTTCTTCTCAGCTTCTTTAGCAGAGTTGAGCTAGATATGGCCCGTGTGTGTGGGAAGCACAATTTTTTTTGTTGTTCTGAGCAAGTAACTATTCTGGCATATAGGAAACACAGTAGAGTAAAAAAGTGCTCTTTTTTCAAAAGTGTAGTGTGTATCTGATAAGGCGAGCTAGAATTTCTTTCCCAATCTTAAACGGAGTTGAATCACATGCAGTTTCTTGTCCTACGAGCAAGAGTTGTTTTCTTGTAAGGAACGTCACTATTGTGCTCCCATTGCCATACACAGTGAAAATAGCACTCAAGTCTGTTTCCAGCAAGTACAATGTATTGGACTGAAGAGAAGCTATCGTTCTTGTCAGTTTCCTAAGCACAGTTGAACTAGATATGACGTGTGTGTGTAGGAAGCTCAGTTCTTTTGTTTTGAGCAAGCTCACTCTTCTGGCCTTATAGGAAACACAGTAGAGTTTGAGAGTGTTCTTTTTTCAAAAGCAGAGTGTGTTTCTTATAAAGCGAGCTAGGGTTTGTTTCCCATTCATAAACGGATTTGAATCACATGTAGATTTTCGTCCTATGAGCAGAGTTGTTTTCTGGTAAGGAAAGTCACTATTGTGGCCCATTAACATACACAGTGCAAATAGGACTCGCGTCTGTTCCCAGCAAGTACAGTGTATTGGAATGAAGAGAAGCTACTGTTTTTGTCAGTTTCCTAAACAGAGTTGAACTAGATATGGCCTGTGTGTGTAGGAAGCAAAGTTCTTTTTTCTGAGCAAGCACACTGTTCTGGTCCTATAGAAAACACAGTAGAGAAGAAGAGTGCAATTTTCTCAAAACCAGAGGATTTTTTTTTTGGTAAGGCAAGCTACTGTATGTTTCCCATTCATAAACAGAGTTGAATAACATGCAGTTTCTTTTCCTATGAGCAAGAGTTGTTTTCTGTTAAGGAAAGTCACTATTGTGCCCCAATTTTCATAGACAGTGCAAATAGAACTCGCGTCTGTTCCCAGCAAGTATAGTGTATTGGATGGAAGAGAAGCTACTGTTCTTGACAGTTTCCTAAGCAGAGCTGAATGAAATATGGCCTGTGTGTAGGAAGCACAGTTCTTTTGTTCTGAGTAAGCTCACTCTTCTGGCCCAATAGTAAACACAGTAGAGTAGAAGAGTGCTCTTTATTCAAAAGCTGAGTGTGTTTCTTGTAAGGCGAGCTAGTGTTTGTTTCCCATTCATAAATGGAGTTGAATCACATGTAGTTTCAGGTTTTATGAGCAAGAGTTGTTTTCTGGTAATGAAAGAGACTATTGTGCTCCCATTGCCATACACATTGCAAGCAGCACTTGCGTCTGTTCCCAGCAAGTACAGTGTATTGGACTGAAGAGAATCTATAGTTCTTGACAGTTTTCTAAGCAGAGCTGAATGAAATATGTCCTGTGTGTAGGCAGCACAGTTGTTTTGTTCTAAGCAAGCTCACTCTTCTGGCCCAAAAGTAAACACAGTAGAGTAGAAGAGTGCTCTTTTCTCAAAAGCAGACTGTGTTTCTTGTAAGGCGATGTAGTGTTTGTTTCCCATTCATAAACGGAGTTGAATCACATGCAGTTTCTGCTCCTACAAGCAAGAGTTCTTTTCTGGTAAGGAAAGTCACTATTGTGCTCACATTGCCCTAAACAGTGCAAATAGCACTCCCATCTGTTCCCAGCAAGTACAGTGTATTGGACAGAAGAGAAGCTACTGTTCTTGCCAGTTTTCTAAGCAGAGTTGAACTAGATATGGCCCATGATTGTAGGACATACAGTTCTTTTGTTCTGAGGAGGCTCACTCTTCTGGCTCTATAGGAAACACAGTAGAGTAGAAGAGTGTTCTTTTCTCAAAAGCAGAGTGTATTTCTTGTAAGGAAAGCCTGTGTTTGTTTCCCTTTCATATACGGAGTTGAATCACATGCAGTTTCTGTTCCTACGAGCAAGAATTGTTTTCTGGTAAAGAAAGTCACTAATTCCCTCCCATTGCCATACACAGTGCAAATAGCACTAGCACCTGTTCCAAGAAAGTACATTGTATTGGACTGAAGAGAAGCTGCTCTTCTTATCAGTTTCCTAAGCAGATTTGAACTAGATATGTCTCGTATATGTATGAAAGTCAGTTCTTTTTTTCTGAGCAAGCTCACTCTACTGGCTCTCTTGGAAACAGTGTAGAGTAGAAGCGTGCTCTTTTCTCAAAAGTAGAGTGTGTTTCTTGTAAGGCAAGCTAGTGTTTGTTTCCTAGTCATAAATGGAGTTGAATCACATGCAGTTTCTGGTCCTACAAACAAGACTTGTTTTCTGGTAAGGAAAGTCATTATTGTGCTCCCATTGCAATACTCAGGGCTAATAGCACTCGAGTCTGTTTCCAGCAAGTACAGTGTTTTGGACTGAAGAGAAGCTACTGTTCTTGCCAGTTTCCTAAGCAGAGTTGAACTAGATATGGCTTGTGCTTGTAGGAAGCACAGTTCTATTGTTCTGAGCAAGCTCACTGTTCTGGCCAATAGGAAACAATAGGAATAAGTAGAGTAGAAGGGTGCTCTTTTCTCAAAAGTGAAGTGTGTTCCTTGTAAGGCGATGTAGTTTTTGTTTCCCATTGATAAACGGAGTTGAATCACATGCAGTTTCTTTTCCTGCAAACAAGACTTGTTTTCTGGTAAGGAAAGACACTATTGTGTTCCCATTGCCATACACAGTGCAAATACCATTCGCGTCTGTTCCCAGCAAGTACAGTGTATTGGACTGAAGAGAAGCTACTGTTCTGGTCAGTTTGTTTATTAGAGTTTAACTAGATTTGGCCCTTGAGTGTAGGAAGCACATTTGTTTTTTCTGAGGAGACTCACTCTTCTGGCCCTTTAGGAATAACAGTATATTAGAGGAGTGCTCTTTTCTCTAATCAGATGGTGTTTCTTGTAAGGCAAGCCTGTGTTTGTTTCACATTCATCAACGGAGTTTAATCACATGCAGTTTCTGGTCCTACAAACAAGAGTTGTTTTTTGGTAGGGAAAGTCCCTAATGCATTCAAATTGCCAAACACAAGGCTAATAGCCCTCACGTCTGTTCCCAGCAAGTACAGTGTATTGGACTGAAGAGAAGCTACTGTTCTTGTCAGTTTCCTAAGGAGAGTTTAACTAGATATGGCCCGTGTGTGTAGGAAGCACAGTTTTTTTGTTCTGAGCAAGCTCATTCTTCTGGCCCTATAGGAAACACAGTAGAGTAGAAGAGTGCTATTTTCTCAAAATCAGAGTGTGTTTCTCATAAGACCAGCTTGTGCTTGTTTCCCATTCATAAATGGAGTGAATCACATGCAGTTTCTGGTCTTATGAGCAAGAGTTGGTTTCTGGTAAGGAAAGTCACTAAAGACTTCCCATTGCCATACTGTGTGCAAATAGCACTCGTGTCTGTCCACAGCATGTACAGTGTATTGGACTGAAGAGAAGCTACTGTTCTTATAAATTTCCTAAGCAGAGTTGAACTAGATATTGCCATTGAGTGTAGGAAGCACAATTCTTTTGTTCTGAGCAAGCTCACTTTTTTGGCCCTATAGGAAACCCAGTAAAGTAGAAGTGTGCTCTTTCTTCAAAAGTAGAGTGTGTTTCTTGTAAGGCGAGCTAGCGTTTGTTTCCCATTTAAACGGAGTTGAATAACATGCAGTTTCTGGTCCAACGTGCAGCAGTTGTTTTCCGGTAACTTAAGTCACTATTGCGCTCCCATTGTGAAATGCATTTCAATTAGCACTGCCATCTGATCCCAGGAAGTGCAGTGTATTGGACTGAACAGAAGCTACTGTTCTTGTCAGTTTCCTAAGCAGAGTTGAACAAGATATGGTCCGTGCGTGTAGGAAGCACAGTTCTATTTTCTGAGCAAGCTCACTATTCTGGCTCTTAAGGAAACATAGTAGAGTAGAAGAGTGCTCTTTTCTCAAAAGTAGAGTGTGTTTCTCGTAAGGCAAGCTAGTGTTTGGTTCCCATTCATAAGCGCAATTGAATCACATGCAATTTCTGGTCCTACGAGCAAGAATAGTTTTCTGCTAAGGAATGACACTATTGTGCTCCCATAGCCATACACAGTACAAATTGCACTTGCGTCTGTTCCCAGCATGTACGGTGTATTGGACTGAAGAGAAGCTACTGTACTTGTCAGTTTCCTGAGCAGAGTTGAAATAGATATGGCCCGTGTGATTAGGAAGCACACTTCTTTTGTTCTGAGAAATCTCACTATTCTTGCCTTATAGGAAATACTGTAGAGTAGAAGAGTGCTCTTTTATCAAAAGCAGAGTGTGTTTCTTCTAAGGCAATTTAGTGTTTGTTTCCCATTCATAAACGGAGTTGAATCACATGCAGTTTCTGGTCCTATTAGCAAGAGTTGTTTTCTGGTAAGGAAAGTCACTATTATGCTCCCATTCCCATACACAGTGCCAAGAACACTCAAGCCTGTTCCCAGCAAGTATGTATTGGACTGAAGGGAAGCTACTTTTCTTGTCAGTTTCCTAAGCAGAGTTGAACTAGATACGGCCCTTGAGTGTATGACGCACAGTTCTTTTGTTTTGAGGAGGCTCACTCTTCTGGCCCTATAGAAAACACAGTACAGTAGAAGAGTGCTCTTTTCTCAAAAGCAGAGTATGTTCCTTTAAAGCAAGCTTGTGTTTGTTTCCCATTCATTAACGGAGTTGAATCACATGCAGTTTCTAGTCACATGAGCAAGAGGTGTTTTCTGGTAATGAAAGTCACTATTGTGCTCCCCTTGCCATACACAGTGCAAATAGCACTCGTGTCTGTACCAACTAATTACACTGTATTGGACTGAAGAGAAGCTACTGTTTTTGGCAGTTTCCTAAGCAGAGTTGAACTGAATAAGTCCCGTGTGTGTAGTAGCACAGTTCTTTTTTTGTGAGCAAGCTCACTCTTCTGGCCCTATAGGAAGCACAATAGAGTAGAAGAGTGCTCTTTTCTCAAAAGCAGAGTGTGTTTCTTGTAAGGCGAGCTAGTGTTTGTTTCCCATTCATAAATGGAGTTGAATCACATGCAGTTTCTGATCCTACGTGCAAGAGTTGTTTTCTGCTAAGTATGACACTATAGTGGTCCCATAGACATACACAGTACAAATTGCACTAGCGTCTGTTCCCAGCAAGTACAGTGTATTGGACTGAAGAGAAGCTACTGTACATGTCAGTTTCCAAAGCAGAGTTGAATTAGATATGTCCCGTGTTTAGGAAACATATTTTTTTGTTCTGAGCAAGCTCATTCTTCTGGCCCTATAGTTTACACAGGAGAGTGGAAGAGTGTTCTTTTCTCAAGAGCAGAGTGTGTTTAATGTAAGGCGAGCTAGTGTTTGTTTCCCATTCAGAAACGGAGTTGAATCACATGCAGTTTCTATTTCCTACCAGCAAGAGTTGTTTTTTGGTAAGGAAAGTCCCTAATGCGCTCAAATTGCCATACTCAGGGCAAATAGCACTCGCGTCTGTTTTCAGCAAATACAGTGTATTGGACAGTAGAGAAGCTACTGTTCCTGCCAGTTTCCTAAGCAGAGTTGAACAAGATATGGCCTTTGTGCGTAGGACCCACAGTTAATTTTTTCTGAGGATGCTCACTCTTCTGGCTCTATAGGAAACACAGTAGAGTAGAAGAGTGCTCTTTTCTCAAAAGCAGAGTGTGTTTCATGTAAGGCAAGTCTGTGTTTCTTTCCCTTTCATAAATGGAGTTTAATCACATGCAGGTTCTGTTCCTAAGAGCAAGAGTTGTTTTTTGGTAAGGAAAGTCACTAATTCCCTCCCATTGCCATACAGAGTGCAAATAGCACTAGCATCTGTTCCGAGCAAGTACAGTGTATTGGACTGAAGAGAAGCTGCTGTTCTTATCAGTTTCCTAAGCAGATTTGAACGAGATATGTCCCGTGTGTGTATGAAGGACAGTTCTTTTTTTCTGAGCAAGCTCACTCTACTGGCCCTATTGGAAACGGGGTAGAATAGAAGCAGGGACTTTTCTCAAAAGCAGAGTGTGTTTCCTGTAAGGCAAGGTAGTGTTTGTTTCCCATTCATGAACGGAGTTGAATCACATGCAGTTTCTGATCCTACGAGCAAGAGTTGTCTTCTGGTAAGTAACGTCACTATTGTGCTCCCATTGCCATACACAGTGCAAATAGCACTCACATCTGTTCAGAGCAAGTACAGTGTATTGGACTGAAGAGAAGCTACTGTACTTGTCAGTTTCCAAAGCAGAGTTGAATTAGATATGGCCCGTGTTTAGGAAACACATTTCTTTTGTTCTGAGCAAGCTCATTCTTCTGGCCCTATAGTTTACACAGTAGAGTGGTTGAGTGCTCTTTTCTCAAAAGCAGTGTGTGTTTAATGTAAGGCAAGCTAGTGTTTGTTTCCCATTAAGAAACAGAGTTGAATCACATGCAGTTTCTATTTCCTACCAGCAAGAGTTGTTTTTTGGTAAGGAAAGTCCCTAATACGCTCAAATTGCCATACACAGGGCAAATAGCACTCGCGTCTGTTTTCAGCAAATACAGTGTATTGGACAGAAGAGAAGCTACTGTTCCTGCCAGTTTCCTAAGCAGAGTTGAACAAGATATGGCCCATGTGCGTAGGACCCACAGTTAATTTTTTCTGAGGATGCTCACTCTTCTGGCTCTATAGGAAACACAGTAGAGTAGAAGAGTGCTCTTTTCTCAAAAGCAGAGTGTGTTTCATGTAAGGCAAGTCTGTGTTTGTTTCCCTTTCATAAACGGAGTTTAATCACATGCAGTTTCTGTTCCTATGAGCAAGAGTTGTTTTCTGGTAAGGAAAGTCACTAATTCCCTCCCATTGCCATACACAGTGCAAACAGCACTAGCATCTGTTCCAAGCAAGTACAGTGTATTGGACTGAAGAGAAGCTGCTGTTCTTATCAGTTTCCTAAGAAGATCTGAAATAGATATGGCCCGTGTGTATGAAGGACAGTTCTTTTTTCTGAGCAAGCTCACTCTACTGGCCCTATTGGAAACGGTGTAGAGTAGAAGCAGGGACTTTTCTCAAAAGCAGAGTGTGTTTCCTGTAAGGCAAGGTAGTGTTTGTTTCCCATTCATGAACGGAGTTGAATCACATGCAGTTTTTGGTCCTACGAGCAAGAGTTGTCTTCTGGTAAGTAACATCACTATTGTGCTCCCATTGCCATACACAGTGCAAATAGCACTCACGTCTGTTCAGAGCAAGTACAGTGTATTGGACTGAAGAGAATCTACACTTCATGTCAGTTTCCTAAGCAGAGTAGAACTAGATATGGCACGTGTGTGTAGGAAGCACAATTCTTTTGTTCTGAGCAAGCTCACTCTTCTGGCCTTATAGGAAACACAGTAGAGTAGAAGAGTGTTCTTTTCTTAATAGCAGAGTGTGTTTCTCGTAAGGCAAGCTAGTGTTTGTTTCCCATTCATAAACGGAGTTGAATCACATGCAGTTTCTCGTCCTACAAACAAGACTTGTTTTCTGGTAAGGAAAGTCATTATGCGCTCCCATTGAAATACTCAGGGCAAATAGCACTGGCGTCTATTTCCAGCAAGTACAGAGTATTGGACTGAAGACAAGCTACTGTTCTTGCCATTTTCCTAAGCATAGTTGAACTAGATATGCCCGGTGCATGTAGGAAGCACAGTTCTTTTGTTCTGAGCAAGCTCACTGTTCTGGCCAATAGGAAACATAGTAGAGTAGAATGGTGCTGTTTTCTCAAAAGCAAAGTTTGTTCCTTGTAAGTCGAAGTAGTGTTTGTTTCCCATTCATAAACGGAGTTGAATCACATGCAGTTTCTAGTCCTGGAAACAAGACTTGTTTTCTGGTAAGGAAAGACAGTATTGTGTTCCTATTGTCATACACAGTGCAAATAGCACTCACGTCTGTTCCCAGCAAGTACAGTGTATTGGACTGAAGAGAAGCTACTATTCTGGTCAGTTTGTTCATCAGAGTTTAACTAGATTTGGCCCTTGAGTGTAGGAAGCACATTTGTTTTTTTCTGAGGAGACTCACTCTTCTGGCCCTATAGGAATAACAGTAGAGTAGAAGAGTGCTCTTTTCTCAAATAAGAGTGTATTTCTTGTAAGGCAAGCCTGTGTTTGTTTCCCATTCATCAACGGAGTTGAATCACATGCAGTTTCTGGTCCTACAAACAAGACATGTTTTCTGGTAAGGAAAGTCACTATTGCTCTCCAATTACAAAAACAGGGCAAATAGCACTCGCATTTGTTTCCAGCAAGTACAGTGTATTGGACTGAAGAGAAGGTACTGTTCTTGCAAGTTTCCTAAGCAGAGTTGAACTAGATATGGCCCCTGTGTGTAGGAAATACAATTCTTGTGTTCTGAGGAGGTTCACTCTTCTGGATCTATAGGAAAGACAGTAGAGTAGAAGAGTGCTTTTTTTCTCAAAATTAGAGTGTGTTTCTTGTAAAGCAAGATTTTGTTTGTTTCCCATTCATCATCGGAGTTGAATCACATGTAGTTTCTGTTCCTACGAGCAAGAGTTGTTTTCTGGTAAGGAAAGTCACTAATGCCCTCCCATTGCCATACACAGTGCAAATAACACTAGCGTCTGTTCCGAGCATGTACTGTGTATTGGACTGAAGAGAAGCTACTGTTCTTGCCAGTTTCCTAAACAGATTTGAACTAGATATGGCCCATGTGTATGAAGCACAGTTCTTTTTTTCTGAGCAAGCTCACTCTTCTGGCCCTATAGGAAACAGTGTAGAGAAGAAGCGTGCTCTTTTCTCAAAAGGAGAGTGTGTTTCCTGTAAGGCGAGTTAATGTTTGTTTCTCATTCATAAAAGGAGTTGAGTATCATGTAGTTTGTGGTCCTACGAGGAAGAGTTGTTTTCTGGTAACTAAAGTCACTATTGTGCTCCCATTGCCATACACAGTGCAAATAGCAATGGCTTCTGTTCACAGCAAGTACAGGTATTGGACTGAAGTGAAGCTACAGTTCATGTCAGTTTCCTAAGCAGAGTTGAACTAGATATGGCCCGTGTGTGTAGGAAGC
This sequence comes from Peromyscus eremicus, assembly GCF_949786415.1. Lineage (NCBI taxonomy): Eukaryota > Metazoa > Chordata > Mammalia > Rodentia > Cricetidae > Peromyscus > Peromyscus eremicus. Next base: position 197,725,405 of record NC_081416.1, read on the forward strand.
ACAATTCTTTTGTTCTGAGCAAGCTCACTCTTTTGACCCTATAGGAAACACAGTAGAGTAGAAGAGTGCTCTTTTCTCAAAATCAGAGTGTGTTTATCATAAGGCCAGCTTGTGTTTGTTTCCCATTCATAAACGGCATTGAATCACATGCAGTTTCTAGTCCTACAAACAAGACATGTTTTCTCGTAAGGAAAGTCACTATTGCACTCCCAATCCCATACTCGGGGAAAATAGCCCTCTCGTCTGTTTCCAGCAAGTGCAGTGTTGGACTGAAGAGAAGCAACTGTTCTTGTGAGTTTCCTAAGCAGAGTTGAACTAGATAAGGCCCGTGTGTGTAGGAAGCACAGTTCTTTTGTTCAGAGGAAGCTCACTGTTCTGGCCCAATAGAAACTCATTAGAGAAGAAGAGGGCTCTTTTTTTCAAAAGCAGAGTGTATTTCTTGTAAGGCGAGCTAGTGGTTGTTTCCCATTCATAAATGGAGTTGAATCTCATGCATTTTGTGTTCCTATGAGCAAGAGTTGTTTTGTAGCAAAGAAAGTCACTATTGTGCTCCCCTTGCCATACACAGTGCTAATAGCACTCATGTCTTTTCACAGCAATTACAGAGTAATTGACTGAAGAGAAGCTGCTGTCCTTTTCAGTTTCCTAAGCAGAGTTGAAGTAGATATTACCCATGTGTGGGAAGCACAGTTCTTTTGCTCTGAGCAAGCTCACTGTTCAGGCCCTATAGGAAACTCAGTAGAGTAGAAGAGTGCTCTTTTTTCATAAGCAAGTGTGTTTCTTGTAAGGAGAGCTAGCGTTTGTTTCCCATTCATAAACAGAGTGGAATGAAATGCAGTTTCTGGTTCTATGTGAAATACTTGTTTTCTGGAAGGGAAAGTCACTATTGCGCTCTCTTTGACATACACAGTACAAATAGCACTCGCTTTTGTTCCCAGCAAGTAAAGTGTATTTACTGAAGAGAAGCTACTGTTCATGTCAGTTTCATAAGTAGAGTGGAAATAGTTATGGCCCGTGTATGTAGGAAGTACAGTTCTTTTGTTCTGAGCAAGCTCACTCTTCTGGCCCAATAGAAAACTCAGTAGAGTAGAAGAGTGCTCTTTTCTCAAAAGTAGAGTGTGTTTCTTGTAAGGCAGGCTAGTGTTTGTTTCCCATTCTTAGATGGAGTTGAATCACATGCAGTTTCTGGTCCTAGGAGCAAAAGTTTTTTTCTTGTAAGAAAAGTCTCTATTGTGCTCCCATTGTCATACACTGTGCAAATACCCCACGCGTTTGTTCCCAGAAAGTACAGTTATTGGACTGAAGAGAAGGTACAGTTCATGTCAGTATCCTATGCAGAGTTGAACTAGATATAGCCCGTGTGTGTAGGAAGCACAGTTCTTTTGTTCTGAGCAAGCTCACTCTTCTGGACTTGCAGGAAACACAGTTGAGTAGAAGAGTGCTCTTTTCTCAAAAGCAGAGTGTGTTTCTTGTAAGGCAAGCTAGTGTTTGTTTCCCATTCATAAATGCAGTTGAATCACATTCAGTTTCTTGTCCAATGAGCAAGAGTCGTTTTTTGGTAAAGAACGTCACTAATTCACTCCCATTGCCATACACAGTACAAATAGTACTCACGTCTATTCCCAGCAAGTACAGTGTATTAGACTGACGTGAAGCTACTGTTCTTGTCAGTTTTCTAAGCAGAGCAGAACTCGATATTGCCCGTGTTAGGAAGCACAGTTCTTTTTTTCTGAGCAAGCTCAATCTTCTGGCCCTATAGGAAACACAGGAGAGTAGAAGAGTGCTCTTTTCTCAAAAGCAGAGTGTGTTTCTTCTAAGGCAATGTAGTGTTGGTTTCCCATTGATAAACAGAGTTGAATCACATGTAGTTTCTGGTGCTCCAAACAAGACTTGTTTTCTGGTAAGTTAAGTCACTATTATGCTCCCATTTCCATACACAGTGCAAAGTGCACTCACGTCTGTTCCCAGCAAGTACAGTGTATTGGACTGAAGCGAAGCTACTGTTTTTGTCAGTTTCCTAAGCAGAGTTGAACTAGATACGGCCCTTGAGTGTATGACGCACAGTTCTTTTGTTTTGAGGAGGCTCACTCTTCTGGCCCTATAGGAAACACAGTAAAGCACAAGAGTGCTCTTTTATCAAAACCAGAGTGTGTTTCTTGTCAGGCAAGCCTGTGTTTGTTCCCCATTCATAAACCGAGTTGAATCACATGCAGTTTCTGTTCCTATGAGCAAGAGTTATTTTCTGGTAATAAGAGTCACTATTGTGCTCCCATTGCCATATGCAGTGCAAATATCACTGGCATCTATTCCAAGCAAGTACAGTGTATTTGAACAAAGAGAAGCTACTGGTCTTGTCAGTTTCCTAGGCAGAGTTGAAATAGATATGGCCTGTGTGTGTAGGAATCACAAATCATTTGTTCTGAACAAGCTCACTGTTTTGGCCTTATAGGAAACACAGTAGAGTAGAAGAGTGCTCTTTCAGAAAGCATAATGTGATTCTTGTAAGGCGAGCTAGTGTTTGTTTCCCATTCAAAAACGGAGTTGAATCACAAGCAGTTTCTGGTCCTACGAGCAAGAGTTGTTTTCAGGTGAGAAGAGTCACTATTGTGATCTCATTGCCACACACAGTGCAAATAGCACTCGCGTCTGTTCCCAGCAAAAACAGTGTATTGGACTGAAGAGAAGCTACTGTTCTTGTCAGTGTCCTAAGCAGAGTTGAACTAGATATGGCCCTTGTGTGTAGAAAGCACTGTTCTTTTGTTCTCAGCAAGCTCACTGTTCTGGCCCTATAGTAAACACAGTAGAGAAGAAGAGTGCTCTTCTCTCAAAAGCAGAGTGTGTTTCTCATAAGGCGAGCTAGTGTTTGCTTCCCATTCATAAATGGAGATGAATCACATGCAGTTTCTGGTCCTACAAGCAAGAGCTGTTTTCTTGTAAGAAGAGTCACTATTGTGCTCCCATTGCCATACACAGTGTAAATAGCACTCACATTTGTTCCCTGCAAGTACAGTGTATTGGACTGAAGAGAAGCTAGTGTTCTTCTTCAGTTTCCTAAGCAGAGTTGAACTAGATATGGCCCGTGTGTGTAGGAAGCACAGTTCTTTTGTTCTGAGCAAGTTCACTGTTCTGGCCCTATATGAATCACAGTACAGTAGAAGAGTGCTCTTTTCTCAAGAGCAGAGTGTGTTTCTTGTAAGGCGAGCTAGTATTTGTTTCCCATTCATAAATGGAGTTGAATCACATGCAGTTTCTGGTCCTACGAACAAGAGTTATTTTCTGGTAATAAGAGTCACTATTGTGCTCCCTTTGCCATACACAGTGCAAATAGCACTTGGGTCTGTTTCCATCAAGTACAGTGCATTGGACTGAGAGAAGCTACTCTTCTTGTCAATTTTTTAAGCAGAGTTAATCTAGATATGGCTCATAGGTGTAGAAAGCAAAGTTCTTTTGTTCTGAGTAAGCTCACTGTTCTGGAACTATAGGAAACATTGTAGAGTAGAGGAAGGCTCTTTCTGAAGACAGAGTGTTTTTCTTGTAATGAGAGCTAGAGTTTGTTTCCCATTCAAAAACAGAGTTGAATCACATGCAGTATCTGGTTCTATGAGCAAGAATTGTTTTCTGTTAAGAAGAGTCACTCTTGCGCTCCCATTGACATACACAGTGCAAATAGCACTCACGTCTATTCCCTGCAAGTACAGTGCATTGGACTGAAGACAAGCTATTGTTCTTGTCAATTTTTTAAGCAGAGTTGAACTAGACATGGCTTGTAATAGTAGAAAGCACAATTCTTTTGTTCTGAGCAAGCTCACGATTCTAACCCTATAGGAAACAGAGTAGAGTAGAAGGGTGTTCTTTCCTGAACAGCAGAGTGTGTTTCTTGTAAGGTGAGCTAGTGTTTGTTTCCCATTCATGAACTGAGTTGAATCACATGCAGTTTCTGTTCTTATTAGCATGAGTTGTTTTGTGGTAAGAAGAGTCACTATTGCATTCCCATTGCCATACACAGTGAAAATAGCACTCGAGTCTGTCCCAGCAAGTACAGTGTATTTAACTGAAGACAAGCTACTGTTCTTGTCAATTTTTTAAGCAGAGTGGAACTCGACATGGCTTGTATGTGTAGAAAGCACAGTTCTTTTGTTCTGAGCAAGCTCATTGTTCAGGCCCTACAGGAAACACAATAGAGTAGAAGAGTGCTCTTTTCTCACAAGCAGAGTGTGTTTCTTGTAAGGCGAGCTAGTATTTGTTTCCCATTCACAAATGGAGTTGAATCAAATGCAGATTCTGTTCCTAGGAGCAAGAGTTGTTTTCTGGTAATAAGAGTCACTATTGCACTCCCATTGCCTTACAAAGTGTAAATAGCCCCTGCATCTCTTCCCAGCAATTACAGTGTATTGGACCAAAGAGAAGCTACTCTTGTTGTCAGTTTCCTAAGCAGAATTTAACTAGATATATCCCGTGTGTGTAGAAAGCAGAGTTTTTTTGTTCTGAGCAAGCTCACTATTATGGCCTTATAGAATACACAGTAGAGTAGAAGAGTGCTCTTTTCTCAAAAGCAGCGTGTGTTTCTTGTAAGGCAAGCTAGTGTTTGTTTCCCATTCATAAATGGAGTTGAATCGCATGCAGTTTCTGGTCCTACGAGCAAGAGTTATTTTCTGGTAATAAGAGTCACTATTGTGCTCCCATTGCAATATGCAGTGCAAATAGCACTCGCATTTGTTCCCAGCAAGTACAGTGTATTGGACTAAAGAGAAGCTACTGGTCTTGTCAGTTTCCTAGGCAGAGTTGAACTAGATATGTCCGGTGTGTTTAGAAAGCACAATTCTTTTGGTCTGAGCAAGCTCACTGTTCTAGCTCTATAGGAAACACAGTAGAGTAGAAGAATGCTCTTTTATCAAAAGCAAAGTTTGTTTCTTGTAAGGCGAGCTAGTTTTTTTTTCCCATTCAAAAACGGAGTTGAATCACATGCAGTATCTGGGCCTACGTGCAAGAGTTGTTTTTTGGTAAGAAGAGTCACTATTGTGCTCCCATTGACATACACAGTGCAAATTGCACTGGCGTCTGTGCCCAGCAAGTACAGTGTATTGGACCAAAGAGAAGCTACTGTTCTTGTCAGTTTCCTAAGAGAGTTTAACTAGATATGTCCCGTGTGTGTCGAAAGCAAAGTTCTTTTGTTCTGAGCAAGCTCACTCTTCTGGCCCTATATTAAACACAGTAGAGTAGAAGCGTGCTCTTTTCTCAAGCGTAGAGTGTGTTTCTTGTAAGGCGAGCTAGTGTTTGTTTTGCATTCATAAATGGAGTTGAATCACATGCAGTTTCTGGTCCTACAAACAAGAGTTATTTTCTGTTAATAAGAATCACTATTGTGCTTCCACTGCCATACACAGTGCAAATAGCACTCGCGTCTGTTCCCAGCAAGTACAGTGTATTGGACTGAAGAGAAGCTGCTGTTCTTGTCAGTTTTTTAAGCAGAGTTGAACTAGATATCGCTCGTATGTGTAGGAAGCACAGTTATTTTGTTCTGAGCAAGCTCACTGTTCTGGCCCTATAGGAAACACAGTAGAGTAGAAGAGTGCTATTTTCTCCAAAGCAGAATGTGTTTCTTTTAAGGCGAGCTAGTGTGTGTTTCCCATTCATAAGCAAAGTTCAATCACATGCAATTTCTGGTCCTATGTGTAAGAGTTGTCTTCTTGTAAGGAATGTCACTATTGAGCTCCCATTGCCATACACAGTGCAAATATCACTCGTGTCTCTTCCCAGCAAGTACAGTGTATTGGACTGAAGTGAAGATACTGTTCATGTCAGTTTCCTAAGCAGAGTTGAATTAGATATGGCCCGTGTGATTAGGAAGCACAGTTCTTTTGTTCTGAGGAAGCTCACTCTTCTGTCCCTCTAGGAAACACAATAGAGTAGAAGAGTGCACCTTTCTCAAAAGCAGAGTGTGTTTCTTGTAAGGTGAGCTAGTGTTTTTTTTTTTTCATTCATAAGCAAAGTTGAATCACATGCACTTTCTTCTCCTACGAGCAAGAGTTGTTTTCTGGTAAGATATGTCACTATTGTGCTCCCATTGCCATACACAGTGCAAATAGCACTCACATCTTTTCCCAGTAGTACAGTGTAATGGACTGAAGAGAAGCTACTATTCTCATCAGTTTCCTTTGCAGAGTTGAACTAGATATGGCCCGTGTGTCTAGGAAGCACAGTTCTTTTGTTCTGAGAAAACTCACTGTTCTGGCACTGTAAGAAACTCAGTAGAGTAGACAAGTGCTCTTTTCTCAAAAGCAGAGTGTGTTTCTTGTAAGGTGAGCTAATGTTTATTTCCCATTCATAAACGGAGTTTAATCACATGCGCTGTCTAGCCCAAGGAGCAACTGATGTTTTCTGGAAACTAAAGTCACTATTGTACTCTCATTGCCATACACAGTGCAAACAGCACTGGTGTCTGTTCCCAGCAATTACAGTGTATTGGACTGTAAAGAAGCTACTGTTCTTGTCAGTTTCCTATGCAGAGTTGAACTAGATATGGCCCGTGCTTTTTGGTAGCACAGCTCTTTTTTTCTGAGCTACTTCACTTTTCTGGCCATATAAAAATCACAGTAGAGTAGAAGAATGCTCTTTTCTCAAAAGCAGAGTGTGTTTCTTTTAAGGAGAGCTAGTGTGAGTTTCCCAATCATAAATGCAGTTGAATCACAAGCAGTTTTAGTCCTAAGCCAAGAGTTGTCTAATGTAAGGAATGTCACTATTGTGCTCCCACTGCCATACACAGTGCAAATAACAATGGTATCTGTTCCCAGCAAGTACAGTGTATTGGACTGAAGAGAAGCTACTGTTCTTGTCAGTTACCTAAGCAGAGTTGAACTAGATATGGCCCTTGTGTTTAGGAAGCACAGTTCTTTTGTTCTGAGCAAGCTCACTCTTCTGGCCCTATAGGAAACAGAGTAGAGTAGAAGAGTGCTCCTTTCTCAAAAGCAGAGTGTGTTTCTTGTAAGGCGAGCTGGTGTTTGTTTCCCATTCATAAATAGAGTTGAATCACATTCAGTTTCTGCTCCTATGCGCAAGAGTTGTTTTCTGGATAGGAAAGTTACTATTGCGCTCCCATTTCTATACACAGTGCAAATAGCATTCGCGTCTCTTCCCAGCAAGAACAGTGTATTGGACTGAAGAGAAGCTATTGCTCTTTTCAGTTTCCTGAGCAGAGTTTAATTAGATATGGACAGTGTGTGTAGAAAGCACAGTTCTTTTGTTCTGAGCAAGCTCACTCTTCTGGCCCTATAGGAAACATACTAGACTAGACGATTGCTCTTTTCTCAAAATCAGAGTAATTTTCTTGTAAGGCGAACTAGTTTTTGTTTCCATTCCTAAACGGAGTTGAATCACATGCAATTTCTGGTCCTAAGAACAAGCATTGTTTTTTGGTTTGAAGAGTCACTATTGTGTTCCCATTGCCATACACAGTGCAAATAAAACTCGCGTCTATTCCCAGCAAGTACAGTGTATTGGATTGAAAAGAAGCTACTATTCTTGTCAGTTTCTAAAGCAGAGTTGAAGTAGATATTGCCTGAGTGTGTAGAAAGCACAGTTATTTTATTCTGAGCATGCTCACTCTTCTGACCCTACAGTAAACATAGTAGAGTAGAAGATGTTCTTTTCTCAAAAGCAGAGTGTGTTTCTTGTAAGACGAGGTAGTGTATATTTCCCAGTCATAAATGGAGTTAAATCACATGCAGTTTCTGGTCCTACCAGCAAGAGTTGTTTTCTAGTTATGATAATCACTATTGTGCTCCCATTGCCATACACAGTACAAAAAGCACTCTCGTCTGTTCCCAGCTAGTACAGGGTATTGAACTGAAGAGAAGCTATTGTTTTTGTCAGTTTTCTAAGCAGAGTTGAACTAGATATTTTCCGAGTGTTTCAGAAGCACAGTACTTTTGTTCTGAGCAACCTCACTCTTCTGGTCCTATAGGAAACAGAGTAGAGATGAAGAGTGCTCATTTCTCAAAAGCAGAGTATCTTTCTTGTAAGGCAAGCTAGTGTTTGTTTCCCATTCATTAACAGAGTTGAATCACATGTAGTTTCTGCTCTTACGAGCAAGATTTGCTTTCTGGTAATGAAAGTCACTATTATGCTCCCTTGGGAATACACAGTGCAAATATCACTCTATCTGTTCCCAGCAAGTACAGTGTATTGGACTGAAGAGGAACTACTTTTCTTGTCAGTTTCCAAAGCAGAGTTGAACTAGATATGGCCCGTGTGTGTAGGAAGAACAGTTCTTTTATTCTGAGAAAGCACATTGTTCTGGCAATATAAGAAACAGATTAGATCAGGTTACTGCTCTTTTCTCAAAAGTAGAGTGTGTTCTTGGAAGGTGAGGTAGTATTTGTTTCCCATTCATAAACGGAGTTGAATCACATGCAGTTTCTGGTCCTACTAGCAAGAGTTGTTTTCTGATAAAAAAAAAGTCACTATCTTGCTCCCATTGCCATATACAATGCAAATAGCACTCCCGTCATTTCCTAGCAAGTACAGTGTATTGCAAAGAAGAGAAGCTACTGTTCTTGTTAGTTTCCTAGGCAGAGTAGAACTAGATATGGCCCTTATGTGTAAAAAGCACACTTCTTTTGTTCTGAGCAAGCTCACTGATCTGGCCATAAAGGAAACAGAGTCGAGTAGCAGAATGCTCCTTTCTCAAAAGCAGATTGTGTTTCTTGTCAGGAAAGCTAGTGTTTGTTTCCCATTCATAAACGGAGTTTAATCACATTCAGTTTCTGATCCTACAAGCAAGACATATTTTCTGGTTAGGAAAGTCACTATTGTGCTCCTATTGCCATAAACAGAAAAAATAGCACTCGTGTCTTTTCCAAACAAGTACAATGTATTGGACTGAAGAGAAGCTACTGTTTTTGTCAGTTTCCTAAGCAGAGTTGAACTAGATATGGCCCACATGTGTAAGAAGCACATTTCTTTTTTCTGAGCAAGCTCACTCTTCTGGCCAATAGGAAACAGAGTAGAATAGCAGAGTGCTCTTTTCTCAAAAGCAGAGAGTATTTCTTATAAAGCAAGATAGTGTATGTTTCCCATTCCCATAAACGGAGTTGAATAACATGCAGTTTCTGGTCCTACGAGTAATAGAGCAAGAGGTGTTTTCTGGTAAGAAGAGTCACTATTGCGCTCCCTTTGCCATACACAGTGCAAATAGCACTCACGTCTGTTCCCAACAAGTACAGTGTACTGGACTTAAGAGAACCTATTGTTCCTGTCAATTTCCTAAGCAGAGTTGAACTAGATATTGCCCTTTTGTTTAGGAAGCACAGTTCTTTTGTTCTGAGCTAGCTCACTGTTCTGGCTCTATAGGAAACAGAGTAGAACAGAAGAATGCTCTTTTCTCAAAAGCAGAGTGTGTTATTGTAAGGCGAGCTAGTATTTCTTTCCCACTCATAAATGGAGTTGAATCACATGCAGTTTCTGTTCCTAAGAGCACGAGTTGTTTTCTGGTAACAAAAGTCACTATTGTGCTCCCATTGTCATACACAGTGTAAATAGCACTCACGTCTGTTCTCAGAAAGTACAGTGTATTGGAATGAAGAGAATCTGCTGTTCTTTTCAGTTTCCTTAGCAGAGTCAAACGAGATATATAGCCCGTTTGTGTAGGAAGTGCAGTTTTTTTGTTGTGAGCAAGCTCACTGTTCTTGCCCTGTAGGAATCAGAGTAGAGTAGAAGAGTGCTGTTTTCTCAAAAGCAGAGGGTGATTCTTGTAAGGCAAGCTAGTGTTTGTTTCCCATTCATAAACGTAGTTGAATCACATTCAGTTTCTGTTCCTAGGAGCGTGAGTTGTTTTCTGATAAGTAAAGACACTATTGTGCTCCCATTGCCATACACAGACCAAATAGCACACACGTCTGTTTCCAGCAAGTACAGTGTATTGGACTGAAGAGAAACTATTGTTCTCATTATTTTCTTAAGCAGAGTTGAGCTAGATATAGCCCATGTGGGTAGGAAGTGCAGTTATTTTTTTGGATGCAAGTTCACTGTTCTGGCCCTATAGGAAACAGAGTAGAGTAGCAGAATGCTCCTTTCTCAAAAGCAGAGTGTGTTTCTTGTAAGGCAAGCTAGTGTTTGTTTCCCATTCATAAACGGAGATGAATCACATGCAGTTTGGCCCTATGTGCAAGAGTTGTTTTCTGGTTAGGCATGTCACTGTTGTGCTCCCATTGGCATACACAGTGCAAACAGCACTCACGTCTGTTCCCAGCAAGTGCAGTGTATTGGACTGAAGAGAACCTACTGCTCCTTCAGTTTCCAAAGCAGAGTTGAACTAGATATGGCCCATGTGTGTAGGAAGCACAGTTCTTTAGTTCTGAGCCCGCTCATTCTTCTGGCACTTCAGGAAACACATTAGAATAGAGGAGTTCTCTTTTCTGAAAAGTAGAGTGTATTTCATGTAAGGCGAGCTAGTGTTTGTTTCCCATTCATAAATGGAGTTGATTCAAATGCACATTCTGGTCCTACTAGCAAGAGTTTTGTTCTGGTAAAAAAAAAAGTCACTCTTGCACTCCCATTGCTTAATACAGTGCAAGTAGCACTCTCGTCTGTTCCCAGCTAGTACAGTGTATTGGACTGAAGAGAAGTTACTGTTCTTGTTAGTTTCCTAAGGAGAGTTGAACTAGATATGGCCCCTGTGTGTAGGAAGCACCGTTCTTTTGTTCTGAGCAAGCTCATTGTTCTGATCCTATAGGAAACAGAGTAGAGTAGATGAATGCACCATTCTCAAAAGCAGAGTATGTTTCTTGTAAGGCGAGCTAGTGTTTTTCACATTCATAAATGGAGTTGATTCAAATGCACATTCTGGTCCTACTAGCAAGAGTTGTGTTCTGTTAAAAAAATCACTTTTGTGCTCCCATTGCTTTATACAGTGCAAATAGCACTCTTGTCTATTCCCAGCAAGTATAGTGTATTGGAATGAAGAGAAGCTACTGTTCTTCTTGTCAGTTTCCTAAGCAGAAATAAACTAGAGATGGCTGCTGTGTTTAGGAAGCACTGTTCTTTTGTTCTGAGCAAGCTCACTGTTCTCCACCTGTAGGAAACACAGTAGAGTAGAAGAGTGCTCTTTTCTCAAAATCAGAGTGTGTTTCTATAAGGAGAGTTAGTGTTTGTTTCCTTTCATAAACAGAGTAAAATCACATGCTGTTTCTGATACTACGAGCAAGAGTAGTTTTATGGTAAGGAAAGTCACTTTGTGCTCCCATCAACATACAAATTGCAAATTGCACTCGTGCCTGTTCCCAGCAAGTACACTGTATGGGAATCAAAAGAAGCTACTGTTCTTGTCAGTTTCCTATGTAGAGTTGAACTATATATGGCTCGTGTGTCAGAAGCACAGTTCTTTGTTCGGAGCAATCTCACTCCTCTAGCACTATAGGAAACAGACTAGAATATAAGAGTGCCTATTTCTCAAAAGCAGAGTGTGTATCTTGTAAGGAGAGCTAGTATTTGTTTCACACTCATAAACAGAGTTGAATCAATGCAGCTTCTGGTACTATGAGCAATATTTGTTTTTCTGGTAACGAAAGTCACTATTGTGCTCCCATTGCAATACACAGGGCAAATAGCACTCGCGTCTGTTCCCAGCAAGTACAGTGTATTGGACTGAAGAGAAGCTACTCTTCTTGTCAGTTTCCTAAGCAGAGTTGATCTAGATATTGCCCGTGTGTTTAGGAAGCACAGTTCTTTTTGTCTTAGCAAGATCACTCTTCTGGCCCTATAGAAACACAGGAGTAGAGGAATGCTCGTTTCTCAAAAGCAAAGTGTGTTTCTTGTCAGGCGAGCTAATGTTTGTTTCCCATTCATAAATGGAGTTGAATCACATGCAGTTTCTGGTCCTACAAGCAAGAATTGTTTTCTGGTAAGGAAAGTACATAATGCTGTCCCTCTGACATACACAGTGCAAATAGCATTTGCGTCTCTTCCCAGCAAGTACAGTGTATTGGACTGAAGTGAAGCTACTGTTCTTGTCAGTTTCCTAAGCAGAGTTGAACTAGATAATGCTCGTGTGTAGGAAGCACAGTTCTTTTTTCTGAGCAAGTTTACTCTTCTGGCCCTATAGGAAACACAGTGCAGTAGAACAGAGCTCTTTTTTCAAAAGCAGAGTGTTTTTATTTTAAGTTGAGCTAGTGTTTGTTTACGATTCATAAACGGAGTTGAATCCCATGCAGATTCTGATCCTACAAGCAAGAGTTGTTTTCTGTTAAGGAAAGTCACTGTTGTGTTTCCCATTGCCATACACAGTGCAAATAGCACTCGTGTCTGTTCCCGGCAAGTATAGTGTATTGGACTGAAGAGAAGCTACTGTTCTTATCAGTTTCCTAACCAGAGTTGAACTAGATATTGCTCGAGTGTGTATGAAGCACAGTACTTTGTTCTGAGCAAGCTCTCTCTTCTGGGAATATAGGAAATATGGTAGAGTAGAAAAGTGCTCTTTTCTCAAAAGCAGAGTATGTTTCTTGTAAGGTAAGCTAGTGTTTGTTTCCCATTCATAAATGGATTTGAATCACGTTCAATTACTGGTCCTACCAGCAAGAGTTGTTTTTGGTAAGGAAAGTCACTCATGTGCTCCCATTACCATACACAGTACAAATATCACTCGCGTCTGTTCCCAAAAGTACACTGTATTGGACTGAAGAGAAGCTACTGTTCCTGTCAGTTTCCTAAGCAGAGTTGAACTAGATATGGCTCGTGTGTGTTGGAAAGCAGTTCTTTTGTTCTGAACAAGCACACTCTTCTGGCCTTTCAATAAACACAGTTGAGTAGAAGAATGCTCTTTTCTCAAAAGCGGAGTGTGTTTCTTGTAAGGCAAGCTAATGTTTGTCTCCATTCATAAACAGAGTTGAATCACATGCAGTTTCTGGTCCTACGAGCAAGAGATGTTTTCTGGTAAGGAAAATCAGTATTGTGCTCCCATTGCCATTCTCAGTGCAAATAGCCCTCGTGTCTGTTCCCAGCAAGTACAGTGTATTGGACTGAAGAGAAGGTGCTGTTCTTGTCAGTTTCCTAAGCAGTGTTGAACTAGATATGGCCCTTATGGGTAGCTAGCACAGTTCTTTTTTTCTGAGCAAGCCTACTTTTCTGGCCCTTTAGGGAAAACAGTAGAGTAGATGAGTTCTATTTTCTCAAAAGCAGAGTGTGTTTCTTGTAAGGTAAGCTAGTGTTTCTTTCGCATTTATAAAAGGAGTTGAATCCCATGCAGTTTGTGGTCCTACAAGCAAGAGAAGTTTTTTGGTAAGAAAAGTCACTATTGCGCTCCCATTGCTATACACAGTGTAAATAGCTATTGTGTCTGTTCCCAACAAGTGCAGTTTATTAGACTGAAGAGATTCTACACTTCAGGTCAGTTTCCTAAGCAGATTTGAACTAGATATGGCCCGTGGGTTTAGGTAGCACAGTTCTTTTGTTCTGAGCAAGCTCACTCTTCTGGCGCTACAGCAAATACAGTAGAGTAGAAGAGTGCTCTTTTCTCAAAAGCAGAGTGTGTGTCTTGTAAGGTGAGCAAGTATTTGTTTCCCATTCATAAACAGAGTTGAATCACATGCAGTTTCTGGCCCTATGTGCAAGAGTTGTTTTCTGGTTAGGCATGTCACTGTTGTGCTCCCATTGGCATACACAGTGCAAACAGCACTCGCATCTGTTCCCAGCAAGTACAGTGTATTGGACTGAAGAGAACCTACTGTTCTTTCAGTTTCCAAAGAAGAGTTGAACTAGATATGGCCCTTGTGTGTAGGAAGCACAGTACTTTTGTTCTGAGCCAGCTCACTCTTCTGGCACTTTAGGGAACACAGTAGAATAGAAGAGTTCTCTTTTCTGAAAAGCAGAGTGTGTTTCTTGTGAGGCGAGGTAGTGTTTGTTTCCCATTCATAAACTGAGTTGAGTCAAATGCACATTCTGGTCCTACTAGCAAGAGTTGTGTTCTGGTAAAAAAAGAAAAGTCACTGTCGCACTCCCATTGATTTATACAGTGCAAATAGCACTCTTGTCTGTTCCCAGCTAGTACAGTGTATTGGACTGAAGAGAAGTTACTGTTCTTGTTAGTTTCCTAAGCAGAGTTGAACTAGATATGGCCCTTGTGTTTAGGAAGCACAATTCTTTTGTTCTGAGCAAGCTCATTGTTCTGATCCTATAGGGAACAGAGTAGAGTAGATGAATGTACCTTACTCAAAATCAGAGTGTGTTTCTTGTAAGGCAAGTAGTGTTTGTTTCCCATTCATAAACAGAGTCGATTCAAATGAACATTCTGGTCCTACTAGCAAGAGTTGTTTTCTGGTAAAAAAAAAAAAAAAGTCACTATTGCGCTCCCATTGCTTTATACAGTGCTAATAGCACTCCCGTCTGTTCAAAGAAAGTATAGTGTATTGGAATGAAGAGAAGCTACTGTTCTTCTTGTCAGTTTCCTAAGAAGACTTGAACTAGATATGGCCCATGCGTGTAGAAAGCACTGTTCTGTTGTTCTGAGCAAGCTCACTGTTCTGGCCCTGTAGGAAACACAGTAGAATAGAAGAGTGCTCTTTTCTCAAAATCAGAATGTGTTTCTTTAAGGAGAGCTAGTGTTTGTTTCCTTTCATAAACAGAGTTGAATCACATGCTGTTTCTGGTCCTAGGAGCAAGAGTTGTTTTATGGTAAGGAATGTCACTATTGAGCTCCCATTAACATTCACCATGCAAATAGCACTCGCGTCTGTTCCCAGCAATTGCAGTGTATTACTGCAAGGAAGCTACTGTTCTTGTCAGTTTTCTAAGCAGAGTTGATCTAGATATGGCCCGTGTGTTTAGGAAGCACAGTTCTTTTTTCTGAGCAAGCTCACTGTTCTGGCACTTTAGGAAACACAGTAGGGTACAAGAGTGCTCTTTTCTCAAAAGCAGAGTATGCTTCTTGTATGTCAAGCTAGTGTTTGTTTCCATTCATAAACAGAGTTGAATCACATGCAGTTTCTGGTCCTACGAGCAATAGTTTTTTTTTGTTTTTTTGTTTTTTGTAAAGAATTTCACTATTAGGCTCTCATTGCCATTTAGAGTACAAATAGCACTCACGTCTTTTCCAAGCAAGTACTGTGTATTTTACTGTAGAGAAACTACTGTTCTTGTCAGTTTCCTAAGCAGAGTTGAACTAGATGTGGCCCGTGTGTTTATGAAGCACAGTTCTTTTGTTCTGAGCAAGCTTGCTCTTCTGACCCTATAGGAATCCCAGTAAAGTAGAAGAGTGCTCCTTTCTAAAAAGCAGAGGGTGTTTCTTGTAAGGCGAGCTCGTTTTTGTTTCGCATTCATAAACAGAGTTGAATCACATTCAGTTTCTGACCCTACGAGCAAGAGTTGTTTTCCTGTTAGGAAAGTCACTATTGTGCTCCCATTGACATACACAGTGTAAATAGCACTTGTGTCTGTTCCCAGTGAGTGCAGTGTATTGGACTGGAGAGAAGCTACGGTTCTTGTCAGTTTCCTAAGCAGAGTTGAACTAGATATGGCCCGTGAATTAGGAAGCACAGTTCTTTTTTTCTGAGCAAGCTCACTGTTCTGGCCCTATAGGAAACACAGTAGAGTACAAGAGTGCTCTTTACTCAAAACAGTGTGTTTTTTGTAAGGCGAGGTAATGTGGTGGTATTTTACTTGTACTGATATGTGATTTTAATTGTATGTTAATAAATAAAGTTGCCTGGGGTTAGAGCTATTAGAGCCATAGCAAGTGTGTGGCTGCGGTGGCGCACGTCTTCAAGGATCTGGAAGGCGGTACATACAGGCAGTGACGAGGCAGTCACATGTTTGTGTTTACAACCAATGAGATGGCAGAACAGCTAGACTATATAAAAGCATACACACAGGAATTTGGTCCCTTCCGGAGAGCTCTCTTGACTGAAGAGGATCGCTGAAGCAGGAAGCGTGAGGCTCTTAGCTCTGACCTCTTGGCTTTCTTCTCTGAATCGGCTCTGTGTTTCGTATTTAATAAGATTGTTGGTTACGTCTACAATTGGCACCCAACATGACAAGAATCCATTAAAAACCGCTTAACTTGGCTTGGTGGCAGGTCTGGTTTTCCGCCAGGGCGGCTGGCTCCCTAGCCCGGGCCCGGGTCGGCTTGGCCTCAGGCCAGACTAACCTTGAGCTACTTGCTTATAGCCAGTGCTACAAACAACTCAGGCCTGCCCTGCTGAACAGGGCCTCTGCCTGTAAAGCAAATGCATGTGGTTGGAGCTTAAGGTAGCCAGAGCCAAGGCTTGACTAGGCTCAAGTGGGAACACGTGGCTGGATTCAAGCTCTTAGGCAGAACTTGTGGCTACGGTTCTTGCATGTTTTCTCTCTCTCTCTCTCTCTCTCTCTCTCTCTCTCTCTCTCTCTGGATTCACACCTTGGACACTAGGTGGCTGTTTTGAAATTTCTTCAGATTGGTTTTGTTCTACGAGGACTTGGTAAGTCATTTAACATATCAGATATTTTAAAGGAAACTATTTAAAAAAAATTTTTTTCCACATTAAAAAAAATGGGTTTTCTGTGTACATTGGAAAAAAATTGGGCTTTGTGTGCAATTTTAGACAGTCTGACAATGGAACAGCTACATGAGAAGATTAATGTTGATCAAATTATGCATTTTATTACTATGCTTATCCTCATTTTAGTATTTAAAAAGATAGTCAATTTAAGTGCTAGGATGACAGCTTTAAAAAAACCTGTTAAACCTGTAAAAACTCAGACAGAAGAAACTAACAGTGAAGTTGCTTCAAGATTGGAATAGGGTTACAGAAAACAAGCCTGTTGTCACACAGTCACCCTTAGTTTGTCCAGTAACCATACAGCAGTTGCCTGATCAAATGACTACACAAAATATTTGGGCTCCAATTGAAATGATAGATTTACGAAGGTTTAAGGAGGCAATAGTATCTTATGGCATGCATTCCCCATATGTAAAGCAAATGTTAAAACCTTGGTCAACATATAATGGGATTGTACCACAGGACTGGCAGGAGCTGGCACAAGCTGTTCTTTAACTCAGTCAAATGCTTCAGTGGCTAACTTGGTTCAAGGATGAAGCTAAAAACATAGAAAACAGGGAAGGGATAAAGGAATACAAGTCTGCCAGGATCAGCTTATTGGAGAAGGTCAATATGCTTCAGCACAAACACAATGTTTATATGATGTCCAAACCCTAATTTTATGTCGAACGGCAGCCTTGAATACATGGGACAGAGTTGAGGAACCAGGAAATAAAACTGAGTCATTTACAAAGGTTGTACAATGCCCAAAAGAATCTTTCAAAGATTTTTTACAAAGACTGGCTTCAGCAGTAAAGAGAATGGTCCCAGATTCAGAAGCTAGTAAGATAATAATTGAATCTTTGGCCCCTGAGAATGCGAATGCAGCATGCAAAACAATAATCAGGCCATTAAAGGCAAGATCTGCACCTTTAGAAGATTGGATTAGAGACACAGTTAATGTTGAAGCTCATGAGCATGATGATATGTGGGTAGGAGAAGCAATTTCAAAAGGTTTGAGGAATGTTAGATGTTTTGGATGTGGAAAGCAAGGACATTTGAAAAAGGACTGTAAATGGGTCATTCCTAGAAACAATGTTTCTTCAAGGAACAATGGCAACAGAATGCACCTTCCTTCTGGAATATGCAGAAGGTGTGGTAAGGGAAAACACTGGACCAACGAATGTAGATCAACAAGCGACAGACAGGGTAATCCTTTGCCGCAGACTTCAGGAAACTCCCAGAAGGGCCTCATGCAGGCCCCAATAGCAAATCCAGTTCAAACCTTTCCTGCAGTCATAGATCACACCCGTACTCAGAGCAATTAAATAACCAAATGCCTATTGAAATAAGTCATGCTGGTCAGGATGATGAAACAGAGAGAATAGAAAATTCAGGAGAAAAAATAAAGAAAATTTTTTGGCAAACTTCTATTAATGAACAAAGACCAAAATTATCGATAAAATAAATGGTGTTTTGTTGTCTGGTCTGGTAGACACAGTTGCAGACGTTACCATAACTGCACCAGAATTTTGGCATCCAAATTGGCCTCTTCAAGAGGGAAACATTCAACTGTTAGGAATTGGGACATTATGTCAGGTGAAACAGAGTGCAAGATGGCTCGAATGTATAGGTCCAGAAGGACAGAGAGGAAAATTGAAACCATATGTAGCTAACATAACTATGAACCTGTGGGGTCAAGACTTGTTGCAACAATGGAATACTCAGATTAACATCCCTCCAATCTCAGAAACAAATCCTAAACTAGCACATGTTTCTGAGAGAAATATTAGAAGGCATTATTCTGAGTGGTCACCAGCCATCCATATTATACAAGAACAGGGCACAACAACTGATGATCTTCCAAAGACATCAACAGCTCTACCTTTAAAATGGTTAACAGACAAGCCTGTATGGGTACAGCAATGGCCTTTAACAACAGAGAAACTCCAGGATTTAGAAGAGCTGGTAGAAGAACAGTTAAATGCTCAGCATATTGAAGAATCAACCAGCCCTTGGAATTCCCCTGTATTTGTTATTAAAAAGAAATCTGGTAAATGGAGAATGGTAACAGACCTTAGAGCAATTAACAAAGTAATTCAGCCAATGGGCTCTCTACAATCTGGAATTCCTTTGCCTACTCTGTTACCAAAAGGATGGCCTCTCATAGTTATTAATTTAAAAGACTGTTTCTTTTCAATACCCTTATGAGAAAAAGACAGAGAAAGATTTGCTTTCACAGTGCCTACTTATAATAATTCTCAACCAGTTAAAAGGTTTCAATGGAGGATCCTCCCACAGGGAATGTTGAATAGCCCAACTCTGTGCCAATGTTTTGTACAACAGCCATTGGAAGTGATACATAAAAAATTTCCTAAATCTATAATTTATCATTATATGAATGATATTTTACTAGCTGACTCAAAT
Source organism: Peromyscus eremicus (assembly GCF_949786415.1). Taxonomy (NCBI): domain Eukaryota; kingdom Metazoa; phylum Chordata; class Mammalia; order Rodentia; family Cricetidae; genus Peromyscus; species Peromyscus eremicus. The sequence goes on from NC_081416.1 coordinate 197,744,334, forward strand.
GCAGATACTTTAGAAAGAATGTTTGAAGAAGTAAAGAAAATTTTGCCTTGCTGGGGATTACAAATTGCTCCTGAAAAGATACAAAGAGGAGATTCTATTAATTATTTAGGATATAAAATAGAGCTACAAAAATTAGACCCCAAAAGGTGCAAATTAGGAGACATAGACTACAGACTCTTAATGACTTTCAAAGATTATTTGAAGATATTTCTCATCTACGAGCTATAGTTGGGGTAAAAAATGATGAACTGCATAATTTGTTCAAAGCCTTAGAAGGTGACAAGGACTTAAATAGTCCAAGAGAATTATCACCTGAAGCTGAGAAAAATTGGCCTTGGTAGAAAAGAAAGTACATGAAGGGCGGGTGGATAGTATTGATCCAAAGCTGGATTGCATTTTGGTTATTTTACCTTCTAGGTATTCTCCTACAGGAATATTAATGCAGAGGGAAGATATTATATTGGAATGGATATTTTTACCAAATAAACCAAATAAAAAATTTAAAACTTATGTGGAAAGAATCTCTGACTGGATGTGGAAAGGAAAATTGAGACTTCGTCAGTTAGCAGGAATAGACCCAGCAGTAACCCAAAGGGTACTCAGTGGAATGAAATCTGGCAGATGGACGTGTTTCACTTTGCAGAATTTGGAAAACTGAAATATGTACACCACACTATCGATACTTATTCAGGATTTCAGTGGACAACTGCTATGAGTTCTGAAAAAGCTGATTCTGTAATCACTCATTTGCTAGAAGTAATGGCCATCATGGGTATACCTGCACAAATCAAAACTGATAATGCTCCATCATATGTCTCTGTTAAAATGAAACAGTTTTTTGCTTATTACAATATAAAGCATATTACAGGCATACCAAATAGTCCTACAGGTCAAGCAGGTATAGAAAGATCAAACAGAACTCTAAAGGATATGCTAAATAAACAGAAAGGGGTAACAAAACTCCCAGAAATAGACTGCATAATGCACTATTAACTTTGAATTTTCTTAATGCCAATGAGAAAGAAACAACAGCTGCAGAGAGACATTGGATAATAGAAAAAACTACAGAATTAAATCAGCCTATATACTTTAAGGATGTGCTGACCTCAGAATGGAAACCAGGGTATGTGTTACGTTGGGGTCGAGGTTTTGCTATTGTTTCTACAGGAGAAGATAAGCTATGGGTACCATCAAAATTGATAAAGTTTCGATTTGAACAAGAGAAACCTCTTAATTAGAGGAGGTGATAGCTCATCAACCAACATGAACATCCAATTTAAACTAACTTATACCAGTAACACATGTCTTTTCATTTAATCAGATAATAACTTGCCAAAAAGGAACATCCCCAAAATTAGTCTTGGGGAAAGGTTTTTGCTTTTGTCTTTTAGGAGAATGAAGGTTAAGGAATCTGAAGAACACTGGACAAATGAGACAACTGAAGAAAAGGAACAAATCATCTATCCCAGGAAACAGAGTTAAACGGCATATGGATATATATTATCTAAAATTTTTATGTCTTCCTAAAGGTTTGTTTCTGCTTTTCTCTAAAAATTTAACACTATTGGTCTTCTAATAGTCCCAGTTCAATTAAAATTTAAAGCTGACTTTGGAGTTGGAGAATGGCTCTCTCCTTCTTTAAACTCAAGCATGTTATTAAAAGGAAAATGCAAACTCCCTGTATCATGCCAGAATAAAAGAGCCATCTTCTGCTATGGGACAGGAGAAAAGCCAAATTAATTAAGGGACTATTCTATTACTAATCTCAACTCTTTGATTCTATTCTGATTCTTTAAACTTTTCTTAAAGTATAAATTTTATATCAAAATTTACAAGATTAATATATATAGATATATACATTTTAAACTTTGTTAAGATATGAATGGTCATATAGAGTACTAATTAATTCTAGAAAAAAGGCTTCAATTAGCTTCCTATATATGTATTTGTGTTTGAGTCTCTTATCAGTTTTCTGCAGGAAATCACGGCCAGGCCCAACATCAACTGAAATCTCCAGGAAGAAGTTGGGGTCCCACAACAACAACAATTCCACGTGGACAATAATAACATCACTACGCTGACAAACATCATCTACAGATCAGCTTTGAACTACAAGGTGCTCAGAGCAATTTTGAGATGACTAGATGAGATGATCCAGTCTCAAAGACTACTTGAATAAGGACTTGAGATAAACCCTGAACTTTGGCATTATACACAGACTGGATAATGAAGGATATAGTTACCTTTCCTAGAATTTGACAATTAACCTAAAATTTTTCTTTCCGGATAAAGATAACTTCGCCCATACCCAGCAGGAAGCAATTTTAAAAATACGATGCCCACATTCCCAAAGAGGTGGTGTGGAGCAGGTGGTTTTTTGGTCTTTTTAATGGGTTTTGGATCTGGGACAATTTTCATTGTTTAGGGTGGGTTGGTTACAAGTTTTTGTCAAGGGTTAGGAAAAAAAACTAAGCAGATTAGATTTAAGGTTCTTGTTTTAAAAAAAAGAGAAAGAAAGAAGAAGAAAAAGACAATTACTAGTTTTAAATACTTTACATTGGATTGGATTTTTTTATATTGTATACAAATTATATATATTGAAATTGATATTGTTAGAAAATGCTATATGTATATTTCTAATTGTACTTATATCGTTCATTGAACAATGCAATTTTCTGATCCTTGAATGTTATTATTACCAACTATTAGGATATAAAAAATGATAGTTAGTAGTTAGACATTACAATAGAACTTGTAGTCATATTAGATATGTTTTAAAAATTGAGCAGATATATTTTAGATAGGTCATCTTCAAACCCTTCAGAGAACTACAGAATATGGCATTTAAAATGTTTTAATAGCTTAGAAAATTTTTCTATTTTGTTATGACTATGAGACATGTCAGCTCCTAGCAGTACCAATATACTTCAGAGAAAATATGGGTATTGAAGAAACTGCGTATAGAGTTAGCTTTCATTGTGGCAAAAGTTAGCCACTGGACAACAAATTATCCTCGAATCAACTGCTGAGAAAATGGACAGACATGAAACAAAGGACTACTGATTCTTGCCAAAAACAAGTGTGGTTATGGCTTTATCAAAAGGTATCTTCTGAGGCCAGGACAATATGGCACCATCCCTAAAGTGGCCTTTGCAAATCGGAAAAGGTACAGTGCCCTATTCTCCAAAGGCAGCTGAACAGGCAGTGTGCCGATGGCTTCTGATGTGCAATGGAACAGCAGCTGAAACAGTTATTCTTGAAGAGTAACTAAGCTCACACCTCTCAATAGCAGACTGGCATTTGATAGAGGGATGTGGAGAAGAACAGGATGCTGAGATGAAGCCATATGCACACAGCCAAGAAGACTGGACAGCTGAATTAAAAAACCATCAACAATTTCCAGAATTTAAAATCCTGAATCATGACATGACACTAGTGGAATTCAGGTGTTTCTGGTATATGGACTGCTCTCACCCAATGTGAGGTTGAACTGTTGACCTTGTGTACATCCTACTTCACAAATGAGTCTGTCAGATATGCTAAGCCTATAGACTGAAGATGATGCCGCAGCATTGCGGAGAAACCTCAAGTGACTGTTAGGGAGCTGGCTGTTTCTGTAAACTCACAAATTTTTTGGAAGTTGCTTGCCTGCACTTTCTGTTTTTATTTTTCTTCGCTAATATTATTTCCTTCATGGGTCTCTGAGAGAGTTGAAGATTAGTTAGTTACAGTTGAAGGTTAGTTATTTATAGTTGAAGATTAATTAGGATAGAAAGTGAATTAGGTACATTTTGGACTTAACAAAATAAGATAGATAATGAAATTATTATCTCTGAATTTGTCAAATACAAATGGACTAGACATTGTTTAGACATTTATTATTTGTATATATTGTATATAGTTATTGTACTTTTGTATATAGTTTTTCTTTTGTTAGTTGTAAACTTTTTCTTTTTTTCCCTTTTTATTAAAATAGAAAAGGGGAAATGTGGTGGTACATTACTTGTAATGAAATGTGATTTTAATTGTATGTTAATAAATAAAGTTGCCTGGGGGTCAGAGCTATTAGAGCCATAGCAAGTGCGTGACGATGGTGGCGCACGCATTTAAGGACCTGGAGGTCGGAACATACAGGCAGTGAGGAGGCAGTCACGTGTTTGGGTTTACAACCAATGAGAAGGCAGAACAGCCAGACTATATAAAGACATACACACAGGAAGTAGGTCCCCTACAGAGAGCTCTCTTGACTGAAGAGGATCGCTGAAGCAGGATGGGTGAGGCTCTTAGCTCTGACCTATTGGCTTTCTTCTCTGAATCGGCTCTGTGTTTCTTATTTAATAAGATGGTTGGTTACATCTACAAGGTAGTGTTTATTTTCCATTCATAAATGGAGTTTAATAATATTCAGTTTCTGGTCCTACGAGCAACAGTTGTTTTCTGGTAGGGAATGTCACTATTACACGCCCATTGCTATACACCGTGCAAATAGCACTCGCGTCTGTTCCCAGCAAGTACAGTGTATTCGACTGAAGAGAAGCTACTGTTCTTGTTAATTTACTAGGCAGAGAATTACTAGATATGGCCCGTGTGTTTAGGAAAGAAAATTCTTTTGTTCTGAGCAAGCTCACTCTTCTGGCCCTACAGGAAACCCAGTAGAGTAGAAGAGTGCACCTTTCTCAAAAGCAGAGTGTGTTTCTTGTAAGGCGAGCTAGTGTTTGTTTCCCATTCATACATGAAGTTGAATCACTTGCAGTTTCTGACCCTATGAGTAAGAGTTGTTTTCTGGTTAGGAAAGTCATTATTGTGCTCCCATTGCCATACACAGTGTAAATAGCACTCGCGTCTGTTCTCAGCAAGTACAGTGTATTTGACTGAAGAGAAGCTACTGTTCTTGTCAGTTTCCAAATTAAAGTTGATCTAGATATGGCACGTGTGTGTAGAAGGCAAAGTTCATTTTTTCTGAGCAAGCTCACTTTTTTGGCCCTATAGGAAACCAAGTAGACTATAAGAGTGCTCCTTTCTAAAAAGCAGAGAGTGTTTCATGAATAGCAAGCTAGTGTTTGTTTCCCATTCATAAACAGAGTTGAATCACATGCAGTTTCTCGTCCTACAAGTAGGAGTTGATTTCTGGTAAGAAGAATCTCTATTGCGCTCCCATTGCCATACACAGTGCAAATAGCATTCGTGTCTGTTTCCAGCAATTACAGTGTATTACTACAGGGAAGCTACTGTTCTTGTCAGTTTTATAAGCAGAGTTGAAATAGATTTGGCCCGTATTGTAGGAAGCACAGTTCTTTTGTTCTGAGCAAGCTCACTGTTCTGACCACATAGAAAACAGAGTAGAGTAGAAGAGTGCTCTTTTATCAAAAACAGAGTGTTTTTTTGTGTAAGACGAGCTAGTGTTTGTTTCCCATTCACAAACGGAGTTGATTCACATGCAGTTTCAGCTTCTACCACAAAGAGTTGTTTTCTGGTAAGGAAAGTCACTATTGCACTCCCATAGCAATACACAGTGCAAATAGTACTTGTGTCTGTTCCCAGAAAGTACAGTGTATTGGACACAAGAGAAGCTACTGTTCTTTTCAGTTTCCTAATGAGAATTGAACTAGATATGGCCTGTGTATGTAGGAAGCACAGATCTTTTGTTCTGAGCAAGCGCACTGTTCGGGCACTACAGGAAACACAGTAGAGTACAAGAGTTCACTTTTCTCAAAAGCAGAGTGTGTTTCTCGGAAGATGAGCTAGTGTTTGTTTCCATTCATAAACGGAGTGAAGCTCATGCAGTAACTGGTTCTGTGAGCAAGAGTTTTTTTTTTTTCTGGTAAGGAATGTCACTATTGTGTTCCCATTGCCTTACTCAGTGCAAATAGCACTCATGTCTTGTCCTAGCAAGATCAGTTTATTGCACTGAAGAGAAGCTACTGTTCTTGACAGTTTCCTTAGCAGAGTTGAACTAGATATGGCCCGTTTGTATAGGAAGCATAGTACTTTTGTTGTGAACAAGCTCACTGTTCTGGACCTGCACTAAACAGAGTAGAGTAGAAAAGTGCTCTTTTCTCAAAATCAGAGGATGTTTCTTGTAAGGCAAGCTAGTGTTTGTTTCCCATTCATAAAAGGAGTTGAATCATATGCTGATTCTGTTGCTAGCAGCAAGAGTTGTTGTCTGTTAAGGAATGACACTATTGGGCTTCCATTGCCATACACAGTACAAATCGCACTCACGTCTGTTCCCAGCAAGTACAGTGTATAGGACATAAGAGAAGCTACTGTTCTTGTCAGTTTCCTAAGCAGAGTTGAACTAGATATGGCCTGTGTGTTTAGGAAGCACAGTTCTTTTGTTCTGAGCAAGCTCACTGTTCTGGCCCTATAGGAAACCAAGTAAAGTAGAAGAGAGCTCCTTTCTCAGAAGCAGAGGGTGTTTCTTGTAAGACGAGCTAGTGTTTGTTTCCCATTCATAAATTGAGTTGAATCACATACAGTTTCTGACCCTAAGAGGAAGAGATGTTTTCTGGTTAGGAAAGTAACTATTGTGCTCCCATTGACATACACAGTGTAAATAGCACCATGTCTGTTCCCAGCAAGTGCAGTGTATTGGACTGGAGAGAAGATACTGTTCCTGTTACTTTCCTAAGCAGAGTTGAACTAGATATGGCCCTTTTGTGTAGAAATCACAGTTTTTTTGCTCTGAGCAAGCTCACTGTTCTGGAACTGTAGGAATCACAGTAGAGTAGAAGAGTGCTCTTTTCTCAAAAGCAGAGTGTGTTTCTTGTAAGGCGAGCTAGTGTTTATTTCTCATTCATACACAAAGTTGAATCACATGCAGTTTCTGGTCCTACAAGCAAGAATTATTTTATGGTAAGGAATGTCACTATTGCACTCCCATTGCCACACACAGTACAAATAAGACTCGGTTCTGTACCCAGCAAGTACAGTGTATTGGACAAAAGAGAAACTACTGTTCTTGTAAGTTTCCTAAGCTGAGTTGAACTAGATATGGCCCCTGAGTTTAGAAAGCACAGTTCTTTTGTTCTCAGCAAGCACACTGTTCTGGCCTTCTAGAAAACAAAGTAGAGTTCAAGAGGGCTCTTTTGTCAAAAGCAGAGGATGTTTCTTGCAAGGCAAGCTAGTGTTTGTTTCCCATTCATAAATGGAGTTGAATCACATGCAGTTTCTGGTCCTACGAGCAAGAGTTTTTTTCTGGTAAGGAAAGTCACTATTGTGCTCCCTTTGCCATACACAGTGAAAATAGCATGCGTGTCTTTTCCCAGTAAGTTCAGTGTATTGGATTTAAGAGAAGTTACTGTTCTTGTCAATATCCTAAGCAGAGTTGAACTAGATATGGCCAATGTTTGTACGAAGCACAGTTCTTTGTTCTGAGCAAGCTCACTGTTCTGGCACTACAGGAAACACAGTAGAGTACAAGAGTGCTCTTTTCTCAAATGCAGAGTGTGTTTCTTGTAAGGTGAGCTAGTGTTTGTTTCCCATTCATAAACGCAGTAGAATCACATGCAGTTTCTGGTCATAAGGGCCAGAGATGTTTTCTGGTAAGGAAAGTCACTCTTTAGCTCCAATTGCCATACACAGTACAAATAGTACTTGCGTCTGTTCCCAGCAAGTACAGTGTATTGGACTGAAGAAAAGCTACTCTTCTTGTCAGTTTCCTAATAGAGTTGAACTAGATATGGCCACAGTGTGTAGGAAGCACAGTTATCTTGTTCTGAGCAAGCTCACTGTTCTGGCACTCTAGTAATCACAACAGAGTAGAAGAGTGCTATTTTCCCAAAAGTACAGTGTGTTCCTTGTAAGGCAAGCTAGTGTTTGTTTCCCATTCATAAAAGGAGTTGAATAACATTCAGTTTCTGGTCCTACTAGCAAGAGATTTTTTCTGGTAAGGGAAATCACTAATGCGCTCCCATTGCCATACACAGTGCAAATAACATTCGCGTATCTTCCAAGCAAGTACAGTATATTTGACTAAAGAAAAGCTACTGTTCTTGTCAGTTTCCTAATCAGAGTTGAACTAGGTATGGCCCGTGTGTGTAGGAAGCACAGTTATCTTTTTTCTGAGCAAGCTCACTGTTCTGGCCCTATAGGAAACACAGTAGAGTAGAAGAGTGCTCTCTTCTCAAAAGCAGATTGTGTTTCATCTAAGGCGAGATAGAGATTGTTTGCCATTCATAAACGGAGTTGAATCACATGCAGTTTATGGGCCTATGAGCAAGAGATATTTTCTGGTAAGAAAAATCACTATTGTGCTCCCATAGCCATAAACAGTGCAAATAGCACTCGCGTCTGTTCCCAGCAAGTACAGTGTATTGGACTGAAGAAAAGCTACTCTTCTTGTCAGTTTCTTAAGCAAAGTTGAACTGGATATGGCCCTTTTGTGTAGAAATTACAGTTTTTTTGCTCTGAACAAGCTCACTGTTCTGGCACTGTAAAAATCACAGTAGAGAAGAAGAGTGCTCTTTATTCAAAAGCAGAGTGTGTTTCTTGTAAGGCGAGCTAGTGATTGTTTCCCTTTCATATCCGGAGTTGAATCACATACAGTTTCTGCTCCTATGAGCAAGAGTTGTTTTCTGGTAAGGAAAGTCACTAATGCGCTCCCAGGGCATACACAGTGCAAAAAGCACTCTCGTCTGTTTCAAGAAAGTACAGTGTGTTTGACTGAGGAGAAGCTACTGTTCTTGTCAGGTTACTAAGCAGAGTTGAACTAGATATGTCCCGTGTATGTAGGAAGCACAGTTCTTTTGTTCTGAGCAAGCTCACTGTTCTGGCCCTGTGGGAATCACAGTAGAGTAGAAGAGTGTTCTTTTCTCAAAATCAGAGTGTGTTTTTTGTAAGGCGAGATAGTGTTTGTTTCCCATTCACAAACTGATTTGAATCACATTAAGTTTCTGGTCCTAGGAGTAAGAGTTATTTTCTGGTAAGGAAAGTCACTAATGTGCTCCCAATGCCATACACAGTGCAAATAGCACTCACGTCTGTTCCCAGCAAGTACAGTGTATTGACCTGAAGAAAAGCTACTCTTCTTGTCAGTTTTCTAAGCAGAGTTGAACTAGATATGGCCCTTTTGTGTAGAAATCACAGTTTTTTTTTGCTCTGAGCAAGCTCACTGTTCTGGAACTGTAGGAATCACAGTAGAGTAGAAGAGTGCTCTTTTCTCAAAAGCAGAGTGTGTTTCTTGTAAGGTGAGCTAGTGTATGTTTCCCTTTCATAACCGGAGTTGAATCACATGCAGTTTCTGGTCCTATGATCAAGAGTTGTTTTCTGGTAAGAAGAGTCACTATTGTGCTCCCATTGCCAGGCACAGTGCATGTAGCACTCGGCTCTGTTCCCAGCAATTACAGTGTATTGTACTGAAAAGAAGCTACTGTTCTTGACAGTTTCCAAAGCAGAGCTGAACTAGATATGTCCCATGTGTTTAAGAAGCACAGTTCTTTTGTTCTCAGCAAGCACACTTTTGTGGCCGTTTGGAATCACAGTATAGTAGAAGAATTCTTTTTTCTCAAAAACAGATTGTGTTTCATGTAAGGCGAGCTAATGTTTGTTTCCCATTCATAAATGAAGTTGAATCACATACAGTGTCTGTTCCTTGACGCAAGGGTTGTTTTCTGTTAAGGAAAGTCACTATTGTGCTCCCATTCCCATACACAGTGCAAATAGCACTCGCATCTGTTCTCAGCAAGTACAGTGTATTGGACTGAAGAGAAGCTACTGTTCTTGTCAGTTTCCTAAGCAGAGTTCAACTACATATGGCCCGTGTGTGTAGGAAGCACAGTTCTATTGTTCTGTGCAAGCAAACTCTTCTGGCACAATAGAAAACAAAGTAGAGTAGAAGAGTGCTCTTTTCTCAAAATCAGAGTGTGTTTCCTGTAAAGGGAGCTAGTGTTTGTTTCCCATTCACAAACAGAGGTGAATCACATGCAGTTTCTGCTCCTATGAGTTAGAATTGTTTTCTGGTTAGGAAAGACACTAATGTGCTCCCTTAGACATACACAGTGCAAATAGCACTCACATCTGTTCCCAGCAAGTACAGTGTATTGGACTGAAGAGAAGCTACTTTTCTTGTCAGTTTTCTAAGCAGAGTTGGACTAGATATGGCCCTTTTGTGTAGAATTCACAGTTTTTTTGTTCTGAGCAAGTTCACTGTTCTGGCAACTGTACGAATAACAGTTGAGTAGAAGAGTGCTCTTTTCTCAAAAGCATAGTGTGTTTCTGGTAAGGCAAGCTAGTGTTTGTTCCCATTCAAAAACGGAGATGAATCACATTCATTTTCAGGTCCTACGAGCAAGAGATATTTTCTGGTAAGGAAAGTCACTATAGCGCTCCCATTGCCATTCACAATGTAAACAGCTCTTGTGTCTGTTCCCAGCAAGTACAGTGTAATGGACTGAAGAGAAGCTACTGTTCTTGTCAGTTAACTAAGCAGAGTTGAACTAGATATGGCCCTTGTGTGTAGGAAGCACAATTCTTTTGTTTGGAGCAAGCTAACTGTTCCTGCCCTTTAGTTAACACAGTGAGTAGAAGAGAGCTCTTTTCTCAAAAGCAGAGTGTGTTTTTTGTAAGGCAAGCTAGTGTTTGTTTCTGATTCATAAACAGAATTGAATCACATGCAGTTTCATGTCCTATGAGCAAGAGTTGCTTTCTGGTAAGGACAGTCAATATTGCATTCCCATTGCCATATACAATGGTAACAGTTCTCGCGTCTGTTCCAAGCAAGTACAGGGTATTGGACAGAAGAGAAGCTTCTGTTCTTGACAGTTTCCTAAGCAGAGTTGAACTCAATATGGCCCATGTGTGTAGGAAGCACATTTCTTTTGTTCAGAGCATGCTCACTCTTCTTGCCCTATAGGAAACACAGTAGAGTAGAAGAGTGCTCTTTTCTCAAAAGCAGAGTTTGTTTTTTCTAAGGGGAAGTAGTGATTGTTTCCCATTCATAAACAGAGTTGAATCACATGAAGGTTCTGGTCCTATAAGCAAGAGTTGTTTTCTGGTAAGGAAAGTCACTTATGTGCTCCCACTGCCATACACAGTGTGAGTAACACTCGTGTCTGTTCCAAGCAAGTACAGTGTATTTGACTGAAGAGAGGCTACTGTTCTTGTCAGTTTCCTAAGCAGAGTTGAACTAGATATTACCCGTGTGTGTAGGAAGCATAGTTCTTTTGTTCTGAGCAAGCTCACTGTTCTGGCGTTATAGAAAACACAGTAGAGTAGAAGAGTGCTCTTTTCTGAAAAGCAGAGTGTGATTCTTCTAAGGCGTGCTGGTGATTGTAACACATTATAAACGGAGTTGAATCACATTCAGTTTCTGGTCTTAAGAGCAAGAGATATTTTCTGGTCAGAAAAGTCACTATTGTGCTCCCATAACAATACACAGTGCAAATAGCACTCGCGTCTGTTCCCAGCAAGTACAGTGGGTTGCACTGAAGAGAAGCTACTGTTCTTGTCAGTTTCCTAAACAGAGCTGAACAGCAAAATGCCCGTGTGTGAAGGAAGCTAAGTTCTTTTGTTCTGTGCAAGCTCACTCTTCTGGCCGAATAGAAAACACAGTAGAGTAGAAGAGTGCTATTTTCTCAAAAGGAGAGTGTGTTTCTTGTAAGGTGACCTAGTGTTTATTTCCCATTCAAAAACGGAGATGAATCACATGCAGTTTCAGGTCCTACAAGGAAGAGTTGTTTTCTGGCAAGGAAAGTCACTATTGTGCTCACATTGCCATACACAATGCAAATAGCACTCATGTCTGTTCCCAGCTAGTACAGTGTATTCGAATGAAGAGTAGCTACTGTTATTGACAGTTTTGTAAGCAGAGCTGAACTAGATATGGCCCGTGTGTTTAGGAAGCACAGTTCTTTTGTTCTGAGCTAGCTCACTCTTCTGGCCCAATAGAAAACACAGTAGAGTAGATGAATGTTCTTTTCTCAAAAGCAGCGTGTGTTTCTTGTAAGGCGAGCTAGTGTTTGTTTCCCATTCATAAACGGAGATGAATCACATGGAGTTTCTGGTCCTACGAGCAAGAGTTGTTTTCTGGTAAGGAAAGTCACTATTGTGCTCCCATTTTCATACACAGTGCAAATAGCGCTCATGTCTAATCCCAGCAAGTAAATTGTTTTGGTCTGAAGAAAAGCTACTGTTCTTGTCATTTTCCTAAGCAGAATTGAACTAGATATGGCCCATGTGTGATAAGTACAGTTCTTTTGTTCTGTGCAAGCTCACAGTTCTGGCAATATAGGAAGCACTGTAGAGTAGAAGAGTGCTATTTTCTCAAGAGCAGAGTGTGTTTCTTATAAAACGAGCTATCCTTTGTTTCCCATTCATAAACGGAGTTTCATCACATGCAGTTTCTTGTCCTACGCGTACGAGTTGTTTTCTGGTAAGAAAAGTCACTATTGTGCTCCCTTTGCCCTACACAATGCAAATAGCACTCCCGTCTGTTCCCCTCAAGTACAGTGTAATGGACTGAAAAGAAGCTACTGTTCTTGTCAGTTACCTAAGCAGAGTTGAACTAGATATGGCCCTTGTGTGTAGGAAGCACAGTTCTTTTGTTCGGAGCAAGCTAAATGTTCCTGCCTCACAGAAAACACAGTAGAGTAGAAGAGTGCTTTTTTCTCAAAAGCAGAGTGTGTTTTTTGTAAGGCGAGCTAGTGATGTTCCCAATTCATAAACGGAGTGAATCACATGCAGTTTCAGATCCTATGAGCGCCGGGCGTTGTTGGCGCACGCCTTTAATCCCAGCTCTCGGGAGGCAGAGCCAGGGGGATCTCTGTGAGTTCAAGGCCAGCCTGGGCTACCAAGTGAGTTCCAGGAAAAGGCGCAAAGCTACACAGAGAAACCCTGTCTCGAAAAACAAAACAAAACAAAACAAAAAACAAAAACAAAAAACAGATCCTATGAGCAAGAGTTTTTTTCTGGTAAGGAAAGTCAATATTGCATTCCAATTGCCATATATAATGGTAACAGTTCTCATGTCTGTTACCAGTCAGTACAGGATATTGGACAGAAGAGAAGCTTCTATTCTTGACAGTTTCCTAAGCAGAGGTGAACTCGATATGGCCCATGTGTGTAGGAAGCACAGTTCTTTTGTTTGGAGCAAGCTCACTCTTCTGGCCCTACAGGAAACACAGTAGAGTAGAAGAGTGCTCTTTTCTCAAAAGCAGAGTGAGCTTCATGTAAGGCGAGTTAGAGTTTGTTTCCCATTCATAAATGGAGTTGAATCACATGCAGATTCTGGTCCTATGAGCAAGATTTGTTTTCTGGTAAGGAAGGTCACTATTGTGCTCCCATTGCAATACACAATGCAAATAGCACTCGCATCTGTTCCCAGCAAGTACAGTGTATTGGACAGAAGAGAAGTTACTGTTCTTGTCAGTTTCCTAAGCAGAGTTGAACTAGATATGGCCCATGTGTGTAGGAAGCACAGTTCTTTTTTTTCTGTGCAAGCTTACTGTTCTGGCATTATAGGAAACACAGTAGATTAGAAGAGTTCTCCTCTCTCAAAAGCATAGTGTATTTCTTATAAGGTTGGCTAGTGTTTGTTTCCCATTCATTAACAGAGTTGAATCACATGCAGTTTATGGTCCTACAAGGGAAAGTAGTTTTCTGGTAAGGAAAGTCACTATTTCCTTCCCATTGCCATACACAATGAAAGCAGCTCTCGCGTCTGTACCAAGCAAGTACAGTGTATTGGACTGAAGAGAAGCTACTGTTCTTCACATTTTCCTAAGCAGAGCTGAACAGCATATGGCCCGTGAGTGTAGGAAGCACAGTTCTTTTTTTCTGAGCAACCTCTCTCTTCTGGCCCAGTAGAAATCATAGTAGAGTAGATGAGTGCTTTTTTTCACAAAAGCAGAGTGTGTTTCTTGTAAGGCTAGCTAGTGTTTGTTTCCTATTCACAAATGCAGTTGAATCACATGCAGTTTTTGGTCCTACGAGCAACAATTGTTTTCTGTTAAGGAAAGTCACTAATGTGCTCCCATTGCCATACACAGTGCAATTAGCAATCGCGTCTGTTCACAGCAAGTACACTGTATTGGACTGAAGAGAAGCTACTGCTCTTGTCAGTTGCCTAAGCAGAGTTGAACTAGATATTGCCCGTGTGTGGAGGAAGCACAGTTCTTTTGTTCTGAGCAAGCTCACTGTTCTGGCCCAATAAAAAACACAGTAGAGTAGAATAGTGTTCTTTTGTCAAAAACAGAGTGTGTCTTTTGTAAGGCGAGCTAGTGTTTATTTCGCTTTCATAAAAAGGAGTTGAATCTCAAGCAGTTTCAGGTCCCTCGAGCAAGAGTTGTTTTCTGGTAAGGAAAGTCACTATTGAGCTCCCATTGCCATACACAGTGCAAATAGCCCTCGCGTCACTACCCAGCAAGTACAGTGTATTGTAGTGAAGATAAGCTACTGCTCTTGCCTGTTTCCTAAGTAGATTTCAACTAGATAAGGCCCGTGTGTAGGAAGCACAGTTCTTTTGTTCTGAGCTAGCTCACTGTTCTGGCCCTATAGGAAACAGAGTAGAGTAGTAGAGTGCAATTTTCTCAAAAGCAGAGTGTGTTTCTTGTAAGGCGAGCTAGTGTTTGTTTCCCATTAATAAACGGAGTTGAATAACATTCAGTATCTGAATCTATGACCAGGAGTTGTTTTCTGGTAAGAAAAGTCACTAAAGCGCTCCCTTGGTGTTACACAATGCATATAGCACTCTCGTCTGTTCCCAACAAGTACAGTGTATAGGACTGAAGAGAAGCTGCTGTTCTTGTCAGTTCGGTAAACAGAGTTAAACTAGATCTGGCTCTTTGGAGTAGAAAGCACAGTTTTTGTTCTGAGTAAGCTCACTGTTCTGGCCCTGTAGGAATCACAATAGAGTAGAAGAGTGCTCTTTTCTCAAAAGCAGAGTGTTTTTTTTCTAAGGGGAAGCAGTGTTTGTTTCCCATCCATAAACAGAGTTGAATCACATGGAGTTTCTGGTCCTACAATCAAGAGATATTTTCTGGAAAGGAAAGACAATATTGCGCTCCAATTGCCATACAGAGTGCAAATAGCACTCTCGTCTGTTACCAGCAGGAACAGTGTATTGGAGTGAAGAGAAGCTACTGTTCTTGTCAGTTTCCTAAACAGAGTTGAACTAGATATGGCACTTTTGTGTAGAAAGCACAGTTTTTTTGTTCTGAGCAAGCTCACCAATCTGGCCATGTAGGAATCACAATAGAGTGGAGGTGTACTCTTTATTCAAAAGCATGGTGTGTTTCTTGAAAGGCAAGCTAGTGTTTGTTTCATATTCATAAACGGAGTTGAATCACATTCCGTTTTTGGTCCTATGAGCAAGAGTTGTTTTCTGTTTAGGAAAGTCACTAATATGCTCCCATTGCCATACACAGTGCAAATAGCACTCGCGTCTGTTCCCAGAAAGTAGAGTGTATTGGACTGAAGAGAAGCTACAGTTCTTGTCAGTTGCCAAAGCAGAGTTGAACTAGGTATTGCCCGAGTGTGTATGAAGCACAGATCATTTGTTCTGAGCTAGCTCACTCTTATTGCCCTATAGGAAACACAGTAGAGTAGAAGAATGCACTTTTCTCAGAAGCAGAGTGTGTTTCTTGTAAGGAGAGCTAGTGTTTGTTTCCCATTCATACATGGAGTTGAATCACATGCAGTTTCTGGTCTTACATGTAAGAGTTGTTTTATGTTAAGGAAAGTCATTATTGTGCTTCTGTTGTCATACACAGTACAAATAGCACTCCCAAATGTTCCCAACAAACACAGTATATTGGACTGAAGAGAAGCTACTGTTCTTGTTAGTTTTCTAAGCAGAGTTAAACTAGATATTGCCCGTGTGAGTAGGAGGCACAGTTCTTTTGTTCTGAGCAAGCTCACTCTTATGGCACTATAGGAAACACAGTAGAGTAGAAGAGTGCTCTTTTCTCAAACACAGACTGTGTTTCTTGTAAGGAGATAGTGTTTGTTTCCCATTCATAAACGGAGTTGAATCACAAGCAGTTTCTGGTCCTATGAGCAAGAGTTGTATTCTGGTAAGGAAAGTCACTAAAGTGCTCCCATTGCCATACATAGTACAAATAACACTCGCGTCAGTTCCCAGCAAGTACAGTGTATTGGACTGACGAGAGGCTACTGTTCTTGCCACTTTCCTAAGCATAGTTGAACTAGATATTGCCCATGTGTGTCGGAGACACAGTTCTTTTGTTCTGAGTAAGCTCACTCTTCTGGCCCTATAGGAAACAGAGTAGAGTAGAAGAGTGCTCTTTTCTCAAAAGCAGAGTGTGTTTCTTGTAAGGAGAGCTAGTGATTGTTTCCCATTTATAAATGGAGTTGAATCACATTCAGTTTCTGGTCCTATGACAAGAGTTGTTTTCTGGTAAAGAATGTCACTAATGTCCTCCCATTGCCATTGACAGTGTAAATAGCACTCGCGTCTGTTCCAAGCATTACAGTGTATTTGAATGAAAAGAAGCTACTGTTCTTGTCAGTTGCATAAGCAAGGTTGAACTACATATGGCCTGTGTGTAGGAAGCTCATTTCTTTTGTTCTGAGCAAGCTCAATGTTCTGGCCCTATAAGAAACACAGTAGAGTAGATGAGTGCTCTTTTCTCAAAAGCAGAGCGTGTTTCTAGTAAGGAGAGCTAGTGATTGTTTCCCATTCATGAACAGAGTTGAATCACATGCACTTTCTGGTCCTACCATCAAGAGATGTTTTAAGGTAAGGAAAGTCACTATTGCGCTCCCTTTGTTATACACAGTGCAAATAACACTCGCGTCAATTCCCAGCAAGTACAGTGTATTGGACTGAAGAGAAGCTACTATTCTTGCTACTTTCCTAAGCAGAGTTGAACTAGATATTGCCCGTGTGTGTCAGGAGCACAGTTTTTTTGTTCTGAGTAAGCTCACTCTTCTGGCCCTATAGGAAACAGAGTAGAGTAGAAGAGTTCTCTTTTCTCAAAAGCAGAGTGTGTTTCAAGTAAGGCGAGCTACTGTTTGTTTCAATTTTATAAACGGAGTTGAATCCCATGCAGTTTCTGGTCCCACAAGTAAGAGTTGTTTTATGGTAAGGAAAGTCACTATTGCGCTTCTGTTGTCATACACAGTACAAATAGCACTCGCATATGTTCCCAACAAACACAGTATATTGGACTGAAGAGAAGCTACACTTCTTGTCAGTTTCCTAAGCAGAGTTAAACTAGATATTGCCCATGTGTGTAGGAGGCAAAGTTCTTTTGTTCTGAGCAAGTTCACTCTTATGGCCCTATAGGAAACACAGTAGAGTAGAAGAGTGCTCTTTTCTCAAGAGCAGAGTGTGTTTCTTGTAAGGCGAGCTAGTGTTTGTTTGCCATTCATGAATGGAGTTGAATCACAAGCAGTTTCTCGTCCTATGAGCAAGCGTTTTTTTCTGGTAAGTAAAGTCACTAATGCGCTCCCTCTGCCATACATAGTGCCAATAACACTCGCGTCTCTTCCCAACAATTATAGTGTATTGGAATGAAGAGAAGGTAAAGTTCTTGTCAGTTTCCTAAGAAGAGTTGAACTAGATTAGGCCCGTGTGTGTAGGAAGCACAGATCTTTTGTTCTGAGCAGGCTCTTTCTTCTGACCTTATAGGAAACACTGTAGAGAAGAAGAGTGCTCTTTTCTCAAAAGCAGAGTGTGTTTCTTGTAAAGCGAGCTAGTGTTTGTTTCCCATTCATAAACGAGTTGAATCACATGCAGTTTCTGGTCCTAGGAGCAAGAGTTGTTTTCTGGTAAGGAAAGTCACTGTTGGGTTCCCATTGCCATACACAGTGCAAATAGCACTCGTGTCTGTTCCAAGCAGTACAGTGTATTGGACTGAAGAGAAGCTAGTGTTCTTGTCAGTTGCCAAATCAGAGTTGAACTAGATATGGCCCCTGTGAGTATGAAGCACAGTTCTTTTGTTCTGAGCAAGCTCACTGTAGGAAACACAGTAGAGTAGAAGAGTGCTCTTTTCTCAAAAGCAGAGTGTGTTTCTTGTAAAGCGAGCTAGTGTTTGTTTCCCATTCATAAATGGAGTCGAATCACATGCATTTTCTGATCCTACGAGCAAGAGTTGTTTTCTGGTATGTAAAGTCACTAATGCCCTCCCATTGCCATACACAGTGCAAAATGCCCTCGTTTAATTTCGCATCAAGTACAGTGTATTGAACTAAAGTGAAACTACTCTTTATATAAGTTTCCTAAGTAGAGTTGAACTAGATATTTTCAGTGTGTGTAGGAATCACATTTCTTTTGTTTGGAGCAAGCTCACTCTTCTAGCCTTACAAGAAACACAGTTGAGTAGAAGAGTGCTCTTTTCTTAAAAGCAGAGTGTGTTTCTTGTAGGGCAAGCTAGTGTTTGTTTCCCATTCAGAAACAGATTTGAATCACACGCAGTTTCAGGTCCTGTGAGCAAGAGTTGTTTTTTAGTAAGGAAAGTCACTAATGCGTTATCATTGACATACACAGTACAAATACAAATCACGTCTGTTCACAGCAAGTACATTGTATTGGGTGAAGAGAAGCTACTGTTCTTATCACTTTTCTAAGCAGAGTTGAACTAGATATAGCCCGTGTGTTGGAAGCACATTTCTTTGTTCTGAGTAAGCTCATTGTTCTGGCCCTATAGAAAACACAGTACTGTAGAAGAGTGTCCTTTTCTCAACAGCAAAGTGTGTTTCTTGTAAGGAGAGCTTGTGTTTGTTTCCCATTCATAATCGGAGTTGAATCACAAGCAGTTTCTGGTCCTATGAGCAAGAGTTGTTTTCTGGTAAGGAAAGTCACTAAAGCGCTCCCATTGCCATACACAGTGCAAATAGCACTCGTGTCTGTTCCCAGCAATTACAGTGTATTGGACTGAAGAGAAGTTACTGTTCTTATCAGTTTTCTAAGCAGAGTTGAACTAGATATTGCCCGTGTGTAGGAGGCAAAGTTCTTTTGTTCTGAGCAAGCTCACTCTTATGGCCCTATAGGAAACACAGTAGAGTAGAAGAGTGCTCTTTTCTCAAGAGCAGTGTGTGTTTCTTGGAAAGAGAGCTAGTGATTGTTTCCCATTCATAAACAGAGTTGAATCACATGCACTTTCTGGTCCTACCATCAAGAGATATTATAAGGTAAGGAAAGTGACTATTGCGCTCCCTTTGCTATACACAGGGCAAATAACACTCACGTCAGTTCCCAGCAAGCACAGTGTATTGGACTGAAGAGAAGCTACTGTTTTTGCCACTTTCCTAAGCATAGTTGAACTAGATATTACCGTGTGTGTCGGGAGCACAGTTCTTTTGTTCTGAGAAAGCTCACTGTTCTGGCACTGTAGGAAACAGAGTAGAGTAGAAGAGTGCTCTTTTCTCAAAAGCAGAGTGTGTTTCTTGTAAGGAGAGCTAGTGATTGTTTCCCATTCATAAACGGAGTTGAATCACATGCACTTTCTGGTCCTACCATCAAGAGATGTTTTAAGGTAAGGAAAGTCACTATTGCACTCCCTTTGCTATATACAGTGCAAATAACACTCGTGTCAGTTCTCGGCAAGTACAGTGTATTTTACTGAAGAGAAGCTACTGCTCTTGCCACTTTCCTAAGCAGAGTTGAACTAGATATGGCCCATTTGTGTAGAATAACAGTTTTTTTGTTCTGAGCAAGCTTACTGTTTTGGCCCTGTAGGAATCACAGTAGAGGAGAAGAGTGCTCTTTTCTCAAAAGCAGAGTGTGTTTCTTGTAAGGTGAGCTAGTGTTTGTTTGCCATTCATGAATGGAGTTGAATCACAAGCAGTTTGTGGTCCTATGAGCAAGAGTTGTTTTCTGGTAAGGAAAGTCACTAATGCGCTCCCATTGCCATACACAGTGCAAATAACCCTCGCATATGTTCTCAACAATTACAGTGTGCTGGTCTGAAGAGAAGCTACCCTTCTTGTCAGTTTCCTAAGCAGAGTTGAACTAGATGTGGCCGTTTGGTGTAAAAAGCACAGTTTTTTTTGTTCTGAGCAAGCCCACTGTTCTGGACTGTAGGAGTCACAGTAGAGTAGAAGAGTGCTCTTTTCTCAAAAGCAGAGTGTGTTTTATGTAAAGCGAGCTACTGTTTGTTTCTATTTTATAATCGGACTTGAATCACATGCAGTTTCTGGTCCTACGAGTAAGAGTTGTTTTATGGTAAAGAAAGTCACTATTGTGCTTCTGTTGTCATACACAGTGCAAATAGCACTCACATATGTTCCCAACAAATACAGTATATTGGACTGAAGAGAAGCTACACTTCTTGTCAGTTTCCTAAGCAGAGTTAAACTAGATATTGCCCGTGTGTGTAAGAGGCACAGTACTGTTGTTCTGAGCAAGCTCACTCTTATGGCACTATAGGAAACACAGTAGAGTAGAAGAGTGCTCTTTTCTCAAAAGCAGAGTGTGTTTCTTGTAATGAGAGCTAGTGATTGTTTCCCATTCATAAACGGAGTTCAATCACATGCACTTTCTGGTCCTGCCATCAAGAGATGTTTTAAGGTAAGGAAAGTCACTATTGTGTTACCTAAGCTATACACAGTGCAAATAACACTCGCGTCAGTTCCCAGCAAGTACAGTGTATTGGACTGACGAGAAGCTACTGTTCTTGCCACATTCCTAAGCAGAGTTTAAATAGATATGGCCCTTTTGCGTAGAAAGCACAATTTTTTTTTTGTTCTGACAAATCTTACTGTTCTGGCCCTATAGGAATGACAGTAGAGTAGAAGACTGATCTTTTCTCAAAAGAAGAGTGTGTTTCTTGTAAGGTGAGCTATGTTTGAATCCCATTCATAAACGGAGTTGAATCACAAGCAGTTTGTGGTCCTATGAGCAAGAGCTGTTTTCTGGTAAGGAAAGTCACTAACACGCTCCCATTGCCATACACAGTGCAAATAACACTCGCGTCTGTTCCTACCAATTACAGTGTATTGGACTGAAGAGAAGCTACTGTTCTTGTCAGTTTCCTAAGCAGAGTTGAACTAGATATGGCCCTTTGGTGTAAAAAGCACAGTTTTTTTTGTTCTGAGCAAGCTCACTGTTCTGGCACTGTAGGAATCACAGTAGAGTAGAAGAATGCTCTTTTTTCAAAAGCAGAGTGTGTTTCTTGTAAGGCGAGCTAGTGTTTGTTTCCATATCATAAACGGAGTTGAATCACATGAAGTTTCTGGTCCTATGAGTAAGAGTTGTTTTATGGTAAGGAAAGTCACTATTGCGCTTCTATTGTCATACACAGTACAAATAGCATTCACATATGTTCCCAAGAAATACTGTATATTGGACAGTAGAGAAACTACACTTGAAAGTTTCCTAAGCAGTGTTAAACTAGATATTGCCTGTGTGTGTAGGAGGCACAGTTCTTTTGTTCTGAGCGAGCTCACTTTTATGGCCCTATAGGAAACACAGTAGAGTAGAAGAGTGCTCTTTTCTGAAATGCAGAGTGTGTTTCTTGTGAGGAGAGCTAGTAATTGTTTTCCATTCATGAACGGAGTTGAATCACATGCACTTTCTGGTCCTACCATCAAGAGATGTTTTAAGGTAATGAAAGTCACTATTGCGCACCCTTTCCTATACACAGTGCAAATAACACTCGCGTCAGTTCCCAGCAAGTACAGTGTATTGGACTGACGAGAAGCTACTGTTCTTGGCACTTTCCTAAGCATAGTTGAACTAGATATGGCCCGTGTGTGTAGGAAGCACAGTTCTTTTGTTCTGAGCAAGCTCACTCTTCTGGCCCTATAGGAAACAGCGTAGAGTAGAAGAGTGCTCTTTTCTCAAAAGCAGAGTGTGTTTTTTGTAAGGAGAGCTAGTGATTGTTTCCCATTGATAAATGGAGTTGAATCACAATCACTTTTTGGTCCTACCATCAAGAGATGTCTTAAGGTAAGGAAAGGCACTATTGCGCTACCATTGCTATACATAGTGCAAATAACACTCGAGTTAGTTCCGAGCAAGTACAGTGTATTGGACTGAAGAGAAGCTACTGTTCTTGTCAGTTTCCTAAGCAGAGTTGAACTAAATATTGCCCTGAGTCGGAAGCACAGTTCTTTTGTTCTGAGTAAGCTCAATTTTCTGGCCCTATAGGAAACAAATTAGAGTAGAAGAGTGCTCTTTTCTCAAAAGCAGAGTGTGTTTCTTTTACGGCAAACTAGTGTTTCTTTCCCATTCATAAACAGAGTTGAATCACATGCAGGTTCTGGTCCTACGAGCAAGAGATATTTTCTTGTAAGAAAAGTCACTATAGTGGCCCCATACCCATACACAGTGCAAGTAGCACTTGCGTCTGTTCCCAGCAGGTACAGTGTATTGGACTGAAGAGAAGCTACTGTTCTTGTCAGTTTCTTAAGCAGAGTTGAACTAGATATGGCCCATTTGTGTAGAAAGCACAGTTTTTTTGTTCTGAGCTTACTGTTCTGGCCCTGTAGGATTCACAGTGGAGGAGAAGAGTGCTCTTTTCTCAAAAGCAGAGCGTGTTTCTAGTAAGGAGAGCTAGTGATTGTTTCCCATTCATGAACAGAGTTGAATCACATGCACTTTCTGGTCCTACCATCAAGAGATGTTTTAAGGTAAGGAAAGTCACTATTGCGCTCCCTTTGTTATACACAGTGCAAATAACACTCGCGTCAATTCCCAGCAAGTACAGTGTATTGGACTGAAGAGAAGCTACTATTCTTGCTACTTTCCTAAGCAGAGTTGAACTAGATATTGCCCGTGTGTGTCAGGAGCACAGTTTTTTTGTTCTGAGTAAGCTCACTCTTCTGGCCCTATAGGAAACAGAGTAGAGTAGAAGAGTTCTCTTTTCTCAAAAGCAGAGTGTGTTTCAAGTAAGGCGAGCTACTGTTTGTTTCAATTTTATAAACGGAGTTGAATCCCATGCAGTTTCTGGTCCCACAAGTAAGAGTTGTTTTATGGTAAGGAAAGTCACTATTGCGCTTCTGTTGTCATACACAGTACAAATAGCACTCGCATATGTTCCCAACAAACACAGTATATTGGACTGAAGAGAAGCTACACTTCTTGTCAGTTTCCTAAGCAGAGTTAAACTAGATATTGCCCATGTGTGTAGGAGGCAAAGTTCTTTTGTTCTGAGCAAGTTCACTCTTATGGCCCTATAGGAAACACAGTAGAGTAGAAGAGTGCTCTTTTCTCAAGAGCAGAGTGTGTTTCTTGTAAGGCGAGCTAGTGTTTGTTTGCCATTCATGAATGGAGTTGAATCACAAGCAGTTTCTCGTCCTATGAGCAAGCGTTTTTTTCTGGTAAGTAAAGTCACTAATGCGCTCCCTCTGCCATACATAGTGCCAATAACACTCGCGTCTCTTCCCAACAATTATAGTGTATTGGAATGAAGAGAAGGTAAAGTTCTTGTCAGTTTCCTAAGAAGAGTTGAACTAGATTAGGCCCGTGTGTGTAGGAAGCACAGATCTTTTGTTCTGAGCAGGCTCTTTCTTCTGACCTTATAGGAAACACTGTAGAGAAGAAGAGTGCTCTTTTCTCAAAAGCAGAGTGTGTTTCTTGTAAAGCGAGCTAGTGTTTGTTTCCCATTCATAAACGAGTTGAATCACATGCAGTTTCTGGTCCTAGGAGCAAGAGTTGTTTTCTGGTAAGGAAAGTCACTGTTGGGTTCCCATTGCCATACACAGTGCAAATAGCACTCGTGTCTGTTCCAAGCAGTACAGTGTATTGGACTGAAGAGAAGCTAGTGTTCTTGTCAGTTGCCAAATCAGAGTTGAACTAGATATGGCCCCTGTGAGTATGAAGCACAGTTCTTTTGTTCTGAGCAAGCTCACTGTAGGAAACACAGTAGAGTAGAAGAGTGCTCTTTTCTCAAAAGCAGAGTGTGTTTCTTGTAAAGCGAGCTAGTGTTTGTTTCCCATTCATAAATGGAGTCGAATCACATGCATTTTCTGATCCTACGAGCAAGAGTTGTTTTCTGGTATGTAAAGTCACTAATGCCCTCCCATTGCCATACACAGTGCAAAATGCCCTCGTTTAATTTCGCATCAAGTACAGTGTATTGAACTAAAGTGAAACTACTCTTTATATAAGTTTCCTAAGTAGAGTTGAACTAGATATTTTCAGTGTGTGTAGGAATCACATTTCTTTTGTTTGGAGCAAGCTCACTCTTCTAGCCTTACAAGAAACACAGTTGAGTAGAAGAGTGCTCTTTTCTTAAAAGCAGAGTGTGTTTCTTGTAGGGCAAGCTAGTGTTTGTTTCCCATTCAGAAACAGATTTGAATCACACGCAGTTTCAGGTCCTGTGAGCAAGAGTTGTTTTTTAGTAAGGAAAGTCACTAATGCATTACCATTGACATACACAGTACAAATACAAATCACGTCTGTTCACAGCAAGTACATTGTATTGGGTGAAGAGAAGCTACTGTTCTTAGCACTTTTCTAAGCAGAGTTGAACTAGATATAGCCCGTGTGTTGGAAGCACATTTCTTTGTTCTGAGTAAGTTCATTGTTCTGGCCCTATAGGAAACACAGTACTGTAGAAGAGTGTCCTTTTCTCAACAGCAAAGTGTGTTTCTTGTAAGGAGAGCTAGTGTTTGTTTCCCATTCATAATCGGAGTTGAATCTCATGCAGTTTCTGGTCCTACGAGCAAGAGTTGTTTTCTGCTAAGAAGAGTCACTATTGCACTCCCATTGCCATACACAGTGCAAATAGCCCTCGCGTCTGTTCCCAGCAAGTACAGTGTATTGGACTGAAGTGAAGCTACTGTTGCTGTCAGTTTCCTAAGAAGAGTTGAAGTAGATATGTGCCATGTGTGTAGGACTCACAGTTCTTTCGTTGTGAGCAACTCACTCCTCTGGCTCTATAGGAAACACAGTAGAGCAGAAGAGTGCTCTTTTCTCAAAAGCAGAGTATGTTTATTAAGGCGAGCTTGTGTTTGTTTCCCATTCATAAGCGGATTTGAATCACATGAAGTTTCTGGTCCTATAAGCAAGAGTGGTTTTCTGGTATGGAAATTCTCTACTGCGCTCCCTTTGCCATTCAGAGTACAAATAGCACTCCCGTATGTTCCCAGCAAATACAGTGTATTTACTGAAGAGAAGTTACTGTTGTTTTCAGTTTCCTAAGCAGAGTTGAACTAGAATTGGCCCGTGTGTTTAGGAAGCACAGTTCTTTTGTTCTGAGCAAGCACACTCTTCTGGCCCTAATGGAAACACAGGAGAGAAGAAGAGTGCTCATTTCTCAAAAGCAAAGTGTATTTCATGTAAGGAGCTAGTGTTTGTTTCCCATTCATAAACAGAGTTGAATCACATGCAGTTTCTTGTCCTACAAGCAAGAGTTTTTTTCTGGTAAGGAAATTCACTATTGCGCTCCCTTTGCCATACACAGTGCAAATACCACACGCATCTCTTCCCAGCAAGTACAGTGTATTGGCCTGAAGTGAAGCCACTGTTCTTGTCAGTTTCCTATGCAGTGTTGAATTAGAAATGGCACCTGGTGTAGGAAGTACAGTTCTTTTTTTTCTGAGCAACCTCAATCTTCTGGCCCTATAGGAAATTCAGTAAAGTAGAATAGTGCTCTTTTCTCAAAAGAAGAGTATGTTTCTTTAAGGTGAGCTTGTGTTTGTTTCCCATTGATTAATGGAGTTGAATCACATGCAGTTTCTGTTCCAATGAGCAAGAATTGTTTTCTGCTAAGGAAAGTCACTAATGTCCTCCCATTGCCATACACAGCGCAAATAGCACTCAAGTCTGTTCCCAGCAAGTACGATGTATTGGGTGAAGAGAAGCTACTGTTCTTATCACTTTCCTAACCAGAGTTGAACTAGATATGGCCCGTGTGTTTGTAGGAAGCACAGTTCTCTTGTTCTGAGCAAGCTCACTCTCCTGGCTCTATAGGAAACACAGTAGAGTATAAGAGTGCTCTTTTCTCATCAGCAGAGTGTGTTTCTTGTAAGGCAAGCTAGTGTTTGTTTCCCATTCATAAACGGATTGAATCTCATGCAGTTTATGGTCATATGAGCAAGAACTGTTTTCTGGTAAAGAAAGTCACTAATGTCCTCCCATTGCCATACAAAGCGCAAATAGCACTCAAGTCTGTTCCCAGCAAGTACAGTGCATTGGGTGAAGAGAAGCTACTGTTCTTATCACTTTCCTAAGCAGAGTTGAACTAGATATGGCCTGTGGTTGTAGGAAGCAATGGGTCTCTAGTTCTGAGCAAGCTCACTCTTTAGGCCCTTTAGGAAACACAGTAGAGTAGAATAGTGCTCTTTTCTCAAAAGCAGATTATGTTTCTTGTAAGACGAATTAGTGTTTGTTTCCCATTCATAAAAGGAGTTGAATCACATGTAGGTTCTGGTCCTACGAACAAGAGTTTTTTTCTGGTAAGGAAAGTCACTATTGCGCTCCCATTAACACACAATGTGCAAATAGCACTTGCGAGTCTTCCCAGCAAGTACAGTATATTTACTGTAGAGAAGCTACTGTTCTTGGTATTTTCCAAAGCAAAGTTGAACTAGATATGGCCTGTGAGTTTAGGAAGCACAGTTCTTTTGTTCTGAGTGAGCTCACGCTTCTGGTCCTTTTGGAAATACAGTAGAGTAGTATTGTGCTCTTTCCTCAAAAGCAGAGTATGTTTGTTTAAGGCGAGCTTGCGTTTGTTTTCCATTCATAAATGGAGTTGAATCACATGCAGTTTCTGGTCCTATTAGCAAGAGTTTTTTTCTGGTAAGGAAAGTCACTTTTGCGCTCCCATTAACATACAAAGTGCAAATAGCACTTGCATGTGTCCCCAGCAACTACACTGTATTGGACTGAAGAGAAACTACTGTTCTTGTCAGTTTCCTAAGCAGAGTTGAAGTAGATATGGCCCTTGTGTGTAGGAAGCCCTGTTCTTTAGTTCTGAACAAGCTCACTCTTCTGGCCTTACAGGAAACACAGTTGAGTAGGAGAGTCCTCTTTTTTAAAAGTAGAGTGTGTTTCTTTTAGGGCAAGCTAGTGTTTGTTTCCCATTCAGAAGCAGATTTGAATCACATGCAGTTTCAGTTCCTGCGAGCAAGAGTTGTTTTTTAGTAAGGAAAGTCACTAATACGTTCCCATTGACATACACAGTGCAAATACAAATCACGTCTGTTCCCAGCAAGTACAGTGTATTGGGTGAAGAGAACCTACTGTTCTTATCACTTTTCTAAGGAGAGTTGATCTAGATGTAGCCCATGTGTGTTGGAAGCACATTTCTTTGTTCTGAGTAAGCTCATTGTTCTGGCCCTATATGAAACACAGTACTGTAGAAGACTGCACTTTTCTCAAAAGCAGAGTATGTTTCTTTAGGGCGAGCTTGTGTTTGTTTCCCATTCATAAACGGAGTTGAATCATATGCAGGTTCCGGTCCTGCAAGCAAGAGTTCTTTTCTGGTAAGGAAAGTCACTATTGTGCTCCCCTTGCCATACACAGTGCAAATAGCACTCGTGTCTGTTCCCAGCAAGTACAGTGTACTGGATTGAAGTGAAGCTACTATTCTTGTCAGTTTCTTAAGCAGAATTGAACTCGATATTGCGCTTGTGTAGGAAGCACAGTTCTTTTTTTCAGAGCAGGCTCACTGTTCTGGCCCTTTAGGAAACACAGTATAGTAGAAAATTGCTCTTTTCTCCAAAGCAGAATGTGTTTATTGTAAGGAGAGCTAGTGTTTGTTTCCCATTCATAAATGGAGTAGAATAAAATGCAGTTTTTGGTCCTAAGAGCAAGAGTTATTTTCTGGTAAGGATAGTCACTATTGTGCTCCCCTTGCCATACACAGTGCAAATAGCACTTGTGTCTGTTCCCAGTAAGTACAGTTTATTTACTGAAGAGAAGCTATTGTTCTTTTCAGTTTTCTAAAAAAAAGTTGAAGTAGATATGGCCCGTGTGTTTAGGAAGCTCAGTTCTTTTGTTCTGAGCAAGCTCACTCTTCTGGCTCTATAGGAAACACAGTAGAGAAGAGGAGTGCTCCTTTCTAAAATGCAAAGTGTGTTTCTTGTAAGGCGAGCTAGTGTTTGTTTCCCATTCATAAACGGAGTTGAATAACATGCAGTTGCTGGTCCTATGAGCAAGAGTTGTTTTCTGGTAAGGAAAGTCACTTTTGCGCTCCCATTGCCATACACAGTGCAAAAAGCACTCGTGTCTCTTCCCAGCAAGAACAATGTATTAAAATGAAGTGAAGCTACTATTCTTGTCGGTTTCCTAAGCAGAGCTGAACTAGACATGGCCCGTGTGTAGGAAACACAGTTCTTTTTTTCTGAGCAAGCTCACTGTTCTGCCCCTATAGGAAGCACAGTTGAGTAAAAGAGTGCTCTTTTCTCAAAAGTAGAGTGTGTTTATTGTAAGGAGACCTAGTGTTTGTCTCCCATTCATAAACGGAGTGGAATCACGTGCAATTTCTGGTCCTGCAAGCAACAGTTGTTTTCTGGTAAGGAAAGTCACTTTTACGCTCCCATTGCCATACACAAAAAGTGCAAAAAGCACTCGCGTCTCTTCCCAGCAAGAACAGTGTACTGAACAGAAGTGAAGCTACTATTCTTGTCAGTTTCCTAAGCAGAGCTGAACTAGACATGGCCCGTGTGTAGGAAGCACAGTTCTGTTTTTCTGAGCAAGCTCACTCTTCTTGCCCTATAAGAAACACAGTAGAGTAGAAGTTTGCTCTTTTTCCATAGCAGAATGTGTTTATTGTAAGGAGAGCTAGTGTTTGTTTCCCATTCATGAACGGAGTTGAATCACATGCAGTTTCTGGTCCTACTAGCAAGAGTTGTTTTCTGGTAAGAAAGTCACTAATTCGCTCCCTTTGACATACACAGTGCAAATAGCTCTTGCATCTGTTCCCAAAAGTACAGTGTGTTGGACTGAAGAGAAGCTACTGTTCTTTTCAGTTTCCTAAGCAGAGTTGAACTAGATATGGTCCATGTGTGTAGGATGCAGAATTCTTTTGTTGTGAGCAAGCTTACTCTTCTGGCTCTATAGGAAATACAGTAGAGAAGAAGAGTGCTCTTTTATCAAATGCAGAGTATGTTTCTTTAAGGCGAGCTTGTGTTTGTTTCCCATTCATAAACGGAGTTGAATAACATGCAGTTTCTGGTCCTATGAGCAAGAGTTTTTTTCTGGTAAGGAAAGTCACTAGTATGCTCACCTTGCCATACACAGTGCAAATAGCACTCGTGTCTGTTTCCAGCAAGTACAGTGTTTTTACTGAAGAGAAGCTATTGTTCTTGTCAGTTTCCTAAGCAGAGTTGAACTAGATATGGCCCTTGTTTTTAGGAAGCACAGTTCTTTTCTTTGGACCAAACTCACTCTTCTGGCCCTATAGGAACACAACAGAGAAGAAGAATGCTCATTTCTAAAATGCAAAGTGTGTTTCTTGTAAGGCGAGCTAGTGTTTGTTTCCCATTCATAAATGGAGTGGAATGAAATGCAGTTTCTGGTCCTATGAGCAATAGTTGTTTTCTGGTAAGGAAAGTCACTATTGCGCTCCCACTATCATACACAGTACAAATAGCACTCGCATATGTTCCCAGCAAGTACAGTGTACTTACTGAAGAGAAGCTACTGTTCTTGTCAGTTTCCTAAGCAGAGTGGAAATAGATATGTCCCGTGTGTGTAGAGAGTACATTTTTTTTGTTCTGTGCAAGCTCACTCTTCTGGCCCTATAGGAAAAAAAGTAGAGTAGAAGAGTGCTCTTTTCTCAAAAGCAGAGTGTGCTTCTTGTAAGGCGAGCAAGTGTTTGTTTCCCATTCATAAACGGAGTTGAATCACATGCAGTTTCTCGTCCTATGAACAAGAGTTGTTTTCTTATAAGGAAAGTCTCTTTTGTGCTCTCATTGAAATACACAGTGCAAATAGCCGCGCGTTTGTTCCCAGAAAGTACAGTGTATTGGACTGAAGAGAAGGTACAGTTCATGTAGTTTCTTATGCAGAGTTGAACTAGATATAGCCGTGTGTGTAGGAAGCACGGTTCTTTTGTTCTGAGCAAGCTCACTCTTCTGGATTTACAGGAAACACAGTTGAGTAGAAGGGTGCTCTTTTCTCAAAAGCAGAGTGTGTTTCTTGTAAGGCAAGCTAGTGTTTGCTTCCCATTCATAAACGGAGTTGAATCACATTCAGTTTCTTGTTCTACAAGCAAGAGTCGTTTTTTGGTAAGGAACGTCACTAATTCACTCCCATTGCCATACACAGTGCAAATAGTACTCTCGTCTATTCCCAGAAAGTACAGTGTATTGGACGAAGTGAAGCTACTGTTCTTGTCAGTTTCCTAAGCAGAGTAGAACTAGATATTGCCCGTATGTAGAAAGCACAGTTCTCTTTTTCTGAGCAAGCTCACTCTTCTGGCCCTATAGGAAGCACAGTAGAGTAGAAGAGTGCTCTTTCCTCAAAAGCAGAGTGTGTTTCTTCTAAGGCAATGTAGTATTGGTTTCCCATTCATAAACGGAGTTGAATCACATGCAGTTTCTGGTCCTACAAACAAGACTTGTTTTCTGGTAAGTAAAGTCACTATTATGTTCCCATTGCCATACACAGTGCAAAGAGCCCTCACGTCTCTTACAAGCAAGTACAGTGTATTGGACTGATGAAGCTACTGTTCTTGTCAGTTTCCTAAGCAGAGTTGAATTAGATACGAACCTTGAGTGTATGAAGCACAGTTCTTTTATTTTGAGGAGGCTCACTCTTCTGGTCCTATAGGAAACACAGCAGAGTAGAAGAGTGCTCTTTTCTCAAAAGCAGAGTGCGTTTCTTATAAGGCAAGCCTGTGTTTGTTTCCCTTAATAAACCGAGTTGAATCACATTCTCTTTCTGATCCTACAAGCAAGAGTTGTTTTCTGGTAAGTAAAGTCACTATTGTGCTCCCATTGCCATACACAGTGCAAATAGCACTCACGTCTGTTCACAGCAAAAACAGTGTATTGGACGGAAGAGAAGCTACACTTCATGTCAGTTTCCTAAGCAGATTTGAACTAGATATGGCCCGTGTGTGTAGGATGCACAATTCTTTTGTTCTGAGCAAGCTCACTCTTCTGGCCCTTTAGGAAACACAGTAGAGTAGAAGAGTGCTCTTTTCTCAAAAGCAGAGTGTGTTTCTCCTAAGGCAAGCTAGTGTTTGTTTCCCATTCATAAACAGAGTTGAATCACATGCAGATTCTGGTCCTACAAACAAGAATTGTTTTCTGGTAAGGAAAGTCACTATTGTGCTCCAATTGCAACATACAATGCAAATGGCACTCACGTCTATTCCCTGCAAGTACAGTGTATTGGACTGAAGTGAAGCTACTGTTCTTGTAGGTTTCCTAAGCAGAGTAGTACTAGATATTGCCCGTGTGTAGGAAGCACAGTTCTTTTTTTCTGAGCAAGCTCACTCTTCTGGCCCTATAGGAAACACAGTAGAGTAGAAAAGTGCTCTTTTCTCAAAAGCAGAGTGTGTTTCTTCTAAGGTGATACAGTGTTGGTTTCCCATTCATAAACGGATTTGAATCACATGCAGTTTCTGGTCCTACACACAAGACTTGTTTTCTGGCAAGTAAAGTCACTATTATGCTCCATTTCCATACAAAGTGCAAATAGCACTCATATCTGTTCCCAGCAAGTACAGTGTATTGGATGGAAGTAAAGCTACTGTTTTTGACAGTTTCCTAAGCAGAGCTGAACTAGATATTACTCGTGTGTAGGAAGCACAGTTCTGTTTTTCTGAGCAAGCTCACTCTTATGGCCCTATAGGAAAAACAGTAGAGTAGAAAAGTGCTCTTTTCTCAAAAGCAGAATGTGTTTCTTCTAAGGCGATGTAGTGTTTGTTTCCCATTCATAAAAGGAGTTGAATCACATGCAGTTTCTGGTCCTAGGAACAAGAGTTGTTTACTGGTAAGGAAAGACACTAGTGCACTCCCATTGCCATATACAGTGCAAATGGCACTTACGACTGATCCCAGCAAGTACACTGTATTGGACTGAAGAGAAGCTACAGTTCATGACAGTTTCTTAAGCTGAGTTGAACATGATATGTCCCTTGTGTTTAGGAAGCACAGTTCTTTTGTTCTGAGCAAGCTCACTCTTCTGGCCCTTTAGGAAACACAGTTGAGTAGAAGAGTACTCTTTTCTCAAAGCAGAGTGTGTTTTTCCTAAGGCAATCTAGTGTTTGTTTCCCATTCATAAATGGAATTTAATCACATGCAGTTTCTGATCCTACAAACAAGACTTTTTTCTGGTAAGGAAAGTCACTTATTGTGCTCCAATTGCCATACTCAGGGCACATAGCACTCCCGTCTGTTCTGAGCAAATACAGTGTATTGGTCAGAAGAGAAGCTACTGTTCTTGCCAGATTCCTAAGCAGAGTTGAATTAGATATGGCCAGTGTGTGTATGACGCTCAGTTCTTTTGTTCTGAGGAGGCTCACTCTTCTGGCTCTATAGGAAACACAGTAGAGTAGAAGAGTGCTCTTTTCTCAAAAGCAGATTGTGTTCCTTGTAAGGCAAGCCTGTATTTGTTTCCTTTTCATAAACGGAGTGGAATCACATGCAGTTTCTGTTCCTACGAGAAAGAGTTGTTTTCTGGTAAGGAAAGTCAGTAATGCCCTCCCATTGCCAAACACAGTGCAAATAGCCCTAGTGTCTCTTCTGAGCAAGTAGAGTGTATTGGACTGAAGAGAAGCTACTGTTCTTGCCAGTTTCCTAAGCAGAGTTGAACTAGATATGGCCCACGAGTGTAGGAAGCACAGTTCTTTTGTTCTAAGCAAGCTCACTGTTTTGGCCAATAGGAAACACAGTAGAGTAGAAGACTGCTCTTTTCTCAAAAGTAAAGTGTGTTCCTTGTAAGTCGAGCTAGTGTTTGTTTCCCATTCATATAAGGAGTTGAATCACAAGCAGTTTCTGGTCCTGCAAACAACACTTATTTTCTGGTAAGGAAAGTCACTATTATGCTCCCATTGCCATAAACAGTGCAAAGAGCACTCACGTCTGTTCCCAGCAAGTACAGTGTATTGGACTGAAGCGAAGCTACTATTCTTGTCATTTTCCTAAGCAGAGTTGAACTAGATATGGCCCTTGAGTGTATGAAGCACAATTCTTTTGTTTTGAGGAGGCTCACTCTTCTGGCCCATAGAAAACACAGTAGAATAGAAGAGTGCTCTTTTCTCAAAAGCAGAGTATGATTCTTTAAGGCGAGCTTGTGTTTGTTTCCCATTCATAAATGGAGTTGAATCACCTGAAGTTTCTGGTCCTAAAAGAAAGAGGTGTTTTCTGGTAAGGAAAATCACTATTGCGCTTCCCTTGCCATACACAGTGCAAGTAGCACTCGCGTCTGTTCCCAGCAATTACACTGCATTGGACTGAATAGAAGCTGCTGTTTTTGGCAGTTTCCTAAGTAGAGTTGAACTGAATAAGGCCCGTGTATGTACTAAGCACAGTTCTTTT
This sequence comes from Peromyscus eremicus, assembly GCF_949786415.1. Taxonomy (NCBI): domain Eukaryota; kingdom Metazoa; phylum Chordata; class Mammalia; order Rodentia; family Cricetidae; genus Peromyscus; species Peromyscus eremicus. The sequence goes on from NC_081416.1 coordinate 197,777,676, forward strand.
TTTGTGAGCAAGCTCAATCTTCTGGCCAAAGAGGAAACACAGTAGAGTAGAAGAGTGCTCTTTTTCCAAAGTAGAGTGTGTTTCTTGTAAGGAGAGCTAGGGTTTGTTTCCTAGTCATAAACGGAGTTGAATCACATGCAGTTTCTGGTCCTACGTGCAAGAGTTGTTTTCTGCTAAGGAATGACACTATTGTGCTCCCATAGCCATACACAGTACAAATTGCACTAGTGTCTGTTCCCAGCAAGTACAGTGTATTGGACTGAAGAGAAGCTACTGTATTTGTCAGTTTCCGAAGCAGAGTTGAATTGGATATGGCCCGTGTGTAGGAAACATATTTCTTTTGATCTCAGCAAGCTCATTCTTCTGGCCCTATAGTTTCACAGTAGAGTAGAAGAGTGCTCTTTTCTCAAAAGCAGAGTGTGTTTCTTGTAAGGCGAGCTAGTGTTTTTTTCCCATTCAAAAATGGAGTTGAATCACATGCAGGTTCTTGTCCTACGAGCAAGATTTGTTTTCTGGTAAGGAAAGTCACTAACTCGTTCCCATTGAATACACAGTGCAAATAGCACTTGCTTCTGTTCCCAGCAAGTACAGTGTATTGGACTGAAGAGAAGGTACTGTTTTTGTCAGTTTCCTAAGCAGAGTTGAACTAGATATGGCCTTTGTGTGTAGGAAGCACAGTTCTTTTGTTATTAGCAAGCTCACTCTTTTGGCACTATAGGAAATACAGTAGAGTAGAATAGTGCTCTTTTCTCAAAAGCAGAGTGTGTTTCTTGTAAGACGAGGTAGTGTTTGTTTCCCATTCTTAAAAGAGCTGAATCACATGCAATTTCTTTTCCTACAGGCAAGATTTTTTTTCTGGTAAGGAAAGCCACTATTGTGCTCCCTATGCCATACACAGTGCAAATAACACTCGCGTCTGTTCCCAGCAAGTACAGTATATTGGACTGAAAAGAAGCTGCAGTCCATGTCAGTTTCCTATGCAGAGTTGAACTAGATATGGCCCGTGTGTGTAGGAAGCACAGTTGTTTTGTTCTGAGAATGCTCATAGTTCTGGCCCTATAGGAACCTCAGTAGAGTAGAAGAGTGCTCTTTTCTCAAAAGCAGAGTGTGTTTTTTGTTACTCGGGCTTCTGTTTGTTTCCCATTCCTAAACGGAGTTGAAACACATGCAGTTTCTGGTCCTATGAGCAAGAGTTGTTTTCTGGTAAGGAAAGTCACTATTGTGATCCCCTTGCCATACACAGGGCAAATAGCACCTGCGTCTGTTCCAAGCAAGTACAGTGTACTGGACTAAAGTGAAGCTACTATTCTTGTCAGTTTCTTAAGCACAGCTGAACTAGATATTGCCTGTGTTTAAGAAGCACAGTTCTTTTTTTCGGAGCAGGCTCACTCTTCTGCCCCTATAGGAAATACAGTTCAGTAGAAGAGTGCTCTTTTCTCAAAAGCAGGGTGTGTTTATTGTAAGGAGACCTAGTGTTTGTTTCCCATTCATAAACGGAGTTGATTCAAATGCAGTTTCTGATCCTATGAGGAAGAGTTGTTTTCTGGTAAGGAAAGTTACTATTGTGCTCCCTTTGCCATACACAGTGCAAATAGCACTTGCCTCTGTACTCAGCAAGTACAGTGTATTGGACTGAAGAGAAGCTTCTGTTCTTGTCAGTTTTCTAAGCAGATTTGAACTAGATATGGCCCGAGGCTATAGGAAGCACAGTTCTTTTGTTCTGAGCAAGCTCATCCTCCTGGCTGCCTAGGAAACACAGTAGAGTAGAAGAGTGCTCTTTTCTCAAAAGTAGAGTGTGTTTCTTGTGAAGAGAGCTAGTGTTTGTTTCCCATTCATAAACGGAGTTGATTCAAATGCAGTTTCTGATCCTATGAGCAAGAGTTGTTTTTTGGTAAGGAAAGTTACTATTGTGCTCCCTTTGCCATATACAGTACAAATATCACTTGACGCTGTTCTCAGCAAGTACAGTGTACTGGACTGAAGTGAAGCTACTATTCTTGTCAGTTTCTTAAGCAGAGCTGAACTAGATATTGTCCGTGTTTAGGAAGCACAGTTCTTTTTTTCTGAGCAAGCTCACTCTTCTGGCTCTATAGGAAACACAGTAGAGTAGAAGAGTGCTCATTTCTCAAAAGTAGAGTGTGTTTCTTGTAAGGCCAACTAGTGTTTGTTTCTAATTTATAAACTGAGTTGAATAACATGCAGTTTCTGGTCCTACGAGCAAGAGTCGTTTTCTGGTAAGGAAAGTCACTATTGGGCTCCCAGTGCCACACACACTACAAAGAGCACTCGCGTCTGTTCCCAGCAACTACAGTGTATTGGACTGAAGAGAAGCTACTGTTCTTGTCAGATTCCTAAGCAGAGTTGAACTAGATGTGGCCCGTGTGTGTAGAAAGCACAGTCTTTTGTTCTGAGCAAGCTCACTGTTCTGGCCCTATAGAAAACACAGTAGAGTAGAAGAGTGCTCTTTTCTCAAAAGTAGAGTGTGTTTCTTGTAAGGCAAGCTAGTGTTCGTTTCCCATTCATAAACGTAGTTGAATCACATTCAGTTTCTGGTCTACAAGCAAGAGTTGTTTTTTGGTAAGGAACATCACTAATGCCCTCCCATTGCCATGCACAGTGCACATAGCAATCACGTCTGTTCCCAGCAAGTACAGAGTATTGGACTGAAGAGTAGCAACTGTTCTTTTCAGTTCCCTAAAAGTTGAACTAGATATTGCCCATGTGTGGGAGGCACAGTTCTTTTGCTCTGAGCAAGCTCACTGTTCTGGCCCTATAGGAAACTCAGTAGAGTAGAAGATTGAACTTTTTTGAAAAACAGAGTGTGTTCCTTGTAAGGCGAGCTAGTGTTTGTTTCCCATTCATAAATGGAGTGGAATGAAATGCAGTTTCTGGTCCTATGAGCAGGAGGTTTTTACTCGTTATAAAAGTCTCTATTGCATTCCCATTGCCATACACAGTACAAATAGCACTCGCATATGTTCCCAGCAAGTATAGTGTATTTAATGAAGAGAAGCTACTGTTCTTGTCAGTTTCCTAAGCAGAGTGGAAACAGATATGGTCCATTTGTGTAGGAAGTACAGTTCTTTTGTTCTGAGCAAGCTCATTCTTCTGGCCTTATAGGAAACACAGTAGAATAGAAGAGTGCTCTTTTCTCAAAAGCAGAGTGTGTTTCTTGAAAGGCAAGCTAGTGTTTTTTCCCATTCATAAACAGAGTTGAATTACAGGCAGTTTCTGGTCCTACGAGCAAGAGTTGTTTTCTTGTAAGGAAAGACTCTATTGTTCTCCCATTGCCATACACAGTGCAAGTAGCCTGAGCATCTGTTTACAGAAAGTGCAAAGTATTGGACTGAAGAGAAGGTACAGTTCATGTCAGTTTCCTATGCAGAGTTGAAGTAGATATGTCCCATGTGTTTTGGAAGCACAGTTCTTTTGTTCTGAGCATGCTCACTCTACTGTCACTTTCGAAACACAGTAGAGTAGAAGAGTGCTCTTTTCACAGAAGTGTAGTGTGTTTCTTGTAAGGCGAGCTAATGTTTGTTTCCCATTCATAAATGGAGTTGAATCTTATGTAGTTTCTGGATCTATGAGCAAGAGTTGTTATCTTGTAATGAAAGTCACTATTGTGCTCCCATTACCATACAAAGTGCAAAGAGCACACGTGTCTGTTCCCAGATGTACACTTTATTGGACTGAAGAGAAGCTATTGTTCTTGTCAGTTTCCTAAGGAGAGTTGAGTAGATATGACACTTGTGTGTAGGAAGCACAGTTCTTTTGTTCTGACCAGGCTCACTCTTCTGGCCTTACAGAAAACACAGTTGGGTAGAAGAGTGCTCTTTTCTCAAAAGCAGAGTGTGTTTCTTGTAAGGCGAGAAAGTGTTTGTTTCCCAGTCATAAATGGAGTTGAATCACATGCAGTTTCTGGTCCTATGAGCAAGAGTTGTTTTCTGCTAAGAAGAGTCACTATTGTGCTCCCATTGCCATACTCAGTGCAAATAGCACTCGCGTCTGTTCCCAGCAAGTACAGTGTATTGGACTGAAGAGAAACTACTGTTCTTGTCAGTTTCCTAAGCAGAGTTGAACTAGATATGGCCCTTGTGTGTAGGAAGCACAGTTCTTTTGTTCTGAGCAAGCTCACTGTTCTGGCCCTATAGGAAACACAGTAGAGTAGAAGAGTGCTCTTTTCTCAAAAGCAGAGTGTGTTTCTTGTAAGACAAGCTTGTGTTTGTTTCCCAGTCATAAATTTAGTTGAATCACATGCAGTTTCTGGTCCTACGAGCAAGAGTTGTTTTCTGCTAAGGAATGATACTATTGTGCTCCCATAGCCATACATAGTACAAATTGCACTAGTGTCTGTTCCAGCAAGTACAGTGTATTGGACTGAAGAGAAGCTACTGTACTTGTCAGTTTTCGAAGCAGAGTTGAATTAGATATGGCCCGAGTGTAGGAAACACATTTTTTTTGTTCTGAGCAAGCTCATTCTTCTGGCCCTGTATTTTACACAGTAGAGTAGAAGAGTGCTCTTTTCTCAAAAGCAGAGTGTGTTTCTTGTAACACGAGCTAGTGTTTGTTTCCCATTCAGAAACGGAATTTAATCACATGAAGTTTCTAGTTCCTACAAGCAAGAGTTGTTTTTTGGTAAGGAAAGTCCCTAATGTGCTGAAATTGCCAAACATAGGGCTAATAGCACTCGCGTCTGTTCCCAGCAAGTACAGTATATTGGACTGAAGAGAGGCTACTGTTGTTGTCAGTTTCCTAAGCAGAGTTGAACAAGATATGGCCTGTGTGTGCAGGAAGCACAGTTTTTTTGGTCTGAGCAAGATCACAGTTTTGGCCCTCTAGGAAACACAGTAGATTGGAAGAGTGCTCTTTTCGCAAAAGCACAGTGTGTTTGTTGAAAGGCAGGCTAGTGTTTGTTTCCCATTCATAAACGGAGTTGAATTACATTCAGTTTCTGGTCCTAGAAGCAAGAGTTTTTTTCTGGTAAGGAAAGATACAAATGTGCTCCCATTGCCATACACAGTGTAAATAGCACTGGCCTCTGTTACTACAGTGTATTGGATTGAAAAGAAGCTAATGTCCTTTTCAGTTGTTTAAGCAGAGTTGAACTAGACATTGCCCGTGTGTGTAGGAAGTACAGTTCTTTTGTTCTGAGCAAGGTTACTCTTCTTGCCCTAAAGGAAACAGAGTAGAGTAAAAGAGTGCTCTTTTCTCAAAAGCAGAGTGTGTTTCTTGTAAGGCGATCTAATGTTTGTTTCCCATTCATAAATAGAGTAGAATCACATTCAGTATCTAGATCTATGAGCAAGAGTTATTTTCTGTGAAGGAAAGTCACTAATGCTCTCCCCTTGACTTACACTGTGCAAATAGCACTCACTATTGCTCTCAGCAAGTACAGTGTATTGGACTGAAGAGATGCTACTGTTCTTGTCAGTTTCCTAATCAGAGTTGAACTAGATATTGCCCATGTGTGTAGGAAGCACAGTTCTTTTGTTCTGAGCAACCTCACTTTTCTGGCTGCCTAGGAATCACAGTAGAGTAGAAGAGTGCTCTTTTCTCAAAAGCAGTGTGTTTTTCTTGTAAGGCGAGCTAGTGTATGTTTCCCATTCATAAATGGAGTTGAATCAAATGCAGTTTCTGGTCTTATGAGCAAGAGTTGTTTTCCGGTAAGGAAAGTCACTATTGTGCTCCCATTGCCATACACAGTGCAGAGCACTCGCGTCTGTCCCAGAAAGTACAGTGTATTGGACTGAAGAGAAGCTACTGTTCTTGTCAGTTTCCTAATCAGAGTTGAACTAGATATGACCCATGTGTGTAGGAAGCACAGTTCTTTTGTTTTGCGCAAGCACACTGTTCTGGCCTTATAGGAAACACAGAGGAATTGAAGAGTACTCTTTTCTCAAAAACAGAGTGTGTTTCTTGTAAGGCAAGCTAGTGCTTGTTTCCCATTCATAAACGGAGTTCAATCACATGAAGTTTCTGGTCCTACAAGCAAGAGTTGTTTTCTGGTAAGGAAAGTCACTATTAGGCTCCCAGTGCCATACACAGTACATAGAGCACTCACGTCTGTTCCCAGCAACTACAGTGTATTGGACTGAAGAGAAGCTACTGTTCTTGTCAGATTTCTAGGCAGAGTCGAACTAGATGTGGCCCGTGTGTGTAGGAAGCACAGTTCTCTTGTTCTGAGCAAGCTCACTGTTCTGGCCCTATAGAAACACAGTAGAGCAGAAGAGTGCTCTTTTCTCGAAAGCAGAGTGTGTTTCTTGTAAGACGAGCTAGTGTATGTTTCCCATTCATAAACGGAGTTGAATCACATGCAGTTTCTGGTCCCAGGAACAAGAGTTGTTTTCTCGTAAGGAAAGACACTCTTGTGCTCCAACTGCCACACACAGTGCAAAAAGCACTCGTGTCTTTTCCCAGCAAGTACAGTGTATTTACTGAAGAGAACTAGTGTTCTTGTCAGTTTTCTAAGAAGAGTTGAAATAGATATGGCTCGTGTGTGTAGGAAGCACAGTTCTTTTGTTCTGAGCAAACTCTCTGTTCTGGACCTCTAGGGAACACAGTAAAGTAGAAGAGTGCTCTTTTCGCAAAAGAAACGTGTGTTTCTTATAAGGCGATCTAGTGTTTGTTACCCAATCATAAATGGATTTGAATCACATTTGTTTCTGGATCTACGAGCAAGAGTTTTTTTCTCAAGGAAAGTCACTAATGAGCTCCCCTTGACTTACACAGTGCAAATAGCACTCGTTTTTGTTCTCAGCAAGTACAGCGTATTTGAATGAAGAGAAGCTACTGTTCTTGTCAGTTTCCTAATCAGAGTTAAACTCGATTTGGCCCGTGTGTTTAGGAAGCACCATTCCTTTGTTCTTAGTAAGCTTACACTTCTGGCTGCATAGGAAATACTGTAGAGTAGAAGAGTGCTCTTTTCTCAAAAGCAGAGTTTGTTTCTTGCAAGGCGAGCTAGTGTTTGTTTCCCATTCCTAAATGGAGTTGAATCACATGCAGTTTCTGGTTCTATGAGCAAGAATTGTTTTCTGGTAAGGAAAGTCGCTATTGCGCTCCCATTGCCATACACGGTGCAAATAGCACTCGCGTCGGTTCCCAGCAAGTACAGTGTATTGGACTGAAGAGAAGCTACTGTTCTTGTCAGTTTCCTATGAAGAGTTAATCTAGATATCGCCCATGTGTGTGAAAAAATCACAGTTCTTTTGTTCTGAGCAAGCTCACTGTTCTGGCCCTACAGGAAACACAGTAGAAATGAAGAGTACTCTTTTGTCAAAAAAAAGGGTGCTTCTTGTAAGGTGAGCTAGTGTTTGTTTCCCATTCATAAATGCAGTTCAATTACATGAATTTTCTGGTCCTCCGAGCAAGAGTTGTTTTCTGGTAAGGAAAGTCACTCTTGTGCTCCAACTGCCATACACAGTGCAAAAAGCACTCACGTCTGTACCCAGAAAGTACAGTGTATTTACTGAAGAGAAGCAACTGTTCTTGTCACTTTCCTAAGCAGAGTTGAACTAGATATGGCCCGTGTGTTTAGGAAGCACAGTTCTTTTGTTCTGAGCTAGCTCACTGTTCTGGCCCTATAGGAAACACAGTGGAGTAGAAGTGTGCTCTTTTCTCAAAAGCAAAGTGTGTTTCTTGTAAGGCAATCTATTGTTTGTTTCCCATTCATAAATGGAGTCGAATCACATTCAGTATCTGGATCTACGAGCAAGAGTTGTTTTCTTGGAAGGAATGTCACTAATGCGCTCCCCTTGACTTATACAGTGCAAATAGCGCTCACGTCTGTTCTCAGGAAGTACAGTGTATTGGACTGAAGAGAAGCTACTGTTCTTGTCAGTGTCCATAGCATAGTTGAATTAGATATGGCCGTGTGTGTAGGAAGGAACGTTCTTTTGTTCTGAGAAAGCTCACTGTTCTGGCCCTGTAGGAAACACAGTGGAATAGAAGAATGCTGTTTCCTCAAAAACAAAGTGTATTTCTTGTAAGGCTAGTTCAGAAAAGTCACTATTGTGCTCCCAGTGCCACACACAGTGCAAATAGCTCTCGGGTCTGTTCCCAGCAAGTACAGTGTATTGGACTGAAGAAATTTACAGTTCTTGCCGTTTCTTATATAGAGTTGAATTAGATATGGCCCATGAGTGTAGAAAGCCCATTTCTTTTTTTTCTGCGAAAGCTCACTCTTCTGGCCACATAGGAAACACATTAGAGTAGATGAGTGCTCTTTTCTCAAAAGCAGAGTGTGTTTCTGGTATGGAGAGCTAGTGTTTGTTTGCCATTCAGAAACGGAGTTGAATCACATGCATTTTCTGGTCCTATGAGCAAGAGATGTTTTCTGGTAAAAAAAAAAAAAGTCACTAATGTGATCCCCTTGTCATACACAGTGCATATAGCACTCATGTCTGTTCCCAGCAAGTACAGTATATTAGACTGAAGAGAAGCTACTGTACATTTCAGTTTCCTAAGCAGAGATGAACTAGATATGGCCCTTTTGTCCAAGTAGCACAGTTTTTTTGTTTTCAGAAAGCACACTGTTCTGGCAATGTAGGAAACACAGTATGAGAAAAGAGTGCTCTTTTGTCAAAAGCAGAGAGTGTTTCTTGTAAGGCAAGCTAGTGTTTGTTTCCCATTCATAAATGGAGTTGAATCACATGCAGTTTCTGTTCCTCACAGAAAGAGTTGTTTTCTGCTAAGGAAAGTCACTATTGTGCTCCCACGCCAGTGTAAATAGCATTTGAGTCTGTTCCCAGCAAGTACAGTGTATTGGACTGAAGAGAAGCTACTGTTCTTGTTAGTTTCCTAAGCAGAGTTGAACTAGATAAGGCCAGTGTCTGTAGGAAGCACAGTTCTTTTGTTTTGAGCAAGCTCACTTTTCTGGCCCTATAGGAAACAGAGTAGAGTAGAAGAGTGCTCTTTTCTCAAAAGCAGAGTGTGTTTCTTGTAAGGCGAGCTAGTGTTTGTTTCCCATTCATAAATAGAGTTGAATCCCATGCAGTTTCTGGTCCTACGAGCAAGAGATGTTTTCTGGTAAAAAAAAAAAAAAAAGTCACTAATGTGCTCCCATTGTCTTACACAGTGCAAATAGCTCTCACGTCAGTTCCCAGCAAGTACAGTGTATTAGACTGAAGAGAAGCTAGTGTACTTGTCAGTTTCCTAAGCAGAGATGAACTAGATATGGCCCTTTTGTCTAGGTAGCACAGTTTTTTTGTTTTCCAAAAGCTCACTGTTCTGGCACTGTAGGAAACAGAGTAGAAGAGAAGAGTGCTCTTTTCTCAAAAGCAGAGTGTGTTTCTTGTAAGGCGAGCTAGTGTTTATTTCTCATTCAGAAACGGATTTGAATCACATGCAGTTTCTGGTCCTATGAGTAAGAGTTTTTTTCTGGTAAGAAAAGTCACGATTGTACTCCCATTGCCATACACTGAGCAAATAGCACTCGCGTCTGTTCCCAGCAAGTACAGTGTATTAGACTGAAGAGAAGCTAGTGTACTTGTCAGTTTCCTAAGCAGAAATGAACTAGATATGGCACTTTTGTCTAGGTAGCACAGTTTTTTAGTTTCCGAAAGCTCACTGTTCTGGCACTGTAGGAAACAAAGTAGAAGAGAAGAGTACTCTTTTCTCAAAAGCAGCGTGTGTTTCATGTAAGGCGAACTAGTGTTTATTTCTCATTCAGAAACTGAAATAGCACTCGTGTCTCTTCCCAGCAAGTACAGTGTTCTGGATTGAAGAGAAGCTACTGTTCTTGTCAGTTTCCTAAGCAGAGTTGAACTAGATATAGCCCATGTGTAGGAAGCATAGTTCTTTTGTTCTGAGCAAGCTCACTGTTTGGCCATATAGGATACAGAGTAGAGTAGAAGAATGCTCTTTTCTCAAAACCAGAGTGTGTTTCTCATAAGGCGATCTAGTGTGTCTTTTCCATTCATAAAAGTAGTTGGATCACATGCAGTTTCTGGTCCTACCAGTAACAGTTGTCATCTGGTAGGGAAAGTCATTATTGCGCTCCCCTTATCATACACAGTGCAAATAGCACTTGCGTCTGTTCCCAACAAGTACAGTGTATTGGACTGAATAGAACCTACAGTTCTTGTCATTTTCGTCAGCAGAGTTGGACTAGATATGGCCAGTGTGTGGAGGAAGCACAGTTCTTTTGTTCTGAGCAAGCTCACTGTTTTGGCCCTGTTCTAAACACAGTAGAGTAGAAGAGTGCTTTTTTCTCAAATGCAGAGTGTGTTACTGTAAGGTGAGCTAGTGATTGTTTCCCTTTCATAACGGATTTGAATCACATGGAATTTCTGGTCCTATGAGCAAGAGTTGTTTTCTGGTAAGGAAAGTCACTATTGCATTCCAATTGCCTTACTCAGTGTAAATGGAACTTGCGTCCATTCCCAGCAATTACAGTGTATTGGACTGAAGAGAAGCTACTGCACTTTTCAGTTTCCTAAGCAAAGTTGAACTAGATATGGCCCATGTGTGTAGGAAGTACAATTTGTTCTGAGCAATCTCACTCTTCCGGCCTTATAGTAAACACAGTAGAGTAGAAGAGTGCACTTTTCTTAAAAGCAGACTGTGTTTCTTGTAAGGCGAGCTAGTGTTTATTTTCCATTCATAAATGGATTTGAACCACATGAAGTTTCTGGTCCTACCAGCAAGATTTGTTTTCTGGTAAGGATAGTAACTATAGTGCTCCTAGCGCCATGCACAGCGCAAATAGCACTCGCGTCTGTTGCCAGCATGTACAGTTTATTGGACTCAGGGGAAGCTACAGTTCTTGTGAGATTCCTAAGCAGATTTGAATTTATATGGCCTGTGTGTGTAGGAGGCAAAGTTCTTTTGTTCTTAGCAAGCTCACAGTACTGGCCCTACAGGAAACCAAGTAGAGTAGAAGGGTGCTCTTTCCCCAATAGCAGGGAGTGTTTTTTTGTAAGGCTATCTAGTATTTGTTTCCCATTCATAAACAGAGTTGAATCACATGCAGTTTCTGTTCCTACGAGCAAGAGTTGTTTTCTGGTAAGAAAAGTCACTATTGTGCTCCCATTGCCTTACACAGTGCAAATAGCACTTGTGTCAGTTCCCAGCATGTACAGTGAAGTGGACTGAAGAGTAGCTACTGTTCTTCTCAGTTTCCTATGCAGATTTGAAGTAGACATGTCCCATGTATGTAGGAAGCACAGTTCTTTGTTCTGAGCAAGCTCACTGTTCTGGACCTATAGGAAACACTGTAGAGTAGAAGAGTGCTCTTTTCTTTAAAGCAGTGTTTCTTGGAAGGCAAGCTAGGGTTTTTTCCCCATTTTTAAACTTATTTGAATCACATGCCATTCCTGGTCCTACAAGCAAGAGTTGTTTTCTGGTAAGAAAATCACTGTTGCCCTCCCATTGCCATACATAGGGCATATAGCTCTCTCATCTTTTCCCAGCAAGTACAGTGTATTTGACTGAAGAGAAGCTACTGTCCTTGTCAGTTTTTTAAGCAGAGTTGAACTAGTTATGGGCTATGTGTGTAGGAAGCATAGTTCTTTTATTTGAGCAAGCTCACTGTTCTGGCACTATAAGAAACACAGTAGAGTAGAAGAGTGCTCTACTCTCAAAAGTAGAGTGTGGTTCTTGTAAGGCCACATAGTTCTTGTTTCCCATTCATAAATGGAGTTGAATCACATACAGTTTCTGGTCCTACGAGCAAAAGTTGTTTTCTCGGAAGGAAAGTCACTATTGTGCTCCTATTGCCATGCACAGTGCAAATAGCACTCGCATCTGTTGCCAGCATGTACAGTGTATTGGACTCAGGGGAAGCTACTGTTCTTGTGAGATTCCTAAGTAGAGTTGAATTTATATGGCCTGTATGTGTAGGAAGCAAAGTTCTTTTGTGCTGAGCAAGCTCACTGTACTGGCCCTAAGGAAACCCAGTAGAGTAGACGGGTGCTCTTTCCTTAAAAGCATAGTGTGTTTCTTATAAGGTGATCTAGTGTTTGTTTCCCATTCATAAACAGAGTTGAATCACATGCAGTTTCTGTTCCTACGAGCAAGAATTGTTTTCTGGTAAGAAAAGTCACTATTGTGCTTCCATTGCCTCACACAGTGCAAATAGCTCTTGCGTCTGTTCCCAGCAAGTACAGTGTACTGGACTGAAGAGAAGCTACTGTTCTTGTCAGTTTCCTAAGCAGAGTTGAACTAGATATGGCCCATGTGTGTAGGAAGCACAGTTCTTTTGTTCTGAGCAAACTCACTGTTCTGGCCCTCTAAGAAACAGAGTAGAGTAGAAGTGTGCTCTTTTCTCAAAAGCAAAGTGTGTTTCTTGTAAGGCGATCTATTGTTTGTTTCCCATTCATAAACGGAGTTGAATCACATTCAGTATCTGGATCTACGAGCAAGAGTTGTTTTCTTGGAAGGAAAGTCACTAATGCGCTCCCCTTGACCTATACAGTGCAAATAGCGCTCACGTCTGTTCTCAGGAAGTACAGTGTATTGGACTGAAGAGAAGCTACTGTTCTTGTCAGTGTCCATAGCATAGTTGAACTAGATATGGCCGTGTGTGTAGGAAGGAACGTTCTTTTGTTCTGAGAAAGCTCACTGTTCTGGCCCTGTAGGAAACACAGTGGAATAGAAGAATGCTGTTTCATCAAAAACAAAGTGTATTTCTTGTAAGGCTAGTTCAGAAAAGTCACTATTGTGCTCCCAGTGCCACACACAGTGCAAATAGCTCTCGGGTCTGTTCCCAGCAAGTACAGTGTATTAGTCTGAAGAAAAGCTACAGTTCTTGCCGTTTCCTATATAGAGTTGTAATAGATATGGCCCATGAGTGTAGGAAGCCCATTTCTTTTATTCTGAGAAATCTCACTCTTCTGGCCGTATAGGAAACACAGTAGAGTAGAAGAGTGCTCTTTTCTCAAAAGCAGAGTGTGTTTCTGGTATTGAGAGCTAGTGTTTGTTTGCCTTTTATAAACGGCGTTGAATCACATGCAGTTTCATGTCCTATGAGCAAGAGTTGTTTCCTGGTAAGGAAAGTCACTATTGCGCTCCCAGTGCCAAACACAGTGTATATAGCACTCGCGTCTGTTCCCAGAAATTACAGTATATTGGACTGAAGAAAAGCTACAGTTCTTGTCTGTTTCCTATATAGAGTTGTACTAGATATGGCCCCTGAGTGTACGAAGCCCATTTCTTTTGTTCTGAGAAAGCTCACTCTTCTGGCCGCATAGGAAACACAGTAGAGTAGACGAGGGCTCTTTTCTCAAAATCAGATTGTGTTTCTTGTAAGACAAGATAGTGTTTGTTTCCCATTCAGAAATGGAGTTGAATCACATGCAGTTTCTGGTCCTATGAGCAAGAGATGTTTTCTGGTAAAAAAAAAAAGTCACTAATGTGATCCCATTGTCATACACAGTGCATAAAGCACTCACGTCTGTTCCCACCAAGTACAGTGTATTAGACTGAAGAGAAGCTACTGTACATTTCAGTTTCCTAAGCAGAGATGAACTGGATATGGCCCTTTTGTCTAGGTAGCACATTTTTTTTGTTTTCAGAAAGCTCACTGTTCTGGCACTGTAGGAAACACAGTATAAGAAAAGAGTGCTCTTTTGTCAAAACCAGAGTGTGTTTCTTGTAAGGCAAGCTAGTGTTTGTTTCCCATTCATAAATGGAGTTGAATCACATGCAGTTTCTGTTCCTCACAGAAAGAGTTGTTTTCTGCTAAGGAAAGTCACTATTGTGCTTCCACGCCAGTGTAAATAGCATTCGAGTCTGTTCCAAGCGAGTACAGTGTATTGGACTGAAGAGAAGCTACTGTTCTTGTTAGTTTCCTAAGCAGAGTTGAACTAGATAAGGCCAGTGTCTGTAGGAAGCACAGTTCTTTTGTTTTGAGCAAGCTCACTCTTCTGGCCCTATAGGAAACACAGTAGAGTAGAAGAGTGCTCTTTTCTCAAAAGCAGAGTGTGTTTCTTGTAAGGCGAGCTAGTGTTTGTTTCCCATTCATAAATGGAGTTGAATCACATGCAGTTTCTGGTCCTACGAGCAAGAGATGTTTTCTGGTAAAAAAAAAAAAGTCACTAATGTGCTCCCATTGTCTTACACAGTGCAAATAGCTCTCACGTCTGTTCCCAGCAAGTACAGTGTATTGGACTGAAGAGAAGCTACCAATCTTCTCAGTTTCCTAAGCAGAGTTGAACGAGATATGGCCCGTGTGTGTGGGAAGCAGTTTTTTTGTTCTGAGCAAGCTAACTGTTCTGGCCGAATTGGAAATACAGTAGAGTAGAAGAGTGCGCTTTTTTTCAAAACCAGAGTGCGTTTCTTGTAAGCGAGCTAGTAATTGTTTCCCATTCATAAACAGAGTTGAATCACATGCAGTTTCTTCTCCTATGAGCAAGAGTTGTTTTCTAGTAAGGAAAGTCACTATTATGCTCCCATTACCATCTACCTTGCAAATAGATCTCACATCTGTTCCCAGCCAGTAGAATGTATTGGACTGAAGAGAAGCTACTATTCTTGTCAGTTCCCTAAAGAGAGTTGAACTAGATATGGCTCATGTATTGAGGAAGCACAGGTTTTTTTTGTTCTGAGCAAGCTTACTCTTCTGGCCCTAGAGGAAACACAGTAGAGTAGAAGACTTCTCTTTTCTCAAAAGCAGAGCATGTTTCTGGTAAGGAGAGCTAGCGTTTGTTTCCCAATCATAAATGGAGATGAATCACATGCAGTCTGGTCCTATGAGCAAGAGATGTTTTCTGGTAAGGAAAGTCACTATTGTGCTCCCATTGCCATACAAATTGAAAATAGCACTCAAGTCTCTTCTCAGCAAGTACAGTGTATTGGACTGAAGAGAAGCTACTGTTCTTGTCAGTTTCCTAAGCAGAGGTGAGCTATATATGGCCCCTGTGTGTACATAGCACAGTTCTTTTGATTTGAGCAAGCTCACTGTTCTGGCAAATTAGGGAACACATTAGAGTAGAAGACTGCTCTTTTATCGAAAGCAGAGTGCATTTCTTGTAAGGGAAGATAGTGTTTGTTTCCCATTCATAAACGGAGTTGAATCACATGCAGTTTCTCGTCCTACGAGCAAGACTAGTTTTCTGTTCAGGAAAGTCACTATTGCGCTCCCATTGCCATGCACAGTGCAAATAGCACTCACACCTGGTCCCAGCAAGTACAGTGTATTGGACTGAAGAGAAGCTACAGTTCTTGTCAATTTCTGAAGCAGAATTGAAGTAGTATTGCCCGTGTGTGTAGGAAGCACAGTTCTTTTGTTCTCAGCAAGCTCCCTCTTCTATCCCTATAGGAAACACAGTAGAGAAAATGACTGCTCTTTTCTCAAAAGCAGAGTGTGTTTCTGGGAAGGCGATCAAGTATTTGTTTCCCATTCATAAATGGAACTGGATCACATGCAGTTTCTGCTCCTATGAGCAAGAGTTGTTTTCTAGTAAGGAAAGTCACTATTGTGCTCCCATTGCCATCCACAGTGCAAATAGCACTCACGTCTGTTCCCAGCAAGTACCGTGTATTGCATTAAAGAGAAGCTACTATTCTTGTCAGTTCCCTAAACAAAGTTGAACTAGATATGACTCGTGTGTGTAGGAAGCACAGTTTTTTTTTCTGAGCAAGCTCACTCTTCTGGCCCTATAGGAAACAGTAGAGTAGAAGACTGCTCTTTTCTCAAAAGCAGAGCATATTTCTGGTAAGGCGAGCTAGCGTTTGTTTCCCAATCATAAACGGAGATGAATCACATGCAGTTTCTGGTTACGAGCAAGAGATGTTTTCTGGTAAGGAAAGTCACTATTGCGCTCCCCCTGCCATACACAGTGCAAATAGCACTCGTGTCTATTTCCAGCAAGTACAGTGTGTTGGACTGAGGAGAAGTTACTATTCTTATCAGTTTCCTAAGGAGAGTTGAACTAGATAGGGCCTGTGTGTTTGGGAAGCACAGTTTTTTTTTTGTTCTGAACATGCTAACTGTTCTGAACCTATTGGAAACACAGTAGAGTAGAAGAGTGCTCTTTTCTCAAAAGCAGAGTGTGTTTCTGATAATTTGAACTAGCGTTTGTTTTCAAATCATAAACGGAGTTGAGTCACATACAGTTTTTGGTCCTACGAGTAAGATTTGTTTTCTGGTAAGGAAAGTCACTATTGCGCTCCCATTGCCATAAACAGTGAATATAGCACTCGCATTTGTTCCCAGCAAGTACAGTGTATTGTACTGAGGAGAAGGTATGGTTCTTCTCAGTTTCCTAAGCAGAGTTGAACTAGATATGGCCCGTGTGTGTGGGAAGAACAATTTTTTTTTGTCCTGGCAAGCTAACTGTTCTGGCCCTATTGGAAATACAGTAGAGTCGAAGAGTGCTCTTTTCTCAAAGGCAGAGGGTGTTTCTTGTAAGAGAGCTAGTGTTTGTTTCCCATTAAACGGAGATGAACCACATGCAGTTTCTGCTCCTAGAGCAAGAGTTGATTTCTAGTTAGGAAAGTCACTATTGCACTCCCATTGCCATACACAGTGTAAAAAGCACTCATGTCTGTTCCAGCCAGTACAGTGTATTGGACTGAAGAGAAGCTACTGTTCTTCTCAGTTACCTAAACAGAGTTTAACTAGATATGGTTCGTATGTGTAGGAAGCACAGTTTTTTTGTTCTGAGCAAGCTTACTCTTTTGGCCCTATAGGAAACACAGTAGAGGAGAAGACTGCACTTTTCTCAAATGCAGAGCGTGTTTCTGGTAAGGTGAGATAGCATTTGTTTCCCAATCATAAACGGAGATGAATCACATGCATTTTCTGGTCCTTAGAGCAAGAGTTGTTATCTGGTAAGGAAAGTCACTATTGTGTTCCCATTGCCATACACAGTGCAAAAAGCACCGCATCTGTTCCCTTCAAGTAGAGTGTATTGGACTGAAGAGAAGCTACCATTCCTATCAGTTTTCTAAGCAGAGATGAACTAGATATGGCTCGTGTGTGTAGGAAGCACAGTTCTTTTGTTCTGAGGAAGCTCACTCTTTTGCCCCTTTAGGAAACACAGTAGATTAGAAAAGTTCTCTTTTCTCCAAAGCAGATTATGTTTATTGTAAGAAGAGCTATTGTTTGTTTCCCAATCATAAACGGAGTTGAATCACATGCAGTTTCTGATCCTATGCCCAAGTGTTGTTTTCTAGTAAGGAAAGTCACCCTTGAGCTTCCGTTGCAATTACATTGCAAAAAACACTCATGTCTGTTCCCAGCCAGTATAGTGCATTGGACTGAAGTGAAGCTACTGTTCTTGTCAGTTTCCTAAAGAGAGTTGAAGTAGATATGACCCGTGTGTGTTGGAAGCTCAGTTCTTTTGTTTTGAGGAAGCTCATTCTTCTGGCTGTTTAGAAAACACAGTAGAGAAGAAGACTGCAATTTTCTAAAAGCAGAGCGTGTTTCTTGTAAGGCGAGATAGCATCTGTTTTCCATTCATAAATGGAGTTGAATCACATGCAGTTTCTGCTCCTATGAGCAAGACTTGTTTTCTGGTAAAGAAAGACACTATTGCGCTCCCACTACCATACACAATGCAAATAGCACTCGCGTCGTTCCCAGCAAGTACAGTGTATTGGACTGAAGAGAAGCTACAGTTCTTGTCAGATTCCTATGCAGAGTTGAACTAGATATGGCCCGAGTGTGTAGGAAACAGTTCTTTTGTTCTGAGCAAGCTCACAGTACTGGCCCCATAGCAAACACAGTAGAGGAGTGCTCTTTTCTAAAAAGCAGAGTGTGTTTCTGATAAGTCGAGCTAGCGTTTGTTTCTAAATCATAAACGGAGTTGAGTCACATGCAGTTTCTGGTCCTACAAGTAAGAGTTGTTTTCTGGTAAGGAAAGTCACTCTTGTGCTCTCATTGCCATACACAGTGCAAATAGCACTCCCGTCTGTTCCCAGCAAGTACAGTGTATTGGTCTGAGGAGAAGCTGACGTTCTTCTCAGCTTCTTAAGCAGAGTTGAGCTAGATATGGCCCGTATGTGTGGGAAGCACAATTTTTTTTTTGTTCTGAGCAAGTAACTGTTTTGGCACTATAGGAAACACAGTAGAGTAAAAAAGTGCTCTTTTTTCAAGAGCATATTGTGTATCTGGTAAGGCGCGCTAGCGTGTGTTTCCCAATCATAAATGGAGTTGAATCACATGCAGTTTCTGGTCCTACGAGCAAGAGTTGTTTTCTCATAAGGAAAGTCACTATTGTGCTCCCATTGCCATACACAGTGAAAATAGCACTCGTGTCTGTTTCCAGCAAGTACAATGTATTGGACTGAAGACAAGCTATCGTTCTTGTCAGTTTTCTAAGCAGAATTGAACTAGATATGACGGGTGTGTGTAGGAAGCTCAGTTCTTTTGTTTTGAGCAAGCTCACTCTTCTGGCCTTATAGGAAACACAGTAGAATTTGAGAGTGTTCTTTTTTCAAAAGCAGAGTGTGTTTCTTATAAAGCAAGCTAGTGTTTGTTTCCCATTCATAAACGGATTTGAATCACATGTAGTTTCTGGTCCTATGAGCAGAGTTGTTTTCTGGTAAGGAAAGTAACTGTTGTGGCCCATTGACATACACAGTGCAAATAGGACTCGTGTCTGTTCCCATCAAGTACAGTGTATTGGAATGAAAAGAAGCTACTGTCCTTGTCAGTTTCCTAAACAGTGTTGAACTACATATGGCCTGTGTGTGTAGAAAGCAAAGTTCTTTTTTTCTGAGCAAGCACACTGTTCTGGCCCTATAGAAAACACAGTAGAGAAGAAGAGTGATATTTTCTCAAAAGCAGAGGTTTTTTTGTAAGGCGAGATAATTTTGTTTCCTATTCATAAACAGTGTTGGATCACATGCAGTTTCTTTTCCTACGAGCAGGAGTTGTTTTCTGGCAAGGAAAGTCACTATTGTGCCCCGATTGTCATACACAGTGCAAATAGCACTCGCGTCTATTCCCAGCAAGTACAGTGTATTGGATGGAAGAGAAGATACTGTTCTTGACAGTTTCCTAAGCAGAGCTGAACAAAATATGGCCTGTGTGTAGGAAGCACAGTTCTTTTGTTCTGAGTAAGCTCACTTCTCTGGCCCAATATTAAACACAGTAGAGTTGAAGAGTGCTCTTTCCTCAAAAGCCGAGGGTTTTTCTTGTAAGGCAAGCTAGTGTTAGTTTCCCATTCATAAACAGAGTTGAATCACATGCAGTTTTAGGTGTTACAAGCAAGAGTTGTTTTCTGGTAAGGAAAGACACTATTGTGCTCCCTTTGCCATACACAATGCAAGCAGCACTCACGTCTGTTCCCAGCAAGTACAGTGTATTGAACTGAAGAGAATTTACTGTTCTTGACAGTTTCCTAAGCAGAGCTGAATGAAATATGTCCTGTGTGTAGGAAGCACAGTTCTTTTGTTCTAAGCAAGCTCACTCTTCTGGCCCAATAGCAAACACAGTAGAGTAGAAGGGTGCTCTTTTCTCAAAAGTGAAGTGTGTTCCTTGTAAGGCGATGTAGTGTTTGTTTCCCATTCATAAACAGAGTTGAATCACATGCAGTTTCTGGTCCTACAAACAAGACTTGTTTTCTGGTAAGGAAAGTCACTATTGTGCTCCCATTGCCATATTCAGGACAAATAGCATTCGCATCTGTTCCCAGCAAGTACAGTGTACTGGACAGAAGAGAAGCTACTGTTCTTGCCAGTTTCCTAAGGAGAATTGAACTAGATATGGCCCGTGTGTGTAGGACCCAGAGTTCTTTTATTCTGAGGAGGCTCACTCTTCTGGCTCTATAGGAAACACAGTACAGTAGAAGAGTGCTCTTTTCTCAAAATCAGAGTGGGTTTATCATAAGGCCAGCTTGTGTTTGTTTCCCATTCATAAATGGAGTTGAATCACATGCAGTTTCTAGTCCTACAAACAAGACTTGTTTTCTGGTAAGGAAAGTCACTATTGCACTCCCAATGCCATAATCAGGGCAAATAGCACTCACATCTGTTTCCAGCAAGTACAGTGTTGGACTGAAGAGAAACTACTATTCTTGCGATTTCCCTAAGCAGAGTTGAACTAGATATGTCCCATGTGTGTAGGAAGCACAGTTCTTTTGTTCTGAGGAGGCTCACTCTTCTGGCTCTATAGGAAACACTGTAGAGTAGAAGAGTGCACTTTTCTCAAAAGCAGAGTGTGTTTCTTGTAAGGCAAGCTAGTGTTTAAATCCCATTCATAATCAGAGTGAATCACATGCAGTTTCTGGTCTTTGATCAAGAGTTGTTTTCTGGTAAGGAAAGTCACTAATGCACTCCCATTGCCATATAGTGTGCAAATAGCACTCGCGTCTGTCCTCAGCAAGTACAGTGTATTGGACTGAAGAGAAGCTACTGTTTATATCAGTTTTTTAAGCAGAGTTGAACTAGATATTGCCCTTGAGTGTAGGAAGCACAATTCTTTTTTTCTGAGCAAGCTCACTTTTCTGGCCCTATAAGAAACCCAATAAGTAGAAGTGTGCTCATTCTTCAAAAGTAGAGTGTGTTTCTTGTAAGTCGAGCTAGTGTTTGTTTCCTATTCATAAACGGAGTTGAATAACATGTAGTTTCTGGTCCAATGTGCAGGAGTTGTTTTCCGGTAACTTAAGTCACTATTGTGCTCCCATTGTGAAATGCAGTTCAATTAGCACTGCCGTCAGTTCCCAGCAAGTGCATTGTATTGGACTGAAAAGAAGCTACTGTTCTTCTCATTTTCCTAAGCAGAGTTGAACAAGATATGGCCCGTGCGTGTAGGAAGCACAGTTCTATTTTTCTGAGCAAGCTCACTATTCTGGCTTTTAAGAAAACACAGTAGAGTAGAAGAGTGCTCTTTTCTCAAAAGCAGAGTGTGTTTCTCGTAAGGCAAGCTAGTGTTTGTTTCCCATTCATTAACGGAGTTGAATCACATGCAGTTTCTGGTCCTACAAACATGAGTTGTTTTCTGGTAGAAGAGTCACTATTGTGCTCCCATTGCCATACACAGTGCAAATAGCACTCGCATCTTTTCCCAACAAGTACAGTATATTGAACTGAAAAGAAGCTACAGTTCTTGTCAGTTTCCAAAGCAGAGTTGAATTAGATATGGCCCGTGTGTGTAGGAAGCACAATTCTTTTGTTCTGAGCAAGCTCACTCTTCTGGCCCTATAATTAACACAGTAGAGTAGAAGAGTGCTCTTTTCTCAAAAGCAATGTGTGTTTCTTGTAAGGCGAGCTAGTGTTTGTTTCCCATTCAGAAATGGAGTTGAATCACATGCAGTTTCTAGTTCCTACCAGCAAGAGTTTTTTTTGGTAGGGAAAGTCCCTAATGCACTCAAATTGCCAAACACAGGGCTAATTGCCCTCGCGTCTGTTCCCAGCAAGTGCAGTGAATTGGACTGAAGAGAAGCTACTGTTCTTGTCAGTTTGTTCATCAGAGTTGAATTAGATATGGCCCTTGAGTGTAGGAAGCACAATTGTTTTGTTCTGAGGAGACTCACTCTTCTGGCCCTATAGGAATAACAGTAGAGTAGAAGAGTGCTCTTTTGTCAAATCAGAGTTTGTTTCTTGTAAGGCAAGCCTGTGTTTGTTTCCCATTCATCAACGGATTAGAATCACATTCAGTTTCTTGTCCTACGACCAAGAGTCATTTTTTGGTAAGGAATGTCACTAATGCGCTCCCATTGCCATACACAGTGCAAATAGCACTCAAGTCTGTTCCCAGCAAGTACAGTGTAATGGACAGAAGTGAAGCTACTGTTTTTGACAGTTTCCTAAGCAGAGTTGAACTAGATATTGCCCGTGTGTAGGAAGCAGAGTTCTGTTTTTCTGAGCAAACTCACTCTTCTTGCGCTATAGGATACACAGTAGAGTAGAAGAGTGCTCTTTTCTCAAAAGCAGAGTGTGTTTCTTCTAAGGCGATTTAGTGCTTGTTTCCCATTCATAAACGGAGTTGAATGACATGCAGTTTCTGGTCCTATTAGCAAGAGTAATTTTCAGGTAAGGAAAGTCACTATTATGCTCCCATTCCCATACACAGTGCAAAGAGCACTCACGTCTGTTCCCAGCAAGTACAGTGTATTGGACTGAAGGGAAGCTACTATTCTTGTCTGTTTCCTAAGCAGAGTTGAACTAGATAGGGCCCTTGAGTGTATGACAAACAGTTCTTTTGTTTTGAGGAGGTTCACCCTTTTGACACTATAGAAAACAAAGTAGAGTAGAAGAGTGCTTTTTTCTCAAAAGCAGAGTATGTTTCTTTAATGCGAGCTTGTGTTTGCTTCCCATTCATAAACGGAGTTGAATCACATGCAGTTTCTGGTCCAACATGCAGGAGTTGTTTTCCGGTAACTTAAGTCACTATTGTGCTCCCATTGTGAAATGCAGTTCCATTAGCACTGCCGTCTGTTCCCAGCAAGTGCAGTGTATTAGACTGAAGAGAAGCTACTGTTCTTGTCATTTTCCTAAGCAGAGTTGAACAAGATATGGCCCGTGCATGTAGGAAGCACAGTTCTATTTTTCTGAGCAAGCTCACTATTCTGGCTCTTGAGAAAACACAGTAGAGTAGAGGAGTGCTCTTTTCTCAAAAGCAGAGTGTGTTTCTCGTAAGGCAAGCTAGTGTTTGTTTCCCATTCATTAACGGAGTTGAATCACATGCAGTTTCTTGTCCTACAAACATGAGTTGTTTTCTGGTAAGAAGAGTCACTATTGTGCTCCCATTGCCATACACAGTGCAAATAGCACTCGCGTCTGTTCCGAACAAGTACAGTATGTTGGACTGAAAAGAAGCTGCAGTTCTTGTCAGTTTCCAAAGCAGAGTTGAATTAGATATGGCCCGTGTGTGTAGGAAGCACAGTTCTTTTGTTCTGAGCAAGCTCACTCTTCTGGCCCTATAGATAACACAGTAGAGTAGAAGAGTGCTCTTTTCTCAAAAGCAATGTGTGTTTCTTGTAAGGCGAGCTAGCGTTTGTTTCCCATTCAGAAATGGAGTTGAATCACATGCAGTTTCTAGTTCCAACCAGCAAGAGTTTTTTTTGGTAGGGAAAGTCCCTAATGCGCTCAAATTGCCCAACACAGGGCTAATTGCCCTCGCGTCTGTTCCCAGCAAGTGCTGTGAATTGGACTGAAGAGAAGCTACTGTTCTTGTCAGTTTGCTCATCAGAGTTGAATTAGATATGGCCCTTGAGTGTAGGAAGCACAATTGTTTTGTTCTGAGGAGACTCACTCTTCTGGCCCTATAGGAATAACAGTAAAGTAGAAGAGTGCTCTTTTGTCAAATCAGAGTGTGTTTCTTGTAAGGCAAGCCTGTATTTGTTTCCCATTCATCAACGGATTAGAATCACATTCAGTTTCTTGTCCTATGAGCAAGAGTCGTTTTTTGGTAAGGAATGTCACTAATGCGCTCCCATTGCCATGCACAGTGCAAATAGCACTCAAGTCTGTTCCCAGCAAGTACAGTGTAATGGACGGAAGTGAAGCTACTGTTTTTGACAGTTTCCTAAGCAGAGTTGAACTAGATATTGCCCGTGTGTAGGAAGCAGAGTTCTGTTTTTCTGAGCAAACTCACTCTTCTTGCGCTATAGGATACACAGTAGAGTAGAAGAGTGCTCTTTTCTCAAAAGCAGAGTGTGTTTCTTCTAAGGCGATTTAGTGCTTGTTTCCCATTCATAAACGGAGTTGAATGACATGCAGTTTCTGGTCCTATTAGCAAGAGTAATTTTCAGGTAAGGAAAGTCACTATTATGCTCCCATTCCCATACACAGTGCAAAGAGCACTCACGTCTGTTCCCAGCAAGTACAGTGTATTGGACTGAAGGGAAGCTACTATTCTTGTCAGTTTCCTAAGCAGATTTGAACTAGCTAGGGCCCTTGAGTGTATGACACACAGTCCTTTTGTTTTGAGGAGGTTCACCCTTTTGGGTGAACAAAGTAGAGTAGAAGAGTGCTTTTTTCTCAAAAGCAGAGTATGTTTCTTTAATGCGAGCTTGTGTTTGCTTCCCATTCATAAACGGAGTTGAATCACATGCAGTTTCTGGTCCAACATGCAGTAGTTGTTTTCCGGTAACTTAAGTCACTATTGTGCTCCCATTGTGAAATGCACTTCAATTAGCACTGCCATCTGTTCTCAGCAAGTGCAGTGTATTAGACTGAAGAGAAGCTACTGTTCTTGTCATTTTCGTAAGCAGAGTTGAACAAGGTATATCCCGTGCGTGTAGGAAGCACAGTTCTATTTTTCTGAGCAAGCTCACTATTCTGGCTCTTGAGAAAACACAGTAGAGTAGAAGAGTGCTCTTTTCTCAAAAGCAGAGTGTGTTTCTCGTAAGGCAAGCTAGTGTTTGTTTCCCATTCATTAACGGAGTTGAATCACATGCAGTTTCTGGTCCTACAAACATGAGTTGTTTTCTGGTAAGAAGAGTCACTATTGTGCTCCCATTGCCATACACAGTGCAAATAGCACTCGCGTCTGTTGCAACAAGTACAGTATATTGGACTGAAAAGAAGCTACAGTTCTTGTCAGTTTCCAAAGCAGAGTTG
Organism: Peromyscus eremicus; assembly: GCF_949786415.1. NCBI lineage: Eukaryota > Metazoa > Chordata > Mammalia > Rodentia > Cricetidae > Peromyscus > Peromyscus eremicus. Next base: position 197,802,126 of record NC_081416.1, read on the forward strand.
AATTAGATATGGCCCGTGTGTGTAGGAAGCACAGTTCTTTTGTTCGGAGCAAGCTCACTCTTCTGGCCCTATAGTTAACACAGTAGAGTAGAAGAGTGCTCTTTTCTCAAAAGCAATGTGTGTTTCTTGTAAGGCGAGCTAGTGTTTGTTTCCCATTCAGAAATGGATTTGAATCACATGCAGTTTCTAGTTCCTACCAGCAAGACTTTTTTTTGGTAGGGAAAGTCCCTAATGCACTCAAATTGCCAAACACAGGGCTAATTGCCCTCGCGTCTGTTCCCAGCAAGTGCAGTGAATTGGACTGAAGAGAAGCTACTGTTCTTGTCAGTTTGTTCATCAGAGTTGAATTAGATATGGCCCTTGAGTGTAGGAAGCACAATTGTTTTGTTCTGAGGAGACTCACTCTTCTGGCCCTATAGGAATAACAGTAGAGTAGAAGAGTGCTCTTTTGTCAAATCAGAGTTTGTTTCTTGTAAGGCAAGCCTGTGTTTGTTTCCCATTCATCAACGGATTAGAATCACATTCAGTTTCTTGTCCTATGAGCAAGAGTCGTTTTTTGGTAAGGAATGTCACTAATGTGCTCCTATTGCCATACACAGTGCAAAAAGCACTCAAGTCTGTTCCCAGAAAGTACAGTGTAATGGACGGAAGTGAAGCTACTGTTTTTGACAGTTTCCTAAGCAGAGTTGAACTAGATATTGCCCGTGTGTAGGAAGCACAGTTCTGTTTTTCTGAGCAAACTCACTCTTCTTGCGCTATAGGATACACAGTAGAGTAGAAGAGTGCTCTTTCCTCAAAAGCAGAGTGTGTTTCTTCTAAGGCGATTTAGTGCTTGTTTCCCATTCATAAACAGAGTTGAATGACATGCAGTTTCTGGTCCTATTAGCAAGAGTAATTTTCTGGTAAGGAAAGTCACTATTATGCTCCCATTCCCATACACAGTGCAAAGAGCACTCACGTCTGTTCCCAGCAAGTACAGTGTATTGGACTGAAGGGAAGCTACTATTCTTGTCAGTTTCCTAAGCAGAGTTGAACTAGATAGGGCCCTTGAGTGTATGACACACAGTTCTTTTGTTTTGAGGAGGTTCACCCCTTTGGCCCTATAGAAAACAAAGTAGAGTAGAAGAGTGCTTTTTTCTCAAAAGCAGAGTATGTTTCTTTAATGCGAGCTTGTGTTTGCTTCTCATTCATAAATGGAGTTGAATCACATGTAGTTTTTGGTCCTATGGGCAAGAGGTATACAGTGTATTGGACTCAAGAAAATCTACTGTTCAGAAAGTACACTGTATTGGACTGAAGAGAAGCTACTGTTTTTGGCAGTTTCCTAAGCAGAGTTGAACTGAATAAGGCCCATGTGTGTAGTAATCACAGTTCTATTTTTGTGAGCAAGCTCACTCTTCTGGCCCAATAGAAAACACAGTAGATTAGAGGAATGCTCTTTTCTCAAAAGCAGAGTGTGTTTCTTGTAAGGCGAGCTAGTGTATGTTTCCTATTCATAAACGGAGTTGAAACACATGCAGTTTCTGGACCTACGTGCAAGAGTTGTTTTCTGCTAAGGAATGACACTATAGTGCTCCCATAGCCATACACAGTACAAATTGCTCTAGCGTCTATTCCCAGCAAGTACAGTGTATTGGACTGAAGAGAAGCTACTGTACTTGTCAGTTTATGAAGCAGAGTTGAATTAGATATGGCCCGTGTGTGTAGGAAGCACAGTTCTTTTGTTCTGAGCAAGCTCACTGTTCTGGCCCTATAGGAAACACAGTAGAGTAGAAGAGTGCTATTTTCTCCAGAGCAGAGTCTGTTTCATGTAAGGCGAGCTAGTGTTTCTTTCCCATTCAGAAAGGGAGTTGAATTACATGCAGTTTCTAGTTCCTACCAGCAAGAGTTGTTTTTTGGTAAGGAAAGTTTCTAATGTGCTCAAATTGCCATACTCAGGGCAAATAGCACTCACGTCTGGTTCCAGCAAGTACAGTTTATTGGACTGAAGAGAAGGTACTGTTTTTGCCAGTTTCCTAAGCAGAGTTGAACTAGATATGGCCCGTGTGTGTAGGAAGCACAATTCTTGTGTTCTGAGGAGGTTCACTCTTCTGGATCTATAGGAAAGACAGTAGAGTAGAAGAGTGCTTTTTTCTCAAAAGTAGAGTGTGTTTCTTGTAAGGCAATTTGGTGTATGTTTCCCATTCATCATCAGAGTTGAATCACATGTAGATTCTCTTCCTATGAGCAAGAGTTGTTTTCTGGTAAGGAAAGTCACTAATGCCCTCCCATTGCCATTCACAGTGCAAATAGCACTAGCGTCTGTTCCGAGCATGTACTGTGTATTGGACCAAAGAGAAGCCATTGTTCTTGCCAGTTTCCTAACTAGATTTGAACTAGATATGTCCTTTGTGTTTGAAGCACAGTTCTTTTTTTTTCTGAGGAAGCTCACTCTTCTGGCCCTATAGGAAAGAGAGTAGAGAAGAAGCGTGCTCTTTTCTCAAAAGCAGAATGTGTTTCCTGTAAGACGAGGGAGTGTTTGTTTCCCATTCATAAAAGGAGTGAATATCATGCAGTTCCTGGTCCTACAAGCAAGAGTTGTTTTCTGGTAACTAAAGTCACTATTGTGCTACCATTGACATACACAGTGCAAATAGCAATCACGTCTGTTAACAGCAAGCACAGTGTATTGGACTGAAGTGAAGCTACAGTTCATGTCAGTTTCCTAAGCAGAGTTGAACTAAATATGGCCCGTGTGTGTAGGAAGCACAATTCTTTTGTTCTGAGCAAGCTCACTGTTCTGACCCTATAGGAAACACAGTAGAGTAGAAGAGTGCCCTTTTCTCAAAATCAGAGTGTGTTTATCATAAGGCCAGCTTGTGTTTGTTTCCCATTCATAAACAGAGTTGAATCACATGCAGATTCTGGTCCTACAAACAAGACATGTTTTCTGGTAAGGAAAGTCACTGTTGCGCTCCCAATGCCATACTCAGCACTCTCGTCTGTTTCCAGCAAGTACAGGGTTGGTCCTACGAGCAAAGGTTGTTTTCTGGTAAGGAAAGTCACTATTGTGCTCCCATTGCCATACACAGTGCAAATAACACTTGCGACTGTTCAAAGCAAGTACAGTGTATTGGACTAAAGAGAAGGTAATGTTCTTGTCAGTTTCCTATGCAGAGTTGAAATAGATATGGCCTTTGTGTGTAGGAAGTACAGTTCTTTTGTTCTGAGCAAGCTCACTCTTTGGTCTTATAGGAAATACAGTACAGTAGAATAGTGCTATTTTCTCAAAAGCAGAGTGTGTTTCTTGTAAGACGAGGTAGTGTTTGTTTCCCATTCATAAACGGAGTTGAATCTTATGTAGTTTCTGGTCCTATGAGCAAGAGTATTTGTCCGGTAAGGAAAGTCACTATTGTGCTCCCCTTGCCATACACGGTGCAAATGGCACTCGTGTCTGTTCCCAGCAAGTACAGTGTATTAGATTGAAGGGAAGCTACAGTTATTGTCAGTTTCCTCAGCAGACTTGAACTAGATGTGTCCCGTTTGTAGGACGCACAGTTATTTTGTTGTAATCAAGCTAACTCTTCTAGCTCTATAGAAAACACAGTAGAGTAGAAGAGTGCTCTTTTCTCAAAAACAGAGTATGTTTCTTTAAGGCGAGCTTGTGTTTGTTTCCCATTCATAAATGAAGTTGAATCACATGCAGTTTCTGGTCCTATGAGCAAGAGGTGTTTTCTGGTAAGGAAAGTCACTATTGCGCTCCCCTTGCCATGTACAGTGCAAATACCACTAGCATCTGTTCCCAGCAATTACACTGTATTGGACTGAAGATAAGCTACTGTTTTTGGCAGTTTCCTAAGCAGGTTTGAATTAGAAATGGCCCGTGTGTAGGAAACACAATTCTTTTGTTCTGAGCAAGCTCATTCTTCTGGCCCTATAGTTTACACAGTCAAGTAGAAGAGTGCTCTTTTCTCAAAAGCAGAGTGTGTTTCTGGTAAGGCGAGCTAGAGTTTGTTTACCATTTAGAAACGGAGTTGAATCACATGCAGTTTCTAGTTCCTACCAGCAAGAGTTGTTTTTTGGAAGGGAAAGTCCCTAATGGGCTTAAATTGCCAAACACAGGGCTAATAGCACTCACGTCTGTTCCCAGCAAGTACAGTGTATTGGACTGAATAGAGGCTACTGTTCTTGTCAGTTTTTTAAGCAGAGTTGATCTAGATATGCCTGTGTTTGCAGGAAGCACAGTTTTTTTGGTCTGAGCAAGATCACAGTTCTGGCCCTCTAGGAAACACAGTAGTTTAGAAGAGTACTCTTTTCTCAAAAGCACAGTGTGTTTTTTATAAGGCAGGCTAGTGTTTGTTTCCCATTCATAAGCAGAGTTGAATCACATTCAGTTTCTGGTCCTACAAGCAAGAGTTGTTTTCTGGTAAGAAAAGTCACAAATGTGCTCTCATTGCAATACACAGTGTAAATAGCACTGGCGTCTGTTACTACAGTGTATTGGATTGAAGAGAAGCTAATGTCCTTTCCAGTTTTTTAAGCAGAGTTGAACTAGATATGGCCTGTGAGTGTAGAAAGCACTGTTATTTTTTTCTTAGCAAGCTCATTCTTCTGGCCATATAGAAAACAGAGTAGAGTAGAAGCGTGCTCTTTTCTCAAAAGCAGAGTTTGTTTCTAATAAGGCAAACCTGTGTTTGTTTCCTATTCATCAACAGAGTTGAATCACATGCAGTTTCTGTTCCTACAAGCAAGAGTTTTTTTCTGGTAAGGAAAGTCACGAATGCCCTCCCATTGCCATACTAAGGCGATTTAGTGTTTGTTTCTCATTCGTAAATGGAGTTGAATCACACTCAGTATCTGGTCCTATGAGCAAGAGTTGTTTTCTGGGAAGGAAAGTCACTAAAGTGCTCCCCTTGCCTTACACAGTACAAATAGCACTCACATCTGTTCCCAGCAATTACAGTATAATGGAATGAAGAGAAGCTACTGTTCTTGTCAGTTTCCGAAGCAGATTTGAACTAGATATTCCTCGTGTGTGGAGAAAGCACAGTTCTTTTGTTCTGAGCAATCTTACTCTTCTGGCCGTAAAGGAAACAGAGTAGAGTAAAAGAGTGCTCTTTTCTCAAAAGCAGAGTGTGTTTCTTGTAAGTCTAGCTAGTGTTTGTTTTCCATTCATAAACGGAGTTGAATCACATGCAGTTTCTGGTTCTATGAGCAAGATTTGTTTTCTGGTAAGAAAAGTCACTATTGTGCTCCCATTACCATACAAAGTACAAAAAAAACTCACATCTGTTTCCAAAAGTACACTGTATTGGACAGAAGAGAAGCTTCTGTTCTTGTCAGTTTCATATGCAGAGTTGATCTAGATATGACCCCTTTATTTGGGAAGCACAGTTCTTTTGTTCTGAGCAAGCTCACTGTTCTCGCCCTACAGGAAACACAGTAGGGTAGAAGAGTTCTCTTTTCTCAAAAGCAGAGGGTGTTTTAGGTATACGAAGCTAGTGTTTGTTTCCCATTCATAAACAGAGTTGAATCACATGCAGTATCTGGTCCTAGGAACAAGAGTAGTTTTCGGTTAAGGAAAGTCACTACTGTGCTCCAATTGCCATACACAGTGCTAATAGCCCTTGCATCTGTTCCCAGCAAGTACACTCTATTAAACTGAAGAAAAGCTACTGTTCTTGTCAGTTTCCTAAGCAGAGTTGAAATAGATATAGCACTGTGTGTAGGAAGCCCATTTCTTTTGTTCTTTCAAACTCACTGTTCTGGCACTATAGAAAACACAGGAGAGTAGAAGAGTGCTCTTTTCTCAAAGGCAGAGTGTGTTTCTGGTATGGCGAGCTAGGGTTTGTTTCCCATTTGTAAACAGAGTTGAATCAGATGTTGTTTCTGTTCTTACAAGCAAGAGTTGTTTTCTGGTAAGGAAAGTCACTATTGCGCTAACATTGCTACCCACAGTACAAATAGCATTCGCGTCTCTTCCCAGCAAGTACAGTGTATTGGACTGAAGAGAAGCTCCTGTTCTTGTCAGTTTCCTAAGGAGAGTTGAAATAGATATGGCCCGTGTGTAGGAAGAACAGTTCTTTTGTTCTGAGAAAAGTCATTGTTCTGGCCCTATAGGAAACACAGTAGAGTAAAAGAGTTCTCTTTTCTCAAAAGCAGAGTGTGTTTCTTGTACGGCGAGCTATTGTTTGTTTCCCATTCATAAACAGAGTTGAATCACGTGCAGTTTCAGGTTCTACGAGCAAGAGTTGTTTTCTCTTAAGGAAAGTCATTATTGCGCTTCAATTGTCATACACAGTGCAAATAGCATTCTCGTCTCTTCCCAGCAAATACAGTATATTGGAAAGAAGAGAAGCTTCTGTTCTTGTCAGTTTTCTATGAAGAGTTAATCTAGATATGGCCCGTTTGTGTAGGAAACACAATTCTTTTGTTCTGAGAAAGCTCACTGTTCTGTCCCTATAGAAAACACAGTAGAGTAGAAGAGTGCTCTTTTCTCAAATGTAGAGTGTGTTTCTAGCAAGGCGAGCTAATGTTTGTTTCCGATTCCTAAATGGAGTTGAATCACATGCAGTTTCTGGTCCTATGAGCAAGAATTGTTTTCTGGTAAGGAAAGTCACTATTGTGCTCCCATTGCCATACACAGTGCAACTAGACCTCGCGTCTGTTCCCAAAAGTCCAGTGTTTGGACAGAGGAGAAGCTTTTGTTCTTGTCAGTTTCTTATGAAGAGTTAATCTAGATATGGCCCATGTGTGAGGGAAACACAGCTCTTTTGTTCTGAGCAAGCTCACTGTTCTGGCCCTACAGGAAACACAGCAGAAATGGAGTACACTTTTCTCTAAAGCAGAGTGTGCTTCTTGTAAGGTGAGCTAGTGTTTGTTTCCCATTCATAAACGGAGTTCAATCACATGAAGTTTCTGGTCCTCCGAGAAGAGTTGTTTTCTGGTAAGGAAAGTCACTCTTGTGCTCCAACTGCCATACACAGTGCAAAAAGCACTTCGTCTGTACCCAGCAAGGACAGTATATTTACTGAAGAGAAGCTACTGTTCTTGTCACTTTTCTAAGCAGAGTTGAACTAGACATGGCCCGTGTGTGTAGGAAGCACAGTTCTTTTGTTCTGAGCAAACTCACTGTTCTGGCCGTCTAAGAAACACAGAAGAGTAGAAGTGTGCTCTTTTCTCAAAAGGAAAGTGTGCTTCTTGTAAGGTGATCTAGTGTTTGTTTCCCATTCATAAACGGAGTTGAATCACATTCAGTATCTGGATCTATGAGCAAGAGTTGTTTTCTAGGAAGGAAAGTCACTAATGTGCTCCCCTTGACTTATACAGTGCAAATGGCACTCGCCTCTGTTCTCAGGAAGTACAGTGTATTGGATTGAAGAGAAGCTACTGTTCTTGTCAGTGTCCCTAGCATAGTTGAACTAGATATGGCCGTGTGTGTAGGAAGGAACGTTCTTTTGTTCTGAGAAAGCTCACTGTTCTGGCCCTGTAGGAAACACAGTGGAATAGAAGAATGCTCTTTTCTCAAAAACAAGGTGTGTTTCTTGTAAGGCGAGTTAGTGTTTGTTTCCCATTTATAAACTGAGTTGAATGTCATAAAGTTTCTGGTCCTATGAGCAAGAGTTGTTTTCTGTTCAGAAAAGTCACTATTGCGCTCCCAGTGCCACACATAGTGCTAATAGCACTCACGTCTGTTCCCAGCAAGTACAATGTATTGGACTGAAGAAAAGCTACAGTTCTTGTCCATTTCTATATAGAGTTGTACTAGATATGGCCCGTGAGTGTAGGAAGCCCATTTCTTTTATTCTGAGAAAGCTCACTCTTCTGGCCACATAGGAAACACAGTAGAGTAGAAGAGTGCTCTTTTCTCAAAAGCAGAGTGTGTTTCTTGTAGGGTGAGCTAGTGTTTGTTTCCCATTCATAAATGGAGTTGAATAACATGGAGATTCAGGTCCTAAGAGCAGGAAATGTTTTCGGGTGAGAAGTCACTATTGTGCTCCCATAGCCATGCACAGTGCAAAAAGCACTCGCGTCTGTTCCCAGCAACTAGAGTTTATTGGACTGAAGAGAAGCTACTGTTCTTGTCAGTTTCTTAAGCAGAGTTGAACTAGATATGGCCCTTTTGTGTCGGAAGCACAGTTTCTTTGTTCTGAGCAAGATCACTGTTCTGGCTCAGTAGGAAACACAGTAGGGTAGAAGAGTACTCTTTTCTCAAAAGCAGAGTGTGTTTCTGGTATGGAGAGCTAGTGTTTGTTTCCCTTTTATAAAATTAGTTGATTCACATGCATTTTCTGGTCGTATGAGCAAGAGTTGTTTTCTGGTAAGGAAAGTTACTATTGTGCTCCCATTGCCATACACAGTGCAAATAGCACTTACGTCTGTTCCCAGCAAGTACATTGTATTGGACTGAAGAGAAGCTACTGTTCTTGTCAGTTTCCAAAGCACAGTTGAACTACATATGGTCCATGTGTAGGAAGGCACATTCTTTTGTTCTGAGAAAGCTCACTGTTCTGGCCCTATAGGAAACACAGTAGAATAGAAGAGTGCTCTTTTCTCAAAAGCAGAGTGTGTTTCCTGTAAGGTGAGTTAGTGTTTATTTCCCATTCATAAACGGAGTTGAATGACATGAAGTTTCTGGTCCTATGAGAAAGAGTTGTTTTCTGTTAAGGAAAGTCACTATTGTGCTCCCAGTGCCAAACACAGTGCAAATAGCACTCACGTCTGTTCCCAGAAAGTACAGTGTATTGGACTCAAGAAAATCTACAGTTCTTCTCAGTTTCCTATATAGAGTGGTACTAGATATGGCCCATGAGTGTAGGAAGCCCATTTCTTTTGTTCTGAGAAAGCTCACTCTTCTGGCCGCATAGGAAACACAGTAGAGTAGAAGAGTGCTCTTTTCTCAAAAGCAGGGCATGTTTTTATAAGGCAAGCTAGTGTTTGTTTTCCATTCATAAACAGAGTTGAATCACATTCAGTATCTGCTTCTACAAGCAAGAGTTGTTTTCTGGTAAAGAATGTCACTAATGTGCTCCCTTTGCCTGACACAGTGCAAATAGCACTCGCGTCTGTTCCCAACAAGTACAATGTATTGGAGTGAAGAGAAGCTTCTGTTCTTGTCACTTTCCTAAGCAGAGTTTTACTAGATATGGCCCGTGTGTGTAGGAAGCACAGTTTTTTTTTGTTCTGAGCAAGATCACTGTTCTGGCCCTGTAGTAAACACAGTAGGGTAGAAGAGTGCTCTTTTCTCAAAAGCAGAGTGTGTTTCTGGTAAGGAGAGCTAGTGTTTGTTTTCCTTTTATAAACGGATTTGAATCACATGCAGTTTCATGTCCTATGAGCAAGAAGTGTATTCTGGTAATGAAAATCACTGTTGTGCTGTCAGTGCCAAACACAGTGCAAATAGCACTCGCGTCTGTTCCCACAAATTACAGTGTATTGGACTGAAGAAAAGGTACAGTTCTTGTCAGTTTCCTATATAAAGTTGTACTAGATATGGCCCCTGATTGTAGGAAGCCCATTTCTTTTGTTCTGAGAAAGCTCACTCTTCTGGCCACATGGGAAACACAGTAGACTAGAAGAGTGCTCTTTTCTCAAAATCAGATTGTGTTTCTTGTAAGGCAATCTAGTGTTTGTTTCCCATTCAGAAACGGAGTTGAATCACATGCAGTTTCTGGTCCTACGAGCAAGAGATGTTTTCTGGTAAAAAAAAAAAAAAGTAACTAATGTGCTCCCATTGTCATACACAGTGCAAATAGCACTCATGTCTGTTCCCAGCAAGTATAGTGTATTAGACTGAAGAGAAGCTACTGTACTTGTCAGTTTCCTAAGCAGAGATGAACTAGATATGGCCCTTTTGTCTAGGTAGCACAGTTTTTTTTGTTTTCAGAAAGCTCACTCTTCTGGCACTGTAGGAAACACAGTATAAGAGAAGAGTGCTCTTTTCTCAAAACTAGAGTGTGTTTCTTGTAAGGCGAGCTAGTGTTTGTTTCCCATTCATAAAGGAGTTGAAATACATGCAGTTTCTGTTCCTCACAGAAAGAGTTGTTTTCTGCTAAGGAAAGTCACAATTGTGCTCCCACGCCAGTGTAAATAGCACTCGCATCTGTTTCCAGCAAGTACAGTGTATTGGACTGAAGAGAAGCTACTGTTCTTAGGAGTTTCCTAAGCAGAGTTGAACTAGATATGGCCCATGTGTTTAGGAAGTACAGTTCTTTTGTTCTGAGAAAGCTCACTCTTCTGGCTCTATAGAAAACACAGTAGTGTAGATGAGAGCTCTTTTCTCAAAAGCAGAGTGTGTTTCTTGTAACGCAAGCTAGTGTTTGAATCCCATTCATAAACGGAGTGAATCACATGCAGTTTCTGGTCTTACGAGCAAGAGTTGTTTTCTGGTAAGGAAAGTCACTAATGCCCTCCCATTGCCATACAGTGTGCAAATAGCACTCGCGTCTGTCCCCAGCAAGTACAGTGTATTGGACTGAAGAGAAGCCTCTGTTCTTGTCAGTTTCCTAAGAAGAGTTGAACTAGCTATGGCTAGGTAGTGTAGGAAGCACAATTCTTTGTTCTGAGCAATCTCACTCTTCTGGCCCTATAGGAAACACAGTTGAGTAGAAGAGTGCTCTTTTCTCAAAAGCAGAGTGTGTTTCTTGTAAGGAGAGCCATTGTTGGTTTCCACTACATAAATGGACTTTTGTCACATGCAGTTTCTGGTCCTACGAGTAAGAGTAATTTTCTAGTAAGAAGAGTCACTATTGTGCTCCCTTTGCCATACACAGTGTAAATAGCACTCCCATCTGTTCCAGCAAGTACAGTGTATTGGACTGAAGAGAAGCTAGTGTTCTTGTCAGTTTCCTAAGCAGAGTTGAACTAGATATGGCCTGTGTGTGTAGGAAGCACAGTTCTTTTGTTCTGAGCAAACTCACTGTTCTGGCCCTATAGGAAACACAGTAGAGTAGAAGAGTGCTCTTTTCTCAAAAGCAGAGTGAGTCTTGGAAGGCAAACTAGTGTTTGTTTCCCATTCATAAACGGATTTGAATAACATGCATTTCCTGGTCCTAAGAGCAAGAGTTGTTTTCTGGTAAAGTAAGTCACTATTGTGCTCCCATATCCATACACTGTGTAAATAGGACTCGAGTCTGTTCCCAGGAAGGACAGTATATTGAACTGAAGAGAAGCTACTGTTCTTGTCTGTTTCCTAAGCAGAGTTGAACTAGATATGGCCATTTTGTCTAGGTAGCACAATTTTTTTGTTCTCAGCAAGCTCACTGTTCTGGCCCTGTAGGAAACAAGGTAGAATAGATGAGTACTCTTTTCTCAAAAGCAGAATGTGTTTCTTGTAAGGCGAGGTAGTGTTTGTTTCCCACTCATAAACGGAGTTGAATCTCATGAAGTTTCTGGTCTTATGAGCAAGGGATGTTTTCTGTTTAGGAAAGTCACTATTGCTCTCCCAGTGCCATACACAGTGCAAAGAGCACTCGGGTCTGTTTCAAGCAAGTACAGTGTATTGGACTAAACAGAAGCTACAGTTCTTGTCAGTTTCCTCAGCAGAGTTGAACTAGGTATGACTCATGTGTGTAGGAAGCACAGTTCTTTTGTTCTGAACAAGCTCACTTTTCTGGCCCTATAGGAAACAGAGTAGAGTAGAAGAGTGCTCTTTTCTCAAAAGCAGAGTGTGTTTCTTGTAACGCTAGCTAGTGTTTCTTTCCCATTCATAAACAGAGTTGAATCACATGCAGTTTCTGTTCCTAACAGCAGGAGTTGTTTTCTGCTAAAAAAAAGTCACCATTGTGCACGCTTGCCAGTGTAAATGGCACTCGCGTCTGTTCCAAGCAAGTACAGTGTATTGGATTGAATAGAAGCTACTGTTCTTGTCTGTTTCCTAAGCAGAGTTGAACTAGATATGGCCATTTTGTCTAGGTATCACAGTTTTTTTGTTCTCAACAAGCTCACTGTTTTGGACAGGTAAAAAAAAAAGGTAGAATAGAAGAGTACTCTTTTCTCAAAAGCAGAGTTTGTTTCTTGTAAGGCGAGCTGGTGTTTGTTTCCCATTCAGAAGTGGAGTTGAATCACATGAAGTTTCTGGTCCTACGAGCAAGAGATGTTTTCTGTTTAGAAAAGTCACTATTGCTCGCCCAGTGCCATACACAGTGCAAATAGCATTTGCTTCTGTTTACAGCAAGTACAGGGTATTGGACTGAACAGAAGCTACAATTCTTGTCAGTTTCCTCAGCAGAGTTGAACTAGATATGGCCCATGTGTAGGAAGCACAGTTCTTTTGTTCTAAGCAAGCTCACTGTTCTGGCCCTATAGGAAACACAGAAGAGTAGAAGAGTGCTCTTTTCTCAAATGCAGAGTGTGTTACTGTAATGCAAGCTAGTGATTGTTTCCCTTTCTATTTTTTTTTTTGTTTCCCAGTGCTAAACGGAGTTGAATCACATGAAGTTTCTGGTCCTACTAGCAAGATTTGTTTTCTGGTAAGGAAAGTAACTATTGTGCTCCTATTGCCATACACAGTACAAATAGCACTCACGTCTGTTGCCAGCATGTACAGTGTATTGGACTCAGGAGAATCTACTGTTCTTGTGAGATTCCTAAGCAGAGTTGAATTTTTATGGCCTGTGTGTGTAGGAAGCAAAGTTCTTATGTTCTGAGCAAACTCACTGTACTGGCCTTATAGAAAACCCAGTAGAGTAGAAGGGTGCTCTTTCCTCAAAAGCAGAGTGTTTTTCTTGTAAGGGGATCTAGTTTTTGTTTTCCACTTGTAAACTGAGTTGAATCAAATGCAGTTTCTGTTCCTATGAGCAAGAGTTGTTTTCTAGTAAGAAAAGTCACTATTGTGCTCCCATTGCTTACACAGTGCAAATAGCACTTGCGTCTGTTCCCAGCATGTACAGTGTATTGGACTGAAGAGAAGCTACTGTTCTTGTCAGTTTCCTATGCAGACTGAGGTAGACATGGCCCATGGGTGTAGGAAGCACAGTTCTTTGTTTTGAGCAAGCTCACTGTTCTGGACCTATAAGAAACACTGTAGAGTAGAAGAGTGCTCTTTTCTCAAAAGCAGAGTGTGTTTCTTCGAAGGCGAGCTAGGGATTTTTTCCCATTCTTAAACGGAATTGAATCACATGCAGTTCCTGGTCTTACGAGCAAGAGTTGTTTTCTAGCAAGAAAAGTCACTGTTGCCCTCCCATTGCCATACATAGTTCAAATAGCTCTCGCGTATGTTCCCAGCAAGTACAGTGTATTGGACTGAAGAGAAGCTACTCTTCTTGATAGTTTCCTAAGCAGAGCTGAACGAGATATGACCCGTGAGTAGGAACCACAGTTCTTTTGTTCTGAGCAAACTCACTCTTCTGTCCCAATAGTAAACACAGTAGAGTAGAAGAGTGCTCTTTTCTCAAATGCACAGTGTGTTTCTTGTAAGGTGAGCCAGTGTTTGATTCCCATTCATAAACGGAGTTGAATCACATGCAGTTTCTGGTCCCATGAGCAAGAGTTTTTTTCTGGTAAGGAAAGTCACTATTACCCTCCCATTGCCATACACAGTGCAAATAGCACTCACGTTCATTCCCAGCAAGTACAATGTATTAGACTGAAGTGAAGCTACTGTTCTTGTCAGTTTCCTAAGCAGAGCTGAACGAGATATGGCCCGTGTGTTTAGGAAGTACTGTTCTTTTTTCTGAGCAACCTCACTGTTCTGGCCCTATAGGAAAAACAGTAGAGTAGAAGAGTGCTCTTTTCTCAAAAGTAGAGTTTGTTTCTAGTAAGGAGATCTAGTGTTTATTTCCCATTCATAAACAGAGTTAAATCCCATGCAGTTTCTGGTCCTATGTGCAAGAGTTGTTTTCTGGTAAGGAGAGTCACTATTGTGCTTTCATTGTCATACACAGCGCAAATAGCACTCACATCTGTTCCCAGCAAGTAAAGTGTATTGGACTGAACACAAATTACTGTTCTTGTCTGTTTCATAACCAGAGTTGAACTAAATATGGCCCGTGTTTGTAGTAAAACACAGTTCTTTTGTTCTAAGCAAGCTCACTCTTCTGGCCGTATAGGAAACACAGTAGAGTAGAAGAGTGCTCTTTTCTCAAAAGCAGAGTGTGTTTCTTGAAACTCGAGCTGGTTTTTTTTTCTCGTTCATGAAAGGAGTTAAATCACATGCAGTTACTGGTTCTACAAGTAAGAGTTGATTTTGGTAAGGAAAGTCACTTTTGAGCTCCTATTGCAATACAAGTGCAGAAAGCACTCGCGTCTATTCCCAGCGAGGACAGTGTGTTGGACTAAAGGAAGCTACTGTTCTTGACAGATTCCTAAGCAGAGTTGAACTAGATGTGGCCCATGTGTGTTAGAAGCTCAGTTCTTTTAATCTGAGCAAGCTAACTGTTCTGGCTCCATGAAAACACATGAGAGTAGAAGAGTGCTCTTTTCTCAAAAGCTCAGTATGTTTCTTGTAAGGCATGCTAGTGTTTGTTTGCCATTCATAAACAGAGTTGAATCATGTGCAGTTTCTGCTCCTGTTACCAAGAGTTGTTTTCTGGTAAGGAAAGTCACTATTGCACTCCACTTGCCATACACAGTGAAAATAACACTCGCATCTGTTGCCAGCAAGTACAGAGTATTGGACTGAAGAGAACCTGCTGTTCTTGTCAATTTCCTAAGCAGAGTTGAACTAGATATGGCTCATGTGTGTAGGAAGCACAGTTCTTCTGTTTTGAGCAAGCTAACTGTTCTGGCCCCACAGATACACAGTAGAGTAGAAGAGCGCTCATCTCTCAAAAGCAGAGTATGTTTCTTGTAAGGCAAGCTAGTGTTTGTTTCTCATTCATAAATGGAGTTGAATCACATGCAGTTTCTGGTCCTAAGAGCAAGAGTTTTTTTCTGGAAAGAAAGTCACTATTGCGCTCCCATTGCCATATACAGTTCAAATTGCTCTTGTGTCTGTTTCCAGCAAGTACAGTGTATTGGACTGAAGAGAAGCTACGTGCTTGTCAGTTTCCTAAGCATAGTTGAAATAGATATGGCCCGTGTGTGTAGGAAGCAGAGTTCTTTTGTTCTGAACAAGGTTAATCTTTTGGCCCAATCAGAAACACAGTAGAGTAGAATAGTGCTCTTTTCTCAAAAGCAGAGTGTGTTTTTTGTAAGACGAACTAGTGTTTGGTTTTCATTCTAAAACGTAGTGGAATCATATGAAGTTTCTGGTCCTATGTGCAAGAGTTGTTTTATGGTAAGGAAAGTCACTATTTCACTCCCAATGCTTTACACAGTGCAAAAAGCACTCGCATCTGTTCCCAGCAAGTACAGTGTATTGGACTGAAGCCAAGCTACTGTCCTTGTCAGTTTCCTAAGCAGAGTTGAACTAGATATGGCCCGTGTGTGTATGTAACACATTTCTTTTGTTCTAAGCAAGCTCAATCTTATGGCCCTATAGGAAACACAGTAGAGTAGAAGAGTGCTCTTTTCTCAAAAGCAGAGTGTGTTTCTTGTAATTCGAGCTAGTGTTTGTTTCCCATTCATAAACGGAGTTGAATCACATGCAGTTACTTATTCTATGAGCAAGAGTTGTTTTCTACTAAGGAAAGTCACTGTTGAGCTCCCGGTGCAATACAAGTGCAGAAAGCAATCGTGTCTGTTCCCAGTAAGGACAGTGTATTGGACTGAAGGACGCTACTGTTCTTGTCAGGTTCCTAAGCAGAGTTGAACTAGATATGACCCATATGTGTAGGAAGCACAGTTCTTTTTTTCTGAGCAAGCTCACTGTTCTGGCCCTATAGGAAACACAGTAGAGTAGAAGAGTGCTTTTCTCAAAAGCACAGTGTGTTTCTTGTAAGGTGAGCTAGTTTTTGTTTCCCATTCACAAATTTATTTGAATCACATGCAGTTTCTGGTCCTACGAGCAAGAGCTTTTTTCTGGTAAGAAGAGTCACTATTACACTCCCATTGACATACACAGTGCAAAGAACACTTGCATCTGTTCCAGAAAATACAGTGTATTGGACTGAAGAGAAGCTACTGTTCTTTTGAGTTTCCTAAGCATAGTTGACATAGTTATGGCCCGTGTGTATAGGAAGCACAGTTCTTTTGTTCTGAGCAAGCTCACTTTTCTGGCCCTATAGGAAACACAGTAGAGTAGAAGAGGGCTCTTTTCTCAAAAGCATAGTGTGTTTTTTGTAAGGCGAGCTAGTTTTTGTTTCCCATTTAAAAATGAAGTTGAATCACATGAGTTTCTGTCCTGCGAGCAAGATTTGTTTTCGGGTAAGAAGAGTCACTATTGTGCTCCCATTGCCATACACAGTGCAAAAAGCACCTGCATCTGTTCCCAGCAAGTACAGTGTATTGGACTGAAGAGAAGCTACTGTGCTTGTCAGTTTTCTAAGCAGAGTTGAACTAAATATGGCCTGTGTGTGTAGGAAGCACAGCTCTTTTGTTCTGAGCAAGCTCACTGTGCAGGCCTTACAGGAAAGACAGTAGAGTAGAAGAGTGCTCTTTTCGCAAAAGCAGAGTGTGTTTCTTGTAAGGAGAGCTTGTGTTTGTTTCCCATTCAAAAACGGAGTTGAATCACATGCAGTTTCTGGTCCTATGAGCAAGAGTTATTTTCTGGTAAGAAGAGTCACTATTGTGCTCCCATTGACAAACACAGTGCAAAGAGCAATCTCGTCTGTTCCCAGCAAGTACAGTGTATTGGACTGAAAAGAAGTTACTGTTCTTGTCAGTTTCCAAAGAAGATTTGAACTAGATACGGCCCGTGTGTAGGAAGCACAGTTCTTTTGTTCTGCGCAAGCTCACTGTTCTGGCCTATAGGATATCAGATTAGAGTAGAAGAATGCTTTTTTCCAAAAGCAGAGTGTGTTTCTTGTAAAGCGAGCTGGTTTTTGTTTTCTATTCATAAACGGAGTTGAATCACATGCAGTTTCTGGTCCTACTAGAAGAGTTATTTTCTGGTAAGAAGAGTCACTATTGCATTACCATTGCCATATACAGTGAAAATAGCACTTGCGTTTGTCCCAGCAAGTACAGTGAATTAAACTGAAGAGAAGCTACAGTTCCTGTCAGTTTCCTAAGCATCATTGAACTAGATATGGCCCATGATTAGGAAGCACAGTTCTTTTGTTCTGAGCAGCTCACGCTTCTGGCCATATAGAAAACACAGTAGAGTAGAAGAATGCTTTTTTCTCAAAAGCATAGTGTGTTGCTTTAAGGCAAGCTAGTGTTTGTTTCTCAATCATAAATGGAGTCGAATCACATGTAGTTTCTGTTCCTATGAGCAAGAGTTGTTTTCTGGTAAGAAGAGTCACTTTTGACCTCCCATTGCCATTCACAGTGCATATAGCACTCGCGTCTGTTCCCTACAAATACAGTGTATTGGACTGAAGAGAAGCTACTGTTCTTGTCAGTTTCCTAAGCACAGTTGAACTAGATATGGCCCATGTGTGTGGGAAGCACAGTTTTTTGTTCTTCCAAGCTCACTGTTCTGGTCCTATGGGAAACACAGTATAGAAGAAGAGTGCTCTCTTCTCAAATACAGAGTGTGTTTCCTGTAAGACGAGCTAGTGTTTGTTTCCCATTCATAAATGGAGTTGAATCACATGCAGATTCTGTTTCTATGAGCAAGAGTTAGTTTCTGGTAAGAAGAGTCACTGTTGTGCGACCATTTCCATACACAGTGCAAATAGCACTCGCATCTGTTCCCAGCAATTACAGTGTATTGGACTGAAGAGAAGCTACTGTTCTTGTCAGTTTCCTAAGCAGATTTGAATTAGATATGGCCCGTGTGTGTAGGAAGCACAGTTCTTTTGTTCTGAGCAAGCTCACTGTTCTGGCCTGTAGGAAACAGAATAGAGTAGAAGAATGCTTTTTAACTAAAGCAGAGTGTGTTTCTTGTAAGGCAAGCTGGTGTTTTTTTCCCATTCATAAACGGAGTTGAATAACCTGCAGTTTCTGGTACTACTAGAAGAGTTATTTTCTGGTAAGAAGAGTCACTATTGCATTCCCATTGCCATATACAGTGAAAAGAGCACTCGCGTCTGTCCCAGCAAGTACAGTGAATTGGACTGAAGAGAAGCTACTGCTCCTGTCAGTTTCCTAAGCAGAGTTGAACTAGATATGGCCCGTGTGTAGGAAGCACACAGTTCTTTTATTCTGAGCAAGCTCACTCTTCTGGCCCTATAAAAACACAGTAGAGTAGAAGAATGCTCTTTTCTCAAAAGCATAGTATGTTTCTTGTAAGGCAAGCTAGTGTTTGTTTCCCATTC
This sequence comes from Peromyscus eremicus, assembly GCF_949786415.1. Taxonomy (NCBI): domain Eukaryota; kingdom Metazoa; phylum Chordata; class Mammalia; order Rodentia; family Cricetidae; genus Peromyscus; species Peromyscus eremicus. The sequence goes on from NC_081416.1 coordinate 197,820,347, forward strand.
ATAAATGGATTTGAATCACATGTAGTTTCTGTTCCTATGAGCAAGAGTTGTTTTCTGGTAAGAAGAGTCACTTTTCATCTTCCATTGCCATTCACAGTGCAAATAGCACTCGCGTCTGTTCCCTGCAAATACAGTGTATTGGACTGAAGAGAAGTGACTGTTCTTGTCAGATTCCTAAGCAGAGTTGAACTAGACATGGCCCGTGTGTGTGGGAAGCACAGTTCTTTTGTTCTTGGCAGGCTCACTGTTCTGGCCCTATAGGAAACACAGTAGAATGGAATAGTGCTCTTTTCTCAAATACAGAGAGTTTTTCTTGTATGGCGAGCTAGTGTTTGTTTCCCATTCACAAATGGCGTTGAATCACATTCAGTTTCTGGTCTTAAGAGTACGAGTTGTTTTCTAGTAAGAAGAGTCATTACTGCATTCCCATTGACATAAACAGTGAAAATAGCACTCGTGTCTGTTCCAGCAAGTACAATGTATTGGACTGAAGGGAGGCTACTGTTCTTGGCAGTTTCGGAAGCAGAGTTGAACTAGATATGGCCCGTGTGTGTAGAAAGCACATTTATTTTGTTCTGAGCAAGCTCACTGTTCTGGAAATATAGTAAACAAAGTAGAGTAAAAAAGTGCTCTTTTCTCAAGAACAGAGTGTGTTTCTTGTAAGGCAAGATAGTGTTTTTTTTTCCCCCATTCATAAATGGAGTTGAATCACATGCAGTTTCTGTTCCTATGAGCAAGAGTTATTTTCTGGTAAGTAAAGTCACTATTGTGCTCCCATTGCCATACACAGTGCAAAAAGCCCCTGTGTCTGTTCCCAGCAAGTAGAGTTTATTGGACTGACAAGAAGCTAGTGTTCTTGTCAGTTTCCTAAAAAGAGTTGAACTAGATATGGCCCGTGTGTGTAGGAAGCACAGTTCTTTTGTTCTGAGCAAACTCACTGTTCTGGCCCTATAGAAAACACAATAGAGTAGATGAATGCTCTTTTCTCAAATATAGAGTGTGTTTCTTGTAAGGCGAGCTAGTGTTTGTTTCCCATTCAAAATTGGAGTTGAATCACATGCAGTTTCTGGTCCTAGGAGTAAGAGTTGTTTTCTGGTAAGAAGAGTAACTATTGTGCTCCCATTGTCATACACAGTGCAAATAGCACTCGCGTCTGTTCCCAGCAAGTACAGTGTATTGGACTGAAGAGAAGCCTCTGTTCTTGTCAATTTCCTAAGCAGAGTTGAACTAGATATGGCACTTGTGTGTAGGAAGCCCAGTTCTTTTGATCTGAGCAAGCTCACGGTTCTGGCCCTATAGGAAACACAGTAGAGTAGATGAGTGCTCTTTTCTCAGAAGCAGAGTGTGTTTCTTGTAAGGCGAGCTAGTGTTTGTTTCCCATTCAAAAACGAATTTGAATCATGTGCAGTTTCTGTTCCTATGAGCAAGATTGTTTTCTGGTATGAGAGTCAATATTGTGCTCTTTTGCCATACACAGTGCAAATAGCACTCGCGTCTGTTCCCAGCAAGTACAGTGTATTGGACTGAAGAGAAGCTACTGATCTTGTCAGTTTCCTAAGCAGAGTTGAACTAGATATGGCCCGTGTGTGTGGGAAGCACAGTTCTTTTGTTCTTAGCAGGCTCACTGTTCTGGCCCTATAGGAAACACAGAAGAATGGAAGAGTGCTCTTTTCTCAAATAGAGAGAGTGTTTCTTGTATGGTGAGCTAGTGTTTGTTTCCCAGTCAGAAATGGAGTTGAATCCCATGCAGTTTCTGGTCCTACGAGCAAGAGTTGTTTTCTGCTAAGAAGAGTCACTATTGCGCTCCCATTGCCATACACAGTGCAAATAGCACTCGCGTCTGTTCCCAGCAATTACAGTGTATTGGACTGAAAAGAAGCTACTGTTCTTGTAAATTTCCTAAGCAAAGTTGTAGTAGATAGGGCACGTGTGTGTAGGAAGCACAGTTATTTTGTTCTGAGCTAGTGCACTGTTCTGGCTCCATAGGAAACACAGTAGAGTAGATGAGTCCTCTTTTCTCAAAAGCAGAGTGTATTTCTTGTAAGGTGAGCTAGCGTTTGTTTCCGATTCATAAATGGAGTTGAATCACATGCAGTTTCTGGTTCTACGAGCAAAAGTTGTTTTCTGGTAAGAAGAGTCACTATTGCACTCCCATTGCCTTACACAGTGCAAGTAGCCCCTGCGTCTGTTCCCAGTAAATACAGTGTATTGGACCAAAGAGATGCTACTGATCTTGTCAGTTTCCTAAGCAGAGTTGAACCAGATATGTCCCGTGTGTGTAGCTAGCCTAATTCATTTGTTCTGAGCAAGCTCACTGTTCTATAGGATACACAGTACAGTAGAAGAGTGCCCTTTTCTCAAGAGCAGAGTGTGTTTCTTGTAAAACGAACTAGTATGTTTCCCATTCATAAATGGAGTTGAATCACATGCAGTTTTGGTCCTACGAGCAATATTGTTTTATGGTAAGAAGAGTCACTATTGCGCTCCCATTGCCATACACAGTGCCAATAGCACTAGCTTCTGTTCCCATTAAGTACATTGTATTGGACAGAAGAGAAGCTACTGTTCTTGTCAGTTACCTAGGCAGAGTTGAACTAGATATGGCCTGTGTGTTTAGAAAGCACAGTTTTTTTGTACTGAGTAAGCGCACTGTTCTGGCCCTATAGGAAACACAGTAGAGTAGATGAGTGCTCTTTTCTCAAAAGCAGAGTGTATTTCTTGTAAGGGGATTGAGCGTTTGTTTCTGATTCATAAATGGAGTTGAATCACATGCAGTTTCTGGTTCTATATGCTAGAGTTGTTTTCTAGGCAGAAGAGTCACTATTGTGTTCCCATTGCCATACACAGTGCAAATAGCACTCGCGTCTGTTCCCAGCAATTACAGTGTATTGGACTGAAAAGAAGCTACTGTTCTTGTCAGTTTCCTAAGCAGAGTTGAACTAGATATGGCCTGTGTGTGTAGGAAACACACTTATTTTATTTCGAGCAAGCTCAATGTTCTGGCTCTATAGGAAACACAGAAGAATAGAAGAGTGGTCTTTAATCAAGAGGAGAGTGTGTTTCTTGTAAGGCGAGCTAGTGTTTGTTTCACATTCATAAATGCAGTTGAATCACGTGCACTTTCTGGTCCTATGAGTAAGAGTAGTTTTCTAGTATGAAGAGTCACTATTGTACTCCCATTGCCATACAACGTGCAAATAGCACTGGCGTCTGTTTCCAGCAAGTACAGTGTATTGGACTGAAGGACGCTACTGTTCTTGTCAGGTTCCTAAGCAGAGTTGAACTAGATATGACCCATATGTGTAGGAAGCACAGTTCTTTTTTTCTGAGCAAGCTCACTGTTCTGGCCCTATAGGAAACACAGTAGAGTAGAAGAGTGCTTTTCTCAAAAGCACAGTGTGTTTCTTGTAAGGTGAGCTAGTTTTTGTTTCCCATTCACAAATTTATTTGAATCACATGCAGTTTCTGGTCCTACGAGCAAGAGCTTTTTTCTGGTAAGAAGAGTCACTATTACACTCCCATTGACATACACAGTGCAAAGAACACTTGCATCTGTTCCAGAAAATACAGTGTATTGGACTGAAGAGAAGCTACTGTTCTTTTGAGTTTCCTAAGCGTAGTTGACATAGTTATGGCCCGTGTGTATAGGAAGCACAGTTCTTTTGTTCTGAGCAAGCTCACTTTTCTGGCCCTATAGGAAACACAGTAGAGTAGAAGAGGGCTCTTTTCTCAAAAGCATAGTGTGTTTTTTGTAAGGCGAGCTAGTTTTTGTTTCCCATTTAAAAATGAAGTTGAATCACATGAGTTTCTGTCCTGCGAGCAAGATTTGTTTTCGGGTAAGAAGAGTCACTATTGTGCTCCCATTGCCATACACAGTGCAAAAAGCACCTGCATCTGTTCCCAGCAAGTACAGTGTATTGGACTGAAGAGAAGCTACTGTGCTTGTCAGTTTTCTAAGCAGAGTTGAACTAAATATGGCCTGTGTGTGTAGGAAGCACAGTTCTTTTGTTCTGAGCAAGCTCACTGTGCAGGCCTTACAGGAAAGACAGTAGAGTAGAAGAGTGCTCTTTTCGCAAAAGCAGAGTGTGTTTCTTGTAAGGAGAGCTTGTGTTTGTTTCCCATTCAAAAACGGAGTTGAATCACATGCAGTTTCTGGTCCTATGAGCAAGAGTTATTTTCTGGTAAGAAGAGTCACTATTGTGCTCCCATTGACAAACACAGTGCAAAGAGCAATCTCGTCTGTTCCCAGCAAGTACAGTGTATTGGACTGAAAAGAAGTTACTGTTCTTGTCAGTTTCCAAAGAAGATTTGAACTAGATACGGCCCGTGTGTAGGAAGCACAGTTCTTTTGTTCTGCGCAAGCTCACTGTTCTGGCCTATAGGATATCAGATTAGAGTAGAAGAATGCTTTTTTCCAAAAGCAGAGTGTGTTTCTTGTAAAGCGAGCTGGTTTTTGTTTTCTATTCATAAACGGAGTTGAATCACATGCAGTTTCTGGTCCTACTAGAAGAGTTATTTTCTGGTAAGAAGAGTCACTATTGCATTACCATTGCCATATACAGTGAAAATAGCACTTGCGTTTGTCCCAGCAAGTACAGTGAATTAAACTGAAGAGAAGCTACAGTTCCTGTCAGTTTCCTAAGCATCATTGAACTAGATATGGCCCATGATTAGGAAGCACAGTTCTTTTGTTCTGAGCAGCTCACGCTTCTGGCCATATAGAAAACACAGTAGAGTAGAAGAATGCTTTTTTCTCAAAAGCATAGTGTGTTGCTTTAAGGCAAGCTAGTGTTTGTTTCTCAATCATAAATGGAGTCGAATCACATGTAGTTTCTGTTCCTATGAGCAAGAGTTGTTTTCTGGTAAGAAGAGTCACTTTTGACCTCCCATTGCCATTCACAGTGCATATAGCACTCGCGTCTGTTCCCTACAAATACAGTGTATTGGACTGAAGAGAAGCTACTGTTCTTGTCAGTTTCCTAAGCACAGTTGAACTAGATATGGCCCATGTGTGTGGGAAGCACAGTTTTTTGTTCTTCCAAGCTCACTGTTCTGGTCCTATGGGAAACACAGTATAGAAGAAGAGTGCTCTCTTCTCAAATACAGAGTGTGTTTCCTGTAAGACGAGCTAGTGTTTGTTTCCCATTCATAAATGGAGTTGAATCACATGCAGATTCTGTTTCTATGAGCAAGAGTTAGTTTCTGGTAAGAAGAGTCACTGTTGTGCGACCATTTCCATACACAGTGCAAATAGCACTCGCATCTGTTCCCAGCAATTACAGTGTATTGGACTGAAGAGAAGCTACTGTTCTTGTCAGTTTCCTAAGCAGATTTGAATTAGATATGGCCCGTGTGTGTAGGAAGCACAGTTCTTTTGTTCTGAGCAAGCTCACTGTTCTGGCCTGTAGGAAACAGAATAGAGTAGAAGAATGCTTTTTAACTAAAGCAGAGTGTGTTTCTTGTAAGGCAAGCTGGTGTTTTTTTCCCATTCATAAACGGAGTTGAATAACCTGCAGTTTCTGGTACTACTAGAAGAGTTATTTTCTGGTAAGAAGAGTCACTATTGCATTCCCATTGCCATATACAGTGAAAAGAGCACTCGCGTCTGTCCCAGCAAGTACAGTGAATTGGACTGAAGAGAAGCTACTGCTCCTGTCAGTTTCCTAAGCAGAGTTGAACTAGATATGGCCCGTGTGTAGGAAGCACACAGTTCTTTTATTCTGAGCAAGCTCACTCTTCTGGCCCTATAAAAACACAGTAGAGTAGAAGAATGCTCTTTTCTCAAAAGCATAGTATGTTTCTTGTAAGGCAAGCTAGTGTTTGTTTCCCATTCATAAATGGATTTGAATCACATGTAGTTTCTGTTCCTATGAGCAAGAGTTGTTTTCTGGTAAGAAGAGTCACTTTTCATCTTCCATTGCCATTCACAGTGCAAATAGCACTCGCGTCTGTTCCCTGCAAATACAGTGTATTGGACTGAAGAGAAGTGACTGTTCTTGTCAGATTCCTAAGCAGAGTTGAACTAGACATGGCCCGTGTGTGTGGGAAGCACAGTTCTTTTGTTCTTAGCAGGCTCACTGTTCTGGCCCTATAGGAAACACAGTAGAATGGAATAGTGCTCTTTTCTCAAATACAGAGAGTTTTTCTTGTATGGCGAGCTAGTGTTTGTTTCCCATTCACAAATGGCGTTGAATCACATTCAGTTTCTGGTCTTAAGAGTACGAGTTGTTTTCTAGTAAGAAGAGTCATTACTGCATTCCCATTGACATAAACAGTGAAAATAGCACTCGTGTCTGTTCCAGCAAGTACAATGTATTGGACTGAAGGGAGGCTACTGTTCTTGGCAGTTTCGGAAGCAGAGTTGAACTAGATATGGCCCGTGTGTGTAGAAAGCACATTTATTTTGTTCTGAGCAAGCTCACTGTTCTGGAAATATAGTAAACAAAGTAGAGTAAAAAAGTGCTCTTTTCTCAAGAACAGAGTGTGTTTCTTGTAAGGCAAGATAGTGTTTTTTTTTTCCCCCATTCATAAATGGAGTTGAATCACATGCAGTTTCTGTTCCTATGAGCAAGAGTTATTTTCTGGTAAGTAAAGTCACTATTGTGCTCCCATTGCCATACACAGTGCAAAAAGCCCCTGTGTCTGTTCCCAGCAAGTAGAGTTTATTGGACTGACAAGAAGCTAGTGTTCTTGTCAGTTTCCTAAAAAGAGTTGAACTAGATATGGCCCGTGTGTGTAGGAAGCACAGTTCTTTTGTTCTGAGCAAACTCACTGTTCTGGCCCTATAGAAAACACAATAGAGTAGATGAATGCTCTTTTCTCAAATATAGAGTGTGTTTCTTGTAAGGCGAGCTAGTGTTTGTTTCCCATTCAAAATTGGAGTTGAATCACATGCAGTTTCTGGTCCTAGGAGTAAGAGTTGTTTTCTGGTAAGAAGAGTAACTATTGTGCTCCCATTGTCATACACAGTGCAAATAGCACTCGCGTCTGTTCCCAGCAAGTACAGTGTATTGGACTGAAGAGAAGCCTCTGTTCTTGTCAATTTCCTAAGCAGAGTTGAACTAGATATGGCACTTGTGTGTAGGAAGCCCAGTTCTTTTGATCTGAGCAAGCTCACGGTTCTGGCCCTATAGGAAACACAGTAGAGTAGATGAGTGCTCTTTTCTCAGAAGCAGAGTGTGTTTCTTGTAAGGCGAGCTAGTGTTTGTTTCCCATTCAAAAACGAATTTGAATCATGTGCAGTTTCTGTTCCTATGAGCAAGATTGTTTTCTGGTATGAGAGTCAATATTGTGCTCTTTTGCCATACACAGTGCAAATAGCACTCGCGTCTGTTCCCAGCAAGTACAGTGTATTGGACTGAAGAGAAGCTACTGATCTTGTCAGTTTCCTAAGCAGAGTTGAACTAGATATGGCCCGTGTGTGTGGGAAGCACAGTTCTTTTGTTCTTAGCAGGCTCACTGTTCTGGCCCTATAGGAAACACAGAAGAATGGAAGAGTGCTCTTTTCTCAAATAGAGAGAGTGTTTCTTGTATGGTGAGCTAGTGTTTGTTTCCCAGTCAGAAATGGAGTTGAATCCCATGCAGTTTCTGGTCCTACGAGCAAGAGTTGTTTTCTGCTAAGAAGAGTCACTATTGCGCTCCCATTGCCATACACAGTGCAAATAGCACTCGCGTCTGTTCCCAGCAATTACAGTGTATTGGACTGAAAAGAAGCTACTGTTCTTGTAAATTTCCTAAGCAAAGTTGTAGTAGATAGGGCACGTGTGTGTAGGAAGCACAGTTATTTTGTTCTGAGCTAGTGCACTGTTCTGGCTCCATAGGAAACACAGTAGAGTAGATGAGTCCTCTTTTCTCAAAAGCAGAGTGTATTTCTTGTAAGGTGAGCTAGCGTTTGTTTCCGATTCATAAATGGAGTTGAATCACATGCAGTTTCTGGTTCTACGAGCAAAAGTTGTTTTCTGGTAAGAAGAGTCACTATTGCACTCCCATTGCCTTACACAGTGCAAGTAGCCCCTGCGTCTGTTCCCAGTAAATACAGTGTATTGGACCAAAGAGATGCTACTGATCTTGTCAGTTTCCTAAGCAGAGTTGAACCAGATATGTCCCGTGTGTGTAGCTAGCCTAATTCATTTGTTCTGAGCAAGCTCACTGTTCTATAGGATACACAGTACAGTAGAAGAGTGCCCTTTTCTCAAGAGCAGAGTGTGTTTCTTGTAAAACGAACTAGTATGTTTCCCATTCATAAATGGAGTTGAATCACATGCAGTTTTGGTCCTACGAGCAATATTGTTTTATGGTAAGAAGAGTCACTATTGCGCTCCCATTGCCATACACAGTGCCAATAGCACTAGCTTCTGTTCCCATTAAGTACATTGTATTGGACAGAAGAGAAGCTACTGTTCTTGTCAGTTACCTAGGCAGAGTTGAACTAGATATGGCCTGTGTGTTTAGAAAGCACAGTTTTTTTGTACTGAGTAAGCGCACTGTTCTGGCCCTATAGGAAACACAGTAGAGTAGATGAGTGCTCTTTTCTCAAAAGCAGAGTGTATTTCTTGTAAGGGGATTGAGCGTTTGTTTCTGATTCATAAATGGAGTTGAATCACATGCAGTTTCTGGTTCTATATGCTAGAGTTGTTTTCTAGGCAGAAGAGTCACTATTGTGTTCCCATTGCCATACACAGTGCAAATAGCACTCGCGTCTGTTCCCAGCAATTACAGTGTATTGGACTGAAAAGAAGCTACTGTTCTTGTCAGTTTCCTAAGCAGAGTTGAACAAGATATGGCCTGTGTGTGTAGGAAACACACTTATTTTATTTCGAGCAAGCTCAATGTTCTGGCTCTATAGGAAACACAGAAGAATAGAAGAGTGGTCTTTAATCAAGAGGAGAGTGTGTTTCTTGTAAGGCGAGCTAGTGTTTGTTTCACATTCATAAATGCAGTTGAATCACGTGCACTTTCTGGTCCTATGAGTAAGAGTAGTTTTCTAGTATGAAGAGTCACTATTGTACTCCCATTGCCATACAACGTGCAAATAGCACTGGCGTCTGTTTCCAGCAAGTACAGTGTATTGGCCTGAATAGAAGCTACTGCTCTTGTCAGTTTCCTAAGCAGAGTTGAGCTAGATATGGCTCGTATGTGTAGGAAGCATAGTTCTTTTGTTCTGAGCCAGCTCACTGTTCTGGCCCAATAAAAAAAACAGTAGAGAATAAGAGTGCTCTTTTCTCAAAAGCAGAGTGTGTTTCTTGTAAGGCGAGCTATTGTTTGTTTCCCATTCATAAACGGAGTAGAATCACATGCAGTTTCTGTTCCTATGAGCAAGAGCTGTTTTCTGGTAAGAAGAGTAACTATTGCGCTCCCATTGCCATACACAGTGCAAATAGCACTGGCATCTGTTCCCAGCAAGTACAGTGTATTGGACTGAAGAGAAGCTACTGTTCTTGTCAGTCTCCTAAGCAGAGTTGAACTAGATATGGCTCGTATGTGTAGGAAGCATAGTTCTTTTGTTCTGAGCCAGCTCACTGTTCTGGCACTATAGGAAACAAAGTAGAGTAGAAGAGTGCTCTTTTCTCAAAAGCAGAGTGCGTTTCTTGTAAGGCAAGCTAGTGTTTGTTTCCCATTCAAAAAGGAGTTGAATCACATGCAGTTTCTGGTCCTACTTTCAAGAGTTGTTTTCTGGTAAGAAGAATCACTATTGTGCTCACAATGCCTTACTCAGTGCAAATAGCATTCACTTCTGTGCCAGCAGTACAGTGTATTGGACAGAAGAGAAGCTACTGTTCTTGTCAGTTTCCTAAGAATAGTTGAACTAGATATGGCCCGTGTGTGTAGGAAGCCCAGTTCTTTTGTTCTTAGTGAGCTCACTGTTCTGGTCTTGTAGGAAACACAGTAGAGTAGAAGAGTGCTCTTTTCTCAAATACAGAGTGTTTTTCTTGTAAGTCGAGTTAGTGTTTCTTTCGTATCCATGAATGGAGTAGAATCACATGCAGTTTCTGGTCCTACTAGGAAGAGTTATCATCTGGTAAGAAGAGTTATTATTGCATTCCGGTTGCCATACACAGTAAAAATTGCATTCGTGTCTGTCCCAGCAAGAACAGTGTATTGGACTGAAGAGAAGCTTCTGTTCTTGTCAATTTTTTAAGCAGAATTGAACTAGATATGGCTCGTATGTATAGAAAGCACAATTCTTTTGTTCTGAGCAAGATCACTCTTTTGGCCCTATAGGAAACACAGTAGAGTAGAAGAATGCTCTTTCTCAAGAGCAGAGTGTATTTCTTGTAATGCGAGCTAGAGTTTGTTTCCCATTCATAAATGGCGTTGAATCACATGCAGTTTCTGGTCCTATGAACAAGAGTTGTTTTCAGGTGAGAAGAGTCACTATTGTGCTCTCATTGCCATACACAGTGCAAATAGCACTCGCGTCTGTTCCCAGCAAGTACAGTGTATTGGACTGAAGAGAAACTACTGTTCTTGTCAGTTTCCTGAACAGAGTTGAACTAGATATGGCCCGTGTTTGTAGAAAGCACAGTTCTTTTGTTCTGAGCAAGCTCACTGTTGTGGCCCTATAGTAAACACAGTAGAGAAGAAGATTGCTTTTTTCTCAAAAGCAGAGTGTGTTTCTCATAAGGCAAGCTAGTGTTTGTTTCCCAGTCATAAATGGAGTTGAATACATTCAGTTTCTGGTCCTACAAGGAAGAGTTGTTTTCTTCTAAGAAGAGTCACTCTTGCATTCCCATTGCCATACACAGTGCAAATAGCACTCACATCTGTTCCCAACCAGTACAGTGTATTGGACTGAAGTGAAGCTACTGATCTTGTCAGTTTCCTAAGCAGAGTTGAACTAGATATGCCCCGTGTGTATAGAAAGCACAGTTCTTTTGTTCTGAGCAAGCTCACTGTTCTGCCACTATAGGAAACACAGTAGAGTAGAAAAATGCTCTTTTCTGAAGAACAGAGTGTGTTTCTTGTAAGGTGAGCTAGTGTTTGTTTCTCATTCATAAAAGGAGTTGAATCATATTCAGTTTCTGGTCCTATGAGCAAGAGTTATTTTCTGGTAAGAAGAGTTATTATTGCACTCCCATTTCCATACACAGTTCAAATAGCACTTGCGTCTGTTCCCAGCAAGTACAGTTTATTGGACTGAAGAGAAGCTACTGTTCTTGTTAGTTTTCTAAGGAGAGTTGAACTAGATATGGCCTGTGTGTGTAGGAAGCACAGTTCTTTTGTTCTGAGGAAGCTCACTGGTCTGGCCCTATAGGAAACACAGAAGAATAGAAGAGTGGGCTTTAATCAAGAGCAGAGTGTGTTTCTTGTAAGGCGAGCTAGTGTTTGTTTACCATTCATAAATGCAGTTGAATCATGTGCAATTTCTGGTCCTACGAGTAAGAGTAGTTTTCTAGTAGGAAGAGACACTATTGTGCTCCCTTTGCCATACTCAGTGCAAATAGCATTCACGTCTGTTCCTAGCAAGTACAGTGTATTTGACTGAAGACAAGCTGCTGTTCTTGTCAGTTTCCTAAGCAGAGTTGAACTAGATATGGCCCGTGTGTAGGAAGCACAGTTCTTTTTTCTGTGCAAGCTCACTGTTCTGTCTTTTGGAAACAGAGTAGAGTAGAAGAATGCTCTTTTCCAAAAGCAGAGTGTGTTTCTTGTAAGGCCAGCTAGTGTTTGTTCCCATTCATCAATGCAGTTGAACCACGTGCACTTTCTGGTCCTACGACTAAGAGTAGTTTTCTAGTAAGAAGAGTCACTATTGTGCTCCCATTGCCATACACAGTGCAAATAGCACTTGCGTCTGTTCCCAGCAAGTACAGTGTATTTGACTGAAGAGAAGCTTCTGTTCTTGTCAGTTTCCTAAGCAGAGTTGAACTAGATATGGCCCGGGTGTAGGAAGCTCAGTTCTTTTGTTCTGTGCAAGCTCACTGTTCTGTCTTTTGGAAACAGAGTAGAGTAGAAGAATGCTCTTTTCCAAAAGCAGTGTGTGTTTCTTGTAAGGCGAGCACTGGTATCTATTCCCAGCAAGGACAGTGTATTGAATTGAAGAGAAGCTACTGCTTTTGTCAGTTTCCTAAGCAGAGTTGATCTAAATATGGCCCATGTGTGTAGGAAGCACAGTTCTTTTGTTCTGAACAAGCTCAATGTTCTGTCCCTATAGGAAACACAGTAGAGTAGAAGAGTGAGCTTTTCTCTAAAGCAAAGTGTGTTTCTTGTAAAATGAGCTAGTGTTTGTTTCCCGTTCATAAATGGAGTAGAATCATGTGGAGTTTCTGGTCCTATGATCAAGAGTTGTTTTCTGATAACAAGAGTCACTATTGCGCTCCCATTGCCATACACAGTGCAAATAGCACTCGCGTCTATTCCCAGCAAGTCCAGAGTATTAGATTGAAGAGAAGATACTGTTCTTTTCAGTTACCTAAGCAGAGTTGAACTAGATATGACCCGTGTGTGTAAAAAGCACCGTTCTTTTATTCTGAGCAAGCACACTCATCTGGCACTATAGGAAACACAGTAGAGTATACCAGTGCTCTTTTCTCAAAAGCAGAGTGTATTTCTTGTAAGGATAGCTAGTGTTTGTTTCTGATTCATAAATGGAGTTGAATCACATGCAGGTTCTGGTTCTATGAGCAAGAGTTGTTTTCTGGTAAGAAAGTCACTATTGCATTCCCATTGCCATAGACAGTGAAAATAGCACTCGTGTCTGTCCCAGCAAGTACAGTGTATTGGACTGAAGAGAAGCTACTGTTCCTGTCAGTTTCCTAAGCAGAGTTGAACTAGATATGACCCGTGTGTGTATAAAGCACAGTTCTTTTGATCTGAGCAAGCTCACTCTTCTGGCCGTATAGGAAACACAATAGAATAGATGAGTGCTCTTTTCTCAAAAGCAGAGTGTTTTTCTCACAAGGTGAGCTAGTGTTTGTTTCCCATTCATAAATTTAGTTGAATCACATGCACTTTCTGGTCCTATGATCAAGAGTTGTTTTCTGGTAAGAAGAGTCACTATTGCACTCCCATTGCCATACACATTACAAATAGCCCCTGTGTCAGTTCCCAGCAAGTACAGTTTATTGGACTGAAGAGAAGCTACTGTTCTTGTTAGTTTCCTAAGCAGAGTTGAACTAGATATGGCCCGTGTGTGTAGGAAGCACAGTTCTTTTTTTTTGACCAAGGTCACTGTTCTCACCCTATAGAAAACACAGTAGAGTAGAAGAGTGCTCTTTTCTCAAGAGCAGAGTGTGTTTCTTGTAAGGCGAGCAACTGTTTGTTTCCCATTCAAAAACAGAGTTTAATCACATGCAGTATGTGGTCCTATGAGCAAGAGTTGTTTTTTGGTAAGAAGAATCACTATTGTGCTCCTATTGACATACACAGTGAAAATAGCACTCGAGTCTGTCCCAGCAAGTACAGTGTATTGGACTGAAGAGAAGCTACTGTTCTTGACAATTTTTTAACCAGAGTTGAACTAGACATGGCTCGTATGTGTAGAAAGCACATTTCTTTTGTTCTGAAAAGCTCACTGTTCTGGCCCTATCAGAAACACAGTAGAATAGAAGAGTGCTCTTTCTCAAGAGCAGAGTGTGTTTCTTGTAGTGCGAGCTAGTGTGTGTTTCCAATTCATAAATGCAGTTGAATCACATGCAGTTTCTGGTCCTACAAGCAAGAGTAGTCTTCTTGTAAGGAAAGTCACTATTGTGCTCCCATTTCCATACACAGTGCAAATACCACTAGTGTCTGTTCCCAGCAAGTACAGTGTATTGGACTGAAGAGAAGATACTGTTCTTGTCAGATTACTGAGCAGAGTTTAACTAGATATGGCCCGAGTGTTTATGAAGCACAGTTTTTTAGTTCAGAGCAACCTCACTCTTCTGGTCCTATAGGAAACAGAGTAGAGTAGAAGTGTGCTTCTTTCTCAAGAGCAGAGTGTCTTTCTTGTAAGGCAAGCTAGTGTTTGTTTCCCATTCAAAACAGAGTTGAATCACATGCATTTTCTGGTCCTACAAGCAAGAGTTGTTTTCTGGTAACGAAATTCACTATTGTACACTTATTGCCATACACAGTGCAAATAGCACACGTTTCTCTTCCCAGCAGGTACAGCCTACTGTACTGAAGAGCAGCTATTGTTTTTGTCAGTTTCTTAAGCCGAGTTGAACTAGATATGAACCGTATGTAGAAAGCACAGTTCTTTTGTTCTGAGCAAGCTCACTGTTCTGGCCCTAAAGGAAACAGTGTAGAGAATAAGCATGCTCCTTTATCAAAAGCAGAGTGTGTTTCTTGTAAGGCAAGCTAGTGTTTGTTTCCCATTCAAAAACAGAGTTAAATCACATGCAGTTTCTATTCCAATGAGCAGGAGCAGTTTTTTGGTAAGGAATGTCACTATTGCGCTCCCATTGACATACACAGTGCAAATAGCACTTGCCTCTGTTCCCACAAAGTACAGTTTATTGGACTGATGAGAAGCTACTGTTCCTTTCAGTTTCCTAAGCAGAGTTGAACTAGATATGGCCTGTGTGTTTAATAAGCACAGTTCTTTTGTTCTGTGTAAGCTCGCACTTCTGGCCGTATAGGAAACACAGTAGAGTAGAAGAATGCTCTTTTTCAAAAGCAGAGTGTGTTATTGTAAGACAAGCTAGTGTGTGCTTCCCATTCATAAATGAAGTTGAATCACATGCGGTTTCTGGTCCTACGAGAAAGAGCTGTCTTCTTGTAAGGAATTTCACTATTGAGCTCCCATTGCCATACACAGTGCAAATAGCACTCGCGTCTGTTCCCAGCAAGTACAGTGTATTGGACTGAAAAGAAGTTACTGTTCTTCTCAGTTTTGTAAGCAGAGTTGAACTACATATGGCCCGTGTGTGCAGGTGCAGAATTCTTTTGTTCTGAGCAAGCTCACTGTTCTGGCCCTAAAAGAAACACAATTGATTAGAAGAGTGCTCTTTTATCAAATGCAGAGTGTGTTTCTTGTAAGATGAGCTAATGTTTATTTCCCATTCATAAATGGCGTTGAATCACATGCACTTTCTAGTCCAAGGAGCAACTGATGTTTTCTGGAAAATAAAGTCACTATTGTGCTCTCATTGCCATACACAGTACAAACAGCACTGGTGTCTGTTCCCAGCAATTACAGTGTATTGGACTGTAAAGAAGCTACTGTTCTTGTCAGTTTCCTATGCAGAGTTTCACTAGATATGGCCCGTGCTTTTTGGTAGCACAGCTCTTTTTTTCTGAGCTACCTCACTTTTCTGGCCATATAGGAAACACAGTAGAGTAGAAGAATGCTCTTTTCTCAAAAGCAGAGTGTGTTTCTTGTACGTAGAGCTAGTGTGTGTTTCCCATTCATAAGCGCAGTTGAATCACAAGCACTTTCTAGTCCTAAGCCAAGAGTTGTCTTAAGTAAGGAATGTCACTACTGTGCTCCCACTGCAATACACAGTGCAAATAACACTGGTATCTGTTCCCAGCAAGTACAGTGTATTGGACTGAAGAGAAGCTAATATTCTTGTCAGTTACCTAAGCAGAGTTGAACTAGATATGGCCCATGTATGTAGGAAGCACAGTTCTTTTGTTCTGAGCAAGCTCACTCTTCTGGCCCTATAGGAAACAGAGTAGAGTAGAGGAGTACTCCTTTCTCAAAAGCAGTATGTTTTTCTTGTAAGGTGAGCTAGTGTTTGTTTCCCATTCATAAGCAGAGTTGAATCACATTGAGTTTCTGCTCCTACGTGTAAGAGTTGTTTTCTGGATAGGAAAGTCACTATTGTGCTCCCATTTCTATTCACAGTGCAAATAACATTCGTGTCTCTTCCCAGCAAGAACAGTGTATTAGACTGAAGAGAAGCTATTTCTCTTTTTTCCTGAACATAGTTGAACTAGATATGGCCCGTGTGTATAGAAAGCACAGTTCTTTTGTTCTGAGCAAGCTCACTCTTCTGGCCCTATAGGAAACATACTAGATAAGACAATTGCTCTTTTCTCAAAATCAGAGTATTTTTCTTGTAAGGCGAATTAGTTTTTGTGTCCATTCCTAAACGGAGTTGAATCACATGCATTTTTTGGTCCAAAGAGCAAGAGTTGTTTTTCGGTTTGAAGAGTCACTATTGTGCTCCCATTGCCATATACAGTGCAAGTAGCACTCGCATCTATTCCCAGCAAGTACAGTGTATTGGATTGAAGAGAAGCTACTATTCTTGTCAGTTTCTTAAGCAGAGTTGAAGTAGATATTGCCTGAGTGTGTAGAAAGCACAGTTCTTTTATTCTGAGCAAGCTCACTCTTCTGGCCCTATAGTAAACATAGTAGAGTAGACGAGTGCTCTTTTCTCAAAAGCAATGTGTGTTTCTTGTAAGGCGAGCTAGTGTTTGTTTCCCATTCAGAAATGGAGTTGAATCACATGCAGTTTCTGGTCCTATGAGCAAGAGTTGTTTTCTTGTAAAGAATGTCAATATTGAGCTCCCATTGCCATACACAGTACAAAAAGCACTCTTGTCTGTTCCCAGCTAGTACAGTGTATTGGACTGAAGAGAAGCTACTGTTTTTGTCAGTTTTCTAAGCAGAGTTGAACTAGATATGTTCCGAGTGTTTCGGAAGCACAGTACTTTTGTTCTGAGCAACCTCACTTTTCTGGTCCTATAGTAAACAGAGTAGAGATGAAGAGTGCTCCTTTATCAAAAGCAGAGTATCTTTCTTGTAAGGCAAGCTAGTGTTTGTTTCCTAATTCATTAACAGAGTTGAATCACATGTAGTTTCTGCTTGTACGAGCAAGATTTGTTTTCTGGTAATGAAAGTCACTATTATGCTCCCTTTGCCATACACAGTGCAAATATCACTCTATCTGTTCCCAGCAAGTACAGTGTATTGGACTGAAGAGAAGCTACTTTTCTTGTCAGTTTCCAAAGCAGAGTTGAACTAGATATGGCCCGTGTGTGTAGGAAGAACAGTTCTTTTATTCTGAGCAAGTACATTGTTCTGGCCCTATAAGAAACACAGTAGATCAGAATAGTGCTCTTTCCTCAAAAGTAGAGTGTGTTCTTGGAAGGCGAGCTAGTATTTGTTTCCCATTCATAAACGGAGTTGAATCACATGCAGTTTCTGGTCCTACTAGCTAGAGTTGTTTTCTGATAAAAAAAAAAAGTCACTATCTTGCTCCCATTGCCATATACAGTGCAAATAGCACTCTCGTCATTTCCTAGCAAGTACAGTGTATTGCAAAGAAGAGAAGCTACTGTTCTTGTTAGTTTCCTAAGCAGAGTAGAACTAGATACGGCCCGTATGTGTAGAAAGCACACTTCTTTTGTTCTGAGCAAGCTCACTCACTGTTCTGGCCATATAGGAAACAGAGTTGAGTAGCAGAATGCTCCTTTCTCAAAAGCAGAGTGTGTTTCTTGTCAGGCAAGCTAGTATTTGTTTCCCATTCATAAATGGAGTTTGATCACATTCAGTTTCTGATCCTACAAGCAAGATATATTTTCTGGTTAGGAAAGTCACTATTGTGCTCCTATTGCCATAAACAGAAAAAATAGCACTTGTGTCTGTTCCGAGCAAGTACAATGTATGGACTGAAGAGAAGCTACTATTTTTGTCAGTTTCCTAAGCAGAGTTGAACTAGGTATGGCCCGTGTGTCTAGGAAGCACATTTCTTTTTTCTTAGCAAGCTCACTCTTCTGGCCAATAGGAAACACAGTAGAATAGCAGAGTGCTCTTTTCTCAAAAGCAGAGAGTGTTTCTTGTAAAGGAAGATAGTGTATGTTTCCCATTCCCATAAATGGAGTTGAATAACATGCAGTTTCTGGTCCTACAAGCAAGAGAGTAAGAGTTGTTTTCTGGTAAGAAGAGTCACTATTGCATTCCCATTGCCATACACAGTGCAAATAGCACTCATGTCTGTTCCCAACAAGTACAGTGTATTGGACTTAAGAGAAGCTACTGTTCTTGTCAGTTTCCTAAGCAAAGTTGAACTAGATATTGCCCTTTTGTTTAGGAAGCACAGTTCTTTTGTTCTGAGCTAGCTTACTGTTCTGGCCCTATAGGAAACAGAGTAGAACAGAAGAGTCCTCTTTTCTCAAAAGCAGAGTGTGTTATTGTAAGGCGAGCTAGTATTTGTTTCCCATTCATAAACGGAGTTGAATCACATGCAGTTTCTTTTCATAAGAGCATGAGTTGTTTTCTGGTAACAAAAGTCACTATTGTGCTCCCATTGCCATACACAGTGTAAATAGCACTCACGTCTGTTCTCAAAAAGTACAGTGTATTGGAATGAAGAGAAGCTGCTGTTCTTGTCAGTTTCCTAAGCAGAGTCAAACTAGATATATAGCCCGTATATGTAGGAAGTGCAGGTTTTTTGTTGTGAGCAAGCTCACTGTTCTTGCCCTGTAGGAATCAGAGTAGTGTAGAAGAGTGCTGTTTTCTCAAAAGCAGAGTGTGATTCTTGTAAGGCGAGCTAGTGTTTGTTTCCCACTCATAAACGTAGTTGAATCACATTCAGTTTCTGTTCCTAGGAGCATGAGTTGTTTTCTGATAAGGAAAGACACTATTGTGCTCCCATTGCCATACACAGACCAAATAGCACACACGTCTTTTTCCAGCAAGTACAGTGTATTGGACTGAAGAGAAGCTATTGTTCTCATTATTTTCTTAAGCAGAGTTGAGATAGATATAGCCCATGTGGGTAGGAAGTGCAGTTCTTTTTTTGGATGCAAGTTCCCTGTTCTGGCCCCATAGGAAACAGAGTAGAGTTGCAGAGTGCTCCTTTCTCAAAAGCAGAGTGTGTTTCTTGTAAGGCAAGCTAGTGTTTGTTTCCCATTCATAAACGGAGTTGAATCACATGCAGTTTCTGGCCCTATGTGCAAGAGTTGTTTTCTTTTTAGGCATGTCACTGTTGTGCTCCCATTGGCATACACAGTGTAAACAGCACTCGCATCTGTTCCCAGCAAGTACAGTGTATTGGACTGAAGAGAACCTACTGTTCCTTCAGTTTCCGAAGCAGAGTTGAACTAGATATGGCCCATGTGTGAATGAAGCACAGTTCTTTTGTTCTAAGCCAGCTCATTTTTCTTGCACTTTAGGAAACACATTAGAATAGAAGAGTTCTCTTTTCTGAAAAGTAGAGTGTATTTCATGTAAGGTGAGCTTGTGTTTGTTTCCCATTCATAAACGGAGTTGATTCAAATGCACATTATGGTCCTACTAGCAAGAGTTGTGTTCTGGTAAAAAAAAAAAGTCACTATTGCGATCCCATTGCTTTATACATTGATAATAGCACTCTCGTCTGTTCCCAGCAATTACAGTGTATTGGACTGAAGAGAAGTTACTGTTCTTGTTAGTTTCCTAAGCTGAGTTGAACTAGATATGTCCCGTGTGTCTAGGAAACACCATTCTTTGTTCTGAGCAAGCTCATTGTTCTGATTCTATAGGAAACAGATTAGAGTAGATGAATGCACCTTTCTCAAAAGCAGAGTGTGTTTCTTGTAAGGCGAGCTAGCTTTTGTTTCCCATTCATAAACGGAGTTGATTCAAATGCACATTCTGGTCCTACTAGCAAGAGTTGTGTTCTGGTAAGAAAAAAAATCACTATTGCGGTCCCATTGCTTTATACAGTGCAAATACCACTCTCGTCTGTTCCCAGCAAGTATAGTGTATTGGAATGAAGAGAAGCTACTGTTCTTCTTGTCAGTTTCCTAAGCAAAGCTGGACTAGATATAGCTCATGCGTGTAAGAAGCACAGTTCTTTTGTTCTGAGCAAGCTCACTGTTCTGGCCCTATAGGTAACACAGTAGAGTAGAAGAGTGCTCTTTTCTAAAAAGCAGAGTGTGTTTCTTGTAAGGCGAGCTACTGTTTGTTTCCCATTCATAAACGAAGTTGAATCACATGCAGTATCTGGTCCTAGGAGCAAGAGTTGTTTTCTGCTAAGAAGAGTCACTATTGCGCTCCCCTTGCCATACACAGTGCGAATAGTACTCGCGTCTGTTTCCAGCAAGTACAGTGTATTGGACTGAAGAGAAGATACTGTTTTTGTCAGTTTCCTAAGCAGAGTTGAACTAGATATGGCCTGTGAGTGTAGGAAAAACAGTTCTTTTGTTCTGAGCAAGCTCACTGTTCTGGCCCTATAGGAAACACAGTAGAGTAGAAGAATGCTCTTTTCTCAAAAGCAGAGCATGTTTCTTGTAAGGCGAGCTAGTGTTTGTTTCCCAGTCATAAATGGATTTGAAACACATGGAGTTTCTGGTCCTACGAGCAAGAGTTGTTTTCTTGTAAGAAGAGTCACTATTGTGCTCCCTTTGCCATACACAGTGCAAATAGCACTCACGTCTGTTCCCAGCAAGTACAGTGTATTGGAATGAGGAGAAGCTACTGTTCTTGTCAGTTTCCTAAGCAACGCTGAACTAAATATGGCCCGTGTGTGTAGGAAGCACAGTTCTTTTGTTCTGAGCAAGCTCACTCTTCTTGCCTTATAGGAAACAGAGTAGAATAGAATAGTGCTCTTTTCTTAAAACCAGAGTGTGTTTCTTGTAAGGCGAGCTAGTGTTTGTGTCCCAGTAATAAATGGAGTAAAACCACATGCAGTTTCTGGTCCTACGAGCAAGAGTTGTTTTCTGGTAAGATGAGTCACTATTGGGCTCCCATTGCCATACACAGTGCAAATAGCACTCGCTTTCTGTTCCCAGCAAGTACAGTGTATTGGACTGAAGAGAAGCTACTGTTCTTTTCAGTTTCCTAAGTAGAGTTGTACTAGATACGGCCATATGTGTAGAAAGCACACTTCTTTTGTTCTGAGCAAGCTCACTGTTCTGGCGGTATAGTAAACAGAGTCGAGTAGCAGAATGCTCCTTTCTCAAATGCAGATTGTGTTTCTTGTCAGGCAAGCTAGTGTTTGTTTCCCATTCATAAACGGAGTTTAATCACATTCAGTTTCTGGTCCTACAAGCAAGACATATTTTCTGGTTAGGAAAGTCACTATTTTGCTCCTATTGCCATAAACAGAAAAAAAATAGCACTGGTGTCTGTTCCGAGCAAGTACAATGTATTGGACTGAAGAGAAGCTACTGTTTTTGTCAGTTTCCTAAGCAGAGTTGAACTAGATATGGCCCGTGTGTGTAGGAAGCACAGTTCTTTTTTCTGAGCAAGCTCACTCTTCTGGCCAATAGGAAACATAGGAGAATAGCAGAGT
The DNA here is from genome assembly GCF_949786415.1 of Peromyscus eremicus. Classification (NCBI taxonomy): domain Eukaryota; kingdom Metazoa; phylum Chordata; class Mammalia; order Rodentia; family Cricetidae; genus Peromyscus; species Peromyscus eremicus. The sequence continues at coordinate 197,841,496 of NC_081416.1, forward strand.
GCTCTTTTCTCAAAAGCAGAGAGTGTTTCTTGTAAAGCAAGATAGTGTATGTTTCCCATTCTCATAAACGGAGTTGAATAACATGCAGTTCCTGATCCTACGCCCAAGAGAGCAAGAGTTGTTTTCTGGTAAGAAGAGTCACTATTGCGCTCCCATTGCCATACACAGTGCAAATAGCACTCACGTCTGTTCCCAACAAGTACAGTGTACTGGACTTAAGAGAACCTATTGTTCCTGTCAATTTCCTAAGCAGAGTTGAACTAGATATTGCCCTTTTGTTTAGGAAGCACAGTTCTTTTGTTCTGAGCTAGCTCACTGTTCTGGCCCTATAGGAAACAGAGTAGAACAGAAGAGTGCTCTTTTCTCAAAAGCAGAGTGTGTTATTGTAAGGCGAGCTAGTATTTGTTTCCCACTCATAAACGAAGTTGAATCACATGCAGTTTCTGTTCCTAAGAGCACGAGTTGTTTTCTGGTAACAAAAGTCACTATTGTGCTCCCATTGTCATACACAGTGTAAATAGCACTCACGTCTGTTCTAAGAAAGTACAGTGTATTGGAATGAAGAGAAGCTGCTGTTCTTGTCAGTTTCCTAAGCAGAGTCAAACTAGATATATAGCCCATATGTGTAGGAAGTGCAGTTTTTTTGTTGTGAGCAAGCTCACTGTTCTTGCCCTGTAGGAATCAGAGTAGAGTAGAAGAGTTCTGTTTTCTCAAAAGCAGAGGGTGATTCTTGTAAGGCGAGCTAGTGTTTGTTTCCCATTCATAAACGTAGTTGAATCACATTCAGTTTCTGTTCCTAGGAGCATGAGTTGTTTTCTGATAAGGAAAGACACTATTGTCCTCCCATTGCCATACACAGACCAAATAGCACACACGTCTTTTTCCAGCAAGTACAGTGTATTGGACTGAAGAGAAGCTATTGTTCTCATTATTTTCTTAAGCAGAGTAGAGTTAGATACAGCCCATGTGTGTAGGAAGTGCAGTTATTTTTTTGGATGCAAGTTCACTGTTCTGGCCCCATAGGAAACAGAGTAGAGTAGCAGAATGCTCCTTTCTCAAAAGCAGAGTGTGTTTCTTGTAAGGCAAGCTAGTGTTTGTTTCCCACTCATAAACGGAGATGAATCACATGCAGTTTCTGGCCCTATGTGCAAGAGTTGTTTTCTGGTTAGGCATGACATTTTTGTGCTCCCATTGGCATACACAGTGCAAACAGCACTCACATCTGTTCCCAGCAAGTACAGTGTATTGGACTGAAGAGAACCTGCTGTTTCTTCAGTTTCCAAAGCAGAGTTGAACTAGATATGGCCCATGTGTGTAGGAAGCACAGTTCTTTTGTTCTGAGCCAGCTCATTCTTCTGGCACTTTAGGAAACACATTAGAATAGAAGAATTCTCTTTTCTGAAAAGTAGAGTGTGTTTCATGTAAGGCAAGCTACTGTTTGTTTCCCATTCATAAACAGAGTTGATTCAAACGCACATTCTGGTCCTACTAGCAAGAATTGTGTTCTGGTAAAAAAAAAAATATCACTATTGCACTCCCATTGCTTTATATAGTGCAAATAGCACTCTCGTCTGTTCCTCAGCTAGTACAGTGTATTGGACTGAAGAGAAGTTACTATTCTTGATAGTTTCCTAAGCAGAGTTGAACTAAATATGGCCCGTGTGTGTAGGAAGCACCGTTCTTTTGTTCTGAGCAAGCTCATTGTTCTGATCCTATAGGAAACAGAGTAGAGTAGATGAATGCACCTTTCTCAAAAGCAGAGTGTGTTTTTTGTAAGGCGAGCTAGTGTTTGTTTCCCATTCATAAACGGAGTTGATTCAAATGCACATTCTGGTCCTATTAGCAAGATTTGTGTTCTGTTAAAAAAATCACTATTGCACTCCCATTGCTTTATACAGTGCAAATAGCACTCTCTTCTGTTCCCAGCAAGTATAGTGTATTGGAATGAAGAGAAGCTACTATTCTTCTTGTCAGTTTCCTAAGCAGAAATAAACTAGAGATGGCCAGTGTGTTTAGGAAGCACTGTTCTTTTGTTTTGATCAGGCTCACTCTTCTCCACTTGTAGAAAACACAGTAGAGTAGAAGAGTGCTCTTTTCTCAAAATCAGAGTGTGTTTCTATAAGGAGAGCTAGTGTTTGTTTCCTTTCATAAACAGAGTTGAATCACATGCTGTTTCTGGTCCTACGAGCAAGAGTTGTTTTATGGTAAGGAAAGTCACTTTTGTGCTCCCATCGACATACAAATTGCAAATTGCACTCGTGTCTGTCCCCACAAGTACACTGTATGGGAATCAAAAGAAGCTACTGTTCTTGTCAGTTTCCTATGTAGAGTTGAACTATATATGGCCCGTGTGTGTCAGAAGCACAGTTCTTTGTTCTGAGTAAGCTCACTCCTCTAGCACTGTAGGAAACAGACTAGAATAGATGAGTGCCTATTTCTCAAAAGCAGAGTACGTATCTTGTAAGTAGAGCTAGTATTTGTTTCCCATTCATACACAGAGTTGAATCACATGCAGCTTCTGGTACTATGAGCATGATTTGTTTTCTGGTAACAAAAGTCACTATTGTGCTCCCATTGCCATACACAGGGCAAATAGCACTCGCGTCTGTTCCCAGCAAGTACATTGTATTGAAGTGAAGAGAATCTACTGTTCTTGTGAGTTTCCTAAGCAGAGTTGATCTAGATATAGCCCGTGTGTTTAGGAAGCACAGTTCTTCGTTCTGGGCAAGATAACTTTTCTGGCCCTATAGGAAATACAATAGAGTAGAATAGTGCTCTTTTCTCAAAAGCAGAGTGTGTTTCTTGTAAGTCGAGGTAGTGTTTGTTTCCCATTCATAAAAGGAATTGAATCACATGCAGTTTCTTTTCCTACAGGCAAGAGTTGTTTTCTGGTAAGGAAATAACTATTGCGCTCCCATTGCCATACACAGGGCAAATAGCACTCACGTCTGTTCCCAGCAAGTACAGTGTATTGGACTGAAGAGAATCTACTGTTCTTGTCAGTTTCCTAAGCAGAGTTGAACTAGATAATTCCCATGTATAGGAAACACAATTCTCTTGTTCTGAGCAAGCTCAATGTTCTGGCCCTGTATTAAACACAGTAGAGTAGAAAAGTGGTCTTTTCTCAAAGGAAGAGTGTGTTTCTTGTAAGGAGAGCAAGTGTTTGCTTCCCAGTCCTAAACGGAGTTGAATCACATGCAGTTTCTGGTCCTAGGAGCAAGAGTTGTTTTCTGCTAAGAAGAGTCACTATTGTGCTCCCATTGCCATACACAGTGCAAATAACACTCGTGTCTGTTCCCAGCAAGTACAGTGTATTGGACTGAAGAGAAGCTACTGTTCTTGTCAGTTTCCTAAGCAGAGTTGAACTAGATATGGCCCGTGTGTTTAGGAAACACAGTTCTTTTTGTCTTAGCAAGATCACTCTTCTGGCCCTATAGAAACACAGGAGTAGAGAAGTGCTCATTTCTCAAAGCAAAGTGTGTTTCTGTAAGGCGAGCTAATGTTTGTTTCCCATTCATAAACGGAGTTGAATCACATGCAGTTTCTGGTCCTACAAGCAAGAATTGTTTTCTGGTAAGGAAAGTACCTAATGCACTCCCTCTGCCATACACAGTGCAAATAGCATTCGCGTTTCTTCCCAGCAAGTACAGTGTATTGGACTGAAGTGAAGCTACTGTTCTTGTCAGTTTCCTAAGCCGAGTTGAACTAGATAATGCTCGTGTGTAGGAAGCACAGTTCTTTTTTCTGAGCAAGCTCACTCTTCTGGCCCTATAGGAAACACAGTGCAGTAGAACAGTGTTCTTTTTTCAAAAGCATAGTGTTTTTATTTTAAGTCGAGCTAGTGTTTGTTTCCCATTCATAAACGGAGTTGAATCACATTCAGTTACTCTTCCTACCAGCAAGAGTTGTTTTTGGTAAGGAAAGTCACTCATGTGCTCCCATTACCATACACAGTGCAAATACACTCGTGTCTGTTCCCAAAAGTACAGTGTATTGGACTGAAGAAAAGCTACTGTTCCTGTCAGTTTCCTAAGCAGAGTTGAACTAGATATGGCCCGTGTGTGTTGGAAGCACAGTTCTTTTGTTCTGAGCAAGCTCACTCTTCTGGCCTTTCAATAAACACAGTTGAGTAGAAGAGTGCTCTTTTCTCAAAAGCAGAGTGTGTTTCTTGTAAGGCAAGCTAATGTTTGTTTCCCATTCAGAAACATAGTTGAATCACATGCAGTTTCTGGTACTACGAGCAAGAGTTGTTTTCTGGTAAGGAAAGTCAGCATTGTGCTCCCATTGCCATTCTCAGTTCAAATAGCACTCGCGTCTGTTTCCAGCAAGTACAGTGTATTGCACTGAAGAGAAGGTACTGTTCTTGTCAGTTTCCTAAGAAGTGTTGAACTACATATGGCCCTTATGGGTAGCTAGCACAGTTCTTTTGTTCTGAGTAAGCTCACTGTTCAGGCCCTTTAAGAAAAACAGTAGAGTAGATGAGTGCTATTTTCTCAAAAGCAGAGTGTGTTTCTTATAAGGTGAGCTAGTGTTTGTTTCGCATTTATAAAAGGAGTTGAATCCCATGCAGTTTGTGGTCTTACGAGCAAGAGAAGTTTTCTGGTAAGAAAAGTCACTATAGCGCTCCAATTGACATACACAGTGCAAATAGCTCTTGTATCTGTTCCCAGCAAGTGCAGTTTATTAGACTGAAGAGATTCTACACTTCAGGTCAGTTTTCTAAGCAGATTTGAACTAGATATGGCGCGTGTGTTTAGGAAGCATAGTTCTTTTGTTCTGAGCAAGGTCAATCTTCTGGCGCTACAGCAAAAAAAGTAAAATAGAAGAGTGTTCTTTTCTCAAAAGCAGAGTGTGTGTCTTGTAAGGTGAGCAAGTATTTGTTTCCCTTTCATAAACGGAGTTGAATCACATGCAGTTTCTGTTCCTATGTGAAAGAATTGTTTTCTGGTTAGGCATGTCACTGTTGTGCTCCCATTGGCATACACAGTACAAACAGCACTCACGTCTGTTCCCAGCAAGTACAGTGTATTGGAGTGAAGAGAACCTACTGTTCTTTCAGTTTCCAAAGCAGAGTTGAACTAGATATGGCTTATGTGTGTAGGAAGCACAGTACTTTTGTTCTGATCCAGCTCACTCTCTGGCACTTTAGGGAACACATTAGAATAGAAGAGTTCTCTTTTCTGAAAAGCAGAGTGTGTTTCTTGTAAGGCGAGGTAGTGTTTGTTTCCCAGTCATAAATGGAGTTAAATCACATGCAGTTTCTGGTCCTACGAGCAAGAGTTGTTTTCTGGTAAGAAGAGTCACTCTTGTGATCCCTTTGCCATACACAGTGCAAATAGCATTCGTGTCTGTTCCCAGCAATTACAGTGTATTGGACTGAAGAGAAGCTACTGTTCTTGTCAGATTCCTAAGCAGAGTTGAACTAGATATGGCCCATGTGTGTAGGAAGCACAGTTCTTTTTTTCTGAGAAAGCTCATTGTTCTGATCCTATAGGAAACAGAGTAGAGTAGGTGAATTTACCTTTCTCAATATCAGAGTGTGTTTCTTGTAAGGCAGGCAGTGTTTGTTTGCCATTCATAAACGGAGTCGATTCAAATGCACATTCTGTTCCTACTAGCAAGAGTTGTGTTCTGGAAAAAAAAAAAGTCACTATTGCGCTCCCATTTCCCATTGCTTTATACAGTGCAAATAGCACTCCCGTCTGTTCCCAGCAAGTGTAGTGTATTGGAATGAAGAGAAGCTACTGTTCTTCTTGTCAGTTTCCTAAGCAGAGTTGAACTAGATATGTCCTGTGCGTGTAGGAAGCACTGTTCTGTTGTTCTGAGCAAGCTCACTGTTCTGGCCCTGTACGAAACACAGTAGAGTAGAAGAGTGCTTTTTCTCAAAATCAGAGTGTGTTTCTTTAAGGACAGCTAGTGTTTGTTTGTTTTCATAAACAGAGTTGAATCAGATGCAGTTTCTGGTCCTATGAGCAAGAGTTGTTTTATGGTAAGGAATGTCACTATTGCGCTTCCATTATCATTCACCATGCAAATAGCACTCGCGTCTGTTCCCAGCAATTGCAGTGTATTACTGCAAGGAAGCTACTGTTCTTGTCAGTTTTTTAAGCAGAGTTTATCTAGATATGGCCCGTGTGTTTAGGAAGCACAGTTCTTTTTTTCTGAGCAAGCTCACTGTTCTGGCCCTTTAGGAAACACAGTAGGGTACAAGAGTGCTCTTTTCTCAAAAGTAGAGTATGCTTTTTGTATGTTGAGCTAGTGTTTGTTTCCATTCATAAACAGAGTTGAATCACATGCAGTTTCTGGTCCTATGAGCAATTTTTTTTTGTAAGGAATTTCACTATTATGCTCTCATTGCCATTTAGAGTGCAAATAGCACTCACATCTTTTCCAAGCAAGTACTGTGTATTTTACTGTAGAGAAACTACTGTTCTTGTCAGTTTCCTAAGCAGAGTTGAACTAGATGTGGCCCGTGTGTTTATGAAGCACAGTTCTTTTGTTCTGAGAAGCTTGCTCTTCTGACCCTATAGGAATCCCAGTAAAGTAGAAGAGTGCTCCTTTCTAAAAAGCAGAGGGTGTTTCTTGTAAGGTGAGCTAGTTTATGTTTCCCATTCATAAACAGAGTTGAATCACATTCAGTTTCTGACCCTACGAGCAAGAGTTGTTTTCCTGTTAGGAAAGTCACTATTGTGCTCCCATTGCCATACACAGTGTAAATAGCACTTGAGTCTGTTCCCAGCGAGTGCACTGTATTGGACTGGAGAGAAGCTACTGTTCTTGTCAGTTTCCTAAGCCTAGTTGAACTAGATATGGCCCGTGAATTAGGAAGCACAGTTCTTTGTTCTGAGCAAGCTCACTGTTCTGGCCCTATAGGAAACACAGTAGAGTACAAGAGTGCTCTTTACTCAAAACAGTGTGTTTTTTGTAAGGCGAGGTAGCGTGGTGGTATTTTACTTGTACTGATATGTGATTTTAATTGTATGTTAATAATTAAAGTTGCCTGGGGGTTAGAGCTATTACAGCCATAGCAAGTGTGTGGCTGCGGTGGCGCACGTCTTTAAGGATCTGGAGGGTGGTACATACAGGCAGTGACGAGGCAGTCACATGTTTCTGTTTACAACCAATGAGATGGCAGAACAGCTAGACTATATAAAGACATACACACAGGAAGTAGGTCTCTTCCGGAGAGCTCTCTTGACTGAGGAGGATCACTGAAGCAGGAAGGGTGAGGCTCTTAGCTCTGACCTCATGGCTTTCTTCTCTGAATTGGCTCTCTGTTTCTTATTTAATAAGATTGTTGGTTACGTCTACATTTGGCGCCCAACATGACAAGAATCCATTAAAAACCGCTTAACTTGGCTTGGTGGCAGGTCTGGTTTCCCACCAGGGCAGTTGGCTCCCTAGCCCGGGCCCAGGTCGGCTTGGCCTCAGGCCAGACTAACCTTGAGCTACTTGCTTAAAGCCAGTGCTACAAACAACTCAGGCCTGCCCTGCCGTACAGGGCCCCTGCCTGTAAAGCCAATACATATGGTTGGAGCTTAAGGTAGCCAGAGCCAAGGCTTGACTAGGCTCAAGTGGGAACACGTGGCTGGATTAAAGCTCTTAGGCAGAATTTGTGGCTATGGTTCTTGCGTGTTCTCTCTCTCTCTCTTTCTCTCTGGATTCACACCTCGGACAATAGGTGGCTGTTTTGAAATTTCCTCGGATTGGTTCTGTTCTATGAGGACTTGGTAAGTCATTTAACATATCAGATATTTTAGAGGAAACTATTTTAAAAAAAATTTTTTTCCACATTAAAAAAAATGGGTTTTCTGTGTACATTGGAAAAAAATTGGGCTTTGTTTGCAAATTTAGGCAGTCTGACAATGGAACAGCTATATGAGAAGATTAATGTTGATCAAATTATGCATTTTATTACTATGCTTATCCTCATTTTACTATTTAAAAAGATAGTCAATTTAAGTGCCAGGGTGACAGCTTTAGAAAAACCTGTTAAACCTGTAAAAACTCAGACAGAAGAAACTAACAGTGAAGTTGCTTCAAGATTGGATCATTGGGTTACAGAAAGAAAGCCTGTTGTCACACAGTCACCCTTAGTTTGTCCAGTAACCATACAGCAGTTGCCTGATCAAATGACTACACAAAATATTTGGGCTCCAATTGAAATGTTAAATTTATGAAGGTTTAAGGAGGCAATAGTATCTTATGGCATGCATTTCCCATATGTAAAGCAAATGTTAAACTCTTGGTCAACATATAATAGGATTGTACCACAGGACTGGCGGGAGCTGGCACAAGCTGTTCTTTAACTCAGTCAAATGCTTCAGTGGCTAACTTGGTTCAAGGATGAAGCTAAAAACATAGAAAAACAGGGGAGGGATAAAGGAATACAAGTCTGCCAGGATCAGCTTATTGGAGAAGGTCAATATGCTTCAGCACAAACACAATGTTTATATGATGTCCAAACCCTAATTTTATGTCGAACGGCAGCCTTGAATACATGGGACAGAGTTGAGGAACCAGGAAATAAAACTGAGTCATTTACAAAGGTTGTACAAGGCCCAAAAGAATCTTTCACAGATTTTTTACAAAGACTGGCTTCAGCAGTAAAGAGAATGGTCCCAGATTCAGAAGCTAGTAAGATAATAATTGAATCTTTGGCCTTTGAGAATGCGAATGCAGCATGCAAAACAATAATCAGGCCATTAAAGGCAAGAGCTGCACCTTTAGAAGATTGGATTAGAGACACAGTTAATGTTGAAGCTCATGAGCATGATGATACATGGGTAGGAGAAGCAATTTCAACAGGTTTGAGGAATGTTAGATGTTTTGGATGTGGAAAGCAAGGACATTTGAAAAGGAACTGTAAACAGGTCATTCCTAGAAACAATGTTTCTTTAAGGAACAATGGCAACAGAATGCACCTTCCTTCTGGAGTATGCAGAAGGTGTGGTAAGGGAAAACACTGGACCAACGAATGTAGATCAACAAGGGACAGACAGTGTAATCCTTTGGCGCAGTCTTCAGGAAACTCCCAGAAGGACCTCATGCAGGCCCCAATAGCAAATACAGTTCAAACCTTTCCTGCAGTCATAGAGGAAACCCCTACTCAGAGCAATTAAATAACCAAATGCCTATTGGAATAAGTCATGCTGGTCAGGATGATGAAACAGAGAGAATAGAAAATTCAGGAGAAAAAATAAAGAAATTTTTTGGCAAACTTCTATTAATGAACAAAGACCAAAATTATCGATAAAATAAATGGTGTTTTGTTGTCGGGTCTGGTAGACACAGGTGTAGACGTTACCATAATTGCACCAGAATTTTGGCATCCAAATTGGCCTCTTCAAGAGGGAAACATTCAACTGTTAGGAATTGGGACATTATGTCAGGTGAACCAGAGTGCAAGATGGCTTGAATGTATAGGTCCAGAAGGACAGAGAGGAAAATTGAAACCATATGTAGCTAACATAGCTATGAACCTGTGGGGTCAAGACTTGTTGCAACAATGGAATACCAGATTAACATACCTCCAATCTCAGAAACAAATCATAAACTAGCACATGTTTCTGAGAGAAATATTAGAAGGCATTATTCTGAGTGGTCACCAGCCATCCATATTATAAAAAAACAGGGCACAACAACTGATGATCTTCCAAAGACATCAACAGCTCTATCTTTAAAATGGTTAACAGACAAGCCTGTATGGTCCAGCAATGGCCTTTAACAACAGAGAAACTCCAGGCTTTAGAAGAGCTGGTAGAAGAACAGTTAAATGCTCAGCATATTGAAGAATCAACCAGCCCTTGGAATTCCCCTGTATTTGTTATTAAAAAGAAATCTGGTAAATGGAGAATGGTAACAGACCTTAGAACAATTAACAAAGTAATTCAGCCAATGGGCTCTCTACAATCTGGAATTCCTTTGCCTACTCTTTTACCAAAATGATGGCCTCTCATAGTTATTAATTTAATAGACAGTTTCTTTTCAATACCCTTACAAGAAAAAGACAGAGAAAGATTTGCTTTCACAGTGCCTACTTATAATAATTCTCAACCAGTTAAAAGATTTCAATGGAGGGTCCTCCCACAGGGAATGTTGAATAGCCCAACTCTGTGCCAATGTTTTGTACAACAGCCATTGGAAGTGATATGTAAAAAATTTTCTAAATCTATAATTTATCATTATATGGATGATATTTTACTAGCTGACTCAAATGCAGATACTTTAGAAAGAATGTTTGAAGAAGTAAAGAAAATTTTGCCTTGCTGGGTATTACAAATTGCTCCTGAAATATACAAAGAGGAGATTCTATTAATTATTTAGGATATAAAATAGAACTACAAAAATTAGACGCCAAAAGGTGCAAATTAGGAGAGATAGACTACAGACTCTTAATGACTTTCAAAGATTATTTGGAGATATTTCTCATCTATGAGCTATTGTTGGGGTAAAAAATGATGAACTGCATAATTTGTTCAAAACCTTAGAGGTGACAAGGACTTAAATAGTCCAAGAGAATTATCACCTGAAGCTGAGAAAAATTGGCCTTGGTAGAAAAGAAAGTACATGAAGGGCACGTGGATCGTATTGATCCAAAGCTGGATTGCATTTTGGTTATTTTACCTTCTAGGCATTCTCCTACAGGAATATTAATGCAGAGGGAAGATATTATATTGGAATGGATATTTTTACCAAATAAACCAAATAAAAAATTTAAAACTTATGTGGAAAAAATCTCTGACTTGATTTGGAAAGGAAAATTGAGACTTCATCAATTAGCAGGAATAGACCCAGCAGAAATTGTCGTACCTTTAACTAAGAGGACATTGAAAAATTATGGACAGAAAGTGAATATTGGCAAAGAGCTTGCAGTAATTTATTGGGAGAAATTAACAGCAAATATCCCAAAAGCAATAGAATTGATATATAAAGAGAGCTGATTGGATCTTGCCTCGAATTGTACAGGAAAAACCCATATCTGGAGTTCGTACATTTTATACAGATGCCAGACTATATAAAGACATACACACAGGAAGTAGGTCCCTTACAGAGAGCTCTCTTGACTGAAGAGGATCGCTGAAGCAGGGAGGGTGAGGCTCTTAGCTCTGACCTCTTGGCTTTCTTCTCTGAATCGGCTCTGTGTTTCTTATTTAACAAGATGGTTGGTTACATCTACAAGGTAGTGTTTATTTTTCATTCATAAATGGAGTTTAATAATATTCAGTTTCTGGTCCTACGAGCAACAATTGTTTTCTGGTAGGGAATGTCACTATTGCACGCCCATTGCTATACACCGTGCAAATAGCACTCGCGTCTGTTCCCAGCAAATACAGTGTATTCAACTGCAGAGAAGCTACTGTTATTGTTAATTTACTAGGCAGAGTTTTACTAGATATGGCCCGTCTGTTTAGGAAGCATAATTCTTTTGTTCTGAGCAAGCCCACTCTTCTGGCCCTACAGGAATCCCAGTAGAGTAGAAGAGTGCTCCTTTCTCAAAAGCAGAGTGTGTTTCTTATAAGGCGAGCTAGCGTTTGTTTCCCATTCCTATGTGAAGTTGAATCACTTGCACTTTCTGACTCTATGAGCAAGAGTTGTTTTCTGGTTAGGAAAGTCACGATTGTGCTCCCATTGCCATACACAGTGTAAATAGCACTGGCGTCTGTTCTCAGCAAGTACAGTGTATTGGACTGAAGAGAAGCTACTGTTCTTGTTAGTTTCCTAATTAAAGTTGATCTAGATATGGCACATGTGTGTAGGAGGCAAAGTTGTTTTTTTTTTCTGAGCAAGCTCATTGTTCTGGCACTATAGGAAACCCAGTAGAGTAGAAGAGTGCTCCTTTCTAAAAAGCAGAGGGTGTTTCATGTAAGGTGAGCTAGTGTTTGTTTCCCATTCATAAACAGTGTTGAATCACATGCAGTTTCTGGTCCTATGAGTAGGAGTTGATTTCTGGTAAGAAGGATCTCTATTTCGCTCCCATTGCCATACACAGTGCAAATAGCATTTGTGTCTGTTCCCAGCAATTACAGTGTATTACTGCAGGGAAGCTACTGTTCTTGTCAGTTTTATAAGCAGAGTTGAACTAGATTTGGCCCGTGTGTGTAGGAAGCACAGTTCTTTTTTTCTGAGCAAGCTCACTGTTCTGACCACATAGAAAACAGAGTAGAGTAGAAGAGTGCTCTTTTATCAAAAACAGAGTGTTTTTTTGTGTAAGACGAGCTAGTGTTGTTTCCCATTCACAAACGGAGTTGTTTCACATGCACTTTCAGGTTCTACCAGAAAGAGTTGTTTTCTGGTAAGGAAAGTCACTGTAGCACTCCCATTGCAATACACAGTGCAAATAGTACTCGCATCTGTTACCAGAAAGTACAGCATATTGGACACAAGAGAAGCTACTGTTCTTGTCAGTTTCCTAAGGAGAATTGAACTAGATATGGCCCGTGTGTTTAGGAAGCATAGTTCTCTGGTTCTGAGCAAGCTCACTGTTCGGGCACTACAGGAAACACAGAGTACAAGAGTTCTCTTTCTCAAAAGCAGAGTGTGTTTCTCGTAAGGCGAGCTAGTGTTTGTTTCCATTCATAAATGGTGTTGAATCTCATGCAGTTACTGGTCCTATGAGAAAGAGTTTTTTTGTGGTAAGGAATGTCACTACTGTGTTCCCATTGCCATACACAGTGCAAATACCACTCATGTCTTGTCCCAGTAAGATCAGTTTATTGGACTGAAGAGAAGCTACTGTTCTTGACAGTTCCTTAGCAGAGTTGAACTAGATATGGCCCGTGTGTATAGGAAGCATAGTACTTTTGTTGTGAACAAGCTCACTGTTCTGGACCTGTACTAAACAGAGTAGAGTAGAAAAGTGCTCTTTTCTCAAAAGCAGAGAGTGTTTCTTGTAAGGCAAGCTAGTGTTTGTTTCCCATTCATAAACGGAGTTGAATCACATGCTGTTTCTGTTTCTAGCAGCAAGAGTTGTTTTCTGTTAAGGAATGAAACTATTGGGCTTCCATTGCCATACACAGTGCAAATCGGACTCACGTCTGTTCCCAGTAAGTATAGTGTATTGGACACAAGAGAAGCTACTATTCTTGTCAGTTTCCTAAGCAGAGTTGAACTAGATATGGCCTGTATGTTTAGGAAGCACAGTTCTTTTGTTCTGAGCAAGCTCACTATTCTAGCCCTGTAGGAAACCCAGTAGAGTAGAAGAGAGCTCCTTTCTCAGAAGCAGAGGGTGTTTCTTGTAAGGCGAGCTAGCGTTTGTTTCCCATTCATAAATTGAGTTGAATCACATACAGTTTCTGACCCTAAGAGCAAGAGTTGTTTTCTGGTTAGGAAAGTAACTATTGTGTTCCCATTGACATACACAGTGTAAATAGCACCACGTCTGTTCCTAGCAAGTGCAGTGTATTGGACTGGAGAGAAGATGCTGTTCTTGTCACTTTCCTAAGTATAGTTGAACTAGATATGGCACGTAGGTTTACAAAGCACAGTTCTTTTGTTCTGAGCAAGCTCACTCTTCTGGCCCTACAGGAAACAGAGTAGATTACAACAGTGCTCTTTCCTCAAAAAGCAGAGTGTGTTTCTCGTAAGGCAAGCTAGTGTTTATTTCTCATTCATACACAAAGTTGAATCACATGCAGTTTCTGGTCCTACAAGCAAGAATTATTTTCTGGTAAGGAATGTCACTATTGCACTCCCATTGCCACACACAGTGCAAATAACACTCGGGTCTGTACCCAGCAAATACAGTTTATTGGACAAAAGAGAAGCTACTGTTCTTGTCAGTTTCCTAAGCTGAGTTGAACTCGATATGGCCCCTGAGTTTAGGAAGCACAGTTCTTTTACTCTCAGCAAGCACACTGTTCTGGCCTTCTAGAAAACAAAGTAGAGTACAAGAGGTCTCTTTTGTCAAAAGCAGAGGATGTTTCTTGAAAGGCAAGCTAGTGTTTGTTTTCCATTCATAAATGGAGTTGAATCACATGCAGTTTCTGGTCCTATGAGCAAGAGTTTTTTTCTGGTAAGGAAAGACACTATTGTGCTCCCTTTGCCATACACAGTGAAAATAGCATGCGTGACTTTTCCCAGCAAGTTCAGTGTATTAAACTTAAGAGAAGTTACTGTTCTTGTCAGTATCCTAAGCAAGTTGAACTAGATATGGCCAATGTTGGTAGGAAGCACAGTTCTTTGTTCTAAACAAGCTCACTGTTCTGGCACTACAGGAAACACAGTAGAGCAGATGAGTGCTATTTTCTAAAAAGCACAGTGTGTTTCTTGTAAGGTGAGCTTGTGTTTGTTTCCCATTCATAAACGAAGTTGAATCACATGCAGTTTCTGGTCATACCAGCCAGAGATATTTTGTGGTAAGGAAAGTCACTCTTGAGCTCCAATTGCCATACACAGTGCAAATAGCACTCGCGTAGTTTCCCAGCAAATACAGTGTATTGGACTGAAGAAAAGCTACTGTTCTTGCCACTTTCCTAAGCAAAGTTGAACTAGATATGGCCCTTCTGTGTAAAAGGCACAATTATTTTGTTCTGAGCAAGATTACTGTTCTGGAACTGTAGGAATGACAGTAGAATAGAAGAGTGCTCTTTTCCCAAAAGCAGAGTGTGTTTCTGGTAAGGCGAGATAGTGTTTGTTTCCCATTCATAAATGGAGTTGAATCACAAGCAGTTTGTGGTCCTATGAGCAAGAGTTGTTTTCTGGTAAGGAAAGTCACTAACGCGCTCCCATTGCCATACACAGTGCAAATAACCCTCGCGTCTGTTCCCAGCAATTATAGTGTATTGGACTGAAGAGAAGGTACTCGTCTTGTCAGATTCCTAAGCAGAGTTGAACTAGATATGGCCCTTTGGTGTAAAAAGCACAGTTTTTTGTTCTGAGCAAGCTCACTGTTCTGGCACTGTAGGAATCACAGTAGAGTAGAAGAGTGTTCTTTTCTCAAAAGCAGAGTGTGTTTCTCATAAGGCGAGCTAGTGTTTGTTTCCATTTCTTAAAGGAGTTGAATCACATGCAGTTTCTGGTCCTACGAGTAAGAGTTGTTTTATGGTAAGGAAAGTCACTATTGTGCTTCTGTTGTCATACACAGTGCAAATAGCACTCCCATATGTTCCCAACAAATAAAGTATATTGGACTGAAGAGAAGATACACTTCTTGTCAGTTTCCTAAGCATAGTTAAACTAGATATTGCCCGTGTGTGCAGGAGGCACAGTTCTTTTGCTTTGAACAAGCTCACTCTTATGGCCCAATAGGAAACACAGAAGAGTAGAAGAGTGCTCTTTTCCCAAAAGCAGAGAGGGTTTCTTGTAAGGAGAGCGAGTGATTGTTTCCCATTGATAAACAGAGTTGAATCAGATGCACTTTCTGGTCCTACCATCAAGAGATGTTTTAAGGTAAAGAAAGTCACTATAGTGCACCCTTTGCTATACACAGTGCAAATAACACTCACGTCACTTCCCAGCAAGTGCAGTGTATTGGACTGAAGAGAACCTACTGTTCTTGCCACATTCCTAAGCAGAGTTGAACTAGATATTGCCCGTGTGTTGGAAGCACAGTTCTTTTGTTCTGAGCAAGCTCACTCTTCTGGCCCTATAGGAAACAGAGTAGAGTAGAAGAGTGCTCTTTTGTCAAAAACAGAGTGTGTTTCTTGTAAGGCGAGCTAGTGTTTGTTTCCCATTTAAAAACAGAGTTGAATCACATGCAGTTTCTGGTCCTACGAGCAAGAGATATCTTTTGGTAAGAAAAGTCACTATTGTGCTCCCATAGCCATCCACAGTGCAAATAGCACTCGCATCTCTTCCCAGCAGGTACAGTGTATTGGACTGAAGAGAAGCTACTCTTCTTGTCAGTTTCCTAAGCAGAGTTGAACTAGATATGACCCTGTGGTGTAGAAAGCTCCGTTTTTTTTGTTCAGAGCAAGCTCACTGTTCTTGAACTGTAGGAATCACAGTAGATGAGAAGAGTGCTCTTTTTTCAAAAGCAGGGTGTGTTTCTTGTAAGGAGAGCTAGTGTTTGTTTCCATTTCATAAACTAAGTTGAATCACATACAGTTTCTGGTCTTAAGAGTAAGAGTTGTTTTATGGTAAGGAAAGTCACTATTGCTCTTCTGTTGTCATACACAGTGCAAATAGCACTGCCATATGTTCCCAACAAATACAGTATATTGGACTAAAGAGAAGCTACACTTCTTGTCAGTTTTTTAAGCAGAGTAAAACTAGATATGGCCCATGTGTGTGGGAGGCAAAGTTCTTTTGTTTTGAGCAAGCTCACTCTTGTGGCCCTATAGGAAACACAGTAGAGTAGAAGAGTGCTCTTTTCTCAAGAGCAGTGTGTGTTTCTTGTAAGGAGAGCTAGTGATTGTTTCTCATTCATAAAAGGAGTTGAATCACATGCATTTCCTGGTCCTACCATCAAGAGATGTTTTAAGGTAAGGAAAGTCACTATTGCGCACCCTTTGCTATACACAGTGCAAATAACAATCGCATCAGATCCATGCAAGCACTGTTTATTGGACTGAAGAGAAGCTACTGTTCTTGCCACTTTCCTAAGCAGAGTTGAAGTAGATATTGCCAATGTGTGTCGGAAGCATAGTTCTTTTGTTCTCAGTAACCTCACTCTTCTGGGCCTATAGGAAACAGAGTTGGGTAGAAGAGTGCTCTTTTATCAAAAGCAGAGTGTGTTCTTTGTAAGGCGAAATAGTGTTTGTTTCCCATTCATAAATGGAGTTGAATCACATGCAATTTCTGGATACGAGCAAGAGTTGTTTCCTGGTAAGGAATGTCACTAATGCCCTCCCATTGCCTTACAGTGTGCAAATAGCACTCGCGTCTGTCTCCAGCCAGTACAGTGTATTGGCCTGAAGAGAAGCTACTGTTCTTGTCAGTTTTCTAAGCAGAGTTGAACTAGATATGGCCCTTTGGTGTAAAACGCACAGTTTTTTTGTTCTGAGCAAGCTCACTGTTCTGCCACTGTAGGAATCACAGTAGAGTAGAAGAGTGCTCTTTTCTCAAAAGCAGAGTGTGTTTTTTGTAAGGCGAAATAGTGTTTGTTTCCCATTCATAAACGGAGTTGAATCACATGCAGTTTCTGGTCCTACGTGTAAGAGTTGTTTTATGGTAAAGAAAGTCACTATTGCGCTTCTGTTGTCATACACAGGGCAAATAGCACTCGCGTATGTTCCCAACAAATACAGTATATTGGACTGAAGAGAAGCTACACTTCTTGTCAGTTTCCTAAGCAGAGTTAAACTAGATATTGTCCGTGTGTGTAGGAGGCACAGTTCTTTTGTTCTGACCAAGCTCACTCTTATCGCCCGATCGGAAACACAGAAGAGTAGAAGAGTGCTCTTTACTCAAAAGCAGACTGTGTTTCTTGTAAGGAGAGCTAGTGATTGTTTCCATTCATAAACGGAGTTGAATCACATGCACTTTCTGGTCCTACCATCAAGAGATGTTTAAAGGTAAGGAAAGTCACTATAGCGCGCCCTTTGCAATACACAGTGCAAATAACACTCGTGTCACTTCCCAGCAAGTGCAGTGTATTGGACTGAAGAGAACCTACTGTTCTTGCCACATTCCTAAGCAGAGTTGAACTAGATATTGCCGGTGTGTCGGAAGCACAGTTCTTTTGTTCTGAGCAAGCTCACTCTTCTGGCCCTATAGGAAACAGAGTAGAGTAGAAGAGTGCTCTTTTGTCAAAAACAGAGTGTGTTTCTTGTAAGGCGAGCTAGTGTTTGTTTCCCATTTAAAAACAGAGTTGAATCACATGCAGTTTCTGGTCCTACGAGCAAGAGATATCTTTTGGTAAGAAAAGTCACTATTGTGCTCCCATAGCCATTCGCAGTGCAAATAGCACTCGCGTCTGTTCCCAGCAGGTACAGTGTATTGGACTGAAGAGAAGCTACTCTTCTTGTCAGAAGTTGAACTAGATATGGCCCTGTGGTGTAGAAAGCTCCGTTTTTTTTGTTCAGAGCAAGCTCACTGTTCTTGAACTGTAGGAATCACAGTAGATGAGAAGAGTGCTCTTTTTTCAAAAGCAGGGTGTGTTTCTTGTAAGGCAAGCTAGTGTTTGTTTCCCAGTCATAAATGGAGTTGAATCACATGCAGTTTCTGCTCCTAGAGCAAGAGTTGTTTTCTGCTAAGAAGAGTCACTATTGCGTTCCCATTGTCATACACAGTGCAAATAGCACTCGCGTCTGTTTCCAGCAAGTACAGTGTATTGGACTGAAGAGAAGCTACACTTCTTGTCAGTTTTTTAAGCAGAGTAAAACTAGATATGGCCCATGTGTGTGTGAGGCAAAGTTCTTTTGTTTTGAGCAAGCTCACTCTTGTGGCCCTATAGGAAACACAGTAGAGTAGAAGAGTACTCTTTTCTCAAGAGCAATGTGTGTTTCTTGTAAGGAGAGCTAGTGATTGTTTCCCATTCATAAAAGGAGTTGAATCACATGCACTTTCTGGTCCTACCATCAAGAGATGTTTTAAGGTAAGGAAATTCACTATTGCGCACCCTTTGCTATACACAGTGCAAATAACAATCGTGTCAGATCCATGCAAGCACAGTTTATTGGACTGAAGAGAAGCTACTGTTCTTGCCACTTTCCTAAGCAGAGTTGAAGTAGATATTGCCAATGTGTGTCGGAAGCATAGTTCTTTTGTTCTGAGTAATCTCACTCTTCTGGGCCTATAGGAAACAGAGTACAGTAGAAGAGTGCTCTTTTCTCAAAAGCAGAGTGTGTTCTTTGTAAGGCGAAATAGTGTTTGTTTCCCATTCATAAACGGAGTTGAATCACATGCAGTTTCTGGTTCTATGAGCAAGAGATATTATCTGGTAAGAATAGTCACCATTTTGCTCCCATAGCCATACACAGTGCAAATAGCACTCCTGTCTGTTCCTAGCAAGTACAGTGTATTGGCCTGAAGAGAAGCTACTGTTCTTGTCAGTTTTCTACGCAGAGTTGAACTAGATATGGCCCTTTGGTGTAAAAAGCACAGTTTTTTTGTTCTGAGCAAGCTCACTGTTCTGCCACATGTAGGAATCACAGTAGAGTAGAAGAGTGCTCTTTTCTCAAAAGCAGCGTGTGTTTTTTGTAAAGCGAGCTAGTGTTTGTTTCCATTTCATAAACAGAGTTGAATCACATGCAGTTTCTGGTCCTATGTGTAAGAGTTGTTTTATGTTAAAGAAAGTCACTATTGCGCTTCTGTTGTCATACACAGTGCAAATAGCACTCGCGTATGTTCCCAACAAATACAGTATATTGGACTGAAGAGAAGCTACACTTCTTGTCAGTTTCCTAAGCAGAGTTAAACTAGATATTGTCCGTGTGTGTAGGAGGCACAGTTCTTTTGTTCTGAGCAAGCTCACTGTTATCGCCCGATCGGAAACAAAGTAGAGTAGAAGAGTGCTCTTTTCTCAAAAGCAGACTGTATTGCTTGTAAGGAGAGCTAGTGATTGTTTCCCATTCATAAACGGAGTTGAATCACATGCACTTTCTGGTCCTACCATCAAGAGATGTTTAAAGGTAAGGAAATTCACTATAGCACGCCCTTTGCTATACACAGTGCAAATAACACTCACGTCACTTCCCAGCAAGTGCAGTGTATTGGACTGAAGAGAACCTACTGTTCTTGCCACATTCCTAAGCAGAGTTGAACTAGATATTACCGGTGTGTTGGAAGCACAGTTCTTTTGTTCTGAGCAAGCTCACTCTTCTGGCCCTATAGGAAACAGAGTAGAGTAGAAGAGTGCTCTTTTGTCAAAAACAGAGTGTGTTTCTTGTAAGGCGAGCTAGTGTTTGTTTCCCATTTAAAAACAGAGTTGAATCACATGCAGTTTCTGGTCCTACGAGCAAGAGATATTTTTTGGTAAGAAAAGTCACTATTGTGCTCCCATAGACATCCACAGTGCAAACAGCACTCGCGTCTGTTCCCAGCAGGTACAGTGTATTGGACTGAAGAGAAGCTACTCTTCTTGTCAGTTTCCTAAGCAGAGTTGAACTAGATATGGCCCTGTGGTGTAGAAAGCTCCGTTTTTTTGTTCAGAGCAAGCTCACTGTTCTTGAACTGTAGGAATCATAGTAGATGAGAAGAGTGCTCTTTTTTCAAAAGCAGGGTGTGTTTCTTGTAAGGCGAGCTAGTGTTTGTTTCCATTTCATAAACGAAGTTGAATCACACACAGTTTCTGGTCTTAAGAGTAAGAGTTGTTTTATGGTAAGGAAAGTCACTATTGCTCTTCTGTTGTCATACACAGTGCAAATAGCACTCCCATATGTTCCCAACAAATACAGTGCATTGGACTGAAGAGAAGCTACACTTCTTGTCACTTTTTTAAGCAGAGTAAAACTAGATATTGCCCATGTGTGTGGGAGGCAAAGTTCTTTTGTTTTGAGCAAGCTCACTCTTATGGCCCTATAGGAAATACAGTAGAGTAGAAGAGTGCTCATTTCTCAAGAGCAGTGTGTGTTTCTTGTAAGGAGAGTGAGTGGTGGTTTCCCATTCATAAAAGGAGTTGAATCACATGCACTTTCTGGTCCTACCATCAAGAGATGTTTTAAGGTAAGGAAAGTCACTATTGCGCACCCTTTGCTATACACAGTGCAAATAACACTCGCGTCACTTCCCAGCAAGTACAGTGTATTGGACTGAAGAGAAGCTACTGTTCTTGCCACTTTCCTAAGCAGAGTTGAACTAGATATTGCCCGTGTGTCGGAAGCACAGTTCTTTTGTTCTGAGTAAGGTCACTCTTCTGGCCCTATAGAAACAGAGTAGAGTAGAAGAGTGCTCTTTTCTCAAAAACAGAGTGTGTTTCTTGTAAGGAGAGCTAATATTTGTTTACATTCATAAATGGAGTTGAATCAAATGCAGTCTCTGGTCCTATGGGCAAGAGATATTTTCTTGTAAGAAAAGTCACTAAAGTGCTCCCATAGCCATACACAGTGCAAATAGCACTCGCGTCTGTTCCTAGCATGTACAGTGTATTGGACTGAAGAGAATCTACGGTTCATGTGAGTTTCCTAAGCAGAGTTGAACTAGATATGGCCCGTTTTTGTAGAAAGCACAGTTTTGTTGTTCTGAGCAAGCTTACTGTTCTGGCCCTGTAGGAATCACAATAGAGGAGAAGAGTGCTCTTTTCTCAAAAGCAGAGTGTGTTTCTCGTAAGGCGAGCTAGTGTTTGTTTCCCATTCATAAACAGAGTTGAATCACAAGCAGTTTCTGCTCCTACGAGCAAGAGTTGTTTTCTGGTAAGGAAAGTCACTAATGCACTCCCATTGCCATACACAGTGCAAATAACACTCACGTCGGTTCCCAGCAATTATAGTGTATTGGACTGAAGAGAAGGTAAAGTTCTTGTAAGTTTCCTAAGCAGAGTTGAACTAGATTAGGCCCGTGTGTGTAGGAAGCACAGATCTTTTTTTCTTAGCAGGTTCATTGTTCTGACCTTATAGGAAACAAAGTAGAGTAGAAGAGTGTTCTTTTCTCAAAAGCAGAGTGTGCTTCTTGTAAGAACAGCTAGTGTTTGTTTCCCATTCATAAACGGAGTTGAATCACATTCAGTTTCTGGTCCTATGAGCAAGAGTTGTTTTCTGGTAAGCAATGTCACTAATGTGCTCCCATTTCCATACACAGTACAAATAGCAGTCTCGTCTGTTCCAAGCAAGTACAGTGTATTTGACTGAAGAGAATCTACTGTTCTTGTCAGTTTCCTAAGCAGGGTTGAACGAGATATGGTCTGTGTGTGTAGGAAGCACATTTCTTTTGTTCTGAGCAAGCTCACTATTCTGGCACTATTGGAAACACAGTAGAGTAGAAGAGTGCTCTTTTCTCAAAAGCAGAGTGTGCTTCTTCTAAGGGGAGGTAAGGATAGTTTCCCATTCATAATTGGAGTTGAATCACACACAGTTTCTGGTCCTTAGATCAAGAGATGTTTTCTGGTAAGGAAAGTCACTATTGCACTCCCTTTGCCATACACAGTGCAAATAGCTCTCGTGTCTGTTCCCAGCAAGTACAGTGTACTGGACTGAAGAGAATTTACTGTTCTTCTCAGTTTCCTAAGCAGAGTTGAACTAGATATGGCCCATTTGTGTAGAAAGCACGTTTTTTTTTTTTGTTTTGAGCAAGCTTACTGTTCTGGCCCTGTAGGAATCAGAGTAGAGGAGATGATTGCTCTTTTCTCAAAAGCAGAGTGTGTGTCTTGTAAGGCACGCTAGTGTTTGTTTCCCATTCATAAATGGAGTGGAATCACAAGCAGTTTGTTGTCCTATGAGCAAGAGTTGTTGTCTGGTAAGGAAAGTCACTAATGCGCTCCCATTGCCATACACAGAGCAAATAGCACTCGCGTCTGTTCCGAGAGAGTACAGTGTATTGGACTGCAGAGAAGCTACAGTTCTTGTCAGTTGCCTAAGCACAGTTTAACTAGATATTGCCCGTGTGTGTAGGAAGCACAGTTTTTTGTTCTGAGCAAGCTCACTCTTCAGTCCCTATAGGAAACAGAGTAGAGTAGAAGAGTGCTCTTTTCTCAAAAGCAGAGTCTGTTCCTTGTAAGGTGAGCTAGTGTTTGTTTTCCATTCATAAACGGAGTTGAATCACATTCAGTTTTTGGTCCTACGATCCAGAGATGTTTTCTGGTAAGGAATGTCACTAATGCGCTCCCATTGCCATGCACAGTGCAAGTAGTTATCTGTCTGTTCCCAGCAGTACAGTATTGGACTGAAGAGAAGCTACTGTTCTTGTCACTATCATGAGCTGAGCTGATCTAGATATTGCCTGTGTGTGTAGGAAGCACAGTTCTTTTGTTCTGAGCAAGCTCACTCTTCTGGCCCTATAGGAAACAAAGTAGAGTAGAAGAGTGCTCTATTCTCAAAATCTGAGTGTGTTTCTTGTAAGGCGAGCTAGTGTTTGTTTCCCATTTATAAATGGAGTTGAATCACATGCAGTTTCTGGTCGTAAGAGCAAGAGATGTTTTCTGGTAAGAAAAGTCACTATTGAGCTCCCGTAGAAATTCACAGTGCAAATAGCACTCGTGTCTGTTCCAAGCAAGTACAATGTATTTGACTGAAAAGAATTTACTGTTCTTGTCAGTTTCCTAAGCAGGGTTGAACTACATATGGGCTGTGTGTGTAGGAGGCACAGTCTTTTGTTCTGAGCAAGCTCACTGTTCTGGCCCTATAGGAAATACAGTAGAGTATAATATTGCTCTTTTCTCAAAAGCAGAGTGTGTTTCTCCTAAAGGCAGGTAGTGATTGTTTTTCATTCATAAACGGATTTGAATCACATGTAGTTTCTGGTCCTAAAAGCAAGAGTTGTTTTGTGGTAAGGAATGTCACAATTGCGCTTTTGCAGTCATATTCAGTACAAATAGCACTCGCATATGTTCCCAACAAATACTGTGTATTTTACTGAAGAGAAGCTACAGTTCTTGTTAGTTTCCTGAGCAGTGTTTATCTAGATTAGGCCCGTGTCTGTAGGAAGCACAGTTCCTTTGTTCTGAGGAAGCTCACTCTTCTGGCCCTATAGGAAACACAGTAGAGTAGACGAGTGCTCTATTCTCAAAAGCAGAGTGTGTTTCTTGCAAGGCGAGCTAGTGTTTGTTTCCCATTTATAAACGGAGTTGAATCACATGCAGTTTCTGGTCGTAAGAGCAAGAGTTGTTTTCTGGTAAGAAAAGTCACTATTGTGCTCCCATAGAAATTCACAGTGCAAATAGCACTCGCATCTGTTTCCAAGAGGAACAGTGTATTGGACTGAAGGGAAGCTACGGTTCTTGTCACTTTCCTAAGTAGAGTTGAACTAGATATGGACCTTTTGTGTAGAAAGCACAGTTTTTTTGTTCTGAGCAAGCTTACTGTTCTGCCCTGTAGTAATCACAGTAGAGTAGAAGAGTGCTCTTTTCTCAAAAGCAGAGTGTGTTTCTTCTATGGCGAGCTTGTTTTGTTTTACATTCATAAACGGAGTTGAATCACATGCAGTTACTGGTCCTAAGTGCAAGAGTTGTTTTCTGGTAAGGAAAGTCACTAATGCGCTCCTATTGCCATACACAGTGAAAATAGCATTCACATCTGTTCCCAGCAATTACAGTGTAATGGACTGAGGAGAAGCTACTGTTCTTGACAGTTTCCTAAGCTGAGTTGAACTAGATATTGCCTGTGTGTAGGAAGCACAGTTCTTTTGTTCTGAGCAAGCTCACTCTTCTGGCCCTATAGGAAAAACAGTAGAGTAGAAGAGTACTCTTTTCTCAAAAGCAGAGTGTGTTTCTTGTAAGGAGAGCTAGTGTTGGTTTCCCATTCATAAACGGAGTTGTATCAAGTTCAGTTTCTGGTCCTATGTGCAAAAGTTTTTTTATGATAAGGAATGTCACTTATGCGCTCCCATTGCCATACACAGTGCAAATAGCACTGGCGTCTGTTCCAAGCAAGTACAGTGTATTTGACTGAAAAGAATTTACTGTTCTTGTCAGTTTCCTAAGCAGGGTTGAACTACATATGGCCTGTGTGTGTAGGAGGCACGTTTTTTTGTTCTGAGCAAGCTCACTGTTCTGGCCCAATAGGAAACACAGTAGAGTATAATAGAGCTCTTTTCTCAAAAGAGGAGTGTGTTTATCCTAAAGGGAGGTAGTGATTGTTTTTAATTCATAAACGGAGTTGAATCACATGCAGTTTCTGGTCCTAAAAGCAAGAGTTGTTTTGTGGTAAGGAATGTCATAATTGCGCTTTTGCAGTCATATTCAGTACAAATAGCACTCGCATATGTTCCCAACAAATACTGTGTATTTTACTGAAGAGAAGCTACAGTTCTTGTTAGTTTCCTGAGCAGTGTTTATCTAGATTAGGCCCGTGTCTGCAGGAAGCACAGTTCCTTTGTTCTGAGCAAGCTCACTCTTCTGGCCCTATAGGAAACACAGTAGAGTAGAAGAGTGCTCTTTTCTCAAAAGCAGAGTGTGTTTCTTGTAAGGCGAGTTAGTGTTTGTTTCCCATTCATAATGGGAGTTGAATTACATTCAGTTTCTGGTCCTATGAGCAAGAGTTGTTTTCTGGTAAGGAAAGTCACTAATGCACACCCATTGCCATACACAGTGCAAATAGCACTCGTGTCTGTTCCAAGCAAGTACAGTGTATTTGACTGAAGAGAAGCTATTGTTCTTGTCAGTTTCCTAAGAAGAGTTGAACTAGATATTGCCCCTGAGTGTAGGACGCACAGTTCTTTTGTTCTGACGAAGCTCACTCTTCTGGCCCTATAGGAAACAGAGTAAAGTAGAAGAGTGCTCTTTTCTCAAAAGCAGAGTGTGTTTCTTGTAAGGCAAGCTAGTGTTTGTTTCCCATTTAAAAACAGAGTTGAAGCACATGCAGTTTCTGGTGCTACAAGCAAGAAATATTTTTTTGGTAAGAAAAGTAACTATTGTGTTCCCATAGACTTCCACAGTGCAAATAGCACTCGCGTCTATTCCCAGCAGGTACAGTGTATTGGACTGAAGAGAAGCTACTCTTCTTGTCAGTTTCCTAAGCAGAGTTGAATTAGATATAGCCCTTTGGTGTAGAAAGCACAATTTTTTTGTTCTGAGCAAACTCTCTGTTCTGGCCCTTTAGGAATCACAGTAGATGAGAAGAGTGTTCTTTTCTCAAAAGCAGGGTGTGTTTCTTGTAAGGCGAGCTAGTGTTTGTTTCCCATTCATAAATGGAGTTGAATCACATTCAGTTTTTGGTCCAACGAGCAAGAGTTGTTTTCTGGTAAGGAAAGTCACTTATAAGCTCCCACTGCCATACACAGTGCAAATAGCTCTCGCGTCTGTTCCGAGAGAGTACAGTGTATTGGACTGAAGAGAAGCTACTGTTCTTGTCACTTTCCTAAGCACAGTTTAAATAGATATTGCCCATGTGTGTAGGAAGCACAGTTCTTTTGTTCTGAGCAAGCTTACTCTTCTGGCCCTATAGGAAACAGAGTACAGTAGAAGAGTGCTCTTTTCTCAAAAGCAGAGTGTGTTTCTTGTAAGTGGAGCTAGTGATTGTTTCCCATTCATAAAAGGGGTTGAATCACATGCACTTTCTGACCCTCGATCAAGAGATGTTTTCTGGTAAGGAAAGTCACTATTGTGCTCCCATTACCATACACAGTGCAAATAGTTCTCACGTCTGTTCCCAGCAAGTAGGGTGTATTGGACTGAAGAGAAGCTAATGTTCTTGTAAGTTTCCTAAGCTGAGTTGAACTAAATATTGCCCATGTGTGTCAGAAGCACAGTTCTTTTGTTTTGGGTAAGCTCACTCTTCTGGCAATATAGGAAATAGAGTAGAGTAGAAGAGTGCTCTTTTCTCAAAAGCAGATTGTGTTTTTGTAAGGCGAGCTAGTGTTTGTTTCCCATTCATAAACAGGGTTGAATCCCATGCAGTTTCTGGTCCTACGAGCCAGAGATATTTTCTGGTAAGAAAAGTCACTATTGTGGTCCCATAGCCATAAACAGTGCAAATAGCACTTGCTTCTTTTCCCAGCAATTACAGTGTATTTGACTGAAGAGAAGCTACTGTTCTTGTCAGTTTCATAAATAGAGTTGAACTAGATATGTCCCTTCTGTGAAGAAAGCACAGTTTTTTTGTTCTGAGCAAGCTCCCTGTTCTGGTCCTCTTGGAAACACAGTAGAGTAGAAGAGTGCTCTTTTCTCAAAAACAGAGTGTGTTTCTTGTAAGGCGAGCTAGTGTTTGTTTCCATTTCATAAACAGAGTTGAGTCACATGTAGTTTCTGGTCCTAGGAGCAAGAGATATTTTCTGGTAAGAAAAGTCACTAATGTGCTCCCATTGCCATACACTGTGCAAAGAGCCCTCGTGTCTTTTTCCAGCAATTACAGTGTATTGGACTCAAGAGAAGCTACACTTCTTGTTAGTTTTGTAAGCAGAGTTAAACTAGATATTGCCCTTGTGTGTAGGAGGCACAGTTCTTTTGTTCTGAGCAAGCTCACTCTTATGGCTCTATAGGAAACACAGTAGAGTGGAAGAGTGCTCTATTCTCAAAAGCAGATTATGTTTCTTGTAAGGTGAGCTAGTGTTTGTTTCCCATTCATAAATTGAGGTGAATCACAAGCAGTTTCTGGTCCTATGAGCAAGAGTTGTTTTCTGGTAAGGAAAGTCACTAATGCGCTCCCATTGCCATACACAGTGCAAATAGCACTCGCGTCTGTTCACAGCAATTACAGTGTATTGGACTGAAGAGAAGCTACTGTTCTTGTCAGTTTCCTAAGCAGAGTTGAACTAGATTTGTCACGTGTGTGTAGGAAGCATAGTTCTTTTGTTCTGAGCTAGCTTACTCTTATGGCCCTATAAGAAACACAGTAGAGTAGAAGAGTGCACTTTTCTCAAAAGCAGAGTGTGTTTCTTGTAAGGAGAGCTAGTGTTTGTTTCCCATTCATAAACGGAGTTGAATTACATGCAGTTTCTGGTCCTACAAGTATGAGTTGTTTTATGGTAAGGAAAGTCACTATTGCGCTTCTGTTGTCATACACAGTGCAAATAACAATCGCATATGTTTCCAACAAATAGAGTATATTGGATTGAAGAGATGCTACACTCTTTTTAGTTTTCTAAGCAGAGTTAAACTAAATATTGCCCGTGTGTGTCAGAAGCACAGTTCTTTTTTTCTGAGTAAGCTCACTCTTCTGGCCCTATAGAAAAAAGTGTAGAGTAGAAGAGTGCTCTTTTCTTAAAAGCAGAGTGTGTTTCTTTAAAAGCGAGCTGGTGTTTGTTTCCCATTAATAAATGGAGTTGAAACACATTCAGGTTTTGGTCCTACGATCAAGAGTTGTTTTTTGGTAAGGAAACTGAATAATGTGCTCCCATTGCCATACACAGTGCAAAAAGCACTCACATCTGTTCCCAGCAATTACAGTGTATTGGACTGAAGAGAAGCTACTGTTCTTGTCACTTTCCTAGTCAGAGTAGAACTAGATTTGTCCTAAGTGTGTACGAAGCACAGATCTTTTTTTCTGAGCAAGTTCACTCTTATGGCCCTATAGGAATCACAGTAGAGTAGAAAAGTGCTCTTTTCTCAAAAGCATGGTGTGTTTCTTGTAAGGCGAGCTAGTATTTGTTTCCCATTCATAAACAGAGTTGAATCACATGCAGTTTCTGTTCCTATGAGCAAGTGTTGTTTTATGTTAAGGAACGTCACTATTATGCTTCTGTTGTCATACACAGTGCTAATAGCACTCTCATATCCCCAACAAATACAGTGTATTGGACTGAAGAGAAGCTAGAGTTTTTGTCAGTTTCATAAGCAGAGTTAAAATAAATAGTGCCCGTGTGTGTAGGAAGCACAGTTCCTTTGTTCTGAGCAAGCTCCCTCTTCTGGGACTATAGGAAACAGAGTAGAGAAGAAGAGTGCTCTTTTCTCAAAAGCAGAGTGTGTTTCTTGTAAGGCAAGCTAATGTTTGTTTCCCATTCATAAATGGAGTTGAATCACATTCAGTTTCTGGTCCTACGAGCAAGAGTTGTTTTCTGGTAAGGAAAGTCACTAATGCGCTCCCATAGCCATACACAGTGCAAATAGCACTTGCGTCTGTTCCCAGCAAGTACAGTGTATTGGACTGAAGAGAAGCTACTGTTCTTGTCAGTTTCCTAAGCACAGTTGAACTAGATATGTCCCTTTGGTGGAGAAAGCACAGTTTATTTTTCTGAGCAAGCTCACTGTTCTGGTCCTCTAGGAAACAGAGTAGAGTAGAAGAGTGCTCTTTTCTCAAAAGTAAAGTGTGTTTCTTGTAAGGCGAGCTAGTGTTTGTTTCCCATTCATAAACGGAGTTGAATCACATGCAGTTTCTGGTCCTACCAGCAAGAGATATTTTCTGTTAAGAAAAGTCACTATTATGCTCTCATTGCCATACACAGTGAAAGTAGCACTCGCGTCTGTTCCCAGCAACCACAGTGTATTGGACTGAAGAGAAGCTCCTGTTCTTGTCAGTTTCCTAATCAGAGTTGAACTTATATGGCCCTTTTGTGTAGAAAGCACAGTTTTTTTTATTCTGAGCAAGCACACTCTTCTGGCCCTACAGGAAACAGAGTAGAGTAGAAGAGTGCTCTTTTCTCAAGAGCAGAGTGTGTTTCTTGTAAAGCGAGCTAGCGTTTGTTTCCCATTCATAAACGGAGTTGAATCACATTCAGGTTTTGGTCCTACGAGCAAGAGGTGTTTTTTGGTAAGGAAAGTGACTAATGTGCTCCCATTGCCATACACAGTGCAAAAAGCACTCGCATCTGTTCCCAGCAATTACAGTGTATTGGACTGAAGAGAAGCTACTGTTCTTGTCACTTTCCTAGTCAGAGTAGACCTAGATTTGTCCCGTGTGTGTAGGAAGCACAGATCTTTTGTTCTGAGCAAGCTCACTCTTATGGCCCTATAGGAATCACAGTAGAGTAGAAAAGTGCTCTTTTCTCAAAAGCATGGTGTGTTTCTTGTAAGGCAAGCTAGTATTTGTTTCCCATTCATAAACGGAGTTGAATCACATGCAGTTTCTGTTCCTATGAGCAAGTGTTGTTTTATGTTAAGGAACGTCACTATTATGCTTCTGTTGTCATACACAGTGCTAATAGCACTCTCATATCCCCAACAAATACAGTGTATTGGACTGAAGAGAAGCTAGAGTTTTTGTCAGTTTCATAAGCAGAGTTAAAATAAATAGTGCCCGTGTGTGTAGGAAGCACAGTTCCTTTGTTCTGAGCAAGCTCCCTCTTCTGGGACTATAGGAAACAGAGTAGAGAAGAAGAGTGCTCTTTTCTCAAAAGCAGAGTGTGTTTCTTGTAAGGCAAGCTAATGTTTGTTTCCCATTCATAAATGGAGTTGAATCACATTCAGTTTCTGGTCCTACGAGCAAGAGTTGTTTTCTGGTAAGGAAAGTCACTAATGCGCTCCCATAGCCATACACAGTGCAAATAGCACTTGCGTCTGTTCCCAGCAAGTACAGTGTATTGGACTGAAGAGAAGCTACTGTTCTTGTCAGTTTCCTAAGCACAGTTGAACTAGATATGTCCCTTTGGTGGAGAAAGCACAGTTTATTTTTCTGAGCAAGCTCACTGTTCTGGTCCTCTAGGAAACAGAGTAGAGTAGAAGAGTGCTCTTTTCTCAAAAGTAAAGTGTGTTTCTTGTAAGGCGAGCTAGTGTTTGTTTCCCATTCATAAACGGAGTTGAATCACATGCAGTTTCTGGTCCTACCAGCAAGAGATATTTTCTGTTAAGAAAAGTCACTATTATGCTCTCATTGCCATACACAGTGAAAGTAGCACTCGCGTCTGTTCCCAGCAACCACAGTGTATTGGACTGAAGAGAAGCTCCTGTTCTTGTCAGTTTCCTAATCAGAGTTGAACTTATATGGCCCTTTTGTGTAGAAAGCACAGTTTTTTTTATTCTGAGCAAGCACACTCTTCTGGCCCTACAGGAAACAGAGTAGAGTAGAAGAGTGCTCTTTTCTCAAAAGCAGAGTGTGTTTCTTGTAAAGCGAGCTAGCGTTTGTTTCCCATTCATAAATGGAGTTGAATCACATTCAGGTTTTGGTCCTACGAGCAAGAGGTGTTTTTTGGTAAGGAAAGTGACTAATGTGCTCCCATTGCCATACACAGTGCAAAAAGCACTCGCATCTGTTCCCAGCAATTACAGTGTATTGGACTGAAGAGAAGCTACTGTTCTTGTCACTTTCCTAGTCAGAGTAGACCTAGATTTGTCCCGTGTGTGTAGGAAGCACAGATCTTTTGTTCTGAGCAAGCTCACTCTTATGGCCCTATAGGAATCACAGTAGAGTAGAAAAGTGCTCTTTTCTCAAAAGCATGGTGTGTTTCTTGTAAGGCAAGCTAGTATTGGTTTCCCATTCATAAACAGAGTTGAATCACATGCAGTTTCTGGTCCTACGATCAAGAGATGTTTTCTGGTAAGGAAAGTCACTATTGCACTCCCATTGCCATACACAGTGCAAATATCACTTGCGTCTGTTTCCAGCAAGTACAGTGTATTGGACTGAAGGGAAGCTACTGTTCTTGTTGCTTTCCTAAGCAGAGTTAAACTAGATATTGCCGTGTGTGTTGGAAGCACAGTTCTTTTTATCTGAGCAAGCTCCCTCTTCTGGAACTATAGGACACAGAGTAGAGAAGAAGAGTGCTCTTTTCTCAAAAGCAGAGTGTGTTTCTTGTAAGGCGAGCTAATGTGAGGTTGAACTGTTGACCTTGTGTACATCCTACTTCACAAATGAGTCTGTCAGATATGCTAAGCCTATAGACTGGAGATGATGCCGCAGCATTGCAGAGAATCCTCAGGTGACTGTCAGCGAGCTGGCTGTTTCTGTCAACTCACAAATTTTTTGGAAGTTGTTTGCATTCACTTTCTGTTTTTATTTTTGTTAGCTAATATTATTTCCTTCATGGGTCCCTGAGAGAGTTGAAGTTTAGTTAGTTATAGTTGAAGATTAATTAGGATAGAAAGTGAATTAGATACATTTTGGACTTAACAAAATAGGATAGATAATGAAATTATTATCTCTGAAATTGTCAAATACAAATGGACTAGACATTGTTTAGACATTTATTATTTGTATATATTCTATATAGTTATTTTACTTTTGTATATAGTTTTTCTTTTGTTAGTTATAAACTTTTTTCCCTTTTTATTAAAATAGAAAAGGGGAAATGTGGTGGTACACTACTTGTACTGAAATGTGATTTTAATTGTATGTTAATAAATAAAGTTGCCTGGGGGTCAGAGCTATTAAGGCCATAGCAAGTGCGTGACGGTGGTGGCACACACATTTAAGGACCTGGAGGGCGGAACATACAGGCAGTGAGGAGGCAGTCACATGTTTGGGTTTACAACCAATGAGAAGGCAGAACAGCTAGACTATATAAAGACATACACACAGGAAGTAGGTCCCCTACAGAGATCTCTCTTGACTGAAGAGGATCACTGAAGCATGAAGGGTGAGGCTCTTAGCTCTGACCTCTTGGCTTTCTTCTCTGAATCGGCTCTGTGTTTCTTATTTAATAAGATGGTTGGTTATATCTACAAGGAATGTTTTTTTTTTCCATTCATAAATGGAGTTTAGTAATATTCAGTTTCTGGTCCTATGAGCAACAGTTGTTTTCTGGTAGGGAATGTCACTATTACACGCCCATTGCTATATATCATGCAAATAGCACTCGCGTCTGTTCCCAGCAAGTACAGTGTATTCGACTGCAGAGAAGCTACTGTTCTTGTTAATTTCCTAGACAGAGTTTTACTAGATATGGCCCGTGTGTTTAGGAAGCAAAATTCTTTTGTTCTGAGCAAGCTCACTGTTCTGGCCCTACAGGAAACCCAGTAGAGTAGAAGAGTGCTCCTTTCTCAAAAGCAGAGTGTGTTTCTTGTAAGGCGAGCAAGTGTTTGTTTCCCATTCATACATGAAGTTTAATCACTTGCACTTTCTGACTCTATGAGCAAGAGTTGTTTTCTGGTTAGGAAAGTCACGATTGTGCTCCCATTGCCATACACAGTGTAAATAGCACTCGCGTCTGTTCTCAGCAAGTACAGTGTATTAGACTGAAGAGAAGCTACTGTTCTTGTCAGTTTCCTAAATAAAGTTGATCTAGATATGGCACATGTGTGTAGAAGGCAAAGTTCTTTTTTTCTGAGCAAGCTCACTGTTCTGGCCCTACAGGAAACCCAGTAGAGTAGAAGAGTGCTCCTTTCTAAAAAGCAGAGGGTGTTTCATGAAAGGCGAGCTAGTGTTTGTTTCCCATTCATAAACAGAGTTGAATCACATGCAGTTTCTGGTCCTACGAGTAGGAGTTGATTTCTGGTAAGAAGAATCTCTATTGCGCTCCCATTGCCATACACAGTGAAAATAGCATTCGTGTCTGTTCCCAGCAATTAAAGTGTATTACTGCAGGGAAGCTACTGTTCTTGTCAGTTTTATAAGCAGAGTTGAACTAGATTTGGCCCGTGTGTGTAGGAAGCACAGTTCTTTTTTTCTGAGCAAGCTCACTGTTCTGACCACATAGAAAACAGAGTAGAGTAGAAGTGTGCTCTTTTATCAAGAACAGAGTGTTTTTTCTTTTTGTGTAAGACTAGCTAGTGTTTGTTTCCCATTCACAAACGGAGTTGTTTCACATGCAGTTTCAGGTTCTACCAGAAAGAGTTGTTTTCTGGTAAGGAAAGTCACTATTGTACTCCCATTGCAATACACAGTGCAAATAGTACTCACGTCTGTTCCCAGAAAGTACAGTGTATTGGACACAAGAGAAGCTACTGTTCTTGTCAGTTTCCTAAGGAGAATTGAACTAGATATGGCCCGTGTGTTTAGGAAGCATAGTTCTTTTGTTCTGAGCAAGCTCACTGTTCGGGCACTAAAGGAAACACAGAGTACAAGAGTTCTCTTTTCTCAAAAGCAGAGTGTGTTTCTCATAAAGCGAGGTAGTGTTTGTTTCCATTCATAAATGGTGTTGAATCTCATGCAGTTACTGGTCCTATGAGCAAGAGTTTTTTTCTCGTAAGGAATGTCACTATTGTGTTCCCATTGCCATACACAGTGCAAATAGCACTCTAGTCTTGTCCCAGCAAGATCAGTTTATTGGACTGAAGAGAAGCTACTGTTCTTGACAGTTTCATTAGCAGAGTTGAACTAGATATGGCCCGTGTGTATAGGAAACATAGTACTTTTGTTGTGAACAAGCTCACTGTTCGGGACCTGTACTGAACAGAGTAGAGTAGAAAAGTGCTCTTTTCTAAAAAGCAGAGTGTGTTTCTTGTAAGGCAAGCTACTGTTTGTTTCCCATTCATAAATTGAGTTGAATCACATACAGTTTCTGACCCTAAGAGCAAGAGTTGTTTTTTGTTTAGGAAAGTAACTATTGTGCTACCATTGACATACACAGTGTAAATAGCACCATGTCTGTTCCCAGCAAGTGAGGTGAATTGGACTGGAGAGAAGCTACTGCTCTTGTCACTTTCCTAAGTATAGTTGAACTAGATATGGCCCATAGGTTTACAAAGCACAGTTCTTTTGTTCTGAGCAAGCTCACTCTTCTGGCCCTACAGGAAACAGAGTAGATTACAAGAGTGCTCTTTTCTCAAAAAGCAGAGTGTGTTTCTTGTAAGGCGAGCTAGAGTTTATTTCTCATTCATAAACAAAGTTGAATCACATGCAGTTTCTGGTCCTACAAGCAAGAATTATTTTCTGGTAAAGAATGTCACTATTGCACTCCCATTGCCACACACAGTGCAAATAACACTAGGGTCTGTACCCAGCAAGTACAGTGTATTGGACAAAAGAGAAGCTACTATTCTTGTCAGTTTCCTAAGCTGAGTTGAACTAGATATGGTCCTTGAGTTTAGGAAGCACAGTTCTTTTACTCTCAGCAAGCACACTGTTCTGGCCTTTTGGAAAACAAAGTAGAGTACAAGAGGTCTCTTTTGTCAAAAGCAGAGGATGTTTCTTAAAAGTCAATCTAGTGTTTGTTTCCCATTCATAAATGGAGTTGAATCACATGCAGTTTCTGGTCCTACGAGCAAGAGTTTTTTTCTGGAAAGGAAAGACACTATTGTGCTCCCTTAGCCATACACAGTGAAAATAGCACACATGTCTTTTCCCAGCAAGTTCAGTGTATTGGACTTAAGAGAAGTTACTCTTCTTGTCAGTATCCTAAGCAGAGTTGAACTAGATATGGCCAATGTTGGTAGGAAGCACAGTTCTTTGTTCTGAGCAAGCTCACTGTTCTGGCACTACAGGAAACACAGTAGAGTAGAAGAGTACTCTTTTCTCGAAAGCAGAGTGTGTTTCTTGTAAGGTGAGCTAGTGTTTGTTTCCCATTCATAAATGCAGTTGAATCACATGCAGTTTCTTGTCATACGAGCCAGAGATGTTTTCTGGTAAGGAAAGTCACGCTTGAGCTCCAATTGCCATACACAGTGCAAATAGCACTCGCATAGATTCCCAGCAAGTACAGTGTATTGGACTGAAGAGAAGCTACTGTACTTGTCAGTTTCCTAAGCAGAGTTGAACTAGATATGGCCCGTGTGTGTTGGAAGCACAGTGCTTTTGTTCTGAGCAAGCTCACTGTTCTGGCACTGTAGTAATCACAGTAAAGTAAAAGAGTGCCCTTTTCCCAAAAGCAGAGTGTGTTTCTTATAAGGGGAGCTAGTGTTTGTTTCCCATTCATAAACAGAGTTGAATCACATTCAGTTTCTGGTTCTACTAGCAAGAGTTTTTTTTTTTTTTTCTGGTAAGGGAAGTCACTAATGCGTTCCCTTTGCCATACACAGTGCAAATAACATTCGCGTCTCTTCCAAGCAAGTACAGTGTATTTGACTTAAGAGAAGATACTGTTCTTGTCAGTTTCCTAAGCAGAGTTGAACTAGATATGGCCCGTGTGTGTAGGAAGCACAGTTTTGGTTTTTTTTTTTTCTGAGCAAGCTCACTGTTCTGGCCCTATAGGAAACACAGTAAAGTAGAAGAGTGCTCTTTTATCAAAAGCAGAGTTGTTTCATCTAAGTCGAGCTAGTGATTGTTTCCCATTCATAACCGGAATTGAATCACATGCAGTTTATGGTCCTACGAGCAAGAGATATTTTCTGGTAAGAAAAATCACTATTGTGCTCCCATAGCCATACACAGTACAAATAGCACTCACGTCTGTTCCCAGCAAGTAGAGTGTATTTGACTGAAGAGAAACTCCTGTTCTTGTAAGTTTCCTAAGAAAAGTTGAACTAGATATGGCGCATGTGTGTGTTGGAAGCACAGTTCTTTTGTTCTGAGCAAGCTCACTGTTCTGGCCCTGTAGGAACCACAGTAGAGTAGAAGAGTGCTCTTTTCTCAAAAGCAGAGTGTGTTTCTTGTAAGGCGACCTAGTGTTTGTTCCTATTCGCAAACGGAGTTGAATAACATTCAGTTTCTGGTTCTATGAGCAACATATTTTTTTTTTTGTAAGGAAAGTCACTAACGTGTTCAAATTGCAATAAATACAGTGCAAAGAACACTCGCGTCTGTTCCCAGCAAGTAGAGTGTATTGGACTGAAGAAAAGCTACTGTTCTTGTCATTTTGCAAGCAGAATTGAACTAGATATGGCCTGTGTGTGTATGAAGCACATTTCTTTTGTTCTGAACAAGCTAACTGTTCTGGCATTATATGAAACACAGTAGAGTAGAAGAGCACTCTTTTCTCAAAAGCAGAGTTTGTTTCTTGTAAGGCAGGCTAGTGTCTGTTTCCCATTCATAAACGGAGTTGAATCACATGCAGTTTCTGGTACTACAAGCAAGAGTTGTTTTCTGGTAAGAAAAGTCACTATTGTGCTCCCATTGCCATACCCAATGTAAACAGCTCTCGTATCTGATCCCAGAAAATAGAGTGTATCGGACTGAAGAGAAGCTACTGTTCTTGTCAGTTTCCTAAGCAGAGTTGAACGAGATATGGCCCGTGTGTGGGGGAAGCACAGTTCTTTTGTTCTGAGCAAGCTCACTCTTTTGGCACTGTAGAAAACACAGTAGAGTAGAAGAGTGCTCTTTTCTAAAAAGCAGAGTGTGTTTCTTGTAAGGCAATCCTGTGTTTGTTTCCCATTCATGAACGGAGTTGATTCACATGCTATTTATGTTCCTATGAGCAAGATTTGTTTTCTGGAAAGGAAAGTCACTATTGTGCAGCAACTGCTATTCACAGAGCAAATAGCACTCTCGTCTGTTCCCAGAAAGTACATTGTATTGGCCTGAAGAGAAGCTACTGTTCTTGTCAGTTTCATAAGCATAGTTAAACAAGATATGTCCCGTGTATGTAGGAAGCACAGTTCTTTTGTTCTGTGCAAGCTACTATTCTGGCAAAATAGAAAACACAGTAGAATAGAAGAGTGCTCTTTTCTCAAAAGCAATATGTGTTTCTTGTAAGGCAAGGTAGTGTTTTTTTTTCCCATCCATAAACAGAGTTGAATCACATGTAGCTTCTGGTCCTATGAGCAAGAGTTGTTTTCTGGTAAGGAAAGATACTATTTTGCTCCCATTGCCATACACAGTGCACATAGCACTCACGTCTGTTCCCAGCAAGAACAATGTATTGAACTGAAGAGAAGCCAGTTTTCTTGTCAATTTCCTAAGCAGAGTTGAACTAGATATAGCCCATGTGTTAAGTTCACACAGTTAATTTGTTCTGAGAAAGCTCACTCTTTTGGCAATATAGGAAACACAGTAGTGTAGTAGAGTGCCCTTTTCTAAAAAGCAGAGTGTGTTTCTTGTAAGGTGAGCTAGTGTTTGTTTCCCATTTGTAAACGGAGTTGAATCACATTCAGTTTCTGGTCCTATGAGCAAAAGGTTTTTTCTGGTAAGGAAAGTCACTAATGTGCTCCTCTTGCCATACACAGTGCAAATGGCACTTGCGTCTGTTCCCAGCGAGTACAATGTATTGGACTGAAGAGAAGCTACTGTTCTTGTCAGTTTCCTAAGCAGAGTTGAACTAGATATGTCTCCTGTGTGTAGGAAGCACAGTTCTTTTGTTCTGAGCAAGCTCACTGTTCTGGCCCTATAGGAAACACTGTAAAGTAGAAGAGTGCTCTTTTCTCAAAGTCAGAGTGTGTTTCTTGTAAGACGAGTTAGTGTTTGTTTCCCGTTCAAAAATGGAGTTGAATCACATGCAGTTTCTGGTCCTATGAGCAAGATATGTTTTCTGGTAATGAAAGTCACCATTGGGCTCCCCATTACATATACCATGCAAACAGCACTAGCGTCTGTTTCCAGGAAGTACAGTGTATTGGACTGAAGAGAAGCAACTGTTCATGACTGTTTCCTAAGCAGAATTGAACTAGATATGGCCTGTGTGTGTAGGAGGCACAATTCTTTTTTCTGAGCAAGCTCATGGTTCTTGCCCTATAGGAAACGCAGTACAGTAGAAGAGTGCTCTTTTCTCAAAAGCAGAGTGTGTTTCTTGTATGGCGAGCTGGTTTTTGTTTCCAATTCATAAATGAAGTCAAAACACATGCAGTTTCTGGTCATATGAGCAAGAGTTGTATTCTGGTAAGGAAAGTCACTATTGCGCTCCCTTTGCCATACACATTGGAAACAGTTTCACGTTTGTTCCTAGCAATTACAGTGTGTTGGACAGAGGAGAATCTACTGTTCTTGACAGTTTCCTAAGCAGAGTTGAACGAGATATGGCCCGTGTGTGTGGGAAGCACAGTTCTCTTTTTCTGAGCAAGCTCACTCTTTTAGCACTGTAGGAAACCCAGTAGAGTAGAAGAGTGCTCTTTTCTAAAAAGCAGAGTGTGTTTCTTCTAAAGTAAGCTAGTGTTTTCTTCCCATTCATGAATGGAGTTGATTCACATGCTATTTATGTTCCTACGAGCAAGATTTGTTTTCTGGAAAGGAAAGTCACTATTGTGCGGCAATTGCCATTCACAGAGCAAATAGCACTCTCGTCTGTTCCCAGAAAGTACAGTATATTTTCATGAAGAGAATCTACTGTTCTTGTCAGTTTCATAAGCAGAGTTAAACTAGATATGTCCCGTGTGTGTAGGAAGCACAGTTCTTTTGTTCTGTGCAAGCTACTATTCTGGCAAAATAGAAAACACAGTAGAATAGAAGAGTGCTCCTTTCTCAAAAGCAATATGTGTTTCTTGTAAGGCAAGGTAGTATTTTTTTCCCATCCATAAACAGAGTTGAATCACATGTAGCTTCTGGTCCTATGAGCAAGAGTTGTTTTCTGGTAAGGAAAGATACTATTTTGCTCCCATTGCCATACACAGTGCACATAGCACTCACGTCTGTTCCCAGCAAGAACAGTGTATTGAACTGAAGAGAAGCTAGTGTTCTTGTCAATTTCCTAAGCAGAGTTGAACTAGATATGGCCTGTGTGTTTAGGACGCACATTTAATTTGTTCTGAGAAAGCTCACTCTTTTGGCAATATAAGAAACATAGTAGAGTAGAAGAGTGCTTTTTTCTAAAAACCAGAGTGTGTTTCTTGTAAGACGAGCTAGTGTTTGTTTTCCATTTGTAAATGGAGTTGAATCACATGAAGTTTCTGGTCCTAAGAGCAAGAGTGGTTTTCTGGTAAGGAAAGTCACTATTGAGCTCCCATTGCCATACACAGTGCAAATAGCACTCACGTTTGTTCCCAGCAGGTACAGTGTATTGGACTGAAGAGAAGCTACTGTTCTTTTCAGTTTCCTAAGCAGAGTTCAACTAGATATGGTCCGTGTTTGTAGGAAGCACAGTTCTTTTGTTCTGAGCAAGCTAACTGTTCTGGCACTATAGGAAACACATTAGAGTAGAAGAGTGCTCTTTTCTCAAAAGCAGAGTGTGTTTCTTGTTAGGCGAGCTTGTGTTTGTTTCCCTTTCATAAAAGGAGTTGAATCACATGCAGTATCTGGTCCAACGAGCAAGAGTTGTTTTCTGGTAAGTAAAGTCACTATTGCGTTCCCACTGCCACACACAGTGCAAATATCACTCATGTCTGTTCCTAGGAGTACAGTGTATTGGATTGAAGAGAAGCTACTCTTTTTTTCAGTTTCCTAAGCAGAGTTGAACTATATATGGCCCCTGTGTGTAGGAAGCACAGTTCTTTTTTCTGAGCAGGCTGACTATTCTGGCCCTATAGGAAACACAGTAGAGTAGAAGAGTGCTCTTTTCTCAAATGAACAGTGTGTTTCTTATAAGGGAAACTACTGTTTTTTTCTCATTCATAAATGGAGTTGATCACATGCAGTTACTGGGCCTATGAGCAAGAGTTGTTTTCTGGTAAGTAAAGTCACTAATGCGTTCCCATTGACATTCATAGTGCTAATAGCACTTGTGTCTCTTCCCAGCAAGTACAGTGTATTGGACTGAGGAAAAGCTACTGTTCTTGTCAGCTTCCTAAGCAGACTTGAACCAAATATAGCCCCTGTGTGTAGGAAGCCCAGTTCTTTTGTTCTGAACAGGCTCACTGTTCTGGCCCTAAAGGAAACACAGTAGAGTAGAAGAGTGCTCTTTTCTCAAAAGCAGAGTTTGTTTCATGTAAGACGAGGTAGTGTTTATTTCCCATTCATAAACAGAGTTGATTCAGATGCAATTTCTGTTCCTACGAGCAAGAGTTCTTTTCTGGCAAGGTAAGTCACTATTGCGCTCCCATTGCCATACACAGTGCAAATAGCACTCGCGTCTGTTTCCAGCAAGTACAGTGTATTTGATTGAAGAGAAGCAACAGTTCATGTCACTTTTTCAAGCATAGATGAACTAGATATGGCCCGTGTGTATGAAGTACAGTTCTTTTGTTCTGAGCAAACTCACTCTTCTGGCACTACTGGAAATCCAGTAGAATGGAAGAGCGCTTTTTTCTCAAAAGCAGTGTGTGTTTCTTGTATGGCGAGCTAGTGTTTGTTTCCCATTCATAAACAGAGTTTAATCACGTGCAGTTTCTGGTACTATGAATAGGAGTTGTTTTCTGGTAATGTTTGACACTATAGCGTTCTCATTGTTATACACAGTGCAAATAGCACACATGTCTGTTCCCAGCAAGTACAGTGTATTTACTGAAAAGAAGCTACTGTTCTTGTCAGTTTCCTAAGCATAGTTGAACTAGATATGGCTTGTGTGTGTAGGAAGAAGAGTTTTTTTTTTTTTTTTTGTTCTGAGCAAGCTCACTCTTCTGGCCCTATAGTAAACAAAGTAGAGTAGATGAGTGCTCTTATCTCAAAAGCAGAGTGTGTTTCTTGTAAGGCGAGCTAGTGTTTTTTCCCATTCATAAATGGAGTTGAATCACATAAAGTTTCTGGTCCTATGAACTAGAGTTGTTTGCTGTAAAGGAAAGTCCCTAATGCCCTCCCAGTGCCATACACGGTGCAAATAGCACTTGCATCTGAAGAGAAGCTAATGTTCTTATCAGTTTACTAAGCAGAGTTGAACTGGATATTACCAGTGTGTGTATGAAGCACTGTTCTTTTGTTCTGCGCAAGCTCACTCTTCTGGCCCTATAGGAAACAGCATAGAGTAGAAGAGTGCTCTTTTCTCAAAAGCAGAGTGTGTTTCTTTTAAGACGAGCTAGTGTTTTTTCCCATTCATAAACAGTGTTGAATCACATTCAGTTTCTGGTCCTACGAACAAGAGCTGTTTTCTGGTAAGTTAAGTCTCTCCTGTGCTCCCATTGCCATACACAGTGCAAATAGCACTTGCCTCTGTTTCCAACAAGTACAGTGTATTGGACTGAAAAGAAGCTAATGTTTTTATCAGTTTCCAAAGCAGAGTTGAATTAGATATTGCCAGTGTGCATATGAACCACTGTTCTTTTGTTCTGAGCAAGCTCACTCTTCTGGCCCTATAGGGAACAGCATAGAGTAGAAGAGTGTTCTTTTCTCAAAAGCAGAGTGTTTCTTGTAAGGCTAGCTATTGTTTGTTTCCCACTCATAAACGGAGTTGAATCACATGCAGTTTCTGCTCCTACGAACAAAAGATGTTTTCTGGTAAGGAAAGTCACCTCTGTCCTCCCATTGCAATACACAGTGCAAATAGCACTCGCATCTGTTCCCAGCATGAACAGTGTATTGGATTGAAGAAAGCTACAGTTCATGTCAGTTTCCTAAGCAGAGTTGAACACTGATATGGCCCGTGTGTGTAGGAAGCACAGTTCTTTTGTTCTGAGCAAGCTCACTCTTTTGGCCCTATAAGAAACAGCGTAGAGTAGAATAGTGTTCTTTTCTCAAGGGCAGAGTGTGTTTCTTGTAAGGAGAGCTAGTGTTTGTTTCCCATTCATAAATGGAGTTGAATCACATGCAGTTTCTGGTCCTACAAACAAGACTTGTTTTCTGGTAGGTACATCACTATTGTGCTCCCATTGCCATACACAGTGCAAATAGCACTTGCGTCTGAACACACCATGTACAGTGTTTTGGACTGAAGAGAAGCTACAGTTCATGTCAGTGTCCTAAGCATAGTTGAACTAGATATGGCCAGTGTGTAGGAAGCACAGTTCTTTGGTTCTGAGCAAGCACACTCTTCGGGCCTTTAGAAAAACACAATTGAGTAGAAGTGTGCTCTTTTATCAAAAGCAGAGTGTGTTTCTTGTAAGGCTAGCTAGCATTTGTTTCCCATTCATAAACGGTGTTGAATCACATGCAGTTTCTGGTCCTACAAACAAGACTTGTTTTCTGGTAAGGTAAGTCGCTATTATGCCCCCATTGCCATACACATTGCAAATAGCACCCGTGTCTGTTCCCAGCAAGTACAGTGTATTGGACTGAAGAGAAGCTATTTTTCTTTTCAGTTTCCTTAGCAGAGTTGAAATAGATATGGCCTGTATGTGTAGGAAGCACAGTTCTTTTTTTCTGAGCAAGCTCACCCTTCTGGCCCTATTGGAAACACAATAGAGTAGATGAGTGCTCTTTTCTCAATAGCAGAGTCTGTTTCTTGTATGGTGAGCTAGTGTTTTTTCCCATTCATAAACGGAGTTGAATCACATGCAGTTTGTGGTCCTACGAGCAAGAGATGTTTTCTGGTAAGGAAAATCACTAATGCCCTCCCATTGACATACACAGTGCAAATAGCACTTGTGTCTATTCCCAGCAAGTACAGTGTATTGGACTGAAGAGAAGCTAGTATTCTTATCAGTTTCCTAAGCAGAGTTGAACCGGATATTACCAGTGTGTGTATGAAGCACTGTTCTTTTGTTCTGAGCAAGCTCACTCTACTGGCCCTATAGGAAACAGAGTAGAGTAGAAGAGTGCTCTTTTCTCAAAAGCAGAGTGTGTTTCTTTTAAGGCGAGCTAGTGTTTGTTTCCCATTCATAAACGGAGTTGAATCACATGCATTTGCTGGTCCTACGAACAAGAGTTGTTTTCGGGTAAGTTAAGTCACTACTGTGCTCCCATTGCCATACAAAGTGCAAATAGCACTCGCGTCTGTTACCAACAAGTACAGTGTATTGAACTGAAAAGCAGCTACAGTCCATTTCAGTTTCCTAAGCAGAGTTGAACTACATATGGCCAGTGTGTAGGAAGCAACGTTCTTTTGTTCTGAGCAAGCTCACTCTTCTGGCTTTATGGGAAATACAGTTGAGTAGGTGAGTGTTCTTTTCTAAAGAGCAGAGAGTGTTTTTTGTAAGGCGAGCTAGTGTTTATTTCCCATTCATAAACGGAGTTGAATAACATGCAGTTTCTGGTCCTACAAACAAGAGTTTTGTTATGGTAAGGTAATTCACTATAGCGCTCCCTTTGCCATATACAGTGCAATTAGCACACACATCTATTCCCAGCAAGTACAGTGCATTGGAATGAAGAGAACCTAGAGTTCATATCAGTTTCCTAAGCAGAGTTGAAATTGATATGGCCCCTATGTTGGAAGCACAGTTCTTTTGTTCTGAGGAAGCTCACTCTTCTTGCTTATAGGGAAACACAGCTGAGTAGAAGTGTGTTCTTTTCTCAAAAGCAGAGTGTTTCTTGTAAGGCGAACTAGTGTTTGTTTCCCATTCAAAAACGGAGTTGAATCACACACAGTTTCTGGTCCTACAAACTACAGTTATTTTTTGGTAAGGTAAGTCACTGTAGCGATCCCATTGCCATACACAGTGCAAATAGCACTCGCATCTGTTCCCAGCAAGTACAGTGTATTGGACTGAAGAGAAGCTACAGTTCATGACAGTTTCCTAAGCAGAGTTGAACTAGATATGGCCTGTTTGTAGGATACACATTTGAATTGTTCTGAGGAAGCTCACTCTTCTGGCCTTAAGGGAAACACAGTTGATTAGAAGAGTGCTCTTTTCGAAAAGCAGAGTGTGTTTCTTCTAAGGCAAGCTAGTATTTGTTTTCCATTCATAAA
The DNA here is from genome assembly GCF_949786415.1 of Peromyscus eremicus. Classification (NCBI taxonomy): domain Eukaryota; kingdom Metazoa; phylum Chordata; class Mammalia; order Rodentia; family Cricetidae; genus Peromyscus; species Peromyscus eremicus. The sequence continues at coordinate 197,885,233 of NC_081416.1, forward strand.
CAGAGTTGAATCACATGCAGTTTCTGGTCCTACAAACAAGACTTGTTTGCTGGTAAGGAAAGTCACTATTGTGCTCCCATTGCCAAAAAAAGTGCAAATAGCACTCCTGTCTGTTCCCAACAAGTACTGTGTATTGGACTGAATAGAAGACACAATTCATGTCAGTTTCCTAAACAGAGTTGAAGTTGATACGGCCCGAGTGTGTAGGAAGCACAGTTTTTTGTTCTGAGTAAGCTGACTCTTCTGTCTCTACAGGAAACACAGTAGAGTAGAAGAGTGCTCTTTTGAAAAGCAGAATGTATTTCTGGTAGGGCGAGCTAGTGTTTGTTTCCCATTCATAACCAGAGTTGAATCACATGCAGTTGCTGGTCCTGTGAGCAAGACTTGTTTTCTTGTAAGGAAAGTCTCTATTGAGCTCCCATTGCCATACACAGTGCAAATAGGCCACGCGCTTGTTCCCGGAAAGTACAGTGTTTTGGACTGAAGAGAAGCTACAGTTCATGTCAGTTTCTTATGCAGAGTTGAACTAGATATAGCCCGTGTGTGTAGGAAGCACAGTTCTTTGTTCTGTTCAAGCTCACTCTTCTGGCCTTACAGGAAACACAGTTGAGTAGAAGAGTGCTCTTTCTTCAAAAGCAGAGTGTGTTTCTTTTAAGGCAAGCTAGTGTTTGTTTCCCATTCATAAACGGAGTTGAATCACATTAAGTTTCTTGTCCTACGAGCAAGAGTCGTTTTTGGTAAGGAACGTCACTAATTCGCTCCCATTTGCATACACAGTGCAAATAACACTCACGTCTATTCCCAGCAAGTACAGTGTATTAGACTGATGTGAAGCTACTGTTCTTATCAGTTTCCTAAGCAGAGTAGAAATAGATATTGCCTGTGTGTAGGAAGCACAGTTCTTTTTTTCTGAGCAAGCTCACTCTTCTGGCCCTATAAGAAACACAGTAGAGTAGAAGAGTGCACTTTTCTCAAAAGCAGAGTGTGTTTCTTCTAAGGCAATGTAGTGTTGGTTTCCCATTCATAAACGGAGTTGAATCACATGTACTTTCTGGTGCTCCAAACAAGACTTGTTTTCTGGTAAGTAAAGTTACTATTATGCTCTCATTGCCATACACAGTACAAAGAGCACTCACATCTGTTCCCAGCAAGTAAAGTATTTCGGACTGAAGTAAAGCTACTATTCTTGTCAGTTTCCTAAGCAGAGTTGAGCTAGATACTGCCATTGAGTGTATGAAGCACAGTTCTTTTGTTTTGAGGAGGCTCACTCTTCTGGCCCTATAGGAAACACAGTAAAGTACAAGAGTGCTCTTTTATCAAAACCAGAGTGTGTTTCTTGTAAGGCAAGACTGTGTTTGTTTTCCATTCATAAACCGAGTTGAATCACGAGCACTTTCTGGTCCTACAAGCACGAGTTATTTTCTGGTAAGTAAAGTCACTATTGTGCTCCCATTTCCATACACAGTCCAAATAGCACTCACGTCTGTTCACAGCAAATACAGTGTATTGCACTGAAGAAAAGCTACACTTCATGTCAGTTTTCTAAGCAGAGTAGTACTAGATATGGCCCGTGTGTGTAGGAGGCACAATTCTTTTGTTCTGAGCAAGCTCACTCTTCTGGCCCTATAGGAAACACAGTAGAGTAGAAGAGTGCTCTTTTCTCAAAAGCAGACTTTGTTTCTTGTAAGGAGAGCTAGTGTTTGTTTCTCATTCATAAATTGAGTTGAATCAGATGTAGCTTCTGGTCCTACGAGCAAGAGTTGTTTTCTGGTAAGAAGAGTCACTATTGCACTCCCATTGCCATACACAGTGCAAAGAGCAGTCGTGTCTGTCCCAGAAAATACAGTGTATTGAACTGAAGAGAAGCTACTGTTCTTGTCAGTTTCCTAAGCAGAGTTGAACTAGATATGGCCCGTGTGTGTAGGAAGCACAGTTCTTTGGACTGAGCAAGCTCACTGTTCTCGCCCTATAGGAAACACAGTAGCTTAGAAGAGTGCTCTTTTCTCAAAAGCAGAGTGTGTTTCTTGTAAGGTGAGCTAGTGTTTGTTTCTCATTTAAAAACGGAGTTGAATCACATGCAGTTTGTGGTCCTATTTGCAAGAATTGTTTTCTGGTAAGAAGAGTCACTATTGCACTCCCATTGCCATACACAGTGCAAATAGCCTCTGCGTCTGTTCTCAGCAAGTACAGTTTATTGGACTGACAAGAAGCTAATGTTCTTGTTGGTTTCCTAAGCAGAGTTGAACTAGATATGGCCTGTGTGTGTAGGAAGCACAGTTCTTTTGTTCTGAGCAAGTGCACTGTTCTTGCCCTAAAGGAAACACAGTAGAGTAGAAGAGTGCTCTTTTATCAAAAGCAGAGTGTATATCCCGTAAGGGGAGCTAGCATTTGTTTCCAATTCATAAACTGAGTTAAATGACATGCAGTTTCAGGTTCTATGAGCAAGAGTTGTTTTCTAATAAAAAGAGTCACTATTGTGTTCCCATTGCCATACACATTGCAAATAGCACTCGCGTCTCTTCCCAGCAATTACAGTGTAATGGACTAAAGAGAAGCTACTGTCCTTGTCAGTTTTCTAAGCAGAGTTGAACTAGATATGGCCCGTGTGTGTAGGAAGCACAGTTCTTTTGTTCTGAGCAAGCTCAATGTTCTGGCCCTGTAGGAACCACAGTAGAGAAGAAGAGTGCTCTTTTCTCAAATCAGAGTGTGTTTCTTGTAAGTCAAGCTAGTGTTTGTTTCCCATTCATAATCATAGTTGAATCACATGCAGTTTCTGGTCCCGCAAACAAGACTTGTTTTCTGGTAAGGAAAGTCATTATTGTGTTCCCATTGCCGTACAAAGTGCAAATAGCACTCGCGTCTGTTCCTAGCAAGTACAGTGTATTGGACTGAAGAGAAGCTACTATTCTGGTCAGTTTGTTCATCAGAGTTTAACTAGATTTGGCCCTTGAGTGCAGGAAGCGCATTTGTTTTTTCTGAGGAGACTCACTCTTCTGGCACTATATGAATAACAGTAGAGTAGAAGAGTGCTCTTTTCTCAAATCAGAGTTTGTTTCTTGTAAGGCAAGCCTGTGTTTGTTTCCCATTCATCAACAGAGTTGAATCATATGCAGTTTCTGGTCCTACAAACAAGACTTGTTTTCTGGTAAGGAAAGTCACTATTGTGGTCCCATTGCCATACTCAGGGAAAATAGCATTCAAGTCTGTTCCCAGCAAGTACAGTGTATTGGACAGAAGAGAAGCTACTGTTCTTGCCAGTTTGCTAAGCAGAGTTGAACTAGATATGGCCCGTGTGTGTAGGACCCACAGTTCTTTTGTTCCGAGGAGGCTCACTCTTCTGGCTCTATAGGAAACACAGTAGAGTAGAAGAGTGTTCTTTTCTCAAAAGCAGAGTGTGTTTCTTGTAAGGCAATCCTGTGTTTGTTTTCCTTTCATAAACCGAGGTGAATCCCATGCAGTTTGTGGTCCTATGAGCAAGAGTTGTTTTCTGGTAACTAAAGTCACTATTGCGCTCCCATTGTGAAATGCATTTCAATTAGCATTGCTGTCTGTTCCCAGCAAGTGCAGTGTATTGGACTGAAGAGAAGCTACTGTTCTTGTCATTTTCCTAAGCAGAGTTGAACAAGATATGGCCTGAGCATGTAGGAAGCACAGTTCTATTTTCTGAGCAAGCTCACTGTTCTGGCTCTTAAGGAAACACAGTATAGTAGAAGAGTGCTCTTTTCTCAAAAGCAGAGTGTGTTTCTTGTAAGACAAGCTAGTGTTTGTTTCCCATTCATTAATGGAGTTGAATCACATGCAATGTCTGGTCCTACGAGAGAATTGTTTTCTGCTAAGGAATGACACTATTGTGCTCCCATAGCCATACACAGTACAAATTGCACTTGTGTCTGTTCCCAGCAAGTGCAGTGTATTGGACTGAAGAGAAGCTACTGTTCTTGTCAGTTTGTTCATCACAGTTGAATTAGATATGGTCCTTGAGTGTAGGAAGCACAATTGTTTTGTACTGAGGAGACTCACTCTTCTGGCCCTATAGGAATAACAGTAGAGAAGAAGAGTGCTCTTTTGTCAAATCAGAGTGTGTTTCTTGTAAGGCAAGCCTGTGTTTGTTTTCCATTCATCAATGGATTTGAATCACATTCAGTTTCTTGTCCTATGAGCAAGAGTCGTTTTTTGGTAAGGAAAGTCACTATTGTTCTCCAATTGCCATACTCAGGGCAAATAGCACTCGTGTCTGTTCCCAGCAAGGACATTGTATTGGACAGAAGAGAAGCTACTGTTTTGCCAATTTCCTAAGCAGAGTTGAACAAATGAGGCCCGTGTGTGTATGATGCACAGTTCTTTTTTTCTGAGGAGGCACACTCTTCTGGTTCTATAGGAAACACAGTAGAGTAGAAGAGTGCACTTTTCTCAAAAGCAAAGTGTGTTTCTTGTAAGACGAGCTAGTGTTTGTTTCCAAGTCATAAATGGAGTTGAATCACATGAAGTTTCTTGTCCTACGAGCAAGAATTGTTTTCTGGTAAGATAGTCACTAATTCACTCCCTTTGACATACACAGTGCAAATAGCACTTGCGTCTGTTCCCAGGAAGTACAGTGTATTGGACTGAAGAGAAGGTACTGTTCTTGTCAGTTTCCTAAGCAGAGATGAACTAGATATGGCCTGTGTGTGTAGGAAGCACAGTTCTTTTGTTCTGAGCAAGCTCACTCTTCTGGCCCTATAGGAAATACAGTAGCATAGAATAGTGCTATTTCTCAAAAGCAGAGTGTGTTTCTTCTAAGACGAGGTAGTGTTTGTTTCCCATTCTTAAAAGGAGCTGAATCACATGCAGTTTCTTGTCCTATGAGCAAGAGTTTTTTTTCTGGTAAGGAAAGTCACTATTGTGCTCCCTTTGCCATACACAGTGCAAATAGCACTCACGTCTGTTCCCAGCAAGTACAGTGTATTGGACTGAAGAGAAGCTGCAGTCCAAGTCAGTTTCCTATGCAGAGTTGAACTAGATATGGCCTGTGTGTTTAGGAAGCACAGTTCTTTTGTTCAGAGCAAGCTAGTGTTCTGGCCCAATAGAATCTCATTAGAGAAGAAGAGTGCTCTTTTTTCAAAAGCAGAGTGTATTTCCTGTAAGGTGAGCTAGTGTTTGTTTCCCATTCATAAATGGAGTTGAATGTCATGCATTTTCTGTTCCTATGAGCAAGAGTTGTTTTCTAGCACGGAAAGTCACTATTGCGCTCCCCTTGCCATACACAGTACTAATAGCACTCATGTCTGTTCCCAGCAAGTACAGAGTAATAGACTGAAGAGAAGCTACTGTCCTTTTCAGTTTTCTAAGCAGAGTTGAACTAGATATTACCTATGTGTGGGAAGCACAGTTCTTTTGCTCTGAGCAAGCTCACTGTTCTGGCCCTATAGGAAACTCAGTAGAGTAGAAGAGTGCTCTTTTTTCAAAAGCAGAGTGTGTTTCTTGTAAGGCGAGCTAGTGTTTGTTTCCCATTCATAAATGGAGTGGAATGAAATGCAGTTTCTGTCCTATGAGAAATACTTGTTTCTGGTAGGGAAAGTCACTATTGCGCTCTCTTTGACATACACAGTACAAATAGCACTCGCATATGTTCCCAGCAAGTAGAGTGTATTGGACTGAAGAGAAGCTACTGTTCTTTTCAGTTTCCTAAGCAGAGTTGAACTAGATATGGCCCGTGTGTGTAGGAAGTACAGTTCTTTTGTTCTGAGCAAGCTCACTCTAATGGCCCTATAGAAAACTCAGTAGATTAGAAGGGTGCTCTTTTCTCAAAAGGAGAGTGTGTTTCTTGTAAGGCAGGCTAGTGTTTGTTTCCCATTCTTAGACGGAGTTGAATCACATGCAGTTTCTGGTCTTATGAGCAAGAGTTGTTTTCTTGTAAGAAAAGTCTCTATTCTACTCCCATTGCAATACACAGTGCAAATAGCTCATGCGTTTGTTCCCAGAAAGTACAGTGTATTGGACTGAAGAGAAGGTACAGTTCATGTCAGTTTCCTATGCAGAGTTGAACTAGATATAGCCCGTGTGTGTAGGAAGCACAGTTCTTTTGTTATGAGCAAGCTCACTCTTCTGGACTTGAGGGAAACACAGTTGAGTAGAAGAGTGCTCTTTCTTCAAAAGCAGAGTGTGTTTCTTGTAAGGCAAGCTAGTATTTGTTTCCCATTCATAAATGGAGTTGAATCACATTCAGTTTCTTGTCCAATGAGCAAGAGTCGTTTTTTGGTAAGGAACATCACTAATTCACTCCCACTGCCATACACAGTGCAAATAGTACTCACGTCTATTCCCAGCAAGTACAGTGTATTAGACTGATGTGAAGCTACTGTTCTTGTGAGTTTCCTAAGCAGAGCAGAACTCAATTTTGCACATGTTAGGAAGCACAGTTCCTTTTTTTCTGAGCAAGCTCACTCTTCTTGCCCTATAGGAAACACAGTAGAGTAGAAGAGTGCACTTTTCTCAAAAGCAGAGTGTGTTCTTCTAGGCGATGTAGTGTTCTCATTGATAAATGGAGTTGAATCACATGCAGTTTCTAGTGCTCCAAATAAGACTTGTTTTTTAATAAGTTAAGTCACTATTATGCTCCCATTGCCATGCACAGTACAAAGAGCACTCACGTCTGTTCCAGGCAAGTACAGTGTATTGGACTGAAGCGAAGCTACTATTCCTGTCAGTTTCCTAAGCAGAGTTGAACTGAATAAGGCCCGTGTGTGTAGTAAGCACAGTTCTTTTTTTGTGAGCAAGCTCACTCTTCTGTCCCAAAAGGAAACACAATAGAGTAGGAGAGTGCTATTTTCTCAAAAGCAGAGTGTGTTTCTTGTTAGGTGAGCTAGTGTTTGTTTCCCATTCATAAACGGAGTTGAATCACATGAAGTTTCTGGTCCTATGGGCTAAGAGGTGTTTTCTGGTAACAAAAGTCACTATTTTGCTTCCCTTGCCATACACAGTGCAAACAGCACTCGCGTCTGATTCCAGCAATTACACTGTATAGGTCTGAAGAGAAGCTACTGTTTTTGGCAGTTTCCTAAGCAGAGTTGAACTGAATAAGGCCCGTGTGTGTAGTAAACACAGTTCTTTTTTTGTGAGAAGGTCACTCTTCTGGCACAAAAGGAAACACAATAGAGTAGAAGAGTGCTCTTTTCTCAAAAGCAGAGTGTGTTTCTTGTAAGGCGAGCTAGTGTTTGTTTCCCATTCATAAATGAAGTTGAATCACATGAAGTTTCTCGTCCTATGGGCAAGAGGTGTTTTCTGGTAACGAAAGTCACTATTTCGCTTCCCTTGCCATACACAGATGCAAATAGCACTTGCGTCTGTTTCCAGCAATTACACTGTATAGGACTGAAGAGAAGCTACTGTTCTTGTCAGTTTCCTAAGCAGAGTTGAACTAGATATGGCCCGTGTGTGTAGGAAGCACAGTTCTTTGGACTGAGCAAGCTCACTGTTCTCGCCCTATAGGAAACACAGTAGCTTAGAAGAGTGCTCTTTTCTCAAAAGCAGAGTGTGTTTCTTGTAAGGTGAGCTAGTGTTTGTTTCTCATTTAAAAACGGAGTTGAATCACATGCAGTTTGTGGTCCTATTTGCAAGAATTGTTTTCTGGTAAGAAGAGTCACTATTGCACTCCCATTGCCATACACAGTGCAAATAGCCCCTGCGTCTGTTCTCAGCAAGTACAGTTTATTGGACTGACAAGAAGCTAATGTTCTTGTCGGTTTCCTAAGCAGAGTTGAACTAGATATGGCCTGTGTGTGTAGGAAGCACAGTTCTTTTGTTCTGAGCAAGTGCACTTTTCTGGCCCTATAGGAAACACAGTAGAGTAGAATAGTGCTCTTTTCTCAAAAGCAGAGTGTGTTTCTCGTAAGGCGAGCTAGTGATTGTTTCCCATTCATAAATGGAGTTGAATCACATGCAGTTTCTGGTCCTATGAGCAAGAGTTGTTTTCTGGTAAGAAGAGACACTTTTGTGCTCCCATTGCCATACACAGTGCAAATAGCACTCGTATCTGTTCCCTGCAAATACAGTGCATTGGAATGAAGAAAAGCCAGTGTTCTTGTCCGTTTCCTAAGCAGAGTTGAACTAGATATGGCCCGTGTGTGTGGGAAGCACAGTTCTTTTGTTCTGAGCAAGCTCACTGTCCTGGCCCTGAAGGAAACACAGTAGAGTAGAAGAATGCTCTTTCTCAAAATTCAGAGTGTGTTTCTTGTAAGGCAAGCTAGTGTTTGTTTCCCATTCACAAATGGAGTTGAATCACGTGCAGTTTCTGGCCCTAGGAGCACGAGTTGTTTTCTGGTAAGAAGAGTCACTATTGCGCTCCCATTGTCATACACAGTACAAATAGCACTTGCGTCTGTTCCCCGCAAGTACAGTGTACTGGGCTGAAGAAAAGATATTGATCTTGTCAATTTCCTAAGCAGTGTTGAACTAGATATGCCCCGTGTGTGTAGGAAGCCAAGTTCTTTTGTTCTGAGCAAGCTCACTGTTCTGGCCCATTAGGAAATACAGTAGAGCAGAAGAGTGCTCTTTCCTCAAAAGCAGAGTGTGTTTCTTGTAAGGCGAGCTAGTGTTTGTATTTCATTCAAAAAGGAGTTGAATCACATGCAGTTTCTGGTCCTAGGAGCAAGAGTTTTTTTCTGGTAATTAGAGTCACTATTGAGCTCCCATGGCCATACACAGTACAAATAGCACTCGTGTTGGTCCCAGCAAATACAGTGTATTGAACTGAAGACAAGCTACTGTTCTTGTTAGTTTCCTAAGGAGAATTGAACTAGATATGGCCCGTGTGTGTAGGAAGCACAGATCTTTTGTTCGGAGCAAGCTCACTGTTCTGGCCCTATAGGAAATAGAGTAGAGTAGAAGTGTGCTCTTTTCTCAAAAGCAGAGTGTGTTTCTTGTAAGGCAAGCTAGTATTTGTTTCCCATTCATAAATTGAGTTGAATCACATGCAGTTTCTGGTGCTATGAGCAAGAGTTGTTTTCTGGTAATAACAGTTACTATTGTGCTCCCTTTGCCAAATGCAGTGCAAATAACACTCGCGTCTGTTCCTAGCAAGTACAATGTATTGGACTAGAGAGAAGCTACTGGTCTTGTCAGTTTCCTAGGCAGAGTTGAACTAGATATGGCCCTTTTGTGGGAAGCACAGTTCTGTTATTCTGATCAAGTTCACTGTTCTGGCCTTACAGGAAACACAGTAGAGTAGAAGAGTGCTCTTTTCTCAAAAGCAGAGTGTGTTTCTTGTAAGGTAAGCTAGCGTTTGTTTCCAATTCATAAATGGAGTTGAATCACATGCAGTTTCTTGTCCTACTAGCAAGATTGTTTACTGGTAGGAAGAGTCACTATTGTGCTCCCATTGTCATACACAGTGCAAATAGCACTGGCCTCTGTTCGAATTGAGTACATTGTACTGGACTGAAGAGAAGCTACTGTTCTTGTCAGTTTCCTAAGCAGAGTTGAACTATATGTCCCGTGTGTGTAAAAAGCACAGTTCTTTTGTTCTGAGCAAGCTCACTCTTCTGGCCCTATAGGAAACACAGCAGAGTAGAAGAGTACTCTTTTTTACAGCAGAGTGATTTTCCTATAAGGCGAGCTAGTGTTTGCTTCTCATTCATAAATGGAGTTGAATCACATGCAATTTCTGGTCCTACCAGCAAGAGTTGTTTTCTGGCAAGAAGAGTCACTATTGGACTCCCATTGCCATACACAGTGCAAATAGCCCCTGTGTCTCTTCCAGGAAGTACAGTTTATTGAACTGAAGAGAAGCTACTGTTCTTGTAAGTTTCCTAAGCAGAGTTGAACTAGATATGGCCCGTATGTGTAGGAAGCACAGTTCTTTTGTTCTGACCAAGTTCACTGTTTTCCACCTATAGAAAACACAGGAGAGTAGAAGATTGCTCTTTTCTCAAAAGCACAGGGTCTTTCTTGAAAGACAAGCTAGTGTTTGTTTCCCATTCAAAAATGGAGTTGAATCACATGCAGTATCTGGTCTTTTGAGCAAGACTTGTTTTCTGGTAAGAAGAGTCACTCTTGTGCTCCCATTGCCATACACAGTGCAAATAGCACTTGTGTCTATAACCAGCAAGTACAGTGTATTGGACTGAAGAGAAGCTACTCTTCTTGTCAGTTTCCTAAGCACAGTTGAACTAGATATGGCCCTTGTGTGGGAAGCACAGTTCTTTTGTTCTGAGCAAGTTCACTGTTCTGGCCCTACAGGAAACATAGTAGAGTAGATGAGTACTCTTTTTGGAGAGCAGAGTGTTTTTCCCATAAGGCGAGCTAGTGTTCAATTCCCATACATAAATGGAATTGAATCACATGCAGTATCTGGTCCTACAAGCAAGAGATGTTTTCTGGTAAAAAGAGTCACTCTTGCACTCCGATTGCCATTCACAGTCAAAATAGCCCCTGCATCTGTTCCCAGCAAGTACATTGTATTGGACTGAAGAGAAGCTACTGTTCCTGTAAATTTCCTAAGCAAAGTTGAACTAGTTATGGCCCGGGTGTGTAGGAAGCACAGTTTTTTTGTTCTGAGCAAGTGCACTGTTCTGGCCCTATAGGAAACACAGTAGAGTAGAAGAGTGCTCTTTTCTCAAAAGCAGAGTGTGTTAATTGTAAGGCGAGCTAGCGTTTGTTTCCAATACATAAATGGAGTTGAATTACATGCAGTTTCTGGTCCTATGAGCAAGAGTTGTTTTCTGGTAAGAAGAGTTACTACTGTACTCCCATTGCCCTTCACAGTGCAAATAGCCCCTGCGTCTGTTCCCAGCAAGTATATTGTATTGGACTGAAGAGAAGCTACTGTTCTTGTAAACTTCTAAAGCAAAGTTGAACTAGATATGGCCCGTGTGTGTAGGAAGCACAGTTTTTTTGTTCTGAGCAAGTGCACTGTTCTGGCCTTATAGGAAACACAGTAGAGTAGAAGAGTGCTCTTTTCTCAAAAGCAGAGTGTATTTCTTGTAAGGGGAGCTAGGGTTTGTTTCCAATTCATAAATGGTGTTAAATCACATGCAGTTTCTGTTTCTATGAGCAAGAGTTTTTTTCTAGGCAGAAGAGTCACTATTGTGTTCCCATTGCCATACACAGTGCAAATCGCACTTGCGTCTGTTCCCAGCAATTACAGTGTATAGGAATGAAGAGAAGCTACTGTTCTTGTCAGTTTCCTAAGCAGAGTTGAACTAGATATGGCTCGTGTGTGTAGGAAGCACAGTTCTTTTGTTCTCAGCAAGCTCAATGCTCTGGCCCTATAGCAAAGACAGTAGAGTAGAAGAGTGCTCTTTTCTCAAAGCAGAATGTGTTAGTATAAGGTGAGCTAGTGTTTGTTTCCCATTCAAAAACAGAGTTCAATCACATGCAGTTTCTGGTCCTATGTGCAAGAGTTGTTTTCAGGTGAGAAGAGTCAATATTGTGTTCCCATTGCCATACACAATGCAAATAGCACTCTTGTGTGTTCCCAGCAAGTACAGTGTATTGGACTGAAGAGAAGCTACTGTTCTTGTCAGTTTCCTAAGCAGAGTTGAACTAGATATGGCCTGTGTGTGTAGAAAGCACAGTTCATTTGTTCTGAGCAAGCTCACTGTTCTGGCACTATAAGAAACACAGTAGAGTAGAAAAATGCTCTTTTCTCAAGAACAGACTGTGTTTCTTGTACGACAAGCTAGTGTTTGTTTCCGATTCATAAATAGAGTTGAATTACATGCAGTTTTTGGTCCTATGAGGAAGAGTTATTTTCTGGTAAGAAGAGTCTTTATTGCACTCCCATTGCCATATACAGTGCAAATAGCACTTGCGTCTGTTCCTAGCAATTACAGTGTATTGGACTGAAGAGAAGCTGCTGTTCTTGTCAGTTTCCTAAGCAGAGTTGAACTAGATATGGCCCGTGTGTGTAGGAAGCACAGTTCATTTGTTCTGTGCAAACTCACTGTTCTGTCCTGTAGTAAACAGAGTAGAGTAGAAGAATGCTCTTTTCCAAAAGGAGAGAGTGTTTCTTTTAGGGCAAGCTAGTGTTTATTTCACATTCATAAAGGGAGTTGAATAATATGCAATTTCTGGTCCTACGATCAAGAGTTTTTTTCTGGTAAGAAGAGTTACTATTGCGCTCCCATTGCCATACACCATGCAAATAGCACTGGCATCTGTTTCTAGCAAGTACAGTGTATTTGACTGAAGAGAAGCTACTGCTCTTGTCAGTTTCTTAAGCAGAGTTGAACTAGATATGGCCCGTGTGTAGGAAGCACAGTTCTTTTGTTCTGTGCAAGCTCACTGTAATGTCTTTTAGAAACAGAGTAGAGAAGAAGAATGCTCTTTTCCAAAAGCAGAGTGTGTTTCATGTAAGGTGAGCTAGTGTTTGTTTCCCATTCAATAACGCAGTTGAATCATATGCAATTTCTGGTCCTACAATCTAGAGTTTCTTTTTGTTAAGAGGAGTCACTATTGTACTCCCATTGCCATACACAGTGCAAAGAGCACTCGCGTCTGTTCCCAGCAAGTACAGTGTATTGGAGTGAAGAGAAGCTACTGTTATTGTCAGTCTCCTAAGCAGAGTTCAACTAGATATGGCCTGTGTGTGTAGGAAGCACAGTTCTTTTGTTCTGAGCAAGCTCACTGTTCTGGCCCTATAGGAAACACAGGAGAGTAGAAGAGTGCTCTTTTCTCAAAAGCAGATTGTGTTTCTTGTAAGGCAACCTAGTGTTTGTTTCCGATTCAAAAAGGAGTTGAATCACATGCAGTTTCTGGTCCTATGAGCAAGAGTTGTTCTCTTGTAAGAAGAGTCACTATTGAGCTCCCATGGCCATACACAGTGCAAATAGCACTCGTGTTGGTCCCAGCAAGTACAGAGTATTGGACTGAAGAGAAGCTTCTGATCTTGTTAGTTTCCTAAGGAGAATTGAACTAGATATGGACCGTGTGTGTTGGAAGCACAGTTCTTTTCTTCTGAGCAAGCTCACTGTTCTGGCCCTATAGGAAAGACAGTAGAGTAGAAGAATGCTCTTTTCTCAAGAGCAGAGTGTGTTTCTTGTACGACGAGCTAGCTTTTGTTGCTGATTCATAAATGGAGTTGAATCACATGCAGTTTCTGGTCCTATGAGCAAGAGTTATTTTGTGGTAAGAAGAGTCACTATTGTACTCCCATTGCCATTCACAGTTCAAATAGCCCCTGCGTCTGTTCCCAGCAAGCACATTGTATTGGACTGAAGAGAAGCTACTGATCTTGTAAATTTCCTTAGCAAAGTTGAACTAGATATGGCCCGTTTTTGTAGGAAGCTCAGATTTTTTGTTCTGAGCAAGCACACTGTTCTGGCCCTATAGAAAACACAGTAGCATAGAACAGTGCTCTTTTCTCAAAATCAGACTGTGTTTCTTGTAAGGCGAGCTAGCATTTGCTTCCGATTCATAAATGGAGTTGAATCACATGCAGTTTCTGGTCCAATGAGCAAGAGTTATTTTCTGGTAATAACAGTCACTATTGTGCTACCATTGCCATACACAGTGCAAATAGCACTCGCGTCTGTTCCCACCAAGTCCAGAGTATTGGACTGAACAGAAGCTACTGTTCTTTTCAGTTACATAAGCAGGGTTGAACTAGATATGACCCGTGGGTGTAGGAATCACCGATCTTTTGTTCTGAGCAATCTCATTGTTCTGGTCCTATAGGATACACAATAGAGTAAAAGATTGCTCTTTTCTCAAGAGCAGAGTGTGTTTCTTGTAAGGAGAGCTAGTGTTTGTTTCCCATTCATAAATGGAGTTGAATCACATGCAGTTTCTGGTCCCAGGAGCAAAATTGTTTTATGTTAAGAAGAGTCACTATTGTGCTCCCATTGCTATACACAGTACAAAAAAACACTTGCGTCTCTTCCCAGCAAGTACACTGCATTGGAGTGAAGAGAAGCTACTGTTCTTGTCAATCTCCTAAGCATAGTTGAACTAGATATGGGTCGTGTGTGTTCGAAGCAGAGTTCTTTTGTTCTGAGCAAGCTCACTGTTCGGGCCCTGTAGGAAACACAGTAGAGTAGAAGAGTGCTCTTTTCTCAATTCAGAGTGTGTTTCTTGTAAGGCAAACTAGTGTTTGTTTCCCATTCATGAATGGAGTTGAATCACATGCAGTTTCTGGTCCTATGAGCAAGAGTTGTTTGCTTTTAAGAAGCGTCACTACTGTGTTCCCATTGCCATACACAGTGCAAATAGCATTTGCGTCTGTTCCCAGCAAGTACAGTGTATTGGACTGAAGAGAAGCTACAGTTCTTGTAAATTTCCTAAGCAAAGTTGAACTAGATATGACCCGTGTGTGTAGGAAGCACAGTTCTTTTGTTCTGAGCAAGTGCACTGTTCTGGCCCTATAGGAAACACAGAAGAGTAGATGAGTGCTCTTATATCAAAAGCAGAATGTATTTCTTGTAAGGGGAGCTAGGGTTTGTTTCTGATTCATAAATGGAGTTGAATCACATGCAGTTTCTGGTTCTATGAGCAAGAGTTGTTTTCTAGGAAGAAGAGTCACTATTGTGTTCACATTGCCATACACAGTGCAAATAGCACTCGCGTCTGTTCCCAGCAATTACAGTGTATTGGACTGAAGAGAAGCTACTGTTCTTGTCAGTTTCCTAAGCAGAGTTGAACTAGATATGGCCAGTGAGTGTAGGAAACACAGTTCTTTTTTTCTGAGCAAGCTCAATGTTCTGGCCCTATAGGAAACACAGTAGGGTAGAAGAGTGCTTTTTTCTCAAGAGCAGAGTGTGTTATTATAAAGTGAGCTAGTGTTTTTTGGCATTCATAAATGGTGTTGAATCACACGCAGTTTCTGGTCCTATGAGCAAGAGTTGTTTTCTGATAAGAAGAGTCACTTTTGTGCTCCCATTGCCATACACAGTGCAATTAGTGCTCGCGTCTGTTAACAGCAAGTACACTGTATTCGACTGAAGAGAAGCTACTGTTCTTGTCTATTTCCTAAGCAGAGTTGAACTAGATATGGCCCGTGATTATAGGAAGCACAGATCATTTTTTCTGAGCAAGCTCACTGTTCTGGCCCTATAGGAAACACAGTAGTGTAGAAGAGTGCTGTTTTCTCAGAGCAGAGTGTTTTTCCCATAAGGCGAGCTAGTGTTTGTTTCCCATTCATAAATGGAATTGAATCACATTCAGTTTCTGGTCCTATGAGAAAGTGTTATTTTCTGGTAAGAAGAGTCATTATTGCCCTCCCATTGCCATACACACTGCAAATAGCACTTGCGTCTGTTCCCAGCAAGTACAGTTTATTGGACTGAAGAGAAGCTACTGTTCTTGTCAGTTTTCTAGGGAGTGTTGAACTAGAAATGGCCTGTGTGTGTAGGAAGCACAGTTCTTTTGTTCTGAGCAAGCTCACTGTTCTGGCCCTATAGGAAACACAGAAGAATAGAAGAGTGGTCTATAATCAAGAGCAGAGTGTGTTTCTTGTAAGGCGAGCTAGTATTTGTTTCCCATTCATAAATGCAGTTGAATCACGTGCACTTTCTGGTCCTATGAGTAAGACTAATTTTCTAGTAAGAAGAGTCACTATTTTGCTCCCTTTGCCATACATAGTGCAAATAGCACTCGAGTCTGTTCCCAGCAAGTACAGTGTATTTGACTTAAGAGAAGCTGCTGTTCTTGTCAGTTTCCTAAGCAGAGTTGAACTAGATATGGCCCGTGTATAGGAAGCACAGTTCTTTTGTTCTGTGCAAGCTCACTGTTCTGTATTTTGGAAACAGAGTAGAGAAGAAGAATGCTCTTTTCCAAAAGCAGAGCATGTTTCATGTAAGGCGAGTTAGTGTTTGTTTCCCATTCATAAACGCAGTTGAATCATATGCAATTTCTGGTCCTACGACCTAGAGTTTTTTTCTGGTAAGAAGAGTCACTATTGCGCTCCCATTGCCATACACTGTGCAAATAGCACTCGCTTCTGTTCCCATCAAGTACATTGTATTGGACTGAAGAGAAGCTACTGTTCTTGTCAGTTTACTAAGCAGAGTTGAACTATATATGTCTGGTGTGTGTAGAAAGAACAGTTCTTTTGTTCTGAGCAAGCTCACTGTTCTAGCCCTATAAGAAACACAGTAGAGTAGAAGAGAGCTCTTTTCTCTGAGCAGAGTGTTTTTCCCATAAGGCGAGCTAGTGTTCGTTTCCCATTCATAAATGGAGTTGAATCACATGCAGTTTCTGGTCCTATGAGCAAGAGTTGTTTTCTGGTTAGAAGAGTCACTATTGCACTCCCACTGCCATTCACAGTGCAAATAGCCCCAGCGTCTCTTCCCAGCAAGTACATTGTATTGGACTGAAGAGAAGCTACAGTTCTTGTAAATTTCCTAAGCAAAGTTGAACTAGATATGGCCCGTGTGTGTAGGAAGCACAGTTTTTTTGTTCTGAGCAAGTGCACTGTTCTGGCCCTGTAGGAAACACAGAAGAGTAGATGAGTGCTCTTTTATCAAAAGCAGAATGTATTTCTTGTAAGGGGAGCTAGGGTTTGTTTCCGATTCGTAAATGGAGTTGAATCACATGCAGTTTCTGGTTCTATGAGCAAGAGTTGGTTTCCAGGAAGAAGAGTCACTATTGTGTTCACATTGCCATACACAGTTCAAATAGCACTCGCGTCTGTTCCCAGCAATTACAGTGTATTGGACTGAAGAGAACCTACTGTCTTGTCAGTTTCCTAAGCAGAGTTGAACTAGATATGCCCTGTGTGTGTACGAAGCACAGTTCTTTTTTTCTGAGCAAGCTCAATATTCTGGCCCTATAGGAAACACAGTAGGGTAGAAGAGTGCTTTTTTCTCAAGAGCAGAGTGTGTTATTATAAGGTGAGCTAGTGTTTGTTTGGCATTCATAAATGGTGGTGAATCACATGCAGTTTCTGGTCCTATGAGCAAGAGTTGTTTTCTGATAAGAAGAGTCACTTTTGTGCTCCCATTGCCATACACAGTGCAATTAGTGCTCACGTCTGTTAACAGCAAGTACAGTTTACTGGACTGAAGAGAAGCTACTGTTCTTGTCAGTTTTCTAGGGAGTGTTGAACTAGATATGGCGTGTGTGTGTAGGAAGCACAGTTCTTTTGTTCTGAGCAGGGTCACTGTTCTGGCCCTATAGGAAACACAGAAGAATAGAAGAGTGGTCTTTAATCAAGAACAGAGTGTGTTTCTTGTAAGGCAAGCTAGTATTTGTTTCCCATTCATAAATGCAGTTGAATCACGTGCACTTTCTGGTCCTATGAGTAAGAGTAATTTTCTAGTAAGAAGAGTCACTATTGTGCTAACTTTGCCATACACAGTGCAAATAGCACTCGTGTCTGTTCCCAGTAAATACAGTGTATTTGACTTAAGAGAAGCTGCTGTTCTTTTCAGTTTCCTAAGCAGAGTTGAACTAGATATGGCCTGTGTGTAGGAAGCACAGTTCTTTTGTTCTGTGCAAGCTCACTGTTCTGTCTTTTTTTAAAACAGAGTAGAGAAGAAGAATGCTCTTTTCCAAAAGCAGAGTGTGTTTCATGTAAGGCGAGCTAGTGTTTGTTTCCCATTCATAAACAGAGTTAAATCATATGCAATTTCTGGTCCTACGATCTAGAGTTTTTTTTCTGTTAAGAGGAGTCACTATTGCGCTCCCATTGCCATACACAGTGCAAAGAGCACTCGCGTCTGTTCCCAGCAAGTACAGTGTATTGCAGTGAAGAGAAGCTACTGTTCTTGTCAGTCTCCTAAGCAGAGTTGAACTAGATATGGCTGGTATATGTAGGAAGCTCAGTTCCTTTGTTCTGAGCAAGCTCACTGTTCTGGCCCGATATGAAACACAGTAGAACAGAAGAGTGCTCTTTTCTCAAAAGCAGAGTGTGTTTCTTGTAAGGCAAGCTAGTGTTTGTTTCCCATTCAAAAAGGAGTTGAATCACACGCAGTTTCTGGTCCTAAGAGGAAGAGTTGTTTTCTGGTAAGAAGAGTCAATATTGAGCTCCCATGGCCATACACAGTACAAATATCACTCGTGTTGGTCCCAGCAAGTACAGTGAATTGGACTGAAGAGAAGCTACTGATCTTGTTAGTTTCCTAAGGAAAATTGAACTAGATATGGCTCGTGTATGTAGGAAGCATAGTTCTTTTGTTCTGAGCAAGCTCACTGTTCTGGCCCTATAGGAAACACAGAAGAGTAGATGAGTGCTCTTATATCAATAGCAGAATGTATTTCTTGTAAGGGGAGCAAGGATTTGTTTCCGATTCATAAATAGAGTTGAATCACATGCAGTTACTGGTTCTATGAGCAAGAGTTGTTTTCTAGGAAGAAGAGTCACTATTGTGTTCACATTGCCATACACAGTGCAAATAGCACTCGCGTCTGTTCCCAGCAATTACAGTGTATTGGACTGAAGAGAAGCTACTGTTCTTGTCAGTTTCCAAAGAAGAGTTGAACTAGAAATGGCCTGTGTGTGTAGGAAGCACAGTTCTTTTTTTCTGAGCAAGCTCAATGTTCTGGCCCTATAGGAAACACAGTAGAGTAGAAGAGTGCTCTTTTCTCAAAAGCAGACTGTGTTTATTGTAAGGCTAGCTGGTGTTTGCTTCCCATTCATAAATTGAGTTGAATCACATGAAGTTTCTTGTCCTATGAGCAGGAGTTGTTTTCTGGAAAGAAGAGTCACTATTGCACTCCCATTGCCATTCAAAGTGCAAAGAGCACTCGCGTCTGTCCCAGAAAGTACATTGTATTGGGCTGAAGAGAAGCTACTGTTCTTGTCAGTTTCCCAAGCATAGTTGAACTAGATATGGCCCGTGTGTGTAGGAAGCACAGTTCTTTGGTCTGAGCAAGCTCACTGTTATGGCCCTATAGGATACAGAGTAGTGTAGAAGAGTGCTCTTTTCTCAAAAGCAGAGTGTGTTTTTTATAAGGTGAGTTAGTATTTGTTTCACAATAAAAAACGGAGGTGCAGTTTGTGGTCCTACTTGCAAGAGTTGTTTTCTGGTACGAAGAGTCACTATTGCACTCCCATTGCCATACACAGTGCAAATAGCCCCTGCGTCTGTTCCCAGCAAGTACAGTTTATTGGACTGACGAGAAGCTACTGTTCTTGTCAGTTTCCTAAGCAGAGTTGAACTAGTTATGCCTTGTGTGTGTAGGAAGCACAGTTTTTTGTTCTGAGCAAGCGCACTGTTCTGGCCCTATAGGAATCACAGTGGAGTAGAAGAGTGCTCATTTATCAAAAGCAGAGTGTATTTCTTGTAAGGGGAGCTAGTGTTTGTTTCCAATTCATAAATTGAGTTGAATGACATGCAGTTTCAGGTTCTATGAGCAAGAGTTGTTTTCTAAGAAGAAGAGTCACTATTGTGTTCCCATTGCCATATACATTGCAAATATCTCTCGCTTCTGTTCCCAGCAATTACAGTGTATTGGACTGAAGAGAAGCTACTGTTCTTGTCAGTTACCTAAGCAGAGCTGAACTAGATATGGCCCGTGTGTTTAGAAAGCACAGTTCTTTTGTTCTGAGCAAGTTCACTGTTCTGGCACTATAGAAAACACAGTAGAGTAGAAAAATGCTCTTTTCTCAAGAAGAGACTGTGTTTCTTGTAAGGTGAACTAGTGTTTGTTTCCCACTCATAAATGGAGTTGAATCACATTCAGTATCTGGTCCTCTGAGAAAGAGTTATTTTCTGGTAAGAAGAGTCATTATTTCACTCCCATTGCCATACACAGTGCAAATAGCACTTGCATCTGTACCCACAAATTACAGTGTATTGGACTGAAGAGAAGCTACTCTTCTTGTCAGTTTCCTAAGCAGAGTTGAACAGCTATGGCCCCTGTGTGGAGGAAGCACAGTTCTTTTGTTCTGAGCAAGCTCACTGTTCTGGCACTACAGGAAACACAGAAGAATAGAAGAGTGGTCTTTAATCAAGAGCAGAGTGTGTTTCTTTAAGGTGAGCTACGTATTTGTTTCCCATTCAAAAAGGAGTTGAATCACATGCAGTTTCTGGTCCTATGAGCAAGAGTTGTTTTCTGGTCAGAAGAGTCACTATTGAGCTCCCATGGCCATACACAGTACAAATATCATTCGTGGTGGTCCCAGCAAGTACAGTATATTGGACTGAAGAGAAGCTACTGATCTTTTTAGTTTCCTAAGGAGAATAGAACTAGATATGGCCCGTGTGTGTAGGAACACAGTTCTTTTGTTCTGAGCAAGCTCACTGTTCTGGCCCTATAGGAAACACAGTAGAGTAGAAGAGTGCTCTTTTCTCAAAAGCAGAGTTTGTATCTTGTAAGGCAAGCTAGGGTTTGTTTCCCATTCATAATTTGAGTTGAATCACATGCAGTTTCTGGTCCTACAAGCAAGAGTTGTTTTCTGGTAAGAAGAGTCACTATTGTGCTCCCTTTGCCATACACAGTGCAAATAGCACTCGTGTCTGTTCCAGAAAGTACAGTGTATTGGACTGAAGAGAAGCTACTGATCTTGTTAGTTTCCTAAGGAGAATTGAACTAGATATGTCTCATGTGTGTTGGAAGCAAAGTTCTTTTGGCCTGAGCAAGCTCACTGCTTTGGCCCTATAGGAAACACAGTACAGTTGACTGATGAATCTATTTCTTCTATTGTATCTTCAACGCTAGAGATTCTCTTTTCCATCTCTTGCATTCTGTTGATTATACTTGCATCTGAAGTTCCCAATCGTTTTCTCAGATTTTCTATTTCCAGCATTCCCTCTGTTTGTGTCTTCTTCATTTTTTCTATTTCCCTTTTCAGGTCTTGGACTGTTTCCTTCATTTGTTTCATTGATTTTTCTTGATTTTCTTTCAGTATTTTATTGTTCTCTTCCAGGACTTTTTTGATTTCTTCTAATTTGTTTGCCCTTTCCTCTAGTTGTTTACAGCGTTCTTCACATTTTTTTGTCTTTTCCTCTGCACGAGCCTCTAGCTTCTTCATGATGACATTCATAAGGCTATTTTCTTCTGCTTCTTCCAATTTCTGATGTTCAGGTCTAGGTGTTGGAGGAGGGCTAGGGCCTGGTGATGGTGTATTGCTATTCATTTTGTTGTATGTGTTTCTGCCTTGGCGTCTGCCCATCTCCTTGTGGTTCGTTCTTGGCCTTATCCGCACACTTGGTTCAGACAGAGCTAACAGATTCAGGAAGCCTCTCTCTCTTGTCCAGATGGGAGCTCTCTGTGCTGTGCTGTGCTCTCTCCCATTCTTGATATCCCCTTCTCAATGTCCTTCCCCATCTCTCCTTCTTGATGTCCTTCTCAATAAATTCAGGATCTCTTCTTTTCCAAGTCCTTTTTGATATTCTTCTAGGTCTCCCTTTCTCAATCTCCTCTATTCAATTATCATTTTTGATCTCTCATTTTGAAGTTCTTCCCAATGAATTATAGATCTCTTCTTCTCTACATAATTCTCTATATTTTTCTCATTCTCCCCTGCTCAATCTCCCTCTTCCTGTCTTTCCTGATGAATTCTGGATCTCTTCTCTATTTTCTTCTTTATATTCCTCCTTTTATCCCTTCTTTATCTCCCCTTCTCATTGTGCTTCCTGATCTCCCCTTTTTAATGTCCTTTCTGATGAATGCTCAATATTCTCTTATTGGTTTCCTTTTTGCTATTCTTCTTGTTCTCCCCTTCTCAATCTATTCTTCTCCGTGTCCTTCCTTATCTCCCCTTCTTGCAGATTTTCCTGATGAATTCTCGATACCTTCTTCTTGACCTCCTTCCTGATATTCTTCTCATTCTCCCCTTCTTTTTCTTCCCTTTTGGATGTTCTTCTTGTATTCTTATCGATCTCCCATTCTTGGTCTATTTCGTGATGTCCTTCTCAATGAATTCTACATCAGTTCTTCTCGATGTCCATCTCAATATTCTTGTTCACCCCTACTCATTCTCCCCTTCTTGATATTCTTCTCATTCTCCCTTTCTCTATCTCCCATTCTTGTTTTCCATCCTGATCTCCCCTTTTCGATGTCCTTCCCAATGAATTATCAATCTCAACTATAGCCTGGGTCTCATAAAAGCTCAGTACTTTTGTTCTGAGCAAGATCACTCTTCTTTCTGCATTGGAAACAGAGTAAAGAAAGAATGCTTCTTTCTCTAACACAGAGTGAGTTTCTTGAAAGAGATTCCCTTGTTGAATTCCCCTTCCTAAACTGAATTTTACTGTATGTTGTCTCTTGTCCTAAGAACAGCAGTTATTTTTTGGTAAGAAGAGTCACTTTCAGGCTCCCATTGACATACACAGTGGACATAACACTCGAGTCTGTATCCTGAAATTACGGTGAATTGCATGTAAGAGAAGCTACTGTTCTTATCAGATTCCTAATCAGAGTTGAAAGAGGTATCATCTAGGTCTTGGAAAAGCACAGTTCTTTTTTTGTGAGCAAGCTCACTCTTCAACCTGTTTTTGAATCACAGTAAAGAGAAGAGTTCTTCTTTATCGAACACACAGTGTGTTTCCTATAAGGGAACTTGGGACTGAATTCCCCTTCATAAACTGACTTTAACCACATGCTGTCACTTGTGCTATGAACAGCAGTTCTTTTCTGGTAAGCAGAGTCACTGTTGGCCTCCCATTGACATACACAGTACAAATACCACTCACATGTGCTCCTTGCAAGTACAATGCTTTGGATGTAAGAGAAGCTCCTGTTCTTATCCGTTTTCTAAGCAGAGTTTAAAGAGTTATTTCCTGGGTCTTGAAAAGGACAGATCTTTTGTTTTGAGCAAGCTCCCTCTACTGGCTGCATTTGAAAAACAGTAAAGAGAAGAGTGCCTCTTTCTTGAACACAGAGTGTTTTTCTTGTCAGGGAACTCTTGGTTCCATTTCATTTTTTAATCTGAGTTTAACAACATACTGTCTCTTGTTTTACAAACAGTAGTTCTTTTCTGATAAGCAGAGTCACTGTTGGGCTCTCATTGACATAAACAGTAGCAATAACAATCACATCTGTTCCCAGCAAGTACAGTGCATTGTATGTAAGAGAAGCTTCTGATCTTATCAGTTTACTAATCATTGTTGATAGAGGAATCTCCTGGGTCTCGGAAAAACATAGTTCTTTTGTTCAGAGCAAGCTACTTCTGGCTGAATTGGAAACACAGTAAAGATAAGAGTGCTTCTTTATTGAACACAGAGTGTGTTTCTTGTAGGGAAGTTAGTGTTGAATTCCCCTTCCTAAGCTGAGTTTAACCACATGCCTACTCATTTCCAACGCACAGCCATTCTTTTGTGGTAAGCAGAGTGATTGTTGGGCTCCCATTGACATACACAGTGGAAAAACAACTCACGTCTGTTTTCAGCAAGTTCAGAGAATTGGATGTAAGAGAAGGTACTGTTCTTATATGTTTGCTAAGCAAAGATGAAAGAGTTATCATCAGGGGCTTGGAAAAGTAAAGTTCTTTTGTTGTGAGCAAGCTCGTCCTTCTGCCTGCTTTGGAAACATAGTAAATAGAAGAGTACTTCTTTCTCAAACACAGCGTGTGTTTCTTGCAAGGGAAGTCATTGTTGAATTCTCTTTCTTAAAATAAGTTTATCCGCATGCTGTCTCTTGTTCTTCGCAACAGCTTTTTTTTTTCTGATAATCAGAGTCACTGTTGGGCTCCCATTGACATACACAGTGAAAAAACTTCTCTTTTCTGTTGCCTGGATTTACAGTGCATTGGATGTAAGAGAACCTACTGCCATGGACTGAGTCTCAGTAGGGCCACCAGACCAAGGGAGAATGGGATGAAAGTGCTCAGGATAATTGGGATTCCGCGATGACAGACAGACACAGACACCAGAGTATGCTGTGAAACTGCTGCAATTTTACTGAACATCAGGCTGAGATTTTATACAATCTTAACAAGGAACTAAACCCAGGGGCAAAAGGAAAGCAATAGATGCAATCTTTTGTGGTCACACAATGTGGTTTTTAGAATGATTAATCCTTTCAGACAGAGACATGCTGTGGCCTGATCCCTAAGAGCCAGATAACACACTCAATAACTGCTAATCCATTTCTAGTAATTTATTAAAGACAGTTACAAAGTCGTCACCAAGAGCCTTAGCCCAACTCTTTAGCACAGGTGCTATACCCTTCAATATAGCTGACCTTGTCTGCCTATCATATGTACACCATACCTTTCTGCTTCTAACCAGCCTTTCCATAAAAGGAAACTGATTCCATAACATTCTTTTTCCCCCATGATTTACCCAACTGATTCCCTTCATAGTCATAAGCCTCTGTAAAAGGGGGTGGATCTAAGTAATTTCTACTGCTGGGATTCCAACGTGGGGGTGTCCACCATTTCCCATTAATACGGTATTGAATGTACTTTCCAACCATTCCTGTGGGAATTGCCAGTTTCCTAAGTTCTCTTTCTTGTGAGTTTGCAAGAGCTGAGTGAGGGTTACCTAACAATCTTTTTACTTTTACATTTTCTTCCTTAGAATCTGTGGGAACCTGAACTTTCTGTTTTAATCCATCCATTAGTGCCCCCACTGAAGTAGGGGTTTTTTTTGCTAGCTGCCCAAGGGCTTGAATCACTGGGTGTGGTGCCGGTGTAACAGTTGAGGAGTTATCAGTTATGTCAAGCGAGCGACTACGTGAGTCCAGGCACAGAGAGGTTGTTATTGTCAGGAAAGAAGAAAGAAGCAGGAGTCCTGCCAACCATCCATGGTAGGCTGGTCTTTAGGGAACAATATATCCAGGAACCATTGCTCGGGCTGAGTGCCAAGGGACCGCCGGGGGCCTAGCTTCGAGAGACACATGCCCCCCTTCCTTATGAGACCACCAGATTGGCATTTGTCACACGGGCGACATCGTCGTGGGTGTGGCAACCTACTGTTCTTATCAATTTCCTAAGCAGAGTTTAAAGGGTATCACGAGTGTCTCAGAAAAGCAATGTTTTTTTCTTGTGAGCAAGCTTCATCTTCTGGCTGAATTAAAGACATAGTAAACAGAAGAGTGCTTCTATCTCAGACAAAGAGTGTGTTTCTTGTAAAGTAACTTGGTGTTGAATTCCCCTTTGTAAATGGAGTTTAATCACATTCTATCTCTTGTCCTATGAACAGCCATTTTTTTCCAGTAAGCAGAGTCACTGTTGGGCTCCCAATGACATTCACAGTGGAAATACCACTTGCGACTGTTCCCAGCAAGTACAGTGCATTGGATGAAATAGAAACTATTGTTCTTATCAGTTTCCTAAGCAAAGTTGTTAGAGGCATCGCCTGGGTCTCAGATAAGCACAGTTTTTTTTCTGAACAAGCTTTTCTTCGGGCTACTTTGGAAACAGAGCAAAGAGATGAGGGCTTCAATCTAGAATACTTATTCTGTTTCTTGTAAGGGAACTTGGGGTTAAATTTCTCCTTCTAAACTGAGTTTAACCATATGCTGCCGCTTGTTTTATAAAGAAGAGTTCTTTTCTGGTAAGCAGAGTCACTATAAGGCCCCCATTGGCATACACAGTGGAAATAACACTAGTGTCTGTTCCAAGGAAGTACAGATCATTGGAAGTAAGAGAAGCTACTGTTCTTCTCAGTTTCTTAAGAAGAGTTAAAAGAGGTATTGCCTGGGTCTCAGAAAGCAAAGTTCTTTTGATCTGAGCAAGCTCCCTTTTCTGGCTGCTTTGGAAACCTAGTAAAGACAAGAGTGCTTCTTTATCATATACAGAGTGTCTTTCTCCTGAGGGAAGTTGGTGATGAATTCCCCTTCCTAAACTGAGTTTAACCACATGCTGTCTTTTATCCTAGAAATAGAAATCCTTTCTGGTAAGCAGAGTCACTGTTGGGCTCCCATTGATACATACAGTAGAAATACCACTCAAGTCTGTATCTTGACATTACGGTGAATTGCATGTAAGAGAAGCTACTGTTCTTACAGTTTCCTAAGCAGAGTTGAAAGATGTATCACCTGGGTCTTGGAAAAGCATAGTACTTATTTTGTGAGCAAACTCTCTCTTCTACCTGCTTTTGAAACACAGAAAAGAGAAGAGTTCTTCTGTCTTGAACACAGAGTGTGTTTCTTATAAGGGAACTTGGTGTTGAATGCCTCTTGCTAAACTGAATTTACTGACATGATATCTCTTGTCCTATGATCAGTAGTTCTTTTCTGGTAAACAGAGTCACTGTTGGCCTCCCATTGACATACACAGTTAAAATACCACTCACTTCTGTTCCTTGCAGGTACAGTGCATTGGATGTAAGAGAAGCTACTGTTCTTATCCATTTCCTAAGCAGAGTTTGAAGAGGTATTTCCTGGGTCTTGGAAAGGACAGCTCTTTTGGTCTGAGCAAGCTTCCTCTACTTGCTGCACTGAAAACACTGTAGAGAGAACAGTGCTTCTTTCGAAAGCACAGAGTGTTTTTTGTCAGGGAAATCTTGGTTAAATTTCACTTTTTAATCTGAGTTTAATCACATGCTGTCTCTTGTCCTATGAATAGTAGTTCTTTTCTGGTATGCAGAGTCACTTTTGGGCTCCCATTTACATACACACTGGAAATATAATGCACATCTGTTACCTGCATTTTCAGTGTTTCTTGTAAGGGAACTCGGTGTTGAATTCCCCTTTCTAAACTGAGTTTGATCACATGCTGTCTCTTGTCCTACAAACAACAGTTCTTTTCTGGTAAAGAGAGTGACTGTTGGGCTCTCATTGACATACACTTTGGAAATACCACTCGCCTCTGTTCCCAGCTAGTATAGTGCATTGGATGAAAGAGAAGCTACTGTTCTTATCACTTTTCTAAGCAGAGTTGAAGTATCATCTGAGTCTGGGATGAGCACAGTTCTGTTTTCTGAGCCAGTTTCCTCTTCTGCATTGGAAACACAGTAAAGAGAAGAGTACTTCTTTATCTAGCACAGACTGTGTTTCTAGTAAGGGATCTCAACATTGAATTCTTCTTTGTAAATTCAGTTTAACTACATACTGTCTCTTGACTTAGGAACAACAGTTCTTTTCTGGTAAGCAGAGTCACTGTTGGGATCCTATTGACATACACAGTGTAAAAAAAAACACTCTTGTATGTTCCCAGCAAGTACAGTGCATTGGATGTAAGATCATCTGTGGTGGTATTGTGCTCCCCAAAATATTGTGTACACTAATAAACTTATCTCGGGTCAGAGAACATAAAAGCCACTAGATACTTAGGATAGGCAGTGTTAGCACACACCTTTAATCTTAGCATTCCAGAGGCAGAAATATTTCTGTTCAAGGATACAGCCAAGCATGGTAACTTATGCCTTTAATCCTAGAAAGTGAGCCTTTAATCCCAGGGAGTGATGGTAGAAAGCAGAAAGGTATATAAGGCGTGAGGACCAGAAACTAGAAGCATTTGGCTGATTAAGCACTTGGATGAATAAGCATTTGGCTGGTTAAGCTTTTAGGTTTTGAGCAGCACAGTTCAGCCAAGAGCTATTCGGATATGAGGACACAGAGTCCAGCTGAGAAGTTGGCCAGGTGAGGTTAGCTATGGCTTGTTCTCTCTTTCTGACCATCCAGAATTTCACCCCAATAACTGGAACTGGGTTTGATTTTATTAATAAGACTCTAAGGTTCCTGCTACATCTGGTGTGCAACGTTTGTGGAAAGAACTCATGGAAAAGCTGCTATCCTGTGGCCTTGTGGGCCACTGCTCATACCTGAAGTACTCTCAGCCATTTGTAGTGAAGCACACTGGTTGGATTTACTGAAGCAGGCAGAGGCAGGAGAATCCTGAGTTTGAGGCCAACCTAGGAGAAGCTTTGGCTGGGGGCAAGCCACAAACATTGTTGGTACCATGAAGACAGTGGCTGCTGCTCTGAGTTGCATTTGTCCCTGTACTTAAACTGGAACAAGATATTCAAAACAAAGTAAATCCAAAAAGGTCAATAAAATATGATGGGCTAGAGGAGTTGGTCACAGTTCAGATTACAATCTTCTTCCCACTGTACCCTCAATTACGTGACATACAACTCTGTCCTGCATAGAGACATATTGATAAGTAAAGTATGGAGTGGAAAGGTGATAAAAATATGAGGTGTCAGGACCTCACTCTCTTAGAAGTTAGCTCATGCAGAGCCACTATAATATCATATGACCAAGGAACAACAGAATTCCAGGATTAAACATATAGACAAATTCTATAAAGATATAAATATGAACATTGATTGTATTATGCCAGATTTTGAATAATAACTGCAGCAGCTTTAGCCTGAGGATTTTTCCTGGGCACTCTGACCACTAACAGTTAATAATACATTGCTTGAGACATGGCAAAATGCCCAGGGTGGTTGAAGATTTTGTTTTGTTCTAGTGTCCTTGAAGGAACCAAAACAACCAGACTGAGCAAAGCTGTCATATGCCTCTAGATTCTCAAAAATTGGGTTATAGGGTTAATGAGTAAGCATGATAACTCTGTTTATTAATGATGTCAAAATTTGAGGGAAAATAATTGGAAATGATAACTCAGTTCTGTCATAGTTTACTAATGATGACTAAAAGATAAGCAAAAGGAAGTGAATCACATGTCCAAAACGAAAAATGATATGATCTACGTTTTGGAACATCATGAAGTTATCCCTGCTAACTAAATTCTGTGTAAATAAAGAAACATTCTGGCTACTAGTCAGTCAGGCTGCAAGAATATCCCAACCACCATGGCCTGGCTCACTTCCTTCTCCCACTGACTCCTTACACCCTCTGCGGGACCCATCCACAACTGGGGATGGCTCCAGGCAAGCTCGCTCTTCTGCATACTTTGGAAACACAGCACAAATAGTGCTTCATTCTCAAACATAGAGTGTGTTTCTTGTAAGGGAACTCGGTGTTGAATTACCCTTAATAAACTGAGTTAAAACAAGGCTGTCTAGGCCGGGCGGTGGTGGCGCACGCCTTTAATCCCAGCACTCGGGAGGCAGAGCCAGGCGGATCTCTGTGAGTTCGAGGCCAGCCTGGGCTACCAAGTGAGTTCCAAGAAAGGCACAAAGCTACACAGAGAAACCCTGTCTCGAAAAACCAAAAAAAAAAAAAAAAAAAAAACAAGGCTGTCTATTGTCCTACTAACAGCATTTTTTTCTGGTTAGCAAAGTCATTGTTGGGCTTCCATTGACACACACAGTGAAAATACCCATCTGTTGTTTTACCTTCATTTTCAGTGCATTGAATGTAAGAGAACCTACTGTTCTTATCAGTTTCCTAAGCAGAAGTGAAAGAGATATCTCCAGGGTGTCAGAAAAGCACAGTTCTTTACTTCTGAGCAATCTCCTCCTTCTGGCAGCATTGGAAACTTAGTAAGAGGATAGTAATTCTTTCTCAAACACAGAGTGTGTTTTTCTTGTAAGAGAACTAGGCACTGAATTCTCATTACTAAACTGAGTTTGACTACATTTTGTCTCTTGTCCTGTGAACAGCAATTATTTCTGGTAAGCATAGTTACTGGTGGGCTCCCATTGGCATACACAGTGGAAATACCACTTGTGTCTGTTCCCAGCAATTGTAGTGCATTGGATGTAAGAGAAGCTACTGCTCTTATCAGTTTCCCAAGCAGAGGTGATAGAGATATTGTCAGGGTCTTGGAAAAGCACAATTCTGTAGTTCTGAGTGTTCTCCTCCTTCTGGCAGCATTCGAAACTTAATAAGAGAAGAGTACTTCTTTCTCAAACAGAGAGTGTGTTTCTCTTGTAATGGAACTAGGCAATTAATTCCCCTTCCTAAACTGAGTTTGACTCCATACTGTCTCTTGTCCTACTTACCACAGTAATTTTCGGGTCAAAGTCACTGTTGGGCTCCCAATGACATACACAGTGAAAATACCACTCCTGTCTGTTCCAAGCAAGTACAGATAATTGGATGTAAGAAAAGCTACTTTTCTTATCAGTTTCCTAAGGAGAGTTGAAAGAGAGATCACTGGGTCTTAGAAAAGCACAGTTCATTTTTTCTGAGCAAGCTCCCTCTTCTGGCTGCATTGAAAACACAGTAAAGAGAAAAGTGCTTCTTTCTGGAACATAGAGTGCGTTTCTGAAAAGGGAACTCAGGGTAAAATTCCCCTTCCTATACTTAGTTTAACCATATGCTGTCTCTTGCCCTAAAAAAAGAAATTCTTTTCAGGCAAGCAAAGTCATTGACATGCGAAGTGGATATAACACTCTCGTCTGTTCCAGCAAGTACAGTGCATGGAATGTAAGAGAAGCTACTGTTCTTATCAGTTTCCTAAGCATAGTTGACAGAAATATCACCTGAACTCGGTAAACCACAGTTCTTTTTTTTCTGAGCAAATGCCCCATTCTGGCTGCTTTGAAAACACAGTAAAGAGAAGAGTGCTTCTTTCTTTCTCAAACACAGAGTGTGTTTCTCATAAGTGAACTCAGTGTTGAATTCTCCTCCCAAAATGAGTTTAACTTCCTGCCGTCTCTTGTCTTACGAACAGCAGTTCTTTTCTGGTAAGCAAAGTCACTGTTGTGATCCCTTTGACATACACAGTGGAAATACCACTCACTTCTGTTCCCAGGAAGTAAAGTGGGTTGGATGTAAGAGAAGTTACTGTTCTTATATGTTCCCTAAGCAGAGTTGAAAGAAATATTACCTGGGTCTCGGGAAAGCACACTTCTTTTTTCCTACCAAGCTTCCCTTCTGGCTGACTCAGAAATACAGTAAAGAGAAGAGTTCTTCTTTCTTGAACACAGACTGTGTTTCTCATATGGGAATTCAGTGATACACTCCTTTACCTAAACTGATTTACCACATGCTGTCTCTTTTCCTAAGAACAGCTGTTCTTTCCTGGTAAGCAAAGTCACTGTTGGAATCCCATTGACACACAAAGTGGAAATAACACTCTTGTCTGTTCCAAGCAAGTACAGTGCATTGGGTGTAAGAGGAGCTACTGTTCTTATCAGTTTCCTAAGCAGAGTTGAAAGAGATATCACCTAGGTCTTGGAAAAGTACAGTTCCTTTGTGCTGAACAAGCTCCCTCTTCTGGCTACATTGGAAACACAGTAAAGAATAGAGTGCTTCTTTCTCAAACACAGAGTGTGTTTCTCGTAAGGGAACTCAGTGTTGAATTCCCCTTCCTAAGCTAAGTCTGACTACATACTGTTTCTTGTCTTACGAAGTGCACTTACTTTCTGGTTAGCAAGTCATTGTTGGGCTCCCTTTGACATACACAGTTGAAATAACACTCATGTCTGTCTCCAGGCAATACAGTGCATTGGATGTAATAGAAGCTACTGTTCTTATCAGTTTCCTAAGCAGAGTTGAAAGAGATATCACGTGGGTCTTGGAAAAGCACACTTTATTAGTTCTGTGTAAGAAACCCCTTGTGGCTTCCTTGAAAACACAGAAAATAGATGAGTGCTTTTTTTCTCGAACAAAAAGTGTGTTTCAAAAAAGGAAACTCAGGGTTGAATTGCCCTTCCAAAACTGATTTTAACCACATACTGTCTCTTGTTCTAAAAACAGTAGTTTTTTTTTTTCATACGAGCAAAGTCAGTGTGTGACTCCCATTGACATACAGAGTGGAAATACCAGTGGTGTGTGTTCCCAGCAAGTACAGTTCATTTGGGGTAAGAGAAGCTACTGTTCTCATCAGTTTCCTAAGCAGAGTTGAAAGAGATATCGCCTGGGCCTTGGAAAAGCACAGTTCTTTTGTTCTGAGCAAACTCCCTCTTCTGGTTGCATTGGAAACACAGTAAAGAGAAGAATGCTTCTTTTTCTAACACAGAGTATGTTTCTCATAAGGAAACTCTTTGATGAATTTCCATTCTTAAACTGAGTTTGACTACATGCTGTTTCTTATCCTACGAATAGCAGTTCTTTTCTGATAAGAAAAATCACTGTTGGGCTTCCGTTGACATACACAGTGGAAATTCCACTGGCATCTGTTCCCAGCAAGTACAGTGCACTGGCTGTAAGAGAAGCTACTGTTCTTATCAGTTCCCTAAGCAGAGTTGAAAGAGATATCACCAGGGTGTCTGAAAGGCACATTTCTTAAGTCCTGAGCATGTTCCCCATTCTGGCTGCATTGAAAACACAGTAAAGAGAAAAATGCTTCTTTCTTGAACACAGAGTGTTTATTGAAAGGAAACTCATAGATGAATTCCTCTTCTGAACCTGAGTTTAATTACATGCTGTCTTTTGTCCTAAGAACAGCAGTTCTTTTCAGGTAAGCAAAGTCACTGTATTCATGCCATTGACATACACAGTTGAAATAGCACTTCATTTTGTTCCTAGCAAGTACAGCGCAATGGATGTATGAGAAGCTACTGTTCTTATCTGTTTTCTAAGGAGAGTTGAAAGAGATATCACCAGGGTCTCAGTGAAGCATCATTATGTAGTTCTCAGAAAGCTCCCTCTTCTGTCTGCCTTTGAAACACAGTGAAAAGAATAGTGCTTCTTTCTGGAACAGAGATTGTGTTTGTTGTAAGGGAATTCAGGTTAAAGTTCCCCTTCCTAAACTGAGTTTAACCACATGCTGTCTCTTGTTCCCAGAACAGCAGTTCTCTTCTGGTAAGCAAAGTCACTTTTGGGCTCTTATTGACATACACAGTGGAAATATTACTGGCATGTGTTCCCAGCAATTAAAATGCATTGTATATAAGAGAAGCTACTGTTCTTATCAGTTTCCTAAGGAGAGTTGAAAGAGATATCACCAGGGTCTTGGAAAAGCATAGTTCATTATTTCTGAGCGAGGTCCCTTCTGGCTGCTTTGGAAAATCAGTAAAGAGAAGCATACTTCTTTCTCGAACACAAAGTATGTTATTCATAATGGAACTTGGTGTTGAGTTCCCCTTTATAAACTGAATTTGGGTACATGCTGCCTCTTGTCCTATGAAGAGAAGTTTTTCTGGTAGGCAAAGTAACTGTTGAGCTTCCATTGACATACACAGTGGAAATAGCACTCGCATCTCTCTCCAGTAAGTACAGCGCATTGGATGTAAGACAACCTACTATTCTTATCAGTTTCCTAATCAGAGTCAAAAGTGATATTAACTGTGTGTGTAGGAAGCACAGTTCTTTTGGTATGAGCAAGCTCCCTCTTCAGGCTGCATTTGGCACACAGTAAAGACAAGAGTGCTTCTTTCTCAAAAACAGAGTGTGTTTCTTGTAAGGGAACTCGAAGTTGAATTCTGTTTCATAAACCGAGTTTAAGTACATGCTGTCCCTTGTCCTACAAACCTCAGTTTTTTTCTGGTAAGCAAAGTCACTCTTGGGCCCCATTGATAAACACAGTGGAAATACAACTCAGGTATGTTCCCAGAAAATACAGTGTATTGGATGTAAGAGTAGGTACTGCTCTTATCAGTTACCTAACAGAGTTGACAGCTATGTCCCCTTTGTGTGTAGGAAGCACTGTTTTTATTCAGAGCAAGCTCCCTCTTCTGTCTGCATAGGAAACAGAATAAAGAGAAGAGTACCCTGTCACAAAAACAGAGTGTTTCTTGTTATGGAATTTGCTCTTTAACTCTTCTTTATAAACGTACTTAAACCACATACTGTCTCTTGTCCTATGAACAACAGTTCTTTCCTGGTAAGCAAAGAAACTGTTGGCCCAAATCACATACACAGTGGAACTACCTCTCATGTCTGTTCCCAGCAAGGACAGTCCATAGGATGAAAGAGAAGTTACTGCTCTTATCAGTTTCCTAAGCAGAGTTCAAAGTGATATCATCTCTGTTGTGTAGGAAGCGCAGTTCTTTTGTCCTGAGCAAGCTATCTCTTCTCACTTCTTTGGAATCATAGTAAAGAGAAGAGTGCTTCTGTCCCAAAACCAGAATTTGTTTCTTGTAAGACATCTAGTTGTTGAATTTCCCTTCATGAAGTGAGTTTAACCACATGCTTTCCCTTGTCCTACAAACAACAGTCCTTTTCTGGTAAGCAAAGTCACTGTGGTGATGCTTTGACATTCTCAGTGGAAATACCACTTACGTCTGTTTCCAGCAAGTACAGTGCATAGTATGTAAGAGAACCTATTGTTCTTATCAGTTTCTTAAGCAGAGTTGAAAGCCATATTGCCTGTGTGTTTTGGAAGCACTGTTCGTTTGTTCTGATCAAGCTCCCTCTTCTGGCTGCTTTGGTAACACAGCCCCATTGAGATACACAATGGAAATAAAACTCATGTCTGTTCCCAGCAAGTACAGTGCATTGAATGTAAGAGAAGCTGCTGTTCTCATCAGTTTTCTAAACAGAGTTGAAAGCAATATTGCCTGTGTGTGTGTCGGAAACATACTTGTTTTGTACTGACCAAGCTTCCTCTTCTGGTTGCATTGGTAACACAGTAAAGAGAAGAGTGCTTCTTTTTCAAAAACAGAGTGTCTTTTTGTAAGGGAAATCGCTGATGAATTCCCCTTCATCAACTGAGTTGAATCACATGCTGTCTCTTGTTGTATGAACAACAGTTCTTTTATGGTAAGCAAAGTCACTGTTGTGCCCCATTGACATACTCAGTGAAAATAACACTCACGTCTGTTTCCACCATGTACAGTGCATTGGATGTAAGAGAAGCTACTCTTCTTATCAGTTTACTAAGCAGAGTTGAAAGCCATATCACCTGTGTGTGTAGGAAACACAGTTCTCTTCTGGATGTCCTCAATATTCTTCTTGTTCTCTCCTTCTCAATGTCCTTCTCAATCTCCCCGTCTTGATGTCCTTCCTAATGAATTTTTGATTTTTTCTATTCATTGTCCTTCTCGATATTTTTCTCCTCATCTCCTCGATCTCCACTTCTCATTGTC
The DNA here is from genome assembly GCF_949786415.1 of Peromyscus eremicus. NCBI lineage: Eukaryota > Metazoa > Chordata > Mammalia > Rodentia > Cricetidae > Peromyscus > Peromyscus eremicus. The sequence continues at coordinate 197,919,867 of NC_081416.1, forward strand.
TTTCTTGATATCCCCTTAACAATGTCCTTCCCCATGAATTCTTGGTATCTTTTTCTTTATGTCCTTCTTGATATTCTTCTCATTCTCCCCTTCTTGATCTTCCCTCTTTGATGTCCTTATCCATTTCCCCTTCTCGATGTCCTTCTCAATGTATCCTTCTTGATGTCCTCTCTATGAATTCCTGAACTCCCCTTCTTGATGTCCTTCTTGATATTCTTCTTGTTCTCCCTTTCTCAATTTCCCCTTTACGATGTCCTTCCCGATCTGCCCTTCTTGATGTCCTTCCTGATGAATTCTCAATCTCTTCTTCTCGATGACATTCTCAATATTCTTTTTGTTATTGAATTCTTTATTTCCTCTTCTCAATGTCCTTCACAATCTCCCCTTCTTGATGTCTTGCTTGATGAATTGGCGATCTCTTCTACTTGATATCCTTCTCAATACTCTTCTCATTTTCACTTTCTTGATCTTGCCTTCTCAGGGTCTTTCTTAATATGTTTCTCTTTCTCCACTTCTCGAACTCTCCTTCTCACTCACTTTCTTGATGTCCTTCTCAATCCACTATTCTCAATATCCTTCTCAATATTATTCTCAATGTCTGCTTCTCAATCTTCCCTTCACGACGTGTTTCTTGATGTTCTTCTTGTTCTTCCCATCTCAAACTCCCCTTCTCGATGCCTTCTCTATGTCCTTCTCCATGAATTCTCAATCTCCCCTCCTCCATGTCATTTTTGATATGCTTCTCGTTCTCCCCATCTTGATATCCTTCTCGTTTGCCCCTTCTCAATGCCCTTCTCAATGAATTCTCGATTTCTTGTTCTTGATATTCTTCTCAATATTCTTATTATTCTCATTATCTTGATCTCTCCTTCTAGATCACTTTCTCATTATCCATCTCGATCTCCACTTCTCAGTGACCTTCTCAATGATTTCTTGATATTTTCTTCTTGATATCATTCTCAATATTCTTCTTGTTCTCATCTTCTCAATCTCTCTTTCTCGGTCAGTTTCTCATTGTCGTTTTCAATCTCCCCTTCTTGATGTACTTCTCAATAAATTCTCAATCTCTCCTTCTAGATTTTCTTTTTGATATTATTCTTGTTTCTCTCTTCTCGACCTCTTCTTCAAGATATCCATCTCAATGTCTTTCTTGATTCTCGATATCCTTCTCAATAGTCTTCTTGTCCTCCCCTTCTGGATCTCCCCTTCTTGATGTTATTGATGAATTTTTGATTTCTTCTTCTTGATGCCCTTCTTGATATTCTTCTCCTTTCCCCCTATCAAACTCGACTTTTGATGACCTTCCCAAACTTCCCTTCTCAATGTCCTTCCCGATGAATTCTCAATCTCTTTTTCTAGATATCCTTCTCAATATTCTTGTTTTTCATCTCTCCGTCTCCAATTCTCAATATCTTTCCCCATCTCCCCTTCTCAGTGTCTTTCCAATGAATTCTCGGTCATTTCTTCTTGATGTTCTTTTCAATATTCATCTTGTTGTCTCCTTCACGAACTCCCCTTTTCGATCTCTTTCTTGATGTCCTTCTCGATCTCTTCTCAATATCCTTCTTGATATTCTCCTCATTCTCCTCTTGTTGATCTCTCCTTCTTGATCTCTTTCTTGATGTATCCCTCGATCTCAACTTCTCAATGATTCCCTCAATAAATTCTCAATCTCTTCTTCTCTATATTCTTCTCATTCTCCTCTTCTCGATCTCTCCTTCTAGATCTCCTTCTCCATCTCCCCTTTTTGATGTTGTTCTCGAGGAACTCTCAATCTCTCCTTATCCAACTCCTTCTCAAAATTCTTCACATTCTCCCCTTCTCAATCTCTCCTTCTGGATCTCCCCTTTTTGATGTTTTTCCTGATGAATTCTCCATCTCGTCTTCTCAATATTCTTCTCAATATTCTTTTCATTCTCTCCTTCATGATCTCCTCTTCTCAATGTCTTTCTCGATCTCCCCTTTTTGATGTCTTTCCTGATGAATTCTTGAACTCTTCTTCTCAATTTCCTTTTTGATATCTTCTCATTCTCCCCTTCTCAATTTTCCTTTTTGCTGTGCTTCCTCATCTCCCCTTCTTTATGTCCTTCTCAATTAATTCTCAATCTCATCTTCTTGATTTCCTTCTCGATATTCTTCTTGTTCTCCCCTTCTTGATTTCCCCTTCTCTATGTCCTTCTCATTGAATTCTTGATTTCTTCTTTCCAGTTTCCTTCTTGATATTCTTCTTGTTCTCCCCTTTTGATTTCCCCTTCTCTATGTCCTTCCTGGTCTCCCCTTCTCCATGTTCTCCCTGATGAATTCTCAATCTCTTCTTCTTAATGTACTTCTCAATATTCTTCTCATTCTCCCCTTCTCAATCTCCCCTTCCCAATGTTCACCTCGATCTACACTTCTTGATGTCCTTCTCCTCAATCTCCTCTTCTCAATATTCTTCCCGATGACCTCTTCTCGATTTCTCCTTCTCAATATCCTTCTTGATATCCTTCTTGTTGTCCTCATCCTAATCACTCTTTCTCGATGTCCTTCCAAGTCTCCACTTCTCAATATCATTTGAGATGAATTCTCGCTCTCCTCTTCTCAATGTCCTTCTGGATATTCTTCTCATTCTCCCATTCTCGATCTCTCATTTTTAATCTCCTTCTCTGTGTCTTTCTTGATCTGCACTTTTCGATGTTTTTCTTGATGAATTCTCAATCTTTTCTTCTCAATATCCTTCTCGATATTCTTGTTGTACTCTTCTCGATCTCTCTTTCTCAATCTCTTTCTTGGTGTTCTCAATCTCCCCTTCTCGATGTCCTTCTCAATATTCTTCTGATTCTCCCATCTTGGTCTCCCCTTTTTGATATCCTTCTCAATGAATCCTCGATTTCCACTGCTCAATGTCCTTTTAAATATCCCCTTCTCAATGTCCTTGATGAATTCTCTATCTCCCCTTGTCGATCTCCCCTTCTTGATGTCCTTCTCGATGCATCCTTCTCAATGAATTCTCAATCTCCCCTTTTCGATGTTCTTGTTGATATTCTTCTTGTTCTCCCCATCTCAATCTCCCCTTCTTGATGTCCTTCTCGATCACCCCTTCTCGATGTCCTTCTCAATGAATTTCAGATCTCTTCTTGCTATCCTTCTCGATATTCTTCTCGCGTTCCTCTTCTTGATCTCTCATTATTAATCTCTTTCTCAATGTCCTCCATCTCCATTTCTTGATGTTTTTCTTGAAGAATTATCGATCTCTCTTTTTGATCTCTTTCTCAATGTCCTTCTCGATCTCTCCTTCATAATGTCCTTCCTGATGAATTATAGATTTCTTCTTCTCAATGTCCTTCTTGATATTCTTCTGATTTTTCCTTTCTTTATCGCCACTTCTCAAGGTCCTTGCCATTCTTTCCTTCTCGATGTTCTTCCTAATGAATTTTCTATCTCTTCTTCTCCTTGTCCTTCTCAATATTCTTCTCATTCTCCCTTACTCCATCTCCCCTTCTCAATGTCCTTCTCATTCTCCCCTTCTAAATCTCCCCTTCTGGATGTCCTTCTCAATGAATTTTCAGTCTCTTCTTATTGATGCTGTTCTCAATATTCTTTTTGTTCTCCCTTCTTGGATCTCCCTTCTCTGTCCTTCTAGATGAATTCTTGATATCGTCTTCTTGATGTTCTTCAAGATATGCTTCTTGTTTTCCCCTTTTCAATGTCCTTCTTGATCTATCCTTCTCAAAGAATTCTCGATCTTACCTTCTCGATGTCCTCTTTCATATCCTCATTCTCCCCTTCTCAATTTCCCCTTTTTAATGTCCTTCTCAATCTCTTTTCAATGTCCTTCTTGATGAATTCTCCATCTCTTCTCGATATTTTTCTTGTTCTCCTCTTCTTGATCTCTCCTTCTCAATCGCCTTCTCATTTTCTTGCTTGATCTCCCCTTCTCGGCATCCTTCTCGAGGAATTCTTGATCTCTTCTTCTCGATATCTTTCTCAATATTAATCTCGATTTCTCCCTCTAGATCTTTCTCAATATCCATCTCAATCACTCCTCAAATAATTTTTGATCACCCCTTCTCGATATTCTTCTCAATCTCCCCTTCTCAATTTCTCCTTCTCGATGTCCTTCTCCATCTTTCCTCCTCAATGTTCTGAGGAATTCTTGATCTCTCCTTCTCGATGCCCTTCTTGGTATTCTTCTCATTCTCCCTCTTGAACTCCCATTTTCAGTGTCTTTCCCAATCTCCCCTTCTCTATGTCTTTCCAAAATAATTCTCTATTGCTTCTTCTTGGTGTCCTCAATATTCTTCTCATTCTCCCCTTCTTGATGACCTTCCTGATCTCGCTTTTTTGGTGTCCTTACTGATGAATTCTCAATCCCTTCTTCTCGAAATCCTCCTTGATATTTTTCTCTTTCTCCCCTTCTTGAGCTTTCCTTCTTGATATTTTTCCTGATCACCACTTCATGATGTCCTTCTGGATGAATTCTCAAACTCTTCTCATTCTCCTTTTTTTTAATCTGTTTCTCAATCTTCTTCTCTTTGTCTTTCTCAATCTGCCCTTCTCAAAGTCCTTCTCAAGAAATTCTTGATCTCTACTTCTTGATATCCCTCTTGATATTCTTCTCATTCTCCACTTCTCAATCTTTCCTTCTTGATCTCCTTCTTGATGTCCTTCTCATTCTGCTCTTCTTGATATCCTTCTCGATATTATTCTCAGTGTTCTATTCTCTATCTCGATTTCTCAATCTCCTTCTCAATGTACTTCTTGGTGACCCCTTCTCGATGATCTCCTTTATGAATTCTCTATCCCTTTTTTTTGATGTCCTCAATATTCTTCTCATTCTCCCCTTCTCAATCTCCCATTCTTTATGTCCTCACCAACCTTTCCTTCTCGATGTTCTTCCTGATGATGTCTCAATCTCTTCTACACTATGTCCTTCTTGACATGCTTCTCATTCTTTCCTTCTCAATCTCCCCTTCTTGATATCCTTCTCGATCCATCCTTCTAGAAGTCCTTCTCGATTAATTCTGGATCTCTCCTTCTTGGTGTTCTTCTTGATATTCTTCTCATTCTCCACTTCTCAATCTCTCGTTCTCGATCTCATTCTTGATGTCCTTCTCATTCTAGTCTTCTTGATATCCTTCTCAATATTCTTCTCGATTTTCTATTCTTGATCTCTCTTTCTCAAACTCCTTCTCAATGTACTTCTCAATGACGCCTTCTGGATGTCCTTCTTCATGAATTTTCTATCCCTTTTTTTGATGTCCTCAATATTCTTCTTATTCTCTCCTTCTAGATCTCCCATTTTTGATGTCCTCCCTGATCCCCCTTCTTGATGTTCTTCCTGATGAAATCTCGATCTCATCTATACTATGTCCTTCTTGACATGCTTCTCATTCTTTCCTTCTCAATCTCCCCTTCTTGATTTCCTTCTCGATCCGTCCTTCTAGATGTAATTCTCAATTAATTCTGGATCTCTCCTTCTCAATGTCCTTCTTGATATACTTCTTGTTCTCCCCATGTCAATCTCTTTTCAATGTACTTCTTGATCTACCCTTCTAGATTTCTTTGTTGATATTCTTCTCTTTCTCTCCTTTCAATATCCTTATTGATCTACCCTTCTCAATTTCTTTGTTGATATTCTTCTCTTTCTCCACTTCTCAATCTGACCTTCTCGAACTCACCTTCATGATTTCCTTCCCAATGAATTTTCAATTTCTTCTTATCAATGTCCTTCTCAATATTCTCCTTGTTATTCCATTCTCGATCACCACTTTTTGATGTTCTTCCCATTCTCCTCTTCTCAATGTCCTTCCCAATGAATTCTTGATCTCTTCTTCTCGATGTCCTTCTCCATATTCCTCTCATTCATCCCTTCTTGATCTCCGCTTCTCAATGTCCTTAACATTGTCCCCTTCTCAATGACCTTTCTGGAGAATTCTCAATCTCACCTTGTCTATGTTCTTTCCGATCTCCAAATCTCGATGTCATTTCCAATGAATTTTCGATCACTTCTTAATGATATTCTTCCCATTTTCCCACTCTTGATATCCCCTTATAGATGTATTTCCTGATATCCTCTTCTTGATGTCATATCCCATGGATTCTCTATGTCTTCTTCTCGATGTCCTTCTCAATATCCTTCTCATAATCCCCTTCTTGATCTCCCCTTCTAAATGTCCTTCTTGGTCTCTCCTTCTCGATATCCTTTCCTATTAATTATTGATCTCTTCTTCTCAATGCCCTTCTCAATTATCTTCTCATTCTCCCCCTCTTGAACTCTAGTTTTTGATGTCCTTCCCTATCTTCCATTCTCCAAGTCCTTCCCAATGAATTCTCAATCTCCTCTTTTTGATGCCCTACTTGATATTGTTCATGTTCTCCTCTTCTCAATCTCTCTTTCTCCTTATTCTTCTGGATGTTCTCCTTGAACTCCATGTCTAGATACCGTTTTTAATTTTTTTCGATATTCTCTTCACTGTCTCTCCTTCTTGATCTCCTTCTCGATGTAGGTATCAATCTCCTCTTCTCAATATTTTTCTTGATGAATTCTCGATCTCTTCTTCTGGATATGCTTCACAATGTTCTTCTAATTCTCCACTTCTCAATCTGTCCTTATTGATCTCCTTCTCTATATTCTTTTTGTTCTCCCCATTGGATCTCCCTTTCTCGATGCCTTCCTGGTCTCACATTTTCAATGTTCTCCCTGATGAATTCTTGATCTCTTCTTCTAGGAGTCCTTCTCAAAATACTTCTTGTTTTCCCTTCTCGATCTGCCCTTCTCATTATCTTTCCCGATCTCCCCTTCTCATTGTCCTCTTCGATGAATTCTCAATCTGCAGTTCTAGATGACCTTCTCTATGTGTTTCTTGTTCTCCCTTTCTTGATCTCCCCTTTTCCATGTCCTTCTTGATATTCTTCTCATTCTCCCCTTCTCAATCTCCTCTTCTCTTTGTCCTTCTCTATCTCCACTTCTGGATGTCCTTTTCAATATATTCTTGATCTTGCCTTCTTGGTTTCTTTCTCAATATGCTGCACATTCTCCTTTTCTCAATCTTATTCTCGATGTCCTTCTAGATCTTCCCTTCTCAATGTCCTTCCCAATCTCCCCTTCTCAATATATGTCTCAGTGAATTCTCAATTTCCCCATCTTGATGTCCTTCTTATTCTCCCCTTCTTGAACTCCCCTTCTCAATGTCCTACCCAGTCTCACCTTCACAATGTCCTTCCAAATGAATTCTTGATTCTTTTTCTCAAGGTCCTTCTCAATATTCCCATTCTCCTTTTCTGAATGCCCTTCCTGATTAATTCTTGATCTACCCTTCTCAATGTCCTTCCTGATCTTACAATCTCGATGTCCTTTCAGATGAGCTCTCAATCACTTCTTATCAATATTCTTCTTGTTTTCCCCTTCTCAATCTCCCCTTCTCAATGTATTTCCTGATCTGCTGTTCTCGATGTCATTCCCTGTGAATTCTTGATTCCTCCTTCTCAATGTTCTTCTCAATATTCTTCTCCTGCTCCCCTTCTCAATTTCTTCTTTTCGATGTCCTTCTTAATCTCTCTTTCTTGATGTCCTTTCCAAAGAATTTTCGACCTTTTCTTCTCAATGCCCTTCTCAATAATCTTGTTCTCCCCCTCTCAAACTTCCCTTTTCAATGTCCTTCCCAATCTCCCCTTCTCATTGTCCTACCCAATGAATTCTCAATCTCTTCTTCTCAATGCCCTATTGATATTCTTCTCTTTCTACTCTTCCTGATCTCTCCTTCTCAGTGATCTTCTTTTTGATCTCCTCTTCTCGATATTTTTCTCAATGTCCTCTTCTCTTTCTCTCCTTCTCGATCTCCTTCGCAATGTATGTCTTGATCTCCCCTTCTTAATGTTTTTCTTGATGAATTCTCAATCTCTTTTTTTGGATATCCTTCTTGATATTCTTCTCATTCTCCACTTCTCAATGTCTACTTCTCAATCTCCTTCTCTATATTCTTCCTGTTCTCCCCTACTAGATCTCCCATTCTTGATGTCCTTCTGGTCTCCCCTTCTCGATATCCTTCCCGATCTACACTTCTCAATGTCCTTCCCAATGGATTCTTGTTCACTTCTTCTCGATGTCCTTCTTGATATTCTTCTTGTTCTCCCCTTCTTGAACTCCCCTTCTTGATGTCCTCCCTGGTCTCACCTTCACGATGTCTTTCCTGATGAATTCTCAATCTCTTCTCAATATCAGTCTGGATATTCTTCTTGTTGTCCCATTCTCAATCTCCCCTTCATGATGTCCTTCCTTATTTCCACGTCTCGATGTTATTTCCAATGAATTCTCGATCTCTTCTTCTCAATATCATTCTCAATATTCTTCCCATTTTCACTTCTTGATCTCTTCTTCCAGATGTCCTTTGATCTCCATTTCTTGGTGTTTTTTCCTGATGAATTCTTGATCTCTACTTCTCTAAGTCCTTCTCAATATTCTCGTTCTCCCCTTCCCAAACTCCTTTGCTCCGATGTCCTGCCCAGTCTCACCTTCATGATGTCCTTACCGTTGGATTCTCAATCTCTTCTTCTCGATGTTCTTCTCGATAGTCATCTTGTTCTTACCTTCTCAATCTCCCCTTCTAGATTTCCTTCCCAATCTTTAATTCTCAATGTTCTTCTCCATTAAATTCTCCACCTCTTCTTCTCGATGTCCTTCTTGATATAGTTCTCGTTCTCCTCTTTTCAAAATCCCCCATTTCAATGTCCTTCCCAATCTCCACTTCTCAATGTCCTTCCCAATGTATTCTCTATCTCTTCTTCTTGATGACCTTCTTGATATTTTTCTTGTTGTCCCCTTCTCGATCTCCACTTCTCAATCTCCTTCCCGATGAATTCTCGATCTCTTCTTCTAGAAGTCATTCTCGATTTTCATCTCATTCTACCCTTATTGATCTCCCCTACTTAATTTCCTTTCCAATATCAAATTCTCAATGTTCTTTCTGATGAATTCTCGGTTTCTTTCTCTAAAGGTCCTTCTTGATATTCTTCTTGTTCTCCCCTTCTCGATCTCCCCTTCTCAATGTCCTCCCCTCTCTACCATTCTTGATGCCCTTCCTGATAAATTCTCTATTTCTTCTTGATGTCCATCTTGATATTCTTGCTGTGGGATGTATGGCAAATGTGTTGCTAATTAATCAATAAAACACTGATTGGCCGTTGGTTAGGCAGGAAGTATAGGCGGGGCAAGGAGGAGAATAAAGCTGGGAAGTGGAAGGCTGAGAGAGAGAGACACTGCCAGCCACCACGATGAGAAACAGCTTGTGAAGATGCCGGTAAGCCACGAGCCATGTGGCAAGGTATAGATTAAAGGAAATGGATTAATTTAAGCTATAAGAACAATTAGCAAGAAGCCTGCCACGGCCATACAGTTTGAAAGCAACATAAGTCTCTGTGTTTACTTGGTCGGGTCTGAGAGGCTGTGGGACTGGCAGGTGAAAGAGATATATCCTCACTGTGGGCCAGGCAGGAAAACTTAAGCTACAAATGGCGTCCAACGTGGTGGCAAGAGTTTCTACCTAAAAACAGAAAAAAGATTCTAAAACGGAGCTAAAAACAGCCTCCTAATTGTCTCTCTCAAATGAGTGGCAGCTGCTGGTTTCAGCTACTGGTGGGTTCCTGGCGTGCGTGCTCAACCTGCAGTATGGCGGGAATCAGGCCTCTGCAAGTGGCACATTAAGCCGCATGGTGAATTTAGCCTTTGCTGGTGCAGAGCAAAAGGGGAGGTTTCTGGGCTGCACGCTTCTTGGATAAAGGCATGGACCCACGATGGCTCCCAGAGCTGGTGGTAAGAGTACCGCCACCTTGTTGGGAAGCTGAGGTGGGCGGAGCCAGCAGCCACAGCTGCTGCAGTTTAAAGCAATAGATTCACAATAAGACAGATTCAGATGTAATAGTTTACAATGTGTGTAAAAGATACATAGGCTTGAAAGAGACAAAAAAGGTGATATATAGAGTTATAGAAACAAATACATAGTTTTAAAAAATAAAGTCATTAAAGAGACAGTAAAGGTAGTATAAAAAATAAGCCACATAAAAATGGATATTACACAGAGAATCTGGATTGTTTTGTCTTTGGGACTTTTAACTGCAGAAAAGCATTTGATCATAAAAGATGTTGAGTTAAATCAAAATGTATATTTTAAAGGTACCTTGACTTCAAAATTTGGATATAAGGATATGTTACTTTGGAAAGGAGTCTCTGCTTTTGTTCCCACAGAAAGCCAAAGGCTATGGATTTGTTCCAGATTAAGATACATCAGGTTTGACCAGCCAAGACCCCCTGAAAGGTCTCCGATGACACCATGGCCCAGATGATCCAACATCCAGAATGGTTTCAAGGCAACTGGCTCAGATGATACAGCCTCATGGACTATTCCATAATTCTAAAATTTTCTTTGTTTCCCCATAAGATACAGCGCCCCCTTCCAGCAGGAAGTAGTAAGAGAAGCTACGTCCAAATTCCCAAATTATATGTAATTTTACTTTGTTAAGGTTAAAACCTTCCTTTTTGAAAAAAAAAGGGGGGGAAGTGCTGTGGGATGTATGGCAAATGTGTTGCTAATTAATCAATAAAACACTGATTGGCCGTTGGCTAGGCAGGAAGTATAGGCGGGGCAAGGAGGAGAATAAAGCTGGGAAGTGGAAGGCTGAGAGAGAGAGACACTGCCAGCCACCACGATGAGAAACAGCTTGTGAAGATGCCGGTAAGCCACGAGCCATGTGGCAAGGTATAGATTAAAGGAAATGGATTAATTTAAGCTATAAGAACAGTTAGCAAGAAGCCTGCCACGGCCATACAGTTTGAAAGCAACATAAGTCTCTGTGTTTACTTGGTCGGGTCTGAGAGGCTGTGGGACTGGCAGGTGAAAGAGATATATCCTCACTGTGGGCCAGGCAGGAAAACTTAAGCTACATATTCTTTTTGTTCTCTCCTTGTGGATCTCCTCTTCTAAATCTACCAACCTGTCTCTCGTTCTACATATCTTTCCCAATGAAATCTCAATCTTTTCTTCTCAATGTCTGTCTCAATATTCTTCTTGTTCTCTCCTTCGGGATCTCCTCTCCTTGATCTCCCAAAATGTCTTCCCTTCTACATATTTTCCCGATGAATTCTCAATCTCTTCATCTCAATGTCCTTCTCTATATTGTTCTCGTTCTTCCCTGTTTGACCTCCCCTTCTCTATGTCCTCACTGGTCTCCCCTTCTTGATGTCCTTCCTGATGAATTTTTAATCTGTTCTTCTTGATGTCCATCTCAATATTCTTCTCCTTCTCTCCTTCTTGATCTCACCTTTTCAATGTCCCTCCTTGTCTCCCCTTCTCAAAGTCCTTCCTCATGAATTCTCAATCATTTCTTCTCGATATTCTTCTCATTCTCTCCTTCTCAAACTCCACTTATCGATGTCCTGCCCAGTCTCACCTTCACGATGTCCTTCCTGATGAATTCTCAATTCCCTTTTTTGGATGTCCTTCTCAATATTCTTCTCATTCTCCTCTTCTCAATCTTCCCTTCTCGATGTCCTTCTCAATGAATTCTCGATCTCTCTTTCTTGATATCCTTCTCAATCTCCACTTCTTGATGCCCTTCTTGACGAATTCTTGAATATCCTTATTGATATTCTTCTTGACATGCTTCTTTTTCTCCCCTTCTCGATCTCACTTTCTTGATGTCTTTCTTGATATCTTGTCATTCTTCCCTTCTCAATCTTCCCTTCTCAATGTCCTTCTTGATGAACTCTCAATCTCTCCTTCACGATATCTTTCTTAATATACTTCTTATTCTCCCCATCTCAATCTACATTTCATTGTCTTTCTCGGTCTTGCCTTCTTGATCACCCCTTCAAAATGTCCTTCCTGATGAACTCTTGATCTCTCCTTCTCGGTGTCCTTCTCGATATATTTCTCATTCTTCCCATCTCAATCTACTTCTCATTGTCCTAGATCTCTATTTCTCGATGACCTTCTCTATGAATTCTCGATCTCTTCTTCTCAATATCCTTCTCGATATTTTCCTCATGCTCCTCTTCTCGATCACATTCACAATTTCCTTTTCAATCTCCCCTTCTCAATGTTTTTCTGGATCATTTATTGATATCTCCTTCTTAATCTCCTTGTTGATGTCATCCATGATCTCCCCTTCTCAATGTTTTTCTCAAAGAATTGTCGATCTCTTCTTGATATCCTTCTCAATATTCATCTCGTTCTCCTCTTCTCAATGTCTCCTTTTCTTTCTTTCCTTCTCAAACTCCCTTTCTCGATTGTGCTTCCCAGTTTCTCCTTCTCCATGTTCTTACTGATGAATTATCCATCTCTTCTTCATGAGGTCCTTCTCGGTATTCTTTTCATTCTCCCCTTCTAGATCTCCCCTTCTCGATGTCCTTCCCAATACTCTCCTCTCAATGTCCATCACTATGAATTCTTGATCTCGTCTTCTCAATGTCTTTCCCAATTCTCAATCTCTTCTCGTACTTGTTCTCGATATTCTTCTCATTCTCCCCTTTTCATGCTCCCCTTCTCAATATCCTTCCTGGTTTCCCCTCCTCAATGTCCTTCACAATGAATTCTCATTCTTTTTTTGATCTACCTTACTCAATGTCATTTCCCATCTCTCCCTTTTTGATGTCCTTCCCGATCTCATGTTCTCGATGTCCCTCCTGATATTTTTCTTGTTTTCCCTTCTTAATCTCCCATTCTAGATGTCCTTCCCGACCACTTCTCAATGTTATTCGCAATGAATTCTCGATCTCTTCTTCTCGATGTCATTCTCAATATTCTTACCATTCTTCCTTCTTGATCTCTTCTTCTAGATGTCCTTCCTGATCTCCACTTCTTAATGTTTTTCCCGATAAATTCTCAATCTCTTCTTTTTGATGTCCTTCTTGATATTCTTCCCATTCTCACCTTCTCAATCTGCCTTTCTCGAAGTCCTTACTGGTCTTCTTTTCTCGATGTCCTTGTGGATGAATATTTTATCTCTTCTTCTCGATGACCTTCTCGATATTGTTCTTGTTCTCTCCTTCTCAATCTCCCATTCTCAATGTCTTTCTCAATGTCCAATTCTTGATATACTTCCCAATGAATTATTCATCTCTTCTTCTCAATATCCTTCATGATATTCTTCTTGTTTTCTCTTTCTTGAACTCCCCTTCTCAATGTCCTTCCGGTCTTCCCTTCTTGATGTCCTTTTTGATCAATTCTCAATTACTTCTCAATGTCCTTCATGATATTCTTCTCATTCTCTTTTTCTCAATCTCCCCTTCTCGATGTCCTTCCCAATTTCCAAAACTCGATCTCGTTCCTGATGAATTCTCCAACTCTTCTTCTCAATATCTGTCTCGATCATTCTTCTTTTTTCAATCTCCCCTTATTGATGTCCCTCTGCTCTCCCGTTCTCAATGTCCTTCCCAATGAATTCTCGATCTCTTTTACTCAATGTCCTTCTCAATATTCTTCTCATTCTCCCCTTCTGGATCTCCCCTTCTTGATGTCCTTCTTTATCTCCCCTTCTCAATGTCCATCCCGATGAACTCTCCATTGCTTCTTCTCGATATTCTTCTTGTTCTCCCCTTCTCATTCTCCTCATTTTCATGTCCTTCCCGATTTCCCCTTCTCAATGTCCTTCCCCATCTCCAATTTTCAATGTCTTTTCAGATGAATTCTCTATCTATTCTTCTCGATGTCTTTCTAGATATTCTTCTGATTCTCCCTTTGTGAACTCCCCTTCTTGATGTCCTTCCCAGTCTCCCCTTCTTGTTGTCATTCCCAATGAATTCTCAATCTCTTCTTCTCAATGTCCTTCTCGATATTCTTCTCATTCTCCCTTACTTGAACTAACCTTCTTGATGTCCTGTCAGGTCTCACCTTCTCGATTTCCTTCACAATGTGTTATCGATCTCTTCTTCTCGATGTACTCCATGATATTCTTTTCATTCTCTCCTTCTCAATCTCCTTTTCTCGATGTCCTTCCCGATCTACAAAACTCAATTTCACCCGATGATTTCTCAACCTCATCTTCTCAATGTCTGTGTTGATATTCTTCTCGTTCTTCCCTTTTCAATCTCCCCTTCTCAATGTCCTTTTGATTTCCACTTCTTGATGTCCTATCCGATGATATCTTGATCTCTTCTTTTCAATGTCCTCGATATTCTTCTCATTCTTCCCTTCTTGATCTCTTCTTCTCATTGTCGTTCTTGATCTCTGTTTTTCAATGTCCTTCCTGATATCTTCTTCTCGATGTCCCCTCCTCGATCTCTGCTTCTAATTGTCCTCCACTCTCTCCCCTTTATAATGTCCTTCTTGATGAATTCTCGATCTCTTCTTCTCGATGTACTTCTCAATATTCTTCTTGTTCTCCCTTTTTGAACTCCTTTTCTCAGTTTGCTGCTCAGTCTCACCTTCACGATGGCCTTCCTGATGAATCATCAATCCCTTTTTCTTACTGTCCTTCTCAATATTCTTCTCATTCTACCCTTCTCGATCTCGCTTTCTCAATGTTCTTGCCAATGAAATCTCGGTCTCTTCTTTTCAATGTCCTTCTCGATATTCTGTTCATTTTCCCCTTCTCGATCTCCCCTTCTGAATGCCCTTCTCAATGAATTCTTGATCTCTTCTTCTTGATGTTGTTCTTGATCTCTCCTTCTCAAAATCCTTTTAGACGAATTCTCGAACTACCCTTATAGATGTCCTTATTGACATACTTCTCATTCTTCCCTTCTTGATGACACCTTCTTGATATCTTTCTCACTCCATACTTCTCAAAGTCCTTCAAGATGAATTTTTGATCTCCCTTTCTCAATATCCTTCTTGATATTCTTCTTGTTCTCCCCTACTCAATCTTCCTTTCTTGATGTCCTTCTCGATCACGTCTTCTCAATGTCCTTCTTGATGAATTCTCCTTCTTGGTGTCATTCTTGATATACTTCCCATTCTCCCCACGTTGATCTCCTTCTTGTTGTCCTTCTTAATCTCCCCTTCTCGATGATTTCTCAATCTCTTCTTCTTGTTATAATTCTTGACATTCTTCTCGTGCTCCTCTTCTCTATGTCTCCTTCTCAATCACATTCTTATTGTCCTCAATCTCCCCTTCTCAATGTTTTTCTCGATGATTTCTCAAACTCTCCTTCTTGATCTCCTTTTCAATGTCATCCATGATATCCCCTTCTCAATGTGTTTCTCAGTGAATTGTCCATCTCTTCTTCTTGATATCCTTCTCAATATTCATATCATTCTCCTCTACTTGGTGTCTCCTTCTCTATCTCTCTTTCTTGATTCCCTTTGCATCATTCATCTCTTTCTCCCCTTCCCAATCTCCCCTTCTCTATGTCCTTATCAATCTTCCCTTCACAATGGCCTTCCTGATGAAATTTTGACTTGTTCTTTGTGATATTCTTGATACTCTTCTCGATGTTCTTCCTGATCTCCAAAACACGATGACATTCCTGATGAATTCTCAATCTCTTCTTCTCAATGTCAATCTCAATATATTTCTCTTTCTGCCCTTCTTGAGCTCCCATTCTCAATGTCCTTCCCGTTCTCCCCTTCTGCATGTCCTTAAGAAGAATTCTCAATCTCTTCTTCTCAATGTAATTCTCAATATTCTTTTCCTTTTCCCCTTCTCCATCTTCCCTTCTCAATGTCCTTCTCGAAATTCTTCTCATTCTCTCCTTCCTGATCTCCCCTTCTTGATGTTCCTCCTTGTCTCTCCTTCCCAATATCCTTCCCGATAAATTCTCAATCTTGTTTTTTCGATGACAATCTCAATAGACTTCTCATTCTCTCATTTTTGATCTACCCTGTTCAATGTCCTTTGTCATCTCCCTCTCAATGTCCTTCCCGATAAATTCTTGATCTCTTCTTCCCAATGTTGTTCTCAATATTCTTCTGGTTGTCCCTCTTCCATCTCCCCTTCTTGATGTCCTCCTTGATCTCCACTTATCGATGTCTTTCATGATGAATTCTTGATATCTTCTTGATGTCCTTCTTGATATTCTTCTTGTTCTCCCCTTCTTGATCTCCCCTTCTCGATGTCCTTCCCGACGAATTATTGAACTCTGTTTCTCAATGTCCTTCTAAATATTCTTCTTATTCTTGCCTTCTCAATCACCCCTTCTTGATGTCCCTCCCAGTCTCCCCTTCTTAATATCCTTCCTGAATAATTCTAAATCTTTCTTCATGATAGCTTTCTCGATATTCTTTCTCGTTCTTCCCTTCTTGAACTCCCTTTTTCTATGTTCTCCCCAGTCTTACCTGCATGGTGTCCTTCTGATGAATTTTTGATCTCTTCTTCTCAATGTCCTTCTCAATATTTTTCTTGTTCTCACCTTTTTTATCTCCACTTCTTGATGTCCTTCCCAATCTCCCCTTATCAATGTCCTTCTCTACACATTTTCGATCTCTTCTTCTTGATGTCATTCTCAATATTCTTCTCATTCTGTCCTTCTTGTTCTCCTCTTCTCAATGTTCTCCAAAGTCTCCCCTCTATCAATGTCCTTCCCAATGAATTCTCAATATCTTCTTCTCGATGTCTGTCTCTATATTCTTCTTGTTCTCTTCTTCTCGATCTCCTCTTCTAGAAGTTCCTCACTATCTCCCTTTCTCAATGTCCTTCCCTTGAAATATCGATGTCCTTCATCTCAATGTCCTTCCCGATATTCTTGACATTCTCTCCTTCTTGATCTCCCTTTCCTGATGTCCTTACTGATCTCCAATTCTCAATGTCCTTCCCTATGAATTCTTAATCTCTTCTTCTTGATACATTTCTCTGCCAGGAGCCATTTCTCGGTGGTGAATGGGTCCTGCAGAGGGTGTAAGGTGTAGGCAGGAGAAGGAAATGAGCAAGGCCATGGTGGTCAGGAGAACCTTGTAGCCTGTCTGACCAGCAACCAGAGCGTTTATTTATACTGAATTTAGTTAGCATGGATACATTCATGATGTTTCAAAACATAGATCATATCATTTTTGGTTTTGGACATGTGTTTTACTTCCTTTTGTTCATCTTTTAGTCATCATTAATAAATTATGACAGAACAGAGCTATCATTTCCAATCATTTTCTATCAAGTTTTGACATCATTAATAAACAGAGTCATCATTCTTACTCATTATCCCCATAACCCAATTTTTGAGAATCAAAAGGCACATGACACCCTGTACTCAAGCTGGTTGTTTTAATTGCTTCAAGGACATTAGACCAAAACAAAATCTTCAACCACTCTGGGCATTTTGCCATGTCCAAACCAGTATATTATTAACTCTTAGTGGTCAGAATGCCCATGAAAAGCCCTCAGGCTAAAGCTGCACTTATTACAATCAATGTTCACATTTATATCCTTATAGAATTTGTCTATATGACTAATCCTGGCATTCTGCTGTTCTTTGGTCATATGACATTATAGAAGCTCTACATGAGCTAACTTCAAAGAGAGGCAGGTCCTAATACCTCATACTTTAATCATCTTTACACTCCACACTTTGCTCATCAATATGTCTCTATGTAGGTCAGAGTTGTATGCCACATAATTGTCTGAGGGTACAGTGGGAAAAGGCTTGTAATCTGAACTGTGTCCAACTCCTCTAGCCCACCGGATCTTGTTGACCTCCTTAATTTTACTTTGTTTTCAAGATCTTGTTTCAGTGTAAGTAGAGGGGTAGATGTTTCAAGAATGTCTCATAGCTTCATAAAGAGACGTCTGGCTACTTTATGTGTCACAAACTCCAAGGTGTAAGGAAGACCTTCAAGTAGATAAGGATATCTCTCTCAAAGTGTGGGAAGGGATAGTATGTTCCAGAGTTTCCTGTTTAAGCATACAAACACCATTCCTGGGAGAGGGCATAAACGATCCATAAGGAATTTTCCATCAATCCAACATCCCCAAATTGTACAAATATTAAAAGTGCCCCATGTACATAACAGGTGGAGATGAAAACCAAAGGTAGCATGGCAGCCATTATGTGGCTCAGCTTTGCTGGATCTTTGTCAAGCAGCTGTCCTGGCTCTATGACTTCTGCCATTCCATTCAGATATGGCTGTACCATCTCTCCCTTTTTTGTTTTAAAAGATGACTGGAAGGACAAGAATAAAAATAAGCACAAATCCTAGTATTATTCCTAACTTAATGATAATAGGCCAAAAGCTCTGTCCTCAACAAAAGAACTGAGAGATTGTAAAAATCTTTTTGTAATCTCAGAAGCCAAGGAAGACTCCAACTGAGCTGCAATAATGATTATAATTTGTTGATGGAAAGACCGTATATTTGTCATTAGTTAGAAGTGTTCCATAGGCCATGGAGGTAGGACCTAACCTGTGCCTAGATTATCTTAGAAGCTATTATGTGGAAGTGGAGTGACATAAATCCTTTTAAATTGTGAGTGACAAGTGACAGTTAATCTAAGCTTAATATTTGCAATTTGATTACCAGTAAATAGAACTGTTTTGTTTTAAGGTTTTACTCTTTTTTTGTGTGATAACAGTTTCTGAGTACTGATTAATATGCTCTATAGTATAAATCTGTTATACTCAGGCAGTCGTCTATGTAGCAACAGTTTTATAGTAGTAATGAGTATAGTGATGCCCAAAATTAAAGCTGCAGTAAATTTTTAGCCTATTGAGAATATTAGTAATTTATTTGATAGCATATGTTAAATAGGCACCTCAGATGTATATCCCAGGTTAGGAAATCAATGTTGCAGCCTTTTGTTAATAAATGAATGATAAGGGGTGATGTAATCATCTCATTACTTCCTGGTGAAATTTGGGGTATAGCTGGGTACCCAAAAGCCAGGAATGTTGACCAAGTCCAGGAAGAACAAGCTGTTTATTTGTAGTCCAAGTGATGAAGGACCATCTGAGGTTAGTAACTTGCAGGCGGTAGTTGGAGTAGACTGTAAACTTTAAGTGATTAGAAATCTTTTGGAACAAATATATATATATATATATATATATATATATATATTAATGGGCAGAATATGAAGTTAAGAAATTTTAAAGAGGAAATTTTTTAGGTGTACATTTGGAATTTTTAAGTGCACAGTTTTGGTAGATGAGAAAGGGGAGTTCCAACATTCAGAGAGAGAAAAAATACATGTCTCTCAAGGAAATAGGCAGTTGGGGAAACAAACTATAGATTGATATAGATTATATATCTATATCAATATATATACAAACTATAGATTATGTTTTTGAAGTCCATCTTCGCCTGTGGGCATTTGTGGGTTTGTGGGTTTAGATCCCTTGAAGCCTGTAAAAACCTTATTAGAGAGACAAAAAATTTCAAATGGTATTTAGTTAGAGCAAAATTATGAACCTTTGGAGTCTCAATTTAACAGAAGAATAGTAAGAGAAAGAAATTTGAATCATGTTTTTTAAATATACCTCAAATCATTTTTTTCATCATCATTTACACTTTTTTATCCTCAGACCTTTATAATTTGCACTTATTCTACATATCCCAGATCATTTTATTTTACCATTCCTTAAGTCTCCCCTTCTCAATCTCCCCTTCTCAATGTCCTACTCAATATCCCCTTCTCGATTTCTTTCCCAACGAATTCTCAATCTATTTTCTCGATGTCCTTAATGATATATTTTTGTTCTCCCATTCTCAATGTCCCCTTCTCATTGTACTTCCTGATCTTCCCTTCTAGATGTCCTTCCCAATAATTTCTCGATCTCATCTTCTCCACGTTCTTGTAGATATTCTTTATATTCTCCCCTTCTCAATCTCTCATTCTGGATTTTTTTTCCCGAAGAATTCTCGATCTCTTCTTTACAATGTCCTTCTTGATATTCTTCTCATTCTCCCATTATCGATCTCCCCTTCTCAATCTCCCCTTTTTCATGTCTTTCCTAAGGAATTCTTGATCTCTTCTGCATGATTTCCTTCTCGATATTCTTCTCATTCTCCCCTTCTCGATCTCCCATTCTTGATCTCCGCTTCTCAATGTGCTTCCCCATCTGTCCTTCTCTATAGTCTTCCAGATGAATTCTTGATCTCTTCTTCTTGATGTGCTTCTCAATATTATTCTCATTCTTCACTTCTTGATTTCCACTTCTCAATGTCCTTTTCAATATTCTCTTGTTCTACCATTCTCGATCTCCCCTTCTTGATGTCTTTCCTGATCTCTCCTTCTCGATGTCCTTTCTAATGAATTCTTGATCATTTCTTCTCAATTTCCTTCTTGATATTCTTCTCGATCTCCCCTTCTCAATGTCCTGCCTGGTCTCACCTTCATGATGTCCTTCCCAATGAATTCTCAATCCCCTTTTTTGATGTCATTCTCAATATTCTTCTTGTTCTCTCCTCGATCTTCCCTTCTCGATGTCCTCAATAAACTCTCGCTCTCTCCTTGATATACTTCTTGAGGAATTCTCTAATTCCCTTATTGATATCTATCTCAACAAGCTTCTCATTCTCCCCTTCTCGATGTCCTTCTCATTGTCCTTCTTTATGATTTCTCTATCTCCCCTTCTTGATATCATTATTGATATTCTCATTCTTCCCTTCTCAATCTTGCTTTCTCGATGTCCTCAATCACCCCTTCTAAATATCCTTCCCGATGAATTCTCAATCTCTCCTTCTCTGTGTACTTCTTAATATACTTCTCATTCTCCCCATCTTGATCTACTTCTCATTGTCCTTGATCTCCACTTCTTGATGTCCTTCTCAATGAATTCTCAATTTCTTCTCGATATCCTTTTTGATATTCTTCTTGTGCTCCTCTTCTCAATCTCTCCTTCTCGATCACATTCTCATTGTCCTTCTCAATCACACCTTCTTGATGTTTACTGGACGATTTCTCAATATCTCCTTGACAATCTCCTTCTTGATTTCATCCATGATCTCATCTTCTAGATGTT
Source organism: Peromyscus eremicus (assembly GCF_949786415.1). Taxonomy (NCBI): domain Eukaryota; kingdom Metazoa; phylum Chordata; class Mammalia; order Rodentia; family Cricetidae; genus Peromyscus; species Peromyscus eremicus. The sequence goes on from NC_081416.1 coordinate 197,940,725, forward strand.
TTTCTCAATGAATTAACAATCTCTTCTTCTCGATATCCTTCTTGATATTCACCTCATTCTCCTCTACTCGATGTCTCCTTCTTGATCTCACCTTCTTGATTTCCTTCTCACATTCTTCTCTTTCTCCCCTTCCCAATCTACCCTTCTTCATGTCCTTCTAGATCACACTTTCATGATGTCCTTCTCGATGAATTTTTTATTTCTTTTTCTCCATGTCCTTTTCGATATTCTTCTTGCTCTTCTCTTGTTGATCTCTGCTTCTCAAAGTGCTTCCAATTTTTTTCTTCTCGATGTCCTTCCCAATGAATTCTCGATCACTTCTCCTGGATGTCCTTCTCGATATTTACTTGTTCTCCCCTTCTCAATCTCCCCTTCTTCATGTCCTTCTCGATCTCCACTTCTCAATGTCCTTCCCGATGAATTCTTGATGTCTTTCTTGATATTCTCCTCATTCTCCCCTTCTCGATCTCTCCTTCTGGATTTTTTTCCAGATCTTTAATTCCTGATGTTCTTCGTGATGAATTCTCAATCTCTTCTTCTAGATGTCCTTCTTGATATTCTTCTCTTTCTTCAATTCTTGAACTCCCTTTCTCAATGAGCTTCCTGGTTTCCCCTTCTCCATGTCCTTCCTATCCATTTGTTCTTCTTCAGGTCCTTCTTTTCATTCTCCCATTATAGATCTCCCCATCTTGATGTTCTACTCAATTCTCTCATCTTGATGTCCATCACAATGAATTCATGACCTCTTCTTTTCGATGTACTTCCTGATGAATTCTTGATATCTTCTCTAAATTGTTCTTGATATTCTTCTTGCTCTCCCCTTTTTGCACTCCCCTTCTTGATATCCTTCCTGGTCTGCCCTTCTCGATGTCTTTCCCAATGAATTCTTGTTCTCCTTTTCTCGATCTACCTTACTTGATGTCATTTCCCATCTCCCCTTTTTGATATCCTTCATGATGAATTCTCGATCTGTTGTTCTCTATGACCTTCCCAATATTCTTCTTGTTCTCCCTTCTTGATTTCCCCTTCTAGATGTCCTTCCTGATCTCCCCTTATCAACGTTTTTCACAATGAATTCTCGAACTCTTCTTCTCAATGTCATTCTCAATATTTTTACCAGTCTCCCTTTTCGATCTTTTCTTCTAGATAGCCTTCCCAATCTCCACTTCTCGATGTTTTTCCTGATAAATTCTCAATCTTTTCTTCTCAATGTCCTTCTTGATATTCTTCCCATTCTTCCATTCTTGATCTGCCCTTCTCAATGTCCTTCCTTGTCTCCTTTTCTCGATGTCCTTCCAGATGAATACTTCATCTTTTCTTCTTCTCAATGGCTTTCTCAATATTGTTTTTGTTCTCTCCTTCTCAATATCCCCTTCTCAATGTCTTTCTCATTGCCCAGTTCTTGATGTCCTTCCTGAGGAATTCTCAAACTCTTCTTCTAAATGTCCTTCAAGATATTCTTCTCATTTTCTTCTTCTCAAACTCCCCTTCTCGATGTCCTTCTTGGTCTTCCCTTCTCTATGTCCTTCTCGATCAGTTCTCGATTATGTCTTCATAATGTCCTTCTCTGTATTCTTCTTTATACTCTTTTTGTTGATCTCACCTTCTCAATGTCCTTCCCAATCTCTAAAACTCGATCTCATTCCCGATGAATTCTTGATCTCTTCTTCTCAATGTGCTTCTTGATATTCTCATTTTCCCCTTCTCAATCTCCATTTCTTGATGTCCTTCCCACATATCCCCTTCTCGATTTCTTTCCTGATGAATTCTCGATCTCTTCTTCTCAATGTTCTTCTCAATATTCTTCTCAATCTCTCTTACCAGAATTATCCTTCTTCATGTCCTGCCAGGTCTCATCTTCTAGATTTTCTTTCCAATGAATTATCGATCTCTTCTTCTTAATGTACTTCTCGATATTCTTTTCATTCTCTCCTTCTCAATCTCCCCTTCTCGATCTCCTTCTAATCTCCAAAACTGAATCTCACCTAATGATTTCTTGACCTCTTCTTGATGTCTGTGGCAATATTCTTCTCATTCTCCCCTTCTTGATCTCCCATTCTTGATGTCCCGTTGGTCCCTCTTCTCGATGTCCTATCTAATGATATCTTGATCTCTTCTCAATGTCCTCAATATTCTCATTCTTCCCTTCTTGATCTCCTTCTCTTTGTCCTTCTTGATCTCCACTTTTCAATGTCCTTCCCGATATCTTCTTCTCGATGTCCTTTTTGATGTTCTTCTCTTTCTCCCTTCCTCAATCTCCCCTTCTCAATGTCCTCTCCTCTCTCCCCTTTTTGATGTCCTTCACAATGAATTCTCGATCTCTTCTTCTTGACTTCCATCTCGATATTCTTTTCATTCTCTCCTTCTGGATCTTTTCTTCTCGATGTCCCTCCCTGTCTCTCCTTCTCAATGTCCTTCCCAATGAATTCTAGATCTCTTCTTTGCAATGTCCATGTCGATATTTTTCTCAATCTCCCCTTCTCAATCTACCCTTTTCAATGTCCTTCCCCAACTCACTCTCGATCTCTTTACTGATGAATTCTTGGTCTCCTCTTCTTGATGTCCCTCTTGATATTATTCTCATTCTCTGCTTCTCAGTTTCCCCTTTTTGATGTCCCAACCTGTCTCCCTTTCTCAAAGTCATTCCCAATAATTTATTGATCACTTCTTCTCAATATCGTTCTCCATGTTCTTCTTTTTCTCCTCTTCTCAATTTCCTCTTCTCAATGTCCTTCCAGATCTCCCCTTCTTGATGTCCTTCCTGATGAATTCTTGATCTTTTCTTCTCAATGTTCTTTTTGATATTCTTCTCATTCTCCCATTTCAAACTCCTCTTCTCAATTTTCTGCCCAGTCTCACCTTCACAATGTCCTTCCTAATGAATTATCAATCCATTTTTTTTTATGTCCATCTCAATATTCTTCTCGGTCTCCCTTTCTTGATCTCCCCTTCTCAATGTTGTTCCCAATGAAATCTCGGTCTCTTCTTCTAGATGTCCTTCTCAATATTCTGTTCATTCTCCCCTTCCCCATCTCCACTTCTCAATGTCCTTCTCAATGAATTCTTGATCTCTCTTTCTCAATTTCCTTCTTTATCTCCCCTTCTCAAAGTCCTTCTTGATGCATTCTAGAACTGCCCTTATTATGTCTTCTAGACATGCTTCTCATTCTCCCTTTCTTGATTTCACCTTTTCAATGTTTTTCTTGATCTATACTTGTCAAAGTCCTTCTTGATGTACTCTTGATCTCCCTTTCTCGATGTCCTTCTTGATATTCTTCTTATTCTCCCCTGCTCAATCTTCCATTCTTGATGTCCTTCTCTATCACCCATTCTCAATGTCCTTCTCCATGAATTTTTGATCTCTCTTTCTCGATGTCCTCTATATACTTCTCACTCCCCCATCTTGATCTTCTTCTCATTGGCCTTCTCAATCTCCCCTTCTAGATGTCCTTCTCAATGATTTCTTGATCTCTTCATCTTGTTATAATTCTCGATATTCCTCTTGTGCTCCTCTTCTCGATCTCTCCTTCTTGATTACATTCTCATTGTCCTTCTCAATTTCCCCTTCTTGATGTTTTTCTCAATGATGTCTCAATCTCTCCTTCTCAGTCTCCTTTTTGATGTCATCCACTATCTCCCCTTCTCGATGTGTTTTTCAATGAATTTTCGATCTCTTTTTCTTGACATCATTCTTGGTATTCACATCATTCTCCTCTTCTTGATGTTTCCTTCTGTATCTCCCCTTCTCAATTACCTTCACATCATTCTTCTCTTTCTCCCCTTCCCGATCTACCATTCTCAATGTCCTTCTCGATCTCACCTTCAAGGTATTCTTCCCAATGAATTTTTTATTTGTTCTTTTTGACGTTGTTCTTGATATTCTTCTTGTTCTTCCCTTCTTGATCTCCACATCTCAATGTCGTTCCCATTCTCCCCTTCTTGTTTCCCTTCCCAATGAATTCTCGATGTCCTCTTCTCGATGATCTCAATATTCTTCTTGTTCTTCGCTTCTCAAACTTCCCTTCTCAATGTCCTTCCTATTCTCCCCTTCTCGATGTCCATCCTGATGAATTCTCAATCTCCCCTTCTCGATGTCCTGCCTGGTCTCACTTTCACGATGTGCTTCCCATGAATTCTTGATCTTTTCTTCTCGATGTCCTTCTTGAAATTCTCGTTCACCCCATCTCAAACTTCCCTTCTCGATATCCTGCATGGTCTCACCTTCATAATGTCCTTCCTGATGAATTCTCAATATCTTCTTCTCGATGTCCTTCTTGATATCCTTCTCATTCCCCCCTTCTCAATGTCTTTCCCTGTCTCCCGTCTTGATGTACTTCCCGTTGAATTCTCGATCTCTTCTTATTGATGTCCTTTTCGATATTTTTCTTGTCCCTTTCTCGATTTCCCCTTCTTGATGTTTTTCCCAATCTCCGCTTCTGTTGTCATTCCCTATGAATTCTCCATCTCTTTTCAATGACTTTCTCGATATTGTTCTTGTTCTCTCCTTCTTGAACTAACCCCATTGATGTCCTTCTCAATCTCCCCCTCTCAATATCCTTCCTGATTAATTCTCGATCTCTTCTTCTCAATGTCCTTCCCAATAATCTCCCCATTATCCCCTCCTCATCTCTCCTTCTTGATATCCTTCCTGGTCTGCAATTCTCAAAGTCCATCCCTATGAAGTCTGGATCTCTTCTTCTCAATGTCCTTCTTATTCTCACCTTCTCAATCTCTCTTTCTTGATGTTCTTCCTGGTCTCCCCTTTTTGAAGTTTTTCCTGATGAATTCTCTATGCCTTCTTCTTGATGTCCATCTCTCCATTCTTTGTTCTTTCCTTCTCGATGTCCCTTGGCTCTCCTCTTCTCAATGTCATTCCTGATATTCTTTTTTTCTCCCCTTCTCAATCTCTTCTTCTCTAAGTCCTCCCTCATCTCCATATGTCAATGTTCTTCACAATGAATTCTAGATCTCTTACACCTGATCTCCTACTCAATATTCTTCTCTTTCTTCCCTTCTTGAACTCCCTTTCTCTAATTGCTTCCCATTCTCCCCTTCTCCATGTCCTTCCCAATGAAGTCTCAATCTCTTCTTCTCAATGTCCTTCTCGATATCCTTTTCATTATTCCCTTCTAAATCTCACCTTCACGATGTCCTTTTTGATCTCCCCATTTCCATGTCCCTCCCTTTCTCCCATTCTTGATGCCCCCATGATGAATTCTTGATCTTTTATTCTCAGTGTCTGTCTCCATATTTTTCTTGTTCTCCACTTCTTGAACTTTGATTCTCCATCTCCCCTTCCTCATGTCCTTCTGATGCATTCTCAAACTCTTCTCGATGTCCTTTTCAATATTCTTCTCCTTTTCCCCTTCTTGATCTCCTCTTTTGGACGTTCTCTCTGGTCTTTGTTTATCGATATCCTTCCAGATGAATTCTCGATCTCTTTTTCTCGATATCCTTCTCTATATTCTTCTCATTCTCCCCTTCTCAATGTTCTTCCTGATCTCCAAAACTCGATGTCATTCACGATGAATTCTTGATCTCTTCTCAATGTCAGCCTCAATATTTTTCTCTTTCTTCTTTTCTCAAGCTCCCTTTCTCAATGTCCTTCCAAGTCTCCCCTTCTGCATGTCCTTCAGGGGATTTCTCGATCTCTTCATCTCATTTTCATTCTCGATATTCTTTTTATTTTCCCCTTCTTGATCTTTTTTTTTCTCGATGTCCTTCTTGATCTCCTCTACTAGATGTCCATCCTGATGAATTCTCTATCTCTTCTTCTCAATGTTCTAATCAATATTTTCTCCATCTCCCCTTCTCCATCCTGATGTTCTTCCCAATGAATTCTCAATCTCTTCTTCTCCATGTCCTTCTCATCATTCTTCTTGTTCTCCCCTTCTCAATCTCTCTTCTCGATGTCCTTCCTTATCTGCCCTTCTTGAAGTCCTTCCTGATGAATTCTCCATCTCTTCTCCTCAACGTCCTCTTGATATTCTGCTTATTCTCCCCTTCTGAATCTCCCCTTCTCAATGTCCTTCTCGATAGTTTTCTCATGCTCTCCTTCTCAATCTCCCCTTCTCAATATCCTCTTCTTGTTGTCTTTCTCTATCTTCCTCTCATTTTCCCATTCTCGAACTCCCTTTCTTGATTTTCTTCCCAATGAATTCACAATCTCTACTTCTAGTTGTTATTATCAATATTCTTCTCATTCTATCATTATTGAAATCCCCTTCTCAATGTCATTCCCGATCTCAGATTCTCGATGTCCTTCCAAATGAATTCTTGATTTAGTTCCTGATGTCCTTCTCAATATTCTTCTCATTTTACCAATCTTGATGTCCCCATCTCAGTATTCTTCTCGATCTTCCCTTCTTGATACCCCCTTCTCAATTTCCATCTCATAGAATTCACAATCACTTCTTCTAGATGCCCTTCTTGCTATTCTTCTCAATCTCCCTTTTCAATCTCCCTTTCTCGATGTCCTTACCATTCTCTCCTTCTTGATGTACTTCCTATGAATTCTCAATCTCTTCTTCTAGATGTCTTTCTCGATATTTTTCTCGTTCTCTTCTTTTTGATCTCCCCTTCTCGATGTCCTTCTCAATATTCTTCTCGTTCTCCTCTTCTTGATTTCCACTTCTTGATGTCCTTCCCAATATACCCTTCTCGATATCCTTCCTGATATCCACTCCTCGATATCCTTCCTGATGAACTCTTGATCTCTTCTTCTCAATGTCCTTCTCTATATTGATCTCCTTCTCCCCTTCTACAGCTTTCCTTCTTGATGTCTACCCAATGAATTCTTGATCTCTTTATCAATGTTCTTCTAGATATTCTTCTATTTCTCCCCTTCTCAATCTCCCCTTTTTGATGACCTTCCCATTAAAATCTCGATATCTTCTTATTAATGTCCTTCATGATATTCTTCTCATTCTCCCCTTTTCGATGTGCCTCATGATCTCACCTTCTCAATGTTCTTCCCAATGAAATCTCCATTTTTCTTCTCAATATCCTTCTTGATATTCATCTTGTTCACCTCTTGTCGATTTCCCTTTCTAGATGTCCTTCCTGATGTCCCCTTCTCAATGTCCTTTCCAGTAAATTCCCCATCTCTTCCTCTCAACATCCACCTCGATATTCTTCTCATTCTTCCATTCTCAAGGTCAATGTCCTTCTCGATATTCTTCTCATTTTCCCCTTCTCGATCTACCCTTCCTAATGTCCTTCCCAGTGAATTCTCGATCTCTTCACTTCAATGTGATTCTTGATGTTCTTCTCATTCTCACCTTCTCAAACTCCATTTCTTGATGTCCTTCCCGTTCTGATCTTCTTGATGTCCTTCCCAATAAATTCTCAATCACATCTTCTCTGTGTCCTTTTCGATATTCATTTATATCTCCCCTTCTGGATATCCTTTGTGATCTCCCCTTCTTGATGTCCTCCAGATGAATTCTCAATCTCTTGTTCTTGATGACCTTCTCAATATTATTCTCATTCTCTCCTTCTCGATCACCCATTCTTGATGTCCTTCCTGATCTCCCCTTCTCAATGTCCTTCTTGATGAATTCTTGATCTCTTCTTCTTGATGTCCTCTTGATATTTTCCTTCTCCCATTCTTGATGTCCTTCACAATGTCCCCTTCTCAATGGGAACATATGCCTTTCTGATGAATTCTCCATCTCTTTGCTTGATGTCCTTCTCAATATACTTCTCATTCTCAACTTCTCAATCTTTCCTTCTCAATGTCCTTCTTGATATTATTCTAATTCTCTGCTTCAAGATCTCCCCTTCTCTATGTCCTTCCCGATCTCACATTCCCAATGTCCTTTGCAATGATTTCTCATTCCTTTCTTCTCGATGTCCTTCTCGATATATGTCTCATTCTCCCCTTCTTAATCTCTCCTTCTCGATGGCCTTCTCTATAGTCTTCATGTTCTCTGCTGATCAATCTCTTCCTTTATTTATGTCCTTCTTAATATTCTTCTTGATCTCCCTTTCTCAATGTTATTCCTGATCTCTCCTCAATTTCCTTCCCAATGATTTCTCGTTCTCTTTTTCCCGACGTCATTCTTTATATTCCTTTCATTCTCCCATTCTCGATCTCCCCTTCTAGATGTCCTTCTCGATATTCTTTTCGTTCTTCTCTTCTTTATTTCCTCTTCTTGATGTCCTTCCCAATAAATTCTTGATTTCTTCTTTCCGATGTGCTTCTCGATATTCTTCTTGTTCTAGCCTTGTCCAACTCCATTTCGCGATGTCCTTCCCGATAGGTTCTTCTTGATGTCCTTCCTAATGAATTCTCAATCACTTCTTCTCTGTTTTCTTCTCAATATTCATTTAAATCTCCCTTTCTGGATGTACTTCCTGATGAATTCTCCATCTCTTGGTCTCAATGACCTTCTCAATATTCTTCTCATTCTCCTCTTCACGATCTCCCATTCTCAATATGCTTCCTGATCTTCCCTTCTCAATTTCCTTCCTGATAAATTCTCGATCTCGTCTTCACTATGTCCTTTCCATATACTTCTAATTCTGCCCTTCTCAATCTCTTTTTCTCATCTATTCTCGTTCTCCCCTTCTGGATGTCCTCTATATTATTCTCGATATCCCCTTTTCAATGTCCTTCCTTATCTCCCCTTCTGGATGTCCTTCCAGATGATTTATCATTCTCTACTTTCCAACGCCCTTCTTGATATTCTTGTCATTCTTGCCTTCTCAATTTCCCACTCTTGATTTCCTTTCCAATATACCCTTCTAGATATCTTCCTTGATGAATTCTTGATCTCCACTTCTCAATGTCTTTCTCTCCATTTTAATCTCCCCTTCTCCATGTGCTTCCTGATTTCTTGTTCTCGATAGCCTTCCCGATCTATCCTTCTTGATGTTGATCTCATAGAGTTCCCAATGTCTTCTTCTCGATGTTCTTCTCAATATTCTTCTAATTCTCCCATTCTCTGTCTCCCCTTCTCGATATCCCCTTCTCCTGATCTCCATGTCTCAATTCCCTTCCCAATGAATTCTCAATATGTTCTTCTAGATGTCCTTCTTGATATTCTTCTCATTCTCCCCTTCTCGATCTCCCCTTCTCGAAGTCCTTCTCTATATTCTTCTTCTTCTACCCTTCTTGATCTCTTCTTCTTTATGTCCTTCCTGATGAATTCTCTATCTCTTCTTCACAATGTCCTTCTTGATATTCTTCTCATTCTCCCCTTCTCAATCTCCCCTTCTTGTTGTCCTTCCCGATCTCTGTTTTTTGATGACTTTCCAAATGAATTCTTGATCTCTTCTTTTAGGTGTGCATCTTGATATTCTTCTCATTCTACCCTTCTCGATCTCTCCTTCTTGATGTCCTTGCCGATGTATCATTCTGAAAAAGCTCACTGTTCTGGCTGTATTAGAAACAGAACAGAGTAAAAGAGTGCTCCTTTCTCAAAAGAAGAGTGTGTTTCTTGTAAAGGTATTTTGTGTTGAATTCCCCTTCATAAATGGAGTTTAATCACATGCTGTCTCTAGTCTTATGAGCAACAGTTCTTTGCTGGTAAGCAAAGTGACTATTGGGGTCCCATTGAGGTACACAGTGGAAATACCACTCGTGTCTGTTCCCAGCAAGTAGAGTGCATTAACTGTAAGAGAAGCTACTGTTCTTAACAGTTTCCTAAGCAGAGTTGTACTAGATATGGCCCATGTGTGCAGGAAGCACATTTTTTTCTGAGCAAGTTCACTGTTCTGACAGTATTGGAAACACAGTAGAGTAGAAGAGTGCTCCTTTCTCAAAAGCAGAGTGTGTTTCTTGTAAGGAAACTCAATATTGAATTCCCCTTCATTAATGCAGTTTAATCACATGCTGTCTCTTGTTCCACAAGCAACAGTTCTTTTCTGGTAAGCAAAGTCACTATTGGCCTCCTATTGAGATACACAGTGGAGATACCACTCGTATCTGTTCCCTGAAAGTACAGTGCATTGGATCAAAGAGAACTGATTGTTCTTATCAGTTGCCTCTGCAGAGTTGAACTAGATATGCCTTGTGTGTGTAGAAAGAACAGTTTTTTTGTTCTGAGCAAGCTCACTGTTCTGTCTTTTTCAGAAACATAATAGTGTAGAATAGTGCTCCTTTCTCAAAAATAGAGTGTCTTTCTTGTAAAGGAACTCAGTACTGAATTCCCCTTCTTAAATGGGGATTAATCACATGCCGCTTGTCCTATGAGCAGCAGTTCTTTTCTGGTAAGCAAAGTCACTACTAGGCTTCCATTGAGATACACAGTGGAAATAGCACTCACATCTGTTCCTGCTGTAGTCCAGCTCTGGATGAGGGCAGGGACTGAAGATAGGTGGATGCAAGAGCGGTGATAGGGGCATCAGACACAGGACACTTCTTAGTTTTTTTTTGGAGAGATGGACAGAGGGGAAGCACATCTATGTATGGCTTGTCCTTCTCTGACAACCTGTATCTCTCACAGGCTTTATTTATACAGAATTTAGTAAATAGAGATACATTCATGATGTCCAAACAGATCATATCATTGTTTCACTTCTTTTTGCTCATCTTTTAGTCATCATTAATGAACTATGACAAAACGGAGTTACTATTTCCAATCATTTTCCATTAGGTTTTGACCTCATTAATAAAAAGAGTTATCATTCTTACTTATTAACACTATAACCCTGTTTTTGGGAAACTAGAGGCCTATGAAAGCCTGTTCTCAGGCTGGTAGCTTTGGTTGCTTCAAGGACACCAAAACAAAATGTTCAAGTCACCCTAGGCATCTTGCCATGGCCAGTTTATTACTAACTCTTAGTGGTCAGAGTGCTCAGGGAAAATCCTCAGGCTAAAACTGCTGCAGCTTTTATTCAAATTCTGGCATAATACAATCAATGTTCACATTAATATCTTTATAGAATTTAGCATTCTATTGTTCCTTGACATTATAGTGGCTCTACCTTTAAAGAGAGGGAGGTCCTGACATCTTATACTTTTATCATCTTTCTACTCTGTACTTTGCTTATCAATATGTCTCTATGTGGGGCAGAGTTGTAAGCCACGTAATTGTCTGAGTGTACAGTGGAAAGAGGCTTGTAATCTGAGCTGTGACCAACTCTTCTATCTCACCAGATCTTGTTGACCTTTTTGAATTACTTTGTTTTGAATATCTTGTTCCTGTGTAAGTACAGGGACAGATATTTCAAAAATGTCTCTTAGACACATGAAGATACATCTGGCTTCTTTATGTTTCACAACCTCCAGGGCACAAGGAACGCCTTCAAGTAGATAAGGATATCTCCCACAGATTTGTGGGGGGATAGTATGTTGAGGACTTTCCTAGGGAAGCTTAGAAGCAGCATTCCTGGAAGAAGGCATAAATGATTCATAGGGCAGCCAGATATCACCAAATTGTACAAATATTGAAAGTTCCCTTAAGATTGTAACAGGTGGAGACAAAAACCAATTGTGGCATGACAGCCATCATGTGGCTCAGCTTTGCTGGATTTTTGTCAAGTAGCTGTGCTGGCTTTATGACTTACACAATTCCATTCAAATATGGCTGTACCAGTTCCCTCTTTTTTTCTTTATAAAAGAGATGACTGTAAGGAAAAATCACATAACTCGCATAATTACTCCCAAATTAATGATATTAGGCCTAAAACGCTGTCTTGAACAAAAGAAGTGAGAGATTGTAAAAATCTGTTTTATATCTCAAAAGTCAGTAGGCTACTGTCTTTGAATCATAATAAAAGCTTAGGAACTTAGATATGATTTTTATTAAAAGCACTAACTTGATTTGATTTTTTTTACAACCTAACAAAATGAAATGCACGAGAACTAAAAGCTAACATTATAATTATCATAAAGCCTTACAGTTACCAGAAATAGCTCAGCAGAATGTCTCTATTTAATTTTAATTAAATTAATAAATCAAAAAAATTATTTCCTACTATCTATTATATCAAGCTTTCTTATATTATTCTATCAAATTAATATAATGAATATTTAGCCTTTCTACAAAAATCTAATTCTTAAAAAAAATTTTGTTGTTTTTTTCTTTTCTTTTTTTGCATGAGATCACCATTTTCCTTTCATTTCTGAAATGCTATGTTCTACTCTTTTATTCTTTTTGTAATCAGAGAAATGGTGATCTGATAAGTCTATGCAGGATGTGTCATAAATTCATATTTCAATATGGTCTCTATCCTTTACTACAATTCTACAAAACTATTTACTCTGACTTCAGGAGGGTATCAACACCTGTCATTAACTTTATAGTCAATAATCTTTTTCCTTGTTCATACTAGTTCCATGTTTTTGAGGCAAGACACAAAATCCCCTGATGATTCAGTCATAGTTTGTCAACTTCTAAAATTTTCCTAATTTTTTTATTCTTAATGCTATATCTCATGTTCATTGATATTACTTAACTAGTAAGTTCTACAGAAGATTAAATTTCTTGCATAGCTAATTCTCCCAGGGATTCACCATAAATTTTATTCTCTTTTCATCAGAATTGTTACATTGTACCAGTTCTAGCCTTCAGTGAGGGGCCCTTAACAGCAAGGAATTCAAACATTAGGTAAGAGTTGTATAGCAGATTCCATTAAGGGCAGTGAAGGGTCAGTCCAATTCATCCAATCACTGTGATCTCTGTCAAACAGTGCCTTCAAGACATTTGACTTCGCTATCTCCCCATTTTCTTTTAAGTTGTAAAGCATGTAATTCGACTGTCAGGGCCCATAAATCTTTGGCTAGTTGTCTGATGATGACTGGGAATAAGAAAACAAAAAGTAAAATTATAAAAATATTGATGCCCAAGTTAATAAAAAAAAGACCAAGAGTTGGTGCATCCCACATAGGAGTGTATAACCAGCAGGAAAGAGTCAGTTATCTCCTCCAAGGATGAGGAAACAGTATGAGTTTGAGCTATGTCAGAGATTTTCTGGTGAAGGGAAGCCATGTCCATGGATAAAGCAGAATTATTCCCAATACCTTGTAAATGTGCCTGAACTTGACCCCAATCATGTTTGGACTCATTATATGAAAGGGGGGTCATGCAAATCCATTTAAACATGGAGTGACATTGCACACTAAGTCTAAACTTAATATTGTTTAACTGGTTTAATATAAAAAGGACAGCTTCCTCCAAGGCATTGATATGATCCTGAAGGCCCCTATCAATTTGTTCTTGTAGCATAAGTGCCAGAGAAACATTCTTACAAAGTTGAACCACATGAGTAGCAGTATGAACATGTTGAGCCAAAGCAGCTCTAGACATTGTAAATTTGGCTAAAACACCTATTAAAACTGTAATCCCTAAAATTAAGTCAGTGACAAAACATTTAGGTCTCAAAAGAACAGAGGAAATCTGATCTAAGACTTGTAGTCCAGAATCATCATACTAAGGAATGGAAATATTAACAGGCACAAGGATATAAGGTGGCTGTCAAATTAAAACATAAACATCATGAGAAGAAGCAGTAATACAATTAGTAATTATACAACCAGAACAAAAAACCTTAAAGAAATCATGTTGGTCATGAAAAGTAGAAAGAGAAACTTGAGGTCCTTGTTGAAGAATGGCAAAGGGAGCTCTAACACAAGCATGTATAGACTTAGTAAAAGATCAAGATACATACAAAGGGTGATACAACAAGTCTTTACAAGTAGCAACAAAGAGACAAAATAAATCCTTTTGTAAAGGACATTTTTGGAGAGAGGTGGGCATAAAAATTGTAGTAGGCCATCCAGGAGTATAACAAGCATTAAAATTTTGAGGAAATAAAACTTGAGTGTTATAATAAAACTTTAGTTTGTTGGTTTCAAAATATGTTTTATAATCAAGATTAGGATTCATATCTGACCAATGAGTAATAGTAAAGGAGGCATTAAATGGATGACAATGCACAGAATTATTGGCAAAACCACAAAATAAAACATTTAGGAAAAGTTTCTCTAGAGAAAATATGTTTCCATGCATTGTACAGTGATGAAGGATCAGGACAAGCAATATACCTAGAGGACAATGGTAATGGAGTAGTGTCATATTTATTTCCCTGAAGGGCAGGAAGCATCTGTAGCGCCCAAAGATATCCAATATATGTATGTTGGCTATTACCAGTGATAACTACTGCACCAGGGGAATCAGCAATCAAAGTATGTAGGGCAAGTAGAAAACACCCAGTAGTAAGGTAATCAGAATTAGTGTAAAAGCAAATAGGCAATGAATCAGAAACCCCTTCAAATGTATTATTATCACATTCCCAATATAACAAGTAGTCATTGCTCTCTCCACCCATAAGATCTACAGCATTGGTTGTAACCTTAACAGGAGCAAAGTCCCAAGTGGCAAGATGAAAAATAGGAGGATCAGGTAAATAGGCCCAATATGCAGCAGCATCACAACCAGGAAGGGAGATCAATAGTACCTCAATAGTAATTAGAGATAACATAGTGAGAAACAGATTTTCTGGAGTGCGTGGCAGCATCTGAGTTTCAAGCAAAGTTTCAGCACCAGTCTTGCTAGTATAAGTGGGAGCATTGTCAGTTTTTAGCTGTCGTGGCATACTCAAATATGAAAAAAAAAAAAACAGATGTTGAATAACATCTTTGACATCCTCTACTATTCATGCAGAGGCCACAATTATATGGAAGAAGGTATCCACACACACACATGAATATAAGAGGTTACCAAATGATGGAACATGAGTAGCATCCATTTTCCAGAGATCATTAGGCCTAAGTCCCCTGGGATTTACCCCCAGAGGCAGAGAAGGATGGATTTATGGACAAATGGCACATTGACGGACAACTTGCTGGGCAGCTTCCCTTGTTAGACCAAACTGATAACATAAAGCACGAGAGTTTTGATGATGAATTTTATGACTAGCAACAGCTTGTTCTAATGCTGAGCAAACAAGGGGTCGTGTAGCTAAATCAGCCAGTCTGTTGCCCTCTTTTAGAGGTCCAGGAAGGTTATTATGAGCACGTAAATGACTCACATAGTATGGGGAGGTTCTATTTTGTAATAAAATTTGTAATTTAGATAAAAGTGAAGATATAGTGGATTTGTTCAATGCCAAAGTAGCAGTTGCAATAGCTAGGAAAAGTCTGGCCACATATTGAGAATCAGAGTAAAGATTAAAGGGACAGTTTTGTAATTCAGTAAAAGCAAAAATGACAGCAATTAGTTCTGTCCTTTGAGCAGAAGTTTCACAAGTTCCTTGAGTAAAAACTTCATAATTAATAATAGTCACAGCCTTACCATTCGCTTCCATCAGAAAAGACTAGAGCTGCCTTGGGCAAAGGCTCAGTGGAACAGTATAAGGGAAAAATAATCCACATCGTTTTTAAGAATTGCAATAAAGGGTGACTTGGCAAGTCATGTAAAATCTGGCCTGTAAAGTCAATTAACACAATCTGCCAATCTTCTGAATGTAAGAAGAGTTCAGTTAGTTGTTCATTATTGTAAGGCACTATGATATTAGAGACATTTCTACCCATTATTTCCTTACTGCGTCTATGCCCTTTAGAAATCACAAGGGCAAGTAGAGTAACATAGGAGATAACAATCTTTTTAGGAGTGACAGGTAAATGAATCCATTCCAAGGGATCATTCTGCCACAATATACCTGTAGGTGTATGAACAATAGGTAATATTATTAGATCCGATGGTTCATCCAGTTTTAACCTTTGTAAATGCTGTTTGTTAATAGCCTGTTCCACAATTGTTAGTACATTTTTTGGTTCATCAGTTAAGGAGCAAGGAGATCAAGGGTTAGAATTGCCTTTAAAATGTCAAACAAAGGCTTAAGCTCCTCATTAGTTAACTTAAGAAAAAGACGAATCCAGTTAATTTCTCCTAAAATTTTTTGAAAATCATTTAATGTAGTTAATTTGCTTAAATCAAGCTTTAAAGGTTGATGGGCCACAGTATCTGAATAAATAACTCTCCCTAGATAGGAGATAGGTGGCTCCACCTGAATTTTCTCAAGGGCAAGTGACAGGCCAAAACTGTTGAGTTGACTGACAGTAGTTTGTAAGACATTTTGTAGGAAGGCTCAATATGGATGGGCTAAGAGAATATCATCTATATAATGGAGTAGGTATACATCTGGATAAGTGAGCCTAATGTTTGTAAGAGCTAAATCAACAAATTTTTGACACAATGTAGGACTATTTTTTATCCCTTGGGGGAGGATTTTCCAATGAAAGTGTCTATAAGGTTGCTTTAAATTTACAGAAGGAAGGCTAAAGGCGAATCTCTTTCTATTTGAAGGAGCAAGGGGAATAGAGAAAAAACAATCCTGCAAATCTATGGCTATTATATTATACCCTTTGGGAATCATAGCAGGGGAAGGGAGGCCAGGTTGAAGGACTCACACGGTTTACATAATCTGATTGATTTTTCTGATGTCCTGTAATAGTCTCCACTTTCCTGATTTCTTTTTAATAACAAAAAATGGGGGAATTACAAGGACTTGTGGTAGGCTCAATGTGACCTGCATCCAATTGCTCCTGAACTAGGGTCTCAGTTTTGCTGGATTTTTGTCAAGTAGCTGTGCTGGCTTTATGACTGTTGCCATTCCATTCAGTTGTGGATGTGCAATGTTACCAGCAAATACAGTGCATTGGATGTAAGAGAAGGTATTGTTTTTATCAGTTTCCTAAGCAGAGTTGCACTAGATATGTCCCAGTGGGTAGGAAGCACAGTTCTTTTGTTCTGGGAATGCTAACTATCCTAACTGATTTGAAACATAGCAGATTAGAAGAGTGCTCCTTTCTCAAAAGCAGAGTGTCTTTCTTCTAAGGGAACTCAGTGTAGAATCCCCCTTCACAAATGGAGTTTAATCACATAGTGTCCCTTGTACTATGCACACATGTTCTTTTCTGGTAAGAAAAGTCACTGTTGGGCTTAAATTGAGATAAATAATGGAAATACCACTCACATCTCTTTCCAGTAAGTGCAGTGCATTGGATGTAAGGGAAACTACCGTTCTTATCAGGTTCCTAAGCCAAGTTCAACTAGATATGGCCCGTGTGTGTAGGAAGCAGAGATATTGGTTCTGACTAAGCTAACTCTTCTGGCTGTATTGGAAACACAGTAGAGTAGAAGAGTGCTCACTTCAAAAAGCAGAGAGTGTTTATTGTAAGGGAACTCAGTGTTGAATGCCCCTTCATAAACAGAGTTTGATCAAATGTTGTCTCTTGTCCTAAGAGCAACAGTTCTTTTCTGGTAAGCAAGGTCACTATTGGTCTCCCATTGATATACACAGGGGAAATAGCACTCACATCTATACCCAGCAAATACAGTGCATTGAATGTGAGAGAACCTACTGTTCTCAGTTTCATAAGCAGACTTGAACTAAATATGGCCTCTGTGTGTAGGAAGCACAGTTCTTTTCTCCTGAGCAAGCTCACTGTTCTGGCTGTATGGTAAACACAGTAGAGTAGAAGTATGCTCAAAAGAAGACTGTGTTTGTTATATGGGAGCTAAGTGTTTAATTCCTTTTCATAAATGGAATTTAATCAAATGCTGTCTCTTGTCCTACAGACAACAGATCTTTTCTAGTAAGCAAAGTCAATATTGGGCTTACATTGTGATACAGTGTGGAAATATCACTCGTGTCTGTTCCCAAGTACAGTGCATTGAATGTAAGACAAGCTACTACTCTTATCTGTTTCTCAGTAGAATTGAACTAGATATGGCTCATGTGTTTAGGAAGCACAGTACTCCTGTTCTGAGCAAGCGCACTGTTCTGGCTGTATCCAAAACACTATAGAGAAGAAGAGTGCACTTATCTCAAAAGCAGAGTGATCTTTTTGTAAGGGAACTCAGTGTTGAATCCCCTTAACAAACAGAGGTGAATCACATGCTGGCTTCTGTCCTTCAGGCAACAGTTCTTTTGTGGTAAGCAAAGTCATTATTGGGCTCACATTGTGATACTTTGTGGAAATATCACATGTGTATGTTCCCAACAACTAAACTGCATTGGATGAAGAAGTGACTGTTCATATGAGTTTCATATGCAGAGATGAGCTAGATATGGCTTGTGAGTGTAGGAAGTACAGTTCTTTGTTCGGAGCCAGCTCACTATCTAGCAGTATCGAAAATGCAGGAGAGTAGATGAGTGCTCCTTCCTCAAAAACAGAGTGTATTGTAACGTAACACAGTGTTGAATTCCCCTTCATAAATGGAGTTTAATCATATGCTGTCTCTTGTCCCACGAGCACTAGCTCTTTTTTTAGTAAGCAAAGTCATTATTGGGTTCCCTTTTTGATACACAGTGGAAATACCACATGCACCTCTTCCCAGCAAGTACAGTGCATTGGAGGTAAGAGAAGTTACTGTTCTTATAATTTTCTTAAGCTGAGTTGAATTAGATATGAATGATTTGTGTAGGAAGCACAGCTCTTTTTTCTGGGCAAGGTCACTTTTTTGGCTGTATTGGAAAAACAATAGAGTAGAAAAGTGACCCTTTCTCAAAGGCAGAGTGAGTTTCTCATAAGGGAATTCAGAGTTGAATTCCCATTAAAACACGGAGTTCAATCACATGCTGTCTCTTGTCCTATGAACAAAAGTTATTTTCTGGTAAGCAAAGTCAATATCAAGCTCCCATTGCGATACACAGTGGAAATACCACTCACATTTGTTCCCTAAAACTACAGTGCCTTGGATGAAAGAAAACTGATTGTTCTTATCAGTTGTTTCTTCAGAGTTGAACAAGATATGCCTCGTGTGTGCAGAAAGAACAGTTGTTTTTTGTCCTGAGCAAGCTCACTGTTCTGGCTTTTTCAGAAACACAGTAGTGTAGAATATTGCTCCTTTCTCAAAAACAGAGTGTCTTTCATGTAAAGGAACTCAGTGTTGAATTCACCTTCTTAAATGGAGATTAATCACATGCTGTTGCTTGTCCTATGAGCAACAGTTCTTTTCTGGTAAGCAAAGTCACTACCAGGCTTCCATTGAGATACACAGTGGAAATACCACTCGTGTCTGATCCCAACAAATACATTGCATTGGATGTAAGAGAACTGACTGTTCTTATCAGTTTTCTATGCAGAGCTGAACTTGATATGGCTCATGTGTGAAGAAAGAACAGTTCTTTTGTTCAGAGCAAGCTCACTGTTCTGACTGTAATGGAAAAACTGTAGAGTAGAAGAGTGCTACTTTCACAAAAGCAGAAGGTCTATCTTCAAAAAAAGACTCAGTGTTCAATTCCCCATCACAAATTGAGTTTAAATCACATGCTGTCTCTTGTCCTACCAGCAACACTTCTTTTCTGGTAAGCAAAGTCCTTATTGGGCTCCCATTGAGATAAACATTAGAAATATTATTCACGTCTCTTTTCAGCAAGTACAGTGCATTGGATGTAAGAGAAGCTACTACTCTTATCAGTTTCCCAAGTCAAGTTGAACTAGATAAGGCCCATGTGTGTAGGAAGCACAGTTCTTTTGTTCTGAGCAATCTCACTATTCTGGCTGTTTCAGAAATATGGTAGTGTAGAAAATTGCTCCTTTTCAAAAACAGAGTATCTGTCTTGTAAAGGATTTCAGTGTTGAATTCCTCTTTATAAATGGAGTTTAATCATATGCTGTCTCTTATCCTATAAGCAACAGTTCTTTTCCTGTATGCAAAGTGAATATTGGGCTCTGATTTTGATACAAAATCTCTTCCCAGCAAGTACAGTGCAATGGAAGTAAAATAAGCTACTGTTATTATCAGTTTCCTTAGCAGAGTTGTACTAGATATGGCTCATGTGTGTAGGAAGCACAATAGTTTTTTTCAGACAAGCTCACTGTTCTGGCTGTATTGGAAAGAGTAGAGTAGAAGAGTGCTGCTTTCTCAAAAGCAGAGTGAGTTTTTTGTAAGGGGACTCAGTGTTGGATCCCCCTTCAAAAATGGTGATTAATTATATGCTGCTTCTTTTCCTGTGAGCAACAATTCTTTTCTGGTAAGCAAAGTCACTCTTAGCCTCCCAATGAGATAATCAGTGTAAATGCCACTCATGTTTGTTCCTAAGTAGTTCACTGCACTGGATGTAAGAGAAGTGACTGTTTTTATGAGTTGCCTATGCAGAATTGAACTAGATTTGACCCATGTGTTTATGAAGCACATTTCTTTCATTCTGAGCAAGTTCACTATTCTGGCTGTAATGGAAACACAATGGAGTAGAAGGGTGCACCTTTTCAAAACACTGTGTATTTTTTGAAAAGGAAACTCAGTATTGAATTCCCCTTCATAAATGGCATTTAATCACATACTGTTCCTTTTCCTATGAGCAACAGTTCTTTTCTGGTAAGAGAAGATACTATTGGGCTCCCATTGAGAACACAGTTGAAATACACTCACTCCCCTACTAGCAAGTACAGTGCATTTCATGTAAGAGAAGATACTGTTCTTATCAGTATGCTAAGCAGAGTTGAACTAGATATGGACCGTGTATAAAGGAATCAGAGGTCTTTTGTCCAGAACATCATCACTGTTCTGGCTGTGTTGTAAACATAGTAAGAGTAGAATAGTGCTCCGTCCTCAAAAGCGGACTGTGGTTCTTGTACGGGATCTCAGTGTTGAATTCCCTTTCATAAACAGAATTTAATCACATGCTGTCTCTTGTCCTACAAGCAAAAATCATTTCTGGTAAGCAAAGTCACTATTGGGCTCTAATTGATATACAGAATTGAAATAGCACATGCATCTCTTCCCGTCAAGTACAGTGCATTGGATGTAAGAGAAGCTAAAACTGTTATCAGTTTCCCAAGTAGAGTTGAACCGGTTATGGCCTGATTTTGTAGAAAGCACATGATCTTTGTTCTCAGCAAGCTCACTGTTCTGGCTGTTTCAGAAACACAGTAGAGTAGAATAGTGCTCCCTTATCTAAACCACAGTGAGTTTTTTGTAAGGGACTCAGTGCTGAATCCTCCTTAATGGAGTTTAATCATATGCTATCTCTAGTCCTATGAACAATACTTCTTTTCATGTAAGCACAGTCACTATTAGGCTCCCATTGATATACACAGTGGAAATACCGCTCATGTCTGTTCCCAACAAGTTCAGTGGATTTCATAAAAGATATGCTACAGTTTTATCAATTTCCATAACAGAGTTGAATTAGATATGGCCCATGTGTGTAGGAAGCTCAGGTCTTTTGTTCTGAACAAGCTCACTGTTCTGGATCTATTGTAAACACATTAGAGTAGAGAGTGCTCCTTTACCAAATGCAGTTTGTATTTTTTTCAAGGGAACTCAGAGTCGAAGGCCCCTTCATAAACAGAGTTTAATAACATGCTGTCTCTTATCCTACGAGCAATAATTCTTTTCTGGTAAGCAAAGTCACTGTTGGGCTCACATTGATATACACAGTGGAAATAACACTCCCATCAGAGTTGAAATATCACTTGCATCTGTTCCCAACAAGTACAGTGCATTTGATGTAAGAGAAGTGATTGTTCTTATCAGCTGCCTATGCAGAGTTCAACTAGATATGGCTCATGTGTGTAGGAAGCACAGTTCTTTGTTCTGAGCAAACTTACTGTTCTGGCTGTATTATAAACACAGTAGAGTAGAAGAGTGCTTGTTTCTCAAAAATAGATTGTGTTTCTTGTAAAGTAACTCAGTGTTGAATTCCCCTTCATGAATGGAGTTTCATCACAGGCTGTGTCTTGTTCTACAAGCAACAGTTATTTTCTGGTAAGGAAAATCACTACTGGGCTCCCATTGAGATACATAGCTGAAATACCACTCATGCTTGTTCCCAACAAGTACACTGCATGAGATGTAAGAGAAAATACTGTTCTTATGAGATTCCTTGGCAGGGTTGAAGGAGATATGGCTTGTAAATATAGGAAGCATAGTTTTTCATTCTGAGAAAGCTCACTGTTCTGGATGTATTGGAAAGAATAGAGTAGAAGTGTGCTCCTTTCTCAAAAGCACAGTGAGTTTTTTGTAAGGGAATTCAGTGTTGAATCCCCCTTCAAAAATGGTATTAAATTATATGCTGCTTCTTTTCCTAAGAGCAACAGTTCTCTGCTGGATACACAGTGGAAATATCACTCATGTCTGTACTGAACAGGTACAGTACACTGGATGATACAGAAGTTAATATTCTTATTAGTTTCTTATGCAGTGATGAACTAGATATGGTCTGTGAGTGTAGGAAGCACAGTTCTTTTGTTCTGAGCAAGCTCAGTTTTCTGGCTCTTTTGGAAACAATAGAGTAGAAGAGTACTCAAATCTAAAAAGTAGAGTGTGCTTCTTGTAATGAAACTCAGGGTTGATTTCCCCTTCATTAATACAGAAAAATCACATGTTGTCTCGTCCTATGAGCAACAGTTCTTTGCTGGTATTCAAAGTCACTATTGGCCTTGCTTTGAGATACACAGTTAAAATACCACTCGTGTCTGATCCCAACAAGTACATTGCAGTGGATATAATAGAAGTGACTGTTCTCATCAGTTTTCCATGCAAAGTTGAACTTAATATGGCTCGTGTGTGTAGGAAGCATCATACTTTTGTTCTGAGCAAGCTTACTGTTCTGGCGGTATTGGAAACAAGTAGAGTGGAAATGTGCTCCTTTCTCAAAAACAATATTTCCTGTAAATAAACTCAGTGTTGAATTCCATTTCATAAATGGAGTTTAATCATATGCCGTTTCTTGTCCCACAAGCAACATATCTTTTCTGGTAATCGAAGTCACTATTGGGCTCCCATTGAGATAACAGTGGAATTACCAAATGTGTCCCTTCCCAGCAAGTACAGTGCATTGGATGTAAGAGAAGCACCTGTTCCTATCAGTTTCATGAGCCGAGTGGAACCAGATATGTCCCATGTGTGTAGGAACCACAGTTCTTTTGTTCTGACAAAGCTCACTATTTTGCTGTATTGGAAACACAATAGAGTAGAAGAGTGTTCCTTTCTCAAAAACATTGTATTTCTTGTCATGGTACTCAGTGTTGAATTCCCCTTCATAAAGGAGTTTAATGAAATGCTGTCTCTTTTCCAATGAGCAACAGGTCTTTTCTGGTAAGCAAAGTCACTATTGGGCTCCCATTGAAATACACAGTGGAAATATTACTCACATCACTTACCAGAAAACACAGTGCATTGTTTGTAAGAGAATCTACTGTTCTTATCAGTCTCCTAAGCATAGTTGAACTAGGTATGGCCTGTGTGTGTATAAACCAGATATGGCACTGTTCTTTTGTTCTGAGAAAGCTCACTGTTTTGGCTGTATTGGAATCACAGTATAATAGAAGAATGCTTCTTTCTCAAAAGCAGAGTGTATTTCTTATTAGGTAACTATATTTAGAATCCCCCTTTTAAATTGAGATTAATCACATGCTGTCTGTCTATTGTCCTATGAGCAACAGTTATTTTCTGGTAACCAAAGTCATTATTGGTTTCCCATTGAGATACCCCGTGCAAATACCACTCGTTTCTTTTCTCAACAAGTACAGTGCATTGGGTGTAAAAGAGACTACTGTTCTTCTCAATTTCCAAATAAGATGTGAACTAGATATGGCCCATGTGTGTAGGAATCACAGTTCTTTTTTCTGAGCAAGCTCACTCTTCTGGCTTTATTGGAAACACAGTAGAGTAAAAGAGTGCTTCTTTCTCAAAAGCAGAGTTTGTTTCTTGTAAAGAAACTCAGTGTTTAATTCCCCTTCTTAAATGGAAATTAATCACATGCTGTCCCTTGTCCTATGAGCATCAGTTCTTTTGTGGTAAGGAATATCACTATTGGACTTCTATTGAGATACACAGTGGAAATACCACTCTCATCTGATCCCCGCAAGTACTGTGATTTGAATGTAAGAGAAGAGACAGTTCTTATGAGTTGCCTATGCAGAGTTGAACTAGATGCACCTAGTGTGTGT
This sequence comes from Peromyscus eremicus, assembly GCF_949786415.1. Taxonomy (NCBI): domain Eukaryota; kingdom Metazoa; phylum Chordata; class Mammalia; order Rodentia; family Cricetidae; genus Peromyscus; species Peromyscus eremicus. The sequence continues at coordinate 197,964,579 of NC_081416.1, forward strand.
AAGAAATTGAGTTCTATATTTCTGAGCAGGCTAACTTTTCTGGCTGTATCAGAAGTACAGTAGAATAGAAGAGTGCTCCTTTCTCAAAAACAGAGTACATTTTTCTGTAAAAGAACTCAGTGTTGAATTCCCCTTCATAAATGGAGTTTAATGGCATGCTGTCTTTTGGCCTACAAGAAACAGTTCTTTTCTGGTAAGTACAATATCAATTGGACTTCCATTGAGATTCACAGTGGAAACATCAAAATGTCACTTCCCACCAAGTACAATTCACTGAATGTAGGAAATGCTACTGTTTTTATTGTTTTCCTAAGCATAGCTGAACTAGTTTTGGCCCGAGTGTGTAGTAAGCACAGTTCTTTTGTTCTTGCTCTATTGGAAACAGTGGAGTAGAATACTGCTCCTTTCTTAAAAGCAGAGTGTGTTTCTTGTAAAGGAACTGAGTGTTGAATTTCCCTTCATAAATGGAGATTAATAACATGTGTCTTGTCCTACAAGTAACAGTTCTTTTCTTTTAAGCAAAGTAAGTATAAGGCTTCCATTGTGATACAGAGGGAAAATAGGACTGGCATCTGATCCCAGAAAGTACAGTGCACTGGATGTAAGATAACTGATTGTTCTTTTGATTTTCCTAAGATGAGTTAACTAAATCGGACTCGGGTGTAGGAAGCACAATTCTTTTGATTGAGCAAGCTCATTTTATGGCTGTTTCAGAAACACAGCAGAGTAGAAGAGTATTCCTTTCTCAAAAACAGAGTGTATTTTTTGTCAAGGATCTCAGTGCTGAACTCCCCTTCAAAAATCGAGTTTAATTACATGCTGTCTCTTTTCCAATGAGCAACAGGTCTTTTCTGGTAAGCAAAGTCACTCTTGGGCTCCCAATGAGATAACCAGTGCAAAAAGCAGTCATCTTTGTTCCCAAGAAGTACACTGCATTGGATGTAAGAAAAGTGATTGTTCTTATGCAGAGTTGAACTAGATGTGACCCATGTGTTTATGAAATACAGTTCTTCAATTCTGAGCAAGCTCACTATTCTGGCTGTAATGGAAACACAGTGGCGTAGAAGGGTGCTCCTTTTCAAAAACACTGTGTATTTCTTGAAAAAGGAACTCAGTGTTGAATTCCCCTTTGTACATTGAATTTAATCACATGCTGTCTTTTTTCTACAAGCAACAGGTCTTTTCTCGTAACCAAAGTCACTATTGGGTTCCCATTGAGATACACAGTGGAAGTATTCACATCACATACCAGCAAGTACAGTGCACTGTATAAGAGAAGCTTCAGTTCTTATCAGTTTCCTAAGCAGAGTTGAACTAGATATTGTCCGTGTTTGTAAGAAGCACAGTTCTTTAGTTCTGAACAAGCTCACTGTTCTGACTGTATTGGATACACAGTAGAGTAGAAGAGTGCTCTGTTCTCAAAAGCAGAGTGTGTTTCTTTTAAGGGAACTCAGTGTTGAATCTCCCTTCATAAATGGTGTTTAATCTCATGCAGTCTCTTCTCCTATGTGCAAGAGTTCTTTTCTTCTAAGCAAAGTCACTGTTGAGCTTCCATTGAGGTACACAGAAGAATTATCATTCTTGTCTGTTTCCAACAAGTACAGTGAAATAGATGTAAGAGATTCTTCTGTTGTTATCAGTTGCCTGAGCATAGTTGAACTAGATACGGTCCAAGTATGTAGGAAGTACAATTCTTTTGTTCTGAGCAAGCGCACTGTTATGGCTGTATTGGGAACATAGTAGAGTGCTCCTTTCTCAAAAGCAGTGTATGTTTCTTGTAATGGAACTCAGTGTTGAATTCCACTTCATAAATGGACATTAATGACATCCTGTCTCTTGTTCTACGAGCAACAGTTCTCTGATAAGCAAAGTCAGTATTGGGCTTCCATTTAGATACACAGTGTAAATATCACTCTCGTCTGTTCCCAGCAAGTACAGTGCAAAGGATGTAAGGAAGTAATTGTTCTTATCTGTTTCATAATCAAAGTTGAACTATATATTGACCTTGTGTGTCATAAGCATAGTTCTTTTTTCCTGGAAAAAATCACTGTTCTGGCTGTATTGTAAACACAATAGAGTAGAAACGTGCTCCATTCTCAAAAGCAGACTGTGTTTCTTGTATGGGCTCTCAGTGTTCAATTCCCTTTCATAAACAGAATTTAATCACAGGTTGTCTCCTGTCTTAAAAGCAATAGAAGTTCTCTGGTAAACAAAATGACTAATGGGCTCCCATTGAGATACACAGTGGAAATACCACTCGTGTCTGTTCAAAATAAGTACAGTGCATTGGATGTAAGAGATGCTACTATTTTTACCAATTTCCAAAGCAGAGTTGAACTAGAGATGGACCCTTTGTAGGAATCACAGTTATTTATTATGAGCAAGCTCACTGTTCTGATTGTAATGAAAACACAGTAAAGTCGAAAGTGCTACTTTCTCTAAAGCAGTGTTTGTTTCTTGTAAAGGAACTCAGGGTTGAGTTCCCCTTCTTAAATGGAGTTTAATTACATTCTGTCTTTTGTTCTACAAGCAAAAGTTTTTTTTCTGGTAAGCCAAGTCAGTACTAGGCTTCCATTGAGTTATACAGTAGAAATACCACTCACATCTGTTCCCATCAAGTACAGTGCATTGGATGTAAGAGATGCTACATTTCTTATCAGTTTCCAAGGCAGAGTTGTACTACTTATGGTCTGTGTGTGTGTGTAGGATGCACAGTTCTTTTGTTCTGAGCAAGCTCACTGTTATGGCTGTATTGGAAAAACAGTAGAGTAGATTAGTGCTTCTTTCTGAAAAGCAGAGAGTATTGCTTGCAAGGGAACTCAGGGTTGAATCCCCCTTCATAAACGGAGTTTAATCACACACTTTCTCTTGTCTTATGAGAAACAGTTTTTTCTGCTAAGCAAAGTCACTATTGGGCTCCCATTGAGATACACAGTGGAAATACCTCTCGTGTCTGTTCCCAACAAGTACAATGCATTGGGTATAAGAGATGCTACTTTTCTTATGAATTTCCAAAGCACAGTTGAACTAGATATGGCCCATATGTGTAAGATTCAAAGTTCTGTTCTTCTGAGCAAGCTTACTGTTCTGACTTTTATTGGAAAAACAGTAGATTAGAAGCATGCTCCATTCGCAAATCAAGACTATGGTTCTTGTATGGGAACTCAGTGTTGAATTCCCTTTCATAAACAGAATTTAATCACATGCTGTCTCTTGTCCTACAAGCAACAAAACTTTTCTGGTAAGGAAAATCACTATTGGGCTCCCATTGTGGTACAGAGTGGATATATAACTTGCAGATGTTCCCAGCAAGTACAGTGCATTGGATGTAAGAGAAGCTACTACTCTTATCAGTTTACAAACTAGAGCTTTACTAGATATGGCCTCTGTGTGTAGGAAGCACAGTTCTTTTGTTCTGACCAAGGTCACTGTTCTGAAACAGTAGAGTAGAAGAGAGCTCCTTCCTCAAAAATAGAGTGAGTTTTTTGTATGGGAACTCAGTGCTGAATCCCCCTTAACTAACAGAGTTTAATCATATGCTGTCTCTTCTCCTATGAGCAAGTTATTTTCTGGTAAGCAAAGTCACTATTGGGTTACCATTGAGATAGACAGTGGAAATACATCTTGTGTCTGTTCCCAACAAGTACAGTGCTTTGGATGTAAGAGAGCCTACTGTTCCTCTCAGTTTCCAAAGTAGATGTGAACTAGATATGGCCCTGTGTGTAGTAATCATAGTTCTTTGTTCAGAGCAAGCTCACTCTTCTTGCTTTATTGGAAACACAGTAGAGTAGAAGAGTACTTCTTTCTCAAAAGGAGAGTTTGTTTCTAGTAAAGGAACTCAGTGTTGATTTCCCCTTCTTATGTGGAGATTAATCACATGCTGTCTCTTGTCCTACAAGCCATAGTTATTTTGTGGTAAGGAATATCACTATAGGGCTTCCATTGAGATACTCATTGGAAATACCATTCACATCTGATCCCTGCAAGTACAGTGTATTGGATGTAAGAGAAGAGACTGTTCTTATGAGTTGCCTAGGCAGAGTTGAAATAGATATGCCTTGTTTGTGTAGGAAGTAGATTTCTTTTCTTCAGAACAAGCTTACTCTTCTAGCTGTATTGGAAACACAGTAGAGTAGAAGAGTGCTCCTTTCTCAAAAACAGAGTGCATTTGTTATAAAGGAACTCCATGTTGAATTCACTTTCATAAACGCAGGTAAATCATGTGCTCTCTCTTGTCCTGTGAGCACCAGTTCTTTTCTGTTATTTAAAGTCACTACTGGGCTCCAATTGAGATACACAGTGGAAATACCACACATGTCTCTTCCCAGCCAGTACAGTGCATTCGATGTAAGAGAAGCTACTGTTCTTACCATTTTCCTAAGCTGAATTGAACTAGATATGTCCCGTGTTTTGGGGAAGCACAATTCTTTTGTTCTGAGCAAGCTCACTGTTTTGACTGTATTCTAAACCCAGTAGAGTAGAAGCGTGCTCCTTTCTCAAAAGTGGAGTGTGTTGCTTGCAAGGGAACTCAGGGTTGTATCCCCCTTCATTATCGGATTTTAATCACATGCTGTCTCTTGTCCTACAAACAACAGTTCTTTTCTGGTAATCAAAGTCACAATTGGAATCCCATTGAGATACATAGTGGAAATACCACTTGTGTCTGTTCCCATCATGTACAGTCATTGGATATAAGAGATGCTATTGTTCTTATCAGTTTCTTGATGTCCAGTTCAATATTCTTCTCTTTCACCCCTTCTTGATCTCTCCTTTTTGATGACATTCCCAACGAATTCTCAAAGTGTTCTTCTGGATATCCATCTCGATATTTCTCATTCTCCCCTTCTCAATGACCTTATTGATGTTACCTTCTGGATGTCCTTCCCGATGAATTCTCTTTCTCTCCTTCTGAACTTCATTCTTGATATTTTTCTCATTCTCCCCTTATCAATCTTCCCTTCTTAATGACATTCTTGATATTCTTCTCCTTCTCTGCTTCTCGATCTCCCCATTCTACGACCTTCCCGATCTATCCTTATTGGTGTCCTTCTCAATAAATTCTCAATCACTTCTTCTTGCTGTCCTTCTCGATGTTGTTCTCTTTCAATTCTCTAAATTCCACTTATCCATGTCCTTTTCGATATTCTTCTTGTTCTACCCTGATTGATCTCCCATTCTAGATGTTCTTCCAGATCTGTCATTCTTGATGTCCTTTCTAATGATTTCTCAATCACTTTTGCCCAATGTTCTTCTAGATATTCTTCTTGATTTCCCCTTTTCAATCTCCCTTTTTCTACGTCCATCCCGATCTCCCCTTCTCAATGCCCTTCCTGATGAGTGATCTACATCTTCTCCTTTTCCTTCTCAATATTCTTCTAGTTCTCCCCTTCTTGAAATCTTTTTATTGATGTTCTTTTCAATCTCCCATTGTCAAAATTTTTCCCGATGAATTCTTGATATCTTCTTCAGGAATTCCTTCTCAATATTGTTCTCGATAATCCCATTCTCGATGGCCTTCCAGATCTCCCCTTCTCGATTTGCTTCCCTAAGTCCTGTTCTACATATCCTAGAAGATGAATTCTTGAACTCACCTTCTCAATATCCTTCTTGATATTCTTCCCCAATTCCTCTTCTTAATCTCCCATTCTAGATTTCTTTCCCGAAGTCCCCTGCTTGATGTCCTTCCCCATGAATTCTTCAACTCTTCTTCTTTTTTTTTTTTTGGTTTTTCAAGACAGGGTTTCCCTGTGTAGCTTTACGCCTTTCCTGGAACTCACTCTGTAGCCCAGGCTGGCCTCGAACTCACAGAGATCCGCCTGGCTCTGCCTCTCGAGTGCTGGGACTAAAAGCATGCGCCACCACCGCCTGGCTCAACTCTTCTTCTTGATGTCCTTCTCAATATTCTTCTCTTTCTCCCCTTCTTGATCTCCTCTTCTCAATATCCTTCCCAATCTTCTGTTCTGGATGTTCTCCCATTGAATTTGTGATCTCTACTTCTTGATGTCTTTCTCAATATACTTCTCATTCTCCCTTTCTTGATCTTGCCATCTTGATGCCCATCTTGATGTTCATCTCTTTCTCCCTTTCTAGATCTATCCTCTTGATGAAATTCTTGATGAATTTTTGACCTTTTCTTCTGGTTGTCTTTCTTGACATTCTTCTTGATCTCCCCTTCTCAATCGGCCTTTCTCAATGTCCTTAACAATGTCCCCTTCTAGATGTCATTTCCGATGAATTCTCAACCTCTTCTTCAAGATGTCCTTCTCAATATCTCCTCATTCTACCCTATTCAATCTCCCCTTCTTTATGTCATTTCCAATGAATAATCGATTTCATTTTTACAATGTCCTTCTCCATATTCTTCTTGTTCTAACCTTCTCAATCTCTCCTTCTCTATGAGCTTCCTGATCTATCCTTCTCGATGTCCTTCTCAATGATATCTTGATCACTTCTTCTTGGTATACTTCTCAATGTTCTTCTTGTTCAAACGTTCTCAATCTCCCATTCTAGATGTCATTCCGAATCTCCCCTTTTCGATATCTTTCCAGATGAATACTTGATCTCTACTTCTCGATGTAATTCTTGATATTCTTCTCATTCTCCCTTTCTCAATCTCCCCTTCTTGATGTCCTTCCCAATTTCCCCTTCTTGATTACTTTTCCAATGAATTCTTGATCTCTTCTTTTCAGAGTGAATCTTGATATTCTCCTCAATCTACCCTTCTTGATCTCCCCTTCTTGATGTCTTTGCCAATCTATCATACTCAACAAGCTCACTGTTCTGGCTCTATTGGAAACAGAACAGAGTAGAATAGTGCTTCTTTCTCAAAAGCAGAGTGCGTTTCTTGTAATAGAACTAAGTATTGAATTCCCCTTCCTAAAAGGAATTTAATCACATGCTGTCTCTAGTCCTATGAGCAACAGTTCTTTTTTGGTAACCAAAGACACTATTGGGCTGCCGTTGAGATACACAGTGAAAATAGCACGAGCGTCTGTTCCCAGCAAGTACAGTGCAATGGATGTAAGAAAAGCTACTGTTCTTATCTTTTTCCTAAGCTGAGTTGAACTACATATGGTCCACATGTAGTAAGCACAGTTCATATTTTCTAACCAAGGTCAATGTTCTGGTTCTATCAGAAACAAAGTAGAGTAGAAGAGTGCTCCTTTCTCAAAAGCAGAGTGTATTTCTCGTAAAGAAACTCAGTGTTGATTTCCCCTACATAAACGGAGTTGAATCACATGCTATCCATTTCCTATGAGCAACAGTTCTCCTCTGGTAAGCAAAGTCACTATTGGGGTGACATTGATATACACAGTGAAAATACCAGTCATGTCTGTTCCCAGCAAGTACAGTGCATTGGATGTAAGAGAAGCTACTGTTCTTATCAGTTTCCTAAACAAATTTGAAATAGATATGGCCCATGTATATAAGAAGCACAATTATTTTTCTCTGAGCCTGCTCACTGTTTGGGCTGTATTGGAAACACAGAAGAATAGAAGAGTGCTCCTTTCTCAAAAGAAGAGTGTGTCTCTTGTAAGGCAACTCAAGTTTGAATTCTGCTTCATGAATGGAGAGGAATCATATGCTGTCTCTTCTCCTATAAGCAACAGTCCATTTCAAGTAAGCAAAGTCACTATTGGGCTCCCACTGAAATACACAGTAGAAATATCACTCACAGTTGGTACCAGCAAGTACAGTGCATTGGGTGTAAGAGAAGCTACTGTTCTTATCAGTTTCCTAGCAGAGTTGAACTAGATATGGCCCACGTGTATAGGAAGCACAGTTCTTTTTTTTTTTTTTTTAGCAAGTTCACTGTTCTGGCTGTATTGGAAACACAATAGAGTAGAAGAGTGCTCTTTCCCAAAAGCAGAGTGTTTCTTGTAAGGGAAGACAGTGTTGTATTCCCCTTCATAAATGTAATGTAATCACATGCTGCCTCTTGTCCAAGGAGCAACAGTTCTTTCTGGTAAGCAACGTCAATGTTGGCTCCCAATGAGATACACAGTGGAAAAATCACTTGCGTGTGTTCCCAGCAAGTAGAGTTCATTGGATGTCAAAGAAGCTACTGTTCTTATCAGTTTCCTAAGCAGAGTTGAAGTAGATATGGACCTTGTGTGTAGGAAGCACAGTTCTTTTCTTATGAGCAAGCTTACTCTTCTGGCTGCATGGGAAAGACAGTAGAGTAGAAGAGTGCTCCTTTCACAAAAGCAGAGTGTGCTTCTTGTTAGGCAACCCGGTGTTGAATTCCCATTCATAAATGTACTTTAATCACATTCTGTCTCCTATTCTAAGGGCAACAGTCATTTTCTGGTAAGCAAAGTCACTATTGGGCTCACATTGAGATAAACAGTGGAAATAGCATTTGTGTCTGTTCCCAGCAAGTACAGTGCATTGAATGTAAGAGAAGCTACAGTTCTTTTCAGCTTCCTAAACAGAGTTAAACTAGATATGGCTTGTGGGTGTAGGAAGCACAATTCTTTGGTTCTGAGCAAGCGCACTGTTCTGGCAGCATAGGAAAGACAGTAGAGTAGAAGAGTGATCCTTTCTCAAAAGCAGAGTGTGTTTCTTGTTAGGCTTCCCAGTGTTGAATTCCCCTTCATAAACGTACTTTAATCACATTCTGTTTCTTTTTCTAAGGGCAACAGTTGTTTTCTGGTAAACAAAGTCACTATTTGGCTCACATTGAGATACACAATAGAAATAGCATTCATGTTTGTTCCCAGTAAGTACAGTGCATTGGATGTAAGAGAAGCTTCAGTTCTTTTCAGTTTCCTAAACAGAGTTGAACTAGATATGGCCTGTGTGTGTAGGAAGCACAATTCTTTTGTTTTGAGCAAGCTTACTGTTCTGGCTGCTTTGAAAACAAAGTAGAGTAGAAGAGTTCTCTTTTCTCAAAAGCAGATTGTGTTTATTGTAAAGGAACTCATTGTTGAATTCCCCTTCAAAAAACATAGTTTAATCATATACTGTCTCTTGTCCTACTAGCAACAGGTCTTTTCTGGTAAACAAAGTCACTATTGGGCTAAAATTGAGATACACAGTAGAAATACTACTAGCGGCTGGTCCCAGAAAGTACAGTACCTTGGATGTAAGAGAAGTTACTGTTCTTATCATTTTCCTATGCAAAGTTGAACTAGATATGGCCCATATGTGTAGGAAGAACAGTTCTTTTGTTCTGAACTAGCTCACATTCTGATTTCATTGAAAGCACAGTAGAGTAGAAGAGTGCTTCTTTCTCAAAAGCACAGTTTGTTTTTTGTAAAGGAACTCAGTTTCAATTCCTGTTCATGAATGGAGTTGAATCACATGCTGTCTTTTTTCATATGTGCAACAGTTCTTTTCTGGTAACCAAATTCAGTATTGGGCTCTCATTGAGATACACAGTGGCAATACCACTCTTATATGTTCCCAACAAGTACCATGCATTGGATGTAAGAGAAGCTATTGTTCTTTTCAGTTTCATTACCAGAGTTGAACTTGTTTGGCCTGTGTGTGTAGGAAGCACAGTTACTTTACTCAGGGCAAGCTCACTGTTCTGGCTCTATCAGAAACACGTTAGAGTAGAATAGTGCTCTCTCTGAAAAGCAGAGTGTTTTTCTTGTAAAAAAAACTCAGTGCCAAATTCCCCTTCATTAACGGAGTTGATTCACATGGTGTCTCTTGTCCTATGAGCAACAGTTCATTTCTCGTAAGCAAAGTCACTATTTGCCTCCCATTGAAATATATTGTGGAAATACCACTCATATCTTTTCCCAGTAAATACTGTACAATAAATGTATTTGAAGCTACTGTTCTTATCACATTCCAAAGCAGAGATGAAATAGATATCACTGTGTGGGTTGGAAGCACAGTTCTTCTGTTCTCACCGAACTCATGTTCTGTCTGAATTGGAAACACAGTAGAGTAGAAGAGTTCTTCTTTCTCAAAAGCAGAGTGTGTTTCCTGTAAGGGAACTCAGTATTGAATTTCCCTTCATAAAGGAGTTTAGTGACATATCATGTCTTGGCCTATGAGCAACAGTTCTTTTCTGGTAAGCAAAGTCACTATTGGGCTCCCATTGAAATACACAGTGGTATAACACTTGCATCTATTCCCAGCAAGTAGAGTGCATTGGATGTAAGAGAAGCTACTGTTATCATCAGTTTCCTAAGCAGCATTGAAAGATATATCGCCTGGGTACAAAAAAAATCACAGTTTTGTTGTAAGAAATCTCCCTTTTCTGGCAGCATTGGACACTCATTAAAGAGAAGAGTGCTAATTTCTTGAACACAGATTGTGTTACTTGTAAGAGAATTTTTCCTCCCTACACTGAGTTTAAGCACATGTTGTCTCTTGTACTATGAATAGCAGTTCTTTTCCTCTAAGTAAAGTCACTTTTGGGTTCCCACTGAGACACACAGTTGAATTACCACTTGCGTCTGTTCCCAGCAAATATAGTGCATTGTATGTTAGAGAAGGTATTCTTCTTATCAGTTTCTTAAGCATAGTTGAAAGAGATATACCCTGGGTCTTGGGAAAGCACAGATCTTTAGTTTTGAGAAATCTCCTCCTTCTGGCTTCATTGGAAACCTAGTAAAGTGAATAGTCCTTCTTTCTTGAATGCAGAGTGTGTTTCTTCTAAGGAATCTCAGTGTTGGATTCCCTTCCCTAAATTGAGTTTAACCACATGCTGTCTCTTGACCTACAAACAGCAATTCTTTTCAGGCAAGCAAAGTCACGGTTGGGATTGCATTGACATACACAGTGAAAATAACACTCTCGTTTGTTCCCAGGAAGTACAGTGCATTGAATGTAAGAGAAGCTACTGTTCTTATCAGTTTCTTAGAGTTGAAAAAGGTATTACTTGTGTTGTGGAAAAGCACATTTCATTTTTTTCTGAGCAAGTCCCCTCTTCTGGCTGCATTGGAAACACAGTAAAGAGAAGAATGCTTCTTTGTGGAACACAGACTGTGTTTCTAAAAAGGGAACTTAGGGTAAAATTCCCCTTCCTATAGCTTAACCACATGCGGTCTCATGCCCTACAAACAGCAATTCTTTTCAGGCAAGCAAAGTCACTGTTGCCATCCCATTTACATACAAAGTGCAAATAACACTCTTATCTGTTCCCAGCAAGTACAGTGCATTGGATGTCAGAGAAGCTACTGTTCTCATCATTTCCTAAGCAGAGTTGACAGAACTTGGGAAATCACAGTTCTTTTTTTCTAAGCAAACTCCCCCTTCTGGCTTCCTTGGAAACACAGTACAGAGAAGAGTGCTTCATTCTCAAACACACAGTGTGTTTCTCATAAGGGAGCTCAGTGTTGAATTCCCCTCCCTAAAATGAGTTTAACCACCTGAAATCTCTTGTCCTGCAAAGAGCAATTCTTATCAGGAAAGCAAAGTCACTGTTGTGATCCCTTTGACATATACAGTGGAAATACCACTTGCGTCTATTCCCAGAAAGTACAGTGGATTGGATGTAAGAGAAGCTACTGTTCTTATATGTTTCCTAAGCAGAGTTGAAAGAAATATCGTCTGGGTCTCAGGAAAGCACAGTTCTTTTTTCCTAGCAAGTGCCCCTTCTGGCTGCCTTGGAAACACAGTAAAGAGAAGAGTGCTTCTTTCTTGAACACAGACTGGGTTTCTCATATGAGAACTCAGTGATGCATTCCCCTACCTAAACTGATTTACCACATGTTGTCTCTTTTCCTTAGAACAGCAGTTCTTTCCTGTTAAGGAAAGTCGCTGTTGGGCTCCCATCCACATACACAGTCTAAATACTACTCGTGTCTCCTCCAGCAAGTACAGTGCATTGGATGTAAGAGAAGCTATGGTTCTCATCAGTTTCCTAAGTAGAGTTTAAAGAGATTGTGCCTGAATCTTGGGAAAATACTGTTCTTTGTTTGTGAGAAAGCACCCCCTTCTGGCTACATTGGAAAAAACAGTAAAGAGAAGATTGCTTCTTTCTTAAACACAGAATGTGTTTCTCGTAAGGGAACTCAGGGTTGAAGTCCCCTTCCTAAAGTGAGTTTAACCAAATGCTGTCTCTTGTCCTAAGAACAGCATTTCTTTTCTGTTAAGCAAAGTCACTATTAGTCTCCCATTGACATATGCAGTGGAAATACCCATCCATCTGTTCCCAGCAAGTACAGTGTATTGGATGTAAAAGAAGCTACTGTTATTATCACTTTCCTAAGCAGAGTTGAAAGAGATATGGCCTGGGTCTCGGGAAAGCACAAGTCTTTAGTTCTCAGCTAGCTTCCCTTTCAGGATGCATTGGAAACACAGTAAAGAGAAAAGTGCTTCTTTCTTAAAAACAGAGTGTTTTTCTTTAAGGGAACTCCCAGTTGAGTTCCTCTTCCTAAACTAAGTTTAACCACATGCTGTCTCTTTTCCTTTGAACAGCTTTCCTTTTCTGGAAATAAAGCCACTGTTGGACCCCCATAGATTCACAGTGGAAATACCACTCGCATCTGTTTCCAGAAAATACAGTGTGTTGGGTGTAAGAGAGGCTACTGCTCTTATCAGTTTCCTAAGCCCAGTTCAAAAAGAAATTGCCTAGGTTTCTGAAAAGCATAGTTCTTTAGTTCTGAGCAAGCTTTCACTTCTGGCTACATTGGAAACATAGAAAAGAGAAGACTGCTTCTTTCACGAACACAGAGTGTGTTACTTGTAAGGGAACTGGGTGCTGAATTCCCCTTCCTAAACTGAGTTTAACCATATGCTCTCTTGTCCTATGAACAGCAGTTCTTTTCTGGTAAGCAAAGTCATTGTTGGGCTCCCGTTTACACACATGATGGAAAATGAATCTCACATCTGTTCCCAGCATTTGATATAAGAGAAGCTACTGTTCTCATCAGTTTCCTAAGCAGAGTTGGGAGAGATATTGCCTGGGTCTTTGGAAAGCACAGTTCTTTTTTTTTTTTTTTTTTGAGCAAACACACCCTACAGGCTGCATTGGAAACACAATAAAGAGAATAGTGCTTCTCTCTGAAACACAGCGTGTGCTTCTCTTAAGGGATCTCAGGGTTAAGTTCCCCTTCCTAAAATGAGTTTAACCATATGCTGTCTCTAGTCCTATGAACAGCAGTTTTTCTCTGGTAGGCAAAGTCACTGTTGGGCTCCCATTGACATACAGAGTGAAAATACCACACACATCTGTTTGCAGCAAGGACAGTGCAATGTCTTGGAAAAGCACAGTTTTTTTTGTTCTCAGTAAGCTACCTCTGGTGTCTTTCTTGAATCATAGGAAAGAGAAGAGTGCTTTTTTTCTGGAACAAATATTCTCAATATTCTTCTCCTTCTACCCTTCTTGATCTCCCCTTCTCAAAGTCCTTCTAGATATTCTTATCATTCTCCCCTTCTCCATGTCTTTGATCTTATCTTCTCATTGTCCTTCCCAATGAATTCTCGATTTCTTCTTCTCGATATCCTTGATATTCTTCTTCTTATACCCTTCTCGATCTCCATTTCTCTATGTCCTTCCTGATGAATTTTTGAACTCTAATCTTGACATCCTTTGTGATATTCTCGTCATTTCCCCTTCTCGATCTCTTCTCCTCAAATTTCTTTGTGATGTTAGCTTCTCAATATTGACCTCAATGAATTTTTGCTCCCCCTTTTTTGATGTCCTTCCCAATGAATTGTTGATCTCTTCTTATCAAGTTCCCTCTCGATATTTTTCCCAATCTCCCCTTCTCGATATCCTCCTCAATAAATTCTTGATCTCCCATTCTTGATGTCTTTCCTAGTTTCCATTTCTTGATGTCCTTCCCAATGAATTCTCGATCTCTTCTGCTTGATTCCTTCTCGATACTCTTCTCATTCTTCCATGCTCGATTTCCCCTTCTCAATGTACTCCTCAACATTCTTCTTGTTCTCCCTTTCTCGATCTCCCCTTCTCAATGCTTTTTCCAGAAGAATTTTTGATCTCCTCTTCTTGACATCCTTCTCGATATTCTTCTCATTCTTCCCTCATCGATCTCCCATTCTTGTTGTCCTACCCGATCTCCCATTCTCGATGTCTTTCAGAATGGATTTTTGATCTCTCCTTTTCAATGTGCTTCTTATAATTCTTTTTGTTCTACCCTTCACGAATTTCCCTTCTCAATGTCCTAGCCAATCTTTCCTTCTCGATGTCCTTCCCAATGAATTCTTGATCATTTCTTCTAATGTCTTTCTTGATATTCTTCTCAATCTCCCTGTCTCGATATCCTTCCTGATCTCTCCTTCTCAATGTTCTTCTCGATGTATTCTCCATCTCTTCTTCTTGATATCCTTCTTGATAATCTTCTCATTCTCCACTTCTTGATGTCCTTCCTGATGAATTCTCAACCACTTTTTCGCTATGTCCTTCTCGATATTCTTCTCATTATCCCCTTCATGATCTCCCTTCTCCATGTCCTTCTCAATATTTTTCTATTCTCTCTTTCTCAATTTCCCATTCTCGATGTACTTCTCGATATTCTTCTCCTTCTCACCTCGTCAATCTCCCATTATTGTTATCCTTCCCTATCTCCACTTCTCAATGTCCTTCCCAATGAATTTTCAACCTCTTCTTCTCAACGTCCTTCTTGATATTCTTCTCATTCTTCTCTTATTGATCTCCCCTTCTGGATATCCTCGATATTCTTCTCCTTCTCCCATTCATGATTAACTCTTCTCAATTTCCTTCCTGATCTCCCCTTCTAGATATTCTCCCCAATGAATACTCCATCTCCCCTTCTCAATGTCCTTCCCAATGAATTCTCAATCTCTTCTTCTCCATGTCCATCAAAATATTCTTCTCACTCTCCCATCGTCCATCTCCCTTTCATGTTGTTATTCCCAATCTCCCCTTCTCAATGTCCTTCCCAATGAAATCTCAATCTCTTCTTCTCGATGTCCTTCTTAATATTCTTCTCATTCTCCCCTTCATGATCTCCTCTTCTCAAATTTCTTTCCTGATCTCCCCTTCTAGATATCCTCCCTGATGAATTCTCAATCTCCCCTTCTGGATTTCCTTCCTGATATCCTGTTCTAGATATCCTCCCTGTTAAATTCTTGATCTCCCTGTCTCAATGTCCTTCTGGATATTCTTCTAGTTCTCTCCTTCTTGATCGCTTCTTCTCAATGTCCTTCTCTATCTTGCATCATCAATGTCTTTCACAATGAATTCTTGATTATTCTTCTTGATGTCATTCTTCATATTTTTCTCATTCTCTCCTTCTTGATCTCCCCTTCTTGTTCTCCTTCCCAATGAATTCTCAATTTCAATCTCTTCTTCTCAATGTCCTTTTTGATATTCTTCTTGTTGTCCCTTTCTGATTTCTCCTTCTCAGTATCATTCTTGATCTCCACTTTTGGATATTCTTCCCAATGAATTTTCAGTCTCTTCTTCTTCTTCTTGAGGTCCTTCTTGATATTCTTCTCATTCTCCCCTTCTTAATCTCCCCTTCTCGATGTCCTTCTCAATATTCTTCTCAATCTCCCCTCCTCAATCTCCTGTTCTCGATGTCCTTCATGGTGTCTGATTCTCTATTTCCTTCCCAATGAATTCTCGATTTCTTTTTCTAGATGTCTTCTCAATATTCTTCTCAATCTCCCCTTCTTGATGTCTTTCCTGATGATTTCTTATTCTCTAATTCTCAATGTTCTTTTCAGTATTATTTTCATTCTCCCCTTCTTGATATCCTCCTCAAAGAATTCTAGATCTCCCCTTCTTGATGTCCTTCTCGATATTCTCATTCTCCCTTTCTTGAACTTCCATTCACGATGTCCTTCCCAATCTCCCATTCTCTATATACTTCCCGATGAATTCTTGATCTCTTCTTCTTGATTACTTCTTGATCTTCTTCTCATTCTCCCTTCTTGTTCTCCCTTCTTGTTCTCCCTTTTCGATGTCCTTCCAGATGAAATCTTGATCTCTAATTCTTGATGTCCTTCTTGATATTCTTCTCATTATACCCTTCTCAATCTCCCCCTCTCAATGTCCTTCCCAATTAATTCTTGATTTCTTCGTCTCAATGTCCTTTTCGATATTCTTGTTCTCCCCTTCTCAATGTCCTTCCTAATATCCCCTTCACGATGTGCTTCCCAATAAATTCTCAATCTTGTATTTTTGACATCCTTCTTGATATTCCTCACATTCTCCCCTTCTCAGTCTTCCTCTTGATGTCCTTCTCAATATTCTTCTCTTTATCCCCTTCTCAATCTCCCCTTCTTGATATCCTTCCAAATGAAATCTCGATCTCTTCTTCACGGTGTCCTTTTTGATATTCTTCTCCTTCTCTCCTCAATCTCCCTTTTTCAATATGCTTCCCGATCTCCTCTTCTCGATGTCCTTCATGATGAATTATCTATCTCTACTTTTCGATGTACTTTTCCATATTCTTCTTGTTCTCTCCTTCTTGATCTCTCCTTCTCAATGTCCTTCCTGATCTCCCCATCTCAATGTCCCTCCCAATGAATTATCGATCTCTTCTTGATGTTTTTCTTTATATTCTTCTCATTCTCTCCTGCATCTAACTTTCTGGATGTCGTTCTCGATATTCTTCTTGTTCTACTCTTCTCAAACTCTCCTTCTTGATGTACTTCCCTATCTCTGATTCTCAATGTCTTTCCCAAGAATTCTTGATCTCTTCTTCTCAATAACCTTCTCGATATTTTTCTTCTTCTCCCCTTTCAATCTCTCCTCGATGTCCTTCTTGATATTCTTTTCATTTTCCCTTCTCAATTTCCCCTTTGTGATGTCCTTCCTGATGAATTATCAATCTCTTCTTCTAGATGTCCTTCTCAATATTTTTCTCCTTCTACCCTTCTCGATATCCCCTTCTCAATGTTCTTCTTTATACTCTTCACTTTCTCCCCTTCTCAATTCCCCCCTTTTGTCCTTCCTGATGAATTCTCTGTCTCTTCTTCATGATGTCCTTATTGATGTTCTTCTCTTTCTACCCTTCTCGAGCTCAACCTCCTGAAGTCCTTCTCGATATTCTTCTTGTTCTCCCCTTCTAAATCTCCCCTTCTTGATGTCCTTCCCCATCTACACTTCTCGATGTTCTTCCTGATGAATTCTTCATATCTACTCCTTGATGTCCTTTGTGATATTCTTCTCGTTCCCCCTTCTCAATCTCCCTTCTCGATTTCCTTCCCAATTTCCTCTTCTTGATATCCCCCTTAATGAATTCTCATCTCCCATTCTCAGTGTCCTTCCTGATTTCCATTTCTTGATGTCCTTCCCAATGAATTCTCGATCTCTTCTTTTTGATGTGCTTCTTGATATTCATCTTGTTCTACACTTCTCAATCTGCACTTCTTGATGTCCTTCCCAATCTATCCTTCTCAATGTCTTTCCCAATAAATTGTTGAACACTTCTTTTTGATATAATTCTCGATATTCTTTTAAATTTCCTCTTCTCGGTTTTTCCTGATGTCCCCTTCTCAATGTTCTTCCCAATGAATCCTCAATTTCTTCTTTTTGATATCCTCAATATTCTTCTCATTCTCCCATTCTCGATCTCTTTATTTCAATGTCCTTCTAGATCTCCCATTGCCAATGTCCTTCCCAATGAATTCTTGATTTCTTCTTGATGTCATTCTTGATATTCTTCCATTCTCTCTTTTAGATCTCCCTTTCTCGATGTCTTACTAGACAAATTCTCAATCTCTTCATCTCAATATCCTTTTCAATATTCTTCTTGTTCTCTCCTTCTGAATCTCCCATTCTCAATATCCTTCATGCTCTCCTATTCTCTGTTCTTCTCAATGAATTCTCAATTTCTTTTCTAGATACCATTCTCAATATTCTTCTAGTTCTACCCTTCTCGATCACCCCTTTTTGATGTACTTCCTGATGAATTCTCATTCTCTACTTCTCAATGGCCTTACTAATATTCTTCTCGTTCTCAATATCCTCCTGGATATATTCTTGACCTAACCTTCATGATGTCCTTCTCTCTATTCTTCTTGTTCTCCCCTTCTCGAAATCCCATTCACGATGTCTTCCCAAACACCCATTCTTGATGTCCTTCTTGAATTCTTGATCACTTCTTCCCAATCTTCTCGTTACTCTCCTTCTTGGTCTCCCCTTATCGATGTCCTTGCAGAAGAACTCTTGATCTCTACTTCTCAAAGTCCTCTCGATATTCTTCTCATTATAATCTTTTCAATCTCCCCTTCTTGATGTTCTTTCCAATCTCCCTTTCTAGATGTCCTTCCCGACGAATTCTTGATTTCTAATTCTTGATTTTCTTTGTCATATTCTTCTCGTTCCCCCTTCTCAATCTCTCCTCCTCACTCTCCTTCACAATATCTCCTTCTTATTAATCTCTTCAATTAATTCTCAATCTCCCTTTCTCTATGACCTTCGCAATATTCTCATTCTCACCTTCTCGATCTCCCATTCTCGATGTCCTTCCCCATTTCCCCTACTCTATGTCCTTCGCAATGAATTCTTGATCTCTACTACTCAATGTCCTTCTCGATATTCTGCTCGTTCTCCCCTTCTTGATCTCCCTTGCTCGATGTCCTTCTCGATATTTTTCTCGTTCTCCTCTTCTGATCTCCCTCTCTTGTTGTGTTTCCCCATCTCCATTTCTCAATGTCCTTCCCAATGAATTTTTGATCTGTTCTTTTCGATGTGCTTCTTGATATACTTCTTGTTCTACCCTTCTCAATCTTCACTTCTCGATGTTCTTCCCAATACATCCTTCTTGATGGCCTTCCCAATGAATACTCTATCACTTATTCTCGAAGTCCTTCTTGATATTCTTTTTAATCTCTCCTTCTCAATGTTCTTTCCGATCTCCCCTTCTTGATGTCCTTCCTGATGAATTCTCGCTCTCTTTTTCTCGATGTCCATCTGGATATTCTTCTTTTTCCATTTCTTGATGTCCCTCCCAATCACCCATTCTCAATGTCCTTTCTGATGTATACTCCATCTCTCCTTGATGTCTTTCTAAGGCTCCCACTGTCAATGGCCTTCCCAATGAATTCTCAATCTCTTCATCTGTATGTCCTTCTCGATATTCTTCTCATTCTCCCCTTCTCAATCTTTCCTTCTTGATGTCTTCCCTATTAATTCTTGATCTCTTCTTCACAATGTCCTTCCTGATATTCTCCTCGTTCTACCCTTCTCAATCTCCCATTCTTGATGTCCTTCACGATCTATACTTCTTGATGTCTTTCTCAATGAAATTTTGATCACTACTCCTCGATGTTCTTCTTATTCTCCCCTTCTCAATCTCCTCTTTTTGCTGTCCTTCCTGATCTATCCTTCTTGATGTGCTTTCTAGTGAATTCTTGATCACTTATTTTCAATGTAATTCTTGATATTCTTCTTGATCTCCCATTTTAAATCTTCCTTTCTCGATGTCCTTCCATATCTCCAATTCTCAATATCCTTCCCCATAAATTCTCAATCTTTTCTTCTTGATAACCTTCTCTTGTCTATATTCTCATTCTCCCCTTCTTTATCTCCCTTTCTCAATGTCCTTCTCAATATTCTTCTCAATCTCCCTTTCTCGATGTCCTTCTCGATATTCTTCTTGATCTCCCCTTCTTGATGTCCTTCCTGATGAATTCTCGATCTCCTCCTCACAATGTCCTTCCTGATAGTCTTCTCATTCTGCCCTTCTCAATCTCCTATTCTTAATATCTTTCCCGATCTACTCTTCTTGATGTATTTCACAATGAATTCTCAATAACTTCTTCTCGATGTCTTTTTCGATATTCCTCTCATACTTCCCTTCTCAATCACCCCTTTTTGATGTCCTCCTCGATGTTCTCCTCATTCTCCCCTTCTTGGTCTCTCATTCATGTTTTCCTTCCCAATTTCCCCTTCTGCATGTCCTACCCAATGAATTCTCAATCTCTTCCTCTCGATGTCCTTCATGATATTATTCTTGTTCTCCCCATTTTGATCTCCCATTAGTAATGTGCTTCCCGATCTCCCCTTTTGATATCTTCCCAATGAATTATCGATCTCTTCTTCTCAACATCTTTCATGATGTTCTCATTCTCTCCTTCTCAATCTCCCCTTCTCAATGTCATTCTTGATATTCTTCCTGTTCTACCCTTCTCAATCTGCCCTTCTCAACGTCCTTCCCAAGAACTCTAGATCTCTTCTCAATGTCATTCTTGATATTCTTCTCTCCTTCTTGATCTCCCCTTCTCAATGTCTTTCCCAATTTCCCCTTCTCTATAAACTTCTGGTTGAATTCGTGATCTCCCCTTCTCGATGTCCTTCTCAATATAATTCTCATTCTTTTTCTCAATCTCCCCTTCTTGATGTCTTTCGCAATGTCCTTCTCGATGTTCTTCTTGTTCTCCCCTTCTTGATCTCCCCTTCTCTATGTCCTTCCTGATCTACTCTTCTCCATGTCCTTCCCAATGAATTCTCTGTTTCTTTTTGTGGACATCCTTCTCGATAATCTTCTCATTCTCCTCATCTCAATCTCCCTTCTCAATGTCCTCGATAATCTTCTCTTTCTCCCAGTCTCAATCTCTCCTATTTGATGTCCTTCCCGATGAATTCTCGATCTCTTCTTCATGATGTCCTTCTGGATGTTTTTCTCATTCGACCCTTCTCGAAATCCCCTTCTTGATGTTCTTCCCGAGCTATCCTTCTCAATGTCTTTCTCAATGAATTCTCAGTCATTACTTCTCAATGTCCTTCTTAATGTTCTTCATCCCTTCTCGATCTGCCCTCCTCCATGTCCTTTGCAATCTCCCCTTTTTGATGTCCTTCCAGATGAATTCTCAATCTCTTCTTCTCAATGTCCTTCTGGGTATTCTTCTTGTTTTCCCCTTCTCAATCTCCCCTTCTCAATGTACTTCTCGATATTCTTCTCATTCTCCCTTTCTCGATCTCCCTTTCTTGTTTTCCTTCCCAATCTCTCCATCTCGATTTTCTTCCCAGTGAACTCTCAATCTCTTCTTGATATTATTCTTGTTATTCTTCTTGTTTTTCCCTTCTTGATCTCCTGTTCTCGATATCCTACCTGATTTATCCTTCTTGATGTCATTCCCAAGGAATTCATGATCACTTCTTTTCAATGTCCTTATCAATATTCTTTATCTCCCCTTCTGGATTTTGTTCCCAATCTCCGATTCTTTATGTATTTCCCGATGAATTATCATTCTATTCTTGTTGATGTCCTTCTCCATATTCTTCTCATTCTCCCTTTCATGATCTCCTCTTCTTGATGTCCTTCTTGGTCTTCCATTGTCGATGTCCTTCCTGATGAATTCTCGATCTCTTCTTCTTGATGTCCTTCTCAAAATTCTTCTGATTCTCCCCTTCTCGATCACCCCTTCTTGATGTCCTTGATATTCTTCTTCTTCTCCTTCTCAATCTCCCCTTCTTGATGTCCTTCCCGATGAGTTCTCCGTTTATTATTCCTGATGTCCTTCTGAATATTCTTCTCATTCTAACTTTCTTGATCTCCCCTTCTTGATGTCCTTCTCAATACTCTTCTCTTTCTCCCCTTCTCAATCTCCCCTTCTTGATGTCCTTCCCAATGAATTCTCCATTTCTTATTCTCAAGGTCCTTCTGAATATTCTTCATGTTCTACTCTTCTCGAAATCCCCTTCTCAATGTTTTTCCCAAGCTATCCTTTTCAATGTCTTTCTCAGTGAATTCTTGATCACTTCTTAATGTCCTATTCAAAGTTCTTCTTGTTCACCCCATCTTGATCTGCCTTCCTCCATGTATTTGCAATCTTCCCTTCTCGATGTTCTTCCCCATGAATGTTCGATCTCTTCTTTTAGATGTCCTACTCTATATTCTTCTCATTCTACCCTTCTCGCTCTCCCCTTCTCAATGTCCTGCCTAATCTATCCTTCTTATTGTCCATCTCATTGATTTCTCAATCACTTCTTGTCAATGTCCTTCTCGATGTTCTTCTTCTTCTCCCCTTCTTCATCTCCCTTTCTCGCTGTCATTCCTGAACTCCAATTCTCGATGTCCTTCTGGATGAATTCTTGATCTCTTCTTCTTGATGTCCTTTTTGATATTCTTTTTGTTCTTCCCTTCTTGATCTCCCATTCTCAATGTCCTTGCTGATCTCCCCTTCTTGATGTCCTTCTGGATGAATTCTTGATCCTTTCTTCTTGATGTCCTCTTGATATTCTTCTGGTTCTCTCCTTCCCAATGTCCTTCCCAATTTACCCTTCTCAATGTCCTTCCTAATGAATTCTCGATCTATTCTTGTGGATGTCCTTCTCAATATACTTCTCATTCACCCCTTCTTGATCTCCCCTTTGCGAAGTATTTCTCGATATTCTGCTCTTTCTCTCCTTCTCGAACTCCCGTTCTTTGTGACCTTTCCAATTAATATTCAATCACTTCTTCTCAATGCCCTTCTCAATATTCTTCTTGTTCTCCCCTTCTCGATCTTCCCTTCTGGATGTCCTTCCCAATGACCCCTTCTCAATTTCCTTCATGAGAAAAATCTCAATCTCTTCTTCTTGGTGTCCTTGTTGATATTATTATCATTCTTCCTTTCTCAATCTCCTATTCTCAATACCCTCCTTGATATTCTTCTCGTTCTCCCCTCCTGGAACTCCCGTTCTTGTTACCTTTCCCAATCTCACCTTCTCAATGTCCTTCCCAATGAATTCTTGATCTATTTTCTCGATGTCCTTCATGATATTCTTCTCATTCTCCCCTTCTGAAACTCTCCTTCTCAATGTACTTCCAGATCACGCCTCTCGATATCTTTCCCACTGAATTCTCAATCTCTTCTTTGCAATGTCCTTCGAAATATTCTTCTCATTCTTCCATTCTCGATCTCCCCTTCTTGATGTCCTTCTAGATATTCTTCTTGTACTCCCATTTGCGATCTCCCTTTCTTGATGTCCTTCCCTATTTATTCTTGATCTCTTTTTCTTGATGTCATTTTTAATAATTTTCTAGTTCACCCTTTCTTGATCTCCCCTTCTTGATGTCCTTCTCAATATTCTTCTCATTCTCCCCTACTCGATCTCTTCTTCTCCATGTCCTTTTCGATCTCCTATTCTCAATGTCCTTCCTGATGAATTCTTGATCTCTTCTGCTCGATTTCCCTTTGATATTCCTCTTGTTTTCCCCTTCTCAGTCTCCCCTTCTCTATGTGCTTCCTAATCTCCCCTTTTCTATATACTTCCCGATGAAATCTCAATCTATTCTTCTCTATTTCCTTTTCAATATTCTTCTTGATCTCCCCTTCTCGATGTCTTCTTCTCAATGTCTTTCTTGATCTCCCATTCTCGATGTTCTTCCCAATGAATTCTTGATCTGTTCTTCTCAACGTCCTTCTTTATATTTTTCTCATTCATCCCTTTTCGATCTCCCCTTCTCGATATTCTTCTTTATCTCTGATTCTCATTGTCCTTCCCTACTCGATATTCTTCTTGTTCTACCCTACTTGATCTCCCCTTTTTAATGTCGTTCCAGATCTCTCTTTCTCAATGTCCTTCCTAATGAATTCTTGACCTCTTCTTCTCTATGTACTTCTCATTCTCCCCTTCTTGATGTGCTTCATGAGTTCCCATTCTCGATTATCCTTCTCAATAAATTCTTTTTCTCTTCTTCTCAATGTCCTTTTTTTATATTATACTTGATATCCATTTCTCAATTTCTCCTTCTTGATGTCATTCCTTATTTCCACTTCTCAGTGTCCTTCCCAATGATATATCGGTTTCTTCTGCCCCAAGTCTTCCTTGATATTCTTCTCATTCTCCCCTTCTTGATCTGCCCTTCTCGATGTCATTCTCTATATTTTTCTAGTACTCCCCTTCTCAATGTCCTCCCTGATCTCCTCTTCTATATGTCCTTTCCATTTAATTCGTGATCTCTACTTCTCGATGTCCTTCTCAATATAATTTTCATTCTCCCCTTCTCGATCTCTTTTTCTCAATATCCTTCTTGATTTTCTTCTAGATCTCCAATTCTTGATGTCCTTTCTGATGAATTCTTGATCTCTTCTTATAGATGTTCTTCTTGATATTCTTCTCATTCTATCTTCTGTATGTCCCTTCTCAATGTCCTTCCAGATCTATCATTCTCAATGTCCATCTTATAGAATTCTCGATCACTTCTTCCAAATGTCCTTCTCCATGTTCTTCTTCTTCTTCTTCTCTCCTTCTCAATCTCTCCTTCTCTATGTCCTTCCCAATCACCCCTTCTTGATGTCCTTCCCAATGATGAATTCTCGATTACTTCTTCTCATTGTCCTTCTGAATATTCTTCTCATTTTCCCCTCTTGAGCTCCCATTCTTGTTGATATTTCCAATCTCCCCTTCTTGATGTCCTTTACAATGAGTGCTTCTTGATATTTTTCTTGTTCTCCCCTTCTCAATATCCCCTTCTTGATGTCCTTCTCAATGTACTTCTCAATGAATTCTTGAACACTATTTCTTGATGTTCTTCTGGATGTTCTTCTTGTTTACCCCTTTATGATCTCTTCTCAATTTCCTTCTCGGTCTCCCATTGTCGATGTCCTTCCCACTGAATTCTCGATTTTTTTCTTCTTGATGCCCTCCTTGATATGCTTCTCATTCTCCCATTCTTGATCTCCCCTTCTTGATATCTTTCCCAGTGAATTCTCGATCTGTTATTGATTTACTCCTTGATATTCTCTTGTTCTCCCCTTCTCGATCTCCCCTTCTTGATGTGCTTCCAGATCTCTTCTACTTGATGTCCTTCTTGATCTTCCATTGTCAATGTCCTTCCTGATGACTTCTAGACCTTTTTATTGATGTCATTCTCAAAATACTTCTCCTTCTCCCATTATCAATCTCCCTTATGAATTTTTGATCTCTTCTTCTCGACATCCTTCTTGACATTCTTCTCATTTTATCTTCTGGAACTCCCCTTCTTGATGTCCTTCTTGATATTCTTCTCATTCTCACCTTCTCAATCACCCCTGCTTGATGTCCTTCTCAATCTCCATTTCTCAATGTCCTTTCTGAGGAATTCGTGATCTCATCTTCTCGATGTCTTTCTTGATATTCTTCTCATTCTTCTCTTCTCGATCTCCCCTTCTTGAAGCCCTTCCAGATCTCCCCTACTCGATGTCCTTCCTGATGATTTCTCAATCTCTTCTTCTCGATGTCCTTCTAAATATAGTTCTCATTCTTGCCTTCTCGATCTCCCATTCTTGATGCCCTTCTCAATATTCTTCTCTTTCTTTCCTTCTGGATCTCCCCTTCCTGATGACCTTCCTGATGAGTTCTCAATCTCTTTTCTCGAAGTCCTTCTTGATATTCTTCTGGTTCTACCCTTCTCAATCACCTTGCTCGATGTCCTTCCTGATGTTTCCTTCTCAATTTCCTTTCCGATGAATTCTCATTCTCTTGTTCTCTATTTCCTTCTTGATATTCTTTTCATTCTGCCCTACTCCATCTCTCCATCTCAATGTGCTTCCGATCTCCCCACCTTTATGTCCTTCCTGATGAATTCTCAATCTCACCTTCTTGATGTCCTTCTCAATATTCTTCTCATTCCTCCATTCTCAATCTCCCTTTCTTGATGTCCTTCCTGATTAATGCTTGATAATTTCTTCTTGATGTACTTCTCAATATTCTTCTTGATCTCTGCTTTACAATTTTCCCTTCTCGATGTCCTTCCTGATGAATTCTCGATCTCTTCTTCTCAGTGTCCTTCTCAACATTCTTCTAATTCTTCCCTTTATGATCTCTTCTTCTCCCAATCTTCCCTTCTCTGTGTCCTTCCTGATGACTTCTGGATCTCTTCTTCTCAAATCTTTCTCAATATTCTTCTCACTCTCTCCTTCCTGATCTGCTTTTCTTAATGTCCTCCTCGATATTCTTCTCGATCGCCCCTTCTTGATCACCCTTCTCGATGTCCTTCCTGATGAATTCTTGATCTCTTCTTCTCAATGTTCTTCTTGATATTCTTCTCATTTTCCCCTTCTTGATCTCCCCTTATCGATGCCCTTCCTGCTCTCCCCTACTCAATGTCCTTCCTGATAAATTCTCAATCTCTTCTTCTTGATGCCCTTCTCGATATTCTCTTTCTTTCCTTCTGGATATCCCTTCTTGATGACCTTTCTGATGAGTTCTCAATCTCTTCTTCTCAAATTCCTTTTCACTATTCTTCTGGATCTCCCCTTCTTGATCACCCTTCTTGATGTCCTTCCTGATGTTTCCTTCTCAATGTCCTTCCTGATGAATTCACGATCTCTTATTCTCAATTTCCTTCTTGGTATTCTTCTCATTCTGCCCTACTTGATCTCTCCTTCTCCATGTGCTTCCTATTTCCCCATCTTTATGTGCTTCCTGATGAATTCTCAATCTCAACTTCTTGATGCCCTTCCCAATAAATGCTCGATCACTTCTTCTTGATGTCCTTCTCAATATTCTTCTTGATCTCTGCTTTTCAATTTCCCCTTCTCGATGTCCTTCCCAATCTCCCTTTTTCTATGTCCTTCCTGATGACTTCTCAATCTCTTATTCTCGAAGTCTTTCTCAATATTCTTCTCATTCTCTCCATCTCGATCTCCTTTTCTCAATGTCCTCCTCGATATTCTTCTCTATTTCCCTTTCTCGAACTCCCCTTCTTGATGTCTTTCTTGATATCTCCTTCTTGATGTCCTTCTCAATATTCTTCTCTTTCTCCCCATCTCGATTTTCCCTTCTTGATGACCTTCCTGTTTAATTCTCGATCTCTTCTTCTTGGTGGAGTTCTCAACATTCTTCTCATTCTCCCTTTCTTGATTTTCCCTTCTCACTGTCCTTCCCAATATCCCCTATTCTTCTTCCCAATGAATTATTTATCTTTTCTTCTATAACATTCTCAATATTCTTCTCATTCTCCCATTCTCGATCCCCATTTCTCAGTGTCTTTCTGGAAATTATTCTTATTTGCCCCTTCTTGATGTCCTTCCTGATCTCCACTTCTCGTTGTCCTTTCTGATAATTCTTGTTCTCTTCCTCTCAACATTCTTTTTGATATTCTTCTCATTCTCCCCTTCTTATCTCCCCTTCTTGATGACCTTTTTGATATTCTTCTCATTTTCCCTTCTCTATCTAACCTTCTTGATTTCCTTCCCAAACTTCCCTTCTCAATGTCTTTCAAGATAAATTCTCGATCTCTTTTTCTTGATGTCCTTCTCAGTATACTTCTCATTCTAGCCATCTCAATCTTCCCTTCTCAATGTCTTTTCTGATCTCCCCTTCTCCATGTCCTTCCCAATAAATTCTCAATCTTCTTCTGAATGTCTTTCTCGACATTCTTCTTGTTATCCCTTGTTCGATTTTGACTTCTCAATATCATTCCTAATCTCCCATTCTCGATGTCCTTCCCATTGAATTCACAATCTACTTCTCGATGTCCTTCTTAATGTACTTCTCATTCTCCCCTTCTTGATCTACCCTTCTCAATGTTCTTTATGATGAACTCTTGATCTCATCTTATCGATGTCTTCTCAATATTCATCACATTCTCCACTTCATGATCTCCTCTTCTCAATGTGCTTCCAGATCTCCCTGTGGTGGTATTTTACTTGTACTGAAATGTGATTTTAATTGTATGTTAATAAATAAAGTTGCCTGGGGGTCAGTGTTTTAGAGCCATAGCAAGTGTGTGGCGGTGGTGGCGCACGCCTTTAAGGACCCGGAGGGCGGTACATACAGGCAGTGACAAGGCAGTCACGTGTTTAGGTTTACAACCAATGAGAAGGCAGAACAGCTAGACTATAAAAAGACATACACACAGGAAGTAGGCCCCTTTTTCGGAGAGCTCTCTTGGCTGAAGCAGGATAGCTGAAGCAGGAAGGGTAAGACTCTTAGTTCTGACCTCTTGGCTTTCTTCTCTGAATCAGCTCTGTGTTTCTTATTTAATAAGACGGTTGGTTACATCTACATTTGGCGCCCAACGTGACAAGAATCCATTAAAAACCGCTTAACATGGCTTGGCAGCAGGTCCGGTTTCCCGCCAGGGCGGCCGGCTCCCTAGGCCAGGCCCAGGTCGGCTTGGTCTCAGGTCGGACTAACCTTCAGCTACTTGCTTAAAGCCAGTGCTACAGACAACTCAGGCCTGCCCTGCCGAACAGGGCCCCTGCCTGTAAAGCCAATGCACATGGTTGGAGCTTAAGGTAGCCAGAGCCAAGGCTTGACTAGGCTCAAGCGGGAACATGTGGCTGGATTCAAGCTCTTAGGCAGAACTTGTGGCTAGGCTTGCTCTCTCTCTCTCTCTCTCTCTCTCTCTGGATTCACACCTCGGACACTAGGTGGCTGTTTTGAAATTCCCTCGGATTTATACTGGTCTACGAGGACTTGGTAAGTCACTTAACATATCAGATATTTTAAAGGAAACTATTTAAAAGAAAATTTTTTTTCCACATTAAAAAAAAATGGGTTTTCTGTGTACATTGGAAGAAAATTGGGCTTTGTATGCAATTTTAAACAGTCTGACAATGGAACAGCTATATGAGAAGATTAATGTTGATCGAATTATGCATTTTATTACTATGTTTGTCCTCATTTTACTATTTAAAAAGATAGTCAATTTAAGTGCCAAGGTGACAGCTATTAAACCTGTAAAAACTCAGACAGAAGAAACTAACAGTGAAGTTGCTTCAAGATTGGATCATAGGGTTACAGAAAGAAAGCCTGTTTTCACACAGTCACCCTTAGTTTGTCCAGTAACCGTACAGCAGTCTCCTGATCAAATGACTACACAAAATATTTGGGCTCCAATTGAAATGTTAGATTTGCGAAGGTTTAAGGAGGCAATAGTATCTTATGGCATGCATTCCCCATATGTAAAGCAAATGTTAAACTCTTGGTCAACATATAATAGGATTGTACCACAGGACTGGCGGGAGCTGGGACAAGCTGTTCTTGAACCCAATCAAAGGCTTCAGTGGCTAACTTGGTTCAAGGACGAAGCTAAAACCATAGAAAAACAGTGGAGGGATAAAATAATACAAGTCTGCCAGGACCAGCTTATTGGAGAAGGTCAATATGCTTCAGCACAGACACAATGTTTATATGATGTCAAAACCCTAATTTTATGTCGAACAGCAGCCTTGAATGCATGGGACAGAGTTGAGGAACTAGGAAAAAAACTGATTCATTTACAAAGGTTGTACAAGGCCCAAAAGAATCTTTCACAGATTTTTTACAAAGACTGGCTTCAGCAGTAAAGAGAATGGTCCTGGATTCAGAAGCTAGTAAGATAATAATTGAATCTTTGGCCTTTGAGAATGCAAATGCAGCATGCAAAACAATAATCAGGCCGTTAAAGGCAAGATCTGCACCTTTGGAAGATTGGATTAGAGACACGGTTAATGTTGAAGCTCATGAGCATGATGATACGTGGGTAGGAGAAGCAATTTCAAAAGGTTTGAGAAATGTTAGATGTTTTGGATGTGGAAAGCAAGAACATTTGAAAAGGGACTGTAAACAGGTCATTCCTAGAAACAATGTTTCTTCAAGGAACAATGGC
The DNA here is from genome assembly GCF_949786415.1 of Peromyscus eremicus. Taxonomy (NCBI): domain Eukaryota; kingdom Metazoa; phylum Chordata; class Mammalia; order Rodentia; family Cricetidae; genus Peromyscus; species Peromyscus eremicus. The sequence continues at coordinate 197,993,990 of NC_081416.1, forward strand.
AACAGAATGCCTCTTCCTTCTGGAGTATGCAGAAGGTGTGGTAAGGGAAAACACTGGACCAACGAATGCAGATCAACAAGGGACAGACAGGTAATCCTTTGCCTCAGTCTTCAGGAAACTCAAAGAGGGGCCTCATGCAGGCCCCAATAGCAAATCCAGTTCAAATCTTTCCTGCAGTTGTAGAGGAAACCCCTACTCAGAGCAATTAAATAACCAAATGCCTATTGGAATAAGTCATGCTGGTCAGGATCATGAAACAGAGAGAATAGAAAATTCAGGAGAAAACATAAAGAAAATGTTTTAGCAAACTTCTATTAATGAACAAAGACCAAAATTATCGATAAAAATAAATGGTGTTTTGTTGTCTAGTCTGGTAGACACAGGTGCGGACGTTACCATAATTGCACCAGAATTTTGGCGTCCAACTTGGCCTCTTCAGGAGGTAAACGTTCAACTGTTAGGAATTAGGACATTATCTCAGGTGAAACAGAGTGCAAGATGGCTTGAATGTATAGGTCCAGAAGGACAGAGAGGAAAATTGAAACCATATGTAGCTAACATAGCTATGAACCTGTGGGGTCGAGACTCGTTGCAACAATGGAATACTCAGATTAACATCCCTCCAATCTCAGAAACAAATCATAAACTAGCACATGTTTCTGAGAGAAATATTAGAAGGCAATATTCTGAATGGTCACCAACCATCCATATTATACAAGAACAGGGCACAACAACTGATGATCTTCCAAAGACACCAACAGCTCTACCTTTAAAATGGTTAACAGACAAGCCTGTATGGGTCCAGCAATGGCCTTTAACAACAGAGAAACTCCAGGCTTTAGAAGAGCTGGTAGAAGAACAGTTAAATGCTCAGCATATTGAGGAATCAACCAGCCCTTGGAATTCTCCTGTATTTGTTATTAAAAAGGAATCTGGTAAATGGAGGATGGTAACAGACCTTAGAGCAATTAACAAAGTAATTCAGCCAATGGGCTCTCTACAATCTGGAATTCCTTTGCCTACTCTGTTACCAAAAGGATGGCCTCTCATAGTTATTGATTTAAAAGACTGTTTCTTTTCAATACCGTTACAAGAAAAAGACAGAGAAAGATTTGCTTTCACGGTGCCTACTTATAATAATTCTCAACCAGTTAAAAGATTTCAATGGAGGGTCCTCCCACAGGGAATGTTGAATAGCCCAACTCTGTGCCAAATATTTTGTACAACAGCCATTGGAAGTGATACGTAAAAATTTTTCTAAGTCTATAATTTATCATTATATGGATGATATTTTACTAGCTGATTCAAATGCAGATACTTTAGAAAGAAAGTTTGAAGAAGTAAAGAAAATTTTGCCTTGCTGGGGATTACAAATTGCTCCTGAAAAGATACAAAGAGGAGATTCTATTAATTATTTAGGATATAAAATAGAGCTACAAAAAATTAGACCCCAAAAGGTGCAGAGTAGGAGAGATAGACTACAGACTCTTAATGACTTTCAAAGATTATTTGGAGATATTTCTCATCTACGAACTATTGTTGGGGTAAAAAATGATGAAGTGCATACTTTGTTCAAAACCTTAGAAGGTGACAAGGACTTAAATAGTCCAAGAGAATTATCACCTGAAGCTGAGAAAAAATTGGCCTTGGTAGAAAAGAAAGTACATGAAGGGCACATGGATCGTATTGATCCAAAGCTGGATTGCATTTTGGTTATTTTACCTTCTAGGCATTCTCCTACAGGAATATTAATGCAGAGGGAAGATATTATATTAGAATGGATATTTTTACCAAATAAACCAAATAAAAAATTAAAAACTTATGTGGAAAAAATCTCTGACTTGATTTGGAAAGGAAAATTGAGACTTCGTCAATTAGCAGGTATAGACCCAGCAGAAATTGTCATACCTTTAAGTAAGGAGGACATTGAAAAACTATGGACAGAAAGTGAACCTTGGCAAAGAGCTTGCAGTAATTTTTTGGGAGAAATTAACAGCAAATATCCCAAAAGCGATAGAATTGATCTTATAAAGAGAGCTGATTGGATCTTGCCTCAATTGTATGGGAAAAGCCCATATCTGGAGTTTGTACATTTTATACAGATGCCAACAAACAAGGAAAGGCAGGTTACAAATGAGAAAATTTAAGTAAAGTGGTTCAAAGTCCTTATAATTCAGTTCAAAAATCAGAATTGTATGCTATTCTGTTGGTATTAATGGATTTTTCAGAACCTCTCAACATATAACTGACTCTCAGTATGCTGAAAGAGTAGTATTACATATTGAGACTGCAGAATTTATCCCTGATGCTTCAGAATTAATTTCACTATTTTTTCAATTACAAGATACAATCAGGAAAAGGAGTCATCCTTTATATATAACTCATATCCGATCCCATACTGGTCTGCCAGGCCCTCTAGCACAAGGCAATGATGAGATTGATAAATTATTGATAGGAAATGTGCTGGAGGCCTCAGAATTTCATAAAAAATATCATGTCAATAGTAAAGGTTTAAAAAAGGATTTTTTCATAACCTGGCAACAAGCCAAAGAAATAGTAAAGAAATGTCCTACTTGTTCCTTCTACAATCAAACGCCATTACCAGCAGGATGTAACCCAAAGGGTACTCAAAGGAATGAAATCTGGCAGATGGATGTGTTTCACTTTGCAGAATTTGGAAAACTGAAATATGTACACCACACTATTGATACTTATTCAGGATTTCAGTGGGTAACTGCTTTGAGTTCTGAAAAAGCTGATTCTGTAATCACTCATTTGCTAGAAGTTATGGGCATCATGGGTATACCTGCACAAATCAAAACTGACAATGCTCCATCATATGTCTCTGTTAAAATGAAACAGTTTTTGGCTTATTACAATATAAAGCATATTACAGGCATACCACATAATCCTACAGGTCAAGCAGTTATATAAAGATCAAACAGAACTGTAAAGGATATGCTAAATAAACAGAAAGGGGTAACAAAAACCCCCAGAAATAGACTGCATAATGCTCTATTAACTTTGAATTTTCTTAATGCCAATGAGAAAGGAACAACAGCTGCAGAGAGACATTGGATAATAGAAAAAACTACAGAATTAAATCAGCCTATATACTATAAGGATGTGCTGACCTCAGAATGGAAACCAGGCTATGTGTTACATTGGGGACGAGGTTTTGCTTTTGTTTCTACAGGAGAAGATAAGTTGTGGGTACCATCAAAATTGATAAAGGTTCGATTTGAACAAGAGAAACCTCTTAATTAGAGGAGGTGATAGCTCATCAACCAATATGGACATCCAATTTAAACTAACTTATACCAGTAACACATGTCTTTTCATTTAGTCAGATAATAACTTGCCAAAAAGGAATATCCCCAAAACTAGTCTTGGGGAAAGGCTTTTGTTTTTGTCTTTTAGGAGAATGAAGGTTAAGGAATCTGAAGAACACTGGACAAATAAGACAACTGAAGAAAAGGGACAAATCATCTATCCCAGGAAGCAGAGTGAAATGGCGTATGGGTATATATTATCTAAAAAATTTTATGTCTTCCTAAATGTTTGTTTCTGCTTTTCTCTAAAGATTTAACACTCTTGGTCTTCTAATAGTCCCAGTTCAATTAAAATTTAAAGCTGACTTTGGAGTTGGAGAATGGCTCTCTCCTTCTTTAAACTCAAGCATGTTGTTAAAAGGAAAATGAAAACTCCCTGTATCATGCCAGAATAAAAGAGCTATCTTCTGCTATGAGACAGGAGAAAACCCAACTTAATTAAGGGACTATTCTATTACTAATCTCAACTCTTTGATTCTATTCAGATTCTTTAAACTTTTCTTAAAGTATAAATTTTATATCAAAACTTACAAGATTTATATATATATATATACATTTTAAACTTTGTTAAGATATGAATGGTCATATAGAGTACTAATTAATTCTAAAAAAAAGGCTTCAATTAGCTGCATATATATGTCTTTGTGTTCGAGTCTCTTATCAGTTTTCTGCAGGAATTCACGGCCAGGCCTAACATCAACTGAAGTCTCCAGGAAGAAGTTGGGGCCCCACAACAACAACAATTCCACGTGGACAAGAATAACATCACTAAGCTGACAAACATCATCTACAGATCAGCTTTGAACTACAAGGTGCTCAGAGCAATTTCGAGATGACTAGCTGAGATGATCCAGTCTCAAAGACTACTTGAATAAAGACTTGAGATAAACCCTGAACTTTGGCATTATACACAGAATGGATAATGAAGGATATAGTTACCTTTCCTAGAATTTGACAATTAACCTAAAATTTTTCTTTCAGGATAAAGGTAATTTCGCCCATACCCACAAGGAAGCAATTTTAAGAATACGACGCCCACATTCCCAAAGAGGTGGTGTGGGGTGGGTGGTTTTTTTGGTCTTTTTAATGGGTTTTGGGTCTGGGATAATTTTCATTGTTTAGGGGGGTTGGTTACAAGTTGTTGTCAAGGGTTAAGAAAAACGCTAAGCAGATTAGATTTAAGGTTCTTTTCTAAAAAAAAAAGAGAAAGAAAGAAGAAGAAAAAGATAATTACTAGTTTTAAATACTTTACATTGGATTAGATTGTTTTATATTGTATACAAATTATATATATATATTGAAATTGATATTGTTAGAAAATGTTATATGTATATTTCTAATTGTACTTATACCATTCATTTAACAATGCAATTTTCTGGTCCTTGAATGTTATTATTACCAACTATTAGGATATAAAGAAATGAAAGTTAGTAGTTAGACATTACAATAGAACTTGTAGTCATATTAGATATGTTTTAAAAATTGAACAGATATATTCTTCAAACCCTTCAGAGATCTACAGAATATGGCATTTAAAATGTTTTAATAACTTAGAAAATTTTTCTTTTTTGTTATGACTATGAGACATGTCGGCTCCTGGCAGCACCAATCTACTTCAGAGAAAATATGGGCATTGAAGAAACTGCATATGAGTTAACTTTCATTGTGGCAAAAGTTAGCCACTGGACAACAAAGTATCCTCGAATCAACAGGACAAAATAGACGGACAGGACATGAAACAAAGGACTACTGATTCTTGCCAAAACAAGTGTGGTTATGGCTTTATCAAAAGGCATCTTCTGAGGCCAGGACAATATGGAACCATCCCTGAAGTGGCCTTCGCAATCTGGAAAATGTACAGTGCCCTTTTCTTCGAAGGCAGCTGAACAGGCAGTGGGCCGATGGCTTCTGATGTGCTATGGAACAGCAGCTGAAACAGTTATTCTTGAAGAGTAACTAAGCTCACGCCTCTCAATAGTAGACTGGCATTTGATAGAGGGATGTGGAGAAGAACGGGATGCTGAGATGAAGCCATATATACACAGCCAAGAAGAATGGACAGATGAATTAAAAAACCATCAATAATTTCCAGAATTTAAAATCCTGAATCATGACATGACACTAGTGGAATTCAGGTGTTTCTGGTACATGGACTGCTCTCACCCAATGTGAAGTTGAACTGTTGACCTTGTGTATATCCTACTTCACAAATAAGTCTGTCAGATATGCTAAGCCTATAGGCTGAAGATAATGCCCCAGCTTTGCGGAGAAACCTCAGGTGACTGTCCAGGCAGCTGGCTGTTTCTGTCAACTCACAAATTTTTTGGAAGTTGCTTGCATGCACTTTCTGTTTTTATTTTTGTTAGCTAATATTATTTCCTTCTTGGGTCTCTGAGGGAGTTGAAGATTAGTTAGTTATAGTTGAAGTTTAGTTAGTTATAGTTGAAGATTAATTAGGATAGAAAGTGAATTAGATACATTTTGGACTTAACAAAATAGGATAATGAAATTATTATCTCTGAATTTGTCAAATACAAATGGACTAGACATTGTTTAGACATTTATTATTTGTATATATTGTATATAGTTATTGTACTTTTGTATATAGTTTTTCTTTTGTTAGTTATAACCTGTTTCTTTTTTTTCCTTTTTATTAAAATAGAAAAGGGGAAATGTGGTGGTATTTTACTTGTACTGAAATGTGATTTTAATTGTATGTTAATAAATAAAGTTGCCTGGGGATCAGAGTTTTAGAGCCATAGCAAGTGCGTGGCGGTGGTGGCGCACGCCTTTAAGGACCTGGAGGGCGGTACATACAGGCAGTGACAAGGCAGTCACGTGTTTAGGTTTACAACCAATGAGAAGGCAGAACAGCTAGACTATAAAAAGACATACACACAGGAAGTAGACCCCTTTTTTCAGAGAGCTCTCTTGGCTGAAGCAGGATAGCTGAAGCAGGAAGGGTAAGGCTCTTAGATCTGACCTCTTGGCTTTCTTCTCTGAATCAGCTCTGTTTTTCTCATTTAATAAGATGGTTGGTTACATCTACATTTCATAAAAAAAAAGAAGTGTGCTTCCTATGCACACAGGCCACATTGCTTTCAATGCTGCTTAGGAAATTCATAAGAACAGTAAGTTTTCCTATATCACATGCACTCTACTGGCTGAGAACAGACATGAGTGCTATTTCCTCTTTGTATGTCAGTGGTGCTCAACAGTGGCTTTGATTACCAGAAAAGAATATTGTTCCTAGGAAAAGAGACAGCATGTGATTAAACTCGGGTTATGAATGGGAATTATACACCGAGTTCCCTTACAAGAAACACACTCTATTTTTGAGACATAAGCACTCTTCTCCTTACTGTGCTTTTGGAGCAGCCAGAAGAGGGAGCTTGCTCAAGACAAAAGAACTGTGCTTCCTACACACAAAGGCTACAATACTTTCAAACCTGCTTCGGAAAGTGATAAGAACAGTAGCTTCTCTTACATCCAATGCACTATACTTGCTGGGAAGAGATGTGAGTGGTATTTTCACAGCATGTGTCAAAAGGACCCCACACTGAATTTTCTTACTAGAAAAGAACTGTTCTTCGTAGAAGAATAGACAAGATGTGGTTAAACTCAGTTTATTAAGTGGAATTCTACAATGACTTTCCTTACAAGAAACATTTTCTGTGTTCGAGAAAGAAGCATTCTTCTCTTTTCTGCATTTCCAATGCTGCCTGATGAGGGAGCTTGCTGAGGACAAAAGAACTGTGCTTCCTATACACAAGTGACAATGCTTTCAACTCTGCTTAGAACAGTAGCTTCTCTTACATCCAATGAATGTATTTGCTGGCAATAGGAATGAGTGGTATTTCCCTTCTGTTGTCAATGGGGCCCAACTGTTACTTTGCTTATCAGAAAAGAAATGTTGCTTGTAGGACAAGAGACTGCATGTGGTTAAACTCAGTTTATGAAAGGGAAATCTACACGCTGTTCCCTTACAAGAAACACTCTCTATTTTCAAATAAGAAGCACTCTTCTCTTATTAAGTTTACTAGGTAGCCAGAAGAGGGAGCCTGTTCAGAACAAAATGACTGTGCTTCCTACACACATAGGTGATAATTGGTTACAACTCAGCTTAGGGAACTGATATGAACAGTAGTTTCTCTTACATCCAATATACTGTACTTGTTGGGAGCAGATTTGAGTGGTATTTCCACTGTGTATGACAATGGAGCCAAAAGTGACTTTGCATACCAGAAAAGAACTGCTGCTCACAGGACAAGAGATAGCATGTATTTAAACTCAGTTTATGAATGGCAACTCTACACAGACTTCTCTAAGAAACACTCTCTGTTTTTGAGAAAGAAGTGAACTTCACTTTACTGTGTTTCCAAAGTAGTCATATGAGGGAGCTTGCTCAGAACAAACAAACTGTGATTCTGACATACAAGGCCATATTGTTTACAACTCTGCTTAGAGAACTGATATGACCAGTAGCTTATTTTACATCCAATGACCTGTACATGCTGGGAACAGACATGAGTGCTATTTCCTCTGTGTATGTCAATGGGGCCCAACAGTGACTTTGCTTACCAGAAAAGAACTGTTGTTCATAGGACAATGGACAGCATGTGGTTAAACTAAGTTTATGAAGTGGGGTTTCTACACTGAGTTCCCTTACCAGAAACATTTTCTATTTTCAAGAAATTAGCACACTTCCATTTACTGTGTTTCCAATGAAGCCAAAAGAGGGTGCTTGCTCAGAACAAAAAAAAAAAAACCTGTCATTCCTACACATACAGGTGATATTGGTTTCAACCCTGCTTAGAAAACTGAGAACAGTATTGCTGGGAACAGACGAGTTGTACTTCCAGTGTGTATGTCAATGGATCCCATCAGTGACTTTGCTTATCAGAAAGAACAGTTTTTGTAGGACAAGAGACAGCATGTGGTAAAACTCAGTTTATGAAGGGGAATTCAACAGAGAGTTTCCTTACAAGAAACACACTCTTTTTTTTGAGAAAGAAGCACTCTTCTCTTTACTGTGATTCTAATGCAGTCAGAAAAGGGAGTATACAAAGAAAAAAAACTGTGCTTGCTACACACACAGGTGATAATGCTTTCAACTCAGCTAAGGAAACTGATAGGAACAGTAGCTTTCTTATTTTCAATGTACTTTAATTACTGGGAACAGATGTGTTATTTCCACTGTGTTTGTCAATGGGGCCAAACAGTGACTTTGCTTACCAGAAAGTAACTCTTTTTTTTTTTTTGAGACAGGGTTTCTCTGTGTAGCTTTGCGCCTTTTCCTGGAACTCACTTGGTAGCCCAGGCTGGCCTCGAACTCACAGAGATCTGCCTGGCTCTGCCTCCTGAGTGCTGGGATTAAAGGCATGTGCCACCACCACCCAGCAGAAAGTAACTCTTAACATAGCACAACAGATAGTATGTGGTTAAACTCAGATTTTGAAGGGGAATTTAACAGTGAGTTTCCTCTGAAGACACATACTCTGGTTTGAGGAAGAAGCACTCTTCTCCTTACTATTTTTCCAATGCAGTCAAGAGGGAGCTTGCTTACAAAAAAAGGAACATTGCTTCCTACATATATAGGCGATAATACTTTCAACTCTGCCTGGGAAACTGATAAGAATAGCTGCTTCTCTTAGATCCAATGTACTGTATCTGCTGGTAACAGGGTTGAGTGCTTTTTCCACTGTGTTGTCAGTGGGGCCCAACAGTGACTTTGCTTACCAGAAAAAAAATTGTTCCTTATAGGACAAGAGAAAACATGTGGTTAAACTCAGTTTATGAAGGGGAATTCTACACAGTGTTTCCTTACAAGAAACAGTCTCTGTTTTTGAATAAGAATCATTCTTCTCTTTAGTGTATTTCTAGGCAGCCAGTAGAGGGAGCTTGCTCAGAACAAAAAATTGTGCTTTGCCCACACACAGGCAATATCACTTTCAACTCTGCTTAGAAAACTGATAGGAAATGTAGCTTCTCTTACATCCAATGCGCTGTACTTACTGGGAACAGATGTGGGTGGTATTTCCACAGTGTTTATCAATTGGATGCACCAGTGTCTTTGCTTACCAGAAAAGAACTGTTGTCCGTACAACAAGAGACAGCATTTGATTAAACGCAGTATACAAAGTGGAATTCTACACCAAGTTTCCTTACAAGAAACACACTCTTTTTTTTAGAATTAAGCATTCATCTTTTTACTGTGTTTTCAATGCTGTCAAAGAGAGAGCTTGCTCAGAACAAAAGCACTGTGCTGCCTACACACACAAACAGTATCATTTTCAACTCTGCTTAGGAAACTGATAAGAACAGTAGCTTCTCTTTTATCCAATGTACTGAACTTGATGGGAACAGATGTGAGTCGTATTTCCACTGGGAAAGTCAATGGGGCCCAACAGTGACTTTTCTTAGCAGAAAAGATCTATTGCTCATAGGACAAGAGACAGCATGTGGTTAAACTCAGTTTATGAAGGGGAATTCTACACTGAGTTCTCTTAAAGAAACATTCTCTCTTTTTGAATAAGAAGTACTCTTATCTTTACTGTGTTTCCAACTCAAGCTGAAGAGGTCTCTTGCTCAGAACAAAAGAATGGTGCTTCCTGCACACACAGGTGCTATTGCTTTCAACTCTGGTTAGGAAACTGATAAGAACAGTAGCTTCCCTCACATCCAATACACTGTACTTGCTGTGAACAGACATGAGTGGTATTTCCACTGTGTATGACAATGGGGCCAAAGAGTGATTTTGCATACCAGAAAAGAATAGTTGTTCCAAGAACAAGGGACAGCATGTGTTTAAAATCAGATTATGAAGTGGAATTCTACACCAACATCCTTTAAAAGAAACACTCTCTGTTTTTGAGAAAGAAGCACTCTTCCTTTTACAGTGTTTCTAATGCTTCCATAAGAGGGAGCTTGCTCAGAACAAAAGAACTATACTTGCTACACACAAGGCCATTTTGCTTATAACTGCTTAGGAAACTGATAAGAACAGTAGCTTCTATTACATTGAAGAGCACTGTACTTGCTGAGAATAGACATGACTTGTATTTCCAATGTGTATGTCAATGTGACCCAGCAGTGACTTTGCTTACCAGAAAAGAACAGTTACTCATAGGACAAGAGACACCATGTGATTAAACTCAGTTTATGAAGGGAAATTTTACAGTGAGTTCCCTTACAAGAAACAATCTCTGTTTTCGAGAAATTAGCACTCTTCTCTTTACTGTGTTTCCAAAGTAACCAGAAGAGGGAGCTTGCTTATAACAAAACCACTGTGCTTCCTACACACACGCGATATGGCTTTCAACTCTGCTTAGGAAACTGATAAGAACAGTAGCTTCTCTTATATCCAGTTCACTGTACTTGGTGGAAACAGACATTAGTTCTCTTGCCACTCTGTATGTTAATGGGGCCTAACAATGACTTCGCTTACCAAAATGACTTGTTGTTTGTAGGACAAGTGATAGCAAGTGGTTATACTCAGTTTATGAAGGGGAGTTCAACTGTGAGTTCCCTTACAATAAACACATTCTATTTTTGAGAGAGAAGCACTCTTCTCTTTATTGTGTTTCCAATGTAGCCAGAAGAGGGAACTTGCTCAGAAGAAAAGACCTGTGCTTCCTACACACCCAGGCCATATTGCTTTCAACTGTGCTTAGGAAACTATAAGAACAGTTGCTTTTTCTATATCCAATGCACTGTACTTGCTGAGAAGAGACATGAGTGAAATTTCCACTTCATATATCAATGGTAACCAACAGTGATTTTGCTTACAAGAAAAAAAAAAAACTGTTGTTCATAGGACAAGAGACAGCATGTCGTTAAACTCAGTTTATGAAAGGGAATTCTACAATGAGTTCCCTTACAAGAAACACATTCCATTTTTGAAAAAGGAGTGTTCTTCTCTTTATTGTGTTTTCAAAGCAGCCAGAAGAGGGAGCTTGCTCAGAATAAATAACTGTGCTTCCTAAACACACAGGCAATAATGCTAATAACTCTGCTTAGGAAACTGATAGGAACAGTAGTTTCTCTTACATACAATGCACTGTACTTGATGTGGAACAGATGTGAGAGGCATTTTCACTGTGTATGTCAATGGGATCCATCAGTGACTTTGTTTTTCCCCAAAAGAACTGTTGTACGTACCACAAAAGACAGCATGTAGTTAAATGCAGAGCATGAAAGGGAATTCTACACCAAGTCCGCTTACTAGAAACACACTGTTTTTGAGAAAGAAGCACTCATCTCTATGCTCTCTTCAATTAATCCTGAAGATGGAGCGTGCTCAGAACAAAAGAAATGTGTTCCTACACAGAGAGGCAATATTGCTTACAACTCTGCTTAGGGAACTGATGAGAACAGTAGCTTCTCTTTCAGCCAATGCACTGCAATTCCTGGAAACAGACGTGGGTGGTATTTCCATGGCATATGACAATGAGACCCGAAACTGACTTTGCATACCAGAATATAACTATTGCTTGTAGGACAGGAAACAGCATGTATTTAAACTCAGTTTATGAAGGGGAATTCCACAATGACTTACCTTAAAAAAAATCATTGTTGTTGAGAAAGAAGCACTATTTGCTTTATTGTGTTTCCTATTCAGCCAGACAAGAGAATTTGCTCAGAAAAAAAGGACTGTGCTTCCTACACATACACACAGGCCATATTGCTTACAACTCTGCTTAGGGAACTTATAAAAATAGTAGCTTCTCTTACATCTAATGCACTGTACTGGCTGGGAGAAGACATGAGTATTATTTCCTCTGTATTTGTCAATGGGGCCCAACAGTGACTTTGCTTACCAGAAAAGAACTTAGCTTGGATGACAAGAGAGAGCATTCGGTTAAACTCAGTTTATGAAGGGGAATCCTACAACGAATTCCCTTTCAAGAAACTCTCTGCTTTCAAGAACGTATCACTCTTTTCTTTATTTGTTTCCAATGTTTCAAGAAAAGTGAGCATGCTTAGAACAAAGGAACTGTATTTCCTACACACAGGCAATATTGCATTCAACTCTACTTAGGAAACTGATGAAACAGTAGCTTCTGTTTCAACCAATGCAGTGTACTTGCTGAGGACAGATGTGAGTGATATTTCTACTGTGTTTTTCAAAGGGGCCCAACAGGGACTTTTCCTATCAGAGAAGAATTGTTGTTTGTAGGACACGAGACAAGTGGTTATACTCTGTTTATGAAGGGGAATTCAACAGTGAGTTCTGTTACAAGAAAAGCACTCTGTTTTTGAGAAAGAAGCACTCTTTACTGTGCTTCCAGTGCAGCCAGATGAGAAAGCTTACTCAGAACAAAAAAACTTTGCATCCTACATACAAAGGGGATATTGCTTTCATCTCCTCTTCATAAGCTGATAAGAACAGTAGCTTCTATTTTATCCAATGCACTCGACTTGCTATGAACAGATGTTAGTGGTATTTCCTTTGTGTTTATCACCTGGGACCCATAGCGACTCTGCTTACCAGAAAAGAACTCTTGTTCATAGTGCAAGACATAGCATATAGTTCAACTCATTTTATGAAGGGTTATTCTTCACTGACTTCCCTTAAAAGAAACACTCTTTGTTTTCATATAGTAAGCACTCTTCTCTTTGCTCTGTTTTCCATGCAGCCAGAAGAGGGAACTTGCACAAAACAAAAGAACTGTGGTTCCTAAAAACACGGTCCATAACTATTTCAACTAACCTTAAGCAACTGATAAGAACAATAGCTTCACCTACATACAATGCACTATACTTTCTAGGAACAGATGTGAGTGTTATTTCCACTCTGTTTTTAAATGGGGCACAGCAGTGACTTTGCTTTCCAGAAGTAAAGTGCTGTTCTTAGGACAAGAGACAGCATGTGGTTATACTCATGTAATGAAGGAGAATTCAACAGTGAGTTCCCTTACAAGAAACACACTCTGTTTTTGAGGAAAAAAAGGACTCTTTTTTTACTGTGCTTTCAATGCAGCCAGAAGAGGAAGCTTACTCAGAACAAAAGAATTGTGCTTCCTACACACACAGGCGATATCACTTTCAACACTGCTTAGGAAACTGATAAGAACAGTAGCTTCTCTTGCATCCAATGCACTGTACTTTCTGGGAAAAGATTGGAGTGGTATTTCTACTGTGTTTGTCAATGGGGTCCAACAGGGACTTTGCCTACCAGAGAAGAACTGTTGTTTGTCAGGACAGAGAAAATAAGTGGTTATAATCAGTTTATGAAAGGAAATTCAACAGCGAGTTCCATTTCAAAAAAAAAAAAGAAAAGGAAAAAAAGACTTCGCTGGGCGGTGTTGATGCACGTCTTTATTCCCAGCACTCAGGAGGCAGTAGAAGGTGGATCTCTGTGAGTTCGAGTCCAGCCTCATCTCCAAAGCGAGTTCCAGGAAAGGTGCAAAGCTACACAGAGAAACCCTGTCTTGAAAAAACCAAAACAAAAACAAAAACAAAAACAAAAACAAAACTCTGTTTTTGAGAAAGAAACACTCTTCTCTTTACTGTGTTTCCAGTGCTGCCAGAAGAGGCAGTTTGCTCAGAAACAAAGAACTGTGCTTTCTTCACACAGATTTGATATTGCTTTCAACTCTGGTTTAAAACTGATGACAACAGTAAGTAGTTCTGTGTACATCCAATGCACTGTACTTTCTGGGAACACACATGATTGGTATTTTCTCTGTGTATTACAATGGGGTCCAAAGTGACTTTGCTTACCAGAAAAGAAATGTTGCTCATAGGACAAGGGACAGCATGTGGTTAAACTGAGTTCCCTTACAAGAAACAGTCTGCATTTTTGAGAAAGAAGCACTGTTTTCTTTATTGTGTTTTCAAACAAGTAAGAAGAGGGAGACTGCTCAGAACAAAACAACTGTGGTTCCTACACACATAGTAGATACCGATTTTAATTTTTTTGTTTTGTTTTGTTTTTCGAGACAGGGTTTCTCTGTGTAGCTTTTGCGCCTTTCCTGGAACTCACTTGGTAGTCCAGGCTGGCCTCGAACTCACAGAGATCCGCCTGGCTCTGCCTCCCGAGTGCTGGGATTAAAGGCGTGCGCCACCACCGCCCGGCCGATTTTAATTTTTATTAGGAAACTGATAAAAACAGTAACTTCAGTTACATGCAATGCACTGTGCTTGCTGGGAATGGACATGAGTGCTATTTCCACTGCATATGTCAATGAGACCCAGCAGTGACTTTGCTGACCAGAAAAGAACTTTTGCTTGTAGGACAAGAGACAGCAAGTGTTTAAAATCAGTTTATGAAGTGAAATTCTACACCAAACTCCCTTACAAGAAACACTCTCTGTTTTTGAAAAAAAAAAGCACTCTTCCCTTTACTGTGTTTCTAATACAGCCAGAAGAGGGTGCTTGCTCAGGACAAAAGAACTGTGCTTCCTACACACACAGGCCACATTATTTACAACTCTGCTTTGGGAACTGATAGGAAGAGTAGGTTCTCTTATGTCCAATGGACTGTACTTACTGGGAACAGACATGAGTGGTATTGCCACTGTGTATGACAACGGGATCTAACAACGACTTTGCTTAACAGAAAAGAACTGTTGCTTGTAGTAGAACAGACAACATGTGGTTAAACTCAGTTTATGAAGGGGAATTGTTCCCCAATTTCCCTCACAGGAAACACTCTCTGTTTATGAGAATGAAGCACTCCTCTCTTTACTGTGTTTCCAATGCATTCAAAAGAAAGAGATTGCTCAGACCAAAGAACTGTGCTTCCTACACTCACAGGCACTATCACTTTCAACTCTGCTTAGAAAAAGATAAGAACAGTAGCTTCTCCTACATCCAATTCACTGTACTTGCTGGGAACAGATGTGAGTTTTATTTCCACTGTGTATGTCCCTGGGGCCCAACACTGTCTTTACGTATCAGAAAGAACTGTTGTTTGTAGGACAAGATACAAGAAGTAGTTACACTCAGTTTACAGAGAGGAATTCAACAGTGAGTTCCCTTACAAGAAACATAATCTATTTTTTGAGAAAGAAGCACTCTTTTTTTCTAAGACCCATGTGATATTGCTTTCAACTCTGCATAGGAAACTGATAAGAACAGTAGCTGCTCTTACATCCAAAGCACTGTACTTCCTGGGAACAGACCTTATTGTTATTTCCAAAGTGTATGTCCTTGGGGCCCAAAAGTGACTTTGCTTACCAGAAAAGAACTGGTTTTTTTTTGTAGGACAAGAGACAGCATGCGGTAAAACTCAGTTTATGGATGGGAATTCAACAGAGATTTCCCTTAAAAGAAGCACACTCTGTTTTGGAGAAAGAAGAACTCTTCTCTTTACTGTGTTTCCAATGCAGCCAGAATGGAGAGCTTATGCAAAACAATAAAAAAAAACCTGTGCTTCATACACACATAGACAATATCATTGTCAACTCTGCCTACTAAACTTATAAAAACAGTAGCTTCTCTTACATCCAATCCATTGTACTTATTACGAACCAGTGTGAGAGGTATTTCCACTGTGTATGTCAATGGGCCTGAACAGTGACTTTAATTACAAGAAAAGAACTCTTGTTCATAGGAGAATGGACAACATGTTTTTAAACTCAGTTTATGAACAGGAATTCTACACCAAGTTCCTTTACAAGAAACCCACTCTGTTTTTGAGAAAGAAGCACTCTCCTCTTTACTGTGTTTCCAATGCAGCCAGAAGAGCTGGCTTCCTCACAATAAAAGAACTGTGCTTGCTACACACTCAGGCAATATTTCTTTCATCTCTGCTTAGGAAACTGAAAAGAACAATATTCTCTCTTTCATCTAAAGCACTGTACTTGCTGGGAACAAACGTGAGTGGTATTTCCACTGTGAATATCAATGGAGCCCAACAGTGACTTTGCTTACCAGAAAAGAATTGTTTTTTTGTAGGACAAGAGACAGCATGTGGTTAAACTCAGTTTACAAATGGGAATTCAACAGAGAGTTCCAGTGCAAGAAACACTCTGTGTTTTTGAGGAAGAAGAACTCTTCTCTATACTGTGCTTCCAATGCAGCTAGAAGAAGGAGATTGCTAAGAACAAATGAACTGTGCTTCATACACACACAGTTGGTATTGCTTTCAAATCTCCTCAGGAAACTGAGGAGAACAGTAGCTTCTCTTACATCCAATCCATTGTACTTGCTGGAAACAGACATGAGTGGTCTTTCCACTATGTATATTAATGGGACCAAACTGTGACTTTGTTTACCAAAAAAAAACTGTTGTTCATAGGACAAGTGATAGCATGGGGTTAAACTCAGTTTAAGAAGGGGAATTCCTCAGCAAGTTCACTTGCAACAAACATTCTCAGTTTTCAAGTGAGACGCACTGTTCTCTTTACTGTGTTTCCAATGAAACCAGAAGAGAGAGTTTGGTCAGAATAAAAGAAATGTACTTTCTACACACACAGCTGATATTGCTTTCAACTCTGCTTAGGAAACTGATAAGAACAGAAGCTTCTTTTAAATACAATGCACTGTACATACTGGGAACAGATGTAAGTTGTATTTCCACTGTGTGTGTCAATGGGGCCCAAAAGTCACTTTTCTTACAGAAAAGAACTGTTGTTCATAGGACAAGAGACAGCATGGGGTAAATCTCAGTTTATGAAGGGGAATTCAACAGCGAGTTCCTTTACAAAAAAAACCACAAGCTGTTCTTGAGAAATAATCACTCTTCTCTTTACAGTGTTTTCAATGCAGCCAGAAGAGGGACCTAGCTCAAATTAAAAGAATTGTGCTTATTGGAGACCCATGCAACATAGCTTTCAACTATGCATATGAAACTGATAAGAACAGTAGCTTCGCTTACATCCAATGTTCTGTACTTGCTGGGAATATGCATGAGTATTATTTCCACTGTGTACATTAATGGGCCACAGCAGTGACTTTGCTTACCAAGAAAGAACTGTTGCTTCTAGGTCAACAGACAGCATGTGATTAAACTCAGTTTATGAAGGGGAATTCCACACCAAGTTCTCTTACAAGAAATAATCTCTGTTTTTGAGAAAGAAGCACTCTTCTCTATACTGTGTTTCCAATGCAGCCAGAAGATGGAGTTTCCTCAGAACAAAGAACTCTGCTTCTACACACACAGGCGATATTCCTTTCAACTCTGCTTAGGAAACTGATTAGAAGAACAGCTTCTATTACATACAATGCCCTGTAATTGCTGGGAATAGTCGTGTTACTTCCATGGTGTATTTCAATGGAGCCAAAGAGTGACTATGCTTACCTGAATAGAACTGTTGTTTGTCAAAAAGAGACAGCATGTGATTAAACTGTGGTTACAAAGTGTAATTAAACAGCAAGTTCCCTTAAAAGAAACACACTCTGTTTTTGAGAAAGAATCACTCTTCTCTTTACTGTGTTTCCAATGAAGGCAGAAGAGGGAGCTTCCTCAGAACAATGTGTACTTTTCTGAGACCCACACAATATCTCTTTCAACTCTACTCAGGAAACTCATAAGAACAGTAGCTTCTCTTAGGTCCAATGCACAGTACTTGCTAGGAACGGATGAGTTTTGTATTTCCACTGTGTATGTAAATTGGGCACAACTGTGACTTTGTGTACCAGAAAAGATCTCCTGTTCATAGTACAAGAGACAGCATGTTGTTAAACTGAGTTTATGAAGGGGAATTCAACAGGGAGTTCACTTACAAGAAGCACACTCCGTTTCTGAGAAAGAAGCAAGTTTCTCATTACTGTGTTTCCAATGCAGCCAGAAGAGGGAGATTGCTCAGAACAAAAGAACTGTGCTTCCTACACACACAGGTGAAGTTGTTTTCAACTCTGCTTAGGAAAATGATAAGAACAGCAGCTTTTCTTACATCCAACATACTGTACTTGCAGGGAACAAACGTGAGTGGCATTTTCATGTGTATGTCAATTGGCCACAACAGTGATTTTGTTTACCATTAAGAACTCTTTTTCTTAGGAGAAGAGAATGCATGTGGTTAAACTAAGTTTATGAAGGGGAATTCAACAGTGACTTTCCATTCAAGAAAAATACGCTGTTTTTAAGAAAGAAGCAATCTTCTCCTTACTGTTTTTCCAATGTAGACAGAAGATAAGATAAAGCTTGCTCAGAGCAAAGGTACTGTGCTTCCTACACACAAAGACAATAACGCTTTCAACTCTGTTTAGGAAACTAATAAGAATAGCAGCTTCTCTTCTATTCAATGCACTGCACTTGCTTGGAACAGACATGAGTGGTGTTTCCATGTGTATATCAAAGGGTACCAACAGTGACTAAGTTTACAAGAAAAGAACTGTTGCTCTTAGGACAAGAAACAGCATACAGTTAAACTAAGTTTATGAAGGAGAATTCAAGAGATAGTTCCCTTATAAGAAACACACTCTGTTTTTGAGAAAGAAACACTCCTCTTTTTACTGTGTTTCCTATGCATCCAGAATGTGAGCTTGCTCAGAAATAAAAAACTGTGCTTCTTCGCACATGCACAAGCAATATTGCTGTCAACTCTCCTTAGAAAACTGATAAGAACAGTAGCTTCGCTCTTCCTGAGACTTAGAGGCCAGCCCCCAGCTCCCATCTGGCCCCGGACTTCCCTTCTGAAGCACAGCACAGCCCCACCGGGAAGGATCCCCTTCTCCAAGACCCCTGGCAGACCCTGCAGTCTCCACGCCCTGCCCCCACCCCCATCCGCCTGAGCCCCAAGCCTCTTCCTGAGACTTAGAGGCCGGCCCCCAGCTCCCATCTGGCCCCAGACTTCCCTTCTGAAGCACAGTTTCCACGCCCTGCCCCCACGCCCATCCGCCTGAGCCCCAAGCCTCTTCCTGAGACTTAGAGGCCGGCCCCCAGCTCCCATCTGGCCCCGGACTTCCCTTCTGAAGCACAGGTGAGTGCCCTAGCTTGCCCCCGACCCCATCCCTGGGCACCAGCCACTCCGGGGAAGACCTGCCCAACTTGGCCCCAGGTTCTGGTCACAGGGCAGGTGCCCTTTTAGCCCCACCGGGAAGGATCCCCTTCTCTAAGACCCCTGGCAAACCCTGCAGTTTCCACGCCCTGCCCCCACGCCCATCCACCTGAGCCCCAAGCCTCTTCCTGAGACTTAGAGGCCAGCCCCCAGCTCCCATCTGGCCCCGGACTTCCCTTCTGAAGCACAGCACAGCACAGCACAGCACAGAGAGCTCCCATCTGGACAAGAGAGAAAGACTTCCTGAATCTGTCAGCTCTGTCTGAACCAAGTGTGCAGATAAGGCCAAGAACGAACCACAAGGAGATGGGCAGACGTCAAGGCAGAAACACATACAACAAAATGAATAGCAATACACCATTACCAGGCCCTAGCCCTCCTCCAACACCTAGACCTGAACATCAGAAATTGGAAGAAGCAGAAGAAAATAGCCTTATGAATGTCATCATGAAGAAGCTAGAGGCTCGTGTAGAGGAAAAGACAAAGAAATGTGAAGAACGCTGTAAACAACTAGAGGAAAGGGCAAACAAATTAGAAGAAATCAATAAAGTCCTGGAAGAAAACAATAAAGTACTGAAAGAAAATCAAGAAAAATCAATGAAACAAATGATGGAAACAGTCCAAGACCTGAAAAGGGAAATAGAAAAAATGAAGAAGACACAAACAGAGGGAATGCTGGAAATAGAAAATCTGAGAAAACGATTGGGAACTTCAGATGCAAGTATAATCAACAGAATGCAAGAGATGGAAGAGAGAATCTCTAGCGTTGAAGACACAATAGAAGAAATAGATTCATCAGTCAAAGAAAACACTAAAGTCAACAAAGTCATGAACCAAAATGTCCAAGAAATTTGGGACACCATGAAAAGACCAAACCTACGAATAATAGGGGTAGAAGAAGGAGAAGAATACCAACTCAAGGGCACAGAAAATATATTCAACAAGATCATAGAAGAAAACTTTCCCAACTTAAAGAAGGAAATGCCTATGAAGATACAGGAAGCCTATAGAACACCAAACAGACTAGACCCCCAAAAAAAGTCCCCTCGCCACATAATAATTAGACAATTAAACGTACAGAATAAAGAAAGAATATTAAGAGCAGCAAAGGAAAAAGGCCAAGTGACATATAAAGGCAAATCTATCAGAATAACACCCGATTTCTCAATGGAGACTTTGAAAGCCAGAAGGTCCTGGACAGATGTAATGCAGACACTAAGAGACCATGGATGTCAGCCTAGACTAATATACCCAGCAAAACTTTCAATCAACATAGATGGAGTGAACAAGACATTCCATGACAAAGCCAGATTTAAACAATATTTATCCACAAATCCAGCCCTACAGAAAGCACTAGAAGGAAAATTCCAACCTAAAGAAGTCAGATACACCCTCAAAAACACAGGCAATAGATAAAGCCACAGCAGTAAACCCCAACGAAGAAAAGTACACACACATCACCACCAAAAAATAACAGGAATGAACAATCACAGGACATTAATATCCCTCAATATCAATGGACTTAATTCACCTATAAAAAGACATAGGCTTACAGAATGGATACGAAAGCAGGACCCATCTTTCTGCTGCATACAAGAAACACATCTCAAATTCAAAGATAGACACTACCTAAAAATAAAAGGCTGGGAAAAGACTTTCCAATCAAACGGTCTTAAGAAACAAGCGGGTGTAGCCATCCTGATATCCAACAAAATAGACTTCAAACTAAAATCAATCAAAAGAGATCAAGAAGGGCATTACATACTCATCACAGGAAAGATCCACCAAGATGAAGTCTCAATTCTGAACATTTATGCCCCAAACACAAGGGCACCCACATATGTAAAAGAAACATTATTAAAGCTTAAATCACATATAAAACCCCACACATTAATAGTGGGAGACCTCAACACCCCACTTTCACCACTGGACAGATCCCCCAAATCGAAACTTAAAAGAGAAATAAAGGACTTAACTGATGTCATGACTCAAATGGACTTAATCAACATCTACAGAACATTCCATCCTAACAAAAAAGAATATACCTTCTTCTCAGCACCCCATGGAACCTTCTCTAAAATCGACCACATACTTGGTCACAAAACAAATCTAAACAGATACAAAACAATTGGAATAACCTCTGTGTTCTATCAGACCACCATGGTCTAAAGTTGGATTTCAACAACAACAAAAACTACAGAAAACCTACAATCTCATGGAAACTGAACAATACCCACCTGAATCACCAATGGGTTAAGGAAGAAATAAAGAAAGAAATTAAAGACTTCCTAGAGATCAACGAAAATGAAGACACCACATATCCAAACCTATGGGACACTATGAAAGCAGTACTAAGAGGGAAATTCATAGCACTAAACGCCCACATAAATAAACTGGAGGAATCTCACACTAGTAACTTAACAGCACACCTGAAAGTTCTAGAACAGGAAGAAGCAAAGTCTCCCAGGAAAAATAGATGCCAGGAAATTATCAAAGTGAGAGCTGAAATCAATAAAATAGAAACAAAGAGAACAATACAAAAAATTAATGAAACAAAGAGTTGGTTCTTTGAGAAAATCAACAAGATAGACAAGCCCTTATCCAAACTAACCAAAAGACAGAGAGAGAGCATCCAAATCAACAAAATCAGAAATGAAAAGGGGGACATAACAACAGACATTGAGGAAATCCAGAGAATCATCAGGTCATACTTCAAAAACCTCTATTCCACAAAACTGGAAAACCTAAAAGAAATGGATAATTTTCTGGATAGGTACCACATACCTAAATTAAATCAAGACCAGATAAACTATTTAAATAGTCCAATAACCCCTAACGAAATAGAAACAGTCATTAAAAGTCTCCCAACCAAAAAAAGCCCAGGACCAGATGGTTTCAGTGCAGAATTCTACCAGATCTTCAAAGAAGAGTTAACACCAATACTCTCTAAATTGTTCCATACAATAGAAACAGAAGGAACATTACCAAACTCCTTCTATGAGGCTACAATTACCCTGATTCCCAAACCAAACAAGGATACAACAAAGAAAGAGAACTACAGACCGATCTCCCTCATGAACATTGATGCAAAAATACTCAATAAAATACTGGCAAACAGACTCCAAGAACACATCAAAACAATTATCCACCATGATCAAGTAGGATTCATTCCAGGGATGCAAGGATGGTTCAACATACGAAAGTCTGTCAATGTGATACACCATAGAAACAAACTCAAAGAAAAAAACCACATGATCATCTCACTAGATGCTGAAAAGGCATTTGACAAAATCCAACACCCCTTCATGATAAAGGTCTTGGAGCGATCAGGAATACAGGGAACATACCTAAACATAATAAAGTCAATTTACAGCAAGCCAACAGCCAACATCAAATTAAATGGAGAGAAACTCAAAGCGATTCCACTAAAATCAGGAATGAGGCAAGGCTGTCCGCTCTCCCCATACTTATTCAATATAGTACTTGAAGTTCTAGCCAGAGCAATAAGACAACATAAGGAGATTAAGGGGATACAAATTGGAAAGGAAGAAGTCAAGCTTTCCCTATTTGCAGATGACATGATAGTATACTTGAGCAACCCCAAAGATTCCACCAAGGAACTGATACAGCTTATAAACACCTTCAGCAACATAGCAGGATACAAGATCAACTCAAAAAAATTAGTAGCCCTCCTATATACAATGGACAAAAAAGCGGAGAAGGAAATCAGAGATACATCACCCTTTACTATAGCCACAAATGACATAAAATACCTTGGGGTAACACTAACCAAGCAAGTGAAGGACCTATATGACAAGAACTTTAAGTCCCTGAAAAAAGAAATTGAAGAAGATGTCAGAAAATGGAAAGATCTCCCATGCTCATGGATAGGCAGAACTAACATAGTAAAAATGGCAATCTTACCAAAAGCAATCTACAGATTCAATGCAATCCCCATCAAAATACCAACACAATTCTTCACAGACCTGGAAAGAATAATACTCAACTTCATACGGAAAAACAAAAAACCCAGGATAGCCAAAAGAATCCTGTACAATAAAACAACCTCTGGAGACATCACGATCCCTGACTTCAAGCTGTACTATAGAGCTACAGTAATAAAAACAGCTTGGTACTGGCATAAAAACCGACATGTGGACCAATGGAATCGAATTGAAGACCCTGACATTAATCCGCACACCTATGAACAAATAATTTTTGACAAAGAAGCCAAAAGTGCACAATGGAAAAAAGAAAGCATCTTCAACAAATGGTGCTGGCAAAACTGGATATCAACATGTAGAAGGCTGCAAATAGATCCATATCTATCACCGTGCACAAAACTTAAGTCCAAGTGGATCAAGGACCTCAACATAAACCCATCTACTCTGAACCTGCTAGAAGAGAAAGTAGGAAGTAGTCTTGAACGCATTGGCATAGGAGAACACTTTCTAAATAGAACACCAGTAGCACAGACACTGAGAGAAACAATCAATCAATGGGACCTCTTGAAACTGAGAAGCTTTTGTAGGGCAAAGGATACGGTCAACAAGGCAAAGCGACAGCCTACAGAATGGGAAAAGATATTCACCAATCCCACATCTGACAGAGGACTGATATCCAGAATATATAAGGAACTCAAGAAATTAGACATCAAAATGCCCAACAGTCCAATTAAGAAATGGGCTATAGAACTAAACAGAGAATTCTCAACAGAGGAAACTCAAATGGCTGAAAGACATTTAAGGAATTGCTCAACATCCCTAATTATCAGGGAAATGCAAATCAAAACAACTCTGAGATACCACCTTACGCCTGTCAGAATGGCTAAGATCAAAAACACTGAAGACACCTTATGCTGGAGAGGATGTGGAGCTAGGGGAACTCTCCTCCACTGCTGGTGGGAATGCAAGCTTGTACAACCACTTTGGAAATCAATATGGCGCTTTCTTAGAAAATTGGGAATCCATCTCCCCCAAGATCCAGCTATACCACTCTTGGGCATATACCCAAGGAATGCTCAACCACACCACAAGAGCACTTGTTCAGCTATGTTCATATCATTATTGTTTGTAATAGCCAGAACATGGAAACAACCTAGATGCCCTTCAACTGAAGAATGGATAAACAAAATGTGGTACATATACACAATGGAATACTACTCAGCAGAGAAAAACAATGACATCATGAGGTTTGCAGACAAATGGATGGACCTAGAAAAAATCATCCTGAGTGAGGTATCCCAGACTCAGAAAGACAAACATGGTATGTACTCACTCATAACAGGATACTAGATGTGGAACAAGGATGACTGGACTGCTACTCACATCACCAGGGAGGCTACCTGGAAATCAGGACCCCAAGAAAGACACAGGGATCGCCCAATGACAGAGAAATGGAATGAGATCTACATGAACAGCCTGGACAGGAGTGGGGGTAGTGAAGGGAGAGGGTCGAGGGAAAGAGAGCTTGGGTGAGTGGGAGATTCCAGCTGGATCAGCAACAGAGAGGGAGAACAAGGAATAGGAGACCATGGTAAATGAAGACCACATGAGAATAGGAAGAAACAAAGTGCTAGAGAGGCCCACAGAAATCCACAAAGATACCCCCACAACAGACTGCTGGCAATGGTCGAGAGACAGTCCGAATTGACCTACTCTGGTGATGGGATGGCCAAACACCCTAATTGTCGTGCTAGAAACCTCATCCAACTACTGAGGGATCTGGATGCAGAGATCATGACTAGGCCCCAGGTGGATCTCTGGGAGTCCAATTAGCGAGAATGAGGAGGGTTTATATGAGAGAGAATTGTTGAGACCAAGGTCGGATAAAGCACAGAGACAAATAGCCAAACAAATGGAAACACATGAAATATGAACCAATGGCTGAGGGGTCACCAACTGGATCAGGCCCTCTGAGTGGGTGAGACAGTTGATTGGCCTGATCTGTTTGGGAGGCATCCAGGCACTGGCACTGGGTCCTGTGCTCATTGCATGAGTCGGCTGTTTGAAACCTGGGGCCTATGCAGGGTCGCTTGGCTCGGCCTGGGAGGAGGGGACTGGACCTACCTGGACTGAGTCCACCAGGTTGATCTCAGTCTGTGGGGAAGGCTTTGCCCTGGAGGAGATTGGTATGGGAGGCGGGCTGGGGGGAAGGTGAGGGGGGCGTGAGGGGGGAGAACAAGGGAATCTGTGCCTGTATGTAGAACTTAATTGTATTGCAAAATAAAAAAAAAAAAAAGAACAGTAGCTTCTCTTACATACAATGCATTCTACTTGCTGGGAAGAGATATGAGTAGTATTTCTACTGTGTATGTCAATGGGGCCCAAAAGTGACTTTGCTTACCAAAAAGAAACATTCATAGGACAGAGACAGCATGTAGTTAAACTCAGTTTATGAAGGGGATTTCAACAGAGAGTTCCCTTACAAGAAACACACTGTTTTTGAGAAAGAAGCACTCTTCTCTTCACTGTATTTATAATGCAGCCAGAAGAGGGAGCTTGCTCAGAAAAAAAGAACTGTGCTTCCTACACACAGGCAATATCTCTTTCTATTCTGCTTAGGAAAATGATAAGAACAGTAGCTTCTCTTACATACAGTGGAAATACCATTCACGTCTGTTCCCAGCAAGTACATGCACAGGTAATATCAGATTCAACTCTGCTTAGGAACATGATAAATCAGTAGCTTCTCTTACATACAATGCACTGTACTTGCTGGAAAAAGACGTGAGTGGTATTTCCACTTTGTATGTCAATGGGTTTGAACATTGACTTTGCTTACCAGGAAAGACCTGTTGCTACTATGACAAGAGACAGTTCGTGTTTAAACTCAGTTTATGAAGGGCTGTCTACACCGAGGTCCCTTACAAGTAACACTCTCTCTTTTTGAGAAAGAAGCACTCTTGTCTTTACTGTGTTTCCAATTCAGCCAGAAGAGGGAGCTTGCTCAGAACAAAAGAAATGTGCTTCCTACACACAGAAGCCATATCACTTAAAACTCTGCTCTGGACACTGATGAGAACAGTCACTTCTCTTACATGCAATGCACTGTACTGGCTGAGAACAGATGTGAGTCTTATTTCCACTGTGTAAGTTAAGGGGCCCAACATTGACTTTGCTTACCACAAAAGAACTGTTCTTCATAAGACAAGAGACATCATGTGGTTAAACTCAGTTTATGAATGGGAGTTCTACAGTGAGTTTCCATACAAGAAACACACTCTGTTTTTGAGAAAGAAGCACTCTTCTCTTTACTATGTTTTCTATACAGCCAGAAGAGGGAGCTTACTCAGAACAAAGAACTGTGCTTCCTACACACACAGGTGATGTCCCTGCCTGTCAACTCTGCTCAGGAAACTGATATGAACAGTAGCTTCTCTTATATCCAGTGCACTATACTTGCTTTGGATAGACGTGACATATGTTTCCACTGTTTATGTAAATGGGGCATAACAGTGACTTTGCTTACAAGAAAAGAGCTGTTGTTCATAGGAAAAGAGACAGCATGGGGTTAAACTTAGTTTAAGAAGGAGAATTTAAAAGGGAGTGCACTCACAAGAAACACATTCTGTTTTCTGAGAAAGAAGCACTCTTCTTTTTACTATGTTTCCAATGCAGCCAGAAGAGGGAGCTTGCTCAGACCAAATGAATTCCTACATACACAGGCAATATCACTTTCAACACTGCTTAGGAAAGTGAGGAGAACAGTAGCTTCTCTTACATCCAATATACTCTACTTGCAAGAAACAGACGTGATTGGTATTTCCACGTTGTTTGCCATTGAGGCCCAACAATGCCTTTTTTTTTTTTTTACCAGAAATGAACTGTTTTTAGTAGGACAAGAGACAGCATGGGGTTAAACTCAATTTATCAAGGGGAATTCTACACCAAGGTTCATTACAAGGAAGACGCTCTGTTTTTTGAGAAAGAATCACTCTTCTCTTTACTGTGTTTCCAATGCAGCCAGAAGAGGGACCTTGCTCAGAACAAAAAACTGTGCTTCCTACCCACACAGGCAATATAGCTTTCAACTCTGCTTAGGAAACTGGTGAAAACAGTAGCTTCTCTTACATCCAATGCACTATACTTGGTGGGAACTGACATGAGTGTTATTTTAATGTGTCAATGGGT
Organism: Peromyscus eremicus; assembly: GCF_949786415.1. Classification (NCBI taxonomy): domain Eukaryota; kingdom Metazoa; phylum Chordata; class Mammalia; order Rodentia; family Cricetidae; genus Peromyscus; species Peromyscus eremicus. The sequence continues at coordinate 198,021,404 of NC_081416.1, forward strand.
CCCAACATTGATTTTGCTTACCAGAAAAGAATGGTTATTTGTAGGACAAGGGAAAGCATGTGGCTAATCTCAGTTTATAAAAGGGAAATTAACAGCAAGTTCCATTACAAGAAACACACTTTGTTTTTAAGAAAGAAGCAATTTCTTTTAATGTGTTTCCAATGCAGCCAGAAGAGGGATCTTACTCAGAACAAAAGAAATGTGCTTCCTATACACACAGCCCATATCACTTTCAACTTTGCATAAGAAACTATTAAAGCTGGGTGGTGTGGCACACGCCTTTAATCCCAGCACTCGGGAGGCAGAGCCACGCAGATCTCTGTGAATTTGAGGCCAGCCTGGGCTACCAAGTGAGTTCCAGGAGAGCCGCAAAGCTACACAGAGAAACCCTGTCTCGAAAAACCAAAAAAAAAAAAACAAAAAAAAAAAGAAAGAAACTATTCAAACAGTCACTTCTTTTACATCCAATGAACTGTACTGGCTGAGAACAGACATGAGTAGTATTTCCTTTGTGTATGTCAAGGGTCACAAAGGTGACGTTGCTTACCAGAAAGGAACTGTTGTTTATAAGACAAGAGACATCATGTGGTTAACCTCACTTTATGGAGGGAGTTCTACAGCAAGTTTTCATACAAGAAACACACTTTGTTTTCGAGAAAGAAGCACTCGTCTCTTTACTGGATTTCCTATGCAGCCAGAAGAGGGAGCTTGCTCTGAACAAAGGAATTGTGCTTCCTACATACACAGGTGATATTGCTTTCAACTCTGTGTAGGAAACTGATAAGAACAGTAGCTTCTCTTACATCCAATGTACTGAACTTGCTCTGAACAGACATTAGTGGTATTTCCACTATGTATGTCAATGGGACCCAACAGTGACTTTGTTTACTAGAAAACTACTGTTTTTAGTAGGACAAAAGACAGCATGTGGTTAAACTCAGTTAGTGAAGGGGATCTCAACAGAGAGTTCCCTTACAAGAAACACACTGTTTTTGAGCAAGGAGCACTCTTCTCTTTACTGTGTTTCCAATGCAGCCAGAAGAGGGAGCTTGCTCAGAAAAGAGAACTGTGATTCCTACACACACAGTCGAAATCTCTTTCAACTCTGCTTAGGAAACTGATGAGAACAATAGCTTCTCTTACATCCAATGCACTATACTTGCAGGAAACAGATGGAATGGTATTTCCACTCTGTAATTCAATGGGGCCCAATATTGGCTTTGCTTACCAGAAAAGACCTGTTGCATATGACAATTGACAGCTCATATTTAAACTCAGTTTATGAAGAGCTTTCTACATTTAGTTCCCTTACAAAAAAACTCTCTTTTTGAGAAAGAAGCACTCTTCTCTTTACTGCATTTCCAATGCAGCCAGAAGAGGAAACTTGCTCAGAACAAAAGAACTGTGCTTCCAACACACACACAGGCTATATCTATTTGAATTCTGCTAAGGAAACTGAGAATAACAGTAGCTTCTCTCACATCCAATGCACTCTACTTGCTGGGAAAAGACATGAGTGATATTTCCACTCTATATGTCAATGGGTCCCAACAGTGACTTTGCTTGCTAAAAAAGACCTGTTGTTTGTAGGACATGAGACAACATGTGGTTAAACACAGTTTATTATGAGGAATTGTACACTGAGTTCCCATACAATAACCACACTCTGTTTTTTGTGAAAGAATCACCCTTTTCTTTACTGTGTTTCCTATTCAGCCAGAAGAGGGAGCTTGCTCATTACAAAAGAACTGTGCTTTACTGAAATCTACATGATATAACATTCAATTCTGCTTATGAAACTGATAAGAACAGTAGCTTTTCTTCCATCTAATGCTGAACTTGCTGGCAACAGTCATTCGTGATATTTCCACTGTGTCTGTCAATGGGGCCTAAAAGTGACTTTGCTTACCAGAAAAGACACGTTGCTCACAGGACAAGTGACAGCATGTGTTTATAATCAGTTTATGAAGGGGTTTCTACTCCGAGTTTCCTTATAAGTAACACTCTGCCTTTTTGAGAAAGAAGCACTCTTCTCTTTACTGTGTTTTCAATGCAGCCAGAGGAGGGAGCTTGCTCAAGACAAAAGAACTGTAATTCCTACACACACAGGCAAAATCTCTTTCAACTCTGCTTGGAAACTGATGAGAACAGTAGCTTCTCTTATGTCTAATGCACTGTACTTGCTGGGAACAGACATGAGTAGTATTTCCACTCTTTTTGTCAATGTGTCCCAACAGTGACTTTGCTTACCAGAAATGACCTCTTGTTCATAGCACAAGAGGTAACATGTGGTTAAACTCAGTTTATGAAGAGGAATTCTACACCAAGTTCCCTTACAAGAAACACACTCTGTTTTTGAAAAAGAAGCACTCTTCTCATTACTTTATTTCCAATGCTGCCAGAAGAGGGAGCTTGCTCAGATCAAAAGAACTGTGCTTCCTACACACACAGGCGATATAGCATTGAACTCTGTGAAAGAACCTGCTAAGAACAGTAGCTTTTCTTACTTGCAATGGTACTTGCTTGGAACAGACAGGAGTGATATTTCCACTTTGCAAGTCAATGGGTCCCAACAATGACATGTTGCTCATATGACAAGTGACAGCTCGTGTTTAAACTCAATTCATTAAGGGCTTTCTACTCGAGTTCCTTTACAAGAAACACTCTCTCCTTTTTTTTAGAAAGAAGCAATATTCTCTTTACTGATTTTCCATTGCAGCCAGAAGAGGAATCTTGCTCTGAAAAAAAGAACTGTGATTCCTACACACACAAGCGATATTGCATTCAACTCTGCTAAGGAACCTGATAAGAACAGTAGCTCCTCTTACATCCAATGCACTGTACTTTCTGGGAACAGACTTTAGTGGTATTTCCACTGTATATATGTCAATGGGTCCCAATAGTGAATTTGCTCACCAAAAAAGACCTTTGTTTGTAGGACAAGAAAAAACATGTGGTTAAACTCAGTTTATGAAGGGGAATTCAACAGAGAGTTTCTTTACAAGAAACACACTCTGTTTTTGAGAAAGGAGCACTCTTACCTTTACTGTGTTTCCAATGCAGCCAGAAGAGGGAGCTTGCTCAGAACAAAAGAACTTTGATTCCTACACACAGACGCGAAATCTCTTTCAACTCTGCTTAGGAAAGTGATGAGAACAGTAGCTTCTCTCACATCCAATGGACTGTACTTGCTGGGAACACACAGCAGTGGTATTTCCATTGTGTAAGCCAATGGAGCCCAATGCTGACTTCTATTACCGGAAAAGATCTGCTGCTCAAATGACAATTGACATTGTGTTTAAACTCAGTTTATGAAGGACGTTCTACAATGAGTTCCTGCAAGCTGTTGGGTCCCTGTTTTAAGTGAGAAAAAGGCTACCGGGTAGCAAATGCCTTTCCAGGCCATTAACAGCCTTGATAATGGTGCCACCTAGTAAGACAACCAGGCACCAAGTTGCATGGGGAAATCAAGCTAAGACCTCCAGCAGACCTAGGCTTGGCTACAGACATGACAGGAAACCCAGAACATAGAAGGGAAGTGATCTGTTTCTTTCTTTCTGGACAACAGAGCCAGTGACAAAGTCCTGGGAGTTTTGGGATGTCACCTCTCCTTTATTGTCCGGTACAGAGGACAGCCTTACCTGCCTCACCAGATTTAATTGCACTTTCATAGTTACTTAATGAAAAAAGATTTCCACCTAAAATAAGAGCTCATTGCTTCACTCCAGATCCACTGTCTGTGTTTCTCATGTGCACAAAGGCAGGGTCCTAATCTTTGCCTTGTACTTAATTCCAAAAAACTAAGTTCTCATGCACCACAACATTTTCTCTTCCCAGTTCCCTCTTCTAACTCACTGTTCAGCTAATAGTACAGGACCACCACAGAGCCAGAGTCCAAAGATCATCAAGTAAGAAACTATCTATAATAGATAAAAGGTATTTACACCCCGAGACCCAAAAGAGTCTGGGTGCTACAAAAAAGATTTTAATCTAACATCTGTTACTCTAAGACGCCTTTAACAATTGATCACCTGTCTCCTGGATGCCAAACTAATAAAGGAAACAGGTGCGTTAAAATAATCTGACTCTGATAAAGCTTAACATGTTTCAAAATCCATAGGAACAGGCCAGATCTACTTCAGATAACAGTCAACATAAAATAACAATGATTTTTACTCTCTGTAAGCTTTTTCTTTGTCACTGACATCTTGTCAAACAGCAAGTTCCCAGCCATAGCCAAGAGGGATACATTTTTCTAGAGCAAACGGATGGCACACAGCATCCCACAATGCCTGTCTACCTCGGAAGACTCCCCTTCTCCATTCCCCCAAGAACCAACTGATGTCCAAAAGTCAGCTGGAAGCAGTTTTTGAGAGGAATGACGCCCCTATTCCCGTCTACCTGCTTTTTTTTATAATAAGCAAAAATCTGGGATGTAAGGACTATGTCCTTAATTACATCACCAGCCTGTGACGGCATCCCAGCCTAAAAAGCAGGTGTGCCCTCTGTGCATTCTCTTCCTTTCTGCACTCTTGTTTGGTTCTCTTCCCTCCACAGGTCTCTCTGTTTCTGTGTTTCTTTCTCTCTGTCTCTGTCTCTCTGTCTCTCTCTCTCTCTCTTTCTCACTTCCTCTCTCCCAATAAAGCTCTAGAAAAGTAACCATGGCTTGTGATTCTTCCAATCAGCACTCTCCTCCACCGGCCACGAGCGCCACAGCATAACCAACACACTTCCCCTTTCAAGTACTTGGATCACAGTAGTGAACCACTGCAAGAAAGTAAGGACATGACTACTTCGAAGTATGGTTGAGGAGGAAGAATTTATTGCAGATACGAGTAAGAGTATAGCCAGAGGCATCTGGAAGGGTCCAACCTGAAGTGGACCACAAGAGGAGAGAAGAGAAGGGGAGAGAGAGAGAAAGAGAGAGAGAGAGAGAGAGAGAGAGAGAGAGAGAGAGAGAGAGAGAGAGAGAGAGAAGGGAAGAAAGAAAGAAGAGAGATGGCCAGTGGACCAAAAGAGGAACCAGGGATCCAGAGGCTAAGAGAGTGCATGCCTGCAATGGCAGGATTATATAGGAATCAGAAGCTGAGGGAAAGTAAACCTAGCCCCTGTGCCATAGAGGTTTTCATGAGGTGGCAGATTGAGAAGAGCTGGGAGGATCTGCAGGTAATGAGTGAGACTTGTCCCAGGTTTCTTTGGGACCTGACAACCACTACATTCAATTCTGCTTTTGTTTCTGAAATTAATAGGTTGATATTTTAAATATAATTAAAAATATAATCAAAATCTTGTATCAAATCTTCTCCACAAATGCCTATTTGATAGATATCTCCTCTAATCTTTTTTCCAAGTTTCATTTTTGCCATACACTAGTAATTTTTTTTTGACATCTGTTAGGTTGTTTGCTTCTTGTTTAGAAAAACACAAACAAAACATTTCTCCTCAAGTCAAGGATGGGATTTGACTCATGAGCTTCCTGCCCATTCCTTCTGAGCATTGGAATTGCAAACTTGGGACTCCACTCTTTTTGCTAAACTTATGCATCCTGAGAGATGATGTGTGAGCAAACCTTACTGTAAATTCCTGATCCCTGGAAATCATGTGGGGTTCGAATGAAGTTGGCATGACCTGGGCTCCTTTCCAGCAATTAGCAAATTTTATTATCACTCCTTTGGAGACTTTGGGTGTGTAATGGTGTTACTGGTTAGCAATCTATGCAAAGAGGAATAACTAAAAGTGCCTACTGAGTGGAGAATTCCCAGAGCTCTGGGTAGCAGGAACACTTCCTGCTTAACTGCAAATCTATCCACAGCTGGTCCAGGTTTGAGCCTACCTTACCAGCCATGCTGACCCAAAGATAACTGCTCCATTTCCATAGTAAGGGTGCGGCTCTAGTCACTCTGATCTCTATTGTCAATCAGAACATCCGGCCGCTTAGTCCAATCACAAATGCTAGGAAGTGGCGGGAGGTAGGCTCATCTGGGACACCAAGCTGTAGTCTGGGACCCGAGGGTCACGGGACCAATGTGAAAGCCACGGCCTTGAGCTGTGAGAAGTACATAGGGGAGCATGGAAGCAAGTCCTAGTGAGCGAGGGGCCACAGACCACAACCTGAAGGAGCAGGCTGAACCGCTGGATTCAGACGTGTAGATCCTCCCTGTGGCTGGGGAAGGACTGGGTCAGCAGCCCGTTGGAACCTCCTATGCTTTCTCTGTATGGTCTTGTTGGATAGAAACTGCATCCAGGCTAAAGGTCTCTGGAAAGCACTCCGTGAGCTGTGTTTGCTGCAGACTGCTGAGCAGAGGCTCTTCTGTGCAGGGATAAGCTTCCTAGTAGGTGACAGATCTTTTATTTGGAAAGGATAACTGGAATGGGGTTGTAGCTTAGTCGGTAGAGTGGTTTCCTAGCGGGCTCAGTTGCCTGGAAGGTGTGAGGCACGCCTGTTAGCACCTAGTTTCTTGGGTTCTCTTGCACAATCTTTGTACTTTGCAGTTCACATTTAGACTTAGGATCCACTCTGGTTTAGTTTTGTGAACGTTGTAAAGTCTTGTGTGTGTGTATGACTCGGTATTCTAGTAACATTTGTTGAGAAGACCTTAGTTTCCACACTGAGTTTCCTCTAGCTTTTGTCAAGACAATGAACTACATATTGGAGGTTGTCCAAGTGTTTCTTGGTAGATGACAGACTGTTGCAGCTCTCTCTCCCCCAAATCAGGCCACCCCTCACTGCAGCCTCTAGATCTTCAGATAGAGCTGACAATACCTGCTGTGACCTTGCAATTCTCACAAAATGTTGAGTTCTCTCCTTCCACCTTTCAGCTGCAGACAAACCCCATTTTCCCAAAACAGTCTTGAATTATAAATCGGCCCTTATATAATTCCTTCCTCTTTGACTACTGGCACGTATCATCACATAATGTGGAATTTACTCTTTTGAAAAACTAAGTCGGAACCTCCTTGTTGTTTAGAGTTGAAGGATTTTTCCCCTTCAGGACCCCATCAAGCTGCCAGTAGTGTAATGCTATAATGCTCATAATACAGTTCTCATCTGAAGGACAATGGGTCTCAACTTCTTTTGTCCCAAACCTGTAATAGCATTTATCTAACATTTTGGTTTTTAGTTCTATTTTAATTCAGTCTGTTCTTAGAGCACAGTTTTATATGTATACTATTCTTTAATATTCATGACTCAGGTGGTCTCTATGGTTGAATTTTTAAAGACTTTTTTTCTTTTTACTGAAAATAGGTTATTTTCTCATACAGTATCCTTTTTACAGTTTCTACTCCTTCCACTCCAACTCCCCTTCACTACAGATCCACTCCCTTTCTGTTTCATCAGAAAAGAACAGATGGATAAAGGATAATCAAACATGATAAAATGAAATATAATAAGATAAAACAACTATCATATTGAGAGGCAGCTCAACAGGAAGAAAAGAATCCCAAGTGCAAGCACAAGAATCAGAAACCCATTCATTCATATCATCAGGAGTCCCATAAAAATACTAATTTGAAAGCTACAATACCTATGCAGACAGAGGACCAGGTGCAGATCCTTTTAGGCCCTGTGCTTGCTGCTTCGGTTTCTGTGAATGCATATGAGCCTTGATCAGTCAATTCAAAGGGCCTTTTCTCCTGGTGTCCTCCATTCCCTCTTATGCCCTTTCAATCTTATTTTCCAAGGGGTTCCCTGAGCTATTAGAGGAGGGATTTGATGGAGTCATTAAGTTTATTGCTGTGTGTTCCAAGGACTCTTCACATAATGTTGGGCTGTGAGTCTCTGCATCTGTCACTGTCTGCTGTAGGAGGAAGCTTCTCTAGTGGTGACTGAATAAGGCCCTGCTCTATAAGTATAGCAGGATGTCAGTAGGAGTCATTTAATTGACGCTTTTCATTTTAGATCAATAGAGTTCAGTTTTATCCTAGGTTTCTGGGTTATGTAATCTCTGGTTCTTGGTCACTCAAGTAGTGTTGGATATGGGTTCCTTCTTGTGGAGTGTGCCTTCAGTCAAAGTAGACATTGAGTTCTGTGCCACTATTGCCCTAGCACATCTTTCAGGCAGGACAGATTGTAGGTCAAAGGTTTTGTGTCTAGGTTGATGTTTATATTTCTCTTTTGGAAGCCTGTAGAGAACCTTCCTATACCAAAGAGACTAGAACTTACAGGTGAAGGCTCCATGTAGGCACCAGATCTACTTTTCCATGTTCAATGAGTGGTATGGGTGTTGTTCTTGGTAATGGGGCTCCATCTTAGCAACCATCTGGATAATTTGGGGAATTCCATGGAACCCCACCGACCAACAACTCAATTGAATACAACCCGTTCATGTACTGGTGGCAAGAGATGGCAAGTAGAGACTGTATCCACCATTACTAGAAGACCTCATTGTATGAATATATGAAGATTGCCTTCATATATTTTAGGAAGTTTCCACTTCACTGGGTTCCCATATCATCATTCAAATGCCTCTCAACTCCAGCTGTCTCTTCCCACATTTTCTCCCTCAACCCTATCTCCTCTTCCCATCCTCACCTCATCTTTCCATTCTCATACCCACCTGCTCCCAGTCCTGCTGAAAAATCTATTCTGTTTCCCCCTTCCAGGGAGATCCATGTGTCCTTCTTAGTCCCTTCTCAATACCTAAGCTATCTGGGTCTACTGATTATAGGTTGGTTATTACTTATTTAATGACTAATATCCACATGACTTACTCACTGTTCTCTTGCTGTGAAGAGACACTGTGACCATGGCAATACTTATAAAAGAAAGCATTTAATTGGAGCTTGCTTACATTTTCAGAGATTTAGTCCATTGTCATCATGGCAGGAAGGATGGTGGCAGGGAGGCAGACATGGTACTGGAGAGGTAGTTGAGAGGTCTATATCTGGATCAACAGACAGTGGAAAGAGAAGACACAGCCTGGCATGAGCATTTGAAACTCAAAACCCACCCCAGTGACACACTTCCTACAACAAGGCCACACTTATTCCAATAAGATGCACAACTCCCAATCCCTGTCAAGTAGTGCCACTCCCTAATAATCAAGCATTCAAATCTATGAGCCTATGAGGTTCATTCTTATTCAAATCACCACACCACATATAAGTGATAGCATACCAAAATTGAGTAATACTTCATTGTGTAAATGTACCACATTTTCTTTATCCATTCTTCTGTTGTGGGACATGTAGGTTCATAGATTTTGGCTATTATGAATTGAACACAGTGAACATGGTTGAACAAGTGGTAGGGTGAAGTGTCCTTTGGGTAGATCGATGCCCAACTTTCTGAGGTACCACCATATTGATTTCCCTTACTCCATATCCTCACCAGCCTGAACTCTCACTTGTGTTATTGAGCTTTGCCATTCTGACAGGTGTAAGATGGAATCTCAAAGTAGTTTTGATTTGCGTTTCCCTGATAGCTAAGGATTTTGAACATTCCCTTAATTGTTCTATTTGTTTGTTCTATTGAGAATTTCCTGTTTAGATCTGTAGCACATTTTAAAAATTGGATTACTTGGGTTTTTTGATATCCTGTTTCTTAAATTCTTTTTATATTTTGGATATTAGTCATCCATTTTATGTTGAGTTGGTAAAAAGCTTTTTCCCATACTCTAGGATATGGCTTTGTTGGGAGGACAGTGTTCTTTGCCTTATGGAAGCTTTTTAGTTTCATGTGGTTCCAGTTACTAATCATTAATATTAGTTCCTATACTATTGGTGTTCTGTTCAGAAAATCTCTTATTCCAGTGAATTAAAGGCTATTTCCAACTTTCTCTTCTGCCAGGTTCAGTATATCTGGTTCTATGTTGAGGTCTTTAATCCATTTGGATTTGAATTTTGTACAGAGTGATAAATATGGATTTATTTGTATTCTTCTACTTGTCAATATCTAGATTGACCAACACCATTTGGTGAAGACACTTTCTTTTCTCTAGTGTATATTTCTGACTTCTATATAAAAAAATCAAGTTTCTACATGTGTGTAGAATTATATCTGGGTCTTCAATTAAATACCATTGATCAGTTGTTTTTGTTGTTGTTATTGCTATAGCTCTGTTGTACAACTTGAAATCAGGGATGGTGGTACCCCAGCAGTTCATTTATTTTACAGGATTATTTTAGTTATCCTGAGTTTTTTGTGTTTCTTCCATATGAAGTTGAGAATTGTCCTTTCAAGGTCTGTGAACAATTATGTTGGAATTTTGATGGGCATTGTATTGAATTTGCAGATTGCTTTTGTAGGATGACCATTTTTATTATGTTAATCCTACCTATTCTTGGGCATGAGAGGTCTTTCCATCTTCTGATATCTTCTTCAATTTCTTTCTTCAAAGACTTGAAGTTTTTATCATAGTCTTTCACTTGCTTCCTTAGAGTTACTCCAAGATATTTTATATTATTTGAAGCCATTATGAAAGCTATTGCTTCCCTGATTACTTGCTCAGTCCTTTTGTCATTTGTATACAGGAGGACTTCTGCTTTCTGTGAGTTAATCTTTTATCCAACTACTTTGCTGAAAGTATTTATCAGCTGTACGAGTTCCCTGGTTGAGTTTTTAGGGCCACTTATATATGTTATCATATCATGTGCAAATAAACATACTTTGACTTCCTCCTTTCCAATTTGTTTGCCCTTGGTCTTTTTCAGTTATCATATTGCTCTTGCTAAGACTTCAAATACTGTATTGAATAGGTATGGAGAGAGTGCTTGTTCCTGATTTTAGTGGAATTGTTTTGAGTTTTTCTCCATTTAATTTGATGTGCACTATAAGATTGCTGGAAATTGCCTGCCTTAGTTTGGGTTTCTATTGCTATGAAGAAATACCATGACCATGGCAGCTCTCATAAAGGAAAACATTTTACTGGGGCTGGCATACAGTTTCAGAGGTTTAGTTCATTTTCATTATGATGGGACATGGCTGTGTGTAGGCAGACATTGTGCTAGAGAAGGAGCTGAGATCTGCAGGCACCAAAAGCAACTGAGACACATTCCTCCAACAATGGCGCACCTACTCCAACAATGCCACACCTCTTAATAGTACCATTCTTATAGAGACCAATTGCATTCTAACTACCACTTTCCACTCCCTGGCCCCTATAAGCTTGTAACAATATCATAATGCAAAATTCTTGTAGTCCAACTTCAAAAGTCCCCATAGTCTATCACAGTGTCAATAATGCTTAAAAGTCCAAAGTTCACAGTCCTTTTTTAGGTTCAAGTAATTTCTTAACTGTATTCTTCTACAAAATAAAAATAAAATAATTATATACTTCGAATATATAATGGCACAGGATATACATTACCATTCCAAAACATAGGGAAGGGATCAGAGTGAGGAAATACTGGACCAAAGCAACACCAAAAAACAGTTGGGCAAACTCCAAACTGCATCTCCATGTCTGATGTCAAAGCTCTTTCTCATCTCCAACTCCTTTCAGATCTCTTGACTGTAACACACTTCTTTCTCTTGGGCTGGTTCCACTTACTGTGGGCAGCTTTTCTCAGTGAGTATCCCATAGCTTTAGCATCTCCAAGGCAATTGTGTTTTTCCCTTCCCAGCTTCACATAATGTCCTCTCTGGGCCTCCATTCAGAGGCATCCCTCATACGTGGCCAGAACCAAGTTCTGCTGCTTACATGGCCCCCTCTCAGCTTTGAAAACTTTCTGTTTTCATTGGAAGCTTAGTTGGTGAAGTCCTGCCTGAGGTTACCATTGCCTTTAGTCTATTTCTTAATCTATTTATCTCCTTGAACACAGGACTTAGCTCCATTCCACTTCATGATGCTCTTTTCCTCTTGAATTTTGTGTTTTTCCTTTCTTAGAATTCTCCTTTTCATTATAGATCTTCATAAGAGTAAATATTAATGACCACATGATAGAGTCAATGACTAGGCTATTTTGAGATTTTCAATGCCAGTGGAATTAATCCAAATCTCTTCATTTTAGATTCAAGCAGACTCTTAAGAGCAAAATGCAGCCTCGTTACCAAAATATCACAAGAATGTTCCCCTGGCAACATATTAAAATTCTTTTCTTCTGAAACCTCCTGAGCCAGGCCCCCACCATTCAAATCACCTTCAACACCACTATCTTCCAAGATCTTACTACTATGGCTCATTAAGCAGTGCTTAAAACATTCCATTGATTTCCTAATTCAAAGTATCAATCTCCAAATTCCTCCAAAGAAAAACATGATCAGGCTTGTTATAGAAATACCCCACTCCTTGGTACTAACTTCTGTCTTAGTTAAGGTTTCTATTATGGCAATGAAACATCATGACCAAAAAGGAAATTGGGGAAGAAAGTGTTTATTTAGCTTACACTTGCACATTGTTGTTTATCACCAAAGAAATCAAGATAGGAACTCAAGAAGGGCAGAAACCTAGAGGCAAGAGCTGCATGCTTACTGGTTTGTTTTAAATGGCTTTCTCAGCTTGCTTTCTTATAGAACCCAGGACTACCAACTCCGGGATGCCACCACTCACCATGGGCTGGGTCCTCCCCCATCGATCACTAACTAAGAAAATGTCTTAAAAACTGGGTCTGGTGAAGATAATATCGCATCTGAGGCTCCTTCTCTAATGACTCTAGCTTGTGTCAACTTGACACACAAAATCAGCCAGCACACTGCCTTTATTATGTTGATTTATGTCCTTTGTATTCTTAGTCTCTCTAGGACTTTTATCATGTAGGAGTGGTGTATTTTGTCAAAGGCCTTTTATGCATCTAATGAGAGGATCATGTGGATTTTTTCTTTCAGTTTTTCATATGGTAAATTACATATGGTCATGCTTTATGGTGTGTACATATCATGTCCTCTTCCATATAAATACTTCTTGTAATACTAGTCTTTTTCTTCTAACTGATCTTCATGTTCTGTGTTCCTAGATCAATGGTGATTTCTGTGATGCAGGAAAGGAGTGAAGTAAATTTCACAGGAAATTATGCAGAGCTGATCATGCAGGCTGGGGTTAAGGCAGTTATACATTTTATGGCAAAGGACCTGCAGCATGGGAAGCTTTTTAGGCTTGGATAAACTGTACCAAATTTGTGGTCAAGTGTAGCACATAATATGATGTGTATCAACAAACTGGACTTAAATTGGCTATGATAAATAATTCAGCTTCTGATGATTTTCCAAGGACATCGTGTAAAACTTGAGACCCCAAGGGTTATTAGCTGAAGACTATGGATGGAGTAACATATAGATGAGATGACAAACTAAAAGTGTGGGAACCTAGAATAGGAAAAAAGTAGTGGCCTCTACTAAGAAAGGGAGATGTCAACTTTAATTCAGATACTTTTTATTCCTCTTGAAGGAGTGTGGAGATAATGTGACAATTGACGGAGAGATTGCTACAAGCTTTATTGGGTTCCTAGTTTAAAAGAAGCTGCCAGAAAAGGTGAGAAACTCTGAAAATTAGATGAAGCCTTCCTTGGAATTGTTGGATATAGAAGGACAGAAGTTGCTGACTTGAAGGGACAGATTTCTTGTTTGAGGTCTTTGTAGCCCACCAGTCATGGAGCTTAGTGTTTGCAGAGGGCTGAGGAGGAACTTATGTGGCTACAGGGGTCTTGAGGTTGGAGCAGATTGTGTGAGAAGGAAATGACTGTCTGGTACACTGACCCCTGTTCTTACTTTTACCATTTTTTGTGAAACTGCATGTTGCTAACCTTTGGGTCAAGTGCTCAGAAGATTGTAAAGTCATTAATAATAAAAATGGATTATGCTTGCTTTGGTTTTAAGTCTGGGATAGTTCCTGTTTTTAGTAAAATATAATGAAGAATATATTGGTGATTTTCTAAGAATAACATGAGAACATTTTGTATTGGATGATTCCCCCCCCTTTTTTTGTTCCCCCTTTACTTATGATAATAAATGACTGAGGTTACCAGGGCAAAAGCAGCAGCTGAACTAAGAGAAGTTAGAAAAGGGAAGAGAAGAGAAGAGAAGTTAGAGAAGCTGAGAGAAATTAGAGAAGATAAGAGAAACTAAGAGAAGCTAAGAGAAGATAGAGAAGCTAAGAGAAACTCAGGGAAGTTAGGGAAGCAAAAGAAACTTAGCAACTGCAGAAGCCCGAAGTGACCTGTCAGCTTGCATGAACATTGTCTCTGAGTTGTTATTACACCTTCCAGGTATCCCATCCTTCAGACCCCCGAAACTGCTGAGGCTGATCCCCACCAAGTGTTCTTAATGTGGTAAAGCACTTACATTTACCAGTCATCTTCAAAGGCATGAAAGAAGTCATACTGGAGAGAAACTATATGAATGTAAACAATGTGGCAAAGCCTTTTCTTGTCAATATCATCAGTTTCATGAATGAATGCGAGGAGGTGAAAAGCCTCATGATTGTAAACAATGGGATAATATCTTTCAATATAACTGTCATCTTCAAATACATGAAAAAAACTAATACTAAAGAATAACCATATGAATGTAAACAATGTGGTAAAGCCATTACACATAACAGTCATCTTCAAAGACATGTAAATCTCATACTGGAGAGAAATCATGTAAATATAAACAAAGTGGGAAAGCCTTTAGATTTCACAGTAGTCTTCATAGACATTAAACACTCACACTGCAGAGAAACCCTTTGAATGTAAACAATGTAGGAAAGCCTTTATAACACAAAGTAATCTTCAAATACATGAAAGAATTCATAATGTAGAAAAAAATCTCATCAATGTAAGCAATGTGATAAAGCCTCTACAAGCCCCAGTCATCTTCAAAAGCATAAAAAAAATCATACTATAGAAACTTTATCAATTTAAACAATGTGGTAAAGCCTTCACATGTCAATATTACTATCAACTACATGAAAGAATTCATGCAGGAGAAAAGCCTTATGAATGCAAACAATGTGGTAAAGCTTTTCTTCTTCACACTCACCTTCAGAACCACAATATAATTCATAATGGAGAGAAGTGTGTGAATGTAAACAATGTAGCAAAACCTTTATAACTCAAAGTAATCTTCAATTACCTGGAAGAATTCATACTGGAGAAAACCCCTATCAATAAAAACAGTGTGGTAAATCACAGTAATCTTCAAATTCATTAAATAAGTTATACTGGAGAGAAAACTTATGAATGTAAACAATGTGGAAAAGCCGTTATAACTCAAGGTAATCTCCAAAGACATGAAAAAAGCCATACCAAAGAGAAACCCTATGAATGTAAACAATGTGATAAAGTTTTTGAATGCCAGTATTACCATGGATTACATGTAAGAATTCATGCAGGAGAGAAGCCTTATAAATGTAAACAGTTTGATAACGTGTTTCACTCAAGGCTTACCTTCAAAGACATGAAAAATACATACTGCAAAGGAACCATATGAATGTAAACTATGTGCTAAAGTCTTTATATATCTTAGTAATCTTATAAGATGTGAATGAACACATACCAGAGAAAACCCCTATGAATGTAAACAATGTGATAAAGACTTTATATGTAAATTTTACCTTCCATTACATGAAATAATTCATACAATGTGGTCACAGTCACCTTCAAAGGCATAAAAGAACTCATAATGGCTAGAGACCCGCTAGCCCTTGAATGTAAACATTGTGGTAATGCCTTTATATGTAAATTTTACCTTCCATTACATGAAATAATTCATGCAAGAATAAAATATTTAGTGTGTAAAAAATGTGAGAAAGCCTTTAGATTTCATAGTAGTCTTTGAGAACATGAAAGAATGCATACTGGAAGGAATTTATTACTATGAAGGATATGATACAATCTTTAGCCAACAAAAGATAGATTAGTCATTGTTGTGGCTGAATAGGAATAGACTCATGTGTTTGAATGCTTGGCCCATAGGGAATGGCACTATTATGAGTTGTTGGAGTAAGTGGTTTTGTTGGATATGTGTCATGAAGAAGTTGGATTTTGACGTCTCAGAAACTCAAACCACACAATTCATTTTACACTGTCTTTGGATCAAGATGTAGAACTTTCAGCTTCTTCTCCAGCAATATATCTGCCTGCATGCTGCCATGTGTGCCACCATGACAAAGGATTAAACTGAGGAAATTTTAAGACAGCCCCAATTAAATGTTTTTTTCTTTATATTATATTGCCATGGTCATGCTAACTCTTCACAGCAATAGAAACCGTAACTAAGGCATTCATTCTTGAGGAAAAATAATTTGACAAGTATAAACAATTTGTTTAATCTATTCTATGTCACCTTCACTTCATTTGCATTCATGAACTCAGATGGAGAAAAAAAAACACATTTAAAGTATAAATTAAACCTTTCAGATGTCAAACTTCTTTTCAATCTCATGAAATAAGTCATATATCAGTAAAACTTTATGAATGTGTATTAGTTCCTTTTCTGTTGCTGTGATGAAATACCATATCTAAGACAATTTATGGAATAGTTTATTTTGGCTTTTGGTTCCAGAGGGATAAGAGTTTATCATTACGGACATGGCAGCAAGTTTCAGCTGAAGCAGCAAGCTAAGTGAGGTTGTTATGGGAGAAAAACATGTGTGTATACAAGGCTGGTAACCTGAGCTTGACCCTCAGAATGAAAAAGATATCTTATGGTCTCCACATATCTGCCATGGCCTAACCATATCACATCACATACCTTACATCCTCAACCTCGAGCATGAAGCACAGAGTGGGACTTGGAAGTGGTGTGAAGATTTAACTCTCAAAGCACACCCCCAAAGAAATATTTTATCCAGCAACTTGGAGTCATTTCCTAAATATTCCCAAAGTTTACCAATACCTGGGGAGCAAATGCTCAAATGACCCAAAGTATGGTGGACATTTGTCATTCAGATCATCACAGAATTTACCAGAGTGGCAAAGCCTTTATGTATCACTGTCATATTTAAAGAATTGAATGGAATATTGTAGAGGAGCTCTATACATGTAAGCAATATGTAATAAGCCTTTAGCCAACATGCCTGCCTTCAGTTACATGAAGAAATTCATGAAGAAGAAAAACTCTGTAGGCAAGTCTTTAGACGCTAGTACATCTGGGTCACACTTATGAATTCTTACAGGAGAAAACAGTTATGAGTGGAAATTATGATTGTTTAAAAGTTTGATTTATGTTTAATTATGTGGAAAATTAATGTGTCTGCATGTGGGAGTATGCATGTATATGCTGGTGCCCAAAATGGCCAGAGGTGTTGGATATTACTGTATCATGATATACAAGAAGTTGTAAGTCATCTGACCTGGGAATGAACTGGTTTTAACTACTGTGCCATCTTTATAGTTCCATAAATATTTTAAAGCATCTTGATGTCAGGAAATATGAAATATCTCATGCAAGGGAAAAAATTCTATTCATGTAAACAATTGGGTAAAGACTTTAGACACCAAAATGGTCTTCAATTTCAAGAAAAAGTCTTGTTTCATCTTTTTTTACTATAGACTTGAAGTAAGTAAATAATTTACTGTGTTCGCTCAAGTCTAATGGTGGTGATAACTGCATTATGGTTTGCTTTTTAAAAACTGTTAGTAGCTATTGAAGTGTTCAGTATGTGTGGCAAATTCATTTACTGAAGTTTATTAAGAGCTTCTTATATATCTTGTATGGTTTCTGTTCCTTTTTTACAATTTTTGCTTGGTGATAGGTATTTTCCTGCTGAATGTATAGAATGGGATGCCCATCATAGAAGTGGTCCATTTTTATGCAAATATCACACTATGTGTGATGATATTTTTCAAGCAATAGTGTCTTGAAAAGATAGTGTGTTGTTACTTGTTTTTAATATTTTCACAAATTGCCTTAGGATGGTCTTGTTGGTATTCTAGTCTGGCTTGGGTGTCAGCAATTAGTTGAGAATATATTTGAACTCATGATCAAGTATCAGCTGCCTGAATACTTGGATACAAGATGTACATCCTATATTCCCTGTTTGGTCAACACATTTTTATAACATGAATGTGAAAATTTTTAGTAGAAGAGACTATCAGAAACATTAAATACCTCTTTTGTAAATCTAAAGCAGCATTTTTTTCTACCTGGTGGAAATGTAATGAAACAGTATATTCAGCAATCAATTGTACATCTCATAACATTGCATGATGTACTATGGTTATGTATATATTATTTGATATTCATACTCCTTTATGTCACAGTTACTTGTTCATTTGGTTACCTCATATTGAAGTACTGCTCCCTAAGGGAATTACCTTGAGATATCATAAAATATGAATTCAGTGAGATTTCATTTTTAATTAACGTTTTTGTAGTGTGTGTGTGTGTGTGTGTGTGTGTGTGTGTGTGTGTGTGTGTGTGTGATGTGGTTAGGCCATGGCAGATATGTGGCGACCACAAGATATCTTTTTCATTCTGAGTGTCAAGCTCAGGTTACCAGCCTTGTATACTACACATGCTTTTCTCACGTAACAACCTTACTGGTAACCAAACAAGTTTTGTAGAAACTAAATTCCAATACTAAAAGGTACATCTGTTTTTAAAACTGTGAATACTATTGTCATCCCAGAATACTTGATTAAGAATCTGAACTTAATTTAGAGTCTGTGGCTCTGGTTGGCTAGGGCAAAAGAATTGTTTTTGGTTAACAAGTGACAAGACCCACTCATGTGAAAATTTTGCTTTTGAGACAACTATGCCAATAAACTAGAACTGAAAATTAGCCTTAGTTAAGAAGATACCAGCATCATTGAGGTGAAATATTCTGAGAAGTATTTCTTAAGGTCAGCACACAGAAGGTGTGGTCCAGAAGAGGCCAAAAATGTACCTTGTTCTGGCAGACAAACCTGGTAATGTATAAAAGTTTCCCAGATTGTACAGATTTTGAAGGAATTGAGGGCTCATGCAGAATGGTGAGTCTTAGCAGGAGATGCCACTGTTGAATATGAAAACTCAGTTGGGGAAGAAGCCTCAGGATTGGAGAGGTTGTGAAAAGATGAGACTTCGCATCACATGGCAGGATAAGAGTCTGTGAAAGAGCCCAGGAAAGCCTGTTGATGAAGTACAGCCCAGTTGCAGTGGAGACCTCAGAATTTTAGAAATTCTAATACCGTGAGATAGCCACCAAGAACAGTAGCAGCTGTGTAATGGAGGTGGCTTGATCATGTGAGATGCACTATGTGTACTGTGGGAAGACCTTTAGAGATCACAAGACTTCAGTTCCAGAAGTCTGACACTGAACATTGTACATGTGTTAGTTTGAATAAGAATGGATGATGTAAGCCGGGCGGTGGTGGCGCACGCCTTTAATCCCAGCACTCGGGAGGCAGAGCCAGGCGGATCTCTGTGAGTTCAAGGCCAGCCTGGGCTACCAAGTGAGTTCCAGGAAAGGCGCAAAGCTACACAGAGAAACCCTGTCTCGAAAAACCAAAAAAAAAAAAAAAAAAAAAAAAAAAAGAATGGATGATGTAGGCTCACATATTTGAATACTTAGTCATTGGGGAGTGGCACTATTTGAAGAAGATTAAGAGGTGTGGCTGTGTTGGAGGAAGTTTGTTAGTAAGGGTGTAATTTAAGATTTCAAAAGTGCACACCAGGGCCAGTGTCTCTTAGCCAGAAGATCAGAATATAGCTGTCATTAACATCTCCAGCCTGTGTACCACCATGGTCCCCACTGGATGACAATGGACTTAACTTATGAAACTATATGCAAGTCCAAATTAAATTCTTTCATTTTATAAGAATTGTTTTTCACAGCAATAGAACAGTGACTACAAGAGTACACTACTGGAGTTTGGTTTTGTTTTTTTCACATTGTTACTGTACCCTGGTCATTCTTGGAATAAGAAAATAGTTTACTTCTTCTTGCATAATATTAGATGGACCAGCCTTAATTTTATACATCCCAGGGGCTCAGAAGAGAGAACTACTAATGGTGAGGACTATTTTCAGGAAATAGAATCTCAGCACACTGAGCTCTATAGTCCACTTGCTTTAATTCCTCTGGTATAACATTCACATATACACAGCTTCAGTTCTGTTCTTGTGCCTATCTCCTTTCTTGCCTGATTTCTCTCTGTTTATCTACTGTTCCCTTTTAAGTTCTATCTTAATTCTCTCATCTTGATTCTGCCTCATCTAGATTCTTTTCACCTTGTTCTTACCTAGCTAGGGCTTTCCCATCTGACTCTTCCTCATCTTCCATCTCGTTCCTCTAGTACTCTCTTCTAGGCCCTCAATCTAGTTCTTTCCCATCTCAGTTTGTTCCTCTCAAGTTCTTACTCATCTAGTTCTTCCATTCTCTTTTCTCTTCTCTGTCCTGTGCTCTGGAAGTCCTGGTATATAAAGCCAGGCTTCCAGGATCAAATGGAGGGGTGATAAGAATCACATTGAGAAGCAATAATGATTAATTATCATTTGCAACCCTAAAGGGAAGTGACCAATGGGGAAATGAATTAACTAAAGGCTAAATTTGGGTAATATCTAAGAAGAGGGATCTTGTGTGCTCAACTATAGTCTTAAACGTGATTAGTAGAAAATGTTAAGAATCTATAAGTTGCTAGGTCAATGGGAGAAAGTAAAACTGTCTTCTTTTTTCCTGTGGCTCCTATCTGTCCAAGCTATCTGCCATTTTTCTGCAGGGTGGGGGAGAGTGTGCTCAGTTGCTAGGCAACCTGTGTACAGCTAGATGCCTCTGGTGATAGTTAAAGGGAGATCTGGAACTAGAGGCAAGGTTTGGGAAAGAAGGAAGTACAGCTTAATTGGCACATCCGCCAGGCCTTCTCAAACTGGTAGCCTAGATGCTTGTTTGTTCTTAGAGAATACAGAGGTATCTCTGATAAGGTACTTTCCTCTATCGGGGGATGGACCTGATCGGATGCTGCCAATGATGATAATTACAGGGAGGCTTGAACTGGGGTTCTGGCTGAGCACAGCTATCAGTGCAGAGGGTTATCTAAATATCCCTGGAAGTGGTTAGGTAAGGAGTTAAAGGTCTATAAAGTTAGTAAGGCTGTAAAAAAGGAGGGTCTGAGCTGACTTGTGTTAAAGCTATTACTTAACGTCCACCTGACCTAGGTGGTGTCTCCTTGTGGAATTTTTTTTATAGAGATTTTTTAATTTTACAGAGACTGCAGATGTCTTAAAGTTACTGAACTTTAAAAGTGTTTAAATTTTTGAAGACTGTGGAACTTTGAAACACTGGAATGTTTTATATTGTGGTATTGATATTAATATGGTATCTTCAGGACAACAAGAAAGAAAAGGTATGATTTTATAATGATGTGTTTGTGTAGCAAGTTGTTATGGCACACTTGTCCTTAGATTTTTCATGCCAACTAGACAGCAGGTAGATCTGCTTTGGAAAAGGGAACCTCATTTCAGAAAATACCCCACCACATTAGGCAAACATGTGCTGCAGTTTGTTGACTGATAATTGACACATGATTGCCCAGCTTCCTATGGATGGTGACAACCATGGTCTTGTGGATGAGGGTGCTATAAAAATGGAATCTGGCAGAGCAAGCCATGGGGAGGAAGCCAGTAAGCAGTACTCCTGCATGGACTCTGCATCAACCATCAACTCTTGCCTCCAGTTTTTTTCCCTGTTTGACTTACTGTCCTGACTTCCCTCATTGATAGTCTGTGATGTGGAACAATGAGCTAAAATAAACCCTTTCTTTCTTCAGTTGCTTTTGTTCATGGGGTTTTATCAAGGCAATAGAAACCCTAACTAAGACAGACATTCAAACATAACAAATATTGAAAATGTTAGGGCTTCTTAGAATGAGTGAAGCAGGATTTCTACTTACTTAATTATAAATAGGAAATGGAAATTATAGGTCTGGAGGTTTGAACTCAGATAATCAGACTTGATGGTAAGCTTTCTTGACCCATCTGTCGAATTCCATGGTTCTTTTTCAAGAGGAAAAATGTTAAGAAAAGAATTAATATTCAAAAAAAGACATAGAGACAGAATATGAGTATACTTAAAAAGTTAAAAGAAAGTCAAAATCCAAAGGAGTTGTAGGCATAGTGACCAACTCCTTTAATCTCTCTGAGTTCCAGCCCATTCTATTTAACATAGCAAGTTTCACCATAGCTAGTACTACATGCTAAAACTCTCTCTCATCCCCAACTCCAAATTTTTAAAAAGGGATGAGGAAGAGAAGACTGGAAAATAAAATCATGGCTATTTATGGTGATCAAGAACAGGTTGAACAAGATAATACCTAGAACAAAGTCACTTTAGGAAGTAAGAGCTAAAATTTAAAGTGACTGTGTCATAACCAAATAAAAAAGTAGGATGTCCTTGTTCATTAAAGTAAGTAAAATCTGACTGAAAAAAAATACTACACATCTGTTCCAAAACCTCTACATTTCAAAAAGTGCATTTAAACTAAGGGGGCTTACTTATTTGAGAATAAGTGTGTTAAACCCACACAGAAAAATTCTTTCCAGCCTCAATAAGATAATGTAGCACTTAGAGGCAAAGGTGCATCCCAGAAGTCCCATGCTAGTGGCTAAGATGGACAAGACATCTACGGCTACCGTGTGCATCCTATTGGTACTCTGATAGACAAAGAGGAAGGTGACCTAAATGTGGTAGAATAGCAGTATGCTGAAAGTGAGGAACTCAGCTTCATTCAAAGTGTCAAGCAGTTTCCTGGGAAGGAAAGCTACAGGGCAGCCTGTCTGAGCCAGAGAACACTCACATAATGAGGCCATGTTCTGGGTGTGCATCTCTGTCAACAAAGGGTAAGAAATTCCCATCCAGATGCCACATACACAAACATGCAGACATGCACACACACACACACACACACACACACACACACACACACACACACACAGAGACAGAGACAGAGACAGAGACAGAGACAGAGAGAGAGGGATTGAAAGATGTAGGGGTGAGGTACCTGCCCTCAGCCCCTACTCAGGGCCCTTCAAGAAATGCTTCCCAAAAGTGAGGGAAAAGTGAAAGATTTCTATAATAACTTCACACACATGTGCCAATGCTCTTCATTGTATGTGCTCTTTATTGTATTCTTTGTTTTTTCCATCTTTATTCTTCTCTACATCTTTATTCTACTAACTTTCTATTCTATGGAAATGTAGAAAACTTCTTTATGCATGTTAATGATTTTTTAATTAATCTAGTTATTATGTATGTATGGAGGCATATGTACCATGATGGACATGGGGAAGTCAGATGATAACTTTCAAGACTCAGTTCTCTTCTTCCACCATGTGGGTCACTGGGATTGAACTCATTGTTTTCAGTCTTAGTTGTGAGTTTATTTATTCACTGAGCCATCTCACCAGCTCTTAAATGTTTCTTTTTAATCTATATTATGTATGTGTGTTTCCTGAGTGCCTGCAGGGACCTGTGAAGATCAGAAGAGGAAACTGAGTCCCCTTGATTTTGAGTCACAGGCAATCATAAGCCACCTAACACAGGTGCTTGGACTTGAACTCTAGTAGTCTGGAAGAGCAGCAAACTTAACTTAAACTTTCTGCAAACTTAATGTTTAAAAGGTTTGGGGCTTCTATCTGCCATTTTCTTTGAATTGAATCTGCTAATTTTTATTGATTTTGTGAAGAATTATTCAGACTCAGAACCATAACCTGTATTCATTTAAATACATACAATTGCATAATTATATGTATATTACTATTTACTTCTAAAGCTAAAATTTCAATTTTTAGCTCTCAGTAGTATATAAGGGGGTCTGAGGTAAATGGTTAAGTAAATAACAGATCATAATACTCTTCCAGAAGTCCTGAATTTATTTCCCAGCAGCCATGTTCAACACCTTGCTCACATCCATCTGTAATCCAGCTCCAGAGGATCTGAGTCCTCTGGCCCAAGCAGGTACTACAGGCATGTGCACCTGTGCCTTCAAATACTCACATACATATACACAATTAAAAATCTTAGAGAAAATCTTTTTTTTTTTCAGAAAACAAACAAGAAAATATTTCAATTATAGAGGCTGGTATTTGTTTTCCATTTCCACATTGTGTTGATAAGTATTTACAATTTCTTTTTCTAAAATATTTGTATTTTATAATTAACTTAATTTTACATATCAGCCATGGATTCCCCTATCCTCCCTCCTCTCAACCCTACCCTTCTCCTCCAGTCCATCCCCCATTTCACCTACTCCAAGGCAAGGTCTCCCCTGGGGAGTCAGCCCAGCATGGTAGATTCAGTTGAGACCGGTCCAGTCCCCTCCTCCCTACACCAAGGCTGAGCAAAGTGTCTCAGCATGGGCCCTCAGTTCCAAAAAGCCAGCTCATGCACCAAGGATAGATCCTGGTTCCACTGCCTGGGGACCTCCTAAACAGTTCAAGCTCATCAACTGTCTCACTTATCCAGAGAGCCTGGTCCAGTTCCATGGGGGCTCCTCAGCTATTGGTTCACCGTTCATGTGTTTCTACTATTGGTGAAATTATTAAGGCCACTCCACATAGTTAAAAAAAAGATTTATTTAGTAGGTAACTTACAAATGAAGGTATAGGTAGGTTGTGGGGTCTGGGGAAGGTGTATCGCAGTCCAGTGGTGTTCTCTGGAGCTCTGCTCAGTCAACCTCCACCCTCCAGGGTCCAGGAACAGAGAGATAGCTGGCCCATCCCGATCTCGGGTCTCCAGGGTGCTCCATTGGTCCCGCCTTGTAGGTGTGACAGTTGCCAAAGCCTCAGTGGAGGTTATAACTTCCAGATTAAAGCTGGAATGGCTACCCACTACATCTCCCCCTTTTTATCTAAATAAGAAAGTTCTAACCTAATACAAGATTATATACAAAGGAATGGTTATCAAATATTGTCCAGGAATAATGAGGGACAATGACCTAGATAAGATGGAACTACAACCAATGTGAACAATATCAAGCAAGAAACACATACTGAAATACAGAGAAGTATAGAGCATAGGTAAATGACATGTTACACAGATCATTCCAAAAAATGTCCTATCCTAAAGAACCTGAATCTAATACTTAATATGTTCTCTCTAAGATATATATATATATATATATATATATATATATATATATATATATATATATATATATATATATAACTTAAACTAAGTTTTAACTATAACTGTTAGTCTTCAATCCCATCAAAGACCTGAGAAGGAATATAATGGTACCTGAGAAATGGTAGATGGATGCAAGCAAATTTTGGGAATCTTGCAAGAGTAGACCAAGACAGCTGGCAGACTGGACAGTCACCTAATGTTTCTCAGCATTGTTGGTGCATTTAAATTGGCTACAGGCCTAGAGTATCTGACAGAACATTTTCAGAAGCAGTAATTCTGAAAGACCACCTTACCCTGTCTTGGCAGAGTACAGTGGTCGCTTTCCTTGTGTCTTGCTTATCCAGAAAGGACAGCATTGCATTCATACTGTCAGCAGTCGAGGCAAGGGCAGTTCTTTGCCCAGTAGGCCATTTTGTGCCAAGAAGACAAACTTCCAAATGGAAATGTCTTAGAAGCCCAACATTTTCTCGGGATTGAATTGGTGCTGCCAGGAGCAATTGTGTCTCACAATTCTAAGTTATTTAAATGTCATATTCTCTAGGTCTATGAAGTGTTTGAAGATTACCTGTCCATCTGACCTATGTATCTGTAAATCTGGATAACTTAACTAACATAACTATAGAGATGACAAGCATAGGTGACTATAAATCTATAAGTCTTATCTACCGAAATAATCTAAGGACTAAATCTTCATGTAAACAAGGTAAACAGTCTATAAGCAAATGTATGGTAAAGAACGATGACTACAAAGTTGTGACAATACACAAGATATTTATAACAGAGGTAGGAATATATAGTGCAATATGCAATATGACAACCAGTATACCGAATATACTAAACAGAAGTAGAACATACATAAAGTATGACAGATATAAATTTACATTTGCATCAATATACAAATATTTCAAATAAGACTAGAAATATATGTACATTATAACAAATATAGTTCTGTATTTGTATCAATATACAAATTATCTTAAACAGGAATATAAAAATAGTTTTCATTTGTATCAACATATAAAAATCCATAACAGTGCAAATTACAGAGCTAATTATCTAAGGCTGCTATTTTACTAAATTTGTTTACTAGTATACACAATAATCTACCATAATATCTTATACCTATCCATTCTATTTCTTCTTTTCCCTTTTTTTAGGAGAATACTGAGTCTAATATTTTCTTTCACCCCTAACCCTAAAGCCATCATCGATAACCCTGAGAATTATGAAACCTAAGGGAGAAGGGGCGTCATTTTCTTACAGTTGCTTCCTGCTGTCTACAGGGTGATGGTATCTCTGTAGGGCACTGTGTGAAAGCTCAAATAGTTAAATCTTAGTTAGACTAACTGTAGGTTCCTCAGCAAGTCTTAGAGTAATGGGTAAGATTGTCTGAAATTCTGGCAAGAAGTGTAGTATGATGATGATTATCACGGTATCATTCTGGATTGGGTAGAGTTGTTGTTGTTGGGGCCCCATCTTCCTTCTGGAGACTTCAGAGATTGCTATTGGAAAAACTTATTTGTTTTCTGTAGCTAGAGTTTTCCTGCTTGCCCACAGTCAGGACAAATCTCTCTCACCTGCCAGTCCCACAGCCACTCAGACCCGACCAAGTAAACACAGAGACTTATATTGGTTACAAACTGTATGGCCGTGGCAGGCTTCTTGCTAACTGTTCTTACAGCTTAAATTAATCCATTTCTATAAATCTATACCTTGCCACATGGCTTGTGGCTTACCGGCATCTTCACAAGCTGTTTCTCATCGTGGCGGCTGGCAGTGTCTCTGTGACTCAGCCTTCCACTTCCCAGCTTTATTCTCCTCCTTGTCCTGCCTACACTTCCTGCCTAGCCAATGGCCAATCAGTGTTTTATTTATTGACTAATTAGCAACACATTTGCCACATAGAACATCCCACAGCACTTCCCCCACTTTTTTTTCAAAAAGGAAGGTTTTAACTTTAACAAAGTAAAATTACATATAATTTGGGAATTTGGGCGTAGCTTCTCTTACTACTTCCTGCTGGAGGGGGCGCTGTATCTTATGGGAACACAAAGAAAATTTTAGGATCCTAGAGTAGTCCGTGAGGCTGTATCGTCTGAGCCAGTTGCCTTCAAACCATTTTGGATGTTGGATCATCTGGGCCATGGTGTCATCGGAGACCTTTCAGGGGGTCTTGGCTGGTCAAACCTGATGTATCTTAATCTGGAACAAATCCATAGCCTCTGGCTTTCTGTGGGAACAAAAGCGGAGTCTCCTTTCCAAAGTAACATATCCTTATATTCAAATTTTGAAGTCAAGGTACCTTTAAAATATACATTTTGGCATAACTCAACAGCTTTTACAATCAAATGTTTTTCTGCAGTTAAAAATCCCAAAAACAACACAATCCAGATTCTCTGTGTAATATTCATCTTCACATGTCTTATTTTTTATATTAATTTTACTGTCTCTTTACAGACTTTATTTTTTAAAACTATGTATTTGTTTATATAACTGTATATATCACCTTTTTTGTCTCTTTCAAGCCTATGTATATTTTACACACATTTTAAACTATTACATCTGAATCTGTCTTATTATGTATCTATTGCTTTAAACTGCAGCAGCTGTGGCTGCTGGCTCCACCCACCTCAGCTTCCCAACATGGCTACATTTTCCACCAGCTCTGGGAGCCATAGTGGGTCTATGCTTTTATCCAAGCAGCATGTAGCCCAGAAACCTCTTTTTCTGTTTGTACTAGCAAAGGCTAAATCCACCACGCAGCTTAATGTGCCACTTGCAGAAGCTTCATTCTCGCCATATGGCAGGTCGAGGGTGCAGGCCAGGAACCCACAAGTAGCTCAAACCCAGCAGCTGCCGCTCATTTGAGAGAGACAATTAGGAAACTGTTTTTAGCTCCGTTTTAGAATCTTTTTTCTCAATTTATAGGTGAAAACTCTGGCCACCACGTTGGACATCATTTGTAGCTAAAGATTTCCTGCTTGCCCACAGTCAGGACAAATCTCTCTCACCTGCCAGTCCCACAGCCACTCAGACCCGACCAAGTAAACACAGAGACTTATATTGGTTACAAACTGTATGGCCGTGGCAGGCTTCTTGCTAACTGTTCTTACAGCTTAAATTAATCCATTTCTATAAATCTATACCTTGCCACATGGCTTGTGGCTTACCGGCATCTTCACAAGCTGTTTCTCATCGTGGCGGCTGGCAGTGTCTCTGTGACTCAGCCTTCCACTTCCCAGCTTTATTCTCCTCCTTGTCCTGCCTACACTTCCTGCCTAGCCAATGGCCAATCAGTGTTTTATTTATTGACTAATTAGCAACACATTTGCCACATAGAACATCCCACAGCACTTCCCCCACTTTTTTTTCAAAAAGGAAGGTTTTAACTTTAACAAAGTAAAATTACATATAATTTGGGAATTTGGGCGTAGCTTCTCTTACTACTTCCTGCTGGAGGGGGCGCTGTATCTTATGGGAACACAAAGAAAATTTTAGGATCCTAGAGTAGTCCGTGAGGCTGTATCGTCTGAGCCAGTTGCCTTCAAACCATTTTGGATGTTGGATCATCTGGGCCATGGTGTCATCGGAGACCTTTCAGGGGGTCTTGGCTGGTCAAACCTGATGTATCTTAATCTGGAACAAATCCATAGCCTCTGGCTTTCTGTGGGAACAAAAGCGGAGTCTCCTTTCCAAAGTAACATATCCTTATATTCAAATTTTGAAGTCAAGGTACCTTTAAAATATACATTTTGGCATAACTCAACAGCTTTTACAATCAAATGTTTTTCTGCAGTTAAAAATCCCAAAAACAACACAATCCAGATTCTCTGTGTAATATTCATCTTCACATGTCTTATTTTTTATATTAATTTTACTGTCTCTTTACAGACTTTATTTTTTAAAACTATGTATTTGTTTATATAACTGTATATATCACCTTTTTTGTCTCTTTCAAGCCTATGTATATTTTACACACATTTTAAACTATTACATCTGAATCTGTCTTATTATGTATCTATTGCTTTAAACTGCAGCAGCTGTGGCTGCTGGCTCCACCCACCTCAGCTTCCCAACATGGCTACATTTTCCACCAGCTCTGGGAGCCATAGTGGGTCTATGCTTTTATCCAAGCAGCATGTAGCCCAGAAACCTCTTTTTCTGTTTGTACTAGCAAAGGCTAAATCCACCACGCAGCTTAATGTGCCACTTGCAGAAGCTTCATTCCCGCCATATGGCAGGTCGAGGGTGCAGGCCAGGAACCCACAAGTAGCTCAAACCCAGCAGCTGCCGCTCATTTGAGAGAGACAATTAGGAAACTGTTTTTAGCTCCGTTTTAGAATCTTTTTTCTCAATTTATAGGTGAAAACTCTGGCCACCACGTTGGACATCATTTGTAGCTAAAGATTTCCTGCTTGCCCACAGTCAGGACAAATCTCTCTCACCTGCCAGTCCCACAGCCACTCAGACCCGACCAAGTAAACACAGAGACTTATATTGGTTACAAACTGTATGGCCGTGGCAGGCTTCTTGCTAACTGTTCTTACAGCTTAAATTAATCCATTTCTATAAATCTATACCTTGCCACGTGGCTTGTGGCTTACCGGCATCTTCACATGCTGTTTCTCAACATGGTGGCTGGCAGTGTCTCTGACTCAGCCTTCCACTTCCCAGCTTTATTCTCCTCCTTGTCCTGCCTACACTTCCTGCCTAGCCAATGGCCAATCAGTGTTTTATTTATTGACTATTTAGCAACACATTTGCCATGTAGAACATCCCACAGCAGTTATCAAAATGGAAATTTGGTATTTAAAGAGGACATAACCTCTAAGAAAGGATTCTGCATGGAGAGAATTAGAATCTTGAAGACAATGGTCCCTTTTTATTGGTTTCCTTCTGCCCCACACCAGAGGGCTCTTCTGATATGGGACTGAAGAATCTCTCAAACTTTTCTTTTAGCAATATGCAAGCAAGTTTAAAGAAGGAGTGAGCCAATTCCATCTCCAAAGCCATCTTGCCTTATAGTTGAATTGGAACCACAACTTTTTTAGATTGATAGAGATATAGATGTTAGACAGTGGGATTTTACCCTGTGTAGATTGGTACCAATAGATTCTTTCTTTCTACTGTAAACATCCAGATATCCAAGGCCTTATGAGTTCTGGGAGATGGGTATTTCTATTATCCAGGAAAGACAAAAACAGAACCCTACCCCAACCTTTGTAAAATTTGTAGAGATGTCACATTAGTGGATGATATTTTACTTCTCCTCATCAAAGGGTTTTTCCTGTTCGAATCGAATTTTTATTAATTTTGTTGGTATCCCTAGCTTTTTTTCTTTTGCAGAAACAAAAGCAAAACCCCTTCTCCAACATAGAACATATCCAGGTTTCCATTCTGAGGTCAGCACATCCTTGACATAAACTAGTTGGTTTACCTCAGGAGTTTTGTCTGTTGTCAAATGTCTCTCTGCACCTGTTGTTCCTTTCTCATCAGCATTGAGAAAATTCAAGGTTAATAAAGCACTATGCAATCTATTTCTAGGAGTCATTGTTACCTGTTGCTGTTTATTTAGCATATCCTTTAAAGTCTGATTGGATCTTTCTATGACTGCTTGGCCCGTGGGATTGTGTGGTATACCTGTAACATGCTTTATATTGTAATAAGCAAAGAATTGTCTCATTTGATTGGAGACATATGCTGGGGCATTGTCTGTCTTAATTTGTACGGGCCATAACTTCTAATAGGTGTGTAATCACAGAATCAGCCTTTTCAGAACTCATAGGAGTTGCCCATTGAAATCCTGAATAGGTGTCAATGGTATTATGTACATACTTTAATCTTCCAAATTCTGCAAAATGAAACACATCCATCTGCCAAATTTCATTTCTTTGTATACCTTTTGGATTGCTCCCTGCAGGTAATGGAATTTGATTATAGATGGAACAAGTAGGACATTTTTTCACAATATCCTTAGCCTGTTGCCAAGTGATGGAGAAATCCTTCTTCAAACCTTTGCTATTACATGGTATTTCTTATGAAATTCTGAGGCTTCTAGCACATTACCTATTAGTAACTGATCAATCTCATCATTACCTTGTGCTAGAGGTCCTGCAGACCTGTATGGGATGTGTTATATATACAGGATGTTCCCTTTTTCTGATGATATCCTGCAATTGTATGAATAATGAAGTTAATTCTGTATTATCAGGAATAAATTCATCAGTTTCAATGTGTAAAACAACTCTCTGCATATTGACAGTCAGTGACTATATTGAGGAGTTCTGTGAAGTCCACCAGTACCATAAGAATGGCATACAGTTCTGCCTTTTGTACAGAGCTGTATGGACTTTGTACCACTTTACTTAAGTCTCCTGATTGATATCCTGCTTTCTCTGATTTATTTGCATCAGTATAGAATGTGAGGACTCCAGAAATTGGCTTTTGTCATACAATGTGAGGAAGGACCCATTCAGTCTTCTTTATGAATTCTATTCTTTTGCTTTTGGCATAGTAGATGTTAATATCTCCCAAAAAGTTACTGCAGGCTCTCTCCTAGTATTCATTATCTTTCCATAGTGATGAAATTTCCTCATTAGTTAAAGGTACTACAATTTCTGCTGGGTCCATTCCTGTCAACTGTCGAAGTCTAAATTTACCTTTTTGAATCAAATCAGAGATCTTTTCTATATAAGTCTTTAATTTCTTATTTGGTTTACATGGTAGGAATATCCATTCAAATATAATATCTTCCCTCTGCATCAAAATACTTGTTGGGGAATGTCTGGAGGGGAATATGACAAGAATGCATTTAAGTTCTGGATCCACACGATCCATGTGTGCTTCTCGAATTGACTTTTCTTCTAGAGCCAATTTCATCTCAGATTCAGCTGATAATTCTCTTGGCCTATTTAATTCTTTGTCCCCTTCTAGAGTATTAGCCATATTTTGTAGTCCATCTTTGGGTATTCCCATGATACCCAGTAAGTTGGAAATGCTTCCTAATTACTTTTGAAAATCATTAAGAGTCTTCAATTGATCTCTCCTTAGTTGTACCTTTTGGGGTCTAATTTTTTGTAGCTCTATCTTATATCCTAAGTAATTAATAGAATCTCCTCTTTGTATTTTTTCAGGAGCAATTTGCAGTGCCCAGAGAGGCAAAACTTTTTTTACTTCTTCAAACATGCTTTCTAATGTATCTAACTTTGGATCAGCTAATAGGATACCACCCATATAGTGATAAATTATGGATTGTGGAAACTTTACACGAATTATCTCCAGTGGTTTATGCACAGAGTATAGGCACAAAGTAGGGCTGTTTAACATTCCCTGTGGGAGGACTTTCCATTGATATCTCTTGACTGGCTGAGAATTGTTATAATTAGGTACTGTGAAGGCAAATTTTTCTCTATCATTTTCTTGTAAGAGTATGGTAAAGAAACAGTCTTTTAAGTCAATAACTATTATAGCCCATTCTTTGGGTAGCAGAGAGGGTAAGGGCATCCCAGTCTGTAGGGAGCCCATTGGCTGAGTTACTTTATTAATAGCTCTCATATCTGTCAGCATTCTCCAATTACCAGACTTTTTTTTTAATAACAAATACAGGAGAATTTCAAGGGCTGGTAGATTCTTTAATTTGTTGAGCATTTAACTGCTCTTGAGACAGCTGTTCCAAAGCTTGTAGCGTCTCTTTTGTCAAAGGCCATTGTCCAACCCAGACAGGTTTATTAGTTAGCCATTTTAAAGTAAGGCAGTTGGTACTTCTGAGAGTTTAGCAGCAGTTGTGCTCTGTTTGTATATAGCCTGAATGGTTGGTGTCTGTTTTTTATAGCATGTTATGATATTATTCCTAGAAACAAGCATTGGTCTGTATTACTTTTCTGAGAGTGTAGTAATTTTAATCTGGGTATTCCACTGTTGTAACAGATCTCGGCCCCAAAGGTTTACTGCTACATTTGCTACATATGGCTTCAGTCTTCCTCTCTGTCCTTCTGGCTCTATGCATTCAACCCATCTCAAACTCTGTTTTATCTGAGATAGGGTGCCAATCCCTAAAAGTTGGACACCTACCTCTTGAAGAGGCCAATTCGGATGCCATGATTTTGGTGTAAATATA
Source organism: Peromyscus eremicus (assembly GCF_949786415.1). Classification (NCBI taxonomy): domain Eukaryota; kingdom Metazoa; phylum Chordata; class Mammalia; order Rodentia; family Cricetidae; genus Peromyscus; species Peromyscus eremicus. Next base: position 198,054,485 of record NC_081416.1, read on the forward strand.
GTCACATCTGCACCTGTATCTACCAGGTGCTCCAGAACCAGGCCATTAATTGGAATTCTAAGATTTGGTCTTTGTTCATTTAAGAAAGTCTGACAAAATATTCGTTTTATAGTGTTCTTTGTAAACTGTGTTCCAACTATCAGAGCTGTTTTATCATCCATTGCACTATCGGTTTTTACATTAGGCATTGGTTTATTCAGCTGTCCTGGAGAGGAATTTCTTCCACAGTGGTTGGGAATGTTCGTACTACATTTGATTTGGGGGCCTGCAAGAGGCCCCCTGAGGCGTTTCCCACCAGTAAAGGGTTGCCTTGTATATCTATTTTTGATCTGCACTCACTGGTCCAATGTTGGCCTTTGCCACACCTTCTACATAATCCAGGAGGTGGTTGGGGTCTCCTTTTTAGGCTATTCCTAAAAGGAGTGTTACTTCTAGGACTACCCCATGTACAATTTTTACTTATATGACCTGGTGTACCACATTTAAAACATTTGGTACCACAGGGCCTTCTTTCACCTCTGGGATTTGTTTCTCCTATCCAAGCCTCATTACTGTAGTTAAGAGACTCAACACCATTAGTGTATTGAATCCATACTTCCAAAGGAGCCAATCTGATCTTTAATGGTGTAAGTATTCTTCTGCATTCTGCATTAGCATTGTCGAATGTCAAGGACTCAATTAATACTTTTCTTAATTCTTCATCTGATACAGCTTTTGTTATAGCTGTGTTCAGCCTTTGTAAAAAATCAGCAAAGGGTTCTTGTGGTCCCTGAAATATCTTTGTGTATGCCTCAGTTGGTTTTCCAGGCTCTGGAATTTTTTCCAATCATTAAGACCTTCTGTATGGCATAGGGATATTGTATGCTCATCATAAGTACATTCTAGTCAGCAAAACATACCTCACCAAGTATTTGATCTTGGGAGATCACAAAACCTCTGAGTTTACCTTGTTGTTCTAAATTTTTTGCCTCTTCTCTCAACCAGCTTTTCCACTGTAATTGCTGGCTATATTCTAGAACAGCTGAAATTAACTGATGCCAGTCATCTGGAATTATTCTATGAGAGGTAGACCACGAATTTAACATCTGTTTTACGTATGTGGAGTGTATCCCATAGTAACTACTGCTTCCTTTATATTTTTAAAGTCTCTTGTTGACATTGGTCATAATGTATATGTATTATATGGCTCGGGGTGTGTGTCATCTGCTGGTTTCTCATGGATGATAACAAGATAAGCCATTGTATGAGAGCCACTTGGAGATGTTACAATCTCTATGGTCTTGCCCTTCTGCTTATTAGGTCCCTTATCATGTTTACTGAAAAGTTCTTCTAGGGCTTGCAAACAAGCACCTAGGGTCTGTTCTAGGGAGTGAACCTCCTCTCTTGCAAGGGACTCCAGATTTCTCATGGAATCATAGAAGTTTTTATGTTCCTCAGAAACACATGATTCCATGGACCTTATCAATTAATGATATTTTTTCTTCCTTATATAGTGTCTGGAGAGTTAGTGTTCTGCCCATTAAATATTCACATTTATTATCAATAAGATCAATTTTCGGTAAAAGCCTGTTTTGTAAATCCTGATCAGCAGATTCCAGAGAAAGAATATTTTTCTGTAAGCTTTCATTGCTATCTTTTAAAGTCTGTATCAGTCCCAATAATGACTCATCTTTGTTCTTGTTATTAAACCAGTGTTTGAACACTGCGTGAATTATTACGATGAATGCCAAAATGGTACAGGCCAGATATGAATTAGGAAGGTTTTATATTTCCAGGAAGATGTCATTCATCATACAGGCAAAAAGGTTTTTAAATTCTTGTGAGGTAATGTTGTTGGCCACATTACATGAATTACTCAAAATTTGTTAGTCAATTTTAAGGTATAAATTTATCAAGTACTTTTACTTGAAACAATATGCTTGTTTGCCTCTCTTACCTTTCGTGGTTTTGGGGGGTATAGTAGCACTTTTTAGCCAGCAGGTGGCGTTGGTACAGCTCCAAAGCAGGGCCTGCTGGCGACCTTGGCTGACTGCAGCTGAAGGAAGGAGTCCATGACGCGAGCCGGAGTCAGGGAGCAGGGGAATACCTCACTCACCGTGTTTTTTTGCTGGTCTCAGGGCTAAGCTAGGGAACTGAGACCAGACTAGCTGCTCCCTTTTTCAGGAATGGAACCATGTAGGCATTCCGTGGTTATTCGGATCTTTGCAGGCGGGTTAGGTACCCGCCAGCCGGGGAGGAGGCTGAAGGTGGGATCCACACAGGCCTTTAGAATTTGCCCCACATGAGCGCCAGATATTGGTGAAATTATTAAGGCCACTCCACATAGTTAAAAGGAAGATTTATTTAGTGAGTAACTTACAAATGAAGGGATAGGTCGCAGGGTCTGGGGAAGGTATATCGCAGTCCAGCGATGTTCTCTGAAGCTCTTCTCAGGCAACCTCCACCCTCCAGGGTCCAGGAACAGAGAGTGAGCTGGCCCATCCTGATCTCAGGTCTCCAGGGTCCTCCCTTGACCCCACCTTGTAGGCGTGACAGTTGCTGAAGCCTCAATGGGGGTTGGAACTTCCATATTAAAGCTGGAATGGCTACCTACTACATTCCACTAGTTTGGTTATTTGTCCCTGTGCTTTTTCCAATCAATATCTCAATATCTCTTGCTCATATAATCCCTCCTCTCTCTTGCTAATTGGACTCCTGGAGCTCCACCTGGGACTTGGCCATGGATCTCTGCATCTGCTTCCATCAGTCATGGGATGAGAGTTCTTTCATGACAGTTAAGGTGTTTGGCCATCCTATCACCAGAGCAGGTCAACTCAGGCACTCTCTCGACCATTGCCAGTGGTCTATAGTGGAGGTATCTTAGTGCATTTCTGGGGACCTCTCTAGTGCTCTGCTTCTTTCTATTCCCATGGGGTCTTCATTTATCATGGTATCTCTTTCTTCTTCTTCCACTCTCTTCCTGATCCAGCTGGGACATTCCACTCCCCTAAGCTCTTTCCCCCGACCCTTGCCCTCCATTACTCCCCCATCACCCCAGTTTGCTCATGTAGATCTCATCCATTTCTTTGTCATTGGATGATCCCTGTGTCTTTCTTAGGGTCCTCTTTACTAGGTACCCTCCCTGGAGTTGTGCATTGCAGTCTGGTTATCCTTTGCTTTACAGCTAGTATCCACTATTAGTGAGTACGTACCATGTTTGTCTTTCTGAGTCTGGGTTACCTCACTCAGGATGATGTTTTCTAGTTCCATACATTTGCCTGAATATCTCATGATGTCATTGTTTTTCTCTGCTGGGTAGTACTCTATTATGTATATGTACATTTTATTTATCCATTATTCAATTGAAGGGCATCTAGAATGGGCTGGATAGACATCTCAGCCCTTAAAGGCTAGGCTCACAACCAAAAATATTATACACAACCAAAATATTACACAACCAAAAATAATAAACACATAGGAGCTGGTGTTGAACAGTGGACAATTCTCTGTGCATAAGGAACACACTCATTAAAGTATCACATGTTCAATATTCATGAAGTATATATGTGCAAATTAACCAAGTGTTGGTTATCTTGTCAGTTTCAGAATATTCTACATCAAATCTAAGTAGTAATAAATATGTTGTGAAATTGGGCCAAGGGTCAGCCATGAAAATAGAAAAGGGCCTATTGAAAATGATTCCAACAAGTCATGATTTATTGTCACATTCAGCCATTTCCCAATTGATAGCTATGATTTGAATTAAAATTTATTATATTGATATTCTTTTTCTATACCATGTCCCAACTCTTATGTACATATTTACTCTTTTATTTTTTGAGGATTATTTTTGGGGCTGTGTGTGCACAGTGTGTGTGGGTGGAGGCTGGGAATTTATTGTCTGAGGTGCATAGGTGTTTACAAGCTTCAAAGTACAATCAGACTAAGAATGTGAGTAATCAAATTTTTGGGACCAAACCAGGGTGAGGAAAGTGTCTTCTGGGTATTTGGGAGGCTGAATGCTTGAATAAAATGTTTAAAGTGAGGAACACCCTCATGGTGCTTTCAAAAAATGAAAGTCATTTGTGTGTAATGACTGAAGTATAAAATGAATCTCAGAGTTGGCAACTTGCCACTGTGAGTTTATGACCTACCCAGTCCACGCCAAAAAATAGTCCAATGTATTTTACCAAATTTGACACACTCTTGGAGTAAAAGTAATAGCAACATTGACTGGTAATGTGCCTTTGGCCCAGAATTGATATTGATTCAGTTTAGGGACCTTGATCCACTTTCTTATCTCTGTTAGTGATAGAATTAAAAGGCAGAAAAAAATTTCAAATGCAACAGGGAGCAGCTGAGAAATCTCAAACATCATAAACAATAGGAGACAGAATCAACACTTAAGTAAAGGTGTTTATTGGGCTTGAGTAAACACAAAAATGTAGTAGACACAGAGAAAAAGTCTCTGCAAAGCAGAAGAGAGACTTGGAAAACCAAAAAATTCACTCTGTTCTTAAGGGCTGAAATTTTTAAAGTCTCTAAAGAACTTTTCTCCCTTAATTTATAGTTGCTCAGTTTGAAAAATATAGGTTGGTCGATTGACTGCCATCTGTTTTGTATCATGTCCTGATCAGGCCTTGAATTTGTTGAACCAGTCCATTGCCAGGGGCCCTGATGGTCAGAGACAAAAGGTTACAAGATCTTTGTATTAAACTGCCAGGCTTTTATTCTCAAGGATGAGAAATGAGCAGGCCTTCTTAGAAATTCACCACCCATATTACCTATCACCATCTGTTTGCAAATCAGGGAGTCTTTTTATTCTTATTCATTCAATATGGTATTGTGATGAGACATCACTTGTGAGCATTCTCACAAAGACAACACAGACTCAGTTCCTGCCCATCTCTCTTATCAAGCTGGAGAGAAATTGAGTTCCTGTTGCACAATCTTCAATCATGAGCCCCCCACGCAGATCCACCTGAAATGAAGCATCAAATAGCCTAACCATGCAAAGATTCAGTGATGTGCCTTTGAGGGCATCTGATAGAAAGAGGGAAACTGGCCACTTTTACTCAGGCTAATAATCATATAAGACAATGTAACTAATGTTAGTTATGCACATGGTTTCTGTATAGATAGTTTGTTTCCACAGTTTTATTTTTAGTCTGGGTTTCACTATGTAACTCTATCAAAGGAGCCAAAGGTAAGCTAAATTAGAAACAAAACTGGAGTAGAGTGAGGAAGAGGACTGGCAGAAAAAGTGATGGTAGATAATTTTTACCCCATCTTTGAATGATCTTGTTACCTATGAACTTTTGAGGAAATAATTTTGAATAAATTCCCCTTGCTCCTTCTCTGCTGTAGACAAAGAAGATGTGAGTGACTCAATATGAGGCTGAGCATCCCAGAGATACATGTGAGGAGTGCATGAACCCAGTCTCTCCTGTCACCTTCTTTAGGCTCCTGAGAATAGCTTTTGAGGAGCTTATATTCAGCTCTTCTTCTTCCCACCCTCATTACCTATGGAAATTTACAGAGTTCCACTAGTGTTCCAATCTGGCCTTCATTGTCCACATTGTTCCTGGGAGTGCTATTACTGACTTGTTCTCTCCTACAGGTGTCATTAAGGATCTTGTGCTGTGAGCAAAATGAGGGAACTCTGCAAGAGCCAATGTTTATTCTTCTGATTATTATGTATATCATATTCTAGAGTTCTACTGGGTAAAAGTGCAGATCTCTGTTAATCTCTTCAATGGCAAATATTAAAGATAGTACATACTGAGAGTTTTGGGGCTTTGATGTGATTGAGAACATAGAGTACCATAAGTAAATACTCTGTCTGTGATGACCTTCCAAATCTTTATACAGAAATTAATGTTGGTCACAGAGAACAAAAATGTATGGATGGCATGTGATACATTTGCTCATATATATAGGGAAAAATAATGTACTATAGATTATCTCTATCCCTCTGTTTCAATCTCTCTATCTCTCTCCATACATGAAGGCCAATAGTGGTTGAGAAGATAATATTATTAATTAAGGTCATATTGTGATAATACAGTCTCACAAAGGTTTAATGAAATGTACTGATATTGATTAAATAATAAAAGCAAAGATAGAAAAATGTCATTTCTTTTTCTAAATTTTATTTTATAATTTAATTTAATTTTACATATCAGCCACGGATTCCCTTGTTCTCCCCCCTCCCGCCCCCCACCTCCGCCTTCCCCGCAGCCCACCCCCCATTCCCATCTCCTACACGGCAAAGACTTCCCTGAGGATTGAGTTCAACTTGGTAGATTCAGACCAGGTAGGTCCAGTCCCCTCCTCCCAGGCTGAGCCAAGTATCCCTGTATAAGCCCCAGGTTCCAAACAGCCAGCACATGTACTGAGGACAGGTCCCAGTCCCACTGCCTGAATGCCTCCCAAACAGATCAAGCTAATCAACTGTCTCACTTATCCAGAGGGCCTGATCCAGTTGGGGGCTCCTCAGCTATTGGTTCATAGTTCATGTGTTTCCATTCCTTTGGCTATTTGTCCCTGTACTTTTTCCAACCTTGGTCTCGCTCATACAAACCTCCCTCTTTCACACCAATTGGACTCCTAGAGCTCCACCTGGGGTCTGGCTGTGGATCTCAGCATCCAGTTCCCTCAGTCATTGGATGAGGTTTCTAGCGTGACAATTAGGGTGTTTGGCCATCTTATCACCGGAATAGGTCAGTTTGGGCTTTCCCTCGACCATTGCCAATAGACTATTGTGGAGGTATCTTTGTGGATTTCTGTGGACCTCTCTAGCACTTTGCTTCTTCCTATTCTTATGTGGTCTTCATTTATCATGGTCTCTTATTCCTTGTCCTCCCTCTCTGTTTTTGATCCAGCTGGGATCTAAGATCTCTTAATTTAATTTTACATATGAGCCATGGATTTCCTTGTTTTCCCCCCTCCTGGTGCCCACCTCCACCTTCCCTACAGCTCTCTGTGGTGGTATTTTACTTGTACTGAAATGTGATTTTAATTGTATGTTAATAAATAAAGTTGCCTGGGGGTCAGAGTTATAGAGCCAAAGCAAGTGCGTGGCGGTGGTGGCGCACGCCTTTAAGGACCTGGAGGGTGGTACATACAGGCAATGACAAGGCAGTCACATGTTTAGTTTACAACCAATGAGAAGGCAGAACATCTAGACTATTTAAAGACATACACACAGGAAGTAGGCCTTTTTTGGAGAGCTCTCTTGGCTGAAGCAGGATAGCTAAAGCAGGAAGGGTAAGGCTCTTAGTTCTGACCTCTTGGCTTTCTTCTCTGAATCGGCTCTGTGTTTCTTATTTAATAAGATGGTTGGTTACATCTACATTTGGCGCCCAACGTGACAAGAATCCATTAAAACTGCTTAACTTGGCTTGGCAGCAGGTCCGGGTTCCCGCCAGGGCGGCCGGCAGGTCTGGTTTCCCGCCAGGGCGGCTGGCTCCCTAGCCCGGGCCCAGGTCAGCTTGGCCTCAGGCCGGACTAACCTTGAGCTACTTGCTTAAAGCCAGTGCTACAAACAACTCAGGCCTGCCCTGCCGAACAGGGCCCCTGCCTGTAAAACCAACACACGTGGTTGGAGCTTAAGGTAGCCAGAGCCAAGGCTTGACTAGGCTCAAGCGGGAACAAATCATCTATCCCAGGAAGCAGAGTGAAATGGCGTATGGGTATATATTATCTAAAAAATTTTATGTCTTCCTAAATGTTTGTTTCTGCTTTTCTCTAAAGATTTAACACTATTGGTCTTCTAATAGTCCCAGTCCAATTAAAATTTAAAGCTGACTTTGGAGTTGGAGAATGGCTCTCTCCTTCTTTAAACTCAAGCATGTTGTTAAAAGGAAAATGCAAACTCCCTGTATCATGCCAGAATAAAAGAGCCATCTTCTGCTTTGAGACAGGAGAAAAGCCAAATTAATTAAGGGACTATTCTATTACTAATCTCAACTCTTTGATTCTATTCTGATTCTTTAAACTTTTCTTAAAGTATAAATTTTATATCAAAACTTACAAGATTAATATATATATAGATATATAGATATATATACATTTTAAACTTTGCTAAGATATAAATGGTCATATAGAGTACTGATTAATTCTAAAAAAAAAAAGGCTTCAATTAGCTGCATATATATGTCTTTGTGTTCCAGTCTCTTATCAGTTTTCTGCAGGAATTCATGGCCAGGCCTAACATCAACTGAAGTCTCCAGGAAGAAGTTGGGGCCCCACAACAACAACAATTCCACGTGGACAAGAATAACATCACTAAGCTGACAAACATCATCTACAGATCAGCTTTGAATTACAAGGTGCTCAGAGCAATTTTGAGATGACTAGCTGAGATGATCCAGTCTCAAAGACTACTTGAATAAGGACTTGAAATAAACCCTGAACTTTGGCATTATACACAGAATGGATAATGAAGGATATAGTTACCTTTTCTAGAATTTGACAATTGGATATAGTTACCTTTCCTAGAATTTGACAATTAACCTAAAATTTTTCTTTCAGGATAAAGATAACTTCGCCCATACCCAGCAGGAAGCAATTTTAAGAATATGACGCCCACATTCCCAAAGAGGTGGTGTGGGGTGGGTGGTTTTTTGGTCTTTTTAATGGGTTTTGGGTCTGGGATAATTTTCATTGTTTAGGGGGGTTGGTTACAAGTTGTTGTCAAGGGTTAGGAAAAAGACTAAGCAGATTAGATTTAAGGTTCTTATTTAAAAAAAAGAGAGAGAGAGAAAGAAAGAAGAAAAAGACAATTACTAGTTTTAAATACTTTACATTGGATTGGATTGTTTTATATTATATACAAATTATATATATTGAAATTGATATTGTTAGAAAATGCTATATGTATATTTCTAATTGTACTTATATCGTTCATTTAACAATGCAATTTTCTGATCCTTGAATGTTATTATTACCATTAGGATATAAAAAAAGATAGTAATTAGACATTACAATAAAACTTGTAGTCATATTAGATATGTTTTAAAAATTGAGCAGATATATTTTAGATAGGTCATCTTCAAACCCTTCAGAGATCTACAGAATATGGCATTTAAAATGTTTTAATAACTTAGAAAATTTTTCTTTTTTGTTATGACTATGAGACATGTCGGCTCCTGGCAGTACCAATCTACTTCAAAAAAAATATGGGCAATAAAAAAACTGCGTATGGAATTAGCTTTCATTGTGGCAAAAATTAGCCACTGGACAACAAAATATCCTCGAATCAACTGATGACAAAATGGACAGACAGGACATGAAACAAAGGACTACTGATTCTTGCCTAAACAAGCATGGTTATGGCTTTATCAAAAGGCATCTTCTGAGGCCCGGACAATATGGCACCATCCCTGACATGGCCTTCGCAACTCGGAAAAGGTACAGTGCCCTTTTCTTTGAAGGCAGCTGAACAGGCAATGGGCCGATGGCTTCTGATGTGCTATGGAACAACAGCTAAAACAGTTATTCTTGAAGAGTAAGTAAGCTCATGCCTCTCAATAATAGGCTGGCATTTGATAGATATGGAGAAGAACGGTATGCTGAGATGAAGCCATATGTACACAGCCAAGAAGAATGGAGAGCTGAACTAAAAAACCATCAACATTTTCCAAAATTTAAAATCCTGAATCATGACATGACATTAGTGGAATTCAGATGTTTCTGATGCATGGACTGCTCTCACCCAATATGAGGTTGAACTGTTGACCTTATGTACATCCTACTTCACAAATGAGTCTGTCAGATATGCTAAGCCTATATAGGCTGAAGATGATGCCCCAGCATTGCGGAGAATCCTCAGATGACTGTCCAGGCAGTTGGCTGTTTCTGTCAACTCACAAATTTTTTGGAAGTTGCTTGCATGCACTTTCTGTTTTTATTTTTGTTAGCTAATATTATTTCCTTCTTGGGTCTCTGAGGGAGTTGAAGATTAGTTAGTTATAATTAAAGGTTAGTTAATTGAAGATTAATTAGGATAGAAAATGAATTAGATACATTTTGGACTTAACGAAATAGGATAATGAAATTATCATCTCTAAATTTGTCAAATACAAATGGACTAGACATTGTTTAGACATTTATTATTTGTATATATTATATATAGTTATTGTACTTTTATATATAGTTTTTCTTTTGTTAGTTATAACCTTTTTCTTTTTTTCCTTTTTATTAAAATAAGAAAGGGGAAATGTGGTGGTATTTTACTTGTACTGAAATGTGATTTTAATTGTATGTTAATAAATAAAGTTGCCTGGGGGTCAGAGTTATAGAGCCAAAGCAAGTGCGTGGCGGTGGTGGTGCATGCCTTTAAGGACCTGGAGGGCGGTACATACAGGCAATGACAAGGCAGTCACATGTTTAGTTTACAACCAATGAGAAGGCAGAACATCTAGACTATTTAAAGACATACACACAGGAAGTAGGCCCTTTTTCGGAGAGCTCTCTTGGCTGAAGCAGGATAGCTAAAGCAGGAAGGGTAAGGCTCTTAGTTCTGACCTCTTGGCTTTCTTCTCTGAATCAGCTCTGTGTTTCTTATTTAATAAGACGGTTGGTTACATCTACAGCTCTCTTTCCCTTGACCCTTGCCCTTCATTACCCCCACTCATGTACAGGTTGTTCATGTAGATCTCATCCATTTCTCTGTCATTAGGCAATCCCTGTGTCTTTCTTGGGGTCCTGTATTCTAGGTAGCCTCCCTGGAGTTGTGAGTAGCAGTCACAACTAGTCATCTGTGGTTTACATCTAATATCCTCCTATGAGTGAGTACATACCATGTTTGTCTTTCTGAGTCTGTGTTATCTCACTCATGATGATTTTTTCTAGATCCATACATTTGCCTGCAAACCTCATGATATCATTGTTTTTCTCTGCTGAGTAGTATTCCAATGTGTATATGTACCACATTTTATTTATGCATTCTTCAGTTGAAGGGTATCTAAGTTGTTTCCAGGTTCTAGCAATTACAAACAATGCTGATATTAACATAGCTTTACAAGTGCCCTTGTGGTATGATAGAGCATTCCTTGGGTATATGCCCAAGAGTAGTATAGCTGGATCCTGGTGAGATTGATTTCCAATTTTCTAAGAAAGCACTGTATTGATTTCCAAAGTGGTTGTACAAGCTTGCATTCCCACAAGGAGTGGAGGACAGTTACCCTATCTTCACATGCTCTCAAGCATAAGCTGTCTTCAGTGTTTTTGATCTTAGCCATTCTGACAGGTGTAAGGTGGTATCTCAGAGTTGTTTTGATTTGCATTTCCCTGATGATTAGGGATGTTGAACAATTCCTTAAATGTCTTTCAGCCTTTTGAGTTTCCTCTGTTGAGAATTCTCTGTTTAGTTCTACAGCCCATTTCTTAATTGGACTGCTGGGCATTTTGATGTCTAATTTCTTGAGTTCTTTATATATTGTGGATATCAGTCCTCTGTCAGATATGCGGTTGGTGAAGACCTATTCCCATTCTGTAGGCTGTCATTTTGCCTTGTTGACTGTATCCTGTGCTCTACAAAACTTCTCAGTTTCAAGAGGTCCCATTGATTGATTGTTTCTCTCAGTGTCTGTGCTACTGGTGTTATATTTAGGAAAGGATCTCCTATGCCAATGCATTCAAGACTACTTCCTACTTTCTCTTCTATTGGGTAAAGTAGCTGGATTTATGTTGAGGTCTTTAATCCACTTGGACTTAAGTTTTGTGCACTGTGACAGATACGGATCTATGTGCTGCCTTCTACACATTGATATCCAGTTATGCCAGCACCATTTGTTGAAGATGCTTTCCTTTTTTCATTGTATAGTTTTGGCTTCTTTGTCAAAAATTATATGTTCATAGGTGTGTGGATTAATGTCAAGGTCTTCAATTCGATTTCATTGGTACACATGTTGGTTTTTATGCCAGTACCAAGCTGTTTTTATTACTGTAGCTCTCTAGTAGAGCTTGAGGTCAGGGATTGTGATGCCTCCAGATGTTGTTTTACTTTACAGTATTCTTTTGGCTATCCTGCATTTTTGTTTTTCCATATGAAGTTGAGTATTATTCTTTCCAGGTATGTGAAGAATTGTGTTGGTATTTTGATGGAGATTGCATTGAATCTGTATATTGCTTTTGGTGAGATTGCCATTTTTACTATGTTAAGCCTGCCTATCCATGAGAATGGGAGATCTTTCCATTTTTTAACATATTCTTCAATTTCTTTTTTCAGGGACTTAAAGTTCTTGTCATATAGGTCCTTCACTTGCTTGGTTAGTGTTACCCCAAGGTATTTTATATCATTTGTGGCTATTGTAAAGGGTGATGTATCTCTGATTTTCTTCTCAGCCTGTTTGTCAATTGTATATAGGAGGGCTACTGATTTTTTTGAGTTGATCTTGTATCCTGCTATGTTGCAGAAGGTGTTTATACACTGTATCAGTTCCTTGGTTGAATATTTGGGGTCACTCAAGTATACAATCATGTCATCTGCAAATAGTGATAGTTTGACATCTTCCTTTTCAATTTGTATCCCCTTAATCTCCTTATGTTCTCTTATTGCTCTGGCTAGGACTTCAAGTACTACATTGAATAAGTATGGGGAGAGCAGACAGCCTTGCCTCATTGCTGATTTTAGTGGAATCTCTTTGACTTTCTCTCCATTTAATTTGATGTTGGCTGTTGGCTTGTTGTAAATTGCCTTTATTATGTTTAGGTATGTTCCCTGATCGCTCCAAGACCTTTATCATGAAGTGGTGTTGGATTTTGTCAAATGCCTTTTCTGTATCTAGCGAGATGACCATGTGGGTTTTTTTCTTTGAGTTTGTTTATATGGTGTATTACATTGAGGGACTTTCGTATGTTGAATCACCCTTCCATCCCTGGGATGAAGCTTACTTGATCTTGGTGGATAATTGTTTTGATGTGTTCTTGGAGTCTGTTTGTCAGCATTTTATTGAGTATTTTTACTTCAATGTTCATGAGGGAGATCAGTCTGTAGTTCTCTTTCTTTGTTGCATCCTTGTTTGGTTTAGGAATCAGGGTAATTATAGCCTCAAAGAAGGAGTTTGGTAATGTTCCTTCTGTTTCTATTGTGTGGAACTCTTTAAAGAGTATTACTATTAACTCTTCTTTGAAGATCTGGTAGAATTCTGTGCTGTAACCATCTGGTCCTGGGCTTTTTTTGGTTGGGAGACTTTTAATCACTGATTCTATTTCCTTAGGGATTATTGAACTATTTAAATAGTTTATCTGGTCTTGATTTAACTTAGGTATATGGTACCTATCCAGAAAATTATCCATTTCTTTTAGATTTTCCAGTTTTGTGGAGTAGAGGTTTTTGAAGTATGACCCAATGATTCTCTGGATTTCTTTATTGTCTGTTGTTATGTCTCCCTTTTCACTTCTGATTTTGTTAATTTGGATGTTCTCATTCTGTCTTTTGGTTAGTTTGGATAATGACCTGTCTATCTTGGTGATTTTCTTATAGAACCAACTCTTTGTTTCATTAATTTTTGTATTGTTCTCTTTATTTCTATTTTATTGATTTCAGTTCTCAATTTGACAATTTCCTGGTGTCTATTCTTTCTAGGAGACTTTGTTTCATCTTGTTGTAGAGCTTTCAGGTGTGTTGGTAAGTCACTAGTGTGAGATTTCTCCAACTTGTTTATGTGGGCATTTAGTGCTATGAATTTCCCTCTAAGCACTGTTTTCATAGTGTGCCATAAGTTTGGGTATGTGGTATCCTCATTTTCGTTGATCTCTAGGATGTCTTTAATTTCTTTCTTTATTTCTTCCTTGATCCATTGGTGATTCATTTGAGCATTATTCAGTTTCCACGAGATTGTAGGTTTTCTGTAGTTGTTGTTGTTGAAATCTAACTTTAAGCCATGGTGGTCTGATAGAACACAGGAGGTTATTCCAATTGTTTTGTATCTGTTGAGATTTGCTTTGTGGCCAAGTATGTGGTTGGTTTTAGAGAAGGTTCCATGGCGTGCTGAGAAGAAGGTATATTTTTTTTGTTAGGATGGAATGTTCTATAGATATGGATTAAGTCCATTTGAGTCATAACATCAGTTAAGTCCTTTATTTCTCTGTTAATTTTCGATTTGAGAGATCTGTCCAGTGGTGAAAGTGGGGTGCTGAAGTCGCCCACTATTCATGTGTGGGGTTTTATATGTGATTTAAGCTTTAGTAATGTTTCTTTTACATATGTGGGTGCACTTGTGTTTGAGGCATACATTTTCAGAATTGAAACTTCATTTTAGTGGATCTTTCCTGTGATGAGTATGTAATGCCCTTCTTGATCTCTTTTGGTTGATTTTAGTTTGAAGTCTATTTTGCTGAATATTAGGATGGCTACACTCACTTGTTTCTTAAGACTTGGTTGGATAGTTTTTTCCCAGCCTTTTATTCTTAGGTAGTTTCTATTTTTGAATTTGAGGTGTGTTTCTTGTATGCAGCAGATAGTTGGTTCCTGCTTTCATATTCATTCTGTAAGCCTGTGTGTTTTTATAGGTGAATTAAGTCCATTAATATTAAGGTATATTAATGACCAGTGATTGTTCATTCCTGTTATTTTTTGGTGGTAGTGTTACGTACTTCTCTTCTTTGGAGTTTACTGCTGTGGCATTATCTATTGCCTGTGTTTTTGAAGGTGTATCTGACTTCCTTAGGTTGGAATTTTCCTACTAGTGCTTTCTGTAGGGCTGGGTTTGGGGACAGGTATTGATTAAATCTGGCTTTGTCTTGGAATGTCTTTTTTACTCCGTCTATGATGATTGAAAGTTTTGCTGGGTATATTAGTCTAGGCTGTCATCCATGGTCTCTTAGTGTCTGCATAACATCTGTCCAGGTCCTTCTGGCTTTCAAGGTCTCCATTGAGAATCCAGGTGTTATTCTGATGGGTTTGCCTTTATAAGTCGCTTGGCCTTTTTTCTTTGCTGCTCTTAATATTCTTTCTTTATTCTGTACATTTAGTTGTTTAATTATTATGTGGTGAGGGGACTTTTTGGGGGGTCTAGTCTGTTTGGTGTTCTATAGGCTTCTTGTATCTTCATAGGCATTTTCTTCTTTAAGTTGGGAAAGTTTCCTTCAATGATTTTGTTGAAAATATTTTCTGTGCCTTTGAGTTTGTATTTTTCCCCTTCCTCTATCCCTATTATTTTTAAGTTTGGTCTTTTCATGGTGTCACAAATTTCTTGGACATTTTGGGTCATGACTTTGTTGGTTTTCATTGTTTTCTTTGACTGATGAATCTATTTCTTCTACCGTATTTTCAATGCCAGAGATCCTCTCTTCCATCTCTTGCATTCTGTTGGTTATACTTGTGTCTGAAGTTCCCGTTTATTTACTCAGATTTTCTATTTCCAGCATTCCCTCTGTTTATGTCTTCTTCAGTTTTTCTATTTCTCTTTTCAGGTCTTGTACTGTTTCCTTCATCTGTTTCATTGCTTTTTCATGATTTTCTTTCAGGGATTTATTGTTTTCTTCTGCTGTATTTGTCCTTTCCTCTAGTTTTTTTATAGCATTCTTCCCCTTTTTTATTTGTCTTTTCCTTCCTCAATTTCATTTGTGATTTGTTCTAATAAGCCTCTACCCTCTTCATGATGTTATTCATAAGGTTGCTTTCTTTTGCTTCTCCATTTTGTGATGTTGAGGTCTATCTGTTGGAGGAGGGCTAGGTTCTGGTGATGCTGTATTGTTCTTCATTTTGTTGTATGTACTTCTGCCTTGACATCTGACCATTTCCTTGTGGATTCGTTCTTGCTCTTATCACACTCTTGGTTCACACAGAGCTGACAAATTCAGAAAGCCTCTCTTTCTTGTCCAGATGGGAGCTCCGGGGTGGGATGGGAACTGGGCCTGGTCTCTAAGTCTCAGGAAGTGGCTGGGGTCTCGGGTGGATGGGCGTGGGGACAGGGCATGGAGATTTCAGGGTCTACAGGGGGTCTTGTAGAAGGGGAACCTTACCGCTAGGGGTGGAGGGGATCCTGCCCGATGGCCAGAACCTGGGGCCAAGTTGGGCAGGTCTTCCATGGGATGGCTGGTGCCCAGGGATGGGATCTAGGGGCAGATCTCTCTGGGTCTGAGCCCAGGCACTCACCTCTTGTCCAGAAGGGAGTCCCAGGGCCCTGTCTTGTTTCTTTGAAAATAAAACATCAGTCTAGGTTTGGTGACACAGTCCTTTAATCTCAGAGCTTTGGAGGCAGAGGTATGTGGATTCATGTCAGTTTCAGTCCAGCCTGCTCTACTTAATGAGTTCCAGGCTTGATAGAGTTACGTATGAAATTCAGGCTGAAAACAAAACAGTGGAAACAGACTCCCTATACAGAAACCATGTTTATTACTAACATTTGTTACATTGTCTTATATGATTATCTACTTATAAATATGAATTGTTATACTTCAAAATCATTGAATACATTTTGAAACTTTAATTTTATGTATTTTGGTGTTTTTTCTGTACATGTCTGTGTATCACATACATGTCTGGTGCTTGCAGAGGCCAGAAGAGAATGTCATATCCCTTGGAACCAGAGTGAAAACTTGTTGTGAGCTGCATGTGGTGCTGCCAATGAAACCCAAGTTAAGCCAATGCTCTTAAAATCTGAGCCCCAATAGAATACACTTAATAAAATGGGATTCTGTCCTTCTGCAGCAAAGAATTTCTATATTATAATCACTGTTTGAAAGTCCCATAAAATCTTTCTTTAGATAATTCATTCTGAATCACTGACTTTTCAAAAGACAGACAGATTTGAAATATATACAACATATGGCTGGACTTGGTGGCAAACACCTTTAACCCCACCATTTGGAAGTTGAAGGCAGAATGATCAGTTCATGGTCATTGTGATGGCTAGTTTCATGTCAACTTAACAAAAGCTAGAATGATGGGAAAGGAGGGAACTTCAATTGAGAAAATGACTCCATAAGATCGGGCTGTAATGCATTTTCTTAATTAGTGATTATATGGGAAGGCCCAGCCTGTTGTAGATGGTGCCATTCCTGGGATGGTGGACCTGGGTTCTATAAGAAAGGAGGCTGAGCAGGGTGTGAGAAAAAAGCCAGTCATGACTTCTGCATCAGCTCCTTCCTCCTGGTTCATGCCCAGCCTTAGTTTCTGCTCTGACCTTCTCCAATGATGAACTATGATGTGGAAGTGTAAGCCAAATAAATTCTTTCTTCACCAATTTGGTTTTGGTTATTGTGTTTCACCAAAGCAATAGTAAGCCAGTCAACTTCAACTACATAGTAGGTTAGAGGCTGCCATGGTCTACCATGATCTTTAATCACATAATTATATATATATATATATTGATATATATATATATATCATATGTTATATAAATAGTAATATATAAATAATAAATAATAGATATATAATGAAGAAAAAAATCTAGTCTATTAAATTTAGCACACACATTCATAAACTCATTAGTTACCTAAATTTTATCTAAAAAGTCAGATAGTGTTTGAATCTATAATATTCTAATATTATGATATAGATCATGGAGAAAAAATCAAAACAATGTTTAAAAAATCATAGCCTGGAAACTTAGGTATAAAGAAGAGGAAAAGATGAGTAGAATCTGTACTTGGGAAAATATGTGTGCATTGTGTTCTTTGAAGAAAAAATAGAAATGAACACATTTGCATGAAGTGAACCTCTAACTCAACAGGTGGAGAACAGAAAACACACACACGGATATTTATATATATGAACATTCAGAATGAGTGACTAGAGATTACAATAAGAATATAATACAGGGCCTGACAGTGGTGGCACACGCCTTTAATCCCAGCACTCAGGAGGCAGAGGCAGGTAGATCTTTGTGAGTTCGAGGCCAGCCTGCTCTACAGAGTGAGATCCAGGAAAGGCACAAAGCTATACAGAGAAACCCTGTCTCGAAAAAACAAAACAAAACAAAAAAGAATATAATACAATCTGTCACAAAACTCCAAGGTAATCTATAGATCTAATTCTCTCAAGGATCCATGCTAGAGGCCATAGGTTAACCAGACATACTCTGTAGAAGAAATAACCACACTAGAACATGAAGTCAGAGTGGGAGACTGTAGTTTTGTTAAGTAAATGTGACTCTGTCACTTGCAACTTAGAGATAGGGCTGGTTGATTCCTTAACATTGACAATAGATTACTCCAAGAGGCTGCAATGAAACAAAAATGAAATGAAACAAATAGTGTTATATGACTTCAACAAGATGCTAAGAAGTAAATTTCCTACTATACAGCAGGCCAGGCTGTATATACAGAGAATTTCTTAAACTAAATGATATGTGCACAGTGTACTAGAGAGTTGCAAAGTAATAAGAAGTTCAGGAAAAGGAACTATGTCTTTCTAATATCGTTTATCATGTTAGAATTAACAAATTTGTTAAAAGTAATAAAAAGAAATTTCAAACAAAATATTCTTAGTAGAAAAATAGAAAGAGAAGAATTTGTAGATAGAAACCTAAGCTCTCATAACAATACCCGAAACCTGGTACCAAAAAGTCTTAGATCTTATACTCCTGACCCTCTCATTACTGCCTCCTGAGTGCTGAAATTATAGGCATGAGCTGTCATGCCTGGTTTATGACATGCTGAGGGTGGAACCCAGGGCTCTGTGTATCCTAGGCAAGACCTCTACCACAAGAGCCCTCATCCCAGATTCTATCATATATTAATCTTGATATATCCCTAATCTCTTGCTACAAGTTTAATATACCATGCTTGTCAATGGATCAATTCATGGCAACTTTGTAGACACTTGGGGTTTTTTTCAAAAATAGATACATGGTAAAAATCTAGAAGTGGTCTTACTTTGAGCTATTAGATTGTTGCTCTTAACTAGATGGAAATAGGCACCTAGATTCATGCCTGCAATTGTACCACTTAAAATAGTGAGGTAGGAGGAGTCCATGAGGTCTAAGAGAGTCAGGTGTATATTCAGACTAGTTTAGACTATAGTGGATATTCTGCATAAAAATAACCAAATAGATAAAATGGAAAGAGTCCAGCTTTTGCAAACTGTGAATTTAGATTAGCTCCATCTTTGTGATTTGGGATTGGTGTTGTCAAGACCATCAATACTGATGGGAATTAGAACACTGTAATTCATGAGCACAGAGAATGGAACTTGACAGCTTTACTATTATTTATGTATTCAGTGATTGTCTGTGTGTGTCCACACATAGGGTGGCATGAGAAGGGAGTGAACATGACACAGTACACAAGAAAATGTCAGAAGATGGCACAAAGCAATTTGTACCATATGGGTCTCAGGAATTGAACTACATGCATGCATACAAACAATTTTTTTTATTAAATGACAATAATAATTCAAGGCCTATAGTTCATCTCCAATAAGTTACGAGTGTGGGCTACTAATATGCTGGATATGGCAGTCACAGCCATCCCAGCTATAATATAAAAAGGTAAGCTATATATTCTGAATTCATCAGAAGTTACTGTATGCTTTTCCAATATTCATTGTTTTTCTTTCAGGCATTATTGGTGCAATAAATTCTTGGTGTTTGTAATTTCACAATACTTTCCCTTGCTTTTTTTTAATTCTTCTTGTTTGTCTTATTTTTTTTCAAGACAGGGCTTCACTATGTAGTGAAGAAAAAAGTCTAGAACTTTATGGAAACTAGGATGGTATACCATTCAGGGATCTGCCTACTTTTGCCTCCTGACTGCTGGGAGTAAAGGTATGCACAACATACCCAGCCTAAAGTCAGCAAGCATGATAACTCTTAAGGTTGCAATTGTGCCATGTTTATCTTAATGGTAACTAAGAGCTCTCTAATTGGATTTTAGACCCTACCAACAAGAATGAACTGTGTGGTACTTCAAACCTACCCAACAACTAGTGAAGTTATGGATCATGGAGGAGAAACTACAACTTCCACTTTACTAATCCAGCATAATCCCTACCTATATTGTAAATATTATCCTTATACCCACAGATAAATGTAACTCTTACCTTGCATGAAGAAAACTTCTCTTTGCAATAGTCAGAGAGTTTTATTGAAAACCATAATCATGATGAAAGGCAGAGTTGTGGAGCCCAGATGATACTCCTGTAGTACAGCTCCTACATCTCAGGATCAGGGCACAGTGCAGACAAGGGAACAGAAAAATTGTAAGAGACAGAAAAATTGAAAATTTGTTGTGAGATTGTGTCTTATATAAATGTCAGAAGCTACAACAATGAAGTCTCACTAACATGGCTCCCTAAATATAGCATGAACCAGGACCATTTCAATAGACCTGGTAATACAGATAAGGGAACTCTCAGGAGGCCATACATTAAACATAGAGGCAAGAAAGGAGTTGAAGAAAGAGTCTTCCCAAGGGAAGAGCATACCAATTGTTTATCCAATGCCAAGTGGTCAGCCCTGAAAACATATACATATAGATAACCATATATTCACTGAGAAAGTTGTATTTACATATTTGGGAAAAAACACACAGAGGTCATGAATGACTTCTGCTGAGCAAGGGAATCACCATATTAAGAAGTTAAGCTATGCCTCCCACTTTGCAAAATATTATCCCAGCTGGACTGTTGACAGTAGACAATCCCAAATAAAGGGGCAAGTAAGGAAGGACACCCTCATCTGGATATCCAGCTGCTCCCTACCACCTGGTACCTGTGCACATGGCCCGTGGCTCATGAAGTATAGAGTCAAGGGAAGGGTAGGCTAGGGGACCCACCTATGTGGCTACAGGGTAATAGACCAAACTGGTGTTGGATAAGGCTTTTCAAATGTGACTGGTTGTAGGAGGAACGCCACACCTTCATAAGTATTGTGTCAGCTAGGTACTCTAAGGAAGCCCAATAAATTCATTGGTTTCCCAGAATAAAGTCTGGCAGAATTCTGCCTGATAACACTCAAAGTAAATTCCCATTTTTATTTAGCCTTTCCATAGCTACTTATGTTTAGCCTGCTTTCTCCCTTGTCTTTCCCAAGCAATATAGTTTAGCTCCTCCCCAAAGTCATAGGGCTTCATTAGGGAAGAGCTGCATACAGTTAGCTTGGAAAGAGTCTGGATACTCACAATGTGATTCCAGTGACCCTGATTACCTCCTCCTTCTATGACAGAATATCAACAGTCAATTAACCTAGTGGTGATCATGCTTTGTAAGCAACAGCAGCTGATATTATAAAGATGACAATTGTTTGGCTTATGATAGTGTTGTCCAACAAAAATTTAATAGAAGAAAGCAAAGTAGAAACTATATACATAAGATAATGTAATAAATTAATCTTTGGGTATCTGAAGAAGCAAGTTACAAAAGCCAAAATAGTAATTCATCATATAACAAGTAAATAGTCATGGCTGTATGTTTCTGGGAGGTCACCAAGTCAAGGTTTTATGGGAACTCATCTTTCTGGAATTTTGAGTCTAGGGCAAACAGTCATTAAGTACTAAGATAAATGCCTATCACAAAGTGGAGTTTCTCTGTCCTGGCCTTTACATGTTAAACTTCCAATATCTTCTTTAAACATTCCCTTCATGATGATCTTCAGCACTATCAACTGTCAATTGTCATTGCATTTCTCAATCTAGATAGGAGACAAGCACAATAGCACCTAGACCAAATCTCCCTTTTTAAAAGTGGCTTTCTATAAGGCAGACTGCCTTGGTTAGAAAAAGCATACATAGTTTATCATAAGCAATCTTTATTTAAGCACTCATACTTTAGATGACACAGAAAACATCTAAAATAAGGGGAAAAGAACAGTATTAGAATGTTCCTATTTCCTTAGTGTGTTGCTGTCAAAGAAACTAGAAAAGGAAACCAAAAGCTTGGATTTACAAGGCATGCTAGTGCAGACACAAGGTGAACAGCAAAGGTGGATCAAAGGAGTCCCAATTAATTTAGACAAAAACAGTTTGAAAGATTCCAGGTGGGGTGGGCTATGGCAGTGGTAGCAAGGTGTCTAAGGATTACTCCTGCTGTGATGAAGCACTGACAGCAAAGCAACTTGGAGAGGAAAGGGTTTATTTTCCTCACCATTCCATGTAATTGTTAATCATCAATATCAGTGAGGGCTGAAGCTCATGCAGGGTAGGAACCTGGAGGAGGGAACTGATGCAGAAGTCATGGAGGGGAGTTGCTTACTGGTTTTCTCTTAATGGTCTGCTCAGCCTGCTCTCTTACAGATGATTTACCTTCTCTTTAGTCCCCAGGCACAAGATTTTGCTTTGCCTCATGTTATTGCACTTGAGTGTGGTGTGAGCTAAGATCAAATGGATCTGTGACCCTTCATGTGGGCTGGAATTTAAGGCCTATGGAAAAAAACGTGTTAAAATAGTTCATCCTAATTGAAAATCTGAGTAGCCTTATGTGGCACTTTTACTCAGTTAGAAAAGCAGTTGCTAAACAGCATCGTGTAAGGCAGTATGAGTTACTCACACCAAGAACCTGCCTTAGTCCCTTGCACAGGATCTGATCCAAGGTTTCCCAGGTTCTTTTTTTACTAAGGTTATTTTCCAGTCCTGGTTAATACTATGCTTGGTGCTCTTTTATGGTATTTCTTTTCATTCAACTTTTTATGTCAAATACGTGTTTCAACCCCAGGATGACCCAACCACTAAACGAGTGCTGTGCAGGTCCCCACAACATTTCTTTCTTTCTCTTTTTTGATGGGGGGGGGAGATAGGGTTTTGAGACAGGATTTGTGTGTGTGTGTAACAGCCCTACCTGTTCTGAAATTCACTCTGTAGACCAGGCCAGCCTTGAACCCACAGAGATATACCTGCCTCTTCCTCCTGGTTGCTAGAATTAAAAGTGTGAGCCACCAGACAGAGCCAGCCAGCACCCAACTGGACTAAGAGGTGATTCTTTATCCTCATACCCAAACACCCTAGCCCCTAGGCTTTGGGCCCAGTGGCCCAACCCTGTGCCTCTACACCCTCACCCATTGTAGTTCCAGTTTCAAGACAATTGGCAGGCATACTTCCTGCACACTGGTCAGACTACTCCCATCCCCTATCAGACCCTGTAACCTAAGCCCCATGTCTCCTAAATCCCACCCTCCCTCCAAGACTGCAACTGTTCCCTGAGTTAGAGCCTGCTAGCACCCAATTGGACTAAGAGGCCAGTTGACAGGCAGACATCCTGCAGACATGTCAGACTACCACCATTTATCACATGGTAAGATTGCAGCTGCTCCCTTAGATAGAGCCCACTAGTGTCAGTTCGACTAAGAGCTGACCCTGAGGCAAAAAGTCCATCAGCATCAACTAGACCAAGAGCTCCCACAAGATCAAGTTTATCAATCAGACCAAGAGAGGCTCCCTCAGACACAGACACATCAGGCACCAAGTGGAGAAAGAGATGAGTAGATTCCAGTGCAAAAATAGAGTCAGCAACACAAAAACCAATATGGCTCCATCAGAACCTACATCAGCAAGACCTGAACACACCAACACAGAGGAAATGGAAGCTATCTACCATAAAATGTCTTTAAGATATTAGAGATCTTAAAAGAGGAAATGAAAAATTCCCTTAAAGAATTGAGGAAATGTCAAACAAAAAAAAATGAGAAGAAATCATTAAATCCCTTGAAAGCCAAGAGAAAGCAATTAAACAAATGAGGAAAACAGTTCAAGAATTCAAAAGTGAAATGGAGTCAATAAAGAAGACACAAACTGAAGTAATGCTGGAAGTGAAAAATCTGAGTAAATGAACAAGAACTACAAATGCAAGTATAACCAACAGAATGCAAGAGATGGAAGAGCGGATCTTTGGCATTGAAGATACAGTAGAAGGAACAGATTCATCAGTCAAAGAAAACACTAAAACCAACAAAGTCATGACGCAAAATGTCCAGAAAATTTGGGACACCATGAAAAGACCAAACCTAAGAATAATAGTGATAGAAGAAGGAGAAGAATACCAACTCAAAGGCACAGAAAATATATTCAACAAAATCATAGAAGAAAACTATCCCAACCTACAGAAGGAAATGCCTATAAAAATACAAGAAGGTTAAAGAACACCAAATAGACTGGATCAAAAAAAAAAGTCGCCTTGCCATATAATAATCAAACAACTAAACATACAGATAAAGAAAAACATATTAAGAGCTGCAAAGGAAAAAGTCCAAAGAACATATAAAGGCAGACCCATAAGAATAACACCTGACTTCTCAATGGAAACTCTAAAAGCCAGAAGACCCTGAACAGATGTTATGCAGATACTAAGAGACCATGGATGCCAACTTAGACTATTATACCCAGCAAAACTGTCAATCAACATAGACAGAGTAAACAAAATAGTCCATGATAAAAACAGATTTAAACACTATCTCTTCATAATCCAGCCCTACAGAAAGCACTTGAAGGAAAAATCCAACCTAAGGAAGTTAGATAAACCCATGATAATACAGGTAATAGATAGTCCCATACCAACAAATACCAAAGAAAGGAAACATACAACACTACCACCAAAAACATAACAGGAAGTAACAATAACTGGTCATTAGTATCCATCAATATCAATAGTTTCAGTTCACCTATAAAAAGACACAGGCTATAGCAAATAACCTAACTGTCATAACAGAGCTTTTGTCCAGTGACAGATGGAGGCAGATACAGAGATCCATGGCCAGGCACCAGAATAAGCTCCGGGAATCTAATTGATGAGAGATAAGAGAGATACTGCAGGTGAGAGACACCGAGAACATGATGGGAGGATGGGTAGAGATGTCTGGCCACACTAGTGGAAACCCATGAACTCTGAACTGGTGGCTGTGGAGCCCCCATGGGACTGGACTAGGCCTGCTGAATACGGAAGACGGTTGTTTGGCTCAAACTCTTTGGAGGGCACCCAGGCAGGGGGATCAAGTTTTGTCCCTGGTCAAAGGGTATGCTTCTTGAATCTGGTGACTGTGGTATGACACCTTGCACAGCCTTGATGCAGTGGGAGACCTTGATTTGGGGGATGTGAGGAAGTGGGGTGACTTGGGCAAGGGAGGAGGGATCTGTGGATAGCAGAAAAAAATGACACAGGCTAACAAAGTGGATATGAAAACAAGATCCTTCCATTTGCTGCATACAACTTCAAAGACTGACACCACCTCAGAATAAAAGGCTTGGAAAAGACTTTCCAATCAAATGGACTTAAAAATGCAAGCAGGTGAGCTATCCTACTATCTAATAAAAGAGACTTCAAACTAAAATGAATTGAAAGAGATCGGGAAGGACACTATATATTTATCACAGGGAAAATACAACAAGATGAAGTCTCAATTCTGAATAATTATGACCCAAATACAAGAGCACCAATATTAGTAAAAGAAACATTAGTAAAGATTAAATTGCACAACAAATCCCATACACTAGTAGTGGGAGACCTCAACACCCCACTCTCACCAATGGACAGGTCTGCCAGACACAAACTTAAAAGAGAAATAAGGGAACTAACAGACATTATGATTCAAATAGATTTAATAGATATTTACAGAATATTCCACCCTAACACAAAAGAATATAACTTCTTTTCAGCACTCCATGGAACCTTCTCCAAAATCGACCAAATACTTGGTTACAAGACAAATCTCAACAGATACAAAAAATTGAAATAACCTCCTGTGTCTTATCAGACCACCATGGCTTATAGTTAGACTTCAACAACAACAAAAATTATAGAAAGCCTGCAATCTCATGGAAACTGAATATTGCCCAAATGAATCACCAATGGGTCAAGGAAGAAAGAAAGAAATTAAAGATTTCCAAGAATTCAATGAAAATGAATGTACAACATTCCAAAACTTATGGGACACCATGAAAGCAGTGCTAAGAGGAAAATTCATACCTCTAAATGCCCACATAAAGAAGTAAGAGAAATCTCACACTAGTGACTTAATAGCACAAATGAAAGCTCTAGAACAAGAAGAAGCAAAGTCACCCAGGAAGAATAGAAGCCAGGAAATGATCAAACTGAGAGCTGAAACAAATAAAATAGAAACAAAGAGAACAATACAAAGAATCAATGAAATAAAGAGTTGGTTCTTTGAGAAAATCAACAAGATAGAAAATCAACAAGATAAGCCCTTATCCAAATTAACCAAAAAGCAGAGAGAGAGCATCCAAATTAACAAAATCATAAATGAATAGGGGGACATAATAACAGACAATGAGGAAATCCAGAAAATCATCAGGTCATACTTCAAAAACCTGTACTCCACAAAATTGGAAAATTTGAAAGAAATGGATGATTTTCTAGATAGGTACCCCATACCAAAGTTAAATCAAGACCAGATAAACTACTTAAATAGAACAATAACCCTTAAAGAACTATAAACAATCATTAAAAGTCTCCCAACCAAAAAAAGCCCAGGACCAGATGGTCTCAGCACAGAATTCTACCTGATTTTCAAAGAAGAGCTAATACCAATACTCTTCAATTGTTTCACACCATAAAAACAGAAGGAACATTACCAAATTCTTTTTATGAGGCTACAGTTACCCTGATATCCAAACCACACGAAGATGCAACAAAGAAAGAGACTATAGACCAATCTCCCTCATGAACATGGATGCAAAAATACTCAATAAAATACTGGCAAAATAAATCCAGGAACACATCAAAACAATAATCCATTATGACCAAGTAGGCTTCATCCCAGGGAATCAAGAGTGGTGCAACATATGAAAATCTGTCAATGTAATACACCATATAAAGAAACTGGAAGCAAAAAACACATGATCATCTCATTAGATGCTGAAAAAGCCTTTGACAAAATCCAACACTCCTTCATGATAAAAGTTGGAGAGATCAGGAATACAAGGAACATAACTGAATATAATAAAGGCAATTTACAGCAAGCCGACAGCCAACATCAAATTTACTGGAGAGAAACTCAAAGCAATTCCACTAAAATCAGGAACAAGACAAGACTGTTCACTCTCTCACTACTTATAAAATATAGTACTTGAAGTTCTAGCTAGAGCAATAAGACAACAAAAGGAGATCAATGGGATACAAACCGGAAAGGAAGAAGTCAAACTTTCGTTATTTGCAGACGATATAATAGTATAGATAAGTGACCCCAAAAATTCTACCAGGGAACTCCTATAGCTGATAAACTCCTTCAGTAAAGAGGCAGGATACAAGATCAACTCAAAAAAAATCAGTAGCCCTTCCATACACAAATAATAAAAAGGCTGAGAAAGAAGTCAGGGAAATATCATCCTTTACAATATCCACAAATAATATAAAATGCCTTGGGGTGACTTTAACTAAACAAGTGAAAGATCTGTATGACAAGAACTTTAACTCTCTGAAGAAAGAAATTGAAGAAGATATCAGAACCTGGAATGATCTCCCATGCTAATGGATAGGTACAATCAACACAGTAAAAAATGGCAAACTTACCAAAAGCAATATACAGATTCAATGCAATCCCCATCAAAATCCCAATGCAATTCTTCACAGACTTGGAAAGAACAATACTTAATTTTATATGGAAAAACAAAAAACCTAGGATAGCTAAAAGAATCCTGAATAATAAAGCAACCTCTGGAGGCATCATGATCCCTGACCTCTGGCTCTACTAACAGCTTGGTACTGGCATAAAAACCGACAAGTGGAACAATGGAATCAAATTGAAGACCCTGACATTAATCCACACACTTATAAACATATGATTTTCAACAATCATGGAAAAAAGAAAGCATATTCAACAAATGGTGCTTGCATAATGGGATGTCAACATGCAGAAGATTGCAAATAGATCCATATCTGTCGCCATGCACAAAACTCAAGTCCAAGTGGATCAAAGATCTCAACATTAGTCCAGTTACACTGAACTTGATAGAAAAGTAGGAAGTAGTCAGGAAGGAATTGGCACAGGAGACCACTTCCTGAATATAACACCAGGAGCTCAGATATTGAGAGCGACAATTAATAAATGGAACCTCCTGAAACTGAGAAGCTTTTGTAGAGCAAAAACCATGGTCAATAAGACCAAATGACAGCCTAAAGAATGGAAAAAGATTTTCACCAACCCCATATCTGACAGAGGGCTGATCTCCAAAATATACAAAGAACTCAGAAAGATAGACATCAAAATACTGAACAATCCAATTAAAAAATGGGCTACAGAGCTTAACAGAGAATTCTCAACAGAAGAATCTCAAATAGCTGAAAGACTTTTAAGGAACAGCTCAACATTCTTAGTCATCAGGGAAATGCAAATCAAAATGACTCTGTCTTATACCTGTCCAAATGGCTAAGATCAAAACTACTGGAGACAGCTTATGTTGGAGAGGATGACAAGCAAGTGGAACACTCCTCCACTGTTGGTAGGAATGCAAACTTGTACAGCCACTCTGGAAATCAGTAGGATGGTTTCTCAGAAAGTTGGGAATAATTATTCCTCAAGACCCAGTTATCCCAATCTTGGGCATATACCCAAGGAATGTTCAATCTTACCACAAGGACACATGCTCAACTATGTTCATAGCAGCATTTTTCATAACAGCAGGAAACTGGCAACAACCTAGATGCCCTTCAACTGAAGAATGGATAAAGAAAATGTGGCACATATAAACAGTTGAGTACTACTCAATGGTAAAAAACAATGATATCATGAAATTTCAGGCAAATGGATGGATCTAGAAAATGTCATTTTGAGTGAGGTAATCCAGATTCAGAAGGACAAACATAGAATGTACTCACTCATAAGTGGATACTAAATGGTAGGGAAGGGATGGCCAGACTGCAATCCACAACTCCAGAGAGGCTAATTAACAGGAAAAGACCCTAGGAGGGACACATGGATGACCCTGTGAGGGAGAAGTGGATAAAATTTATGTGAGTGGACTGGGTTTGGGGGGGTGGCAGAAGGCGAGGAGTGGGGGATGAGAACATAGGGAAATGGGAGGGTCAAGCTGGAACAGGGACAGAGTGCAAGGGCAGGGAGGAAGATACCATGATAGATGAGGACATCATGGACATAGGAAGAGGCAGTGTTCTGGGGAGGCTCTCAGGAATCCACAAGTTTGACCCCACCTTGGTCTGCTGGCAGTGGTCCAGAGGGTGCCTGTACCAGTCTACACTGGTGACCAGCCTAGCAAATAACCTAGCTGTCATCATAGAGCCTTTGTTCAGTGACAGATGGAGGCAGATGCAGACATCCACAGCCAGGCACCAGGCTGAGTTCCGGGAATCCAATTGATGAGAGAGAGGAGAGATACTGCAGGTGAGGGACGTCGAGATTAAGATGGGAGGATGTGCAGAGATGATGGACCACACTAGTGGAAGCCCATGAACTGTGAACTGGTGGCTGTGGAGGCCCCATGGAACAGGACTAGGCCCTCTGGATGCGAAAGATAGTTGTTTGGCTTGAACTGATTGGGGGCACCCAGGTAGGTCGATTGCTATCCATCCCTGATGCATGGACTGGCTTCTGGGAATTTGGTGACTGTGGTGTGACACCTTGCACTGCCTTGGTGCAGTGGGAAAGGGCTTGGAGCTGCCTTGGCTCAGTGAGCTGGGCTCTGCTGATTCTCCATGGGAGACCTCGATTTGGGGGATGTGGGGATGTGGGGTGACTTGGGAAAGAGAGCTAGGGGGTGGGAGGAAGGAGGAGGGAGGTATGTGGATAGCATGAGGAGAGAGAAGAAAATTTCTTAATTAAAGAAAATAAAATAAAATTTTAAAAAATGAAACAGCATGTGGTTAAACCCATTTTATGTAGGGGAATTCAACATAGAGTTCCCTTACAAGAAACACACTTTTTTTAAAAAAAAAGTAGCACTTTTCTCTTTATATGTTTCCGATGTAGCCATTAAGAGGCAGCTTCCTCAGAACAAAAGAACTGTGCTTCCTACACACACAGGCAATATCGCTTTCAACTTTGCTTAGGAAAGTGATGAGAAAAGTAGCTTCTCTTCATACAATGCACTGTACTTGCTGGGAACAGACACGGGTGGTGTTTCCACAGTGTATGTCATTGGGGCCCAACAGTGACTTTGTTTACCAGAAAAGAACTAATGATCATAGGACAAGAGACAGCATGCGTTAACTCAGTTTACGAAGGAGAATTCAATAGTGAGTTCCATTAAAAGAAACACACTCTGTTTTGGAGAAATAAGCACTATTATCTTTACTGTGTTTCCAATACAGCCAAGAGGAAGCTTGCATAGAACAAAAGAATGGTGATTGCTACACCCACATGAAATATTGCTTTCAACTCTGCTTAGGAAACTGACAAGAACAGTAGCTTCACTTACATCCAATGCACTGTATTTAATGGGAACAGATGAGAGTGTTATTTCCACTGTGTATGTCAATGGGACCCAACAGTGACTTTGCATACCAGAAAAAAAAATGTTGCTCATAGCACAAAAGACAGCATGTAGATGAAATGAATTTATGAAGAAGAATTCAACAGCAATTTCCATTACAAGAAACACACTCTGTTTTGAGAAAGAAGCACTCTTTTCATTACTGTGTTTCCAATGTAGCCAGAAAAGGGAGCTTGCTCAGAAAAAAATAACTTGTCATCCTACACACACCAGCAACAATGCTATCAACGCTGCCAAGGAAACTGATAAGAACAGTAGCTTCACTTACAACCAATGCACTGTATTAGCTGGGAAGAGACATGAGTGATATTTCCACTGTGTATGTCAATGGGGCCTAAGATAGATTTATTAGAATGCACAATATTTGGGGGAATACAATACCACATTTCCTCTCTTTTTGTCTAAAATTTTAAAAAGCTTATAACTAATACAAGAAAAATTATATCCAGTAAGTATATACAATATACACAGTCAAGATTACATTAACGATGTTTAGTCCATTAACATTTGACAGATTCAGATAAAAAATTCCATTATATATATATATATTGCATATATATTAACAATGTCCAGTCCAGTAACATCTGATAAACTCAGACCAAAAAATTTTCATTACTTATCTTACTTAAAACAAGTAGTTTCTTTTTAAAAGTAGATTCCATAATCTCCCTTTTTATCTTATGATATCCATATTCTCTCTTTTTTCTTTTCATAATACATTCAGTAGTCTACCTTTTGTCATTTTTATATCTTCCCCTTTTTCTTCAGTGTAGATTTAGTGATCTACCTATTTATCCTATTATTTCTTTTGCATATGAGAAAAGACCAGTTGTATGTAGGACAAGAGACAGCATGTGGTTAAATTCAATTTATGAAGGAGAATTCAGTTTCCTTACCAGAAAATCTCTCTCTTTTTAAGAAAGAAGGACTCTTCTCTTTACTGTGTTTCTAAAGTAACCAGAAGAGAGAGCTTGCACAGAACAAAAGAACTGTACTTTTCTGAAACCCATGATATATATTCCTTTCAACTCTGCTTGGGAAACTGGTAAGGACAGTAGCTTCTCTTACATCCAAATGCACAATACTTGCTGGGAACATACATAAGTGGTATTTCCACTGTGTATGTCAATGGGAGACCAATAGTGACTTTGCTTACCATAAAAAAACTGTTGCTCATAGGACAAGAGTGCATGTGATTAAATTCCATTTATGAAAGGAAATTCATCACCAAGTTTCCTTACAAGGAACACACTCTGTTTTTGAGAAAGAAGCACTCTTCTCTTACTGTGTTTCCAATGCAGGGGTAAGAGTGAGCTTGCTCAGAACGAAAGAACTGTGCTTCCTATACACACAGCTCATATCACTTTAAAGTCTTCTTAAGAAATTGATAACAACAGTAGTTTCACTTACATTCAATGCATTGTACTTGCTGGGAACAAACACACAGGTTATATTAACTGTTTATGTCAATGGGAGCCCAAAAGTGACTTTGCTTACCAGAAAGAACTGTCATTTGTAGGACCAGAGATGGCATGTGGTTAAACTCCATTTATGAAATATAATTCAACACTGAATTCCTTTACAAGAAACACACTCTGGTTTTGAGAAAGATTACTCTTATCTTTACAGTGTTTCTAATGCAGCCAGAAGCGTGAGCTTGTGCAGTACAAAAGAACTGTGCTTCCAAAACGCACAGGCCATATCGCTTTAAACTCTGCTTAGGAAACTGATAAGAACAGTAGCTTCTCTTACAACTAATTCACTGTACTTGCTGGGAACAGACCTGAGTGGTATTTCCACTGTTTATGTCAAGGGAGCCTAGGGTGACTTTGCTTACAAGAAAAGAACTGTTGTTTGTAGGACAAGAGACAGCATGTGGCTAAATGCAGTTTATGAAGGAGATTTGAATACTGAGTTCTCTTACTAGAAACACACTCTGTTTTTGAGAAAGAAGCACTCTTCTCTTTACTGAGTTTCCAATTCAGGCAGAAGAGTGAGCTTGCTCGGAGCAAAAGAACTGTGCCCTACACACACAGGCCACATTGCTTTCAACTCCTTTTAGGAAACTGATAAGAACAGTATCTTCTCTTACATCCACTGTACTGTACTTGCTTGGAACAGATGAGAGTGATATTTCCACTGTGTATGACAATGAGTTCCAACAATGATTTGCTTACCAGAAAAGAACTGTTGTTCACAAGACAAGAGACAGCATGTGGTGAAAATCAGTATATAAAGGGGAATTCAATGCTGAGTTCCATACAAGAAACATACTCTGTTTTGAGAAAGAAGCACTCTTCTCTTTACTGTTTTTCCAATGCCACCGAAGAATGAGCTTGCTCAGAAAAAAAGAACTGTGCTTCCTACACTCAGAGGCCATATTGCTTTCAACTCCACTTAGATAAATGATAAGAGTAGTAGCTTCTCTTGCAAAAAAAAGCATTATAGTTGCTGGAACCAGATGCGATGATACTTTCACTGTGTATGCTATTGGGAGCCCAAGAGTGACTTTGCATATGAAAAAAGAACTGTCATTTGTAGGACCAGAGACATCATGTGGTTAAATGCGTTTTATGAAGGGAAATCAACACTGAGTTCCCTTACAAGAAAAACACTCTGTTTCAGAAAAAGAATCACTCTTCTCTTCACTGTGTTTCCAATGCAAGCAGAAGAATGAGCTTGCTCAGAACAAAAGACTGTGCTTTCTACACACACGGGACATACTTATTTCAACACTGCTTAGGAAAACGGTAAGAACACTAGCTTCTCTGATATCCAATGCACTGTACTTGATGGGACAGATGTGAGTGGTATTTCCACAGTGTGAGACAATGAGGCCCAACAGTGTCTTTGCTTACCAGAAAAGAACTATTGTTCATAGAACAAGAGACAGTATGTGCTGAAACTACATTTTTGAGGGGGAATTCAACACCAAGTTTCCTTACAAGAAACACACTCTGTTTTTGAGAAAGAAGCACTCTTCTCTTTACTGTGTTTTAATGCAGCCAGAAGAGTAAGCTTGCTCAGAAAAAAAGAACTGTGCTTGCTACACACAAAGGCCATATCACTTTCATCTCTACTTAGTAAACAGATAAGAACAGTAGCTTCTCTTATACCCAATGCACTGTGCTTGCTGGGAACAGATGCAAGTAGTATTTCCACTGTATATGTCAAAGGGAGCCCAAAGTGACTTTGCTTACCAGAAAAGAGCTATTGTTCATAAGACAAGAGACAGCATGTGGTTAAACTTGGTTTATGAAAAAGAATTCAACATCAAGTTTCCTTACAAGGAAAACAGTCTGTTTTTGAGAAAGAAGCACTCTTCTCTTTACTGTGTTTCACATGCAGCCAGAACACTTATCTTGCTCAGAGCAGAACTATGCTCTCCACAAACACATGTGATATCTCATTGAACTCTCCATAGGAAACTTAACAGAACAGTAGCATTTCTTACATTCAATGCACTGTACTTGCTGGGAAAAGACGATAGTTGTATTACCAATGTGTATATCATTGGGAGCCCAATAACAATTCTACTTACCAGAAATGAACTGTTGTTTGTAGGATGAGATTAAGCATGTGGTTAACTCATTTTATGAAGGAGAATTCAACACTGAGTTCCCTTACAAGAAACACACTCTACTTTATGAGAAAGAATCACTCTTCTCTTCACTGTGTTTCCAATGCATCCAGAAAAGTGATCTTGCTTGGAACAAAAGAACTGTGATTCCTAGATATACATGTGATATCTCTTTCAACTGTGATTTAAAACTGATAAGAACAGAAGGTTATCTTACATCCAATGCACTGTACTTGCCTGGAACACACATGAGTGTTATTTCCATTGTTGCATCTCAATGGGAGTCCAATGGTGACTTTGCTTACCAGAAAAGTACTGTTGTTTGTAGGACAAGAGACAGTATGTGGTTAAACCCAGTTTATGAAGAGGAATACCATACCAAGTTCCCTTACAAGCAACACATCCTGTTTTCAAGAAAGAAGAAATCTTCTCTTTACTATGTTTCTAATGCATCCAGAAAAGTGATTTTACTCAGAACAAAAATACTGTGCCTCCTAGACACACAGGCTATATCTCTTTCAAGTCTACATAGGAAACTGAAAGTAATAGTAGCTTCTGTTACAGCCAATGCACTGTACTTGCTGAGAAGAGAGGCGAGTGGCATTTCTACGGTGTATCTTAATGAGAACCCAACAGTGACTTTGCTTAACAATAAAGAACTGTTGATCGTAGGATAAAAGACTGCATGTGCTTAAACTCTGTTTATGAATGGGAATTCAATACCAAGTTCCCTTACAAGAAACACACTCTTTTTTTCACAAAAGAAGCATTCTTCTATTTACTGTGTTTTGAAAGAAGCCAGAACAGTTATCTTGTCAGAGCAAAATACCTGTTCTTCCTAGACAATCAGGCATTATCTCTTTCAACTCTGCATAGGAGAGTTGTAAGAACATTAGCTTCTCTTACATCCAGTGCACTGCAATTCCTGGCCAAACACCTGAGGGTTATTTCCACTGTGTTTGTCTGTGGGACAACCACAGTGACTTTATTTACCAGAAAGGAACTATTG
This sequence comes from Peromyscus eremicus, assembly GCF_949786415.1. Taxonomy (NCBI): domain Eukaryota; kingdom Metazoa; phylum Chordata; class Mammalia; order Rodentia; family Cricetidae; genus Peromyscus; species Peromyscus eremicus. The sequence continues at coordinate 198,089,395 of NC_081416.1, forward strand.
TTCTAAGGACAAGAGACACCATGTGTTTAAACTCTGTGTATTAATTAGAACTCAACACCATGTTCCATTACCAGAAACACAATGTGTTTTTGAGAAAGAAGCACTCTTCTCTTTACTGTGTTTCCAATGAATCCAGAAGAGTGATCTTGTTCAGAACAAAAGAACTGGGCTATCTAGACACATGGGTGATATCTCATTCAAATCTGCATAAAAAACTGATGAGAAAACTAGCTTTGCTTTCATCAAATGCACTGTACTTGGTGGGAGCAGACCTGAGTGGTATTTCCACTGTGTATGTCAATGTTATCCCAACAGTGATTTTGCTTACAAGAAAAGAACTGCTGTTTGAAGGACCACAAACAGCATGATGTTAAACACCATTTATGAATTGGAATTCAACACCAAGTACCCTTACAAGAAACACATTCTCTTTACTGTTGTGCTATTGCAAATAGAACAATGTTCTTGCTCTTAACAAAATAACTGTGCTCTCTAGACGCACAGGCAATACCTCTTTCAACTCTGCATAGGAAACTGATTAGAACAGTAGCTTCTCTCACCTCCAGTGCACTCTATTTTTTTGGGAAAGTTGAAAGATGTATTTCCACTAAGAATGTCAATGGGAGTCCAATCGTGATTTTGTCTATGAGAAAAGAACTGTTGTTTGCAGTACAAGAAACAGTATGTGATTAAACACAGTTTATGAAGGGGAATTCAACACCAATTTCCCTTACAAGAAACACACTCTGTTTTTGAGAAAGATGCACTCTTCTCTTTACTATTTTTCCAAGGCAACCAGAACAGTGATCTTGCTCAGAATAAAAAAAAAAAAAAAAAAAACTTGCTTCCTAAATCCAAAGACGATATCTCTTTCAATTCTGCATAAGTAACTGATAAGAACTTAACCTTCTCTTACATCAATGCACTGTACTTGCTGGGAACAGATAAAGTGCTATTTCCACTGTGTATATCAATGGGAGCCCAACAGTGTTATTGTTTCTAGTAACTAACTGTTGTTCATAGGACCAGAGACAGCATGTGGTTTAACTCCATTTATGAATGGAAATCCAACACCAAGTTCCCTTACAAGAAACACACAATGATTTGAGAAAGAAGCACTCTTCTCTTTAGTGTGTTTCCATGCAACCAGAACATTGATTTGCTAGAACAAAAGAAACCAGCTGTCTAGACACATGAGCAATATCTCTTTCAATTCTGCATAGGACACTGATGAAAAAGGTAGCTTCTCTTACATCCAATGAACTGTACTTGCCTGGAACAGATGTGAGTGGTATTTCTACTGTGTATGTCAATGGGAGCCCAATAGTGACTCTGCTTACAAAAAAAGAACTGTTGTTAATAGGACCAGTGAGAACATGTGGTTAAACTCCCTTTATGAAAGGAAATTCAACATTGAATTTCCTTATAGAAACACATTCTCTTTTGTGGAAGAAGAACTCTTTACTGTGTTACCAAGGCAACCAGAAAAATGATCTTGCTCAGAAATAAGGAACTGTGCTTCCTAGACACACACATGATATCTCTTTCAACTCTGTCTAGAAAACTGATATGAACAGTAGCTTCTCTTACATGCAATGCACTGTACTTGCTGGGAACCGATGTGAGTGGTATTTCCAATTTGTGTGTCAATGGGAGTCCAATAGTGACTTTGCTAACCAGAAAATAACTGTTGTTCATAGAATAAAGACTGTATATGGTTAAACCTAGTTTATGAAGAGGAATTCAGCCCCAAGTTCCCTTATAAGAAACACACTCTGTTTTTGAGAAAGAAGCACTCTTCTTTTTACTGTGTTTCCTATGCATCTAGAACAGTGAGCATATTCAAAACAAAAGAACTGTGCTTCTTACACACAGAGGCGATATCTGTTTCAACTGTGATTAGGCAACTCATAAGAACACTATCTTCTCTTACCTGCAATGCACTGTACTTGCTAGGAACTGACATAAGTGGTATTTCCACTGTGTGCGTCATAGGGAACCCAATAGTGAACTTGCTCACCAGAAAAAAAAAACTGTTGTTCATAAGCCACGAGACAGGATATGATTAAACTTTGATTATGAAGAGGGATTCAACACCAAGTTACCTTACCAGAAACACACTCTGTTTTTGAGAAAGAAGCACTCTTCTCTTTACTACATTTCCTGTGCAGCAAGAACAATGAGCTTGCTCAGAACAGAAGAACTGTGCTCTCTAATCACACAGGTGATCTCTTTTTCAACTCTGCATAGGAAACTGATGACAACAATAGCTCCTCTTATATCCAATGCCCTGTAGTTCATGAAACCAGAAGTGAGGGGCATTTCCACTGTATATATCAATGGCAGCCCAACCGTGTCTTTGCTTACCAGAAAAGAACGGTTGTTTGTAGGAAAAGAGATAGGACATAGTTAAACTCCACTTATGAAGGGAAATTCAACACTGAGTTACCTTACAAGAAAAACACTTTGTTTTCAAGAAAGAACTATTCTTCTCTACTCTGTTACCAATGCAACCAAAACATTGAGTTTGCTCAGAACAAAAGAATTGTGCTTCCTAGCTATATCTCTTTCAAGTCTGCTCAGGAATTTGGTCAGAAGAGTGGCTTTTCTTACCTCCGGTGAACTGTCCTTACTAGGAACAAATCCATGTTGTAGTTTCACTTTGTATGTGAATGTGAGCCCAAGTGTAATATGATTTCCAGAGAAGAACTGTTGTTCGTAGGACAAGAGGCAAGATGTGGTTAAACTGCCTTTATTAAACAGGATTCAACATGGAGTTCTCTTACAAGAAATACTTTGTTTAAAGAAAGAAGCACTCTTTTCTGTGCAATGTTATCAATAGGATCTGAACAGTGATTTTTCTCAGTACAAAAGAACTGTGTTTCCAATAAACACAGGTGATATCTCTTTCAACTATGCTCAGGAACTTGATAAGAACAGTAGCTTCTTTTACATCCAATGCACTGTACTTGCTGGAAAGAGACCAAAGTTGTAGTCCCACTGTGTATGTGAATGTAAGCACAAGAATGACTTTGCTCACTGAAGAAGAATTGTTGTTTGTAGGACAAGAGGCCACATGTTCTTGAACTGCATTTATTAAAGAATATTCAACACTGAGTTTCCTTAGAAGAAACACACTTTATTTTTGAGAAAGTAGCACTCTTCTCTCTACTGTTTCCTATACTGTTTCCAGAACATTGAGCTTTCTCAGAACTAGAGAACCAAGCTTCCTAGAAACACAGGTGGTATCTCCTTAAATTCTGCTGAGGAACTTGATAAGAACATTAGCTTTTTGTTCATCCAATGCAGTGTATTTGCTCGCATCAGATGCACATTTTACCTTCACTCGGTATAGGAATGGGAGCCTTTGAGTGACTTTGTTTTCTAGAGAAGAACTGTTGTTCATTAGACAAGAGACAACATGTGGGTAAACTTTATTTTTGAAAGGGAATTCAACTCCGCATTCCCTTACAAGAAACTAACTTTGTTTTCAAGAAAGAAGCAATCTTTTATTTACTGTGTTATTGATGTGACCAGAGCAGTGAGCTTGCTCAGTAAAAAAGAACTGGTGCTTCCTCAAAACATTGGCGATATCTATTTCTGCTCTGCTCAGAAACATGATAAGAACAGTAGCTTCTTTTACATACAATGCTCTGTACTTGCTAAGGACAGATATGAGTTGTATTCCCACTGTGTATGTCAATGGGAGCACAAAAATTACTTTGATTACCAGAGAAGAACTTTTGTTTGTAGGACATGAGGCAACATGTGGAGATACTGTGTTTATGAAAAGGAGCTCAACACTGAGTTTCCTTACAAGGAACACACATTGTTTTCCTGAAAGAAGACTCATCTCTGTTCTGTTTTACCAGTGCCAGCAGAACAGGGAGTTTGCTCAGAATAAAAGAACTGTGCATCCTAGAAACACAGGGGATATTCTTTCAACTCTGCTAAGGAACTTAATTGGAACATTAGGTTCTCTTGCATTCAACCCACTGTACTTGCTATTAAGAGACGTGCATTGTATTTCCACTCTGTGTGTGAATGGAGCACAAGAGTAACTTTCCTTAACAGAGAGGAACTGTTTGTAGGACAAGAGGCAACATGTGGTTAAACTACATTCATGAATTGGAATTAATCTCTGAATTCACTTTCAAGAAAAATACTTTGTTTTCGAGAAAAAAAGCCCTCTTCTCTTTAACGTGTTTCCTCTGGGACCAGAACAATGAGCTTGCTCAGAACAAAAGATCTGGGCTTCCTAGAAACACAGTCTATTTCTCTCTCAATGCTGCTCAAAAAACTGATAAGAAATGGAGCTACTCTTACATCAAATGCAGTGTCTTGTTGGGAACAGTTACTTTGCTTACCTGAAAAGAACTGTTGTTCCTAGGACTTGGGACAGCATGTGATTAAACCCCATTTATGAAGAGGAATTCAACTCTGCATCCCCTACAAGAAACACATTCTGTTTTTGAGAAAGAAGCATTCTTGTTTTTACCTGTTTCCAATGTGACTGGAACAGTGAGCTTGCTCAGAACAAAAAATTGTGCTTCTTAGAAACACAGGCAGTATCTCTTTCAACTCTGCTCAAGAAACTTATAAGAACAGGAGCTACTTTTACTACTTTTACATCCAACCCATTGTTGTTCCTGGGAATAGATGTGAGTTGTATTTCCACAGTGTATGTGAATTGTAGCTCAACAGTGACTTTGCTAACCAGAAAAGAACTGTTGTTTCTAGGACATGGGACAGCATGTGGTTAAACTCTGTTTTGAAGGGGAATTCAATACTGAGTTCCCTTACAAGAAACACACTCTCTTTTCAAGAAAGAAGCACTCTTCTCTTTACTGTGTTTCCAATGTGATCAGAACAGTGACCTTGACCACATTGAGACTCTGCCTGCCATATGATTGGACTAAGGGCATGGGCTACCTCTGCCTAACTCTGCTTATTGCTCACTTATGGCTTTGCTATGTGACCTCTGATCTCCAGGCAAAGTTTATTTATTAACATACAAATAAAATCACATTTCAGCACAATTAAAATATCACCACAGTTTTTAATGGAAGCATCATTTCTTTCAACTTTTTTTGTGATGTGAATTCATCAGTGAGTTCCCTTGAAAGAAACAAACTGTATTTTTGAGAAGGAGAACTCCTCATTTTATAGTATTTAGCAATATGACTAAAATAGTGGGATTGCTCAGAAGAAAGGTGTTTCCTAGAAACACACTCTTTCAACTTTGCTTAGGAAGGGGATAAGAACAATGAGTTGTCTTAGGTCCAATGCACTGTAGTTGCCAGTATTAGACAAGAGTTTCCTTTCAACTGTGTATATTAATGTGTGCAGAACAGTGACCTTGTTTACAAGAAAAGCACTGTTGTTTCTATGACAAAAGGCAACATCTCTTTCTATAGTGCTTGTGAGTGTGAATACAACCCTGGTTCCTTTACAATAAATGCACCGTGTTTCCTAGAAAGAGGCACTTCTCTTTGTAATGTGCTTAGCAATGTGACAAGAACAGTGTGAGCTTGCTTAAAAGAAATGTGTTTCCACCCAGTTGCCAGCCAGCAGACAGGGCTCCTGTGATAAGGCAGCCTTCTCACAAGACTCCCCAGGGGACCCTGCAATCTACATGCCCTGCACCCATACCCATCTGTGCAAGACCCTAGTCATCTCCTGATGCTTGGAAACCAATCCCCAGCACTATTCGGACCTAGAGGTGAGTGACTCTTTTCATATCCAGTGAGGCTTGCCCCTATGACCGTTCCATGGGTCCCAACCATTCCCCAGAGAACACCCACCCAAATCGGCCACAATTGACAGCCAGCAGGCAGGGCTCCTGTGGGAAGGCTCCCCATTCTCTAAGACCCCCAGTGGACCCAAAAATCTATATGCCATGTACCAATACCCATCTGCCTGAGACTCCAGCCCCTTCCTGAGGCTTGGAAACCAACCCCCAGTTTTCATCCAGCCTAGGGCTCTCATCTGGCCTACAGAGCTCTCACTGTGCCTAGAGAGAGAGCTTTCATTGGACAAAGAGCTGTCATTGCACCAAGAGTAACCTCAGGAGACAGGAAGTCTGCCAGCCCTCATTAGACCAAGAGTGGCTTTCTGAGAAGTAGAATCTGCCACCTCTCAATGGACCAAGAGAGGCATCCTGAAATACAGAATCTGTCAACTCTGACTAGACCAAGAGCCCTGATAAGACCAAGATTGGATCCATGAGTCACAGAATCAACTAGCTTGGGTTGACCCAAGAGCAGTTCCCTGAGACACAGAATCTGCCTACTCCAATTAGACCAAGAGCTAAGATTAGACCCAGAAGGGCCTCCTGAGACACAGAAACAACAAGCACAGAGTGGACCAATAGCAACTCACTCAGACATAGGCACCTCTTATACCTGTTAGATGAGGAGATGGGCAGATGTCATGGCAGAAGTACATACAACAACATAAAGAGCAATACAGCATCACCAGAAGCTAGCCCTCCTCCAACAGCAAGACTTGAACATCACAAGGTAGAGAAGAAGCAGAAAAAATTATCTTAATAATAGCATTATGAAGATGTTAGAGGCCTTTCAAGAAAAAGTGAAAAAGGAAATTGAGGATAAGACAAACAAAAAAGTGGAAGAAATCAATAAAAAATTGAGAAAAAGGCAAACAAAAAATTGAAGAAATCTATAAAGAAATATAGGAAAAGACAAATAAAAAATTGGAAGAAAGCAATAAATCCCTTAAAGAAAACCATGAAAAAGCAATTAAACAGGTGAGGGAAACAGTTCAAGACCTGAAAACAGAAATGGAAACATTGAAGAAGACACAAACAGAGGGAATGCTGGAAAAATCTGAGTGAACAAATAGGAAACACAAATGCAAGGAAACCAAGAGAATACAAGAGATGGAAGAGAGGATCTCTGGTGTAGAGGATATAATAGAGGAAATGGATTCGACAGTCAAAGAAAAAAACAAAGCCAAAAAGTCATAACACAAAATGTCCAAGAAATCTGGGACACGATGAAAATACCAAACCTAAGAATAATAGGGATAGAGGAAGGAGAAGAATACAAACTCAAATATATATTCAACAAGATCATAGAATAAAACTTTCCCAACATAAAGAAAATGCCTATGAAGATACAAGAAGAGTATATAACACCAAACACACTAGATTTCCACAAAATAGTCCCCTTGCCACATAATAATTAAACAACTAAACGTACAGAATAAAGAAAGACTATTAAAAGCAGCAAAGGAAAAAGACCAAATCACTAATAAAGGCAGACGGATCAGAATAACATATGATTTCTCAATGAAGACTTTGAAATTCAGAAGGACCTGGACAGATGCAATGCAGACACTAAGAGACCATAGATGCTAGCCTAGACTAATATACTCAGTAAAATTTTCAATCATCATAGGCTGAATGAACAAGATATTCCAAGACAGAACCAGATTAAAATAATACCTACCCACAAATCCAGCCCTAGAAGGAAAATTCCAACCTAAGTAAATTAGATACACCCACAAAAACACAGTCAATAGATAACCCCACAGCAGTAATCCTCATAGAAGTACACACACAGTATCACCAAAAGATAACAGCAACTAACAATCACTGGTCATTAATATCCCTTAATATCAATGGAATTAATTCACCTATAAAAAGACACAGGCAAACAGAATTGACCTTCTCTAAAATTGACCACATACTTAGTCACAAACCAAATCTCAACAGATACAAAAAAAGAATAACCTACTGTATTCTGTCAGGCCTCAATGGTTTATAGTTAGATTTCAACAACAACAGAAATTACACAAGGCCTACAATCTCATGGAAACTGAATAATGTTCAAATGAATCATCAATGGGTCAAGGAAGAAATAAAAGACTTCCTAGAGATCAATGAAAATGAATATACCACATACCCAAACATATGGGATGCTATGAAAAAACAGTGCTAAGAGGAAAATTCATAGCACTAACTTCTCACATAAAGAAGTTGGAGAAATCTCTCACTAGTGACTTAACAGCACACCTGAAAGCTCTAGAACAAGAAGAAGCAAAGTCATCCAGGAGAAATAAACACCAGGAAATAATCAAATTGAGGGCTGAAATTAATAAAATAGAAACAAGGAGAACAATACAAGGAATCAATGAATCGAAGAGTTGGTTCTTTGAGAAAATCAACAAGATAGATAAGCACTTATCCAAACTAACCAAAAGACAGAAAGAAAGCATCCAAATTAGCAAGAAGAAAAGAAAGACATAACAACAGACAATGAGGAAATCGAGAGAATCATCAGGTCATACTTCAAAAACCTGTACTCTACAAAACTGGAAAACCTAAAAAAAAAATGGATAATTTTCTGGATAGGTACTATATACCTAAGTTAAATCAAGATGAGATAAACTATTTAAATAGACCAATAACACATAAGGAAATAGAAACAGTCTTTAAAAGTCTCGCAGCTAAAAAAAAGCCCATGAGCAGATGGTTTCAGTGCAGAATTCTACCAGATCTTCAAAGAAGAGATAATATCAATACTCTTTAAATTGTTCCACACAAATAGAAACAGAAGGAACGTTACCAAACTCCTTCTATGAGTCTACAATTACCCTGATTCCCAAGCTAAACAAAGGTGTAACAAAAAAGAGAACTATAGACCATTCTCTCTCATGAATATTGATGCAAAAATACTCAATAAAATATTGACAGACTCCAAGAACACATCAAAACGATTAGCCACCATGATCAAGTAGACTTCATTCCAGGGATGCAAGGGTGGTTCAACATACAAAAGTCTGTCAATGTAATACACCATATAAACAAACTGAAAAAAAACATATGATAATCTCACTAGCTTATGAAAAGGCACTTGACAAAATCCAACATCCCTTCATGATAAATGTCTTAGAGAGATCTGGAATACAGGGAACATACCTAAACATAATAAAGACAATTTACAACAAGCCAACAGCCAACATCAAATTAAATGGAGAGAAACTCAAAGCAATTCCACTAAAACCAAGAACAAGACAAGGCTGTCTGCTCTCCCCCTACATATTCAATATAGTACTTGAAGTTCTAGCCAGAGCAATAAGGCAACATAAGGAAATCAATGGGATACAAATTGGAAAGGAAGAGTCAAGCTATTTGCAGATGACATGATAGTATACATAAGTGACCCTGAAAATTCAACCAAGGAACTCATACAGCCTATAAACACCTTCAGCAATGTAGCAGGATACAAGATCAACTCAAAAAAATCAGTAACCCTACTATATACAAATGACATAACAAATGGGCTGAGAAAGAAATCAGATACATCACCCTTTACAATAGCCATAAATGATATAAAATACTGTGGGGTAACTCTAACTAAACAAGCAAAGGACCTGTATGACAAGAAGTTTAAGCCCCTGAGCAAAGAAATGGAAGATGTCAGAAAATGGAAAGATCTCCCATACTCATGGATAGGTAGGATTAACAGTAAAAATGGTAGTCTTACCAAAAGCAATCTACAGATTCAATGCAATCCCTATCAAAATAACAGCACAATTCTTCACAGACCTGGAAAGAATAATACTCAACTTCACTTGGAAAAACAAAAAACCCAGGATAGCCAAAAGAATCCTGTACAATAAAACAACCTCTGGAGACATCACTATCCCTGACTTCAAGCTCTACTATAGAGCTATAGTAATAAAAACAGCTTTGTACTGTCATAAAAACTGACATGTGGAACAATGGAACCAAACTGAAGACCTTGACATTAATCTGCACACCCATGAACATATGATTTTTGACAAAGAAGCAAAAAGTGTACCATGAAAAAAAAAGAAAGCATTTACAACAAATGGTACTGGCATAACTGGATGACAACGTGTAGAAGACTGCAAATAGATCCATATCTGTCGCCATGCACAAAATCCAAGTACAAGTAGATCAAAGACTTCAGCATAAATCCAATTACACTGAATTTGATAGAGGAGAAAGTAGCAAGTACTCTTGCACACACTGGCACTGGAGTCAGCTTCCTGAATATAACACCAGTAGCACAGACTCTGAGAAAAACAGTTAATAAATCGGACCTCATGAAACTGAGAAGCTTTTTTAGGGCATAGGACATGCTTAACAAGACAAAATGACAGCCTACAGAATGGGAAAAGATCTTCACCAACCCCACATCTGACAGAGGGCCGATCTCCAGAACATATAAAGAACTCAAGAAATTAGACATCAAAATACTCAACAGTCCAATTAACAAATGGTCTACAGAGCTAAACAGAGAATTCTCAACAGAAGAAGCTCAAGTGGCTGAAAGACATTTAAGGAATTGCTCAACATTCTTAATCATCAGGGAAATGCAAATCAAAATGACTCTGAGATACCATCTTACACCCCTCAGAATGACTAAGATCAAAAACACTGAAGACAGCTTACATAGGAGAGGATGTGGAGCAAGGGGAACATTCCTCCACTGTTGGTGGGAATGCAAACTTGTACAGCCATTTTGGATATACATATGGCACTGTCTTAGAAAATTGGGAATCAACCTCCCTCAATACGCAGCTATACCACTCTTGGGCATATACCCAAGGAATGCTCAATTATACTACAAGGACACATGCTCAACTATGTTCATAGCAGCATTATTTGTAATAGCCAGAACCTGGTAACAACCTAGATGCCCTTCAACTGAAGAATTGATAAATAAAATGTGGTACATATACACAATGGAGCATAGAAAAAAACATCATGAGGTTTGCAGGCAAATGGATGGAACTAGAAAATATCATCCTGAGTGAGGTAATCCAGACTCAGAAAGACAAACTCGGTATGTACTCACTCATTCATAATTGTATGTAAAGCAAAGGATAGCCAGACTGCACCTCACAACTCCAGGGAGGCTACCTAGTAAAGAGGACCCTAAGAAAGACACAGGGATTTCCCAATAACAGAGAAGTGGATGAGATCTACATGAACAATCTGGGAGTGAGGGGGGTGGAGGACGGCAAGTGTCGGGGGAAAGAGCTTGGCGGAGCATGAGGTTCTGGCTGGATCAGGAACCGAGCGGGAGAATGGGAAGGGAGATGCCATGAAAAATGAGGACCCCATGGGAATATGAAGAAGCAGATTGCTAGAGAGGTCCCCAGAAATCCACAAAGACACCTCTGTGATAGACTACTGGCAATGATCAAGGGAATGCCTGGACTGACCTACTCTGATGGTTGGATGGCCAAACACCCTGTCATAATAGAAGTCTCATCCAGTGACTGATGGAAGCAGATGCAGAGATCCAAAGCCAAGCCCCAGGTAGAGCTCCAGGAATCCAATTGATGAGAGAGAGGAGGAATTATATGAGAAAGGGATACTGAGAACATGATTGGAAAAAGCATCAGGACAAATAACCAAACTAGTAGAAACACATGAACTGTGAGCCAGTAGTTGGGGATCGTCCATGGGACTGGACTGGGCCCTCTGGATGGCTGAGACAGTTGTCTGGCTTGATCTGTTTGGGAGGACCCCAAGCAGTGGGACTGGGACCTGTCCTTGGTGCATGAGTTGGCTTTTTGGAGCCTAGGGCCTATGCTGGGACACTTTGCTCAGCCTTGGTGTATGGAAGAAGGTACTGAATCTGCCTCAACTGAGTCTGCCAGGCTGGAATGACTCCCCAGGGGAGACCTTTCCTTGGAAGGGTGAGTGGGGAACAGATTGGGGGGAAAGGCTTGGGGAGGTGGGAGGTGGGAGGACAGGGGAATCCGTGGCTGATGTGTAAAATTAAATTAATTGTAAAATAAAAAATAAAAAAGGCATGTGTTTCCTAGAAACACAGCACAGGTGATCACTCTTTCAACTTTGCTTAGGACAGTGATAGGAACAATGTGTTGTCTTAGATCAAATGCACTGTAAGTGCTAGTAACAGACACGAGTTATCTTTCAACTGTGTATTAGAATGTGAGATGAAAAATAACTTTGACTTCAAGAAAAGTACTGTTGTTTCTATAATGAAAGGCAAGATCTCTTTCAATTGTGTTTGTGAATATGAATACAACTCTGAGTTTGCTTACAGTAAATGTACTGTGTTTTCTATAAAGAGACCCTTTTGATTGTACTATATTTATTAGTGTGACTAGTTCTTTGAGGTTGCTCAGGAGAAAAGAAGTGTGTTTCCAAGAAACAGAGAGAATTGCTCTTTCAACTTTTTTGAGGAATGTGATAAGAACAATGAATTATCCTAGGTCTAATGCATTTAGTTGCTAATAACAGATACGAGTTTTCTTTCAACTCTGTATATGAATGTGAGCAAAAAAGTAATTTTGTTCCAAGAAAAGCATTTTTTGTCTTTATAAGAGGCAACATCTCTTTCCACTGTGTTTGTGAATATGAATACAACTGTGAGTTCCTTACAAGAATTGTTCTTTTTTTCTAGAAAGAGGCACTTCTCATTGTACTGTATTTAGCAATATGACTACAACAATAAGGTTGCTCAGAAGAAAAGAACTATGTTTCCTAGAAACACACATGATTACTCTTTCAACTTTGCTTAAGAATGCAATAAGAATAATGAGTTGTCTTAGATTCAATGCTCTGTAGTTGCCACCAACAGATGCTAATTGTCTTTCAACTCTCTATTTGAATGTGACAAGAATAGTAACTCTGCTTACAAGAGAAGCACTGTTATTTCTTAGACATAAGGCAATATCTTTGTCAACTTTGTTTGTATGTGTATTCAACAATGAGTTCCCTTGTAAAAAACACACTGTGTTTTTCAGAAAGGGAACTTCTTATTTTATTGAATTTAGTAACATGACTAGAACATTGAGCTTGCTCAGAAGAAAAGTGTTTCTTAGAAACACAGGTGATTACTTATTCATCTTTGCTTAGGAAGGAGATAAGAACAAGGAGTTGTCTTAGATCCAATGGACTATAGTTGCTAGTAACAGAAACAAGTTGTCTTTCAACTGTGTATATGAATGTGAGCAACACCGTGACTTAGCTTACAAGAAAAGCACTGATGTTTATACTAGAGGCAAAATCTAGTATAAAAATGTCTTTCAACTGTGAATAAATCAGTGAGCTCCCTTACAAGAAATGCACTGTGTTTCCTGGAAAGAGGCAATTCTCATTGTACTATATTTAGCAATATGATTACAACAGTGAGCTTACTTCAAAGAAAAAAACTGTGTTTCCTAGAAACACAAACAATTACTATTTCAACTTTGCTTAGGAAGGTGATAAGAACAATGAGTTGTCTTAGATCCAACACACTGCAGTTAGTAGTAACAGACTCATATTTTATTTCAACTCTGTATATGAATGTAACCAGAACAGTGACTTTGCTCACAAGAAAAGTACTGTTATATCTAAGACAAGAGGCAACATCACTTTCAGCTTTGTTTGTTATATGAATTCAACAGTTTGTTCCCTTGTAAGAAACACTGAGTTTTCAAGAAAGAGCCACTACTCCTTTTACTGTATTTATCACTCTGACTAGAAAAATGAGCTTGCTCAGAAGAAATGAAATGTGTTTCCTAGAAACATAGGCAATTACTATTCCAACTTTGCTTAGGAAGGTCATAAGAACAATGAGTTGTCTTGGATCCAAGGCACTGTAGATGGTAGTAAGAGATGTGACTTGTCTTTCATCTGTAATATGTGCATGTGAGCAGAACAGTGACTTCCTTTACAAAAAAAGCACTAAGCACCATTGTTACTATGACAAGAGGCAATATCTCTTTCAATTGTGTTTGTGAATGAGAATACAGCAGTGAGTTCCCTTATGATAAATGTACTGTGCTTTCATGAAAGAGGCACTTCTTATTTTACGGCAGTTAGCAATGTGACCAGAACGTGAGCATGCTCAGAATAAAAGAATTGTGTTTCTTTGAAACACAGATGATTACTCTGTCAACTTTGCAAAGAAAGGTGATAAGAACAATGAGCTGTCTTAGATCCAATGCACTATAATTGCTAGTAACCTAAATGAATTGTCTTTAAAATGTAAATATGAATATGAGCTAAATAGTGACTTTGCTAACAAGAAAAGCACAGTTGTTTCTACAACAACAAGCAACATCTCTTTTAACTGTATTTGTGAATGTGAATACAATAGTGAGGTCTCTTACCAGAAATGCATTGTGTTTTCTAAAAAGAGGCATTTCTCATTGATTTATATTTAGCAATGTGACCAGAACAGTGAACTTGCACAGAAGAAAAGAACTATGCTTCCTAGAAACCCTGTTGTTTATTCTTTCTACTTTCTTTAGGAAGATGAGAAGAACAAAGAGTGGTCTTAGATCTTATGCACTGTACTTGCAAGTTACAGATGCTACTTGTCCTTCAACTCTACATGTGAATGTGAGCAGAACAGTGGCTTTGCTTAAAAGAAAAGCACTGTTCTTTCTACGACAAAGGTGACATACATCACTTTCAACTGTTTTGTGAATGTGAATACAACAGTGAGTTCCCTTACAAAAAATTCTCTGTCCTTTTCTAGTAAGAGGCAATTCTCCTTTTACTATATATTGCAATGTGAGCAGAAGAGTGTGCTTGCTCAGAAGAAAAGAAATGTGTTTCCTAGAAACACAGGCAATTAATCTTTAAACTTTGTTTAGGAAAGTGATAAGAACAATTACTGTTTTTGATCAAATGCTCTGTCATTGCTAATAACAGACAGAACTTGTCTGTCAACTCTATATATGAATGTGAGCAGAACAGTGACTATGCTTACAAGAAAAGCACTGTTGTTTCTACAAGAAGCCATATATATTTCAACTGTATTTGTGAATGTGAATAAAACACTGAGTTTCATACCAAAAATTCACCTTGTTTACAAGAAAATGGTACTTCTCATTATACTATATTTAGGAATGTAACTAGAACAGTGATCTTTCTCAGAAGAAAGAAATGTCTTTCCTAGAAACACAGGCAGTTACTCTTTCAACTTTGCTTAGGAAGGTGATAAGAACACTTAATTGTCTTAGATCCAATGAACTCTAGTTAGTAATAACAGACGTGACTTGTCTTTCAACTGTCTATACGCATGTTTGCTTAAAAGTAAAGAACTGTTGTTTCAATGACAAGAAGGAATATCTCCTTCAACTGTGTATGTTACTCTGGATACTACAGTGAGTTCCCTTAAAAGAAAAAACTGTGCTTTCATGTTAGAGGCACTTCTCATTGTAATGTTACAAGAACAGTGAGCTTGCTCAGAAGAAAAGAAATGTCTTTCCTAGAAGCATATACTTTCAATTTTGCTAAGGAAGTTGATATGAACAATGAGTTGTCTTAGATCCAATGCTCTGTAGTTGGTAGAAACAGACATGAGTTTTCTTTCAACTGTGTATATGAATGTGACCAGAACAGTGACATTGCTGACAAGAAAAGCACTGTTGTTTCTATGACAAGAGGCAGCATCTCTTTCAACTATGATGTGAATACAAGGGTGAGTTACCTTAATAGAAAGGTGCTGTTTTCTATAATGAAGCACTGCTTGTTGTACTGTATTTAGCAATGTGATTAGGTCAGTGAGCTTGCTCAGAATAAAAGAATTGTGTTTATTAGAAACACAGGCGATTATACTTTCAACTTGGCCTAGGAAGGTGATATGAACAATGAGTTGTCTTAGTTCCAATGCATTGTAGCTGCTAGTAACAGAGGCAACTTGTCTTTCAACTGTGTATGAATGTGAAGAGACCAGTAACTTTTCATATAAGAAAGGCTCTGTTATTTCTAAGACAACAGGCAATATCTCTTTCAACTATGTTTGTGATGTGAATTCCCTTCTGAGAAACACACTGTGTTTTGGGGAAAGAGGCACTTCCATTTTTAGTGTATTTATCAATGTGACTAGCACACTGAGTTTGCTCAGAATAAAGAAATGTGTTTCCTAGAAACAGAGGCAATTACTCTTTCAACTTTGCTTAGTAAGGTGACAAGAACAAGGAATTGTCTCAGATCCAAGGAACACTAGTTGGTAGTGACAAATGCAACTTGTCTTAAAATTGTGTATATGAATGTGAGCAGAGCAACGACATTGCTTACAACAAAAGCAATATTGCTTCTATGACAAAAGCTTATATCTCCTTGAACTGTGTTTGTGAATGTGAATACAACCATGAGTTCCCTTACAAGAAATGTACTGTGCTTTCATGAAAGAGGAACTTTTCATTGTATTGTATTTAGCAATGTGACTAGGTCAGTGAGCTTGCTCAGAATATAAGAACTGTGTTTCTTGGAAACCCAGGCAATTACTCTTTCAACATTGCCTTGGAATGGGATAAGAATAATGAGCTCTCTTAGATCCACTAATCTTCAGTTGCTTGTAACAGATGCAAGTTGTCCTTCAACTCTACATATGAATGTGAGCAGAACAGTGACTTTGCTGACAAGAAAAGAACTGTTGTTTCTACAAAAGGCAACATGTCTTTCAACTCTGTTTGTCAATGTTAATAAATCAGTAAGCTCCCTTACATTGTGATTTCTAGGAAAAGACACTTCTCATTGTACTGTAGTTACCAATGTGACATGAACAGTGAACATGCTCAAAAGAAAAGAACTATGTTGCCTAGAATCACAGGTGATTACTCTTGCAACTTTGCTTAGGAAGGTGATAAGAACATTGAGTAGTCTTAAATCAAATGTACTGCTTTTGCTAGTAACAAGTGCAAGTTGTCTTTCAACTGCGTATATTAATGTGAGCAAAACAGTGTATTTGCTTACAAGAAAGGCACTGTTATTTCTAAGACAAAGGGCAACATACATCTCTTTCAAAAGTGTTTTTGAATGTGAATAAAACAGTGATTTCCCTTACAAGGAACGCACTTGTGTTTTCAAGAGAGAGGCAATTCTCATTATACTGTATTTAGCAAGGGGAGGAAAACAGTAAGCATGCTCAGAAGAAAAGAACTGTGTTTCCTAGAAACACAGGAGGTTATTATTTCAACTTCGCTGAGGAAGGTGATAAGAAAAATGAGTTTTCCTAGATTGAATGCAATATATTTATTTGAAACATATGCAACTTGTCTTTCAACTCTATACATGAATGTGAGCACAACAGTGACTTTGCATACAAGAAAAGCATTGTTATTTCTAAGATAAGAGGCAACATCTCTTTTAACTTTGTTTGTGATGTGAATTCAACAGTGAGTTCCCTTACAAGAAATGCACTGTAATTTTGAGAGTCACTTCTCATTTTACTGTATTTAGCAATGTGACTAGAACAGTGATCTTGCTCAAATAAAAAGAACTGTTTCCTAGAAATATAGGCAAGTACTCTTTCAACTTGCTTAGGAAGGTGATAAGAACAATGAGTTAGCTTATATCCAATGCACTGACATCTACAGTAATAGGCACGAATTGTCTTTCAAATGTGCAAATGAATGAGCAAAGAGTGACTTCACTTATAAGAAAAGCACTGTTGTTTCTACAACAAGGGTCAACATGTCTTTCAACTGTGTTTGTGAATGTGAATACAACAGTCAGGTATCTTCCATGAAATGTAATGTATTTTCCACAAAGAGACACTATTCATTGTACAGAATTTAGCAATGTGACAAGAACAGTGAGCTTGCTCCAAGGAAAAGAACTGTGTTTTTCAAAAACACACGTGATTACTCTTTCAACGTTGTTTGGGACGGTGATATGAACAATGAGTTGTCTTATATCCAATGTCCTGTAGTTGCTAGTAAAGGATGCTAGTTGTCTTTCAACTGTGTAAGAATGTGAGAACAGTCACTTTTCTTACAAGAAAAGTACGTTGTTTCAATTACAAAAGGTAACATCTCAATCAACTATGTTTGTAAATGTGAATACAACAGTGAGTTCCCATACAAGAAATGTGCTGTTTTCTAAAAAGAGGCACTTCTCTTTGTTCCATATATTGATGTGTGACTAGAATAGTGTGCTTGCTCAGAAGTAAAAACTGTGTTTCTTAGAAATACAGGAGAGATCTCTGTCAGTTCGAGGCCAGCCTGGTCTTCAGAGTGAGATCCAGGACAAGCACCAAAATTGCATAGAGAAACCCTGTCTCAAAAAAGGGGGGAATCAGTTTGGATCAGAGACAATTTTTTGGATGTCTTTAATTCCAACACCCGGGGAAGAAGCCGTCTCCGTGGGATGAGGCCAGAATGGAACTGCACATTCTTGTCTGAGGCCAACCCAGGGCCCAGCTGCTGATCCTGCAAAACACAAAAACTTGGAGGTGTTCGTGAGACTACCCTGCTCAGCTGAAATCCATCTGGGAAAAGATTCAGAATCCTACAGTTTGAAGTCTGAGGAAACAAGATCAGCTGAGTAGTTGATGAATGAGCAAAATGTGACCTGAGAACACAAAAGAAGGCACCACCCAGCCACCGAGCCAGATCAACAGAATTGTAAGTATACACTTCACTGACTGAGAACAGGTAAGCTCCCATCTCCAGACCAACAGATCAGGTGTCTAACCCCTAGGCCCTACCCATCAGAGTCACAGCAACCAGACAGCTATCTTTCCCTGCTCCCCCACCAACCCCCCCAAAAAAAACAAAAAACAAACCCCTGTAAACCTAACAACCGTTGAAACCATAAGCTCACCCTACACCAACTGGGAACAACTGCTCCCAGAGACAGAACCCACTAATACTGATTTGACTAAGCTGCTCCCGAAGAAATGGAGCCTAACAGCAACAATTTAACCAAGAACTCCTAGTGAACCAAGACTAAAAATTAGAACAAGAGAGGCACCTTCAGACACAGACACAACCTGCACTGAGCAGAGGAAGAGAAGAGTAGACGCCAGTGCAAAAATACAGGCAACAACATAAAGACCTACATGACAACATCAAAAACTAGTGATTCTACACCTGCAAGACCTGAACATACCAAGGTAGAAGAAACAGAAGAAATCAATCCTAAAAATGACTTTAAGAAGATGATAGAGGCCCTTAAAGAAGAAATAAAAAATTCCCTTAAAGAGGAAATGAAAAACTCCATTAAAGAGGAAATGAAAAACTCCCTTAAAGAGGAAATAAAAAAATCCCTTAAAGAGGTAATGAAAAACTCCCTTAAAGAGGAAATAAAAAATTCCCTTAAAGAATGGAAGAAAAAAACAAACAAAAAATTAGAAGAAATCAAAGAAAGCCAAGAAAAAGTAATTAAACAGATGAAAGAAACATTCCAAGATCTGAAAAATGAAATTGAGACAATAAAGAAAACACAAACTGAGGGAATGCTGGAAACAGAAATCCTGACTAAATGAACAGGAACTACAGAAACAAGCATAACCAACCGAATACAAGAAATGGAACAGAGAATCTCTGACACTGAAGACACAATAGAGAAAATAGATTTGTCAGTCAAAGAAAACACTAAAGACAAAAAAGTCGTAACACAAAACATCCAAGAAATTTGGGACACCATGAAAAGACCAAACCTAAGAATAATAGGGATAGAAGGAGGAGAAGAATACCAACTCAAAGGCACAGAAAATATATTTAACAAAATCATAGAAGAAAACTTTCCTAACCTAAAGAAAGAAATACCTATGAAGATACAAGAAGCTTACAGAACACGAAATAGACTGGATCCAAAAAAAGTCCCCTTGCCACATAATAATCAAAACACTAAACATACAGAACAAAGAATTAATATGAAGAGCCACAAGGGAAAAAGACCAAGTGATATATAAAGGCAAACCTATCAGAAAAACACCAGACTTCTCAATAGAGACTATGAAAGCTAGAAGGTCCTGGACAAATGTTATGCAGACACTTAGAGACCACGGATGCCAACCCAGATTATTAACCCCAGCAAAACTCTCAATCACCATAGGTAGAGTAAACAAAATATTCCATGATAAAACCAGATTTAATCAATATCTGTCCCAAATCCAGCCCTACAAAAAGCACTAGAAGGAAAAATCCAACCCAAAGAAACTAAACACACACATGAAAACTCAGGCAATAGATAATCCCACAATAACAAACACCAAAGAAGGACAACACAACATGAACACAAAAAATAACAGGAACTAACCACCACTGGTCATTAATATCGATCAATATCAGTGGAATCAACTCACCTATAAAAAGACACAGACTAACAGAATGGATAAGAAAACAGGATCCATCCATCTGCTGCATACAAGAAACACACCTTAACTTCAAAGACAGACACTACCTCAGAGTAAAGGTCTGGGAAAAGGCTTTCCAAGCAAATGGACCTAAGCAACAAGCTGGTGTAGCTATCCTAATATCTAACAAAATAGACTTCAAACTAAAATCAATTGAAAGAGATCAAGATGGACATTATATATTTATCACAGGAAAAATCAACCAAAATGAAGTCTCAGTTCTGAACATTTATGCCCCAAATACAAAGGCACCCATATTCATAAAAGAACATTACTAAAACTTAAATCACACATCAAACCCATACATTAGTTGTGGGAGATTTCAACACACCACTCTCACCAAAAGTCAGATCTACCAGACTGAAACTTAACAAAGAAATAAAGGACCTAAAAGATGTTATGACTCAAATGGACTTAATTAATATCTACAGAACATTCCATCCTAACATAAAATAATATACCTGCTTCTCAGCACTTCATGAAAACTTCTCAAAAATCAACCACATGCTTGGTCACAAAACAACTCTCAACAGATTAAAAAAAAAATTGGAATAAACTCCTGTATGTTATTGGATCACCATGCCTTAAAGTTAGACTTCAACAACAACAAAAATTATAGAAAGTCTACAATCTCATGGAAACTGAATAATGCCCACCTGATACATCAATAGGTCAAGGAAGAAATAAAGAAAAAACTAAAAATTTCCTAGAATTCAATGAAAATGAAAGTACAACATACCCAAACTTATGGGACACTACGAAAGCAGTGCTAAGAGGAAAATTTATGGCTCTAAATGCACACATAAAGAAGATGGAGAAATCCCATACAAATAAATTAACAGCACAACTGAAAGCTCTAGAACAAAAAGAAACAAACTCACCCAGGAAAAGTAGATGCGAGGAAATAATCAAATTGAGGGTTTAAATCAATGAAATAGAAACCAAGAGAATAATACAAAAAAATCAATGAAATAAAGAGTTGATTCTTTGAAAAAAATCAACAAAATAGACAAACCCCTAGCTAAGTTAACCAAAAAGCAAAGAGAGAGCATCTAAATTAACAAAATCAGAAATGAAAAGGGAGATATAACAACAGACAATGAGGATATCCAGAAAATCATCAGGTCATACTTCAAAAACCTGTACTCCACAAAAATGGAAAATCTGAAAGAAATGGACAATTTTCTGGATAGATATCACATACCAAAATTAAATCAAGACCAGATAAACCATTTAAATAGACCAATAACCCCTAAATAAATAGAAACAGTCATCAAAAGTCTCCCAACCAAAAAAAGACCAGGACCAGAAGGTTTCAGTGCAGAATTCTACCAGACTTTCAAAGAAGAACTAATACCAATACTCTTCAATTGTTCCACACAATAGAAACAGAAGGAACACTACCAAACTCGTTTTATGAGGGTACAATTACCCTAATACCCAAATCACACAAAGATGCAACAAAGAAAGATTATTACAGACCAATCTCCCTCATGAACATTGATGCAAAAATACTCAACAAAATATTGGCAAACCAAATCCAAGAATATATAAAAAAATTATCCATCACGATCAAGTAGGTTTCATCCCAGGGATGCAAGGATGGTGGAACATATGAAAATCTGTCAATGTAATACACCATACAAACAAACTGAAAGAAAAAAACACATGATCATCTCATTAGATGCTGAAAAAGCCTTTGACAAAATCCAACACCCCTTCATGATAAAGGTCTTCGAGAGATCAGGAATACAAGAAACATTCCTAAACATAATAAAGGCAATTTACAGCTAGCCAACAGCCGACATCAAATTAAATGGAAAGGAACTCAAAGCAATAACACTAAAATCAGGAACAAGACGAGGCTGACCACTCTCCCCATATTTATTCAATATAGTACAAGAAGTTCTAGCTAGAGCAATAAAACAACAAAAGGAGATCAAAGGGAAACAAATTGGAAAGGAAGTAGTCAAACTTTCAATATTTGCAGAAGATATGATAGTATAGTATACATAAGTGACCCCAAAAATTCTACCAGGGAACTCCTGCAGCTGATAAACTCCTTCAGTAAAGTGTCAGTATACAAGATCAACTCAAAAAAATCAGTAGCTCTTCTATACACAAATGATAAAAGGGCTGAGAAAGAAGTCAGAGAAACATCACCCTTTACAATAGCAACAAATAATATAAAATACCTTGGAATAACACTAACTAAACAAGTGAAGGACCTTTTTGATAAGAACTTTAAATCTCTAAAGAAAGAAATTGAAAAAAAAAATCTCAGAAAATGCAAGAATCTCCCATGCTCATGGACAGGTAGGAATAACATAGTAAAAATGGCAATCTTATCAAAAGCAATCTACAGACTGAATGCAATCCCCATCAAAATCTCAACACAGTTCTTCATAGACTTGGAAAGAAAAATACTCCACTTCATATGGAAAAACAAAAAACCCAGGATAGGTAAAAGAATCCTGTATGATAAAGCAACCTCTGGAGGCATCAACATCCTGACCTCAAGCTCTACTATAGGGCTACAGTAACAAAAACAGCTTGGTACTGGTATAAAAACCGACATACAGACCAATGGAATCGAACTGAAGACCCTGACATCAATCCATGCACATATGAACACGTGATTTTTGACAAAGAAGCCAAAACTATACAATGGAAAAAAGAAAGTATTTTCAACAAATGGTGCTGGCATAATGGGATGTCAATATGTAAAAGATTACAAATAAATTACAAATATCTGTCACCATGCACAAAACTCAAATCCAAGTGGATCAAAGACCTCAACATAAATCCAGTTACACTAAACTTAATAGAAGAGAAAGTAGAAAGTACTCTTGAATGAATTGGCACCGGAGACCACTTCCTAAATATAACACCAACAGCACAGACACTGAGCACAACAATTAATAAATGGGACTTCTTGAAACTGACAAGCTTTTATAGGGCAAAAGACACAGTCAATAAGACAAAAAGACAGCCTACAGAATGGGAAAAAATCTTTACCAACCCCACATCTGACAGAGGATTGATCTCCACAGTATACAAAGAACTCAGGAAACTAGACATCAAAATACTAAATAATCCAATTAAAAAATGGGCTAAAGAGCTAAACAGAGAATTCACAAAACAAGAATCACAAATAGCTGAAAAACATTTAAAGAAATCCTAAACATCCTTAATCATCAGAGAAATGGAAACCAAAACGACTCTGAGATACCACTTTACACTTGTCAGAATGGCTATGATAAAAACAATAATGACAGTCAATGTTGGAGAGGATGTGGAGCAAAGGGAACATTCCTCCACTGTTGGTGGGAATGCAAGCTTGTACAACCGCTGTGGAAATCAGTATGGCGGTTTCTCAGAAAATTAGGAATCGAACTACCTCAAGACCCAGCCATACAACACTTGGGCATATACCCAAGGAATACTGATTCATACCACAAAGATACATGCTCAACTATTTTCATAGCAGCACTATTTGTAATAGCCAGAACCTGAAAATAACCTAGATGCTCATCAACTGAAAAATGGATTAAGAAAATGGCACATATACACAATGGAGTACTACTCAGCAGAGAAAAACAATGACAGCATGAAATTTGCAGGCACATGGATGGAACTAGAAAAAATCATCCTGAGTGAGGTAACCCAAACCCAGAAGAACAAACATGGTATGTACTCACTCATAAGTGAATTCTAGATATAAAATAAAGAACACTCAGACTGCAACCCACAGAACCATGGAGGCTATATATATAGCATAGGGGACCCTAGGATGACTATGGCTTATAATAAGTTTTGATTTTACTCAATTACTGAGCAAGCCTCAATGAAACATTTCACTATTAAGATAAGAATTTATACTGTATCAAGCTGATAATAGAAAAATAAATTAATTTAAAAAATAAAAATAAAAAAAGAAAAGAAAAATTTGAACTATTATAAAAAACCAAACAAACATATTTTGCTAAAGTAAAAAGGGGGAACTAGGGACTCCTCATTCCTCTCCACAATCTATTCTTTCCCTTGTTTTATATATTTTAAATTTTTTTTAGTTCATCCTTATAAGCACTATATTTTTTTTAATTTTTATTTTGCACTACAATTCAGTTCTACATATCAGCCACAGATTCCCTTGTTCTCCCCACTCCCGCTCCCCTCACCATGCCCCCAGCCCGCCCACCATTCCAATCTCCTCCAGGGCAAAGCCTTCCCCACAGACTGAGATCAACCTGGTAGACTCAGTCCAGGCAGGTCCAGTCCCCTCCTCCCAGGCCGAGCCAAGGGACCCTGCATAGGCACCAGGTTTCAAACAGCAGACTCGGTGGATTCTGCTGGAGTATCTGCTGCAGATAAGCACTGGAGGGCTCCTGCTGCAAATCACCCTCTGGAGTGATGGAAGGATCTTTCTACTGGCACTTGGAGGAGACTTAATCTGGTGTTGGTGTGGGCCCAGGGTTCAGTTTATGTCTTTACTCAGGACAATGAGGTTCCTCTTTGGATTCCTGAGTTCTGTGCCCTGTAGCTGCTGCTGAAGCCCAACATGGCAGAGACCTATTGGCCTTCATGAAAAACTCTCCCCTTCTAATTCCAATGGGGATTGAGAGCCCAATATGGCCAGCCTTGGCAAGCATTAATGTAAGCCTAGGAACTGTAGCCATGCGGTTGGATTTTATGGAAGGTAATATATGGTAACTGTTTTTTCAAGGATGTTTGAGAACATGTCACCCAGACACCTTAGAGAATAAGGATAACCCTGAAGGTCACTGACCTCCATTTTTTAAGAGTAGCATGATAACAAAGCCTTCTCATTTTCACAATCCTCTTCAAGCTGGTGTAGTCCCTAATTTTCAGGAGTGGCTTTGTGCAACATTTCTTTGCCTCCTGAAATTCATTTAGCCCCCTTTGAAGACAGCTTAAAATTTATGAGCCTAAATGTAGCCATTATGAGACCATTAGTTAAGCTCCTTGAGAGCTGCCTGCTTTTTCTTTATGGTTCTTAGTTGTTCTTTTGCAGAGCTACCAGTTTAAGTCATGCTGGGATCAAGAAAAACCAGCCTTGGCAGTTCATGTTCCTGGAATTGAATACAGGCCAGTGGATGCCCACACTCTCCAGAAGAGAATTTGACATTTCTGCTGCCATTGTTGCTGTTATAGCAGTGGTGGCCACCACTGCTACTGTTTCTGGGATTACCATTTCATAATTGGTTACTACAGCTACCACAGTGGAGACCCTGGCAGCAAAAGTAGCTACCACAGTTAATTAATTTTTCATTCCATTGGGTATGATAAATTTAATTCAATCATTATATACATTTCATTTGGCTTTGAAAATTATAAATTTATAAACTCAAGTTCCATTTGCTTCTGGGATACCATCTTACAAGAACTCCAATTTGCAGTAAGGCTCATTAAAGAAGGGAATGGCTCAGTGCCTTTAGCCTACTGGATATGGGTGGGTTAAGACTTCTGTTGGTCTTTTCTGTGTCGAACACACAGATTGCAAGCCCAGTGCCACTTTGAGATCTTTGGCAGCAATTAACTCTGCAGCTTACACATGATACTGTCTGTATGATAATGACTATTCAAAGACAGGTAATACCTGGGGGGTGCTCACCAACCTAAGACAGAGCACCTGTGTGGCCTGGGCAGGCATCTCCATGATGGGTAAGGTGACCTGCTGACATCCCACACAACCTTAGTCAGAAGCTCATTTATTAGTAAAAGGGGGACCTGTAGGGCCCTGGCCCCCGTTTTGGGTAACTTTTGCCTTGCTTGCTGCCTTGACCTTGATATTCTCCCTATGCTAATTCCATGCCGGGTTCCACCCTCCTGAATGCTTAAGGGAAGTTCCTTGTCTGTGTATCCTGCATAATGGGTGTTAACAGCTTAGATGCAAGATTGTAAAACATGCATAGCGAACTTCTGCCTTCTAGGGTTTTCCCATTGTGCTGTAAGCCTCTATTTAAGACCTCTTCACCACCCAGGGTGGTGGTGGTGCACACCTTTAATCCCAGCACTCAGGAGGCAGAGGCAGGTAGATCTCTGTGAGTTCAAGGCCAGCCTGTGCTAAAGAGTGAGTTCCAGGAAAGGCGCAAAGCTACACAGCAAAACCCTGTCTCGAAGAAACCAATAAATAAATAAATAAATAAATAAATAAATAAATAAATAAATAAATAAATAAATAAATAAATAAATAAATAAAAAGAAACACAAGAGATTACTCATTCAACTTTGCTTAGGAAGGTTGTATGAACAATGAGTTAATTGTGGTATATCCATTGCACAGTATTTGCTAGTAACAGACACCACTTGCCTTTCAACTGTGTATTTCAATGTAGCACAAGAATGACTTACTTAAAAGAAAATCACTGTTATTTCTAAGACAAGAGACATCATTTCTTTGATCTTTGTTAATGATGTGAATTCAACAATATGTCCCCTTTTAAGAAACACACTGTTTTGTTTTGTTTTTGTTCTTTTTTTTTCCAGAAAGAAGCACTTCTAATTTTACTGTATTTAGCAATGTGAAAAGAACAGTGACCTTGCTCAGAAGAAAACAAACATGTTTCCTAGAGACACAGATGATTACTTTTCAACTTTGCTTAGGGAGGTAATGAGAACAATGACTTGTCTTGGATGAAATACACTGTAGTTAGTAGTAACAGACATGAATTGCTTTCCAAATCTGTAAATTCATGTGAGAGGAACAGTGAGTTTATTACAAGAAAAGGACTGTTGACTAAGAAAAGAGTCAACATCTCTTTCAACTGTGTATTTTAATGTGACTATGATTTCCCTTAAAAGAAATTCTCCTTGTTTATGAGAAAGAGCTAATTCTCATTATGCTGTATTTAGTAATGTGAGTAGAACAGTGAGCTTGCTCAGGAGAAAAGACCTGACTTTCCCAGAAACTGATGAGTAATCTTTCAACTTTGCTTAGGTAGATGATAAGAACAGTTATTTGTTTTAGATGCAATGCACTGTAGTCGGAAGTAACAGATGTGACTTGTCTTTCAACTGTGTATATGAGTGTGAGCAGAAAAATGTCTTTGGTTACAAGAAAAGCACTATTCTTTTTACGATAAAAGGCAACATCTCTTTCAACTGTGTTTGTGAATGTGAATACAACAATGAGTTCTTTTACATGAAATGCACTGCTTTTCTACAAAGAGACACTATTCATTGTACAGAATTTAGCAATGTGACAAGAACACTGACCTTGCTCAGAAAGAAAGAACTGTGTTTCTTAAAAACACTGGTATTTACTCTTTCAAGTTTACTTAGGAAGGTGATAAGAACAATGAGTTGTCTTAGATCCAATGCACTGTAGTTGCTAGTAACAGATGAGAGTTGTCTTTCAACTTTATACATTAATGTTTGCAGAACAGTGACTTTGCTTACAAGAAAGCACTGTTGTTTCTATGACAAGAGGCAACATCTCTTTCAATTGTGTTTGTGAATGTGAATACAATAGTGATTACCATTACAAGAAATGCACTGTTTTCTAGAAGGAAGCACTTCTCATTGTAGGATATTTATCAATGTGTTAGAGTAGTGACCTTCTTTGTAAGAAAAGAACTGTGTTTCCTAGAAACACAGGAAATAATTCTTTCAAGCTTGCTTATGATCGTGATAAAAACAATAAATTGTCTTAGATACAATGCATTGTAGTTGCCATTAACAGACACTAATTGTCATTCAAATCTACGTATGAATGTGACCAGAACAGTGATTTGCTTACAAGAAAAGCACTGTTATTGCTAAAATAAGAGGCAACATCTGTTTCAATAGTGTTTGTGAATGTGAATACAACAGTTAGTTCTCTTGCAAGAAGTGCACTGTGTTTTCCAGAAAGAGACAATATTCATTGTACAGAATTTAGCAATGTGACGAGAACAGTGAGCTTGCTCAGAAGAAAAGCACTGTTTATGGTAGAAACACAGGCAATTTCTCTTTTGTCTTTGCTTAGGACAGTGATAAGAACAATGAGTTGTCTTAGATCCAATGCACTGTAGTTGCTAGTAACAGACACAAGTTGTCCTTCAAATGTGTATATGAATGTGAGTAGAACAGTGACTTTGCTTATAAGAAAAGTCCTGTTGTTATCTTATAACAGGCAACATCTCTTTCAACTGTGTTTGTGAATGTGAATACAATAGTGAGTTCCCTTTTCAGAAACATACTTTGTTTTCAATTATTGAGTTCTGCTAGTAGTAAAAGTTCATGGGTGTATACAGCAGCGACAACTAGAGTTTAGAAGGTCAACCTATCAGAACTAAAATTTCTGTTAGAGAAAACCATTATGCAAGGCCTTATGAAATTACTACCTTTTGAATGAACTGGCTGTCTCTTGTTGTAAACTTCTTGTGCTATATTAGCTTTGATTCTCCCCATTTACCATCCATTTCTGTGTTATGTGTACATGTAAACTCATGATTACATCTCAATTTTATGGGCACAATTTTCCCTATATATTTGGGGTAATTGAATAACTGTCTCCAGTTTTGTTTATTTTTTCATTAACTTAAATCTGGCCAGAGCCATTGTCTGGCCAAAAGTACTTCAGTTATGATACCTCTTTTCTACGGACAAATGCAGATAAACATTAGCTCACTCACAGGTAAGAGAAAATAACCACTAGCAATTAAATCCTCTACTCCTTGCATTCACCCCTTGTTATTTATACAGGACCCTAACATGAGATTTACTGCTCACATTCCTGGGATGATGTTTTAGCCACTTGCTAGTTACTAAGTTAAGGTAGTTATTTCCCACTGACCTAAGGAGATTTCTGACAAAGCCAGGCAAGCAGTAGGTGCCAAGCTTCATTTCTTGTGCAAATTAAGTTTCAATTCCTCCACAGCCAGGTTCTATTATCAGATTTTCTCCTCAACAACTACTCTCAGTGAAAGTGCTTTTACTAACCAAATGCTACATGTTCTGCCTAGTAACTGAGTGTCGGTCCCTCTCACCACCAGAAGGCAGCTGCAGCTGGAATGAGTGAGCAGGAAAAGCAGCACTAAAGACAGTTTATTTCTAGTGACTCATTGACACCTAACATTCTACCTAACCATTTCTAGATTATAGTTTAAGAACATAAATTCCCTAATTGATCTTAGCCTTTGGTTGACCCTAACAGAGAACTTTCAGTAACTCTCCCCTTTTGGGTTGTTAATCTAGGTGATCTTTACTGCTTTATGTGTGTATCCTTATCATCTCTCTCTGCAAACTTGAAAACTACATGTCTCACAATGCATTGTAAAAGAATGACAGTTCCTGTGTGTGTGTGTGTGTGTATGTGTGTGTGTGTGTGTGTGTGTGTGTGTGTGTGTTTGACCACAGCACTTGGAGAATTTACCTAGAAGAATAAAGTGAATAAACTAACAAAATCAGTGTGCTTAGATTCACTAAATATCAGTCAAATTAGAATCCTTAGCTGCTCGTAGCTTCTGTTCTGGCCACTGATAGAAATCTCCTCAAGGCAGAAACTTGTGGGGAATTCGGTATTGAAGAAACAGGCACTTCTCATTAACTTGTATTTAACAACTAGAACAGTGAACTTGTTCAGAAAAAAAGGCATGGTGTTTACTAGAAACACAGGTGACTTCTTTTTCAACTTTGCTTAAGAATTTGATCTGAATTGCGTGTTGTATTAGATACAATGAACTATATTTGCTAGTAACAGACACAAGTGTCTTTCAAGTATATATATGAATGTGAGTAGAACAATGACTTTTCCTACAAGAAAAGCACTGTTATTTCTACAATAGACAACATCTCTTTTCAACTGTGTTTGTGTATGTGAATACGACAGTAAGTTCTCTTACCAGAAACACATTGTGTTTTCAAGAAACAAGCACTTCTCTTTGAACTGTGTTCAAGAATGTTACCTGAACACTGAGCTTTCTGAGAAAAAAAAAGGACTGTGTTTCCTAGAAACACAGATGACTTCTCTTTCAACTTTGATTAGGAAGGTGATAAGAAAAATGAGTTGTCTTAAATCCAATGCACTGTAGTTGCTTGTAGCAAATGATAGTTGTCTTTCAACTGTGTATATTAATGTGAGCAGAACAGTGACTTTTCTTACAAAAAAAAAAACACTGTTGTTCTATGATAAGAGGCAACATCTCTTTCAACTGTGGTTTTGAATATGAATACAACAGTGGGTTCCCTTACCAGAAACACACTGTGCTTTCAAGAAAGAGGCACTTCTCTTTGAATGTATTAAGAATGTAACTAGAACATTGAGCTTGTTCAGAAGAAAAGAACTGTGTTTCCCCAAACAGAGACAACATCTCTTTTAACTTTGCTTAGGAATGTGATAAGAACTGTCTTAGCAACAATGAACTCTACTTGCTAAGAAGAGAGGTGAGTTTTATTTCAACTGTGTTTATACATATGAGTTTAATAGTGACTTTGCCTACAAGAAAAGCACTGTTGGTTTTATGACAATAGGCAATGTCTCTTTCAACTGTGCTGTGAATGTGAATACTACAGTGAGTTATCATACAAGAAACACACTGCATTTTCAAGAAAACACTTATCATTGTTCTGTGTTTAGCAATGTAACTAAAACAGTGAACTTTCTCAGAAAAAAAGCACTATTTTTCTCAGAAACACAAGCAATTTCTCTTTCAACTTTACTTAGGAATGTGATTTAAAAAAAACCACTGAGTTGTCTTAGATCCAATGCACTGTAGTTGTTAGTATCAAATGAGAGTTGTCTTTCAACTGTGTATGTGAATGTGAGTAGAACAGTGACTTTGTTTACTAAAAGAACACTGTTGTTTCTATGACAAGAGGCAACATCTTTTTCAATGGTGGTTGTAAATGTGAATATAACAGTGTATCTTCCCTTACAAGAAACACACTGTGTTTTCAAGAAATAAGCACTTCTCTTTGAACTGCACTTAAGAACACATCCAGAACTTTGAGCTTCCTCAGAAGGAAAGCACAGTGTTTCCTAGAAACACAGTGGAGTTCTCTGTCAAAAATGCTTAGGAATGTGATAAGAATTGTGGTATGTCTAGATACAAATAAACTATAGTTGCTAGTAGCAGACACGCCTTGTCTTTGAAATGTGAGTAGAACAGTGACTTTGTGAATGTGAGTAGAACAGTGACTTTGCCTACAAGAAAAGCACTTTTTTTCTATGACAACAGGCAACATGTCTTTCAATTATGTTTGTGTATGTGAATACAACAGTGAGTTCCCTTAGAAGAATCACATTGTGTTTTCAAGAAACAGGCACTTCTCATTGTACTGTATTTAACAATGTGACCAGAACAATGAACTTGCTCAGAAGAAAAGAACTGTTTTCCTAGAAACACAGGTGATTTTTCTTTCAACTTTGCTTAAGAAAGTGATAAGAACAATGACTTGTCTTAGATTCAATGCACAGCAGTATGTTTCTTGGAAGCAAAGTCACTGTTCTAATAATCTAAATATAATCAGTTGAAAGACAACCCGCCTCTGTTACTAGCATGTACAGTGCATTTGATCTAAGAAAACCCACTGTTCTTATTATGATCCAAAGCAAAGTTGAAAGAGTCCTCATCTCTGTTACTTGAAAACACAGTACATTTTTTGAACAAACTCCTTGTTCAAGTCACATTGGTAAATGCAGTTAAAAGAGAACTGACAACACTGTGTTCCTTGTAAGGGAATTCATTGCTGTATTCAGATTCATGAATTCAGGTGAAATATATGTTTTATTTTTGTTTAGAAACAACAGTGCTTTTCTTGGAAGCACATCCACTATTGTACTCACATTCACATACACAGTTAAAAAACAACCAACCCAAGTAGAGTGCATTGTATCCAAGAAAACCCACTGTTCTCATCATGTCCCTAAGCAATGTTTAAAAATAAATTGCCTCTGTTAGTAGAAATCACAGTGCTTTTCTCCTTAGGAAATTTTCTGTTCTCATCACATTGATACATATATTTTAAAGAGACGTTGCCTCTTCATTGAAAACACAGTGTGTTTCTCATAAGGAAACTTCCAGTTGTATTCACATTCATAAATGTAGTTGAAAGACATGTTGCTTTTTTGCTTAGAAACAATAATGCTTATCTTGGATTCAAAGTGACTGTTTTAGTCACATTCATCAACACATTTGAATGACATTGAAACTCTCATACTAGCAAGTACAGTACAGTGTATTGGATCTAATAAAACCCCCTGTTATTATCACATTTCAAGCAACATTGAAAGAGATATCACCTTGGTTAGTAGAAAGGACAGTGCTGTTCACCTGAGCAAACTTCCCATTCTAGTCAAATATTAAATGAAGTTCAAAGAGAAGTTGCCTAGTCAATGAAACATTATGTGTTTCATGGAAGGAAACTCACTGATGTCTTCACATTCATTAACACAGTTGAAAGACATGTTGCCAATTTGCTTGGAAACAGTTGTGTTCTTCTTGGAAGCAATGTCACTGTTCTAGTCACATTAATATACACAGTTGAAAGACAACCCACCTTTGTTATTAGAATTACAGTCATGGGATTTAAGAAAATCCACTATTCTTTATTATGTTACTAAGCAGAGGTGAAATAATAATTGCCTCTTTTTGTAAAAAGCATTGTGCATTTCTATGAAACTATCTCCCTGTTCTAGTCTCATTGGTAAATTAACTTCAAAGAAAAGTTGCCTCTTTATTAAAAACACAGTGAGTTTCATGTAAGGGAAGTTATTGTTGTATTCATGTTCATAAACACAGTTGAAAAGCATATAACCACTTCACTGAGAAACAAAAGTGCTTTTCTTGGAAAGAAATTCACTGTTATAGTAATATCATATACACAATTAAAAGAACTGTTGTGGGAACCCGTTCTCGGGTTCCTCGTGGCTTTACCCAGCAAGTCCACATAGAGGATGATTAGGACCACGGACCTGAGTGCTGGTGTCTGAGATGGTCTGCACTTGGCTGTGCTGGGGGAGGAGGTCTTTTGTTCCACCCTTTGGCATCTCTATAAAAACCCTGGGGCAGAGACAGTCGGGGCCCTTTGGAATAGGTTCCAGGCCCTCTCGAGGCTATCCTTTATTTTCTATCTGTTTATCTCCACAATATTCTCCACAATAAATCCTTCTATCTAATATTTTCTGCTGCTCGCACTCAAAAAAACTCTGGGGGAACTGTGGGGGTGGTGGGTAAACGCCACACAGAATGGCACCATGAACAGGGACTAAAGAAAAAAGAAAAAAAAAGGGGGACTAAAGACTAAAAAAAGGGGGGACTAAAGACAAATGAACAGGGACTAAAGACAAAGTAATAGGGACTAAAGATAAAGGAAAATAATAGTTTTATTACAGAGTTTTTGGCGAAAGTGCTGAGTCAGCCCTGCCAGTGGATAAGGCATGCCGGTGTTATGGAAAATATATATTTTTTATATATATTATTGAGAGGCAGAGGTTTTATCCTCGAGAGAAAAGGAAAGCAGACTGGAAGGATGTCCGATGCTGCAGCGCAAAATTCTCTTCTGTCAAAATTTTCTATCTTCTATCCCTTTCTCAATTTCTATCTGTGAAAAATAAGTATAAGGCATAGGGTAGTAATATAGTGTAGGAAAAACTTAGAAGTGTAAGATTGTGTAGGAAAAAATAAGTAAGGCAACTAGACAGAAAAACTCTTCAATTTTCTAACTTTGGGGGCTATGAACAAAAGGGAACAAAATCTTTCTTTGGGCTTTTCAGGTAGCAAAAAAGCTCTTCTTTGGGCTTATGGGGAAGAAAAAGTTTCCTATGGAAGCTTTTGACCTGGGGACAGCTGAAATGCTAAGTCCAAGTGGCAGGAGAAAATAATTTCTCCCTGAGGCAAAAATGGGGGTGTAAAAAGCCAAAGTTTAAAGTTCAGAAGTTTTGGGAAAAGTTGGTCTTTCTTTCTCTTGGGGAAAAAAATCTTTCTCTTAAACTATAAAGCTTTTCTTGGAAAATTTAGGGGAAAAATCTCTTAAAAGCCTTAATCTTTCTCAAAAGCTTTCTTACAAACTTAAAAACTAAAGCCTTTAACTGTCTCTCTCAGAAGAACAAATTAGAATCACCTGAAGATATTAGTATGGGGACCACCTGTGATTAGCTCAAAGGGAAAACAAACTTAAGAAAGCAAAACCTCTCCAAGTTCTTTCAAGCTTTAAAAATCCTCCCTGCAATGCAGGAGGCAGGAACAAGTTCCTAAAAACTTCTCTTCTAAGCTCTGTCTCTTCAAGCTAGTAAAAGACAGTGGGTCAGAGTACCCTGAGGGAAACACTTGGGGGAGTGTGGGTAAAGAGCTACAGAGAGCCCAAAAGGGCAAGAAACTTTACCTGAGAAAAGCAAAAAAGCCAAGCTTTTCAGTAACAACCGAGCTGAGGCATCAAGGGTTTTGAGTGAGCATTTCAGAATGAAAAGGTGCTCCTAATCATCCTAATGCAAAGATCCCCTGAAGCATTGTATCCTCACTCTGACCAAAAACCCAGAGGTGACTGGCCAGCGTCTCTGAGTTGGAGTGCATTTCGGGGATACTAGGGTTCCTGCAGTTGCAAACTTCCTGGAGCACAGAGCTGAGGCAGGAAAGTGCAGGACCCTGGTGAAAATTGCTAATGAAAAAGAAAGCTAAAGCCAATGGGAACAGCACAGTTGCCCACTTTCCTACAAGTCCCAGGTTGACAGGTCCACAGCTGCAAAAAGAAATCTGAGAAAAAGCTTTCCTATCAGACTAAGGACCTTTCTGGGAAAACAGTAAAGCTGAACTGTGTCTGAAGCAGTTGTGCTACTGAGTCAGAATGTTGTCTGGGGAAAGAGCCCAGCCAGGGCAGAACAGAACTATCCAGGAGTAAAGCTTTCTTTTCTGTCAGAGCAAGTACCTTTTTGAGAAAAGCTGTGTTTCCACTGACTCCCGGTGAGATGAGGGAGTGTGGCCCTAAGGGGTGATTGTCTCTGGCATAAGCTCTGTCCTTGAGCACCCAGACAAGCAAACACAACCCACTGAGGGACTGGGTCAGGTGAATGGCCTGAGGGAAAAAACACCTGTCCTAATGGGAGTTTAGAGATGGCAAAAACCTCCCTTGTTAGATTTTCAGTCTGTATGTAAACTACACAGACCCCATGAACAGAAAGAGACAAAAGCCCCTACCTTCAGTAGCAGGTAAAGCCACCACTGTAGTGTCAGAAACTGTTTCTGGGGTAGAGGGGATAAACTGAGACCAAACTGGGAACTGTCTGGGAAAAAGACTTCAAAGAAACAGAAGGGACATAATCCTCCCCAGAAAATGTATGACCTGAAAAAGCTGCTAGAATTTGAGGCAGATTTGGGGGGAGAAAAAAGCCCCTACCTCCAAAGGCAGCTAGCAGAGGAACAGAGCAACCTGAGATATCTGAAGCTCTGTATCTGGGGGGGAAAGGAACAATCAAAATGAGATCAGTGGGAGAAAATCTCTCTGAAAGAGCTATGGAAAAGCTGTTGTACATGATCTTGTTTTTCACTGACTGGCTAAGACAAACACAAGCCCTGAGGAAAGTTGCTATCAGAAATGCCAGCCTCAATGCTGGCTAAGGAGGCAGGCAGGTGCAGTTCTAATTTGGGGGCCAGTGTCAAATGAAGGAGAGACACCTGTTAAAGCCAGCTGAGGAGAGACCAGAAACCTCCCAATGTCCCATAATTGAAAATGTAAAATGCTTGTTCAAATCTCCCAGTGCAAAAGCAAAAAACTTTGTTCAAACCTCTTGGGCAAGAATTTGTAAGCAAGTCTGGTAAAAAAGAACCAGTTGACTCTCAGACCCAAAAAGAACTATGGGAAATGACTGATATGGGAAATGATATAAGGGAATGATATAAAAGACTGATAATATTATGGACTGATATAAGGGAAATGCATTCTGGGAAAAGTAGTTTTTCTGCTGAAGATGGTGACATTGCCCTGAAACACTTTCGTCAGCTCAAAAATACGTTCGTGGTAAACTTAAAATACAGCTTTTAAGAGAATAAGGAGGAAAATCATCTAAGAGTTTAAGTGTCCGTTCCTATGAAAAATTGAAAGGAAACAGAACTAGGTGTTTTCCAGTTTGGGGCTCCATTGGTTAAATGCCTTATTTACCCTAATAGCTGTGCAAAGTTTTTACAGTAGTTGGATGACAAAGAGCAAACAAGCCACTTTAGAATCCCTGAAGCAAGAGAGAGCAGTTTATACACTGAACATTGTCTTAGATATGAAGAAACTTATGTGAAATTAAAAATTATTTACCTCTTGAACAAACAGCCTACAATGAGTGATTCCTTTGCAAATAACAAAGAGACAAGGAAACAGGCATTCAAAACAGGAATGACTGTTTTATAGATGGGAAACAAACTTCAGAAAATCTAGCTGTCTTACAAAAGAGTTGCTTCACCTGAAAGTTCCTTATTAGAAATCAATGCTAAATATTACAGCTGCTAATAATATCAGGAGTTAAAGCTAATGAAGTGAAAATACTAAATACAGTTCGGAGCTGTGCCTCTTTTGGCTTTACTAGCTCCTTTAGAAAAATACATCACCTAATAGCTGTGCAGTATTTGGCATAGAGCTTTACAGCAGCTAAATATGGTAATTTTACCCTCGGCGTCAAGGGAAGTTTTTCGGTAGAACAAACCAAAAGTATTGCTGTAATAGAAACATTTGTCTGAATTGAGGTACTTAGGGGAGCTATTATGAATTTGGGTGAAGGGACAGCCTCTAGTTAAAAACTGTCTACTACTGACAGTGCATCTCTGCCGGTTCAGAAAGGCTAAGAGAACTTGGCAACTTTGGAGTGTGGCTTCATCCCGAGAATGTTACAGTCCCCTAGCAACAAGTATCACAATTCTATAACAACACTCACTAAATAAGTAGATGTTAATACATTATATGTGAGTTTGTAAAATGTAAGTGTTGAATGTGAGTCTAAATGCTTTGCAAGGTGAAAAATGTTATATGTGAGTTTAAAAAGTGTAAATGTTAAGTGTGAATCTATGCTTAATGTATATGGTGAAAAAACCTGAGATACAGTAGTTAGTGTCCTAGCAGACTGCAAAGCAGGCACTCTGAGCGGTTTTCAAAAGTTCCAGAAGCCACTAAGAAGCTAAGAATGGCTCACGCCAGAGACAGCACAAGGCATCCGCAGCTGAGATCCGTGGAAAATCGACGCAACACAGAAAAACCTGAGCTAACATCAAAAACGGTGTGGTTTAGAATACTACTGTACCTAAAAAGGTCTCTGGCTTGAGAATAAAAGTTGCAGAGACGCTTGTTTGAACTAAATTTTTAACTGCAAAAAGTTTTGGTTGAAAAATGTCTCTTCATATTTGGAAGTGAAAGCCTGATACCAGAATTTATTTCTTGTTTGAAATTTTTGAACTTAAAATGAGATAAAATTACAAAAAGATTTTGGTTATGGATTTCTCATATTTGGAAGGCTAGTACCAGAATTTACCATTTGAATTTTAAGACTTAAGAAATGAAATAAACAGTAGAGATTTCATTGCAATGGGACAATTTTGAGTTTACTTATAGTAATGACCTAGGAACTGTTTTCTGGAATTGGGTTAAAAATGGAACTGTTTAAATGAAGAAATTTATTATTTCTACCTAGAATCAAGATGCAGTTTTGTGTATGCATATATGCTTTATTAATTGGTGATTCATGAATTGTTTTGTGGAACTGTTATGTAAAAATGAAATTACTTACAGAACTGGTTTTGTGTTACAAATGGAACTATTTAAATGGAAAAGTTTGGGTTTTCTAACTAGGCTTGAAATTTTGCTTAAATTATAAAGAAAAGGGGGAGAGTTAATATTCCTTAGTCTAATTTCAAAAGTTGTTTGAGTGGATTAATGTCATGTTTTTGTTAGTAAGAAATGCAAATGGGGTATATTAAGAGACTACTTTTAAAGTGTAAAGAGTTTTATTGAGAAACTGCTTTTGGATGTTTTGCTAAGTTTTCAAAGTGTTAATGGTTAGATTAAGATTGCTTTTCAATATGGGTTTGTAGGAATTGTATGAGTTTGGGTTCTTCTAACTAGGTTTGAGATTTTGTTTAAAAAATTATAAAGAAAAGGAGGAGTTATGAGGTTGAATTGTTTGCACAAATTATGTTTACCCTATTGATATTGATGCACCCTGGTTTTGTGAAGTTAAGGAAATATTCATTTGTGAACACATTGAAGTTTTTCCTATGATCTGTTAGCAAGAAAATTCAAATGATTGAGTTAAAGTTGTAAGACAGAGAAAATCGTTAACTATATATAGCACCATATATGCTAATTCAAATGGTTCTGTTAAGAGTTTGCATTGTTGTAAGATTGGGAGAATTGTGACTATGTATAGCAATATTTATGTTAACCTGTTAATCATAATGATGAAGCTAAGGGATTCTTTAAGTTTGTAGTTGCCTTAAGAGTTTTTGATTTAGAAAGGGCTTGAGGCAGCTAAGACTGTTGTAGTCACCTTGGACCTAATTCAAAAGAGAAATGCCATCTTTATCATCCTCTACTCCCATATTGGGAGGTGTAACAGCTATGGAAATTGCTGTAAGCCATTAATAGTTATATTTTATATATTAAGAAAGGGAGACCTGTGGGAGCCCATTCTTGGGTTCCTCGTGGCTTTACCCAGCAAGTCCACATAGAGGATGATTAGGACCATGGGCCTGAGTGCTGGTGTCTGAGATGGTCTACACTTGGCTGTGCTGGGGGAGGAGGTCTTTTGCTCCACCCCTTGGCATCTCTATAAAAACCCTGGGGCAGAGACAGTCGAGGCCCTTTGGAATAGGTTCCAGGCCCTCTTGAGGCTATCCTTTATTTTCTATCTGTTTATCTCTGCAAAATTCTCCACAATAAATCCTTCTATCTAATATTTCCTGCTCCTCGCACTCAAGAAAACTCTGGGGAAATGGGAAAATGCCCCACAAACTGTCCTCTGTTACTAGCAAGTACAGTGCATTGGATCTAAGAAAGCCACTGTTCTTATCACATATTTAAAGTTGAAAGTGAAATTGCCTGTGTTAGCAGAAAGTGCAGTGCATTTTCCTGAGCAAACTTCCTCTTCTAGTCACATTCCTAAATGCAGTGCAAAGAGAAGTTGCCTCTTTATTGGAATAACAGTATGTTTCTTATAAGGGAACTCAGTGTTGTATTCACATTCATAAATGCAGTGGAAAGACATGTTTCCTCTTTGCATAGAAACAGCAGTGTTTTTTTTGTAAACAAAGTCACTGTTGCAGTCATATTCAAGTACAAAGTTTGAAAGAAAACCAGCCTTATTTGCTAGAAAGCACAGTGCATTGGACTAAGAAAACCCATTGTTCTTATGATGATCCTAAGCAAAGTTGAAAGAGTAATCACCTCTGTTACTAAAAAACACAGTGTATTTCTTTTCAGCAAACTTCCAGGTCAAGTAACATTGGTAAATGCAGTTAAAAGAGAAGTTGCCTCTTTATTGACCACACTGTGTTTCTTGCAAGGAAATTCCCTGCTGTATTCACAATCGTGAATGCAGTTGAAATACATGTTGTCTTTTTCTTAGAAACATCAGTGCTTTTCTTGGAAGCAAATTCATGGTTCTGCTCACATTCACATACTCAGGTGAAAGGCCTCATGCCTCTGATACTAGCAAGTACAGTGCATTGGACCTAAGAATACCCACTGTTCTTATCACATTCCTGTGAAAAGTTGAAAGAGAAATTGCCTCTCTAGGCGAAAGCACAGTTCCTTTCTCCTGAGCAAACACCCTGTTCTAGTCACATTGGTCATTGCAGTTCAAAGAGAAGTCATCTCCTTATTGAAAACACAGTGCATTTCTTGTAAGGGAACTCAACTTTGTATTTACTTTCATAATTGCAGTAGAAAGACATGTTTCCTCTTTGCTTAGAAACAGCAGTATTTTCCTTGGAAACAAAGTGACTATTGCAGTCATATTCATATACAAGGCTGAAAAACAACAAGCCTCTGTTACTAGCAAGTACAGTGCATTGGATCTAAGAAAACCCACTGTTCTCATGACAATCATAAGCAAAGTTGAGAGTAATTACCTCTGTTACCAGAAAACAATGTGTTTCTGCAAAGCAAACTCCCTGTTCAAATCACATTGGTAAATGCAGTTACAAAAGAAGTCGCCCCTTTACTGACCACACTGTGTTTCTTATAAGAGAATTTATTGCTTTATTTACATTCATAAATACAGTTGAATGACATGTCACCTTTGGCTTAGAAACAACAGTGCTTTTTTGGAAGCAAATACGATTTTCTATTTACATTCCCATACACAGTTGAAAGACAACCCACCTTTGATCATCCTAGGCAACCTTGAAAGAGAAATCCCCTCTATTGATAGAAAGCAGAGTGCTACTCTTCTGATCAAACACCCTGTTCTAGTCACATTGGTAAATGCAGTTCAAAGAGAAATTGCCTCTTTATTGAAACACTATGTGTTTCTTTTTTTTTTTTTTTTTTTTTTGGTTTTTCGAGACAGGGTTTCTCCGTAGTTTTGAGCCTTTTCTGGAACTCATTTTGTAGACCAGGCTGGCCTCAAACTCACACAGATCCACCTGCCTCTGCCTCCCGAGTGCTGGGATTAAAGGCGTGCGCCACCACCGCCCGGCTAACTATGTGTTTCATGTAAGGAAACTCACTGTTGCATTTATATCCATAAACCCAGCAGAAAGACATGTTGCCTTTTTCCTTGGAAACAACTCTGCTTTTCTTTGAAGCAAAAGCAATGTTCTAGTCACATTAATATAAACAGCTGAATGACAAACCATCTTTGTTATTCCAAGTGCAGTGCAGTGGACCTAAGAAAAACTACTGTTCTTATCATGTTCCTAAGCAATGTTGAAATAGAAATCCCTCTTTTTTTAGAAAGCACTATGCTTTTCTCCTGAGAAATTTCTGCATTCTAGTCATATTGGTAAATGCACTTCAAAAAGAAGTCACCACTTTATTTAAAACACAATGTGTATTGTGTAAGGGAACTCATTGTTGTATTCATATTCATAAACACAGTTGAAAAACATGTTTCCACTCTGCTGATTAACAACAGTGGTTCCCTTAAAAGGAAATTCACTCACTAACTTTGTTACCTAGTGCCCTAGGTAACCAGCAACTTTCTATGAGGTTTCCTCGGTGAATGGCTTTGGCAGTTATAAAAGTAAAACCAATTACTAA
Organism: Peromyscus eremicus; assembly: GCF_949786415.1. Classification (NCBI taxonomy): domain Eukaryota; kingdom Metazoa; phylum Chordata; class Mammalia; order Rodentia; family Cricetidae; genus Peromyscus; species Peromyscus eremicus. The sequence continues at coordinate 198,130,689 of NC_081416.1, forward strand.
AGCAGTAGAGAAATCAACCCCCTTCCTCAAAGATATTGCATTTTTTGGAAGATGAATTTATATACCTCTTCTTCTATTTCCATGAAACTACTCTTATCTGACTAGATAAGCAATTGAAATGAGACTGGAAATTTTGTTTTACTTTTTCAATTAATGATTGCACAAAATCAAAGATTGAAATAGAGAATCAGCAATGGGACCTCAAGTTCTCCAATATTTTACTTAAGTTTTTCCTCAGTATATCAAAGAATCTTTAGGCATGTAATAAACAACATCAAATTTACAATCAGAGAAAAAAGGAAATTCACTATTCTAGTCACATGATATGCACAGTTGAAAGAGAACTCACGTCTGTCACTAGCAAATACAATGCATTGAATTTAAGAAAAATCTTATTACATTCCTATGTAAAGTTGATAGAGCAAACACTTTGTTTAGTATAAAACAAAACGGTTTTCTCCCAAGCAAACTTTCTGTTCTAGTCATATTTTAAAATGAAGTTCAAAGAGAAGTCATCTTTTTATTGAAAACACAGTGTTTCTTCTACAGGAACTTACTGTTGTATTCGCACTCATAAACTCATTTGCAACTCACGTTGCCTCTTTGCTTACAAACAGCAGTGCTTTTTTGGAAGCAAAGTCACGATTTTATTCATATTCATATACACAGCTGAAACATAACCTGCCTCTGGTACTAGCAAGTACCGTGCATTGGATCTAAGAACACTCACTGTTCTTATCAAGGTCCTAAACGAAGTTTAAAAAGAAATTGCCTCTGTTAGCAGAAAGCAGAATGCTATTCTCATGAGCAAACTCCCTGTTCTAGACTCAATGACAAATGAAGTTCAAAAAACGTTGCCTCTTTATTTAAACACTATGTGTTTAATGTAAGGAAACTCACTGTTGTATTCATATTCATAATCACAGTTGAAAAACACATTGTCTCTTTCCTTGGAAACAACTGTGCTTTTTTGGGAAGCAATGTCACTGTTCTAGTCACATTAATATACACAGTTGAAAGAAAATCCATCCTTGTTATTATAGAAATGCATTGGACCTAAGAAAACCCACTGTTCTTATCACATTCCTAAGCAAAGTTGAAAAAGAAATGATCTCTTTGAATAGAAAGCACAATGCTTTCCTCCTGAGAACAATCTCTGTTCTAGTCACATTGATAAAATAATTTAAAAGAGAAGTCTCTTTTTATTTAAAACACAGTGTGTTTCATGTAAGGGAACTCACTGTTGTATTCACATTCATAAACACAGTTGAAAAACATGTTTCCCCCTTTGCTGAGAAACAGCAGTGTTCCTTTTGGAAAGAAATTCACAGTTCTAGTCACATCATATACACAGTTGAAAGACAACTCACCTCTGTTACTACCAAGTACAGTGCATTGGATCTAAGAAAACCCACTGTTTTTATCAAGATCCTAAGCAAAGATTAAAAACACATTGCCTCTGTTAGTAGAAAGCACAATTCTTTTTTCCTGAGAAAACTCCTTGTTCTAGTCACATTAGTCATTGCAGTTCAAAGAGAAGTCATCTCTTTATTAAAAACACAGTGTGTTTCTTGTAAGGGAACTCACTTTTGTATTCACTTTCATAAATGCAGTGAAAGATGTTTCCTTTTGCTTAGAAACAGCAGTATTTTTCTAGGAAACAAAGTCACTATTGCAGTCATATTCATATACACATCAGAAAGACAACCAGCCTCTGTTACTAGCAAGTACAGTGAATTGGTTCTAAGAAAACCCACTGTTCTTATGATGATCCTAAACAAAGTAGAAAAAGCAATCACTTCTGTTACTGGGAAAAAAGTGTGTTTCTCCTGAGCAGACTCCCTGTTCTACTCACATTGGTAAATGCAGTTAACAGAGAAGTTACCTCTTTACTGACCACACTGTGTTTTTTGTAAGGGAACTCACTGTTATAGTCACATTCATAAATGCAGTAGAAACACGTTGCCTCCTTGCTTAGAAACTGCAGTGCTATTCCTGGAAGTAAATTCATTGTTCTAATCACATTCATATACACAGTTGAAAGACAACCTGCCTCTGTTACTTGCAAGTACAGAGCAAAGGATCTAAGAGAACACGCTTTTCTCATCACATTCCTAAGCAAAGTTGAAAGAGAAATCACCACTCTTAATCAAAAGCACAATACTAACTCCTGAGCAAACTCCCTGTCCTAGTCACATTGGTAAAAAGTTTTCAAAGAGAAGTCGCCTTTTTATTGAAATCACAGTGTGTTTCTTGTAAGGCAACTCGCAGTTATATTCTCATTCATAAATGCAGTTGAAAGACATGTTGCCTCTTAGAAACAACAATACATTTCTTGAATGCAAAGTTACTGTTCTAGTCACATTCACATACACACTTCAATAACAACCCACCTCTTTTACTAGCAAGTACAATGCATTGGATCTAAGAAAATCCCATGTTCTTGTCACAATTCTAAGCAACCTTGAAAGGTAAATTGGCTCTATTAGTAGAAAGACGAGTGTTATTCTCCTGACCAAACTATCTATTCTAGTCACAATCATAAATGAAGTTTAAAGAGAAGCAACATTCTCGTGAGCAAACTCCCTGTTCTAGACTCAATGACAAATGAAGTTCAAAAAAAGTTGCCTCTTTATTAAAGCACTATGAGTTTATTGTAAGGAAACTCACAAGTGTACTTCCATTCATAAACACAGTTGAAAGACAAAAACTCTCTGCTTAGAAACAAATGTGCTTTTCTTGGAAGCAATGTCAAAGTTCTAGTCATGTTAATACACACAGTTGAAAGAAAATCTGCCTTTTATTACAAGTATAGTGAACTGTATCTAATAATACTTACTATTCTTATCATGTTCCTAAGCAAAATTTAAAAATTGTAGAAAGCACAGTGTTTTTGTCTTGAGCAAACTCCCTGCTCTAGTCCTATTGGTAAATGAAGTTCAAAGAGAATTGGCCTCTACTGAAAACACAGTGTATTTCACATATAGGAACTTACTGATGTATTAACATTCATAAGAGCATTTGAAAGATATGTGACCTCTTTGCTTAGAATCAACAGTGCTTTTTTGTAAGCAATTCATGTTCTAGTCACATTCATATACACAGTTGAAAGACAACTCACCTCTGTTACTAGCAAGTACAGTGCATTGGATTTAAGAAAACCCACTGTTCTTAGCACAATCATATGCAAATTTGGAAGGGAATTTAGGGTGATATTTTATGTGTACTAAAATGTGATTTTATTTGTATGTTAATAAATAAAGTTGCCTGGGGGTCAGAGCAATTAGCAAACCATAGCAGAAACTGGGCGGTGGTGGTGCACACTTTTAATCTCAGCTCTTGGGAGGCAGAGCTAGACAGATCTCTGTGTGTTCAAGGATATAGCCAGCATGGAGACACATGCCTTTAATCTCAATACCAACTATGGAAGACCTGGAGGTCTTCTGTACGGACAGGCAGTGATGAGGTGGTCATGTGGTTGGGTTTACAACCAGTAGGAAGGCAGAACAGAAAGTCATTATAAGGACAAACACACAGGAAGTAGGTCTCTTTCAGAGAGGTAGTGGAACAGTGACAGTGAAGGGTAAGGTTTTTAGCTCTTAGCTATTGCTCTGACCTCTTGGCTTTCATCTCTGTATTGGCTCTGTGTTTCTTATTTAATAAGACGGTTGGTTACATCTACATTTGGCACCCAATGTGACAAGAATCCATTAAAAACCACTTGGCTTGGCTTGGTGGCAGGTCCGTTTTCCTGCCTGGGAGGCCTGGCTCCCTAGCTTGGGCCCAGGTCGGCTTGGTCTCAGGCTGGACTGACTGTTGCCCCAAGCGGTTAGCTGCAGCTGGAGCTACTTGCTTAAAGCTAGTGCTACAAACAGCTCAGGCCTGCCCTGACAAACAGGGCCCCTGCCTGTAAATCCAACGCACGTGGTCAGAGCTTAAGGAAGCCAGAGCCCAGGCTTGACTTGGCTCAAGCGGGAACACATGGCTAAATTTAAGCTTTTAGCCAGAACTTGTGGCTGCGCTTTCTCTCTCTCTCTCTCTCTCTCTCTCTCTCTCTCTCTCTCTCTCTCTCTCTCTCTCACTCTGTGTGTGTGTGTGTGTGTGTGTGTGTGTGTGTGTGTGTGTTTGTGTATTCACACCTCAGACACTATGTGGCTGTTTTGAAATTCCCTCAGATTTCTACTGTTCTATGCAGACTTTGTAAGTCAATTAAGATATCAGATATTTTAAAGTTTTATGGGTGCATTGGAAGAAAATTGGGCTTTTTTTGAAATTTTAGGCAGTCTGACAATGGAACAACTATATGAGAAGATTAATGTTGATCGGATTATGCACTTTATTACTTTTTTATCCTCATTTTACTATTTAAAAAAAATAGTCAATTTAAGTGCCAGGATAAAAGTTTTAGAAAAACCTGTTAAACCTGTTAAAATGAATTATAGAGAAATCCAAACCTTAATTCTATGTCAAATGGCAGCCTTGAATGCATGGGACAGAGTTTAGGAACCAGGAAAGAAAACTGAGTCATTTACAAAGGTTATACAGGGCCCAAAAGAATCTTTCACAGATTTCTTTACAGTAAAGATAATGGTCCTGGATTCAGAAGCTAGTCATATAATAATTGAATCTTTGGCATTTGAGAACATGAATGCAGCATGCAAAAATAATCAGGCTGTTAAAGGCAAGATCTGCACCTTTGGAAGATTGAATTAGAGACACAATTAATGTTGAAGCTCATGTGCTCTGGGATGGTCTGTATATCAAATTACTCTGGTTGGTCAATAAATAAAACACTAATTGGCCAGTGGCTAGGCAGGAAGTATAGGTGGGACTAAAAGAGAGGAGAAAAGAAAGAACAGGAAGGTCGAAGGAGTCACTGCCAGCCACCGCCATAACAAGCAGCATGTGAAGATTCCAGTAAGCCACAGCCACATGGCAAGGTATAGATTTATGGAAATGGATTAATTTAAGCTATAAGAACAGTTAGCAAGAAGCCTGCCATGGCCATACAGTTTGTAACCAATATAAGTCCCTGTGTTTACTTGGTTGGGTCTGAGTGGTTGTGGGATTGACGGGTGACAGAGATTTCTCCTGACTGCGGGCAATGCAGGAAAACTCTAGCTACAAATGGCGCCCAACGTGTTGGCAAGAGTTTCCACCTAAAACCTGAGTAAAAAGATTCTAAAACGGAGCTAAAAACAGTTCCTAGTTGTCTCTTTCAAGCTAGAGGCAGTCTGTGTGTTGAACTATACTATGGGAGGTTCCTGGTGTGTGTGCTCGATCTGCAGTATGGCGGGAATGAGGCCTCTGCAAGTGGCACATTAAGCTGCATGGTGGATTTAGCCTTTGCTAGTACAAAACAAAAAGAGGTTTCTGGGATGCACGCTGCTTTGATAGAAGCATAGACCTACTATTTCTGAGAGTTGATGGCTCCCAGAGCTGGCAGAAAACATACCACTGCCATGTTAGGAAGCTGAAGTAGGCAGAGCCAGCAGCCATAGCACCTTTTCAGTCTTGGAATGCTGCAGTTTAAAGCAATAGGCTCAAAGTAATGTAAAAAATAAACAACATAAAGATGGCTACCACACAGAGAATCTCGATTATGTTCTCTTTGATATTCATAACTAAAGAAAAACATTTGATTACAAAAGCTGTTGAGTTATGCCAAAATGTATATTTTAAAGGTACCTTGACTTCAAAATTTGGATGTAAGGATATGTTGCTTTGGAAAGGAGGCTCTGCTTTTGTTTCCACAGAAAGCCAGAGGCTATGGATTTGTTCCAGATTAAGATACATCAGGTTTGATCAGCCAAGACCCCCTGAAAGGTCTCCGATGACACCAAGGCCCAGATGATCCAACATCCAGAACCATTTCAAGGCAACTGGCTCAGACGATATACCCTCATAGACTACTCCAAAATCCTAAAATTTTCTTTGTGTCCCAATGAGATACAGTGCCCCCTTCCAGCAGGAAGTAGTAAGAGAAGCTATACCCAAATTCCCAAATATACCAACCTGGCTTTGGAGACGTGTAAAAGTTAAAACTTTCCTCTTAAAAAAAAGAAAAGGGGAAGTGCTGTGGGATGGTCTGTATGTCAAATTGCTCTGATTGGTCAATAAATAAAACACTAATTGGCAGTGGCTAGGCAGGAAGTATAGGCAGGACTAAAAGAGAGGAGAAAAGAAAGAACAGGAAGGTGGAAGGAGTCACTGCCAGCCACCGCCATGACAAGCAGCATGTGAAGGTGCCGGTAAGCCACGATCCACATGGCAAGGTGTAGATTTATGGAAATGGATTAATTTAAGCTATAAGAAGAGTTAGCAAGAAGCCTGCCATGGCCATACAGTTTGTAAACAATATAAATCTCTGTGTTTATTTGGTTGTGTCTGAGTGGCTGTGGGACTGGCGGGTGTCAGAGATTTGTCCTGACTGAAGGCAAGGCAGGAAAACTCTAGCTACACTCATGACCATGATGATATGTGGGTAAGAGAAGCAATTTCAAAAGGTTTGAGAAATGTTAGATGTTTTGGATACAGAAAGCAAGGACATTTGAAAAGGGACTGTAAAAAGGTCATTCCTAGAAACAATGTTTCTTCAAGAAACAATGGCAACAAAATGCCCCTTCCTTCTGGAGTATGCAGAAGGTGTGGTAAGTGAAAACACTGGACCAACAAATGTAGATCAACAAGGGACAGGTAAGGTAATCCTTTGCCTCAGTCTTTGGGAAACTCCCAGAGGGTCCTCAGGCAGGCCCTCACAGCAAATCCAATTCAAACCTTTCCTGCAGTTGTAGAGGAAACCACTACTCAGAGCAATTAAATAACCAAATGCCTATTGGAATAAATCATGCTGGTCGGGATGATGAAACAGAGAGAATAGAAAATTCATTAGAAAACATGAAGAAAATTTTTTGGCAAACTTCTATTAATGAACAAAGACCAAAATTAACAATAAAAATAACTGGTGTTTTGTTGTCTGGTCTGCAAGACACAGGTGCGGACGTTACCATAATTGCACCAGAATTTTGGCATCCAAATTGGTCTCTTCAGGAGGTAAACATTGCTGTGGGATGTTCTGTATAGCAAATGTGTTGCTCTGATTGGTCAATAAATAAAACACTGATTGGCCATTGCCTAGGCAGGAAGTATAGGCAGGACAAGGAGGAGAATAAAGCTGGGAAGTGAAGGCTGAGAGAGAGAGACACTCTGCCAGCTGCCACGATGAGAAACAGCAGGTGAGGATGCCGGTAAGCCACAAGCCACGTGGCAAGGTATAGATTTATAGAAATGGATTAATTTAAGCTGTAAGAACAGTTAGCAAGAAGCCTGCCATGGCCATACAGTTTGTAACCAATATAAGTCTCTGTGTTTACTTGGTTGGGTCTGAGCAGCTGTGGGACTGGCAGATGAGAGAGATTTGTCCTAACTGTGGGCAAGGCAGGAAAACTCTAGCTACAAAACATTCAACTGTTAGGAATTGGGACAGAGTGCAAGATGGCTCGAATGTATAGGTCCAGAAGGACAGAGAGGAAAATTAAAACCATATGTGGCTAACATATCTATGAACCTGTGGGGTTGAGACCTGTTGCAACAATGGAGTACTCAGATTAACATCCCTCCAACCTCAGAAACAAATCATAAACTAGCACATGTTTCTGAGAGAAATATTAGAAGATATTATTCTAATGAGTGGTCACCAGCCATCCATATTATACAAGAACAGGGCACAACAACTGATGATCTTCCAAAGACACCAAGAGCTCTACCTTTGATAGTTGGTTACATCTACAGGAATTCACCTCTGTTACTAGAAAACACAGTGCTTTTTTCCTCAGAAAACTACCTGTTTTAGTCACATTGGTAAATGCTGTTCAAAGAGAAGACACCTCTTTATTGAAAACACAGTATGATTATTGTAATGGGATTCACTATTGTATTCACATTCATGAATGCAATTCAAAGTCATGTTGCCTTTTTCTTAGAAACAACTGTGATGTTCTTGCAAGCAAAGTCAGTGTCCTAGTCACATTCATATACACAACTGAAAGACAACCAACCTCTGTTACTAGCATGTACAGTGCATTGCATCTAAGAAACCCAACTGCTCTTATCGTGATCCTAAGAAAATTGGACAGAGAAATTGCCTCTGTTACTAGAAAATATAGTGAGTTTCTACTGAACAAACTTTTGTTCTAATAATCACTTTTGTAAGTGCTGTTCAAAGATAAGTCATCTCTTTATTGAAAATGCAGTGCATTTCTTGTAAGGGATCTCACTGTTTATTCACAATCATATACACAGTTGAAAGCCATGTTGCCTCTTTGCTTAGAAACAGCAATTTTTTAATTGAAACAATATCACTGTTCTAGTGATATTCATATACACAGTTTAAAGACAACCCACCTCTGTTACTTCCAAGTACAGTGCTTAGATTTAAGAAAACCCATCATTCTTATCAGAATCCTAAGCAAAGTTGAAAAGAATTTATCTTTGTTACTAGAAAACACAGGGCTTTTTTTCCTGAGCAAACTCCCTGTTCTATTCACATTGGTCAATGCAATTCAAAGAGAAGTCAGTTCTTTATTGAAAAACAAGGTGTTTATTGTACTGGAATTCACTGTTGTATTCACATTCGTGAACACAGTTGAAAAACATATATATATATATATATATATATCACAGCCAGGATATCAGATAGAGGTGTGTCCAAGGCAGAGTTCAGAGTAGCAAAATTGAGGCCCAGACAGCTGGTTCAACTGCTGTGTCCATGGAAAAGAGTGAGCCTTGCCCAGGGGACAGTGTACAGGTCAACCTCTATTCTTAAGGAGAGGGAAAAAGTAGGCCACTGCTTTACTCTTTTTTTCCCAAAGTTGCTGGGATGCTAAGGTGCAAAGAGATCAGCAGACAGTGTGTCAAGCAATGGTCTCCCACTCCATTCCTCCAAGAAGAGATATGGAGGGGAGACTGCCAGGACCCCAAGCATCCCAGGTTGGAAATGACAGTGAATACTCCTCCATCACAATAGAAAAGTAGGTGTGAATGGGGCCACATCAGCTGGTCACAGCAAGATGAAGCATGGCATGGAGTAGAGAAGAGGCTGCATTTCCCTCTCCCTTCACCTGCCTCCTCTGAGAATGCCATGACCTCAGTGTGACAAGCTTGGGGTGAGACCGAAAAACCCACACAGCTAACTGCACAAACTCATGACTTTAACATTAAGAAAGTGACCAATTGGTTGACCTGCATACAGTATTGTTTTATGTATTAAAGAAAATAAATAAAAATGAAACCCTAAGAACCAACTGATAAACATCATCTCTTTAACATTAAAAATAGCAACAAACTGGTAGACCTCTATACAATATTGTTATATGTATTAAAAATGAATAAATAAAAATTAAAACTAACACAGAAAAATGGTCAACTTGCATTAATATATGTATATATAGCGACCAACTCTTCAACCTCCATACAGAATTGTTATATGAATTAAAGAAAATAAATAAATAAAAAATAAAACCTACACGGGCAAATGGTCAACTTTTTACATACAAAAAAAAATGACCAAATGGTCGACCTCCACACAGTATTATTATATGTACTAAAATAAATAAATAAATAAATAAATAAATAAATAAATAAATAAATAAATAAATAAAAAACAAAATGCATAGTTAACTGGTCTTCTTGTCCCCTTAACTTTAAAAAAAATTCATTGAACTCTCTAAGTATTGTTATGTGTATTAAAAAATTAATAATAATAATAATAATAATAATAAAACCCACATAGCTCTCTGGTCGACATTATAACTTAACATTAAAAAACAAAGCAACCAACTGATGGACCTCCATATATTATTGTTATATGTATTAAAATACATAAATACATAAATAAATTTTAAAAAAGATTACCAATTGGTGGACCTCATCCCTGTAACATTAAAAAAAAGTGAACTACTAGTGGTCCTTCATCCAGGATTGGTATATATATGGAAAAAATAAATAAGAAATATGTGTGTGTGTGTGTGTGTGTGTGTGTGTGTGTGTGTGTGTGTATGAGCAAAAACCAGACAGGACATCTGATTAACCCGAGTCCAGGACAGAGACCAGAGGGGCAAAATTTGGGCCTGGACAGCTGGCCAACTTGCTGCGTCCATGGGAAAGAGCAAGCCTTACCCAGAGGAGATAGTACTGGTCAACTCCAGTTCCTAGGGAGGGGAAAAAAGTAATCAACTGCTCTACCTACCTTTTCCCAAATGCGCCAATGTGTCAAGGTGTGAGGAGATAGGCAGATAGAGTGCAGAACAATGCTCTGCTACCCCATTCCCCAAGGAAGAGATATGGATGGGAGGCTGCACCCCAGAGACCCCTCTACCCAGAGAACCCCGTGCATCCCTGGTCCAGAAGGGATCTTGACACACCTCCATTAGGGTGGGACAATAAACATAAGTGGAACATACCAGCCAGTCACAGCAAGGCGATGTGGGGAAAAGAATAGAGGAGAGGAAGCATTTCCCTCTACCTCCACCCATCTCTTATGAGCATGCCATGACTTTGGTAGGACAAGCACGTGGTGAGATCGAAAAACCTACACAGACAACTGGTCCACCTCATCTCTATAACAAAGAAAGAAAAAAAATTACCAAACTGATTGACCTCCATTTAGTAGTGATATATATATATATATATATATATATATATATATATATATATATATATATAAAAATGAATAAAAAAATGAAACTCATACATCCAAGTGGTCGACCAACCAAGTTTTTGACATCCATACAGTATTGTTATATGTATTAAAATAAATAGATGAATAAAAAATAAAACTTTCATAGCCAACTAGTCAACCTTGTCCCTTTAATACTAAAAAAGAAGAGAATTGGAAAATTTGTAAAACTCCATAAAGTATTTTTATATGTATTCAAAAAACAATAAATAAATAAAAATAAATGGATGAATAAAAAAGGAAACTTTCATAGCCAACTAGTCAACCTTGTCCCTTTAATACTAAAAAAAAAAGAATTGGAAAATTTGTAAACCACCATACAGTATTCAAATTGTAGACTGTATATGTATTCAAAAAACAATAAATAAATAAAAACTAAAACACACACAGCCATCTGTTCTACCTTGTCTCTTTAAAATTAAAAATAGTGACCTACTTGTTGACCTCCATACAGTATTGTTAAAAGTACTACAAAAAGAAAGAAAGAATGAAACCTTCACAACCAACTTGTTGGCATCGTCCCTATAACATTAAAAAAAGAAAAGAAACTGTAATGAGATGAATTGCTAAATGATCTTATTAATAAAAAATCTGGAGCCAGATATTGGAGTTGAAATTGAGAGATTAGAGGAATAGGACAAGCCACAGTCAATCTCACCTTATTAGCCCTCATCCTACAGGGCCCTTCTGGCCCTTCTGGCCCTGACCTCTTACTTTCTCTCTCCACCTAGCTATATCACTTCCTCTTTCTGTCCATCTCTGTAACCTTCTGTCTGTCTGTACAGACCTCTAGACCTCCATGGTTAGTACTGAGATTAAAGGCATGTGCCACCATAACTGGCTCTGTTCCCAGTGTGGCCTTGAACTCACAGAGATCCAGATGGATCACTGCCTTCCAAATGCTAGGATTAAAGGAATGTGCTACCATTGCCTGACTTTAACTATAGTGGCTGTTTTTTTCCTCTGATAAGTTAGATTAGGGTATACAGATAAGATATTACCATACAACTGGTCAACATACATATAGTATTTAGACATGTATTTAAAAATAAATAAATAAAACCCATACAGTCTACTGGTCAACCTCATCCTTTTAACATGAAAATAACAAAAGTGACCAACTGGTTGATCTACATACATAATTATTATATGTATTAAAATAAATACATAAATAAAAAATAAAAACTACACAGCCAACTGCTCAACCTTGATCCTTTAACATAAAAAAGAGAGAGAAAAAAATATTGACCAACTAGTAAACCTTCATACAATGTTGTTATATTTATGATAATAAGTAAATAAATAAAAAATAAATCCCACACAGCCCACTGGTCAACCTGCATTAAAACATATAAACAGCTGAGATATCTGATCAACCTGAGTCCACAGCAGAGACCAGAGCAGCAAACTCTAGCATTGGAAAGCTGTTCAACACACTGCATCCATGAGTAAGAGTGAGCATCACCCGGGGGAGAGAGTACTGGTTGACCCTGGTTCTCAGGGTTGGGAAAGAAAGTAAGCAACTGCTCTATCCACCTTTTCCCAAATGAGCTGAGTTGCCAAGGTGCAAAGAGATTTGAAGAGAGTGTCAAGTGACAGTCTCCTACTCCATTCCCATGGGAAGAGATATGGAGGCAAAGCTGGTCACTAGACACCCCTCTACCCCCAGGACACCACCCATCCCACCCATCCCAGGTCAGAAGGGACCACACAATACCTCTCCCTTGGGGTGGGAGAGTAGGTGTAAATGGGGCCACCACTAGCCAGTCACAGCAGAGAGGCATGGAACAGAGGAAAGTCCATGTTTCCTTCTCCCTCTACATGCTTTCTCAAAGAACACCATAACCTCAGTGTGACAGATCCATGGTGAGGCCCAAAATCCCTAACAGTCAAATGTTGTCTTTTCAACATTAAGAAACAAAAACCAACCAACTGTTCAGCTTCCATATAGTTTTGTTATATATATTAAAACTAACTAACTAACTAAATAATAAAACCCAAGCAGACAACCAGCTGACCTTTAACATCAAATAAATGTAAATAAAATGATGAACTGGTCAACCTCCATACAGTATTGTTATATGTGTTTAAGAAAATAAATAAAAAATGAAAACTACACAGCAAACTGGCTGAACTCATACCTTTAAATTAAAAGAAAAAAGATCAAACTCAATAAAATATTGATATATGTATTAAAAAATAAATGAAAACCAAAACTCACACAGCTAATTGCTTGACCTTGTCCCTTTAACATTCCAAAAAAAAAAAAGAAGCCACCAACTGTTGGATCTCCATCCAGTATTGTTACACTTATTTAAAAAAATAAATTAACAAAAAATAAAATTGACACAGCCATCTTTTCTTCCTCATGTCTTTAACATTGAAAAAAGTGACTTACTTGTCAACCTCCATACAGTATTGTTATATGTACTAAAAAATAAATAAATAATAAATGAAACCTTCACAGCATCCTGGTCAACCTCATCCTTTTAACATTTAAAAAAAAAGCAAAATGTGACCAACTGGTCAATGTCCATATATTATTGTTGTATGTATTAAAAATAAATAAGTAAATAAAAATAAAACTCACACAGCCCTCTGCTTGACCTTGTCCCTTTAACATTAAATATATATATATATATATATATATATATATATATATATATATATATATATATGACAGATAGAGTCCAGCCAAGACATCTGGTTGATCCACATCCAGGGAAGAGAAGAGAGTGGCAAAGTGCTACTTCAGAAAGATGGTCAACCTGTTACGCCACAGAAAAGAGAGTCTTACCTAGGAGAGAGAGCATTGATTGATCCAATTCTTAGGGAGGTAAAAAAAAAAGGAAGTGCTTGCTTACCCACCTTTTCTCACCTGAGGAGATCAACAGAGAGAGTGCTGAGTGATGAAGCATATGGAGGTGAGGTCACTCCTGAGATGCCCCTGGGCCCCAGGTCCACACACATCCTGGGCCTGAATGGACTGGGTCTGAAGTGACACCCCTCCATGAGGGTGGAATAGAAGGCCTGAATGGGGCCAAATAAGCAGGTTGAGGCACAGTGTGACATGACACAGAATGGAAGTGAGGTCACATTTCCTTTTCCCTAGCCCTGCCTCCTCTGAGAAGACTGCAACCTAGGTGGGACAAGCACCTGGTGAGACCCAAAAATCCACACAGCAAAATGATCAACCTGCATTATATATGTGTAATAAAAAATAACAAAGCAGCCAATTGGTCACCCTTCAAACAGTGTTGTCATATGTATTAAAATAAATTTAAAAAAAACACACAACTAACTAGTCAAACTCATGCATTTAACATTAAAAGAAAAAAAAAGGAGACCAATTTGTCTACCTCCATACAGCATTGACACATGTGTTAACAAGAAATAAGAAAGAAAAAATTAAACTTACATGGCCAAATGGTAGATCTGCATTTAAGAATATATGTGTAAAAAAAAATGACCAACTTTTCAACCTCCACACAGTATTCTTCTATGTATTAAAATAAATAAATAAATAAATAAATAAATAAATAAATAAATAAATAAATAAATGAAAAAAACAGAGCCACCTGATCAACATTGTCTCTTTAACATTAAACAAGTAACAAACTTATTGACTTCCATACAATATTCTTATATATTGTTAAAAAATTAAAAATATAATAAAACCCACATAGCCAACATGTAGACTTGCATTTATATATATATATATATATATATATATATATATGTATGTATTAAAAAAAAACCAATTTTTCAACCTCGATACAATATTTGTATATGTATTAAATCAAATAAATTAAAAGTAAAGCACACAAAGGCAAGTGGTCAACCTGAATTAAAATATATACACATATAAGAAGAAAAGATAACTGACCAAGTTCTTGACCCCCATACAGTATTGTTATGTGTATTAGAATAAATAAATGAATAAATAAATAAATAAATAAATAAATAAATAAATAAAAGCTGCACAGTCAGCTGGTCAACCTCAACCCTGTAACATTGAAAAAAAAAACTGATTGAACTCTATAAAGAATTGTTATTTCCAAAGTGGTTGTACAAGCTTGCATTCCCACCAGCAGTGGAGGAGAGTTCCCCTAGCTCCACATCCTCTCCAGCATAAGGTGTCTTCAGTGTTTTTGATCTTAGCCATTCTGACAGGCGTAAGGTGGTATCTCAGAGTTGTTTTGATTTGCATTTCCCTGATGATTAGGGATGTTGAGCAATTCCTTAAATGTCTTTCAGCCGTTTTAGTTTCCTCTGTTGAGAATTGGGAATCCATCTCCCCCAAGATCCAGCTATACCACTCTTGGGCATATACCCAAGGAATGCTCAACCACACCACAAGAGCACTTGTTCAGCTATGTTCATATCAGCATTGTTTGTAATAGCCAGAACATGGAAACAACCTAGATGACCTTCAACTGAAGAATGGATAAACAAAATGTGGTACATATACACAATGGAATACTACTCAGCAGAGAAAAACAATGACATCATGAGGTTTGCAGACAAACGGATGGATCTAGAAAAAATCATCCTGAGTGAGGTATCCCAGACTCAGAAAGACAAACATGGTATGTACTCACTCATAACAGGATACTAGATGTGGAACAAGGATGACTGGACTGCTACTCACATCACCAGGCAGGCTACCTGGAAAACAGGACCCCAAGAAAGACACAGGGATCGTCCAATGACAGAGAAATGGAATGAGATCTACATGAACAGCCTGGACATGAGTGGGGGTAGTGAAGGGAGAGGGTCGAGGGAAAGAGAGCTTGGGTGAGTGGGAGATCCCAGCTGGATCAACAACAGAGAGGGAGAACAAGGAATAGGAGACCATGGTAAATGAAGACCACATGAGAATAGGAAGAAACAAAGTGCTAGAGAGGCCCACAGAAATCCACAAAGATACTCCCACAACAGACTGCTGGCCATGGTCGAGAGACAGTCCGAACTGACCTACTCTGGTGATGGGATGGCCAAACACCCTAATTGTCGTGCTAGAAACCTCATCCAACTACTGAGGGATCTGGATGCAGAGATCCATGACTAGGCCCCAGGTGGATCTCTGGGAGTTCAATTAGCGAGAATGAGGAGGGTTTATATGAGAGAGAATTGTTGAGACCAAGGTCGGATAAAGCACAGAGACAAATAGCCAAACGAACGGAAACACATGAAATATGAACCAATGGCTGAGGGGTCACCAACTGGATCAGGCCCTCTGAGTGGGTGAGACAGTTGATTGGCCTGATCTGTTTGGGAGGCATCCAGGCAGTGGCACTGGGTCCTGTGCTCATTGCATGAGTCGGCTGTTTGAAACCTGGGGCCTATGTAGGGTCCCTTGGCTCGGCCTGGGAGGAGGGGACTGGACCTACCTGGACTGAGTCCACCAGGTTGATCTCAGTCTGTGGGGATGGCTTTGCCCTGGAGGAGATTGGAATCAGGGGCGGGCTGGGGGGGAAGGTGAGGGGGGCAGGAGGGGGGAGAACAAGGGAATCTGTGGCTGATATGTAGAACTGAATTGTATTGCAAAATAAAAATTAAAAAAAAAGAATTGTTATATGTATTAAAAATAAATAAATAAATTAATTAATTAATTAATAAAACCCAAAGAACCAACTGCTTGACCTTGTCCCTTTAACATTAAAAAGAAGCAAAATGAACAAATAAAAACTAATACCCACACAGCCAACTGGTTGACCTGCAATAAAATACATATACATATACATATACATATACATATACATATACATATACATATACATATACGTATACATATACGTATACACACACGCACACACACACACACACACACACATACACACACACACACACACACACACACACACATATATATATATATATATATATATATATATATATATATATATATATATATACATACCTAGCTAGTACATCTAATTAATCCAAATCCAGGACAGAGACTAGAGCATCAAAATCTGGCCCTGGACAGCTTGTCAACCCACTGTGTCCATGGAAAAGAGCAAGCCTTGCCCAGAAATGAGAGTAGTGGCCAATCTCAGACCTTAAGAGGGGGAAAAGTATGCAACTGCTCTACCAGCCTTATTCCACACTGGCCACAGCATCAGGATACAAGGAGAATGACAGAGAGAGTACTGAGTGAGAGTGTCCTGCTCCATTCCCCTGGGAAGAGATATGGAGGTGAGGCTGACCCACAGATGCCTGTCTACACCCAGGAACTGGTGCATCCCAGAGCAGAAGGGATAATGACACCCCTCCATCCTGGTGAGAGAATAGGTGCCAATAGAGCCACACCAGGTGGTCATGGCACATTGAGCTATGGCATGGAGCAGAGGAGAGGCCACAGTTCTATCTCTGTCCACCCACCTCCTCTGAGAATGACAAGACCTTGGTGGGATGGTCACATGGTGAGACCCAAAATCCCAACAAGCCTGTATTAATATATATAATTATTAATATATATTTATTATATATTTATTATTAATATATTATTTATTATTATTTATTATTAATATATGTATTAATATATGTATTAATATATTATATATAAAATAAAGTAACCAGCAGTAGTATAAATGTATAAAAAAAGTAAATAAATAAAAATAAAACCCAGACATACAACTGGTTGACCTTGTCCCCTTAACATTAAAAAAAAAGTGACTAACTGGTAGACCTCAATACTGTATTATGTATGTGTTCCAACTTTGCTGACAAAAAACAATGCTTTTCTTGGAAGCAAAGTCACTGTTCTAGTCACATTCATCTACAAAGCTGAAGGACAGCCTGCCTCTGTTACTAGCAAGTACAGTGAATTGGATCTAAAAATCCCACTAATCTTATCATGATTGTATACATAGTTGCAAGAGCAATCTCTGTTACTAAACAACACAGTTTGATTCTACTGAACAAACTTCCTTGTAGCTGTGTGAGTCGCTACATGGGTGTATGGGTTCATGAGAGTCCATGGATTGAAGATACAAAGGCATCTTATGAATGAATCTAGCCTTTCATGGCTGCAGGGGGGTTCAGCCGTGAAGGACTGTAGCACTAACCCTTTGTTTCTGTGCTTAGAAACAGCTGTGCTTTTCTTGGATGCAAAGTTATTGTTCTAGTGATATACATATACACAGTTGAATGAAAACTTGCCTCTTTTACTCGCAAGTATAGTGCATTGGAGCTAGAAAATACACTGTTCTTTTCATATTCCTAAGCAAATTTGAAAGGGAAATAACCTCTGTTAGAAGAGAGCACAGTGCTTTTCTTCTGAGCAATCTTCCTGTTCTAGTCACATTGGTAAATGCAGTTCAAAGAGAAGTTACCTCTTTATTGAAAGACACATTGCTACATGTAAGAAAACTCATTGTTGTATTCACATTAAGCACAGTTGAAAGACATGTTTCCTCTTTGCTTAGAAACAACTGTGCTTCTTGGAAGTAGAGTCACTGTTCTATTCACATTTATACACAGTTGAAAGACAACATGCCTCAGTTTCTAGCAAGTACACTACATTGGATCTAAGAAAACCCAATGTTTTTTATCATGTTGCTAAGCAAAATTGAAAGAGAAATTGCCTTGTTTAGTAATAAGCACGGTGCTTTTCTCTTGAATAAATGCCCTGTTCTAGTCTCATTGCTAAATGCAGTTCAAAGAGAAGTCACCTCTTTATTGAAAACACCCTGTGTTTCCTATAAGGGAACTGTTTTATTCACATTCATAAACACAGTTGAAACACGTTTCCTCTTTGCTTAGAAAAAGCAGGGCTTTTCTTGAAAACAAAGTCACTGTTATAGTCACATTCATATACAGAGTGGAAAGGCAACATGCCTCTGTCAATAGCAAGCACAGTGTATTGGATCAACAACAACAACAACAAAAAAAAACAATGTTCTTATGATCCTAAGAAAAGTTGAAAGAGCAACCCCTTACGTTACTAGAATACAGAATACATTTCTCCTGAGCAATAACCCTGTTCAAGTCATATTGGTAAATGCAGTTAAAAGAGAAGTTGCCTCTTTATTGAAAACACAGTGTGTTTCTTGTAAGGGAACTCAGTGTTTTATTCACATTCATACACACAAGTTAAAGACATGTTGCCTTTTGGTTTAGAAACAACAGTCCTTTCTTTGGAAGCAAAGGCACTGTTCTTGTCACATTTATATACACAGCGGAAGACAACCCCCTTCTGTTACTATCATGTACAATGCATTGGAGCTAAAAAATCCATTGCTCTTATCACATTCCTAAGCAAAGTTGAGAGATAAATTGCACCTGTTATTACAAAGCATAGTGCTTTTCTCCTGAGCACATTCCCAGTTC
Source organism: Peromyscus eremicus (assembly GCF_949786415.1). Classification (NCBI taxonomy): domain Eukaryota; kingdom Metazoa; phylum Chordata; class Mammalia; order Rodentia; family Cricetidae; genus Peromyscus; species Peromyscus eremicus. The sequence goes on from NC_081416.1 coordinate 198,149,761, forward strand.
TAGTAACATTGGAAATGCAGTTCAAAGAGAAGTCACTTCTTTATTGAAAACACAGTGTATTTCTAGTAAGGAAACTCACTGTTTTATTCACATTCAGAAATGCAGTTGAAGGACGTGTTGCCTTTGTGCTTAAAAACAGCAGTGCCTTCTTGCAGTCAAATTCACTGTTCTAGTCACATTCACATACACAACTGAAAAACAACCCGGCTTTATTACTAGCATTGTATCTAAGACAACTCACTGTTCTTACCATGACCCTAAAAAACGTTGAAAAATAAATCACCTCTGTTACTAGAAAATAGTGCCTTACTCCTGAACAATCTCCATGTTTAAGTCACATTTCTAAATGCTATTTAAAGAGAAATCACTTCTTCATTGAAAATACCGTGCGTTGCATGTAAGGGAACTCACTGTTATATTATCATTCATAAACACAGTTGGATGACATGTTGCCTCTTTGCTTAGAAACAACAATGCTTTTCTTTGATGTAAAGTTATCGTTCTAGTGATATGCAAATATGCAGTTGAATGAAAACCTGTCTCTCATACTAGCAAGTATAGTGCATTGGAGCTAAGAAAACCCACTGTTCTTATCATATCCCTAAGCAGAGTTGAAAGGTAAATCATCTCTGTTAGAAGAAAGCACACTGCTTTTCTCCTGAGCAAACTGTTCTAGTCCCATTGGTAAATGCAGTGCAAAGAGAAGTCACCTCTTTATTTAAAACAAAGTGTATTTCTCATAAGGGAACTCACAGTTGTATCCACAGTTATAAATGCAGTTTAAAGACATGTTTCTTCTTTACTTGGAAACAAGAATGCTTTCCTTGGATGTAAAGTTGCTGTTCTAGTCACATTCATATACACAGTTGAATGACAACCTGCCTCTGTTACTAAAAATACAGTGCATTGGATCTAAGAAACCCACTGTTCTTTTCATGATCCTAAGCAAAGTTGAAAGATAAATCACCTCTGCTACTAGAAAACACAGTGCATTTTTTCCTGAACAAACTCCCTGTTCAACTCACATTGTTAAATGCAATTCAAAGAGTAGTCACCTCTTTATTTAAAACAGTGTGTTGCTTATAAGTGTACTCAATGTTGTATTCACAATCATAAACACAGTTGAAAAACAAGTCCCCACTTTGCTGGGAAACAACACTGCTTTTCTTGGAAGCAAATTCACTGTTCTAATCATATTCATAAACACAATTTAAAGATATGTTGCCTGTTTGCTTAGAAACAACAGTGCTTTCCTTTGATGCAGTGTCACAGTTCTAGTCACATTTGTATACACAATTTTAAGACAACCCCTCTCTATTACCAGCAAGTATAATGCATTTTGTCTAAGAAAACCAACTACACTTATAGGATTCTAATTGAAGTTGAAGAAGAAATCTCCTCTGTTAATAGAAAGCACAGTGCTTTTCTCCTGAGAAAACTTCCTATTCCAGTCACATTCGTAAGTTCAATTCAATGAGCAATCACTTCTTTATTGAAAGCACAGTGTGTTTCTTGTAAGGGATCTCACTGTTGTATACATATTCATAAATGCAATTGAAACACATGTTGCATCTGCTTAGAAAGAGCAATCATTTTTTTAGAGGCAAAGTCTCTGTTCTAGTCACATTCATATATACAGTCGAAAGACAACCTGCCTGTTACTAGCAGGGATAGTACATTGGATCTAAGAAAACTCACACTTCTTATCATGATCCAAGCAAAGTAGAAAGAGAAACTGCCTCTGTTACTAGAATACACAGTGCATTTCTCCTGAACAAACTCCTTTTTCAAGTCACATTGGTAAATGCAGTTCAAAGAGAAGTTGCCTTTTTAGTGACAACACATTTTGTTTCTTGTAAGGGATCTCACTGTTGTATTCACACTCATAAATGCAGTTCTATGACATGTTGGTTATATGCCTTTCTGTGCCCTGCCTTCTTACTTTCTCTCTCTGCCCAGATACATCACTTTCCACTTTCCAGCCAGCTTTTTTACTTTCTGTCTGTCTTCAAAGACCTCCAGACCTATATGGTTAACTAATTCTGGGAATAAATGTGTATGTCACCATGTCTGGCTCTGTTCTTAGTGTGGCCTTGAACTCATAGAGATATAATGAATCTCTGCCTTCTGAATGCTAGGATTAGAGGGATGTGCTACCATTGCCTGACTTCTCTGTCTAATACAGTGACTGACTTTTTCCTCTCATCCTCAGATAAGCTTTATTGGGGTACACAAATAAAATATTACAACATTTCCCATTTTTGTCTAAAATAAAAAATTATAACTTATAAGAGAAAAATTAGATATAATAAGTACAATAACTATATACAATATATAGGAAATAAATACATCTACAATGTCTAGCCCATCTGCATTTGACAAACACAGAGAAAATACTCCTTTATCTATCCGATCTTGGTGAGTCAAAATGTACCTAATTTGCTTTCTATCCTAACTTGCAATACCAACTGAAAAGTATCTTTTGATGTTCTTCAAACTTATACATGTTACACTGCTTAATGAGTTTCTTTTCTGAATTTGTTAATAAGGAAAACTATAACTATAACTATCTAACTACAACTCCTTCAGAGACCTGAGAAGGAAATATTAACTGACTATGGAGGAAGTACAAACAACCAACTTCCAAAAATGTAAGTTATGTCAGAAACAGCTAGCTTCCTAGATAGTCATCCCAGCTTCCTCTGCAATGTTGGGGCATCCATCCTTTGGTATACTGGATTAGTGTATCTGATAGACTGACTAGTGAAGTAAGATTTTCTAAAGAGACTTTTTACCTTGTATTGGGAAGGATTGTCAGTCATATCTTTTGTGTTCTGCTTGTCCATTGTGGACAGCATACTGTCATAAGTTGATGTAAGGGCATTTTCTTGCCCAGTGGCTAACTTTTGCCACAAAGAAAGTAAACTGCATGGGTTTTTTTTTTCAATGCCAAGCATCTTTTCTGAAGTAGATTGTTGCTGCCAGGAGCAGACAATGTCTCATAGTCATAAAAAGAAAAATCTATGTTAATTAAACATCTTCAATGCCATATTCTGCAGCTCTCTGAAGTGTTTGAAGATGACCTGTCTATCTAAAATATATCTATGTTTGACCTTGAAAACATACCTAATTTTAGTGGAATCACTTTGAGTTTCTCTCCATTTAAGTTGATGTTGGCTGCTGGCTTGCTATAAATTGCTTTTATTATGTTTAGGTATGTTCCTTATATTCATGTTCTCTCCAAGACCTTTATCATGAAGGGGTGTTGGATTTTGTCAAAGGCCTTTTCAGCATCTAATGAAATGATCATGTTTTTTTTCTTTCAATTTGTTTATATGGTGTATTACATTGACAGATTTCATATGGTAAACCATCCCTGCATTTCTGGGATAAAGCTTACTTGATCATGGTGGATAATTTTTTTTGATGTGTGCTTGGAGTTGGTTTGTCAGTATTTTATTGAGTGTTTTTGCATCAATCTTCATGAGGGAGATTGGTCTGTAATTCCTTCTTATCGCATGTTCGTGTGTTTTGGGTATTAGGGTAACTGTAGCCTCATAAAAAGTTTAATAATGTGCCATCTGTTTCTATTCTGTGGAGCAATTTAAAGAGTACTGACATTATCTCTCCTTTGAAAATCTAGTAGAATTCTTTATTGAAACCACCTGATCCTGGGCTTTTTTAGGTTGGGAGACTTATAATGACTGTTTCTATTTCCTTAGGGCTTATTGGTCTATTTAAATTGTTTATCTGATCTTGATTTAACTTTGGTATGTGGTACCTTTCCAAAAAATTGTCAATTTCTTTTAGATATTCCAATTTTGTGGAGTACAGTCTTTTGAAGTATGACCTGATGATTCTCTGTATTTCCTCATTGTCTGTTGTTATATCTCCCTCTTCATTTCTGATTTTTACAACTCAGCAGTAAAAAACAATGACATCATGAAATTTGTAGGCAAATGGATGGAACTAGAAAATGTCATCCTGAGTGAGGTAACCCAGACTCAGAAGGACAAACATAGTATGTACCCACTCATAAGTAAATACTAGAAGTAAAGCAAAGGATAACTAGACAACAACCCACAACTCCAGAGAAGCTAGCTAACAAAGAAGACACAAAGAGGGACGCATGTATTGCCCTGGGAAGGGGAAATAAATGAGATCTCCATGAGTGAACTGGGGGTTCACTGGGTAGGCAATGGAGGGTAGCAGATAGGGAATGAGAACATAAGGGAATGAGGTGGTCGAATGAACAGGAATGGAGTGGGAAAGCAATGAGAGATACCATGATGGAGGGAGATATCATGGGGAAAGAGAAAAACCCGGTGCTATGTAAGTTGCCTGGAATCCCCAAGGATGTTCCCAGCTTGGACTACTAGAAATAGTGGAGAGGGTGCTTCTGAACTTCTCTGGCTTGCTCCAGTGATCAGATCCATGAATACACTAACTGTCATCATAGAGCTTTTCTCCAATGGCTGATGGAGGCAGATGCAGAGATCCACAGCCAGCTCCAGGAGTCCAGTCAGAGAGAGAGAAGAGGGATTCTATGAGCAAGTTCATCAGTGTCATGATGGGGAAACCTGCAGAGATGGCCAAACCAAACTAGTGGGAACTCATGTTAGTTGGATCAATGGCTGTGGAGCCAACATGGGACTGGATTAGGCCCTCTGCATGGCAAAATAATTGTGTAGCTTGATCTGCTTGGGGGACCCCCTTGCAGTAGGATCAGAATCCATGTCTGGTACATGAGGTGGTTTTTTGAGCCCACTACCTATGATGGGACACCTCGTGAAGCCTTGAGGCAAGGGGAAGGGCTTGGACTTGCCTCAACTGGTTGTGCCTCCCCATGCATAAGAGGGCTTGCCTTCTTGTGTGGATGAGTGCAGGATGGGTTTTGGGGGTAGGCTGTAGTGGGAAGAGGGAAGAGGGGAATCTCTGATTGCTATGTAATATGAATGAAAAAATTTTCTTAATAAAAAAAACCCTAGTATGACTACAAGTTCTATTGTAATGACTAACTATTAACTTTTGTTTCTTTATGACCTAATTAGTTGGTAATAGGAACTTTCAAGGATTAGCAAATGGCATTACATTGTTAAATTAACTGTATAGGTACAATATCTTGAACAAGATTAGAAATATATGTATAATATATTCTAATAAAATTAATCTCAAAGTTGTAACAATATATAAAATTTGTATACAATACACAAAAATCCAATCTAATGTAAAATACTTAAAACTACTATTTGCCTTCTAAATGTAGATTCAATAATCTACCTTTTTATCTTACCATATCTGTATAAATCAATCTCAAATTTGTAGCAATATGCATAATTTATATACAATATACAAAAAGCTAATCCAATGTAAAATATTTAAAATTAGTAGTTGCCTTTTAAAAGTAGATTCAATAATCTACCTTTTTTTATCATATCCATATTCTCTCTTTTTTCTATTCAAAGTAGGTTCAATAATCTACCCTTACTCTATCATTTCTGTATCTTTTTTTAGTAAATCCAATAATCTACCTCTTATCTATTTCCCCTTTTTTTCTTCAAGCAAAAACCCTGAATTTAATTTCCTTTGTTTAACTTTTTCTTAACCATTTATAATTTACAACTTGTAACCAACCATCCTAAACAATGACAATTATCCATAACCCATTGAATGAACAAAAACCACCCACACCACTTCTTGGGAAAGTAGGCCTCATGATCTTAAAATTACTTCCTTCTGTCTGGGGATGAAGGCTTCTTTAGGGGACCTAAAAGGAAATTTTTGGCTTAATTGTCAAGTTATGGGAGAGTTATCTGTATTATTTGTTATCCAGTCTCTGCACAATGCAAAATACAGGACCTGACTCTCGTCCTTGCTTGAGTAGTCTGTGAGGCTGGATTACATTATCTAGCCATCTCAAAATTGTCCTGAGGACATTGTAGTCCAAAGCTGAACTTTACAAAGTGTTGAACAGCTTTGTTGAATTATCATCCTGATGGAATTATCATTGTGGGGCCCCACCATCTTTCTGGAGACTTAAAAGTCACTGTTATGTGCTGTAATGATTCCTTACAGATAGATAGTGATAAAGAATCAAACATGAAAACATGTACAAGCAGTTACATGAAACCTTTTCTCTAGAATAAATTATTACTCTACATGATCATTAATATCATGACAAAAGTATAATATATATATGTATTAATCTTATAAATTTTGATATAAAACTCATACCATAAAGTTTTAAAGAATCTAAATAGAACCAAAGAATTATGTGATTCATGGCAATAGAATAGTCCCTTAATTTTGTTTTCTTATTTCCTATATCAGATGGCCCTTCTGACGTGATATAGAGATTTTGATTTTTCCTTTTAACAAGCATGCTTGGATTTAGAGAAGGAGAGAGCCATGCTCCAACTCCAAAGCCAACTTTAATTTTTAATTGAACTGAGACTACATAAAGACCATTTGTGTTAAGTGTCTGTAGAGAACAGCAGAAATAAACATTAAGGAGACTTATGAAATTGTATATGTGGTAGGTCAATAGGCCAATTTACTCTTTGTCTTGGGACATTTCTTCTGGGTGATTTGTCCTTTTTCTTTAGATGTCTCATTTGTCCAGTGTTCTTCAATTTCCTTACCTGAATGTTTCATGTTCCTGAAAGACAAAAACAAAAATCCTTCCTCAACTTTAACTTTGGGAGGCTTGCTTTTGGCAAGTCATATCTAATTAAATGAAAAGAATTTGTTAGTTATATTAAGTTAATTTAAATTGAATGGTCAGGCTGGTTGATGAATTATAACCTCTACTAATTAAGAGGTCTCTCTTGTCCAAATCAAACCTTTTTGAATTTTGATGGTATCCATAGCTTTTATTTTCCTGTAGAAACAAAAACAAAACCTTGTCTCCAATGTAATACATATCCCAGTTTCCATTCTGAGGTCAGCATATCCTTAAAGTATATACGCTGACTTAATTCTGTAGTTTTTTTTCCATTATCCAATGTCTATCCACAGCTGTTGTTCCTTTCTCATTAGCATTGTGAAAATTCAATTAATAAAGCATTATATAACCTATTTCTGGAGATTTTTAGCATATCCTCTAGCATTCAATTTGATCTTTCTATGACTGCTTGGCCTGTAGGATTATGTGGTATAACTGTAACATGCTTTATATTGTAATAAGCAAAAAAAAAATTGTTTCATTTTAACAGAGACTTATGCTGGAATATTGTCAGTATTAATTTATACAGGTATACCCATGATGGCCATAATTTTTAGCAAATGCACATTTATAGAATCAGCCTTTTCAGAACTCAGAGCAGGTGCCCATTGAAATCCTGAATAGGTATCAATGGTGTGGTATACACATTTCAATTTTACAAATTCTGCAAAATGAAACACATTCATCTACCAGATTTCATTCCTCTGACTACCCTTTGGTTTATATCTTGCTGGTAGTAGAGATTGTTTGTAAAAAGAACAAGTAGGACATTTCCTTGTAATTTCCTTGGCTTGTTGCCAGGTTATGAAAAAATCCTTTTTTTAAACCCTTAGAACTGACAGGATTTTTTTATAAAATTCTGAGGCCTCCAGCACATTTCCTATCAATAGTTTGTTGATCTCATCATTATCTTGTGCTAGAGGGCCTGGTAGACCTGTATGGGATTGGATGTAAGTTCTATATAAGAATTGATTCCTGTATCTTGTAACTGAATAAATAGTAAAGTTAATTCTGATTTATCAGGGAAAAATTCTGCTGTCTACATATGTAAGAGCACACTTTCAGCATACTGAGAGTTAGTAACTATGTTGAGAGTTTCTGAAAAATCTATTAATACCAACAGAATAGCATACAGTTTCATTTTTGAACTGAATTATAAGGACTTTGAACCACTTTACTTAAATTTTCTGATTTGTAACTTGTTTTTTCTTGTTATTTTGCATCTGCATAAAATGTAAAACCTCCAGATATTGGTGTTTCCAAAACAATGTGAGGCAGGATCCAGCTAGCTCTCTTTTTATGCTTAATTCTATCTGTTTTAGGATATTTGTTGTTAATCTCTCCCAAAAAGTTACTGCACACTCTTTGTCAAGCTTCACTTTCTGCTCATAATTTGTCAATGCCATTTTTAGTTAAAGGTACTACAATTTCTACTGGGTATATTCCTGCTAATTTACAAAGTCTCAATTCTCTGTTTAAAATCAACTCAGAGATCTTTCCCACATAAGTTTTTAATTTTTTACTGTGTTCATTTGGTAGAAATATCCATTTCAACATAATATCTTCCCTCTGCATTAAAATTCCTCTAGGAGAATGTTTAGAGAGTAAAATAGCCAAAATGCAATCAAGCTTTTGATCCACATATACATCTGGTATTTTCTTTTCCACCAAGGCCAATTCTCTCTCAGCTTCAGCTGATAATTCTCTTGGACTACTTAAGTCCTTGTCACCCTCTATGGTTTTGAACAAACTACTCAGCTCATCACTTTTTACTCCAACAACATCTGGAAATGGGAAATGTCTCTTTAGACCTATTTTATATCCTAAATAATTAATAGAATCTCCTCTTTGTATCTTTTTGGGAGAAATTTGTAATCCCCAACAAGGCAAATTTTCTTTACTTCTTCAAACATTAACTGCTTTTGTCCCAGCTCTTCTAGGGCCTGCAGTTTCTCTGTTGTTAAAGGCCATTGCTGAGCACATACAGGCTTGTCTGCTAAGCATTTTAAAGATATAGCTGTTGGTGTCTTTGAAAGATCAGCAGCTGTTGTGCACAATCTGAGTGTCTGGTGACTGTTCTTCATAAAATCTTGTAATATTTTTCTCAGAAAATCATGTTAGTTTATGGCTTGTTTCTGAGGTTGGAGGAATGCTAATCTGGGTATTCCATTGTCGCAATAAATCATGTCTCCATAAATTCATAGCCATATTAGCCACATGTAGCTTTAATTTTTCTCTCTGTCCTTCTGTCCATATACATTCAATCTATCTTGTGCTCTGTTTTCCTTGAGATAATGTTCCAATCCCTAACAGTTGAACATTTACCTCCTGAAGAAGCCAATTTGGATAAGAAGATTCTGGTGCAATTATTGTTATGTCTGCATCTTTGTCTTCAAGACCCTCAATGAAAATATCACTCATTCATATTTTTAATTTTGGTCTTTATTCATTTATAGAAGTTTTCCAAAAAAAATTTCTTTATGGTTTCTCCTGAATTTCTTGTTTTCTCTGCTATAGCTGTTCTATCACCCAGAGCAATATTGTTTTTTTTTTACAATAGGCATTTGGTTATTTAATTACTCTGGGAATGGGTTTCTTCAATGAGGTCAGGGAAAAACTGAACTGAATTGGCCATGGAGGTCTGCAAGAGGCCACTCATGGAGTTTTCTGACAGCAAAGGCAAAGAATTACCTTTTCTCTCCCTTTTTGATGTACATCCTTTAGTCCAATGTTTGCTTTTCCCATACCTTCTACATAATCCAGAAGGGAGTGGTGTGACTAGAACAGTAACTATGCTTCCAAGAAAACCTCTGTCTAAGCAAAAAGGCAAAATGTCTTTCAACTGTGCTTATAAATGTGAATACTACAGTGAGATGCCTTACAGGAAACACACTGTTTTCAGTAAAGAGGCATTTTTTCTTTGAACTGCATTTACTAATGTGACTAGAACAGATAGTTTGCTCAAGAGAAAAGTTCTGTATTTTCTACTAACAGAATCAATTTCTCTTTCAACTTTACTTACAAACATAATAAGAACAGTGGGTTTTCTTAGATCTAATATACTATACTTGCTAGTAACAAAGGTGGGTTGTCTTTTAACTGTGTATATGAACGTGACTAGAACAGTGACTTTACTTCCAGGAAAAGAACTTTTGTTCAAAGCAAAGAAGAAACATTTCTTTTAAGTGTGTTCATTAGGGGAGACATGTTCCATCTTTTTCCCCCAGGGTACTCTTGAAGAGGGAGATGTGAGAAGTATATAGATAGAAGTATAGAAGAGAGAGACAGAAACACAGGATAACTCATGAGGGCCTGGGTCAAAACCCATCAGCCTTTTCTGTTTCTTCTAAAGGGCTTTTAAAGAATGCCAAGGGGTGGAGCAACATACATCTCCCCAGCACATCCAAGTGCAGACCATCCCAGACACCTGGTGTCCATACAAATGGTCAAGTCATCACCTAATGCAGCCATGCTGTGTAAAGCAAGCTCTGATCTCATTAGGAAGCTTTTATTGGCTATCATATGTCCCTCTTCTTAATTTTCAAAGAGCCCCTCAGGCCCCTCAGATACATTGGGTCTTTTTTAGGTCATCCCCTTCAGCTAGAAAACCCTTACTCATGTTGGAGGAACAGTTTCTATCAAATGTCCTCTCTTATGTTGGGAAGCTGGCAAGAGAAAGTTGCTCATCCATGACTCTCAACCTCTGGTAGGAGGGTGTACTAAGCTTAACTTAGCCCTGGCCCAGGCTTCTATTGAGCTTACAACCTTCACAGTGATCTCCATAGCTGCTACACCTCCCAGTACAAGTGTAGAGGAAGATAGAGAAGTCATATCTTTTTTGGAATGGCACTTAAGATGTCTATAAAAGTCTTAGATGTGCCAAGCCCTTTTGAAATTAATAAATTCTTGATGCAAACTGCATCAGATAAATTATATCAAACTTAAAGATTCCATTAGCTTTTACCAATGGATTCATTAACATCAACATAATTATAGTATAAATCTTTCTATACATATTTACAACTAGCATGACTAATTACTACATGTATTTACACCTAGCATATCTATTTACTATATTATTTACACTTCTTAGAAACTTCCACCACTATACATATTTACATTTTACAAACTTACATTAAACATTTCGACTTACATTCAACATTTACAGTTTTCACAAACTCACATTCAACATATACTTATTTATACGTCCTACGAGCTTATATTCAAAAACAAACTTTAGCACATATCTAGAAGGGATTTCTTTGAAGAACTATTTAGCAAGCTTATATTTAAGAGGAAATTATAGAACAATGAGAAAGACTTTCTTAACAGAGCTAACTTATCAAACATCTAATAGAGTTTTACATTATCTTCCAAGAAGACAGAGAGTAATACTCTTTAGACTTCATTTAGAAAGTAGAAATAGTACTGCTGCTAAACAGTACTTTATGCAATCGAGATTTTTTTTATATATACTCTATTAAGAGCTATGTCAGTTTATACCAAGCCCAAAAAGGTAAGAAAACAGATGAGGAGAAAAACCTCCTAAAGATCATTCTGTTTCTGCATTGCTCAGCTGGCAACTCCACAAGAGTCAATTTCCCATCAGAAGATAATTGTCTATGTTGGAGTGGGGTTCCAGACCTGAAACTTTCAGCAAGTTCCCTTGTGTACCAAAAACATTGCTGAAACTTCAATCTAAACTCCTCAGCAGTCTAGAGGCCTCCTTATCCTACTACTACTTCCATACTGAAAGATGGAACCTCAATATTAGGAACATTGGTTCCACTGCTCTTTTACTCCAGTTCTTCTAGAAGAGTGTCATCAGAGCTGACATTTCTCTGCTCAGTACTCCTCACCAAACTGTCAGACAATTTCCCCCCCCTCTTAATTTTTTTAAAGCTGTATTTTCCATGAGTACTTTTAATAATTCTGATGTTTCTGATAGATTTTTATTAGCTCAATATTTCTGACAAGGATATTTGTTCACCAAAACTGCTACTGTTCAAAGTTGTCAGGAATGGAGCTGTTGTTTCATGAAACACATCCTTCATTAGCTTACTCTGAGGAGGAACATTTTCATGATTTAGTATTTTCATGTCATTTATTAGTTTTTCAACCCCTGATGTTATTTTTATTAGTGGCTTACTACACTCAGATGATGAGTTATTTAACTGAGACTGTAGTTGTAGCTTTTCAACCTTTAGTAAGACAGCTAGACTATCTGAAATTTTGTACCCATCTATAAGCAGTCTTTTCTTTTTGAATGCCAGTTTCCTTGTCTCCCTATTAGATTTGCAAAGGAATCATTTTTTGTAGGTTTTTGGTTCAAGAGGCAAAGAACTTTTTTATTTGCTCATATGTTTTTCATATCTAAAGCAATATTCAGTATACAGACTGCTTTCCCTTGCTTTCTTAAGATTTTAAAGTGATTTGTTGATAACTTGTATTACCATGTTAATTATCTCCTGAGAGACAAGCTGTTCATCTTATCTTAGTTCTCAAGAGGTAAGGCTAAGCTTTCTAACATTGCTTGGAACAGAAACTTCATTTTGAGCTGAAGAAGCAGAGTTTCTGGGCAGTGCCACCACTTCATTCTGATTAAACTACATTTCCCATGGTGTAATTCTCTATATTGGCCCACTGTTACAAACGACCTTATGGACTGTTTCCCACAATGCCTTTCGAGTATGTCACATCTGTTTCCCTTTACATGGCTAAACTCAAGATTCTGCTTTCAGCACATGAGGTTTGAGTCAAGCTTTTTGCTTTTCAAAAATGCAAATGTCTGTTATCCCTGTGCTGGTATTGCTATGTGTTTTTCTTGGTTGATACAGGCTCTGGAAATGAATTATACCCATATACTTGCATATATTTGGGCAGGTCCTTTTGTGCCTGAAGCAAAATTACCTCAGGGCTTGCTCTTCTGAGTTACTGGTTCAACAAAAGAAAACAAAAGCACTTGAAACAAAGCTTTTTCAGAAAGGTATTTTCCCTGATAGAAAAGACAGCTCTTCTCCGGGACAGTTCTTGGTTTTCTTATGGTTTATCTCCTACCAAGCTGCAAAGCCCCCTGAAGCTGTAAACACAGAAGGCACAGCTCAGCTTTAGTGCTTTCTCTCCATCAGCAGCTTCTCCCATCATGAAGGAATCTACCTAGCTCAGCTCTCTTCAGCTCACTGCTTGCACTTTTCCAAGCATCTGTGGCTAGTTTCTAGATGCAGCAGGATTTTGGGCTGCTGTTTTTCTAATATTAGCTTGAAAGAGACAATGCTACCAGAGAGAATTTGTCTAGTTCCAAGAGGTCTTTTTGTTTTTTCTTAGAGCAAACCACAGGTGATTTCCCATACTGACATTGTTTTCATGTGTGTTAAATTCTTGACCTTACATAAAGAAAATCTGAGAAAGTTCTGAAAAGCTTTTAGTTTTTTAGAGAGAGATTAACTTTTTCCCAAGAAAGTTTTCAGTTCTTGAAAAAGACCACCAAGTTTTCCCAAGACTTCTGTTCTCTAAACTTTGGCTTCATGGAAACTAATTATCTGAGTATGGTGTTTCCATACAGTGGCAGCATCAGCAGAGTGAAAACTTTTATTTCAGCCACTTCTGACTCAGGGAAAATTCTTTCACCTGCTGATTGAGACCTAACGCTTACCACAGGAAACTTTTTCTCTGTATTTTTTCCTCTTTGATAGATTTTTTTTCCCACTCAGTTTGTGTTCATGGCACCATAGTTAGAAAATTAAAGACACAGTTCCTCTGTCTTGCTACTTATCTTATTCTAAGTTTAAATTTATGCTACATTCCTACATTCTACTTTTCTAAGTTTTTTCTACAATGCATTACTACACTCTATCTTCCTTATTTTTCATAGCTATAATTTTAAGACAGAGAAAAAATGAAAGAAACCTTGGTAGAGAGAAATCTATGCTGTTGTCTCACTAGGGCAACTTCTAGGCACTTTCAACTCCTAAAACTAGATTACCACACCTATTTTTCCATAACTGGACATTTCTTAACTTCCCACAGGGCCTTCAAATCCTCCTTTTGCCAAGTCCCTGATCCCTGTTTCTGATGACATTTGAGGGAAACCTGCTCCACCTTTTCCCCAGGGTACTCTTGAGGAGAGAGAAGTGAGAAGTATGTAGATAGAAGTATAGAGGAGAGAGACAATTAGAAACACAGGATAGCTCAGAGGGCCTGGGTCAAAACCCATCAGCACTTTGTGCCAGTTTCTAAGAACTTTAAAAGTAATTCCAAGAGGTGGGTCAAAGACCCCACCCCAGCACAGCCAAGTATAGATCATTCTAGACACCTGATGATCATGTATGTGGTCAAGCCATCCTTTAATTCAAACCCGCTGTGTAAAGCACACTAGGAAGTTTTGTGAGCTAATACATGTTTATGAATGTGAATAAATCAGTGAGTTACCTTAATAGAAACACACTGCATTTTTAATAATTGGCAATTTCTCCTTGAACTGCATTTGCTGATGTAACTGGAACAGGAAGTTTGCTCAGAAGAAAAGCACTGTGTTTATGAGTAAGAGAGGTGATTTCTCTTTTAACTTTACTTAGGAATGTGATAAGAATGGTGGGTTTTATAAGATACAATACACTACCCTTGCTAGTAACAGAGTTGGGTTGTCTTTCAACTATGTATATAACTGTGATTAGAATAGTGTGATTGATGTTGATTCAAAGTAAAGCTCTCTTCTTTCTAATCAAAGAGGCAATACGTCTTTCAACTGTGTTCATGAATGTGAATACTACAGTGAGTTCCCTTACAAGAAACACAATGTTTTCAAAAAAGAGGTAATATCTCTTTGTATTGCATTTACCAATATGACAAGAAAAGGGTATTTGCTCAGGACAAAAGCACTGTTTCATACTAACAGAGGCGATTTCTTTTTCAATTTTACTTAGGAATATGATAAGTAAAACAGTGGGTTTTTTTAGATCCAATGCACTATACTTGCTAACAACAGAGGTGGGTTGTTTTTTAACTGTGTATATGAATATGGCCAGAACAGTGACTTCACTTCCAAGAAAAGCAATGTTGTTTTATGGAAAGAGTCAACATGACCCTCAATTGCCTTTATGAATGTGAATATAACAGTGAGTTCCCTTTCTAGAAACATAACAGTGTTTTCAATAAGAGGCAACTTGTCTTTGAACTGTATTTACCAATGTGACTAGAACAGGGAGTCTGCACCAAAGGAAAATTGCTGTGGGATGTATGGCAAATGTGTTGCTTATTAATCAATAAAACACTGATTGGCCGTTGGCTAGGCAGGAAGTATAGGCGGGGCAAGGAGGAGAATAAAGCTGGGAAGTGGAAGGCTGAGTCAGAGAGACACTGCCAGCCGCCACGATGAGAAACAGCTTGTGAAGATGCCGGTAAGCCACGAGCCATGTGGCAAGGTATAGATTAATGGAAATGGATTAATTGAAGCTGTAAGAACATTTAGCAAGAAGCCTGCCACGGCCATACAGTTTGAAAGCAACATAAGTCTCTGTGTTTACTTGGTCGAGTCTGAGGCTGTGGGACTGGCAGGTGAGAGAGATTTGTCCTGACTGTGGGCCAGGCAGGAAAACTCAAGCTACAAATGGCGTCCAACGTGGTGGCAAGAGTTTCCACCTAAAACCTGAAAAAAAAAAAAAGATTCTAAAACGGAGCTAAAAACAGCTTCCTAATTGTCTCTCTCAAATGAGTGGCAGCTGCTGGTTTGAGCTACTTGTGGGTTTCTGGCGTGCGTGCTCAACCTGCAGTATGGCGGGAATCAGGCCTCTGCAAATGGCACATTAAGCTGCGTGGTGGATTTAGCCTTTGCAGGTACAAAACAAAAAAAGAGGTTTTTGGGCTACACGCTGCTTGGATAAAAGCATAGACCCACGATAGCTCCCAGAGCTGGCGGTAAATGTAGCCATGTTGGGAAGCTGAGGTGGGCGGAGCCAGCAGCCACAGCTGCTGCAGTTTAAGGCAAGAGATTCACAATAAGACAGATTCAGATGTAATAGTTTACAATGTGTGTAAAAGATACGTAGGCTTGAAAGAGACAAAAAAGGTGATATATAGAGTTATAGAAACAAATACATAGTTTTAAAAAATAAAGTCATTAAAGAGACAGTAAAGGTAGTATAAAAAATAAGCCACGTAAAGATGAATATTATGCAGAGAATCTGGATTGTGTTGTCTCTGGGATTTTTAACTGCAGAAAAACATTTGATTGTAAAAGCTGTTGAGTTATGCCAAAATGTATATTTTAAAGATATCTTGACTTCAAAATTTGAATGTAAGGATATGTTACTTTGGAAAAGAGACTCTGCTTTTGTTCCCACAGAAAGCCAGAGGCTATGGATTTGTTCAAGATTAAGATACATCAGGTTTGACCAGCCAAGACCCCCTGAAGGTCTCCAATGACACCATGGCCCAGATGATCCAACATCCAGAATGGTTTGAAGGCATCTGGCTCAGACGATACAGCCTCATGGACTATTCCATAATTCTAAAATTTTCTTTGTTTCCCCATAAGATACAGCGCCCCCTTCCAGCAGGAAGTAGTAAGAGAAGCTACGCCCAAATTCCCAAATGATATGTAATTTTACTTTGTTAAGGTTAAAACATTCCTTTGAAAAAAAAAAGGGGGGGGGGAAGTGCTGTGGGATGTATGGCAAATGTGTTGCTTATTAATCAATAAAACACTGATTGGCCGTTGGCTAGGCAGGAAGTATAGGCGGGGCAAGGAGGAGAATAAAGCTGGGAAGTGGAAGGCTGAGTCAGAGAGACACTGCCAGCCGCCACGATGAGAAACAGCTTGTGAAGATGCCGGTAAGCCACGAGCCATGTGGCAAGGTATAGATTAATGGAAATGGATTAATTGAAGCTGTAAGAACATTTAGCAAGAAGCCTGCCACGGCCATACAGTTTGAAAGCAACATAAGTCTCTGTGTTTACTTGGTCGGGTCTGAGGCTGTGGGACTGGCAGGTGAGAGAGATTTGTCCTGACTGTGGGCCAGGCAGGAAAACTCAAGCTACAGAAAATCACTGTGTTTTCTAGTAGAAGAGGCAATTTCTCTTTCAAATTTGCTTAGGACCATGAAAAGAAAAATAGATTTTTTTTAATGCCGAATGCTGTTTATTGAAGGAGGAAAGAGGTCTTAAATACAGTCTTACAGCACAATGGAGAACCCCAGAGGGCAGAAGTTCACTACCGATGTTTTACAATCTTGCATCTAAGCTGTTAACGCCCATTATGCAGAATACACAGACAAAGAACTTCCCTTAAGCATTCAGGAGGATGGAACCTGGCAGGGAATTAACATAGGGAGGATATCAAGATCAAGGTCAGCAAGCAAGGCAACAGTTACCCAAAATGGGGGCCAGGACCCTACAGGTCCCCCTTTTACTAATAAATGAGCTTCTGACTTAGATTGCATGGGAAGTCAGCAGGTCACCTTACCCATCATGGAGACGCCAGCCCAGGCCACACAGGTGCTCTGTCTTAGGTTGGAATTACCCATTTCTGAATACTCATTATCATACAGGCTCAATCGTGTGTGAGTTGCAGAGTTAACTGCTGCCAAAGATCTCAATGTGGCACTGGGCTTGCAATAAGTGTGTTTGACACAGAAAAGACCAACAGAGGTCCTATCCCACTCATAGCCAGTAGGCTAAAGGCAACTGAGCCATTCCCTTCCTTAACGAGCCTTACTGCCAATTGGAGTCCTTGTAAGATGGTATCCCAAAAGCAAATGGAACTTGAGTTTATAAATTTATATTTTTCAAAGCCAATCAAAATGTATATAACTATTGAATTAAATTTATCATGCCAATAGAATGAAAGATTAATTAACTGTTGTAACTACTTTTGCTGCCAGGGTCTCCACTGTGCTAGCTGTAGTAAGCAATTGTAAGATGGTAATCCCAGAAACAGTAGCAGCAGTGGCCGCCACTTCTATAACAGCGACAACAGCAGTAGCAATGTCAAATTCTCTTCTGGAGCATGTGGACATCCACCGGCATGGATAAAACTCCAGGAACATGAACCGCCAAGGCCCATTTTTCTTGATCCCAGCACAACTTAGGCTGGCAGCTCTTCTGGAGAAACCAAAAGCATGGCTACAGTTCCTAGGCTTATGTTAATGCTTGCCAAAACTGGCCATATTGGGCTCTCAATCCCCATTGGCATCAGAAGTGGAGAATTTTTCATTAAGGCCCAATAGGTCTCTGTCATGTTGGGTTTCAGCAGCAGTCACAGGGAGAACACAGCACTCAGGAATGCAAAGAGGAACCTCATTGTCCTGAGGAAAGACATAAACAGAATCCCGGGCCTACACCAACACCAGATTGGTCCTCCTTCAAGTGCTAGTAGAAAGATCCTTCCATCGTTCCAGAGGGTGACTTGCAACAGGAGACCTCCAGTGCTTATCTGCAGTGGGTACTCCAGCAGAAACCACCAATAAAAAATTTAAAATATATAAAACAAGGGAAAGAAAAGTATGTGGAGAGGAATGATGAGTACCCAGTTCCCCCACTTTTTTTTTTACTCCAGCAAAATATGTTAGTTTGGCTCCTTTTTAAACAGTTCAATTTTTTCATTTTTTGTTTTTTTCATTTTTCACTTTTTCAAATTAATCAATTTATCCACCTTTCTATTATCAGCTTGATACAGTATGTATTCCCATCTTAATTGTAAAATATTTCATTGAGTCTTGCTTAGTAATTGAGTAAAACCAAAACTTATTATAAGCCACAGTCGTCCTAGGGTCCCCCATGCTATATACATATAGTCTCCACGGTTGTGTGAGCTGTAGTCTGATTGTTCTTTAGAAAATTAGATTTTCTTAAATCAAATACACTGTACTTGCTAGTAACAGAGGCAAGTTATCTTTCAACTGTGTATGTGATTGTGACTAGAACAGTGACTTTGCTTCCAAGAAAAGTACTCTTGTTTCTAAGCAAAGAGGCAACATGGCTTTCAACTGTGTTTATGAATGTGAATATAACACTAAGTTTCCTTACAAGAAACAGCCTATGTTTTCAAAAAAGAGGCAATTTCTCTTTGAACTGCATTTACCAATGTGACAAGAAGAGGGACTTTGCTGAGGTAAAAATCACTGTGTTTTATAGTAAGAGAAGCTATTTCTCTTTCAACTCTGCTTGGCAATGTGGTAAGAGCAGTAGAATTTCTAAGATCCAATGCACTATACTTGCTAGTAACATATGCGGGTTGTCTTTAAACTGTGATTATGATTGTAAATAGAACAGTGCCTTTATTTCCAAGAAAAGTATTGTTCTTTCTAAGCAAAGAGGCAGCATGACTACCACCTGGATTTATGAATGTGAAATCAAGAATGAGTTTACTTACAATGAGTTTTCAATAAACAGGTGACTTCTCTATGAATTGCATTTACCAATGTGACTAAAACTGGTAGTTTTCTCAGGAAAAAACACTATGTTTTCTACTAACAGAGGCAATTTCTCTTTCTACTTTGTTTAGGAATTTAAGAACAATGGGTTTTCTTAGATCAAATGCACAGTACTTGCTAGTAACAGAGAGAAGTTATCTTTCATCTGTATACCTGAATGAATGTGACAAGAATACTAACTTTACCTCCATGAAAAGCATTGTTGCACCAGGCAGTGGTGGCGCACGCCTTTAATCCCAGCACTCAGGAGGCAGAGCCAGGTGGATCTCTGTGAGTTCGAGGCCAGCCTGAACTACCGAGTGAGTTCCAGGAAAGGCGCAAAGCTACACAGAGAAACCCTGTCTCAAAAAAATGAAAAAAAAAAAAAGAAAAAAGAAAAGCATTGTTGTTTCTAAGAAAATAGGCATCATGTCTTTCAATTGTGTTTATGAATGTGAATACCACAGTGAGTTCCCTTATAAGAAATATTCCATGTTTTTAATAAACAGGAGAGTTCTATTTGAACTGCCTCTACCAATGTGGCTAGAACAGGGAGTCTGTTCCAAAGGAAAGAACTGTGTTTTTCAGTAACAGAGGTGCTGTCTCTTTCAACTTTGCTTAGAAATAAGATAAGAACAATGACTTTTCTTAGATCAAATGCATTGTACTTGCTAGTAACAGAGGCAAGTTAGGTTTTGTCTCTGTAAGTCAATGTGACTAAAACAGTGAATTTGCTTCCAAGAAAAGCTCTGTTGCTTCTTTTTTGTGTTGTCTTTTTTCTATTTTTTTATTTTTTATTAAGAAATTTTCTATTCATTTACATATTAACCACAGATCCCCTCTCCTCCCTCCTTCTGCCCCCCAGCCTTCCACCACAACCAACTCTCCATTCCCACCACCTGCACGGAAAGGTCTCCCATGGGAAGTCAGCAGAGCCAGGTATATTTATTTGAGGAAAGTTCAAGCACCTCTTCCCTGCACCAAGGCTGCTTAAGGTGTCCCACCATAGGCACTGGGCTCCAAAATGCCTGCTCATGCACTAGACACAGGCCCCAATCCCACTGCATGGGGGCCCCCTAAACAATTGAAGCTAAACAACTGTCTCACCTAAACAGAGAGCCTAGTCTAGTACCATGGGTGCTCCACAGCTATTGGTCCACAGTTCATGCATTTCCACTAGTTTGGTTGGCTGTCTCTGTACATTTTCCCATCATGATCTTGATATCCCTTGCTCAAAGAATCCTTCCTCTCTCTCACGGACTGGACTCCTGGAGCTAGGCCTGGTGTCTGGCCATGGATCTCTGCAACTGCTTCTATCAGTCACTAGATAAAAACTCTATGATGACAGTTAGGGTAGTCACACATCTGATTACTGGAGTAGGCCAGTTCAGGCACCCTCTTGACTATTGCTAATAGTCTAAGTTGGGGTCATCCTTGTGGATTCCTGGGAACTTCCCTAGCACTCTGTTTCTCCCTATTCCCATGATGTTTTCATTTATCATGGTATCTCTTTTCTTGCTCTCCCAGTCTGTACCTGTTCCAACTTGAACCTCCCATTCCCCTATGTTCTCATACCCCATCCCTTGCCCTTTATTACCTCCTCACCCCCAATTTGCTCATTTACATCTCATCTATTTCTTCTTTGCTGGGTGATCCATGCATTCCTCCTAGGGTCCTCCCTGCCAGCTAGCCACCTTGGAGCTGTGGGTTGCTGTGGGGACCTGCCCTGCTGGGAACTTAGGTCACCTGTGAAGGGGTGGCCTGGAATCAAGGAAAAGCAAATGCATGCCGCTCGCCCATTTCCCAGCCTCCCTCTTACCGGGAGACAATCAGACGCAGCGGGGAGTCAAGTCAAGCAAAAACTTGTTTATTGATAGGCAGTAAGCTTCTTTTATACCAGAAAACCTCCAAACCTTAGGAGGGGGTAAAGGAAAAAACCAATAATTTTAAAGGGCACCCTATTTACAAGTTGTTTATGTCCTGACACTATCTCTTGTTTTTTAGTATCTTATCTTAGCATAAATAACTTGAGCTAACTTTCTTTCTCACCATTTGTATCCACTCTCTGTATAAACACCTTAAAGCCTAAGCTCTATTTATCTGAATTTCTCTTGGCACCCTCTTTGCAGCCCATGTATGCCCCACAGGTTGCAGTCTGGTTATACTTTGATTTACATCTAGTATCCACTTATGAGTGAGTACATATCATATTTGTTCTTCTGAGTCTGGGTTACCTCACTCAGGATGACATTTTCTAGTTCCATCCACTTGCCTGCAAATTTCATGATATCATTGTTTACTGCTGAGTAGTACTCCACTGCGCATATGTACCATATTTTCTTTATCCATTCTTTAGTTGAGGGGCATCTAGATTGTTTCTGGGTTCTTGGTATTATGAATAATGCTGCTATGAACAAAGTTGAGCATGGGTCCTTGTGGTATGATTAAGCATTCCTTGGGTATATGCCCAAGAGTAGTATAGGTAGATTGATTCTCAATTTTTGGAGAAACCACCACACTGATTTCCAAAGTGGCTGTACAAGTTTGCACTTCCACCAACAGTGGAGGAGTGTTACCCTTGCTCTGCATCCTCTCCAATAAAAACTGTCATCAGTGTTTTTGATCATAGTCATTCTGAAAGGTGTAAGATGGTATCTCAGAGTCATTTTGATTTGCATTTCCCAATGACTAAGGATGTTAAGCAATTCCTTAAATGTCTTTCAGCAATATGAGACTCTTCTGTTGAGAATTCTCTGTTTAGCTCTGTAGCCCATTTTTTAAAATTGGATTGTTCAGTATTACAGTGTCAAGTTTCTTGAATTCTTTATATATTTTAGAGGTCAACCCTCTGTCAGATGTGGAGTTGATGAAGAACTTTTCCCATTCTATAGGCTGTTGTTTTGTCTTATTGACCACGTCCTTCATCCTACAAATGCTTTTCAGTTTTAGGAGGTCCCATTTATTAATTGTTGCTTTCAGTGTCTGTGCTACTGGGGTTGTATTTAGGAAGTAGATTCCTGTGCCAGTGTGTGCAAGAATACTTTCTACTTTCTCTTCTATCAAATTCAGTGTAACTGGATTTATGCTGAGGTCTTTGATCCACTTGTACTTGGATTTTGTGCATGGTGACAGATATGGATCTATTTGCAATCTTTTACATGTTGACATCTAGTTATGCCAGCACCATTTGTTGAAGATACTTTCCTTTATTCAATGTACAGTTTTGTCTTATTTTCAAAAATCAGGTGTTCATAGGTGTGTGGATTAATGTCAGGGTCTTCCATTCAATTCCATTCGTTCACACATTGGTTTTTGTGCCAGTACCAAGCTGTTTTTATTACTATAGCTCTATTGTAGAGCTTGAGGTCAGAAATAATGATATCTCCAGAGGCTTCTTTATTGTATAGAATTCTTTTAGCTATCCTGGGTTTTTGTTTTTCCATATGAATTTAAGTATTGTTCTTTCCATAACTGTGAAGAATTGTGACATGATTTTTATAGGGATTGCACTGAATCTGTAGATTGCCTTTGGTAAGACTGCTATGTTAATCCTACCTTTCCATGAATATGGGAGATCTTTCCATTTTCTGAATTTTCTTCAATTTCTTTCTTCAGAGACTTAAAATTCTTATCATACAGATCCTTCACTTGTTTAGAGTATTTTATATATATATATATATATATATATATATATATATATATATATATATATATATATATATATATATATATATATAAGTATTTTATATAATTTGTGACTATTATAAAGGGTGATGTTTCTCTGATTTCTTTTTTAGCCCATTTATCAATTGTATAAGAGGGCTACTGATTTTGTTTTTAGTTAATCTTGTATCCTGCCACATTACTGAAGGCGTTTATCAGCTGTAGGACTTCTCTGTAGAATTTTCGGGGTCACTTATGTATACTATCATATCCTCTGCAAGTAGTGAAAATTTGACTTTTTCCTTTCCAATTTCTATCCCCTTTAATCTCCTTTCATTGTCCTATTGCTCCAGCTAGAACTTCAAGTACTTATAATGAATAAATATGGGAGAGTGGACAACCTTGTCTTGTTTCTGATTTTAGTTGAATTGCTTTGAGTTTCTTTCCATTTAATTTGATGTTGGCAGTCAGCTTGCTGTAAATTGCCTTTATTATGTTTATGTATGTTCCTTGTATTCTTGATCTCTCTCCAGGACCTTTATCATGAAGGGGTTTTGGAATTTTCAAAGGTTTTTCAGCATCTAATGAGATGATCATGTGAATTTTTCTTTCAGTTTGTTTATGTGGTGTATTACATTGATAGATTTTCATATGTTGAGCCATACTTGTATCCCTGGGACGAACCCTACTTGGTCATGGTGGATAATTTTTGATGTGTTCTTAGATTCAGTTTGCCAATATTTTATTGAGTATTTTTGCATCAGTTTTCATGAGGGAAAATTGTAATCTCATTGTTGCCATCTTCGTGTGCTTTGTGTATCAGAGTAACTGTAGACCTCACAAAAGCTTTTGGGAATGTCCTTTGTGTTTCTACTGTGTGGAACAATTTGACAAGTATTGGAATTAAATGTTTGAAAATCTGGTAGAATTCTGTGTTGGAACCATCTTGTCCTGGGCTTTTATTAGTTGGGAGACTTTTAATGACTTTATTGGTCTATTTAAATAGTTTGTCTGGTCTTGATTTAACTTTGGTATGTGGTACCTGTCCAGAAAATCATCCATTTCTTTCAGACTTTCCAATTTTGTGGAGTGTAGGTTTTTTAAGTATGACCTGATGAGTCTCTGGAATTACTCATTGTTGTTATATCTCCCTTTTCATTTCTAATTTTGTTAATTTGGATACCCTTTCTCTGTCTTTTGGTTAATTTGGAAAAGGGCTTGTCTATCTAGTTGACTTTCTCAAAGAACTAACTCTTTGGTTCATTGATTTTTGTATGGTTCTCATTGTTTCTATTTAATTAATTTCAGCCCTCAATTTTATTATTTCTTGGCGTCTATTCTCCTGGGTGAGTTTGCTTCTTTTTTTTTCTAGAACTTTCAGATGTACTGTTAATTAACTAGTGTCAGATTTCTCCATCTTCTGTATGTGACCATTTAGTGCTATGAATTTTTCTCTTAGCACTGTTTTCATGGTGTCCCATAAGTTTGAGTATGTTCTACTTTCATTTTCATAAAATTATAGGAAATCTTTAATTTCTTTCCTTATTTCTTCCTTGACCCATTAGTGATTCAATTGGGCATTATTCAGTTTCCCTGTGATCGTAGGATTTCTGTAATATTTGTTGTTGCCATCTAACTTTAAGCCATGGTAGTCTCCTAAAAATACAGGAGTTTATTTTAATTTTTCTTGTGTCTGTTGGGATTTGCTTTTGACCCAGCATGTGGTCAATTTTAGAGAAAATTCCATGGAATGCTGAGAAAAGTGTTTACTCTTTTGTGCTAGTTTGGAATGTTCTGTAGCTATTAAGTCCATTTGAGTCATATTATCTATTAATTCCCTTATTTCTCTGTTAAGTTTCTGTCTAGAAGACCTGTATGTTGGTGAGAGCAGGGTGTTGAAATACCCCACTACTAGTGTGTGGTGTTTAACGTGTGATTGAAGCTTCAGTATTGTTTCTTTTATAAATGTGGGTGTCCTTGTATTTGGGGCATAAATATTCAGAATTGAGACTTTATTTTGGTGGATTTTCCCTGTGATAAATATGTAATTTTCGAATCTCTTTTGGTTGACTTTAGTTTGAATCTATTTTATTAGATAATACCAGCTTGCTTCTAAAATCCATTTGATTGGAAAGTCTTTCACTAGCTTTTTACTCTGAGGTAGTATCTGTCTTTGAAGTTGAGGAGTGTTTCTTGTATGCAGCAGAAAAATGGATTATGTTTTCATATCTATTTTGTTAACCTGTGTCTTTTTATAGGTGAATTGAGACCATTGATATTAATGGGTATTAATGACCAGTGATTGTTAGTCTTATTAATTTTGGGTGGTAGTGTTCTGTTTTTCTCTTTTTTGGTATTTGTTGGTGTGGGATTATCTATTGCCTGTGTTTTCATGGGTGTGTCTAATTTCCTTAGATTGGATTTTTTTCTTCTAGTGCTTTCTACAGCTCTGGATTTGTGGATATGTATTGTTTAAATCTGGTTTTCTCATGGAATGTTTTGTTTACTTCATCTATGGAGATTGAGAGTTTTGCTGGGTATAATACTCTGAATTGGCATCCATGTCTCTTTCTGTCTGCACAATGTCTGTCCAGGAACTCTTTGCTTTCAGAATCTCCAGTGAGAAATCAGGTGTTATTCTGATGGGTCTGCCTTTATGTGTTCCTTGGTCTTTGTTCTTTGCTGCTCTTAATATTTTTTCTTATTCTGTAAATTAGTGGTTTAATTATTATATGGTGAGGGGACTTTTTTTGATCCAGTCTATTTGGTGTTCTGT
This sequence comes from Peromyscus eremicus, assembly GCF_949786415.1. Taxonomy (NCBI): domain Eukaryota; kingdom Metazoa; phylum Chordata; class Mammalia; order Rodentia; family Cricetidae; genus Peromyscus; species Peromyscus eremicus. The sequence continues at coordinate 198,175,331 of NC_081416.1, forward strand.
AGGTTTCTTGTATCTTCACAGGCATTTCCTTCTTTATGTTGGGAGAGTTTTCTTCTGTGGTATTGTTGAATATATTTTCTGTGCCTTTGAGTTGGTATTCTCCTTCTTCTATCTCTATTATTCTTAGCTTTCCTGTACTTTGTTAGATTCAGTGTTTTCTTTGACTGACTAATCTATTTCCTCTATCATATCTTCAATGCCAGAGATTCACTTTTTCATCTCTTGCATTCTGTTGGTTATGCTTACATCTGTAGTTCCTTTTTGTTTACTCAGATTTTTCATTTCCAGCATTCCCTCAATTTATCTTTTTTATTGCCTCTATTTGATTTTCAAACCTTGAACTGTTTCCTTCACCTCTTAATTGCTATTTCTTGGCTTTCTTTAAGGGATTTATTGATTTCTTCCAATGTTTGGTTTGTCTTTTTCTCGATTTCTTTAAGAGAATTTTTCATCTCCTCTTTAAATACCTCTATCATCTTCTTAAAATCATTTTAAGGTCAATTTCTTCTGCTTCTTCTGTGTTGGGATGTTCAGGTCTTGCTGATGTAGAACCACTAGGTTATGATGGTGTCATGTTGGTATTTATGTTGTTAAGTATATTTTTGCACTGACATATACTCACCTCTTCCTCCACTCAGTGCAAGTTGTGTCTGTGTCTGAGGGAGCTACTCTTGGTCCAATTGACACTGTTGGCCCAATTAGAGCTCTTGGTCTAATCAAAGCTCTTGATCTAATCAGTGCTGATAGACTCTGTGCCTAAGGAAGCAACTCTTAGTCTAATTGGTGCTAGTAGGCTCTGTCTCAGGGAGCAGCTATTCCCAATCAGTGCAGGGAGGGCTAATGGCTCTGGTGGTCACTGGTGCTGCAGGGAAAAAGGGAGCTTCCTGGTCCCTAGGGCTCCAATGGATGTGGGGAAGGTCAAGGAATGTGTCCCTGGGACCTAGGGCTAGAGACCTTGTCTGCCCAATGCTGACATAGGGCCTTACCTGTTTCCAGTCAGTGCAGGGTGGAGCTATGGTTCTGGTGGTCACTGGTGATGTAAGGGATGATTGCTTTGATTAGTAGGGTGGGGAAATAATCTGCTGCCCAGTCTCTAGGGCTGCATTGGTTGGAGGTGGGGGTATGAGCACAGAATGTGCCCCTCAGGCTTAGGGATTAGAGAACTGCTCTGCCCAGTCTGGAGGTGGGGCCTTACCTGTCCTAATTGGTGCAGGGTGGGCTTATGCCTCCAGTGTTCACTGGTACCACCAGGGATGATTGGTTTGATGAGTGGGGTAGGGAAAGAATATGCTGCCTAGTCTTTGGGCCTGCACTCAGCTCTGTTGTTTCTAAGCAAAGAAGGAAAACGTCTTTCAACATCATTTATGAATCTGAATACTACAGTGAGTTCCCTTACAAGAAAACACTGTGTTCTCAATAAAGAGGTCACTTCTCTTTCAACTGCATTTCCTAATATGACTAGAACAGAGAGTTTACTCAGGAGAAATGAGCTGTGTTTTTTACTAACAGAGGTGATTTTTCTTTCAACTTTGCTTAGGAACATGATAAGAACAGCAAGTTTTCTTACGCACAGTGCATTGTACTTGCTAGTGACAGAGGCAAGTTGTCTTTCAACAGGCTATTTGAATATGACTAGAACAGTGACTTTGCTTTTAAGAAAATTACTGTTGTTTCTAAACAAAGAGCCAACATGTCTTTCAAATGCATTTATGATTGTAAATACAACAGTGAGTTCCTTTATAAGAAACACTGTGTTTTCAATAAATAGGTGATTCTCCTTGAACTGCATTTACCAATATGTCTAGAATTGAGCATTTACTCAGGAGGAAAGCACTGAAATCATGGTTAAGTCTTAGTAGAACTAGCTGCAACATTTGTAGTTAGTTTCTGAATAATGGGTAAAGCTTATATGAAGTTCTGGCTGGAGTGGTACAGGACAGTGGACCATCTCAGTTAGCCACCTTAGAATTGTATTGAGCAGTTTGTAGTCCAAAACCAATCTTTGGATGGTGTTTAATGGCTTAAAGGCATTATAGTGATTCAGGTAGTATCATTGTTGTGGGGTCTCATTATCCTTTTGTAGACTTCAGAGATCACTGTTAGGAAAATTTATTGTTCACTGTGGAAAACTTAAACTTCACTAATATCAGAGTGGAAAGTTTAATTTTTAAGATAGTAATATACCTAAATAAAAACTTTAAAGAGTCAAATTAAATTTGCAAGCAAAGAGATTTGTGACAACAATAATTCCTAGATTTTGGTTTTCACTTATCCCATACCAAGCAAATCCTCTGATGTGAGACAGGGACTCTGAATTTTCTTTTAACAAAATGCTTGGGTTTAAAGGAGAGAACTACACTCTAACTCTAAAGCCACTTTTAGTTTTCAATTGAGTTGGGAAAATAAATATTTCAAAAGGTAAAGAGATTTTAACCTGTAGAAGTAGTTATACCATCATGCCAGATTTTTTCTTCTCTTAGTAAAGTTTTCAGACAGTTCTCCCTCTTTCTTTAGATATCTATCTGTCCAAAGGTACTTAACATCTTTAAGATGTAATTTCTATTCTTCCATAAAGACAAAAACAAAACCCTGTCTTGACCCTAATTTGGTGAGTTTTTCCTTTCAACACAAATCACCATATTGGTTGATGAACAATCACTTCTCCTAATCAAGAGATCTGTCCTGTTCAAATCAAATCTTCATTAATTTTGATAGTATCCATAACTCTTCTTTGGAAACAAAAGCAAAACCCCTACCTCACCATAACACATATCCTGGTTTCCATTCTGAGGTTAACACATCTTTAAAGAACACAGGCTGATTTAATTCAGTCGTTTTTTTTTTCCTATTGCTCAATGTCTCTCCACAGCTTTTGTTCCTTTCTCAGTAGCATTTAGAAAATTTAGAGTTAATCAGGAATTATGTGATCTGTCTCTGTGAGGTTTTATTACTCCTTTCTGCTTATTTAGCATTTCTTTTAAAGTTCAATTTGATCTTTATACAATTGCTTTTCCTGTTGGATTCTGTGGTAAAACTATAATATGCTTTATGTTGTAATATGCAAAAAATATTTAATTTTATTAGAGACATATGATAAGGCATTGTCAGTCTTAATTTGTACAGATATTCCCATGATAACCATGACTTCTAATATATGTGTAATTATAGAACCTGCCTTTTCAGAATTCAAAGCATTTGTCCATAGAAATTCTGAATATACATCTATGGTATGGTGTACATATCTTAATTTTCCTAACTATGCAAAATAAAACACACCCATTTGCCAAATCTCATTTTTGAGTACCCTTAAGGTTGCACTCTGCATAAATTGAGTTTGATTATACAAGGAACAAGTAGGGCTATTTTTTCACAATTTCCTTAGCATATTGCCAAGTGATGGAATAATCCCTTTTCAAACCGTTGCTATTGACATGGTGTTTCTCATGAAATTTTGAGGCTTCCAGCACATTTCCTACTAATAGCTGATAGAGTTCATCATTACCTTGTGCTAGAGGGTCCAGCAGGAACATATGGGATCTGATATGGTTTTATATATATATATATATATATATATATATATATATATATATATATATATATATATATATATATTTCCTGTAATTATATAAATAGTGAAGTTAATTCTGATTCATCAAGAATAAGTTCAGCGGTTTCAGTGTGTAAAATATCTCTGTCTGCATATAGGGAGTCAGCAAGTATATTAAGAGGTGCTGTAAGGTAGATGAATACCATAAGAATAGCATATAATTCTGACTTTTGGGCAGAATCCTAAGCGCCTTGAGCCACTTTACTTAAATTTTCTGATTTTTATTGTGCCTTTCCTGATTTATTTATATCAATATAGAATGTAGGAACTCCAGCTATTAGTGTTCCCCATATAAGGTGAGAAAGGACCCAACTGTTTCTTTTTATGAGTTGAAGGCTCTTGCATTTGGGATATCTGTTATTAATCTCTCTCAAAAAATTACTGAAAGCTCTTTGCCAATGTTTGTTTTCTGCCCATAAAGAAGAAATTTCAGCATTAGTAAAAGGTATTACAATTTCTTCTAGGTTCATTTCTGTGAGGTTATACAGTCTTAATTTTCCTTTTAGAACCAACTCAGAAATCCTTTCCATATGTCTTTGATTTTTTACCCTGTTTGTGCAGTAGAAATATCTATTCTAAGATAATATCTTGTCTCTACATTAAAATCCCTGTAGTGAAATGCATAGACATTAATATAACCAGAATACAATCAAGCTCTGGATCCAAACAATTCACATGTGCATCCTATAATTTCCTTTACACCAAAGCTAATTCTCTCTCAGCTTCTGCTGATAATTCTCTGGGACTATTTAAGTTGTGTTTCCTTTTAAGGCTTGAAACGTGTTACTCAGTTCTTAAGTTGTTACTCTCAGAAATTTTTTGAAGTTATTAAGAGTTTGTCATTGATTTCTTCTAATTTGTACCTTTTAGGGTTGAATTTTTGTAGACCTATTTTATATCCTAAATAATTAATAGAATACCCTCACTGTATTTTTCAGGAGCAATTTGTAATCTCCAGCAAGGTAAAACTTTCTTTACTTCTATATTTTCTAAAGTGTCTACATTTGCATCAGCTAATAAGATATCATTAATATAATGGTAAATTATAGATTGAGAAAACTGTACATGAATTATTTCCAATGGCTGTCATATAAAATATTGTCCCATGGTAGGGATGTTTAGCATGTTTTGTGGGAGAATCTTACATAGATATCTTTGAAGAGGCTGAGAATTATAAGTAGTCACCATGAAGGCAAATTTTTCCTTATCCTTTTCTTGTAGTGGTATAGTGAGGAAAAACGTCCTATAAATCAATAACTATAATACGCCATTCTTTAGGTAACAGAGAGGACAAGGGAATTCAGCATTCTCTATTTTCCAGATTTCATTTTAATAACAAATGCAGGGGAATTAGAAGGGCTGGTTGATTCTCTTTAATTTTTCTGATGTCAAAGGCCATTGTTCTACCCAGACAAGCTTGTCAGTTAACCATTTTAATGGTAGGGCTGTTGATACTTTTGAAAGATCAACAGCTGTTGTGCTCTGTTTTTGTACAGCCTGAATGGTCAGTGACTGTTCTTTATAATACCTTTTAATATTTTTCTCAGAAACTTGTATTGGTTTATGGTCTGTTTCTGAAATTGGAAGAATATTAATTTGAGTATTCCATTGCTGTAAAAAGTCATGACTCCATAAATCCATTGCTATATTAACCCCATATGACTTCAATTTTCCTCTCTCACTTTCTGTACCTATACATTCAACCTATCTTGTACTTTGTTTTATCTGAGATAAGGATTAAATCCCTAAAAACTGAACATCTACCTCCTGAAGAGCCCCAATTTGGAAGCCATGGTTCTGATGTAATCATAGTTCCATCTGCCCCTGTGTTGAGAAGACCTTCAATTACAATGTCATTTATTTGTACCCTTAGCCTTAGTCTTTGATCATTTATTGAAGTTTCCCAAAATATTTACTTTATGGTTTCTCCTGGAACTTTTGCTTCATCATCTAAAGCCATTGTATCATTTAGAGCAGTATGATTTTCTGCCATAGGCACTAGGTCCTTCAATTGCTCTGGAAAAGTGTTTCCCCCCATGGTAACAGGAAATGACTGAACCATGTTCCACATGGGGGCCTACAAGAGGCCCAAAGGGCATTTCCCAAAGGTAAATGCCTTGCTTGTCCCTCAATGATCTGATTCATTGGTCCAGTGTTGGCCACTGCAGCATCTTCTGCATAATCTAGAAGATTAGAGCCTTCTGTTTGATTCATCCCTGGAAACATTGCCTACAATGCCCTGCCTACAATTTTTTCTGAGATGACCTTGTTTATCACAATTAAAATATTTGACATTTTGATTGTTCCTTATGCTGAAGCATTATCATAGTCAAGAGATTCAATATTGACCATGTCTTGGATCCATTCTTCTGTGGGTGCTGATCTGACTTTTAATGCCCAAAATATCCTTTTTCATTGCAAATCAGCATTCTAAAAGGCCAGAGATTGATTCAGTACTCACCTAGCCTCTGGGTCTGATATTCTATTTATGACTGAAGTGAATCTTTGCAAAAATTCAGTGGAGGGTTCTTTTGAGCCTTGCATAACCTTAGTATATGGCTCAATCCTCTTTCCAGATTTTTAAATATTGTACCAAACATTTAAGGCTGCTGTATGGCACAAGGACAAGGTATGTGCATCATATTTATATCAGCATAACTGCCTTCACCAAGTATTTAATCCTGGGAGATCTCAAAACCTCTAGCATTATCTTGCTATTCAATGGCCTTAGCTTCTCTAAGGCCATTCTATCTGAGGACCATATCCTAGCTGAGTACTGCTATGACTACTTGTTTCCAGTCCTTTGGAGGAATTTTGTTCTGAGAGGACCATGTATTCAACATCTGCCTCACATATATTGAATGTATATCATAGGAAACTATTGTTTCCTTAATACTAAGTCTAACATTGTATAGGATACCATTTATATTTTGTATATCCTTGGGGATACTTGTCACTTAGTTGCCTTCCATAATGGTAACAGTATAATGCTGTGGGATGGTCTGTATGTCAAGTGTGTTGCTGATTGGTCAATAAATAAATCACTGATTGGCCAGTGGCCAGGCAGGAGGTGTAGGCGGGACAGGGAAGAGAATAAAGCTGGGAGGTGGAAGGCTGAGTCAGAGAGACACTGCCAGCCACCATGATGAGAAACAGCATGTGAAGATTCTGGTAAGCCACGAGCCACGTGGCAAGGTATAGATTAGTGGAAATGGATTAATTTAAGCTGTAAGAACAGTTAGCAAGAAGCCTGCCACAGCCATACAGTTTGTAAGCAATATAAGTCTCTGTGTTTACTTGGTTGGGTCTGAGTGGCTGTGGGACTGGCAGGTGAGAGAGATATGTCCTTACTGTGGGCCAGGCAGGAAAACTCTAGCTACAGTATAAATATAACGGGTGATGTAGTAACCACCTTAGGCCACTATTCTGAAATTCTAAAAGGTAATGGTGTGGTTGATTCTCCTCTAAATTCTTCTGTTTGTGTTTGAATGTTTTTATTATAAGTTCTAATAAATTTTTCTAAGGCATGAAATTTTCCAGCAATTGTCTTTTGTAGGGTTTGTATCTCCTGACTAGTAAGCTGTTCCATAGCTTGCATATTATCAGTTACTTTTTTGTTCTCCTTGTTTATAAATAACTCTAAAGGTTTTGGCTTATCAGTCAAAGCTGTTTTATCCTTTTTGATGACTATCTGTAAGGCTTGCATATTATATTTCAAGACATGTAGTCTTTCAGCCCATTTATCATTATCATTTTCCAAGTTTTGCACTTTTTCAGTTAATTTCTCATGTTTAGCACTATTATCAAACCATTTTTAAAGAATAAGATATGAATTGCCAGATGAATAACAATTATGACTCAAAGTGTACTGATCCCAGCTATGTTGTTTATCTCTTCAGTAAGTTTTTCTAGCATCCTGTCCATAGGAACAGTGAGCACGGCCTAATCTCTTGCATTGTGATATTCATAGCCATTGACCTGGGAAGGGTTTTAGGATTGTCCTATCTCTTTATTGTTTCACCTTCTTTTTGTCTTTTTTAATTAATTAGTTAATTAAGTTATATACTTATTTGTTTATTAGTTTACCATTTAAGAGTCACTTACTACAGGTCAGATCCTTGAATAATTGTGGTAGATGTAACTTGATGTTTGACCAGCAGATAGAGTGGGAATGCTGACATCCACCTTTAAATGTTATTCTGCCAAATAATTTTGAAATGTTCTGCCAAGTTGCTATGTAACCAAAAACTCTTGGAAACTCCCTAGCACACAGTTTTTGTTTTTTGTTGTTGTTGGTTTTTTTTTTTGTCTATATAAGCCCATTTTTTTCTATGTTCAATGTTATTTTCTCAAATCCCATTTTAGGTTGAAAGCCCTGGCTGACAGAAAATAAAGCTTGCACATTGTTAATCTCATTTGGTTAACAACAACAACAAGACCTAAAGGAAAAAAAATAAACCAAAACATATAGTAAATTTACAACTGCAAATATTTAGAATATCGAACTTACTTATTTATTATAGCTGGGGTAGCCATTCTACCTTATCCAGAATATTAGTAGCTGTCTTAGTTAGTTTAATGCTATGAAGAGACAAGATGCCTATGGAAATTCTTATAAAGGAAAATATTTAATTGGGGCTTGCTTAGAGTTTTAGAGGTTTAGTCCATTATCATCATAGCAGGAATCATGGCACCATGCAGGCAAACATGGTGCTGGATAAAGAGCATAGACTTCTAAGATCCATATCAGCCAGCAGCAAGAAGGGAATGTGACACACTTCCTCCAACAAGGCCACACCTCCTTATAGTTAGGGAAGACTGCACCAAAGAAAGACTGATATACAAGGCAAACTGTAGATTTAATTCTAAATGGTCTTATTAAATAAGAAACACAGAGCCAAAAAAAGAGTTAAAAGCCCAGAGATTGAGCAGTAGCCAAGAGGTAAAACTACCTTATCTTACAACTCGCTGCTGTCCTTCCCCTGAAAGAGAGCCCTTATTCCTGTGTCCCAGCTTTTTATTGCCTTTCTGTTCTGCCTTCTCATTGGTTCTCAACCCAACAACATGACTTCCTCATCACTGCCTCTCTATACAGACCTCTAGATCTCGATGGTTCATACTGAGATTAAAGGTTCAGGTCGCCACTTGGCTGTGTCCTTGAACACACAGAGATTCTGCCTGCCATGTGATCAGATTAAAGGCATGTGCCACCTCCACCAGACTTCTGCTAAATGGCTTGCTCTTAGCTCTGATCTCCAAGAAACTTTATTAACATACAAATAAAATCACATTTCAGCACAAATAAAATATCACTATATTTCCCCCTTCTATTCTAATAAAAAGAAAAATTTATAACTAATATAAAAAAACTATATACAATAAGTACAATAACTATACAAGCAATAAACACCTAAACAATGTCTAGTCCATTTGCATTTGACAAATTCAGAGAAAGTAATTCCATTATCTATCCTATTTTGGTAAGTCCAAAATTTACCTGATTCACTATCTATCCTAACTTCTATGATTAACAGAACTATCTTATATAGTCTTTCAAATTTATACACTTACACCTCTTTAGTATATATATATATATATATAAATCTTCTAAATTTTGATATAAAATTCATACTTCAAGAAAAGTTTAAAGAATCAGAATAGAATCAAAGAACTGAGATTAGTAGTAATAGAATAGTCCCTTAAAGTGTTTTGTTTGTTTTCTCCTGTCCCATATCAGAAGATAGCTCTTTCCTCTGGCATAATACAGAGAGTTTGCATTTTCCTTTTAACAACATGCTTGGGTTTAAAGAAGGAGAGAGCCATTCTCCAACTCCAAAGCCAGCTTTAAATTTAATTTAACTGGGACTACAAGAAGACCATTAGTGTTAAATGCATTTAGAGAAGAGCAGAGACAAACATTTAGGAAGACTTATGAAATTTTAAAGATGATATACCAGTAGGCAATTTTACTCTTTTTCTTGGGAAATTTTTAGATGATTTCTCCTTTTTCTTCAGTTGTCTTATTTGTCCAGTGTTCTTCAGATTTCTTAGCCTTCATTCTCCTAAAAGACAAAAACAAAAACCTTCCCCCAAGACTAACTTTGGGGAGGTTCCTTTTTGGCAAGTTACATCTGATTAAATGAAAAGGCATGTGTTAATGATATAAGTTTAAATTGGATGGTCACTCGTTGATGAACTATCACCTCTTCTAATTAAGTGGTCTCTCTTTTTCAAATCAAATCTTATCAATTTGATGGTATCCACAGATTATCTTCTCCTGTAGAAACAAAAGCAACACCTTGTCCCATATGTAACACATATCCTGGTTTCCATTCTGAGGTCAGCACATTTTTAAAGTATATAGGCTGATTTAATTCTATAGTTTTTTTCTATTATTCAATGTCTCTCTGCAGCTGTTGTTCCTTTCTCATTAGCATTGAAAAAATTCAAAGTCAATAGAGCATTATGCAGTCTATTTCTGGGTTTTTTTATTACCCCTTTCTGTTTATTTAGCATATCCTTTAGCATTCTGTTTGATCTTTCTGTAACTGCTTGGCCTGTATGATTATGTGGTATACCTGTAGTATGCTTTATATTGTAATAAGCAAAAAACTGTTTCATTTTAACAGAGACATATGCTGGAGCATTGTCAGTTTTATTTTGTGCAGGTATAACCATGATGGCAATACCTTCTAGCACATGAGTGATTACAGAATCAGCATTTTCAGAACTCGAAGCAGTTGCCCACTGAAATCATGAGTAAGTATCAATGGTATGGTGCACATATTTCAATTTTCCAAATTCTGCAAAGTGAAACACATCCATCTACCAGATTTAATTCCTCTGACTACCCTTTGGGTTACATCCTGGTGGTAATGGCATCTGAATGTAAAAGGAACAAGAAGGACATTTCCTTACAATTTTTTGGCTTGTTGCCAGGTTGTAGAAAAGTCCCCTTTTAAACTTTTACTATTCACATGATGTTTCTTATGAAATTCTGAGGCCTCCAGCACATTTCCTATCAATAATTTATCAATCTCATCATTACCTTGTGCTAGAGGCCCTAGCAGACACATATGGGATCGGATGTGAGTTATATATAAGAACAGATGACTCCTATTCCTGATTATATCTTGTAACTGAATAAATAGTGAAGTTATTTCTGACTCATCAGGGATAAATTCTGCAGTCTCAATATGTAATACCACTCTTTCAGCATACTGAGAGTCAGTAACTATGTTAAGAGGTTCTGGAAAATCTATTATACCAACAGAATAGCATACAATTCAGATTTTTTAACTGAATTATAAGGACTTTGAACCACTTTACTTAAATTTTCTGATATGTAACCTGCCTTTCCTTGTTTGTTTGCATCTGTATAAAATGTACAAGCTCCAGATATGAACTCCCATACAGTTCAAGGCAAAATCCAATCAGCTCTCTTTATAAGATCAATACTACCACTTTGGGGATATTTGCTGTTAATCTCTCCCAAAAAATGACTACAAGCTCCTTGCCAAGGTTCACTTACTGCACATAATTTTCAATGTTCTCCTTAGTTAAAGGTATGACAATTTCTGCTGAGTATATTCCTGCTAATTGACGAAGGCTCTGTTTTTATTTTGAAAAAATAAAGTCAGAGATTTTTTCCACATAAGTTTTTAATTTTTTTACTCTTTTTATTTGGTAAAATTATCCATTCCAACATAATATCTTCCCTCTGCATTAATATTCCGGTAGGAGAATGCCTAGAGGGTAAATTAACCAAAATGTAATCCAGCTTTAGATTGATATGATCCACGTGTCCTTCCTGCACTTTCTTTTCAACAAGGCCAATTCTTTCTCAGCTTCAGGTGATAATTCTCTTGGACTATTCAAGTCCTTATCACCTTCTAAGGTTTTAAACAAATTATTCAGTTCATCATTTTTTACCCCAATAATAGTTCATAGATGAGAAATGTCTCTAAATAATCTTTGAAAGTCATTAAGAGTCTGTAGTCTATCTCTCTTAATTTGCACCTTTTGGGGTATAATTTTTTGTAGACCCATTTTATATCCTAAATAATTAATAGAATCTCCTCTTTGTATGTTTTCAGGAGCAATTTGTAATCCCCAGCAAGGCAAAAATTTCTTTACTTCTTCAAACGTTCTTTCTACAGTATCTGAATTTGAGTCAGCTAGTAAAATATCCATATTATGATAAATTTTGGATTTAGGAAATTTTTTTATGTATCACTTCCAATGGCTGTTGTACAAAATATTGGCACAGGGTTGGGCTATTTAACATTCCCTGTGGTAGGACCCTCCATTGATATCTCTTAACCAGTTGAGAATTATTGTAAGTAGACACCATGAAGGCAAATCTTTCTCTGTCTTTTTCTTGTAAGGGTATTGAAAAGAAACAGTCTTTTAAATCAATAACTATGAGAGGCCATGCTTTTGGTAACAGAGTAGGCAAAGAGGTACCAGATTGTAGAGAGCCCATTGGCTGAATTAATTTGTTAATTGCTCTAAGGTCTGTTACCATTCCTCATTTACCAGATTTCTTTTTAATAACAAATACAGGGGAATTCCAAGGGCTGGTTGATTCTTGAATATGCTGAGAATTTAACTTCTGCTCCAGCTGTTCTATAGCCTGGAGTTTCTTTGTTGTTACAGGCCATTGTTGAGCCCATACAGGCTTGTCTGTTAACCATTTTAAAGGTAGAGCTGTTGGTGTCTTTGGAAGATCATCAGTTGTTGTGCCTTGTTCTTGTACAATCTGGATGGCTGGTGACCACTAATTAGAATAATACTTTCTAATATTTCTCTCAGAAATATGTGTTAGTTTATGATTTGTTTCTGAGGTTGGAGGGATGTTAATCTGAGTATTTCATTGTTGTAACAGATCTCTACCCCATAAGTTCATAGCTATGTTTGGCCCATATGGTTTTAATTTCCCTCTATGTCCTTCTGGGCCTATACATTCAAGCCATCTTGCATTCTGTTTCACTTGAGATAATGTTCCAATCCCTAACAGCTGAACGTTTACCTCCTGATGAGGCCAAGTGGGATGCAAAAATTCTGGTGCAATTATGGTCACATCAGCACCTGTGACTTCCAGACCAGAAACCAAAATATCATTTATTCTTATTGTTAATTTTGGCCTTTGTTTATTTATGGAAGTTTGCCAAAAATTTTTCTTTATGGTTTCTCCTGAATTTTCTGTTCTCTCTGTCTCAGCTGTTCCATCACCCTGAGCAGCTTGATTTATTCCAATAGGCATTTGGTTATTTAATTGCTCTGAGAAGAGGTTTGATCTATGACTGCAAGAAATGTCTGAACTGGATTTGCTGTGGGGGTCTGCCTGAAGCCCCTCTAGGAGTTTCCTGATGGAGGCAAAGGATTACTGTCCCTTGTTGATCTATATTCTTTGGTCCAATGTTTACCATTACCACACTTTCTGCATACTCCTGAAGGAAGGGGCATTCTATTGCCATTATTCCTTAAAGAAACATTGTTTCTAGGAATGCCCTGTTTACAGTCCCTTTTCAAATGACCTTGCATTCCACATCCAAAACATCTGACATTCCTCAAACCTCTTGAAACTGCTTCTCCTATCCACATATCATCATGGCCATGAGACTCAACATTAATTTTGTTTCTAATCCAATCTTCTAAGGGTGCAGATCTTACTTTTAATGGCCTGATTATTCTCTTGCATGCTGCATTTGTGTTCTCAACAGCCAAAGATTTGATTGTTATCTGACTAGCTTCTGAATTGGGGACTATTCTATTTACTGCTGAAGTCAGTCTTTGTAAGAAATCCATGAAGGATTTTTTTTGGCCCTTATAACTTTTGTGAATGACTCAGTATCCTTTCCTGCTTCCTCAATTCTGTCCCATGCATTCATGGCTGCCATTCAACGTTGAATTAGGGTTTGGTTATCATATAAACATAGTATTTGTATTTCAGCATATTGGTCTTCTCCAAGAAGCTGATCCTGGGAGATTTCCACACCTCTAGCCCTCCACTAACTTTCTACGGTTTTAGCCTCATCTCTGAACCATATGCGCCACCGCAGTTGTGCTCCAGGTTCCAGGACAGCATTTACCAGCTCTTTCCAGTCCTGGGGAATAATCTTATTACAAGTTGACCAGGAGTTTAACATTTGCTTTACAAATAGGGAATGCATGCCATAAGATATGATTGCCTCCTTAAACCTTCTTAAATCTAACATTTCAATTGAAGTCCAATTATTTTGTACATTCACTTGGCCAGGTAGCTGCTGTACAGTTACCAGATAAATTAAGTGTGATTGTTTGAAAACAGGCTTTCTTTCTATAACCTTATAATACAATCCTGAAATAATTTCACCCTTAAATTCTTCTGTCTGAGTCTGAATTTCTCTATAATTCATTTTAACAGGTTTTTCTAAAGCTTTTATCCTGACACTTAATTGACTATCTTTTTAAATTTTAAAATAAGGATAAATAAAGTAATAATATGCATAACTGGTGTAATGTACATCCCATCAACATTAATCTTCTCATATAATTTTTCCATTTTCAGACTGCCTAAAGTTTTATCAAACAGAGATCAGTTTCCTTTTATTGTACAGATAATACCCATTTTTATGTGGACAAAATTTTCTCTTTTAAGTAATTTTTCCTTTTAAAATATCTGATATCTTAATTATCTTACCAAGTCTGTGTAGAACAGTAGAAATCCCAGGGTATTTCAAAACAGCTACCTAGTGTCCAAAATGGGAAGAGAGAGAGAGAGAGAAAGAGAGAGAGAGAGAGAGAGAGAGAGAGAGAGAGAGAGAGAGAGAGAGAAAATGAAAGAAAGTGTAGCCACAAATTCTGGCTAAAAGCTGAAATCCAGCCATGTGCTCCCACTTGAGCCAATTGGAGCCTAAGCTCTGGTGTGGCTTCCTTAAGCTCCGACCATGTGAGTTGGTGATTAGGCCATAAGCAGCTCCAGCTATAGCTGCTGCAGCTACAGTCAAGTGTAGTCAGACCAGTAGCTCCAGCTGGGTCTGGGGCCTATAAACTCTGGCTGAGCTGGGTTCGAGCTGGGGCCAAGCTGGGCTGTAACCACCAATAGTTTTTAATGAATTCTTGCCATGTGGGCACCAAATGTAAATGTAATTCTAAACAGTCTTATTAAATAAGAAACACAGAGCCAAATATGGAGTTAATAGCCCAGAGATTGAGCAGTAGCCAAGAGGTAAGACTACCTTATCTTACCACTTACTGCTGTCCTTCTCCTGGGAGAGAACCCTTCTTCCTGTGTCCTGTCTTTTTATTGACTTTCTGTTCTGCCTTCTCATTGGTTTTAAACCCAACCACATGACTTCCTCATCATTGCCTGTCTATACAGACCTCTATAGTTCTATTCAGGTCTCTATAGTTCATACTGGGATTAAAGGTTTGGGTCACCACTTGGCTATGTCCTTGAACACACAGAGATTCTGCCTGCCATGTGATTGGATTAAGGGCATGTGCTACCACTGCCGGACTTCTGCTAAATTGCTTGCTCTTAGCTCTGATCTCCAGGCAACTTTATTAATATACAAATAAAATCACATTTCAGCACAAATAAAATATCACCATAGCAAACACTGAAACAGAAGTTTTATTGTTTCAGACAACTCGGGCTTTAGTTTCAAAGTGTTAAGATAGCTTTTTCTGCATGCAGCTTCTCATGTATTTTCTCTTTGGTCACTTCCATTCCTCCTATGCAGTTCTTCATAGTAGCAAACCACCAGAATAGCCTATTCTCAGAATTTAATGGAGATGACTATAGACCTTGAATTATTGATAGTAATCTTTAAAATGAAATTTAAGTGTGTACATGTATTACAGTGTTATATAGGTATTATGTATATGTTATGTATGTGTATATTTGTTAAGTTATTCTTAATTATTGTATTGTGGATATACTTTTTCTTTAAAAAATCATTTTTATGCTTATGGTTGTTTTTCCTGCAAGCATGTCTGTACAGTATTGAGTATATCAACAATTATTAACTTCAAAACAGAATGGACAAGCTGGATGTGGTGACTCACACCTTTAATCCCAACACTCAAGAGGTAGAGAAAGGTAAATCTCTCAGTTCAACACCAGCATGGTCTCTGCACCTAGTTACTGGTAAGACAGAGGTACACAGAGTAAGACTGTCTGAAACCAACCAACAACAAACAAAGAAAAAGATGGAAAAAACTTGAGGTCTCTCTGGAGGTTCCTCCAAAGAGTTGGATGTTAACTCCAGTTTTGTACTTATTTTCCAGAAAACTGGAGTGGCCAAGTTTTAACTGTAAACCAATAAGAACCTACTAAAAGGGGATTTTTTTAAGTTAAAGCCTGGCAGATGGAAATATTCTCAAAAATATTAGCAAGGTACATGCTGATCTATAAGAAAAACAAACAAACAAAACACAAAAACTGGTCAGGAAAATAGCTCAGCAGTTAAGAGTACTTGTTGCTCTTGCAGAGGACCTGTGCTTAAATCTTATCACTCCATGGTATTTTACAATCATCCATAGCTCAAGGTGCAAGGAAGCTAATGCATTCTTCTAGTTTCAGTGAACACAGAACACACAGTTATTACACATCCATACATACAGGGAAATGTTACACATATATTTTAAAAACATTAAAATTAAATTCATACAGAAACAGTAGGTAGAATATTCTACAACTACAATTCCATGAACCAGGAGTCTGCAGCAGTATTAAAATCATGAATACAGGTCATCCTGTTAGAAAGGATGATAACTTTTGACAAATTTCAAAATTCAAGATATGGTTGAGGCTCAGTCCAACAGCATATGCTTGGACATGTAAATCATAACAACAACAAAATTACACTCAATGCCTATCAGCCAAAAATATAAAAAATAAATACAGGTGTTACAGAAAGATGGCTTACCAAGGAAAAGCAATTGGTTCTATTTTATATTATGTTATCTAGGTATAGAGTCTACAATGGTAATGAAGGCATGGCAGCAAGAAAAGGAAGATGGATGATCAGTTTCAACCATAAGAAAGTAGACACAAAGAACAGAAAATAGGGTGAGTCTATGTCCCAAAGCCCATCCCAAGTAATGTACTACTTCCACAAAGGCTCTCTCTCTCTCTCCCAAGCCACCTGAAAGAAAGACATAAACCAGAGACAAGTGTTCAAATGCCACTTTTGAGAATTTTAATTCAACCCAGAACATTCTTACAAAGGTCATGAAAAGCTCATGGTCACCCAGGATGCAAATGCACTTAGTCTAACTTCAAAGATCTTGATATTCTGTAGCAGTCCTAACATTGTTCCCAAGTCTCTTCTGATACTCAAGGCAGTCTCTTGACTGTGACACTTGCTAATTAAAAAATAAATTATATCTTACCAACATATAACAGCATAGAATATACATTTCCATTCCAAAGTAGAGCACAGGGGACATAGTGAGTGAAGACTGGACCAAAGAAAGACTGATACCAAAGACAAGACAAATACCAAAACAGAAGCTCTGTTTCAGACACCTGGGACTTCTGATTCAAAGGGTTAAAATATCTCTTTCTCCATGAAACCTCTCATACATCTCTCTTTGGTCACTTCCACTCCCTATAATGCAGTTCTCCACAGTGGGAGTCTCATAGCTTGGGTACCTCAGCATCTTGTTACCTGAAAAGGCAGCCCAGGCTTCACATTCACAGCTTGATTCAATAAGCTCTCACAGTCTCCACACTGAGGATCAAACACTACTAAACAAAGATGGCTGCAACAGTGCTGAACTGAAACCAAGAGAAAGAATCCATTACCTTTAAATTTGGGGTTTCCTTTCTTTGCAGAACCCATGTTGTAAGCCCCTGGAGTTGCAAGTGGCCAGGACCCACCCCAGACTACTCCAATGGCCATTTCCAGTCCCTTTCAACAATACAGGCCATCAAGCTCCACCCTACATAATAAAAAATCCCAATATAGGGCCACCGAATCCCAACAATCCCTGAACTTGCCTCCAAATCAGGCCACAACATCCTACCAATTCCAAGCCACCCTGCAAAGACCCACCATCTCACCAGTAAGAAACCCTATATAAAGCCTGCCACCTGCTCAGTTCTTTGCTTCTTCTCTCCCAAGCAAAGGCAGCCACCCTCTTGTGTCTTTTCCGATAAATTTCTTGTGTTAGTTTTATTTTTCAGTGTGATTTTGTAGTATTTATTGGCTCTCAACTGCCAGGATACCTTTCCTTTCAGAGCTGTAACACTTACATTGATTCCATGACTTGATAGCCTCCCCTCATGCCTGCACTCCCACTCATGGTCTGAGATACACTGGAAACCTATCCCTCATCTCTAGTTCCAGCTCATCAATTGCTCAGCATACCATCCACCAGTGGCAATTCAGTAAGTTCCCCCTTTGATCAGTGTATATTCTTCCCTGAATCTGAGGAAGTAATCATTGGATGTCCTGCACTCTCTGGTACTTGTGGAGACAGACATAGCCCATCCACAGTCATTATAGCCTTCTTCATCTGATCCTATGCCCCAACCCTTTGATCTGTAATCGTGCATTTTCCATAGACCCTGCCTGGCTATTGTTTCCCTTCCTGCCTTCTTTCCTCACCTTCCCTTTGGAGGTGTCCATAACCCAACAGCTCCTCTAGGCCCTGAGCTCAATTTTTCATTGCCTCTAGGCAAGACTTCAGACCTCGCTGAAACCTCAGAACCAAGAGCCAAGCCTGTTTATTCATTGAGTGTGGTGATGACCCACTGGATAGCCTGGTCCTCTTTCAGTCTTCCCTGAGCCCGGGGCAAATATTTTACTAAAGGCTACAGTGACCTTTTCCCCTCCCCCATTCTCATCCATGGCAATAGTGTCTTCCATAGCTTTTCATTCCTCCTTGGATGACTTTTAGAAAACTTGCAACCCTTCCACTTGACACCCAACCTGAAGGACCTTATACTTGCTTGGCTTGTATACAAATTTTGTATTTTTTTTGTAATTTTTGTAATTAATTTTTCTAACCAGAGGAAAGTTTCTGTCCTACCAGCAGCTCCCAAATACCTAGCAGCTGCTTCCCAAATTACCACACAGAGGCTTTCATTAGTTACAAATGCTCAACTAGTAGCTCAGGCTTATTAATAACTAGTTTTTACACTTAAATTAACTCAGAATTTTTATCTATATTTAGCCATGTGGCTTGATATCTTTTCTCAATATGATGTTCTCATCTTGATTTCTCTGTGTCTGGCTGGCAACTCCCAACTCCATCCCAGCATTCTCAGTTTGTCTTCCCACCTAACTTCCTGCCCAGCTACGGGCCTGTCAGCATTTTATTAACCAATGTAAGTGATACACATTCACAGCATACAGAAGTGTTCTTCCATAGCAAATTTTGGCCTCGATACCTTAGTTAATCCAAATAGCCACCTAATAGCATCTTAGATCCCAATATTATTCAGGACTTTCACAAATACTGTGAGCAATCCAGGAATGGAAAGAGATTCCTTATGTCCAAGCTTTCTCTTATGTCCACTCCAAGCTTTCCATTCTTCCTGTTCTCTACTCAGCTCCTTCTAGTTATGAAGCCTGAACAAGATGATTTCTTCACCACTTTTGATTCAGCTAATGAACCTTCCCCCCTATTGGTCTCAGCCCACAGCACCCTCTTCTTGTCTAGCCTCTCTGGTTTTCCTTTTGTCCTCCTTCATGATAAGCCACCCAAATCAACCCTCCCTAGGGCCTATCTTCAGTCCTGCTACTCACTCCTACTCTGACACGAGATCACCTTTACTTGCCCCTACCCAGCTTAAACAGGACATAATTCTCCCTTTGCAGGGGGTTGCTGGGATGAACAGCTTGGTAAGGATACATGTCCCCTTCTCATTAAGTGAACTCTCAGATGGAAAAGATATTGGGGTCCTACACTGCTAACTCCTCCACCTTTATTAGAGAATTCCAGTATATTGCCCTATTCTTATAACCTTACTTTCCATGATGTTTATATGACTCTCACCAACAGTTTCAGCTCTTTTCCCTGAGAAGCAAAGATAAGTCTGGGACCAGGCTAGGGAACATGCAGACAAAATCCAAACTAATGTTATCCTCCCAGTCAGAGCTAATTCCTTCTTTGAACAGAACCCTGAATGGAATTACAATACTCCAGGGGACATCCTTGCTAGGGATCAATTTTTAACTTGCCTCCTGACTGGTCTGAACAAGGCTATCCTTAAAGCAGTAAAATGAAAAAAATCTAAGAGGTCACGCAGGACAGATATGAAAATCCATCTCAATTCCTAGACCACCTTAACAAAGGCACTCTTACAATATACCAATCTAGATACGGAGAACCCAGATAGAAAACAACTCTTTATGGCAACTTTTTCTCCATTAGTTTTATGGATATTAAGGCCAAACTCAAATGCCTAGAGAGAGGATCCCTGACTCCACAAGTCTTGGTGGTGGTCTTCAAGGTGTGCCATGGGAGAGATGACAAGGCCCAAAAACAAAAATACCTGATGTTGGCTGAGGCCTTTCATCTGGCCATAGCAACTGCCTCGGCTACCTAGCCTCCCAAAGCCTAAGAACCTCTAGTACTATGCTTTAAATGTGGACAAGAAAGTCACTGGGCTCAACCCTGTCCTAGCCCAGATAAACTACCTCAACCATATCCAAGATGCCACCCAGAAGGACATTGAGTTATTGAATTCTCCATGGTCCTCACAGTATGGGGACAGTGAGCACAGATCACCTTCTAGCTGACCTCCTAGGTCTAGCTATGGATGACTGAGGAGGCCTAGGATCCCATAGTCTGACCACTCTCATCTCTTACAGGAAGACTCAGGTAGCCATCACAGTATCAGAGCAATCCATCATCTTCCTTCTGGACACTGGAGCTACTTTTTGAGTCTTGATGTAGTTTTTGGAACCTACCTCTCCTTCTCATTTCTCTAATGTCAGAGTATGAGAATCATCTTACCAGCCTCACCAAATCCCACTTAACTATATCTTTAGGCATATTACTTTCATCTTCTCCTTAATGGTACCAATTATGCCCAGTCCCCTTTTTGGGAAGGGATCTCCAACTAAAGTGGGAGCCATTATTTTCTTCATACTCTCATCCACTTGACCCAAAGCTCACCAGCTGTTTCACTCCTCCTCCTCCAAACCACAAAATCTGATGCACCTTTTGCTTTACTGGCCTTACAGGTAGATCTCTAAATATGGGACACTCAAAACACTTCTATAGCCAAACATCATTCCCTCCTTGTCATCCAATAGCAAAACCCTACTACATACATTACCCAGTCTCAATATTGACTCTCCAAAGCCTCAGGGGACTTAAGCATCTCTGATCGCTTAAGAAAAGGCCTTCTGTACCCCTTTTCTTCCCCCTTTAACATCCAATATTCTTAGTTATAAAAAAGTGACCAATAGAGGGCTGGAGAGAGCTCAGCAGTTAAGAGCACTGGCTGCTCTTCCAGAGTTCAATCCCCAGAAATGACATGATAGCTCACAACCATAATGGAATCTGATGTCTTCTGGCATGTAGGCAAACATGCAATTGGAGCACTCATATAGATAAATAAATAAAACTTTAAAAAAAATCAATGGAACCTACTTCTCGGTTCAGGTTCTCCAAGTTATCAACAGCCAGTGGTTCCCTTCCACCCTGTAGTACTCTGCTCTCCACAATCTCCTAAGAGACCTCCCATTTCTTTGTCCTAAACCTCAAAGATTCTTTCTTTTTTAATAATTTATTTATTTGTATGTGCATTAGCATTTTTGCCTGTATGTGTGTCTGTGTGAATGTGTCAGTCCCCTGGAACTAGAGTTACAGACACGTGTGAGCTACCGTGTAGGTGCTGACAATTGAACCCTAGTTCTCTGGGAAAGCAGTCAATGCTCGTAAACTCAGAGCCACCTCTCCAGTCCAAAAGATGCTTTCTTTTTCTATTCCTCTCAACCTCGAGTCACAAAATATCAGACTTTACTTGGACTGACCTGAATATATACATTTCTGCCCAACTCACTTGGACTATCCTACCCCAGAGGTTCCATAGCAGCCCAATCTACTTGGCTAGGCTCTGAGCTTTGACCTCTCTTTGTCTGTTGCTAAATCCAAGCTTATACAATACATAGATGATCTCCATTGTACTATCTCTGAAAATTAGACAGGCTGACACCTTATTAAAGTTGTTATTAAACTTTCTGTCTGGCCATGATACAGGTAGGGTCTCACCCTCTAAGTTCCATCTGTCTACATATTGGGTAATTTATCAAGGACTAGGTATTATTCCAACTGACAAGGCCATTACCTTTGATAGAAAACACTTCATTCAGGCTCTCACACTTCCCACCACCCAAGACAAAACTAAAACTCTGTCCTTCCTAGTGATGGCTGGCTTCTTAAGCCCTTGAATCTCCTCTTTCTTTTAATCTGCCCTTTTATGAAGCAGCCATTAGCTCCTCACAAAAGTCCCTCCTGGATCCCATTGCCAAGCCCTTTCATAAGCTTGGATAGGCCCTGCTCCAGGTCCCACCCCTAAATCTTCTAGACTTAATTCACTACTTCTCTTTATGTTACAGAACAGGAGTACTATGCCTCAGGGTTCTGTATCACTAAATAGGAACTCCCTTTGTGTGTGTTTTATACATATAAAAAAAATTAGACCATACTATCCAAGAATGGGCACCTTGCCTGCATGTTCTGGCCAAGGCCTAAATTCTTACACTCAAATAAAAAGGGCTAACCTTCAAGCCACCTACTACTGTCTTCTCTTATGACCACTATCCATCTTCTAACATACAGGGGTCTCCAAAGACTATTCCCTTCTCAAGTTATCTCACTTTAGATAGCATTGGCAGAGAATGCCACACTTACCTTTCAATCCAAGTGTAAATATAATTGTGGGACCTCTCCTGCTTTTGGAGACTTGAAAGGTCTCTGTTAGGAATGGTCTTGATTCACTGCAGAAAATATAAACATTTTAAATGTCATATGCAGCAGACCTTGAAGAGGTTAAAGGACCACAATTTGTTAAGTACATCCAGAGTACAAAAACTTAATATCCAGTTACCTGATAGATTCTCAAACCTGAAATCACTTAGAGGAATCTAGATGAAGCCTTTGCTAGAATTAGCCAGTACTCTACATAACCATTAATATCATGACAGAAATTTATTATATTATTATATATTATATTAATTTATAACTCTTGAGGTATTTATACCTTAAGAAAAGTTTTAAAGAGTTAAAATAAATCAAAGAATTATGAGATTAGTGACAAGAGAATGCTTAATTTTGTTTTTTCTTCTGTCCCATAACAGGTGGCTCTTCTGACATGAGACAGAGATTTTGGATTTTCCTTTGACAAACAAGCTTGGGATTAGAGAAGAAAGCCACACTCCAACTCCAAAGCCAGCTTTGATTTTTAATTGAGTTGGAAATACAAAAAGTCCATATATTTTATATGTCTGAAGAAAACAGCAGAAACAAACTTTTGGGAAGATTTATGAAATTTGATCCTGTTGGAAATGTGAAATACCATTAGACCAATTTACTCTTTTTCTTGGTATATTTTCTCCAGATGATTTTTACTATTTTTTTTTTTTTTGGTTTTTCGAGACAAGGTTTCTCTGTGTAGCTTTGCGCCTTTCCTGGGACTCACTTGGTAGCCCAGGCTGGCCTCGAACTCACAGAGATCCGCCTGCCTCTGCCTCCCGAGTGCTGGGATTAAAGGCGTGCGCCACCACTGCCCGGCTTGATTTTTACTTTTATTTCAGATGTCTCATTTGTTCAGTATTCTTCTGACTCCTTAGTTGAATGACTTCATTCTCCTGAAAAGACAAAACAAAACCCTGTATCAACCTTAACTTTGGCAACTTTCCTGTTTGACAGGTTACATCTGATCAAATGAAAAGCAATTGTTAGTCTTAGAAATTGGTTTAGATTGAATGGTCATGTTGTTTGAAAAACTATCAACTCTTCTAATCAAGAAGTCTCTTCTATTTGAATCTAATCTTTATCAATTTTGATTGTATCCATAGCTTTTCTTCTCCTGTGCAAAGAAAAGCAAAATACCTTCCCCAATGTTACACATATCTTGGATTCCATTCTGAGGTCAACTCATCTTTGAAATATACTGACTGGTTTAATTTAGCAGTTTTTTTCTATTATCTAATGTCTCTCCACAACTGTCATTCCTTTTTCATTAGCGTGCTAAAATTTTAAAGTTAATAAAGCATTGTAGAGCCTCTGGGATCTACTCCCTGGGACACAACCAGTCCCTGGGAACCCCACCCATCTCTGTCCTAGGTGCCAGCCAGCAGTTAAGATTCTTGCTGGCAGTCTCTCCCACCAAAATACCCCATTGGACCCTGCAATCTACAAGACCCATGCCCTACCCCAAACATACCCATCCTCATGTAACCCCAGTGGCTTCCCAAGACAAAGAATCTACCAGCTCTCATTGGAACAAGAAGTGAGTGACTCTTCTCCCACCTAGAATCCTGCTTCTAGGACCTAGGCCCTGGGACATGACCAGTCCCCAGGAACCCCCACCAATTTCTGCCCCAGTTGCTGGCCAGCAGAGAAGACACCTGTGGACAGGATCCCCCACCAACACTCCCCATCAGACCCTGCAATCTACAAGACCTGTGCTCTACCTCAAACCTACCCAACCTCCTGTAACCCTAGTGGCTTCCTGAGACACAGAATATGCCAGCTCTCATTGGACCAAGAGATTTCATTGGACCAAAAGAGGCTCCCTAAGACACAGAATCAGCCAGCTTGAATTGGGCCAAGAGCAGCTCCCTGAGACATAGACACAGCAAGCACAGATTGTACCAAGAGCAGCTCAATCACACACAGGCAACCTCTTGCACCTATTGGAGGAAGAGATGGGGAAATGCCAGTACAAAAATACACACAACAACATAAATAGCAATACAGCATCACCAGAACATAGCAATTCTACTACAGCAAGACTTGAACATCACAACGTAGAGTAACCAGAAGAAAGAGACCTTAAAAATAAATTTTTGAAGATTGCAGAGGCCTTTAAAGAGGAAATAAAAAATTCTCTTAAAGAAATTGAGGAAAATACTAACAAAAAATAGGAAGGAATAAAAAAATCCCTTAAAGAAAGCCAAGAAATGCATGAAAAAGCAATTACACATGTGAAAGAAACAGTTCAAGACCTGAACATTGAAATAGAAACAATGAAGAAGACATAAACCAAGGGAATGCTAGAAGTAGAAAATCTGAGTAAATAAACAGGAACTACAGATGCAAGCATAACCAAAAGAATACAAGAGACAGAAGAGATAATCTCTGGCATAGAGGATACAATGGAAGAAATAGATTCATCAGTCAATGAAACATCACAGCCAAAAAAAAAAAAAGTCATAACACAAAATGATCAGGAAATCTGTGAAACTACAAAAAGACCAAACCTAAGAATAGTGGGGATAGAAGAGGAAGAAGAAAACCAACTCAAAGTCACAGAAAATATATTGAACAAAATCTTGGAAGAAAACTTTCCCAACTTAGTGAAGGAAATACCTATGAAGATAAAAGAAGCTTATAGAACACCAAACAGACTAGATCTCCCAAAAAAAGTCAACTTACCACATCATTATAATTAAACCACTAAACATACAGAATACAGAAAGAATATTAAGAACAGCAAAGGAAAAAGACTATGTGACTTATAAAGGCAGACCCATCAGAATAACACCCAACTTCTCAATGGAGACTCTGAAAACCAGAAGGTCCTGGACAGAAGGTCCTGGACACCAAGAGACCACAGATGCCAATCCAGACTTAGTTCACACATGAAACCCCACACATTAATAGTGGGAGACGTCAATACCCCATTCTCACCAATGGACAGACCTGCCAGACTGCAACCTAACACAGAAATAAGGGACTTAACAGATGTTATGACACAAATGGACTTAACAGAT
Organism: Peromyscus eremicus; assembly: GCF_949786415.1. Taxonomy (NCBI): domain Eukaryota; kingdom Metazoa; phylum Chordata; class Mammalia; order Rodentia; family Cricetidae; genus Peromyscus; species Peromyscus eremicus. The sequence continues at coordinate 198,200,888 of NC_081416.1, forward strand.
AACTACAGAACATTCCACCCTAACAAAAAAGAATATGTCTTCTTCCTAGCAACCCATGGAACCTTCTAAAAAATTGACCACATACTCAGTCACAAAGCAAATCTCCACAGATATAAAAATATTGGAAAACCTCCTGTATTTTATAGTACCACCATGGCTTAAAGTTAGATTTCATAAATGACAAAAATTACAGAAAGCCTATAGTCACATGGAAACTGAATAATATTCAACTAAATCACCAATGGGTTAAGGAAAAAATAAAGAAAGAAATTAAAGACTTCCAAGAATACAATGAAAATGAATGTACTACATACAAAAACTTATCAGATACTATGAAAGCAATGCTAAGAGGAAAATTCATAGCACTAAATGCCCACATAAAGAAGTTGGAGAAATCTCACACTGGTGACTTAACAGCACATCTGAAAGCAGTAGAATAAAAAAAAGCAAACTCAACCAGGAGGAGTAGATGCCAGTAAATAATCAAATTGAGAGCTGAAATCAATAAAATATAAACAAAAAGAACAATGAAAAGAAGCAATGAAACAAAGAGTTGGTTCTTTGAGAAAAATCAACAAGATAGACAAGCCCTTATCCAAACTAGTGAAAAGGCAGAGAGAAAACATCCAAATTAACAAAATCAGAAATGAAAAGGGAGACATAAAACACACATTGAGGAAATCCAGAGAATCATCAGGTCATTCTTCAAAAACCTGTACTCCACAAAATTAGAAAATTTAAAAGAAACGGACAGATTTCTGGATAGATACCACATACCAAAGTTAAATCAAGACCAGAAAAACAATTTAAATAGACCAATAACCCCTAAGGAAATAGAAACAGTCATTAAAAGTTTCCCAACCAAAAACAGCTCAGGACCAGATGGTTTCAGCACAGAATCCTACCTGAATTTTAAAGAAGAGCTAATACCAATACTCTTCAAATTATTCCACACAAAAGAAACAGAAGGAATATTACCAAACTCCTTTTACAAGGCTACAGTTACCCTGATAGCCAAACCACAGAAAAGATTCGACAAAGAAAGAGAATTACAGACAAATCTCGCTCATCAACAGTGATGCAAAAATATTCAATAAAATATTAGCAAACCAAATCTAAAAACATATCAAAAAATTATCCCCTATGCATCCAAGAAATGCAAGGATGATTCAATGTTTGAAAATCTGTCAATGAAATACACCTTATAAACAAACTGAAAGAAAAAATCTATATGATCATCTAATTAGATACTGAAAAATACTTTGAAAAAATCCAACATCCCTTCATGATAAAGGTCCTAGAGGGACCAGGCATACAAGGAACATAGTAAACATAATAAAAGCACATGGCAAGTGAACAGCTAACATCAAATTAAATAGAGAGAAACTCAAAATGATTCCACTAAACTTAGGAACAAGACAAGGCTGTCCATTCTCCCCATATTTATTCAATACAGCACTTGAAGTTCTAGCTAAAGCAATAAGAAAACAAAGGAGATCAAGGGGATATAAATTGGGAAGGAAGAAATCAAACTTTCCCTATTTGCAGATGATATGAAAGTATACAAAAGTGACCCAAAAAATTGTACCAGGGAACTCCTACAACTGATAAACTCCTTCAGCAATGTGGCAGGATTCAAGATTAACTCAAAAAAAAAATCAGTAGCCCTCCTATATACAAATGATAAATGGGAAGAGAAAGAAATCAGAGAAACATCACCCCTTACATTAGCCACAAATGATATAAAATACCTTGGGAAAACTATAACTAAGCAAGTGAAAGATAGGTATGACCAGAACTTTAAGTCTCTGAAGAAAGAAATTGAAGAAGATATCAGAAAATGGAAAGATCTCCCATATTCATGGAAAAGTAGGATTAACATAGTAAAAGTGGTAATCGTACCAAAAGCAATCTACAGATTCAGTGCAATCCCCATAAAAATCTTGTCACAATTCTTCACAGTTATGGAAAAAACAATACTTAATTTCATATGGAAAAACAAAAAAGTCAGGATAGGCTAAAACTATCCTGTATAATAAAACCACCTCTGGAGGCATTACCACCCCTCACTTCAAGCTCTACTACAGAGCTAGAGTAATAAAAACAGCTTGGTATTGGCTTAAAAATCAACAGGTGAACCAATGAAATAAAATTGAATAACCTGCCTTTCACCCACACACTTATGAGCACCTGATTTTGACATAGAAACCAAAACTGTACAATGGAAAAACAAAGTGTCTTCAACAAATGGTGCTGGCATAATTGGATGTCAACATGTACAAGACTGAAAATAGATCCATATCTAATGCGATATACAAATCACAAGTCCAAGTGGATAAAGGACCTCAATGTAAAACTACTTACAATGAATCTGATAGAAGAGAAATTTGGAAATAATCTTGAACACATTAGCACAAGAGAATACTTCCTAAATATAACACCAGTAGCACCGACACTGAGAGCAACAGTTAATAAATGGGACCTCCTGAATCTGAGAAGCTTAAGTAAGGCAAAAGACACAGTAAATATGGCAAAACAACAGCCTACAGAATGAGAAAAGATCTTCACCAACCCCAGAGCTGACAGAGTGCTGATCTCCAAATCATATAAAGAATTCAAGAAACTAGACATCAAAGTAATGAACAATCCAGTTAAAAAATGAGCTACAGAACTAAACAGAGAATACTCAACAGAAGATTCTAAAATGGCCAAATGACATTTAAGAATTGTTCCACATGCTTAGTCATCAGGAAAATGCAAATCAAAATGACACTGAGATACCATCTTACACCTGTCAGATGGCTAAGTTCAAAAACACTGAAGACAGCTTATGTTGTAGAGAATGTGGAGCAAGGGGAACACTCTTCCACTGTTGGTGGAAGTGCAAACTTGTACAGCCACTTTGGAAATCAGTGTGGTGGTTTCTCAGAAAATTGGGAATCAATCATCCTCAACACCCAGCTATAGCACTCTTAGGCACATACCGAAGGAATGCTTGCAAGGATATATGGTCAACTATGTTCATAGCAGCATTGTTCATAATAGCCAGAACCTGGAAACAACCTAGATGCCCCTCAACTGAAGACTGGATTAAGAAAATGCAGCATATATACACAATGGGTTACTATTCAATAGTGAAAAACAATGACATCATGAAATTTGCAGATAAATGGATGGAACTAGAAAATATCCTGAGTGAGGTAACCCAGTCTCAGAAAAACAAACACGATATGTACCCACTCATAAGTAGATACTAGATGTAAACAAAGGATAACCAGAGTACAACCCATAGCTCCAGAGAAGCTAGATAACAAGGAAGACCCAAAGAGGGATGCATGGATTGCCCTGGAAAGGGAAAATAAATGATATCTCTATGAGTAAACTGGGGATGAGTGATGGGCAATGGAAGTTAGAGGATGGGGGATGAAAACATAAGGGAACAGGATGGTTGAGGTAGAAAAGGAATGGAATGGGAGAACAATTAAAGAGATACCAAGATATAAAGTGATTACATGGCAATAGGGAGAAACCAGGTGCTAGGAAAGTTCACAGGAATCTACAAGTATAACCCCAGCTTAGACTACTAGCAATAGTGGAAAGGGTGCCTGAACTGGCTTACCCCAGTAATTAGATTAGGGAATACCATAACTGTGATCATAGAGTCTTTCTCCAGTAACTGATAGAAGCAGATGCAGAGATCCACAGAGAAATACCAGGCCAAGCTTCAGAAGTCCAGTCAGAGAGACGAGAGATTCTATAAGTAAGTACATCAAGATCATGATGGGGAAACCTCAGAGACAATCAAACCAAACTAGTGGGAAATCATGAAATTTAGACCAACAGCTATGGAGCCTGCATGGGACTGGACTAGGCCCTCTGCATAGAGAGACAGTTGGGTAGCTTGATCTGCTTAAAGGGCCCCTTGATTGTATAACCAGAATCCATCCCTGGTGCATGAGCAGGCTTTTTAGAAACCCACTACCTATGATGGGACACATTGCACAGTCTTGAGGCAGGGGGGAGGAGCTTAGACCTGCCTCTACTATATGTACCTCCCCATAGGAGGCCTTACCTTCTTATAGGAAGGAATGCGGGATGGATTGGTAGGGGGAGGCTGGAGGAATGAGGGGTGGGAGAAGAGTGATTTTTTATTGGTATGTAAAATGAATAAATTTTTTTAATAAAGACAGAAAGAAATAAAAATAAAATGTCTTTCAGAAATATTAGTTAAATCAGAATAAAATGTTGAAAACAGAGGGGGGGAAATATTGTGCTATAGCTGGAGAGTTTTCTCTCCGGGTCTCACCAAGCCCCGGCAGTCCGACAGCCCATTTATAAAATAAACACATAGATGCTTATATTATTTAAACTGTTTGGCCTAATGGCTCAGGCTTCTAGCTATCTAGTTCTTACACCTTAAATTAATCCATTTCTATAAATCTATACTTTGCCATGTGGCTCGTGGCTTACCAGCATCTTCACATGCTGCTTGTCATGGTGGTGGCTGGCAGTGTCTCCCTCTGCCTTCCTGTTCTCTCAATTCTCCTGTCTGTTAGTCCCTCCTATACTTCCTGCCTGACTACTGGCCAATCAGTGTTTTATTTATTGACCAATCAGAGCAACACATTTGACATACAGACCATCCCACAGCATTGTGCCATCTATCTCTGAGGGTCTTTATTACCCCTTTCTGTTTATTAAGTATATCTTTTAGAGTACAATTACATCTTTTTTCAACTGCTTGTCCTGTAGGAGTGTGTGGTTGTAGTAGGAGTTTTTTCCTGTACCACTCAGCCCATGGTCAGGACAAATCTCTCTCACCCACCAGTCCTGTAGCCGCTTGGACCCAAGTAAACACACAGAGACTTATTTATTTATTTATTTATTTATTTATTTATTTATTTATTTATTTATTTACATATTTATCAGTTGTATGAATTCCTTGGTAGAATTTTCAGGGACACTTATGTATACTATCATCTCATGTGCAAATAGGGAAAGTTTGACTTCTTCCTTTCCAATTTGTATCCTCTTGATCTCCTTTTGTTGTCTTATTGCTCTAGCTAAAACTTCAAGTACTATATTGAATAGATATGGGGAAAGTGGACAGCTTTGTTTTGTTCCTGATTTTAGCGGAATTGCTTTGAGTTTCTCTCCATTTAATTTGATGTTGGTTGTAGCCTTGCTGTAAAATGCCTTTACTATGTTTAGGTATGTTCCTTGTATTCCTGATCTCTCCAAGACCTTTATCATGAAGGGGTTTTATAATTTTCAAAGGTTTTTCAGCATCTAATGAGATAATCATGTGAGTTTTTCTTTCAGTTTGTTTATGTGATGTATTACATTGATAGATTTTCATATGTTGAACCACTCTTGCAGCCTTGGGACGAACCCTACTTGGTCATGGTGGATAATTTTTGATGTGTTCTTAGATTCAGTTTGCCAATATTTTATTGAGTATTTTTGCATCAATTTTCATGAGGGATATTGGTCTGTATTTGTGGTGGTATTGTGTTTCCCAAAATATTGTGCACCCTAATAAACTCATCTGGAGTCAGAGAACAGAACAGCCACTAGATACAGAGGATAGAAAATGGTGGCACTCACACCTTTAATCCTAGCATTCCAGAGGCAGAGATCTACCTGGATCTGTGTGTTCAAGGATACAGCCAAGCATGGTGACTCACACCTTTAATCACAGAAAGTGAGAATTTAATCCCAGGGAGTGATGACAAAAAGCATAAAGATATATAAGGCGTGAAGCCAGAAACTAGAAGCTTTTGGCTGGTTAAACGTTTAGGCTTTTGAGCAGCAGTTCAGCTGAGATTCATTCTGGATGAGGATTGACAGGATTCCAGTCTGAGGAAACAGGATCAGCTGAGGAAGTGGCAAGGTGAGGAAGCTGTGGCTTGTTCTGCTTCTCTGATCTTCCAGTATTCACCCCAACACCTGGCCTCAGGTTTGATTTTATTAATAAGTACCTTTAAGATTCATGCTACATGTATTACTCCGTCTTTGGTGATTGAGAGTTTTGCTGGGTACAATAGTCTGGGCTGGTACCCATGGTCACTTTGTGTGTGAATAATGTCTGTCCAGGATGTTCTAGTTTTCAGTGTCTCGATTCAGAAGTCATGTGTTAAACCAAACTAGTGGGAACACATGAACTTTGGACCAATAGCTGTGGAGACTCCATCAGCCTGGACTCGGTCCTCTGTTTAAGTGAGACAGTTGTGTAGCTTGATCTGCTTGAGGGGCACTGTGGCAGTGTCATTAGAATCCATCCCTGGAGCATGAGCTGGCTTTTTGGAGCCCACTTCCTATGCTGGGACACTTTGCACAGTCTTGATGCAAGTGGAGGGGCTTAGACTTGTCTCTACTGAATGGACCAGACTCTGCTGACTCCCCATGGGAAGCTTTACCTTATTGGAGGAGGGAAATGGGGTGGCTTTGGGGAGAAAGACTGGAGGGGTGGAAGTAGGGAAGAGATGGTGATCTATGGTTGGTATCTAAAATGAGTAAAAACTTCTTTAATAAAAAAAACAAGAAGTCAGATGTTATTCTGATAGGTCTGCCTTTATCTGTTACTTGTCCTTTTTCTTTTTCAGCTCTTAATATTTTTTTCTTTATTCTGTATGTTAAGTGGTTTGATTATTATACTGTAAGGGGATTTCTTTTTTGTATCCAGTCATTTGGTATTCTGTAAGCCTCTTGTATCTTCATAGGCCTTTCTTTCATTAGATTGGGAAAGGTTTTTTTTGTGATTTTGTTGAATATATTCTCTGTGCCTTTGAGCTGTTATTTTTTTCTTTCTTCTTTCATTATTATTCATAGATTGGTCTTTTCTAGGTGTCCCAGATTTCCTGGATAGTTTGTGTTATGACTTTGTTGGTTTTAATGTTTTCTTTGACTGAAAAATCTGTTTCCACTATTGTATCTTCAATGCCAGCAATTCGCTCTTCCATCTCTCACATTCTGTTAGTTATGCTTGCATCTGTAGTTCTTGTTTGTTTACTCAGATGTTTCATTTCCAGCACTCCCTCAGTTTGTGTCTTCTTTTGTGCCTCTATTTCAGTTTTCAACTCTTGCATTGTTTCCTTCACCTGTTTGATTGGTTTTTCTTGGTTTTCTTGGCTTTCTTTAAGGCATTTATTGATTTCTTCCAATTTTTTCTTGTCCTACCTTCACTTTCTTTAAGAGGGTTTTCATTTCCCCTTCAAAGGCCTCTATCATCTTCTTAATGTAATTTTTAAGGTTATTCTTCTGCTTGTTCTATGTTGGGATGTTCAGGTCTTGCTGATGTAGAACCACTAGGTTCTGGTGGTACCATAATGCTCTTTATGTTGTTGAATATATTCTTGAACTGGCATCTACCCATCTCTTCCTCCAATCAGTGTAAGTGGTGTCTGTGTCTCAGTGAGCTGCTCTTAGTCCAATTGGCCCTGGAAGTGTTTTTGTTTCAGAGAACCCCTGAGATCTTGGAGGCCAGGTGGGTTTGTGGAGTTGAGTAGGGCTTGTAGGTTACAGGGTCCAGTGTGGGATGGTGGTAGTCATGTCTGCCTGCAGAAGTCCTGCCTGCTGGCTTGCAACTGGGGTTGCTATGGGAGTGGGCATGAGGGCACTGGTTATGCTCCTGGACCTAAAGCCTAGAGGCTGGGGTGATCAGCTAGGAGAACAAAGACTCACCTCTCATTCTAATTGGAGCTGGTAGAGTCTATATCTCAGGGAACAGTTGTAGTTTTGGAGGATGAGTAGGTTTGTTGGATGGAGTGGAGCCTATAGGTTACAGGGTTCAGTGGGGGGGGGGTAGTTAGGATTGCATGCAGGAGACCTGCCTGCTGGCCTGCAATTGAGGGGTTGTGGCATTTTCTTTGAGCCCTGTTCTGCAGCCCTTGAAGCTGGGCTCCACAGACTGTAATAGACTTCTTTCTGACTCAGACCTTGCAGGTGTAATTTTACTTAAGAGAAAGAAAGGGGGATGTCTGTGTTAGAATAGGCTATGATGCAGTGGTAAAGGACAAGGGAGAAGGGGAAGGGGACAACAGAAAGTGGGAATGGGTGTTTGTCCCAGAGTGAAAAAGGATAGCCTCTGGATTGAGGGGAAACAGACATGGCACATAGGCAAATGGAGGTTTATAAAGGTAAAGAGAAAAATCCCATATCGGGATGAAGTGTTTAATTTTAATTGGGCATGTTAATTAAGTGAACCAAAGGGGTTTTTGATTGCTGGGCTTTGGTAGTCAGCTTCAGAAATAGGAAGTGGTCAAATAAGGGAATAGACCTTGGTGACTAGCTTGAAGACTGTAATCTAAAGGTTTTTAGTAAGTCAAAGAGAATGGGGAGAAAGACAAGTCCTACAAAAGCCAAATGTTTGAGTGGGCTAATGTCCATTCACGTTGCTTGCCTCCATTTTATCCCACATGGGCACAGTGTTGGCTGAGAGCAGATGGATCTGTGATCCTTCATGTGGGCTGAAACTTAAGACTTTTGCAAACCAACTTGTTAATATAGTTCATTGTAATCTTGTGTCACACTATTACCCATTTAGAACAGCATCTGCTGCAGAAATCCATGGCCAGGCACAAGGCTGAGCACTAGGAATCCAATTGATGAGAGAGAGAAGGGATTCTGTAGGTGGGGGAATGTCGAGATCATGATGGGAAAGCATGCAGAGATGACTGGCCACACTAGTGGAAGTCCATGAACTGTAGACTAGTGGCTGTGGAGCCCCCATGGGACTGGACTAGGTCCTCTGGATACAGAAGAAAGTTATTTTGGCTCAAACTGTTTGGGGGTCACCCAGGCAGGAGGATAGGGACCTATCCCTAGTGCATGGGCAGGCTTTTGGGAGTCCAGTGCCTGTGGTGTGATGCCTTGGTGCAGTGGGAAGGGGCTTGGACCTCCCTAGGCTCAGTGTGCCAGGCTCTGCTGACTCCCCATGGGAGATCTTGATTTGGGGGATGTGGGGATGTATGATGGTTTGGGAAGGAGGGCTGGGGGTGGGAGGAGGTGGGACCTATGGGTGGTATGTATAGTTAGTAGAACATTTCTTAATAAAGAAATAAAATAAAATAAAAAGCATTTGTTAAATAGCATTGTGTAAGGCAGTCAGAGTTACTCACACCAAGAGCCTGCCTTTGTCTTTTCCATCAAATTTGATCCAAGGTTTCCCAAGTTCTCTGAGGAAACTAGGTAAGGGAAAGATGGGATAATGCCATGCCCACAGAAAGAAGAAAATAATTTAAACATGAGTGTGGGAGCCTGCTGTTGTTCCATTTTTATTTACAGGGGTTGGCAGTGTCTACATCAGCCAGAGGAGTTGGTTTCCTGTATTTGGAGGAAATGTTTACTTTCTTTGCTCTGTCTCTTTGGAGCTCTGTTTACTGAAATTATGTTCTCCTCTGAGGTACTACTTCAGATGAGCTAGGTTACTAGACTGAGCCCCCAAATTGGTGAGATAAGTTCAGGGTCACAAACAAAAAGACCTCCTATTAAAGTATCTATACAGACAAACTTTTTTTATAATCAAAAGAATGTTTTCATAGAGGTTGCCCACCTAAACTAGAACTGCATTTGGTTTATGTTCTAAGGAAGGTGGTGACTGTGGCTTTCCCCTTTTTATGTGGTCTAACCTAAATCTTATTCTATTGGCTAGTCTAAAAAGAATTGACACATAGAAATGGAGGAGGAAGTGGAAGCTAAGCATTGCTCCAAGGTTGAAAGTATCACTGTTCCAAGACCTCAAATACCTTGAATAGAGAAGTGGGCCTGCGAATGAATGTTTCACTGGCTTGAGAGATAAAATTGCTTGAATTCCTTGTTCCCGGAGTTTTGTAGTATTTGATAAATAAAACACATATTTTATATTTCTCAAGGTAATCAGTGGGGCTGGGGTTTCTTGAAACCACAAGGGGAAGTGTGGGTTGCAGAGCCATAGTAGGCCTTTCTGATCACCTGTGTGTCCAGAGAGAGCTCTAGAGAGTGGGTACTCTTGGAGAAAAATCACCTGCTGGAGGTTCAGTAACCTAAGGGTTTAAGGCTCACCTTTGAGTTAATTATGTGAGAGTTATGATGTCTGTTTGTACTAAATTTCAACATATAGAATCATAGGTAGTTGGGTAACATTTTTTCAAGACCCTATTTTTCCTGATTGAGTTTCCTTTGGTCACTTTTTTAAAAACTTGGCTTTATATTTGTGCTTTGATCTTGGCTTTTCTCTTGATCAGTTCATTCTTTCACAAAGTTACTGTTCTTCTGCACTTTCCCCTGTGTTCTTTTTTTAAATGGCTGGCTCCTTGGCTCCTTATCTCTATGGGTTGCTCTTTCCCCTTCATCCCTGCTTGAGTTGCTGCTACATTAGGTCACCACCTTGACACCCACTCCAGCTTCTATTGTTGTTGCAACCACCATGCATTCTCAGCTTACAACTACATGTGAGCAACTGCAGCTGCCCTCAGCCAGGCTATGCACAATCTATGTTCTCTGCCAAAATGTGATGTGGAGCGACATCCAGCCTCACACTTCACTGTCATTGTCAGCAGATTTGGTGAGATAACTGGGAATTCTTAAACGTGGGAATTATATTTAAAAAGAGGTATTTTTCCCTCACTAAAAATGACAATCAGTATTATGATGGAGGGAGTTAAGTCTCTGTATAATTCCACAATTAACAGTTTGAAAATGGCATAATTAAAAGAATGAATAATTAACTTAACTAGGATTTACATACTGTCAATTATAATCACTATCAGTTTGCTAATTCATGTTTTATGCCTAAAAAAGTTGTTTGATTTAGGTGTCAAATATGAAAAATTAACTGATATGATACAATCCTTAGAAAGACATATTAGGCCGGGCAGTGGTGGCACATGTCTTTAATCCCAGCACTTGTGAGGCAGAGGCAGGCGGATCTCTGTGAGTTCGAGGCCAGCCTGGTCTCCAAAGCGAGTTCCAGGAAAGGAGCAAAGCTACACAGAGAAACCCTGTCTCAAAAAAAAAAAAAACAAAAAAAGACATATTAATGAAACTAAAAAGAAATTCACACACCAACAGAGCAGAAACCACCACATCCTTGCATTCTGAGACTAAAGAGGAGTAGCCCAAGGTTATTAGAAAACCAACCTTAATTTATCTAGTTACCATTCAAGAATGACTACCACATGATAGGCATCCCCAAAGCTGTAGAAAATGAACAATTCAATCTTAGAATTGAAGAGTTTTAAGGAAGCAATAGTTTTATATGGTATGCATTCACGTTTTGTGAAGCAGATGTTAAATTCATGGGCCACTTGGAACAGAATTATTCTACAAAACTGGAAAGATTTAGTTACAGCAGTATTGGAAGCTGGTTTCAGTTACAGTGGAGACCTTGGTGGAGAGTTGAAGCTATGGCTATTGAACAATGAGGTAGGCTTACAGGTTGTGAAATTTCCCAAGATCAAATCCTTGGTGAGGACTATTATGCTTCTGTGGAAAGAAAGATTACATTTGATGATCACACTTTGGAGTTATGTCATATAGCCACTTTGGATGATTGGGACTAAACTGAAGAATCATGGAAAAGGACTGAGCCATTTACTAAAATTATACAAGGCCCAAAAGAAATCTTCACTGAGTTTTTTTTTAAAGAAAGATTGACTTCAGCTGTAAATAGAATGATATCAGATTCAGAAGTTAGATGCATATTAATTGAATCTTTGTCTTTTGGAAATGCTAATTCAGAATGTAAAAGTGTGATCAGGCTTTTAAAGCCAACATCAGCACAGATAGATGAATGGGTTAGAAATATAGCTGATACTGGTTCTCACACTTAGGAAGATATTTGGATAGAAGTGAATTCTAAAAATTTTAAGAAAAACTAAAATATTAGATGCTTTAATTGTCTTAAACCAGGTCATCTGAAAAGCGATTGTAGGTAAGGCTTTCCTAGAAACAATCTTTTTTCTAGGGAGAATCCAAACAGTTAACCCAGCCTTTTGGAATATGCAGAAGGTGTGGCAAAGGGTGACAATGCTTTGCTATTAGGAAATGCCATAGGGGGTCCCTCACAGGCCCCAATGTCAAATTTGGTTGAATCATTCCCTGTCAGCATTGGGGAATCTAATTCACAAAGCAATTAAAAGAGTTAATGCCCATTATGGAAAACCATACTGTTCTGGATGACAGAACAGTTTTGGAAGGTAAAATTTTCAGGAGAAACCATAAAGCAAATGTTTTGACAAACTTCTCTAGATGATGAAGGACAAAAGTTAAAAATACAAATAAATGGCACTGTAATTGAGAGTTTGGTAGACATAGGGGCAGATGTAGCAATGATTGCATCAAAATCCTGGCATCCAAATTGGCCTCTTCAGGAGGTAAATGTTCAGCTTTTAGGGATTGGAATTTTATCTCAGGTAACACAAAGCACAAGATGGGTTGAATGTATAGGGCTGAAAGGACAGAAAGGAAATTTCTGGCTAATAGCAATAACTGTAATTCTTGCTTGATATATGTAATTTTACTCAGTTAAAGTTGAAACCTTCCTTTTGTTTAGAAAGAAAAGGGAAAAGTGATTGGGGGAATGTTTTTTGTATGCTGTGAAAGTATGTTGCTCTGATAGGTTGATAAATAAAGCTGTTTGGCCAATGGTGAGGCAGAATAGGGTTAGGCAGGACATTCCAACTAGAGAGGAGAAAGAAGAAAAGCAGAACAGAGAGGATGTTGTCAGCTGCAGCCATAAGAAACAAGAGGTAAAGATACCGGTAAGCCACAAGCCACATGGCAAACTGTAGACTTAAAGCATTCCTCCAATTTCAGAAACAAACCACAGCTAACATGTTTCTGGGGAAAATATTAAAAGGAATTACAAAGAACAGTCACTGACCATTCTGATTGTACATAAAAAGGGCACAATAGCTGCTGATCTACCTTTAAAATGGTTAACTGACAAACTTGTCTGGGTGGAACAATGGCCTTTGACATTTGAAATATTACACTCCTTAGAACAGCTAGTACAGGAGCATCTAAATGTTTGACATGTTGAAGAATTGACTGGTCCTTGGAATTCTCCTATATTTGTAATTAAAAAAAATCTGGAAAATGGATGATAACAGATCTAAGAACTATTAATAAGGTGATGCAACCAATAGGATCCTTACAGCCTGAAATTGCCTTGCCTTCTTAATTACCTAAAAGATGGTCTATTATAGTGATTGATTTCAAAGACTACTTTTTTACTATAGCATTACAGTAAGAAGATAAAGAAAAATTTGCCTTCACAGTGCCTACTTATAATTCCCAGTCTGTTAAAAGATATCAGTAGACTGTTTTTCTAAAAGGAATGTAAAATAACACTATATTGTGTCAGTATTTTGTACAACAGCCATTGGAAATAATTTGTAATCAGTTTCCTCAATCTATAATTTACCAGTACATGAATTACAGCTTACTGGTTGATTCATTTGCAGATACCCTAGAGAAAATGTTTGAAGAAGTAAAGAAAATTTTACCTGGTTGGGGATTACAAATTACTCCTGAAAAAATACAAAGAGGAGATTCTATTAATTACCTAGGATTTAAGATAGGTTAACAAAAATTTCAACCACAGAAAGTAGAAATTAGGACAGACCAATAACGAACTCTTAATATCTCCCAGAAATTTTTGAAACCATTAACTGGCTAGAGCCCATAATTGGATTGACAACTCAACAACTCAATTTATTTTAAACCTTACAAGGACTTAAATAGTCCAAGAAAATTATCAACTGAGGCTGAGAGAGAATTGACTTTGGTAGAGATGACATTACAGGATGCACATGTGGATAATTTGGATCCACAATCTGATTATATTCTGGTTATTTTACCTTCTATGCATTCCCCTACAGGAATTTTAATGCAGAGAGAAGATAATGTCTTAAGATGAATAATTTTACCACACAGAATAAAAATTAAAGAGCCATATAGAAAAGGTTTCTGAATTGATTGTTTCTGAATTGACTGAAAATTAAGATTTGTAAATTAGCAGGAACAGGCAAATCAGAAATTGTGGTACCTTTTACTAATGTGGAAATCATTGGCTGCTGTGGGATGTCTTTCTGTATGGTTTCTGTCATAATTCATATTTTTTGGAAGTCGCTTGTTTGTACTTCCTGTTTTTCTAAATAATATTATTTCCTTCTTATGTCTCTGAGGGAATTGAAGATTGGATAGTTATAGTTATAGTATTCCTTGTCAACAATTTCAAAAAAGAAACTCACTAAGAGGTGTAAAGTGTGTAAATTTGAACTATTGCATAAGATAGTTTTTGTTAGGAATAGGTAGGATAGTGAGTGAATTAGGTACATTTTAACTTATCAAAATAGGATAGATAATGAAATATTTTCTCTGAATTTATAAAATGCAAATGGACTAGATGTTTTGATGTATTTATAGCTTATATATATTGTATATAGTAATTGTACTTATTGTATATAGTTTTCCTTATATTAGTTATAACTATTTTTAAAATTTTATAAAAAGGGGAAATGTGGTGATGTATTGCATCCCCCAATAAAATTTACCAGATCAGAGGAAAAAGCCAGCTACTATAAGTTAACATAGAAGTCAGGCAATGGTAGCACATGTCTTTAATCCCATCATGTGGGAGGCAGGGATCTGTCTGGATCTCTGTGAGTTCAAGATCACACCAGGGAGCAGAGCCAGGCATGGTGACACATGCCTTTAATCCCAGCCCTAACCATAGAGGTCTAGAGGTCTGTACAGAGAACAGGAAGAAAATACCAGAAAATGGAAAGATCTCCCATGCTCATGGATGGGTAGAACCAATGTAATAAAAATTGCAGTCTTACAAAAAGCAATCTACAGATTCACTGCAATCACTATCAAAATCCCAATACAATTCTTCACAGCCCTCAAAAAAACAATACTCAACTTCATATGGAAAAACAGAAAACCTAGGACATCTGAAATAATCCATTACAATAAAGCAACTTCTGGATGCATTACCATCCCTGACTTTAAGCTCTACTATAGAGCTATAGTAATAACAACAGCCTGGTATTGACATGTAGACTAATGGAATCAAATTGAAGATTCTGACATTAATCTACACAACTACGAACACCTGATTTTTAACAAAGGAGACAAAACTGTACAATGGACGAAAGAAAGCACCTCCAACAAATGGTGCCGGCATAACTGGATGTCAACATATACAAGATTGCATATAGATATATATTATCACCATGCACAAAACTCAAATCCAAGTGGATCAAAGACTTTAACATAAATCTAGTTATACTGAACCTGAAAGAGGAGAAAGAAGAAAGTAGAATAAAATGCATTGACACAGGAGACCACTTCCTATATACAACACCAGTAGCGCAGATATTAAGAGCAATAATTAATGAATAAGACCTCCTGAAAATGACAAGCTTCTGCAACACAAAGAAAACAATAAATAAGACAAAACGACAGCCTACAGAATGGGAAAAGATCTTCACCAACTCCACATCTGACAGAGGGCTGATATGTAAAATATACAGAGAACTCAAAAACTAGACAGCAAAATACTATACAACCCAATTAAAAATGGGGTACAGATCTAAATAGAAAATTCTCAACAGAAGAATCTCAAATGGCTGAAAGGCTTTTAAGGAATTGCACAACATCCTTAGTCATCAGGGAAATGCAAATCAAAATGACTCTAAGATACCATCTTACACTGTCAGAAGTGCTATGATCAAAAACACTGACAGATTATGTTGAACAGTATGTGGAACAAGGGGAACTCTACTCAACTGTTGGTGGGAGTACAAACTTGTACAGCCACTTTTGAAATCAGTATAGTGGTTTCTCAGAAAACTGGGAATCAATCTACCTCAAGACCCACTCTTGAGGATATACCCAAGGGATGCTGTAACATGAATTTCTAAATGGTCTTATTAAATAAAAAACTCAGGGTAGCCAGGTATTGGGGTGAATTCTGAAAGGTCGGAGAAGTAGAACAAGCCACAGCTAACCTCACCTCACCAACTTCTGAGCCAATCCTGTTTCCTCAAACTGGAAGCCTCTGAGTCCTCATCTGAATGAATTTCAAATGATTTGCTGCTAAAAGCTTAAAAGCCTAAAAGCCTCTAGTTCCTGGTCCCCATGCCTTATATACCTTTCTGCTTGCTACCATCACTTCCTGGGATTAAAGATGTCTTTCCCAGGCAAAGACATGAGATCTCAAATATTGGGAATAAATGTGTACCACCACACCTGACTCTGTTCTTAGTGTGGCCATGAACTCACAGAAACCCAGATGGATCTCTGCCTCCCAAGTGATAGAATTACAGGCTTGTGTGCCACCATTTTCTGGCCTCTCTGACTAATCTAGTGGCTATTCTGTTCTCTGAACCTCAGATAAGTTTATTAGAATACACAATATATCAACCACAGAATGCTCAATTATACCACAAGTACACTTGCTCAACTATGTTTATAGCAGCATTTTTTTGTAATAGCCAGAACCTGGAAACAATCTAGATACTTCTCAACCAAAGAATGGATAAAGAAAATGTGTTACATATATACAATGGGGTATTTACTGAGCTATAATAAACAATTACATCATAAAACTTGCAGGCAAATAGATGGAACTAGAAAATATCATTCTGAGTGAGGTAACCCAGACTCAGAGAGAGAAACATGGTACGTACTTGAAAAGGAAAAATCAGTAGCCATCTTGAGAGATGCTTCCTCCTCCCCTCCTCCAAAGGTGTTTGCTGATCAGTAGTTTTAGAAGTGAGCAGAAGTTGAACTTATAAGGCTGGGAAAATAAATCTAAGTATCTTGGACTTGGCAAAACAAGATATGAGAAGTAATGAGCTCAATTGATCAGAAGTTGACCTCAGAGGAGAGTAGGACTGGAACAATAAATCTGAATGTATATATCCTAGGTTCAACAAAAGCAGGACATAGGGAGTAAAAATTTGTCTCTGTAGATACCCTGAATTCTGTTAGCCATCAGTAACCTCATGCTTATAGTTCAGCCAGTAACTTCAAAGAACTGCCTCAGCCCCAGCCCCCTCATCCAATCCCAAGCTGCACATAAACTTTTCCTGTATTGTCCCCTCAAAGTTAGTGCTTGGGGCCATTCTCCTTCACCTGCTGTGTTGGATGTTGGATGTAGACCAAGCTTGCTTGTTTTGTTATTAAAAAGCTCTGTGTGCTTGCATTGGCTATTAGCTCTGTGGTGGTCTTGCTCGGGGTTCTTGCAACTTGGGCACAACATACTCATTCATAAGTGGATACTATAGGTAAAACAAAGGATAATCACACTACAACCTATAGCTCCAGAGAACCTAGGAAACAAGCAGGACCCTAAGAGGGATGTATGGATCACCTTGGGATGGGGAAACAGAGGAGATCTCCATCAGTAAACTGGGAATGAGGGGGAGCAATAGAGGAGAGGGGATGATGGATGAGAACATGAGGTAATAGAGTGGTCAAGCTGGGGTAAGGATGAAATGGGAGAACAAAATGATATGAAAGAGATATCTTGATAGAGAGAGAGACATTATGGGGTAAGGAAGAAACCTGGTGCTAGGGAAAGTCCCAGGAACCCATGAGGATGACCCCAGATTAGACTACTAGCAATAGTAGTGAGAGTGCCTGAACTGGCCTACCCTGGTAATCAGATTGGTGAATACTCAACTGTTCATCATGGACCCTTCATCTAGTAACTGATGGAAGCAGATGCAGACATTCACAGGCAAGCACCAGTCCAAGCTCTGGGAGTCCAGTCAAAGAGAGGGAAGGGGCATTATATTAGCGGGGGGGGGGGGGGAAGATCATGATGAGATCTGCAGAGACAACTAAACCAAGCTCAAAGGAACTCATGAACTTTAAACAGACAGCTGTGGAATTTCTAACACTCAGTAAGCACTTCCCTTTCTTTCTCTTGGACACAGGGTCCCTATCATGCACAGAACATTACAAAATGTGTAGCAGAGAGATCCTTCTGCACCACAGCTTGAAGATACCCAGCCAACCTAGGGCAACTTTAAATCATCTGATTGTTATTTACCAGGCATCAGCAATTTTTAAAAAGCACACCAATGTTGGCTCATGCTTCTCAGCTATATGTTGGTAGCCCAAGAATCAACAATTTCCAAGTGGGTTGACACTGTCCAGTCATTCCAGCCCTTGGGAGGTGAAGGCAGGACATCAAAAGTAAAATCACCTTGGGCTATAATTGGAAACCCCGGTAATTAGGGTCCCTATTAGTGTGCAGGGGAAGGATCAGGCTGAAAAAGAAAGTTTGGGATCAGTTGAACCTTGTATAAACTGATGACTCAGGCCCTGAAAGTTTTAATAAATATAGCTTCTAATATATTATTTACATAGAAAGAATGGGACAGAGTTAGCACCAAGCTAAAAAAGCAATGTTGCCTAGAAAACAGGATACTTCAGACTGAGCACATAATGGCCTTGGGACAGGTAACAAGAGCCCTTCAGGGGTAAGAGACCAGATCTAAAACCTTGACCCCCTTCAAGGCCCTATCCACAGCCCCAAGCCTGGCCTTACTTAGCCTGCACCTGAGCAAGGAAACAGAGCTAGTGCTCCCTTTGTCATTTCATCAGGGCATATGAGAAAGCCTGTGTCCCAACAAGCTACAATAAACTGCCCACCTCCAACCTAAACAAACAAAAACACATCAAAATGGAAACAAAATATTAATGCATGGAAAAGTAGAGCTTTGAAAGAAAGAATAGTGGAGATTATATGGGCAATCCACATAAGAGAGAATAATAAGAAACTATTAATGAGAGCTAGGTGATGGTGGTACACATCTTTAATCCCAGCACTCAGAAGTAAGAGGTAGAGATCTTTCTGAGTTCAAAGCCAGCCTGATTTACAGTGCAGCCTTTCTCCAGGACAATCACAGCTACATATAAAAACCCATCTTAAAGAAATGAAAGCAAAAATATTAATGACACTAAAAGTTGATTTTTAAGAAACATAAACATAATTGATATACCTTAAGCTATATTACTTTAAAAAGAAAAGCAGACTGAAATTGCCAATTTCAGACAAGAATTTAGAGTTGAGCTTAGCAGTGCAGCTCTGGAATCCTACCACGTGGTAGGTTGAGGTGAGGCAGGAGGATCTAGAAATTAATGCCTAGTAGGGCTACAAACTGAGTTCAAGAAAATCTTGGGCAACTCAACCAGACCCTACCTCAAAATAAAATATTTTTAAAGGTTCAGTGGAAAAATGCTTGCTTAGCATGTAAGAGGCTCTAGATTAAATACTCAAATACCCAGTACTAACTACCTACCTATACACATACACACACACACACACACACACACACACACACACACACACACACAAAACAAACAGAGCTACTACAATCAATCATACTGAAACAGATGGATTAGAAGAGAGTGCTATAACATGGACCAGCTGATTAGCTCAGTGGGAAAGGAACTTGGAACCAAGCTTGAGGACCTGAACTTCATACTCAGGAAACAATCCATTCCTCCAAGTTGACCTTCATACATGTGTCCACCAGTCCAAATTCAGAATTCCTTAATTGCTCACTATATGGTAGTACAGCAATTGATCACAAAAGAGCTTCTCTCACCACACTGCCAGATGACAATGGCAAACAAAGCATTCATAATTAACTCCCTATCAAATTATCACAGGACAACTTCCTTAGGGTAAAACAGAAATTAAGGATGAATTTATACATAGAAATTCATATATTTTAGGCACTTCCATTTTTGAGTAAACAATTACCTCTACTCTAAGTTACAGAGAGAATAAATAAATTAGTAGTAAAGTGAATAAGAATCTCGAATGTAGGGTCTGTCAAATGAAACCCTTAACAGTATGTATCAAGGTCTCTGCCTTGCCCAGCTAGGGCAGTTCTTACACAACCTCCAGAGTGACGATAGAGTCTGCTCTATTGCCACTCACTCATTATTGAACTCTTTTGTGACAAGAACAGTTTATTGTCAGCACTTTTTACCTTTGATAATCTCAAACCTCAAAGGTGGGCTGTTCATCACACATCTAAACCATGACTTTCCTCTAGGGCATAACATACTGGATGTCATGTATGAGTCACCCTCCACACTGCTGACTTGCTATTGGAACATCCCCACAATTGCCTGAGAGATGGCAACTACCCATTGCTATAGGTTCCTCATACTGTGGTGCTATGTGGATGTGAATGTCTTGCCCACATGCCTTCCAGCTGACATCCTCCTCACACAGCAGTACTATAATTCACCACCAAGAATCAGCAAGCTGTGCCATCTTACAACCACCACATCCTTAACTTTTACAATTCACTACAGTTGACCCTTATATATAGGCTATGCAAGTCTCAGGGACCTCTCTTTTCTGCCAGGTGAAGTGATTCCTCACTTTTCTTTCCAGCTCTGCTGAGTTCAATGACCTGTGGCTCTAGCACTTGATACATTAACTCCTAGATGTTGTGGCTAACATAATGAGGAAGGCCTTCCCAGTACCTGTAGTCTTAGGAGAACAGAACTCAGATATTTCCAGTAGGGCCAGAGTAGTGTCTTGTATGGGAGACTATAGAGATGGCTCAGCAGTTAAGAGCATTGGCTGCTCTTCCAGAGGACATGGGTTCAATTCCCAGCACCCACATGGCACATCACAACTGCCTGTAACTCCAGTTCCAGGGCTCTGACAACCTCACAGACATGCATGCAGATAAGTAAGTAAGCAAGTAAGTAAATAAATAAATAAATAATAAATAAATAAATAAATAATATGAAAGTGTCTTATATGGCAAGAACAACCCTGCTACCAAGATTCCTGTAGTACTATGGTAGTCTACACAATGAGGTGAAGGACAGTTGGGAAAATTGAAACCATATATGGCAAATATAAGAATGAATTTATAGGGATGAGACTTATTGTAGCAATGGAAAACACAGAATAACATTTCCCCAATCTCAGAAACAAACTATAAAATAAGGAACGCTTATGAAAGAAATATCAAAAGATACCATAAAGAACAGTCACAGACCATTCAAGTTGTACATAAGCAGGGTACAAAAACTGTTAGCATTTCAAAAGTACCAACAGCCCTACCTTCAAAATCGTTGACTGACAAACCTGTTTGGGTTGCCTTTGTCATTGGCAAAATTACAGCCCTTAAAACAGCTACTAAATGAGCAGTTAAATGATGAACATATTGAACAATCAACCAGTACTTTGAATTATCCTGTATTTGTTATTAAAAAGAACTCTGGAAAATGGAGGATGTTAACAGATCTAAGAGCCATAAATAAGGTAATTTAGCCAATGGCTCTTTACAGTCTGGAATACCCTTGCCTTATTTATTACCTAAGTGATGACCTACTATAGTGATTGATTTAAAGACTGCTTTTTTTACTATACCATTACAACAAGAAGATAGAGAAAAATTTGGCTTCACTGTGCCTAATTATAATAATACTCAGCCTAGTAAGTGATATCAATGGAAGGTTCTCCCACAAAAGATGTTGAACAGCCCCACCCTCTACCAATATTTTGAATGACAGCCATTGGAAATAATTTGTGTACAGTGTCCTCAATTTATAATTTATCATTATATGGATGATATCTTATTTGCTGATTCAAATTAGAAAATCTGAATGCTGATATGTTAGAAAAACTGTTTGAAGAAGTAAAGAAAATTTTGCCTTGCTGGGGATTACAGATTACTTCTGAAAAAATACAAAAAGGAGAGATTCTATGGATTACTTAGGATATAAAATAGGTTTACAAAAATTTCATCCTCAAAAAGTACAAATCAGGAGAGTTCATTTTGTAGAATTTGGAAAATAAAAGTATATATACCATACCATAGATACATATTCAGGATTTCAATGGGTACTTGAGTACTTGAAAGGCTGATTCTGTAATTATACATCTATTAGAAATCTTGGCTATTATGGGAATACCTGTACAAATTAAGACTGACAATGCTATAGCATGTGTCCACTAAAATGAAATAGTTTTTTGCATATTATAGCATAAATCATATTATAGGTACACCACACAACTCTACAGGAAAAGAGGTGTAGAAAGGTCTAATCGAACTTTAAGGAAGTGACTAATAAACAGAAGAAAGTAATGGAGACCCCCAGAGATAGATTGCATAATGCCTTATTAACATTAAATTTTCTAAATGCTAATGAGAAAGGAATGACAGCTGCAGAGAGACATTAGACAGAAAAAAACTACTGAATTAATTCATTAAAATGTTTTGTTAACTTAAAAGTTTTTCATGACAATGAGACACAACTGCTCCTGGCAGCACCAAATTATCTCAGAAAAGATGAGTCATTGAAGAAACTCCTCATGGAGTTTGCTTTCATTATGGCAAATTTAGGGGCAAAGAAACTCCTTTGACTCCTGACTCCAGTGCTGTGCAGACTGGACATGAGGGCACACAGGAAGAAGATATTGAACTTTGGCCAATACAATGCAGGACAGTCCTTCAGAATTTCTGCTTCACAAAAGAGTCTGTCAGATATTCTGCAGGACACAGAGAAAGGTGACTGATGAACTTTGCTAAAACAATGCAGGACAGTCTTTCTGCAGGACACAGAAAAATGACTGATGAACTTTTCCAATATAAGGCAGGACAGTTCTTCAAATTTTTTGCTTCACTGGGAATTCTAAAAAATACTATGGGCCTGTAGGCTGAAGATAAGATGTCCAATGTTGCAGAAGGAACTTTGGGTGACTGTCCAGGCAGTTAGATGTTTCTGTCATTGCTAGAGTTTTGGATGTTGTTTGTAATGCACTTTTTGTTTACTCAAATAAT
This sequence comes from Peromyscus eremicus, assembly GCF_949786415.1. NCBI lineage: Eukaryota > Metazoa > Chordata > Mammalia > Rodentia > Cricetidae > Peromyscus > Peromyscus eremicus. The sequence goes on from NC_081416.1 coordinate 198,223,711, forward strand.
ATTCTTCTAGGGTCTTTCAATGGAGCTGAAGACTGCTGTGGGATGTATGGCAAATGTGTTGCTAATTAATCAATAAAACACTGATTGGCCGTTGGCTAGGCAGGAAGTATAGGCGGGGCAAGGAGGAGAAAAAAGCTGGGAAGTGGAAGGCTGAGAGAGAGAGACACTGCCAGCTGCCACGATAACAACCAGCATGTGAAGATGCCGCCGGTAAGCCACGAGCCATGTGGCAAGGTATAGATTAATAGAAATGGATTAATTTAAGCTATAAGAACAGTTAGCAAGAAGCCTGCCACGGCCATACAGTTTGAAAGCAACATAAGTCTCTGTGTTTACTTGGTCGGGTATGAGAGGCTGTGGGACTGGCAGGTGAAAGAGATTTGTCCTGACTGTGGGCCAGGCAGGAAATCTCTAGCTACAAATGGCGTCCAACATGGTGGCAAGAGTTTCCACCTAAAAACTGAGAAAAAAAGATTCTAAAACCAGCTTCCTAATTGTCTCTCAAAAATGAGCGGCAGCTGCCAGTTGGAGCTACTGGCGGGAATGAGGCCTCTGCAAGTGGCAAATTAAGCTGCATGGTGGATTTAGACTTTGACAGTACAAAACAAAAAAAGAGGTTTCTGGACTACATGCTGCTTGGATAAAAGCATAGACCCATGATAGCTCCCAGAGCTGGTGGTAAACGTAGCCATGCTGGGAAGCTGAGGTGTGTGACGACCGTCCGCCATTACAAGATGGCGCCGGCTTCCTCTCAGGGTGTCGCCCTAAGTTGTTTGCCACATCAGCTCCGCCGTGCTGTTTGGCACTCTTCCGCCCGCCAGTCTGCCTAGCAACGCCAGCTGACCAATCCCAATAAGCCTCGGGTGTCAGGCCAGCTAGACACGCCTACAACCTGCATATAAGCACGCCGACATCCGTGGTCGGGGCCCCTCACCTTCAGCTCTCCCTCAACCGAGCAGCGCTTCAATAAACCGTGATTGAAGAAGGATCCTCGAGTCGTGGTGTTATTCCCTGCTGGTCAGGGCTCGCCGCAGCTGGTGCCGAAACCCAGGAACCTCCGTGGCAGCACCACGGTGGGGGGCCGAAGAGGATTCAGAACTTCACACGGGAAGCGGACGACGTCGGTAAGTCCCCCGGGCATGTTGATTGCGGGAACTGACCCTCTTATTGTTGCTGGACTGCTCCCTCTGATTTTTATTGCTGTTCTTTTGTGCTGTTTTTGGCTCCGGTGCCACAAGCCCGGGCAAGAGTGCCTTTGTTGCTGTGTCTAAAGCGAAAGTAAGTCCGCTGTAGATAAAGCGGCAGCGCACGCCCATGGATAAATCTTGTGTAGATAAATAAGTATCATGGGTAATAAGCACAGTTCGAATTGTGAGGCTTTCATACAGCCAGCCCAGGCGATTTTACGCCAGAGAGATTTAAAAATCAGTAACGGTACCCTTAGACAGGTTTTGCAGGATATCGATCGGACGGCTCCGTGGTTTACGGTCTCTGGAGACTTAACTGTCCCCAGCTGGGACAAACTAGGGAAAGACCTAGCGAGGGCCAGAGAGGAAGGTACACTTAAAGCAGGGACTTTTCCATTCTGGAAGCTGATGCGATCTTGTTTAAAAGACGATCGAAATATGGAGGCGCTCAGGGCAGGCAGAAGGGCATTAACGGCATATCAGGACAGTCTCTCAGGGACAGACAGCAGGGATGATGAGGAAAAAGGGGAAAAAAGGAAAAAGAAAAAAGGAGAAAAACAAAAACAAAAGGGAAAGACAAAAGGGAAAAAGGATGAAGGCACACTAGGGGTAGAACTGAGTGCACCGCTCTACCCGGTATTAGATGAGTTTGCTGCAATGCATCTTTCAGATGAGGAAGAGTCAGAGGACGAATTGTCAGAAGGGGAAGAGATAGATTTGGAAGAGGAAGCTGCTAAATATGAACAGGATAGATATGGTAAATGGGAACCGCCACTAGGTAGTAAGGCGCCACTGCCTGGCGGGCGGAAACCGCCACCATATGATGAACCGAGTTCCGGATGTCACTTTATTCGGGGAAAAACTTGGTCCAAATTAGCTTCTGCCTTCCCCGTATTTGAAGATCCTCAGACAAATAATAGATGGCATGAACCAATTTCTTATAAACAGCTTAAAGATCTAGTGCAATCGGCCCAAACATATGGCCACTCAGCAAGTTATACGCAGACTTTGTTGCAGAGACTGACTACTCAAGCTATGACTCCATCAGACTGGATGGAGGTAGCAAAAGCATGTCTTTCCACGGGACAGTATTTGGATTTCAAGTCCATTGTCACCGATATGGCCCATGCTCAGGCACGCATTAATGCTCAGCAACTTCAACAGCCTGCCTGGACAGCTGACATGCTACTCGGCCAAGGGCAATGGGCAGCTAATCAGACAGCATATCCAATACAAGTGTATAGCCAGATCAATGAGATTTATTTGAAAGCATGGAAGACCTTACCTAAGAGGGGGGAGGTGTCCGGTAACCTTACAAAGATCATACAAGGACCAAATGAGCCTTTTTCAGACTTTGTGGCAAGAATGATGGAAGCTGCAGGGAAGATCTTTGGCAGCTCAGAGGAGGCAATGCCCCTAGTTCAGCAGCTAGTATACGAGCAAGCTACAAAAGAATGTAGGAGAGCCATTACACCATGGAAAAGTAGAGGGCTTGAAGCCTGGCTGAAAGCCTGTAGAGAGATAGGTGGCCCTCTTACCAACGCGGGCCTTGCGGCAGCCGTTATGGCTGCTAGCAGACGAGCAAACAAAGGAACAGGAGCCTGCTTTAGATGTGGACGGACGGGGCACGTAAAGCGTGACTGCCCACAGTCCGGTCCTGGAACTGCCAGCAACAATGCCAAAACTCCAGGAACTTGCCCTAGATGCAAAAAAGGGAAACATTGGGCTAATGAATGTAGATCTGTCAGGGACATCAATGGGCAGCCCATTCCTGACTCAAACCGCTCCCCGATGCCAAAAAACGGGCAGCGGGGCCCCCGTCCTCAGGGCCCGAATGTATATGGGGCAATTCAGGAACCCAATCTGCGCCCGCCGCCGAAGTCAGGCGAGCAACCGCAGGCTCCGCAGGGCTGGACCTCCGTGCCACCTCCGGATTGGTACTGACTCAAAGCATGGGAGTACAAATACTTGACACTGACATGTCAGGACCCCTTCAAGATAATACTGTAGGAATAGTTTTAGGGAGATCTTCTAATACTATGAGGGGTCTGACAGTCTTGCCTGGAATAATAGACCCAGACTATCAGGGTATAATTAAGGTCATGTGTCACTCCCCTTTTGGGATCATATCGATTGCCCCTGGAGACCGCATTGCACAATTGTTGATAGTCCCTTCCATACATGAAAACTTTCCAACTAAGGCTAAACAACGAGGCTCTCAGGGCTTTGGCTCGACAGGTGTAGATCTAGCCTGTCTGTCCTTGGACCTTGGCAGCAGGCCAATGCTAACATTAAAGATTGAGGGCAAAGAGTTCTCGGGCCTTGTGGATACTGGCGCGGACAGGAGCGTCATGCGCCGGGAGGAATGGCCAAGGCATTGGCCTCTACAGGAGGCATCCCAATCTTTACAGGGCCTGGGTTACCAAGAAACACCTGAAATTAGTACAAAAACACTATATTGGCAGACTCAAGAACAACGAGGTACTTTTCAACCGTTTGTAGTGCAGATTCCTATTAATCTATGGGGCAGAGATATCCAGCAGCAAATGCAATTGAAGTTGACTAATGAATATTCAGAAGTTAGTAAAGAAATAATGAGAAGGCAAGGTTATTTGCCCGGGAGAGGGCTAGGACAATCATTACAAGGAAGGACTGAGCCCATCTCCGAGAAATTTAAAACAGATAAGAAGGGTCTGGGTTTTTCCTAGGGGCCACTGAGGAAATGTTATGCATTCCATGGACAACTGATAAGCCGGTATGGGTGCCTCAGTGGCCCTTAACATATGAGAAACTTTCGGCTGCTAAAGATTTGATTCAGGAACAATTGGAGTTGGGACACATCGAGCCCTCACTTTCTCCATGGAATTCCCCCATATTTGTTATTAAAAAGAAATCAGGAAAATGGAGATTATTACATGATTTGAGAGCAATTAACAATCAAATGAAGATTATGGGCCCAGTGCAAAGAGGGCTACCTTTACTTTCAGCCCTTCCTCAGGGCTGGCCTGTATATGTAATTGACATTAAGGATTGTTTCTTTTCTATTCCTCTCGCTTCGAGGGATAGAGAAAGATTTGCTTTTACTCTCCCTTCCATAAATCATGAAGAACCAGATAGGAGATATCAGTGGAAGGTTTTGCCTCAAGGCATGGCTAACAGTCCCACTATGTGCCAAATTTATGTAGCCAAGGCCATTGCTCCTATTCGGCATAGCTTTCCCTCTGTTCGTATAGTTCACTATATGGATGATATTTTGTTAGCTGCCTCCAATGTTGAGTTGTTGGACAAATCTTTTATAGCACTGCAAAAGGGTCTGGAGCAATGGGGACTGTTTTTCGCCCCAGAGAAGGTGCAGAAGACAGAGATAGTTCACTTTTTAGGAGCCCAGGTAGATGGCAAAGCCATAAGGTCTCAAAAAATATGTATAAATACCTCCCATCTTCATACCTTAAATGATTTCCAAAAGTTATTAGATGACATAAATTGGCTTCGCGGGTATCTAGATATACCTCGGCATGTCTTACAGCCCTTGTTTAAAATTCTTGAAGGAGATCCTGATGTCAACTCTCCCTGAAATATGACTCCCGAGGGAAGTCGAGCTCTGGCTATAGTGGAGGAGGCTATTGGTCGAGCACAAGTCGCTCGACTGCAACCTAAAAAGCCTTTGCTGTTATGCATCTTGCAAACAGCAGGAGTCCCCCTAGGAGTCCTGTGGCAGGATGCGCCTTTACTGTGGATTCAAGGACAATCCCCCGGGCTGAGAACACTCTCATATTATCCAGACTTGGTTGCTCACCAAGCCTTTGTGGGAATAAAATTAGCAATTCAACATTTTGGTAAAGAGCCTGACAAACTTATTATTCCTTATACTCAAGAACAGGTTCAAATTCTAGTGGCCTCTACAGAAAATTGGCCAGTATTAATAACCTCTCATTCTGGAGTAATTGATAATCACCTCCCTTCTGACAAATTACTTCTTTTCGTAAATAAAAATGAAGTTTATTTTCCAAAACAGGCTGCTTCATCACCTATTGTAGGTGCAGTGACGGTGTACACTGATGGGTCTAAAACAGGTCATGGTGCATATGCCCAGACAGGTCAAGATCCAAAAGTATTCCAGTTTACACCTGATACACCTCAAGTGGTGGAATGCTTAGTGGTTTTACAAGTTTTTCAGGACTTTTCAAACTGTGCTATAAATGTTTTTTCTGATTCTCATTATGTGGTCAATGCAGTTGCCCATTTAGAAACAGCTGCTGTTATTCAAATGCATAGCTTGGCAGCTCCTGTATTGGTACAGATTAGGCATGCTCTTTTAAAACGCAACCACCCTTTTTATATTGGCCATATAAGAGCACATTCCTTGTTGCCTGGACCTATGGCTGCCATGAACGATTTGGTTGATAAGGCGACACGCCTTGCATTTCTGTGTTTGAATGATTCTGTTTCTCAGGCAACAGAGTTTCATCGTCTTTATCATGTTCCTGCTAACACCCTGCGCTTGAAATTTTCGATTTCTCGTGAGCAAGCGCGTGCAATTGTTAAGCAATGCACTGGGTGTGTCCAATTTCTGCATCCCCCCCATGTGGGGGTCAATCCCAGAGGTCTTAAACCTCTTACCCTTTGGCAGATGGATGTAACCCATATTCCTGAATTTGGAAAGCTTAAGTATGTACATGTTTCCATTGACACCTATTCTGGGGTCATTTTTGCCTCACCACTGGCTGGGGAAAAGGTGATTCATGTGAAAACCCACTGCCTGGATGCCTGGGCTGCTTGGGGAAAACCACACATATTAAAAACTGACAATGGCCCAGCATATACATCCCGAGGGTTCCGCGACTTCTGTACTCAATTACAAGTCACTCACAAAACAGGACTACCTTATAACCCTCAGGGTCAAGGCATCATTGAGCGTGCCAACCGCACACTCAAGGAATTGTTAATTAAACAAAAAGGGGGAATAGCAGAATACGCTACCCCTAAAGAAAGGATTGCCTATGCCTTATTTACTTTGAATTTTTTAATTCGAGATGCAGACAATAGGACGGCCGCTGACCGTCATTCATGTCTGGCCTCTGCCCATCAACAACTGGTATTGTGGCGTGATGTGCTTGATGATAAATGGTATGGCCCGGATCCAGTTATAATGAGATCCAGGGGAGCTATTTGTGTTTTTCCACAGGAACGTCCGGATCCCATCTGGGTGCCAGAAAGGCTCACCAGGAAAGTGAAAGAAGCGCCACAGGATGATTCCATGGAAGATTCCAAGCTACTGGAAGATGGGCCTGCTGCTGTTCCTGATGACATGGAGCGTAGGGAAGATGGAGCCGAGATGGGGGATCCTGTCAGCCTACCCGAAGCCCATGCCAGTCCGCCATAATGCAGCTGTGTTTCCTAGATTCTTTACTACTTCTAAAGAGTTGGGCCTCCCCTCTTTATCATTAGACAAACAGATTGCCCCTTTAGGAGAAGATAGAAAATTTCAGGAAGAGGGTTCACTTTGTTTTGTGTTAACTGATGTAGATCCAGACAACGAACCCTGCCTGGCCTTTAGGAAACAAGGTTTAGCATGGTTTAAAAATGAGCAGCAACTTCGGAATCTTACTGGGGGGGATATTACATGTAATGCTAATCAAACCCAATGTTATTATCTCACCTATGCCGCTGTGTTTGAGAAGGCGGTTTGGTTCAACGGCACCTTTTTAAGCTCAAAGGATAATCTCCCGGATTCCGAGACGCCACCAGCCCAGCAAAGATTTGCCCCGCATTGCTGGGGTACTTATGAGCAGGAGATTTGGCCTTGGTCTGATTGTCAGTCAACCGCAGTTGCTTGGGCTGATGCTAGCAAAAATTTTACATTTTCACCTGATATGCGAGGTCCTAAGAGGGGTAGGGTTATGTATAATCAAGGTCTTTTCATCCAGAACCCACGAATGAAACCCTATGATAAATGGATACTCTGTGGTGTTAAGGGTAGTTGTACTGAGTTGAATGCCTTTTCCCTCCTACAAGGGGGAACAGCAGGTCTTTCTAATTTTTCAGGTACATTTGTTGTAAATTCGACCATGAAAGCGCAGGTTAGCGAGGAGGGCAATGTTACAGTTTTTCAGCCAAAGGGGCCACCAACTGGTGGATATAAAACAATAGTAGAACATCTTTATAACTATACATATTCTCCTGCTCCTGTGTGTGTTTATTCTCCATTTTTGTTTATATTAAGCAATTCTTCCTTTAGCAATTGCACTAATCAAACATGCTTTCTTTCTCAATGCTGGGATGCAGAACAATTTACTAGAGCCTTGGTGGCCAGAGTCCCACGGTGGGTCCCTGTGCCAGTGGAAGCACCTAGCACCATGACACTGTTTAGACCTAAACGAGATTTTGGTATCACTGCAGCGGTTATAGTGGCCATCTCCGCCGCTGCCACAGCCGCCACGGTTGCTGGCATAGCCATGTCTACTACAGTCCAGACAGCTTCCACCCTCAACAGTCTTTCTCAAACAGTGGCACAAGCTCTGGACTCACAAGCTGTTATTGATACACGCCTCAGAGGCGGAATACTAATTGTAAATCAAAGAATAGATCTTGTCCAAGAACAGCTGGACATGACCTGGCAACTAGCCCAGTTGGGCTGTGAATGGAAATTTAATGCCCTTTGCATTACCAGCGTTCCCTATGATAATTATACTAGGGCTGCGAATTTGTCTCGCTCTCTATCTCTTCATCTTGCAGGCAATTGGTCCCAAGACTTTGACGCTCTTCTCGCTCAACTCCGACAGGCAGTAGTGACCATTAATTCCACATGAATGGACCTTAGCCTGGCGGAGGGAATGACTTCTTGGATCACCTCAGCAGTTTCCCTGTTTAAGGAATGGGTGGGGGTTGGCATGTTCGGTTGTGCACTTGCTGCGGGCGTTATCCTGGCGCTGTTCTTGCTGTGTCGGATATCTCGAAGGCGTAAGGTGGAAAAAATGGCGATTGCTAAGGCTTTGGCAGCTTTGGATGCGGGCAGTTCCCCTAAAGCCTGGATTGCTGTACTCAGGGATGCATAGTGCAGTGCCCTTGCACCTGGAGGCGTTCATGCCATTGCACCCAGAGGGACTGTACTATTGCTCCACTAGTCCTTCACTGCCTTTGCACCTCCAAGGGTTTACACCCATTGCACTGGAGAAGGAGTGTTGGCTAGCTAAGGCCTCCTTCGATCGGTCTACGCATCATGAGGTGGAGACCTGAACAGGAGTAAGTCCTTTTCTGCCATTTTCTAATACAATATAGGGGGAACTGTGACGACCGTCCGCCATTACAAGATGGCGCCGGCTTCCTCTCAGGGTGTCGCCCTAAGTTGTTTGCCACATCAGCTCCGCCGTGCTGTTTGGCACTCTTCCGCCCGCCAGTCTGCCTAGCAACGCCAGCTGACCAATCCCAATAAGCCTCGGGTGTCAGGCCAGCTAGACACGCCTACAACCTGCATATAAGCACGCCGACATCCGTGGTCGGGGCCCCTCACCTTCAGCTCTCCCTCAACCGAGCAGCGCTTCAATAAACCGTGATTGAAGAAGGATCCTCGAGTCGTGGTGTTATTCCCTGCTGGTCAGGGCTCGCCGCAGAGGTGGGCAGAGCCAGCAGCCACAGCTGCTGCAGTTTAAAGCAATAGATTCACAATAAGACAGATTCAGATGTAATAGTTTAAATGTGTGTAAAAAATACGTAGGCTTGAAAGAGACAAAAAAAAAGGTGGTATATACAGTTATATAAAGAAATACATAGTTTTAAAAAGTAAAGTCTTTAAAGAGACAGTAAAGGTAGTATTAAAAAAAGCCACGTAAAAATGGATATTACACAGAGAATCTGGATTGTGTTGTCTTTGGGATTTTTAACTGCAGAAAAACATTTGATTGTAAAAGCTGTTGAGTTATGCCAAAATGTATATTTTAAAGATACCTTGACTTCAAAATTTGGATGTAAGGATATGTTACTTTGGAAAGGAGTCTCTGCTTTTGTTCCCACAGAAAGCCAAAGGCTCTGGATTTGTTCAAGATTAAGATACATCAGGTTTGACCAGCCAAGACCCCCTGAAGGTCTCCAATGACACCATGGCCCAGATGATCCAACATCCAGAATGGTTTGAAGGCATCTGGCTCAGACGATACAGCCTCATGGACTATTCCATAATTCTAAAATTTTCTTTGTTTCCCCATAAGATACAGCGCCCCCTTCCAGCAGGAAGTAGTAAGAGAAGCTACGCCCAAATTCCCAAATGATATGTAATTTTACTTTGTTAAGGTTAAAACCTTCCTTTTTGAAAAAAAAAAAGGGGGGGGAAGTGCTGTGGGATGTATGGCAAATGTGTTGCTAATTAATCAATAAAACACTGATTGGCCGTTGGCTAGGCAGGAAGTATAGGCGGGGCAAGGAGGAGAATAAAGCTGGGAAGTGGAAGGCTGAGAGAGAGAGACACTGCCAGCTGCCACGATAACAACCAGCATGTGAAGATGCCGCCGGTAAGCCATGAGCCATGTGGCAAGGTATAGATTAATAGAAATGGATTAATTTAAGCTATAAGAACAGTTAGCAAGAAGCCCGCCACGGCCATACAGTTTGAAAGCAACATAAGTCTCTGTGTTTACTTGGTCGGGTCTGAGAGGCTGTGGGACTGGCAGGTGAAAGAGATTTGTCCTGACTGTGGGCCAGGCAGGAAATCTCTAGCTACAGAAGACTAGTTTTTTTTTTTTTTTTTTTTGTTTTTTTGTTTTTTTTTTTTTGGTTTTTCGAGACAGGGTTTCTCTGTGTAGCTTTGCGCCTCTCCTGGTAGCCCAGGCTGGCCTTGAACTCACAGAGATCCGCCTGGCTCTGCCTCCCAAGTGCTGGGATTAAAGGCGTGCGCCACCACCGCCCGGCGAAGACTAGTTTTAGTTGCAGTTTTCCTTAGTTATGATAGAGAGTAAATTTGGTATAAAACTTTACCTTCATTAAGATAGGATAGATAATGGAGTATTTTCTTTTAAGTTGCCAAACACAAATATACTGGAATTCATTACATTGTTAATGCAATCTTTCCTTGATAATTGTTCTTATCTTGTACAGTCTTATGTTAAAGTTAAAACTTTTCATTTTTTTGTTTGGACAAAAAGGGGGAAATGTAAAATATTATTTCAAGGTGTGTTATTTTATTTATGCTCTGGAATGTTTGTGTAATGATGCAAAGACGTGTTTGATTAAATAAAGTTCACCTTTGGTCAGGAGACTGAGTCAGCAACTAGCTGACAAGAAGTGGTAGGGAGGAGCCAGGTGAGAAAGGGTTTATAAAGAGGGGCAAGGTGAAGCATGAGGTCTTATTGGAGGATGCAAGTGAAGAGAGAAAGTGAGATACTTACTATTCATCCTCTGAAGAGCAGAATTCTACCTTAACCTTCGAATCTTGAGTTCTTTAGAGAGAGAGAGGTTTAGCTAAGTTCCCTTCATAGCTTTTCAAGAGTTGGAGCTAGAGGGAACAGATTTCCCTCCAGCTATGGTGCTTGCAGTCTAACTGCTGCTAGTAGCAGCAGAATTGCAGTTGCTGATTCAGACAGCTGTGGCTTAAAAGGCAGCAACCATTTAAAGGACAACAGAATTCCCATGAGATTATTCCACCCTGGTTTTTGGCATAATGTCCAAGTTTCCCTGTTTTGACACCCTATCAACGATGGTGCTGAAGCAGCAGCCAGGAGCAGTAGCAATGACATGAAGAATCCCTGTCCAGATGGTTTTGTATAGGGATTTTATCCGGTGTCTTGCTTGTAAAGACTCCACTGAGATTTCTTGCAAAAAAATACTAATATTTGACTGGCACATTCCATCTGATGTACTACATTGTTTTCTGACTCAGGTGATCCCAGAACTACTCATTTCTACCTGTTTAGTTCCCAGCTATGGAAATTAAGTGATGAGAATTTGGAAAACAGCAGGTGGAGTCATGTGTACTGGCTATAGTGATTAGAGAAACGTCTGGACAATTGTGATAGCCTGTGGAAGCTGACAAAGGTTTCCTAGTGAGGTCTAAGCTTGCTTTACCCATCAGAGCTGCACTAGAGAATTGCTTGATCATATGTATGGTTACTAAGTGATTGGAAAGGTTTGCACTTATCTGTGCTAGGGGGAGGTCTTTTGCTCCACCCCTTGGCATTCCTATAAAAAGCCTTTTAGAAGAGACAGAAGGGGCCAGTAGATAATGATCCAAGCCCTCCCGAGGCTATCTCATGTTTCTATCTGTCTCTCTCTCCTTTTATTTGTATCTAAATCTCTTATCTTTCACTCCCCAAAAGCACCCTGGGGGAAAAGCGGGAGCTGATCTCCCACAATAGTCACTGGATAACCCAAGGTGCAAGTGGTCCTATTGTCACATCTTTTGAGTGATTGCTAAAGTGGAAACTTCAGGTGATGGATAGCAGAAAATAACATTCCCCTCCAGGAGAACACTACTGGGGTTGAGCATCTTCACACTCTTGCACACTGAGCCATCTAACAATTTCACCATCTTTCTTGTGAACATAAGAGTATCCATGATGATGACAACCTAGAATGCTAGTGACTCTTGTTCTTTTTTAGGGTACATTGAGTTGGATGCTTTTTGGCTGACAACTTTTCATCATTTGGAAATAAAAGTGAAGCAAAATATCATCCATGGTACCAGCTCATCAGCTTCAGAATCCTTCAGTGGTTACAGAGATGGCTCAGCAGCTAAGAGTTTGTGCTGCTCTCACAGATAATCTGAATCTGTTCTTAATATCCGGGATGGTTGGCTGACATTCCCACATTGGCTCTGGATCTGAACCCCTTTTCTGCCTGAAAACTAGGCAAGCACATACATGCAGGCACTCATATGACCTATATAGTATAAAAAGAACTCAAACAAAAACCTGTAAAGTACAGATAGTGTTAAAAAGGAGCATGTTAAGATAGTAAATTTACTTGATCTCTATAAAATAACTTGTTTTATTTACCTATCAGATTTTGGCATTTCTATTGAAATGTTAAAGATTATAAATATAATCAAGTATGGTGGAATATGCCTCTAATCTTAGCACATGGGTGTCAGAGAATAAATTTTTGAATGTTGGAAAAAATAAACCTGTTATTGCAAAATTACGAAAGTTTAATACTTTGTGTTTTGGGGCTGGAGATATGGCTCAGCACATACTTCTTTTTCAGAGGACCCAAGTTGGATTCCAGCACCTATATAAAGCAGCTATATAGAGAAACCCTGTCATAACAACAAATTGCACAACTATGGATACTTTTTGTAAATTAATTACTTTTTTTTTCCTTTTGCAGATAGGGTCTTACAATATAAACCTAGCTGGATTCAAATTCAGAGATCCACCTTCCTCTAACTGCCACAGTGCTGGAGTTAAAGTCATGTGTCACCAGGTCTGACCAATTTTTGTACTGTTTGAGTCATTTTCATTGAGTTTTGTACCATTTGAGTGATTTTCACTGAGTTTTAATTCCACAGAATTTAAATTTTACTTCACATTGCCATTACAATCTCTGAATGTGGAAGGAAACTCATGTACATATATATATGTATATATATATACACACAAATATATATTTATATATACATAATTTTACTCAAATTAAAACACTTGATGTTTATTTCAATTTCAAATACTATTTTTAAGTGACAGAATCTTATTTGTAGTTGAATTCAATGGTTAAAATTTGATTTTTCTACACAGAAAACCAGGGTTGCAATTCATGTGCTGTGTGCTTGTGCATGTGTTTTCCTTTCTTGCAAATATTATTACGTAGCCCAGGCAGGTGTCAAACTTGTCTTCCCACATCAGCCTCATGGCTGCAGGAATTATACACATGGGTCACCACTACAGTCTGGGCTGTACTTTTTATTTTGGAGCTTTTTTCTCTTCCCTTGTCATATTTTGACTGAGGAGAAATTCTATACATTCATGTTTGTCTGAATATGTTGTTGGCATGTCTTCATGATTCCTTAAAAAGTATCATCTTTGCTAAAACATTTTCTACTCCATCTCCACTCTGAGGGACACTATTTTAGTTTTTTGTTTGACTCTCTCTTGCTAGTTTGCATATGGTTATGTTTTGTTTTACTTTGTGTGTGTGTATGTGCGTGTGTATTTATATATACTATATACATATATATGTATGTATAATTGTTCATGTCACATGGACGACACTGGAGTTGGTGTGGCATGTATGTAGGGAAGCTAGTATTATTTTAAATATAAACTACTTCAATTTGAAAAGCTTAGCTGGGATTTAAACTGCCCTTGAATTTGATATTAACCAGCTGATGAAGAAGAAAGAGAAATTGAAACCTCAAACAGTAGAATACACACACAAAAAGTGAAATGACATTGAATCTGAAAATGAAAGAGAAATAAAAATGTACCCCCAAACCATCCAAAACTCAAAAAAAAAAAAAAAAAAAAAAAAACCCTGGTACTGGTGAAATGGCTCAGCAGGTAAAGCATCTGCCCCACAATGTGAGCAAAGTTCCATCTCCAGAACATAAGTGAAACAGGAAGAGAGAACTGATTGTACACAGTTGTCTACTGACCTCCAAACATGTATAGTGACATGAGTATGACCATGTCATAAATAAAAATAAGTGTGAAAAATAGTCTCATTCACAGGTAAGCTTCTAATAAAAACACACCCGAGAGTTAAAGCTGTCCTTCCTAGGGCCCCTCAGTGGAAAACTCTGTAATACAGAACTTCTAATTATTCTTAACCACATTAACCCCAGTTTATTTGTATGTACCCTATAACTAAACAGCAAACTGGCATTGTGTCAGAACAATGTATTCTGCCACACTGAAATGATCAGAAACACAATAGTTCTTTCTCCTACCAGAATTCTGGATTGTGGCTCCATTTCTGTAGAAGTTTTCTAATGAAATTCAAGTCGTTCTGTTGACAAGTGAATAATAATGAAAGGACAGTTTATATAGATACATACAGAGAAATGGGAGGGGGTGCTTTTTATGATCACTACTGCTAGCCAACACAATGGATTCTCTCCTTCCTGTGTTCAAGAAGAAAAAACAAACACAGCCAAGACAAATAGATTTTTTTACTAACAGGAGGCAAGGAGATCAGGGGCAGCATTTCCAAATCAATGCTTTTCCTCAAGAGTCTGAAAAAGTTCATGTAGAGGTCTGCCTAATCTTAACCATGTTCAAGTCCACTTTTGAACATGGTCACAAGGCAAAAGCACAAACATGTTGGGGTGTGCTTAGCTCAAAGTGATGCAGGAACATATGTAAATTATAACATGATTAACAGAAATGCCTATAGTATGTTCAGCATGCATCATGAGGTCTTAGCTGAAAATCAAGTAAAGGATACTTTGAAAGAGGATTGCTTAGGAGCCAATGCCACTTGTTAATCAAAATGTATGTTATAAAAAGTAGATTTATCAATGTCAAACTTCTCACCAATCTAAAGGACCAGAAAGAGTTCATTTTCATGATCCCTGGCTGCTGTCTCCAGAGTTGTGATATCAGTATAGAAAATCCCATTCTTTTTGTTTTTAATTTAAATTTATTTTTAAACATTTTCCTTAAAACACACTTGCATACTCATACACTCATAGATGTGTTTGTGGACTTAGACAAATAAATAAGTGTAGTTTTAAAAGATAAAACAATAAACAAAAATAGCAGGAGTGTGATGTATAATGTAGTGTATCCACAGGGAGGGGAAACAAAGAAACTGTCCTCAGAAGCATCTAGGGGCTCCTTTTACTGGGTGTTTCTATTGTAGGCAGAAGACAGTGTTACAGTGTCACACTGTCCTGGTTGCTTAGGCTGTATCTGGCAAGACACCTGTGGGCTCCTATATAGATTGCTATAGCCTAATGCCCATAACCACACCACACACAAACACTACAGAAAGGTTTGATAAAGTAGAAATCACATCAGCAGTGTGATGAGATGTACAAGTGAGTGATGAATATCCCACTTTGTTACCTACCAGGTAAGTGAAAATGCTGCTTCAGCTACACATGAGATAGTCATTGTTACCGGTATCCTGCTATTAATCATTTCAACATTTACATTATTAAAACTGGTTGAAGAATCATAAAATATTGGAGGTACAATTTTGGATCATAAATTCAAACGTAGCCCTGAGTAAATACTGACATCTAAGCCAGACTGGAATACAAGAAACACCATCTCAAAGGAATTAGTTAAGATAGAAAAAACAAAACCAATAAAAAAAACCCACCACTTTTTCAAAGACATTACTGGTTGAATAATATTACCTGGTAATTACATAAAAACTAGACCACTTTGATGATGGGCATCCAATTCTATACACTGAAGCAGAAAAATACCCATTACCAAGTAAAAGTGCAATAGAAGAACAGAAATCATAGAAGGAATATAAAAACTTCCAAATAAACTTCAGTAAATGTATGCTGCAGGCTGAAGGAATATATCATAAGAACTCAGCTGGTTATGGCAAAGTCACTACCTGGAGGGATCAAGGATTTCCTCCGGAGGAAGCCAAATTCCAAAGAGCTTTTGGTGTTATTTGGCTTGTTATATATCAGCTGTCTTCTGTTATGAAAATCATGTGTGCCTTCATAGTTTTCCCAATTGACTTTTCCCTAAGAAGGGCTAACAGTGTGGACTGATCACTCTCTGGACATACACATTCCAGGTGTTTGGAGAACAGCCTCAGGAAAGGCTTTCTCTGGAATCAGATATCTCCCTTGGCCACTTTCAAGAACTAGCAGTAATAACAGTCCACATGCAAGTCTCCTGATTTAAGATAAATTCCACAAGGAGACACCACCTAGATCAGGTGGACGTTATGTAATAGCTTTACACAATGTAGCTCGGACCCTCCTTTCTTACATCCTTACTAACTTTATAGACCTTTAACTCCTTACTAACCACTTCTAGGAATATTTAGATATATTTCTGTCCTGACAGCTATGCTCAGCCAGAACCCCAGTTCAAGCCTCCCTGTAATTATCATCATTGGCAGCATCCGATCAGGTCCATCCCCAGATGGAGGAAAGTACCTTATCAGAGATACCTCTGTACTCTCTAAGAACAGACGTAACCATCCAGGCTACCTGTTTGAGAAGGCCTGGCAGATATACCAATTAAGCTTTACTTTCTCCTTTCCCAAACCTTACCTCTAGTTCCAGATCTCCCTTTAACTATCACCAGAGGTATCTAGCTGTACACAGGTTGCCTAGCAACTGATCACACTTTCCCTCACCCTGCAGAAAAATGGCAGATAGCTTGGACAGATAGGAGCCACAGGAAAAAAGAAGACAGTTTTATTTTCTCCCATTGACCTAGCAACTTACAGATTCTTAACATTTTCTACTAATCATGTTTAAGACTATAGTTGAGCACATAAAATTCCCTCTTCTTAGATATTACCTGAATTTAGCCTTTAGTTAATTCATTTCCCCATTGGTCACTTCCCTTTGGGGTTGCAAATGATAAATAATGGTTATTGCCTCTCAATGATTCTTATCTTCCCTCCACTTGACCCTGGAAGACTGGCTTTATATACCAGGACTTCCAGGGCATGAGGGATGGAGAGAAAAGAGAATGGAAGAACTAGATGGGTAAGAACTTCAGAGGAACAAACTGAGATGGGGAAGAACTAGATTGAAGGGCTAGAAAAAAGTACTAGAGGAATGAGATGGAAGATGAGGAAGAGCCAGAAGGGGAAGTACTAGCTGGGTAAGAACAAGGTGAAAAGGACCTAGATGAGGCAGAATTAAGATGAGAGAATTAAGACAGAATGTAGAGGGAGCAATAGATAAGTAGAAAGAAATCAGGCAAGAAAGGAGCTAGACATGAGAACAGAACTGAAGCTGTGTATAAAGAATCTTATGCCAGAGGAATTAAAGCAAGTGGACTATAGAGCTCGGTGTGCTGAGATTCTATTTCCCCAAAATAGTCCTTGCCATTAGTAGTTCTCTCTCCTGAGCCCCTGGGATGTATAATATTAAGGCTGTTCCCTCTAATATTATACAAGAAAGGTATTTGTCACACATACTGCACACATCAATGTCTACTCTCAAGGTTTCAAACTATAGACATTAGAGTGATATGCACCCTAAGACTTCAGTGAAAATGAAAATTATCTATTTATTTTAAAGCTATGATAAAAGAGATGAAGCAAGAATTTTTATTAACACTGAGGATAATTGTGATGTCTAACATCTTTATCAAATTGTTCATATGAATAGGCTTTTTCTCATGTATAAGTTCCTTGCTATTTGCAGGCATCAAGAATATAATATTTAAATATTTCTTAAAATATTATTTCCATGGCTAGCAAGAAGGCCCAGCAGTTAGCATAAGTTAATTCTCAGGACCCAGGTCAGGTGGCTGGCAATGTCCTGTAAATTTCTGCTATAGGAAGATACACCTCTGGCTTCTTTGGGAATTAAAAAGCACATGCCCATCCTCACATGCTGACACACTGACATCACATATTTAAAAATAAATGAAATCTTTAAATAAACATTTCCACTCATAACTGTTTTTCTCCTGTATTCATTCCCCTAACTCAGATGTTGTAGCATATAAAGGCATACCTACAAATTTTCTCTAACATTAGTTTCTTCATGTAACTAAAATCAGGCATGCTGGCTGAAGACTTTTAACAAACAGAGTTTCTCTGCATTATTTCATGTATGTCTTTAAAGATAACAGCAACATGTAAAGGCATTACCTCTCTATGGTGATTTTAATGAGAAATGTCCTCCAAACTTTTGAGTATTTTGAACACTTAGTCCTCAGTTGGTGGTATTGATTGGGAAGATTTAGGAAATGTCACCTTGCTGGAGGAAATAGGTCACTGGGGTTGAGCTTTGAGAGTTTAAAGCCTCACGTCACTTCCAGTTCCCACTGTTCACTTCATGCTTCAGGTTGAGGATGTTAGCTCTCAGCTTCCTGCTTCAGTTGTCATGCCTCCCTGTCATGATGAACTCTGGAACCATAACCCAAAGTAAATTCTTTGATAAGTTACCTTAGACATGCTGTTTATCACAGCAACAGAAATGTGATGCATATCCTTAAAAGTTTTTCTGCTGTGTAAGTTAATTCATGTATCTGAAATGAAATTTGCTATGTACCTTGTTTATATTCATATGGTTTCACTCTAGTATGAGTTCATTCATGTCGTTGAAAATGATTGACTTGTAAAAGCTTAACCACATTGTTTACATTTATACTTTCTCTCCAATATGACACCTTCCATGATTTCCAAGGCTACTGTAACATTCAAAAGCTTTAGCACATTAATTACAGTTACAGAGTTACTCTTCAGTATGACATCATTCATGATTTCGAAGATTATTGTGCAATGCATAGGCTTTACCACATTGACTACATTCATAGGGTTTTTTTCTCTCTGGTATGAATTCTTTCATGCCTTTGAAGAATACTGGGAGACAAAAAGGCCTTGCCACATTGATTACATTGATAAGGTTCTTTTCCAGTGTGACTTCTTTTATGAATTTGAAGTTGACTATGATATACAAAGGCTTTACCACAATGGTTACATTTATGGGGTATTTTTCCAGTATGAATTCTTTTATGCCTTTGAAGATGACTATGATATGCAAAGGCTTTACAACACTGATCACATTCATAGGGTTTCTCTCCAGTATGAATTCTTTTGTGCCTTAGGAGATCACTGCGACATGCAAAAGCTTTACCACAATGATTACAATCATAGGGTTTCTCTCCAGTATGAATTCTTTCATGATATCGAAGATTACTAGGATATGCAAAGGCTTTACCACAATGATTACATCCGTAAGGTTTTTCTAAAGTATGAAATCTTTCATGTCCCCGAAGATCACCATGGCTTGCAAAAGTTTTACAACATTGACTGCATTCATACAATTTTTCTCCAGTATGACGTCTTTCATGATTTCCAAGACTACTGGGACATGCAAAGGATTTACCACATTGATTGCATTCATAGGGCTTCTCACCAGTATGAACTTTTTCATGCCTTTGAAGATGACTGTTACATGTAAAGCCTTTACCACATTGATTACATTCATAAGGTTTCTTGCCAGTATGAATTTTTTTATGCCTTTGAAGTTGACTTTGATGTGCAAAGACTTTACCACATCGATTAGATTCACAGGGTTTCTTTCTAATATGACATTTTTCATGCTTTTGAAGGGAATTGGAGGAATGCAGAAATTTACCGCACTGATTACATTCATAAGCTTTTCCTGTAGTATGAGTCACTCTACCTGTACCAAATGAACCAGGACAAATTGGAGGCTTTCCAGATTGCTTGTATTCATAGGGCTTTTCTCCAGGGTGAGTTTCCTGATGTGTTTCCAATGAAGGTTGAAAACCAATTAATTGTAAACACGTATCATATTCATCAGATCTACTCATAGTAGAGGCTTCTATATATCTCTGAACTGTTCTTGGAGAAAAAGAGGTACATTGCATATTTCCATATCCTGTATGCTCACATGGGTTGTATCTAGAGTGACATCTGCATCTGACATACCTACTAAAAGATAATAAAATAAAAGGTTTTAACATTGTATTCAGACCATTTAACTTCATAACAATTTTTCTTCCTAATATTGACAATTGGTACAGGGATTAAGGTTTCTCCACTATAACTACATTCTTGACTCTCATGGACTGCTCCTGTTACTGAATTTTGGTAGGTCATCACAAGCACCTTTCAGTAATGCTTGTTTTACTATGGTCTATTTGTATATTATAAGGTCTTGGACATACAATGATCCCCTAATCAAAGTCATACCTGAATGGTTTGAAAGTAAATAGGCTTGTTAACTCTATAGTTAGTTCATAGCTCACAGAATTATGACTAATACAGGGGCATTTTAATGGCAGGGTCCATCCATGTGTTGTTTCCTAATGAAATGTCTTGCAAATACCAAACAGCTAGCTACCTTACACTGAGGTATATAGCTTTGTGAAAACGTAATAATCATCAATACAATTAAAACTGTGCTTCTTTTTTCTGTTGATTGTACTGCAATTACAAGGGGACATTAAAATTCCTTCAGAGGGACATTTGCATCAGCTTGCACATGAGAATTACCTCTCATATCTTCTAGAACTTTCACAAGGTTCTTCAATATTATGGTCTTCCCATTTGTAGCCTAAAATACAGTAGCAGAAAATGCATGACATACTGTTGAAAATTTTGGAAAACTTGTTTCAATCTTCAGTGAACCATATAACCATTTCTGAACTATTCACCACATTCTTCCTTTTATGCAACATAATTTACAGTTGAGCACTGGTAACCAAGAAACACTTGCCCCCTTACTTAGAAAGTGGATGAAAATTGACATTCTTACCTATAGCAGTGAGGTTCTTGCAGGTTTCCAGCATCACATCTTTGTACAGACTCTTCTGGAAATGATCCAGCAAAGCCCACTCTTCCTGAGTAAAGTGCATATGCACGTCCTCAAAGGTCACTGAATCCTAAAATATCCCATACATGTGTATAACAGATGGATGAGACTGACAGGATTACAAATGTATATTTTATTGACATTATATCCACATTATTCTGTGTGCTTCACTCATTCACTTCATGACACAGAATTTCTAATGTAATCACCAGTTCATTTTAGAAGTAAACTAAAAATGGATGATCACCCCTGTCTTGTCTGGGTCCACTGATTATGTCATTGCAAGTGAACTGCCTACTAATAGCTATACAGAGAGACAGGCAAATAGATCAATAGTATTGATAAGAGCAACTAAATCAACCAAAACAAATTAAATGAAAACAAAAGACAAAAACTCAAGGCCTCACTGGAAATTCCTCCAAATAGTTAAACATTCATTCTAGGTCTGTACTTACTTCACAAAAAACTGTAATGTACCAGTTTAAACTGTAAGGCTAATAAGAGATCTTCATACAAATTAATCCCATTTAAAAGTTACAGACTGACAAATAAAAAAACTTAAAAAATATTACCTAAGTTGTTGTGGGATAATGCTCTTGTACACTGGTTTAATAAAATGCTGATTAGCCAGTAGCCAGGTAGAAAGTATAGGTGGGGTGAGAAGACTAGGAGAATGCTGGGAAGAGGAAGGGCAGAGTGAGGAGTCTCTAGCCAGACACAGAGGAAGCAAGATAACAAAGCAGAACTGAGAAAAGGTATACCAAGCCACGTGGCTAAATATAGATAACAATTATGGGTTAATTTAAGTGTAAGAGCTAGTCGGTAATAAGCCTGAGATAATGGCCGAGCAGTTATAATTAATATACACCTCTGTGTGTTTACTTGGAACCAAGTGGCTGTGGGACATGAGTGGGAGAGATTTGTCCTGACTGCAGGGCCGGGCAGGACCAGATAAAACTTGTGCTACAAAAGTAAATACTGGTCTTATTAAAACAAACAATGCAGGGTAGAAGAAATGGCTCAGGAGTTAAGACCATGAATTGCTCTTGCAAAAGACCTGCTTTTGATTCTCAGAATTCATACTGTTGTTCACAAACCACAGTAACTCTAGTTCCATGGAATGCCCTTTTCTGACTTATGTGAGTACCAGGAATGCACCATAACCAAACATACAGGCAAAAGAATCATATACATTTTTAATAAATTTTAAAAAATTAAAATAGCATACAGAAATGTTACAGAGAATTTTACACATTTGTGATACAATGATTCAGGAGACTCAGATAGTATTAATGTCATGAATACAAGCCATTCTGGTAGAAAAAAAGATACCCTTTACCAAAGTTCAAAAGTCAAAGTGGGAGTGAAGCTTGGGACAACAGTGAATGCTTAACATGTACAAAAAATTAATTCTAATGCCCATCAGCCAAAGAAACAAACAAAGAAATAAGTCTGGTCAGCAAGATGGCTTAGCATGGAAAAGAATTTTATCTTATTTATCTATTTTATCTTATGCTGTTTAGGGATACAGTCTGCAAAGGTGGTGAAGGCATAATAGCACAAGAATGAAACTGGCTGCTTAGTTTCAACCACAAGAAAGAAGTCACACAAAAAATGGGAAGTGGGTGAAACTTTTATCACTTATAGCCCATTTGCAGTAATCTACTCCCTACAGAAAGGGTTTTCCTCTTAAAAGGTTACAAAAGCACTCCAAAGACAGCCCCAGCTGGAGAGATGTTTTAGGAGTACTTACTGTTCTTCTGAAACATCTAAGTTTGGTTCTCAGCCCACAAATAAGGTGGCTCACAACCACCCTTTACTCTCACTTCCATTCCACAACAGAATAATAAAATAATAAATTATAAAGTATTTAGGGTTGGAGAGATGGTTCAGCAGTTAAAAGCATTTGGTTGCACTTTCAGAGGTGTTGGGTTCCATTCCCAGCAACTGCATGGCAGCTTACAACTGTCTGTAAGTCCAGTTCCAAGGTATCCAACACCCTCACAGAGACATACAAGTAGGCAAAACACCAATGCATATAAAATAAAAATAAATAAATCATTTGACGTTGGGCATAGTGGTATAGGCCTCTAATCTCAGCACTTAGGAAACAAAGGTAGGCAGATCTGAGTTTGAGGTCAGCCTGGTGTATAGAGAGAGTTCCAGACAGCCAGGGGCTACACACACACACACACACACACACACACACACACACACACACATGCACGCACGCACACATTCACACGCACAAAAAAACTATCTCAAAAACAAACAAACAAAAAAGAACAATAGTAACAGTCCCAACAATGTTCAAATGTTCAAGGCAATCTCTTGATTGTGACCTCTTGTAAAAATCAAAAAGAAAATTCTATCTTTCAAAAATATATTCAGACATTTCAAACAGAATATATTCCCATGTGCTCCCATTCCCCTCCTTTGGAATGGAAACACAGTGAGGAGAGATTAGACCAAAGCAAAACTAAATCCAAGCACAATTTAGATTTAGATCTAGTCACTCTGTCTTGGATATCTGGAGCTTCAGTTTCAAAGGGCTTAGATGGCTAGTTATTCCTACAAATTCTCATAGATCTCAGTCCTCGACTACTTCATCTCCCTCTCCAAGGTAGATGTTTCATAGCTTGTGTACAATATAAATGGTTTTTGTGAACATGATACATCAATATTAAGATGTCAGGGGTTCAATGTGCAGCATAAATTCAACACAACCCAAAGAAAATTCCCAAACATTCATAACAGAAAAGCTGACTCTAAAACTATACAGAGAATCTGGAAAAACTCAGATTGCTCAAGTGAATTATAAAGAAATAGTATACACATTGATACAATCTAACTTCTATACTTATCAAAAAGTGACATCAAGAAAGTATAATAAATATATTTGTGAAAAAATATACTGATCAAGAGAAAAAGCCAAAAACAGAAGCACAAAAACATAGTCAAGTTATATACAAAAAGGACCAAAGAAAACTCATTGAGGAAAGTTGTGATCTTGACAAATGTTGCCTGACTACCTATGATTTTACATGTTTAGATATTAAGTACACAGAGATTTCACAACTCCCACAAAATTAACTCAAAATGAACAACAATCTGTTCCACTACTGACATTCCAGCTGATGATCTTCCTCCTAATAAAGAGTCACCATCTCTAGATCTATCTCTGGACAAGAAGGTGATTAGATAAGCCTGCTATGGCTCTGCAGTCCACCACCCTCAGCATACATACTTTCCCTTGTGGCTCCATAAAAACCCAGTACAGATGATGCCTGTAAGAAATGTCAAACAGGAGTCTTTTCTATCAAATAGTATCCAACTTGGGTTTAGGGTAAGGAATTCAAATATTATCTCCCCCGTTCAGCAAAACCTTTCTTTACTCCAAGGCCCACTTCCCTATTCTAAGAATCTGATGACTTTAGAGCAGTGCCTCATTTCCCCACCACCTTTATTTCCTGTAGGCCAATTCTTTTCAGACTCATCTCATGAATAAGATTATGAGGTATAATCACAAATGCTGGGGAAACAACATAGTCACCACTTTGCTTACAATCAAAACTAAGTTCCTGTCTCTACCTCACCTTATCACTTCCTCTCTACACCCAACCATATCACTTCCTGTTTCCTCCTCTCCCAAGTGCTGAGACTAAAGGTGTGTGCCACCACTGCCTCAGCCCCACACTCTGATCTCCAGGCAAGCTTTACTTGTTAAAGAACAAACAAAATATCACCACATTTGCCCTTTTTTGTCTGAAATAAAAAAGAAAAGCTAGCCTGAAATTATATGTGCAGAAATTTACTATATTTCAGCCAGGGTTACTACTGCTTTGATAAAATATCATGACCAAAACAACTTGGGAAGGAAAGGATTTATTTGACTTACATTTCCATGTGACATTGTTCATCATGAAAGGAAATCAGGACTGGAACTCAAACAGGGCAAGAGGTAAGAGCAAATGTTGAGGCCATGGTGGGGTGCTGCTTACTGGCTTGCTCCTCATAGCTTGCTTGTTCAGCCTACTTTCTTAGAGAACTCAGGATCTCCAACCCAGGGTGAGTACCACCCACAATGGGCTGTGCCCTCCTCCATCAATTATTAATTTAGAAAAATCCCCACAGCTGGATCTCATAGAGGTATTTTCTCAATGGAGTTTTCCTCCTCTTAGATAATTCTAGTTTGTGTCAAGCTGACATAAAAGTAACCAGGACAGGTACTTAATCCAAAATTGCCTATGGTATGCTTTTGTATCCCAGTCAACCTGACTGGAGAATTTAGCCTGGCTGCTATTGTGCTCCTCTCCTATCTACATTGAGACATGTTACAGGGATTGACAGTTGATAAAAGTATAAGAATATCAGAAAGGGACTGTTTAAAGAAAATATTGGAAGTTTAGCCCATAAGGGAGACAAAGTCCTCCCTAGCTTACAGACATTTAAATTTACTGATTTTTTTTTCAAGGCAGGGTTTCTCTGTGTAGCTTTGTGCCTTTCCAGGAACTCTGTAGCCCAGGCTGGCCTCGAACTCAAAGACATCCTCCTGTCTCTGCCACTTAAATTTACTGATTTATTGGCATGTGAGGTTCCATATACACATTCCACAAGTTTTGCTTGATGAAAATCCAGCAAAAAGATTGTAAAATCAGACAGAAAAATACAGAAAGAATTAAGTATGTCCACAGGTACTAAAGAGTCATATCTGAGAGAGTGCAAAGTAAGAGCACACTGTCTTCTTCATTGTTCCTAATGAAGAAGTGGAGAATACAGATATCCAAGCACACACCAGAAAAAAAGTCCATAGGACACTATGAAGAGGAACAATATGGGTGGCTGTCTTTAAAAACTCATCCTCATTGTATTCTCACACTTTGGGATCTCTTCCATCCCTGGGCCTTAAAAAAATACTGTCTGACAATTTCCTATAAACAGGCCTAACTTGAACATAAACTAAACTATAGGATATAGGGTGGCCTTTTGAGAAAAACAAAGGTCAATGTACTGTTTTGTCTTATAACTTAATCTCTTTATAGGAGGGATGGTATGTGCTAACTTTCTCAGGTTGTCTGCCTCCATTTGCTGATGAGCCTAAACTGAAGATGGGTATTTGTCTCCCAAATTCTACCCAGGGAGGGTCAACGTGGACATTTTAAGGCAGACACTTTTGGCACGTTGATCCTCATTGACCATGAGTACTGACTGCCTCTCACCTGTAATAAGGGTATCAGAAGATAACATATTCAAATGTTTTCTCTGGAGGTGTACTCTAATTTACATATTCTGTCAGTTCATCTAGACAAATCTATACAGGTTATAAAGAAATAATGAAGAGGAGTGTACTTGGTCCAGCTAGTTTTCACTGAATTCAACAGCAAGTCTCTTTATGTAAAACAGTTTACAAAGGGGTAATACAATTTTCGTTTACTATTATCTTTCACCTAAGATCAAAATGTCAGTGGTAAACTGGGTAGTGGTAGCCAGAACACACCTTTAATCTTGGCACCCAGGAGGCAGGGACAGGCAGATATCTATGAGTTCAAAGCCGGCCTGGTCTAGAGAGTGAGTTCCAGGACAGCCAGAGCTATGAAGAAAAACCTTGTCTCAAAAAAAAAACAACAAAAACAAAAAAGGAAGAAAAAGGAAGATGTCTGTGTGTTGTGGAATAGAATATTTAACTATGTAAAGATGTGTTGCATTTGTTTATTTTGCAGAATACTTGCTTAACTATGTAAAGATGTGTTGCATTTTTTATGCTGCATTTGTTTAACTATGTAAAAATGTATTGCATTTGTATATGCTTCATTTGTTTAACTATTTAAAAATATGTTGTTTCACCTTGCTTACCTAAGGCACCTGATTAGTCTAATAAAAAGCTGAACAGCCAGTAGCTACATAGAGAAGGGATAGGCAGGGCTGGTGAGCGGAGAGAAAAAGGGAGCCAGCCAGGCGGGGGCTAGTCAGCCATGGGCAGCCCGCCATCCAGACACAGAGGAAGCAGGAAAGTAGGACATACAGAATGACAGAAAGGTAAAAAGTTCTGAGGCAAAAATGTAGATGAAAAGAAACAGGTTAAATTAAGTTGTAAAACCAAGTGGGACATGCATAAAATAAGGCCAAGCATTCATAACTAATAACAAGTCTTCCTGTCATGATTTGGAGGCTGGTGGTGCAAGAAAGCTTGGTACATCTGTAGTAAAACAGCAACTAGGATACTCAGCCATGAAGAAGATAGGGAGAACCTTCTGTTTAAAGATCTCTGAATAGTAACTCCAGGATCAGAGTTTTAAGACAGATTTCTTAGTTGTGTTGTGCTAAATGTTGTAAACATCTATTCAATGATCTTTTGCTACATATTTGCTACTTCTTTTTATCTGCAACATACACTCATTAAAAACCAAAAGCACAGTTATAGCAGTGATGCCATGTATAACATGAAAACTGTCTTGTGTTTTCTGTAATGTTTAGTTGAACACTATGTACCTAGGAGATATTTATTAAATTATCTTGTTATATAGTTTCTATTCAGCTTCCTTTTATTAATGTGGTATTACACAGCACTATCCTAAGCCTAGCATATTCTTAAGATGTGTCTGCTTACAAAGGATGACCACCACCAGGTTTGTTGACTATTGATGTTCTATCATAGAAGGAGGAGATAAGGAGGGTCACTGGACACACATTCTGAGTATCTAGCCTCTTTCTAAGCCAACTATATTTAATTCTGCCCTATTGTGGCCTTGTGGCTTTGGGGAGGAACTAGAGCATATAGCCTTGGAAAGACAAGGGAGAAAGGTGAGCTACCCATAAGCAGCTATGAAAAAGCCATCTTTCAAAATGGAAATTTAACTTGAGTGCTTTCAGGCTTGCCTCCTATCTAGACTGAGAAATGTACTGTAATGCCAGAGTATATGGGCTGTGAAAGACAAGGGAGGTGAGCTCCACATAAGTACAGCTATCATATATCCATTATACATATTGGGTGGAGACTTTTCCATGTGGCTACTTTGAGTACCCACACTACTTTCAGTAGCCCAACATTCATGCTTAGTAACTAAGCCAAATAAACTCATTGGTTCACCAGGGTGGACTTTTTAAAATTGTACTTTGGTTTGTCATTGGAACTTTATGAGTGTTAGCTCTCAAACCTGAGACAAATCTCCAAGTGAGGTGTCTATTAGCATATCAAAACAGATGCTGAATGCCAGGTTCTCCCAGAATCCCTCAGGCCCTACCGGTTACAGGGTCCTCCCTGAACTCTCCACCCCAGAGACTGGGCTGGGTTTCCCTTTCTTCAGTTTCTCTGATTCCTACAAAACCCATCGATTTTGGCTAAACAGGCCTTTTTGGTCTCTTCCTACTTGGTCTCCTGGCTCTCCCCTCTCCCCTCCTCTGTCCTCATATGGCCTGGTTCAGTTTGCTGGTCATATTCAGTCTGGACCCTTCCAGATGCCTCAGGCTATGCTCGCCTTTATATCTACAACAAACCTTCTCCTCTACCATACCTAGGAGCAGTCATGACCTTTTATTTTTTTTTTCATTAAATGAGGGAATAGACATTTCTTAATCCCTCTCTACCAAGGAGAAAATTCTTAGAACAGATCTTGAATTTATTTCTTACTATTCCTAAATCTCTTGGTATTGAGAAAAGTAATCAGTAAGTAAAAGAAAACATTAGAAAATGTAAATATGAAAATGGCCTTAGTAAAAGACTTAGATATATGAAATGAAAATGGGTGGATATCTCCAGAATGAAAAAGACTAGAAAGCTTTTGCAAGTTATGAGAATCTGAGTAAGTTTCTTAAGGTATATAAAAAGTGAGATTTAAAGATGATGTATATTGTATTAAAGTTTGTAAAGTCAGAGATCAATTACAAAGATTAGCTAAAATGTGTTATCAAATCAAAGTTTATTTAAAAAACATGTGGCTATTGAAATACTACATAGTATTATATCAGACTGGTGTAAAATTGATCTCCTGGGTGTTGAATAACTATACTCAGAAGCTATTCTAATGTGGTCAGATGAATTAACAGGAAGAATATATTCCCTTTTACCCTCCAAGGTCAGTGAGGTCCCAGGGGACTGTACACCATCTCTTAATGTTCTGTTACTGTGGAACATCACCTGTTCTCTTGTTCAAGGAGAGCATAGAGAACCCACTCAACGAATTCTAAACAGTATGCAATCTACAAAGAGGAGACTGAATAGAGGCAAGATTTCATCAATGCTTCAACAGAAGATATATTGACTTATCCTCACATTGATGGACAACTTGTAAAAGAAAGGCTACAAAGTCTGATGTTCCTCTCAAGCGGAAGTGACCCCTGAGGAAGGAACCCTGTGGGTTCATCACTCTGGAGAATAGCCTTAGAGGCCAAAGGAAAATAAGGAGTTCAAAAGATAGGGGCTCTTGTGAGCCCATCAACAGTGTCTTTTTAATCCTTTCCAGACACTTGTCAAGGATTTTCTTTGTTCTCTACATCTGACAGTTGGAGGTCATTTACAGAGGCCCTCTGGAGGGGTGCCCTAATACTTGGACAACTGACACCCCAAATTCAACAGAAAAAAAACAGATCAGTTGTAACCCCAATCTCATTAGGTTGACCTCTTCAGGTGGAGAAGAAATAAAAACTGGAGGTAGAAATCAATCAACTAGGTAATTTAGGGTAAAATGACCCCACAGTAATCAGTTTCTTTCTTGATTAAAAGAGAGAAATGTCCTTGGGACTCTAAGTAGTTTCCTCTTTGCCAGAGGCCAATATGCCAAAAGTATTGAGAGAGCTCTGATTTCTGAACCCAAGGCTTTAGAAAAGTAGATATTAGTCATGAAGGCCTGTTAAAAGAAAGTGCCCCCTTGTCATGAGAACAGACTCTCTGGCTGGGTGCCAACCTAACATTCCAATGGGGACAAGTTAATTTGGCTGGTTAAGCATTTGACTGGATAAGCATTCAGGCTTTTGAGCAGCAGTTCAGCTGAGACCCATTCTGGATGAGAACTCAGAGGCCTCCAGTCTGAGGAAACAAGACCAGCTGAGGATCCGGCAAGACTCTTTAAGGTTACTTCTACATCTGGCGCCCAACGTTCGTGGTACGAATTCACAAAAAAGGCTCTTGTCTGTAGCCTTGTGGGCCCCAGGCTCAGGCCTGAGCTACACTCAGCCGGTTGTGGTGGTGCACGCCGGTTGGATTTGCTGAAGGAGGCAGAGGCAGGAGGATCCTGAGTTTGAGGCTGGCCTAGGAGACTTGGGAGAAGCTTCGGCCTGGGCGGAACCACAAACGGTGGTGGGACCATGGAGCCAGCGGCAGATGCTCCGAGTTGCTGGCTTCTTCTCATCGTGTTGGTAACTGCAATGATGCTGCTACCTGGGACAAAGGGTTTACTGATGCTTGTTCAGAGAAGAACTGCCAGGACCATTGTGTTACAAGAAAGTATCAGCAAAGGTCAGTTTGGAAAAGTTTGTCAAGATAAATGGTAGGGAGAAATTGCTGTGAAGATTTTCCTTTCTAGGGAAGAATGTTCATGGTTCCGAGAGACAGACATTTATCAGACTGTGATTGCTCCAAACCACAGAGGAGGCACAAAAAAAAAAAAAAAAAAAAAAGTCTGCAGGGAACCATGACCATGCCTAACAGTGACTTTGAAATCTTCAAAAGGATGACAGGATCCCACAATGATGATTTCACATGGACTATGGTAAAGCCATTAATCTGATTAACACCATGGAAAGACTGCTCAGGACAATTTCGAGATGACTAGCTGAGGTGATCCAACCTGACAGACTACTCGAACAAGGACTTGTGACAAATGATACAGGACTTGACAATTAACCTAATTTTTTTCTTTTCAAGATTCCCTAAAGATATCTTCACCCCTAGAAAGCAAAAAGGAAAAGAGAATATAGATATGAGATACATCATTGAATCTACTCTGAGAATAATGATAAAGAAATAACAGGATAAATAGGTAGATCACTGAATCTACACTGAAAAGAAAAAGGGAAAGATATAAAAATGACAAAAAGTAGACTACTGAATCCATTATGAAAAGAAAAAAGAGAGAATATGGTCATGATAAGATAAAAAGGGAGATTATGAAATCTACTTTTAAAAAGGAGCTACTTGTTTTAAATAAGATAAATAATGAAAATTTTTGTCTGAGTTTATCAGATGTTACTGGACTGGACATTGTTAATATATATAATGGAGTTTTTATCTGAATCTGTCAAATGTTAATGGACTAGACATTGTTAATGTAATTTTGACTGTGTATATTGTATATGCTTACTGGACATAATTTTTCTTGTATTAGTTATGAGCTTTTTTAAATTTTAGACAAAACGAGAGGAAATGTGGTATTGTATTCTCCCAAATATTGTGCATGCTAATAAACTTATCTGGGGTCACAGACAGAGCAGCCACAATATCAAACATAAAGGATAGGCAGTGGTAGCACATGCCTTTAATCCTAGCATTCCAGAGGCAGAAATCCATGTGTTCAAGGATACAGACAGGCATGGTGACTCATCATGCCTTTAATCCCAGAAAGCAAGTCTTTAATCCCAGGAAGTGGTGGTAAAAAGCAGAAAGGTATATAAGGTGTGAGGACCAGAAACAAGAAGCATTTGGCTGGTTAAGCATTTGGCAGGATAAGCATTCAGGCTTTTGAGCAGCAGTTCAGCTGAGAGCCATTGGGATGAGGACACAGAAGCTTCCAGTCTGAGAAAATAGGACCAGCTGAGAAGTTGGCCAAGTGAGGTTAGCTGTGGCTTGTTATCTACCAGCATTGACCCCAATAACTGGCCTCAGGTTTGATTTTATTAAGACTCTTTAAGATTCCTGCTACAGCAGTAGTTCCTCTACATAATAAGATGAGATCAAATAACTCAGACAGCACAGGCCATCCCTTTCACCCCAAGGGCTTACAGAGCCCCTTGCTTGCATTTACATAGAAATTCTACAAGTCTCCCTTAGTACTTCCAGTTCCTCCTCCTAGATGCATGGTCCTTTGTGTTCAGGTCCATTATACACTCAGTGTCCAATACAGCCATTCCTTTGCCTCAAAAGTAGGAAAGTCCTGCAGCCAAGCTTAGGTTAAATTCAAACAATAACAACAATTAAAGCAAAAAGAGGACATGGATTTGAAAGCAAGGAAAGGTCATAGAGAGGGCTTAGAGAGAGAATATGGAAGGCTTAAATGCTGTAATCATAATCACAAAAAAAGTTTAAAGAACTGAAACAGGCTTTTATGGACCCATGTGCTCAAGGGATTAACACTGTATTAGAGAATTCCAAACGTTAACTCACACCTTTTCTCAGGCTGTACATTTTCTGCCAGAAAAATAACAGACATGGTAGGTAGGGCCACACCAATTTGTCCAGTTCTTCTGTTTTGGTTGAACTAGTATAGCTACAGTATTTTGATTTCTAGAAAAAAATTCACTTCTTTATCCAGGTTCTTGATTGCCCTATCTGTGGAAAATCAGAAATAGCCAAATCACCTAAGATTGATAAAATCATGACTCATTGGTAATCCAAACTACTGCAAAACAGGAAAACTTTCATCCTCCTTTTAGCCCCCTCTAATTCTGTACTATGATTAAATAAAAGTTTTTAAATGCACTCTAATTCTGACACAGGTCCCTCAGAATTCCCATCTCCCAACAAAGGTCTGTGCTGTTGCCTGATATTCAATCCCTTGTCTCTTTTTCCTGCTCACTGGCCCAGTCAAGGCACAGTCTGGAATGACTTGCAACCTCTTCTCAACACTGGATTAGCAGAGACAGGATTAGTCATTTGAAGCAATTCTCAATTATTTTGTGTGAGGTGGGCCTGGTCTATAGGAGCTATATCTCTAAACGTAAATAAATACCACTTGAGAAAAGTAGAATGAGTTTTTTAATGGCTGGGAAACACTGGACAGTAGGAACAAACAGATTAGAGCAGTGGTGCGAGTACACAAAATTGAATTTAAAAAGTGGTACCAACACTTGATTTTTTAAAAAAGACAAAAAAATGATTGAGCCAGGTGGTAGTGTGTGCCTTTAATCCCGGCATGTGGAAGGCAAAGACAGGCAGATCTCAGTGATTTCAAGGCCAACCTGGTCTATGGAGTGAGTTCCAGGACAATCAGGGCTACACAGAGAAACCCTGTCTCAAGAAAACAAAAGAAAAAAATGATTGAAAAAAAAAAACACCCTGTAACATGAATTCTAAATGGTCTTCACAATAACTCCTGAAGCCAGAAACTGGAGTAAATACTGAAAGGTCAGAGAGACAAAGCAGCAAGTCACCTCTTACCTCTAGAACTCCTCAGCCTGAAAAGCTTTCCTCAGTCAGAAGACTTTTGTTCCTGTCTCCTCACTCCTTATATACCTTTCTCTACCCACCCATATCATTTTCTGTCTCAACTTTCTTAGTGCTGGAATCAAAGGCATGTGACTCCCAAGTATTGGAAATAAGGGTGTGTGCCACCACTGCTTGGCTCTGTTTCTCTCCTAGACTGAGTCAATCTCATGTATGCAGTCCAAGTTCACTTTGATCTCACAGAGATCCAGATTCATCTCTGCCTCCCGAGTGATAGGATTAAAGGTGTGTGCCACCACTGCATGGCTTCTATGTTTAATCTAGTGACTTGTTCTGTTCTCTGATCTTCAGACAAATTTATTAGGGTACACAATATATCACCACAAAAAAACACTTAGCTCTACTGACTTTGAAAAAGAGTAGGCCCTTCCCTGACAGAGGGAATGCACTAATAAGAGGCTGTCTTGACTATAAGCAAAATGCTAACTGCTGAGTGCAGTTCAGGCAAATTTATTAGGGTATACAATATATCATCACCAAAAAAAAAAAAAAAAAAAAAAAACTTAGATCTACTGGCTTTGAAAAAAAAATAGGCCCAGCCAGGCGGCAGTGGTGCATGCCTTTAATTCCAGCACTCAGGAGGCAGAGCCAGGTGGATCGCTGTGAGTTCGAGGCCAGCCTGGTCTACAAAATGAGATCCAGGAAAAACAACAAAACTACACAGAGAAACCCTGTCTCGAAAAACCAAAAAAAAAAAAAAAAAAAAAAGAGTAGGCCCTTCCCTGGCAGAAGAAATGCACTAATAACAGGCTGTCTGACTACAAGCAAAATGCTAGCAGCTAAGTGCTATAAGATGACAGATGGAGTTAAAACCAAATGACTTGCATGTTACACCTGAGTAGACTTCATTATGTCTGCCAGGTTTACACTTATTGCACAGGAGAGATTATTAATTGGAAAATGAATATCCACCAATTTGGTCTGCCTTCATTCACATGCCATACATGCTTAGTGAAGAGTCTAGGGATAGAAATATAGAAACATAGGAATATAAAATTGTAAGGCTAAAGAGATGGAAGCTGACAGTCACCAGCTCTAGGGATTAATTTTTAACAATGGTTTTCTTTCCTTTACGATAGGCAGCTCTGCCAGCAACCAAAGGTTAGCTTTTTACAATGGCTCTCTGCAGCCAGAGGTTAACTTTTTACAAAAAGCCCCCTGCCACTTATAATCGACAACTGCTGTGGACCATAGTTAACTTTTAATAGTGGTTACCACACAACTCCTAACATACATCCCATCCTATAAACTTAAACCAAATGCCCCTACTTGACTTTCTGCTTTGCATTGTTTCATATCCTTCCCTGCTATTGGGAAAACAGCTGTGTCAGGATAGTTGCAGGTTTTTGCAAACACTATTTGCTGTGTCAGGAAAGCTGCAGGCTTCTATAAACACTATTTAGCAAGAATCTTGTTAGCAGGAATTGTAAATCTTAAAATGCAATATGTTTCTTACCTTAACCTCTAAATTATAAAAATTATCTTGTTTATACCTAATGCTTACTTCTTACTATAAAAAGGGGCACAAAACCCACCCACACTGCCACAGTTTCAGAAGCCTGAACTCTGGCTGTGGTCCCAGTTAGCTGGTAAGCTTCTTTTGCCCGTGGCAATTTTTGGAATAAAGTTTAGTTCTGGTTCATAGACTTTGGTGGTCTGTTCCCCATTATTTGTGTGTCCCTGGGACCCAACACCTAGAAATTACACAAAGTCACTCACCCTGCCCCTTCAGGTCCTTCTTCATAATGGAGACCACTGCAGTTTAATGCCTTAAATTACAGGTTGTGGTCTAGCCATTGCCTACCATTCACTGTGTGGTATACACAATAAACTGTTCCTTCTATTCTGGTCTGAAGTGAGAAGCCATGCCCCTCCCCCACAAATCCTTTTCCTGTTACTGCAATGAACAGTCCACTAGGTGACTCAAAAAGGTAACTTTAGAACTCTGTGGTGCTACACACATTTAATCCAAGGAATTAGGAGGTTTAATCAGAAAGATAGTAAGGTCATATCCTGTGGGGCTACAGGCTAGAATCAAGGCCACCTGAGCCAACATAAGAAACCTTATCTCCAAAGTATTTTTCTGAAAGGCTGGAGGTGTAGCTATTCTAAAATTAATGTCTTCCCAGGACGATATCACTTAAAATACTTGGAGATTAATAAAGAAAAAAAATCTCTTTAATAACAGTACACATTCAGTTCTGGCAAGTGCTCAAAGAGGGGCTGACACATCATAGATTGTGTTAGCTTATATACACCTTATGCATTCCACATATGCAGTCAGTCATCCTTAAGTTTCCTTCAATTCCTGGCCCGTTTTACTTTGAAAAATTTAAACAGAGACAGGATACATAGATGAATGATTTACACCCCAACGATATTGCCAAAATCATTCCTTAAGTATTCCAGTGTTGTCTGCTTTCAAATAATTGTTACCTGGGGTCATCTCGTACACCTGACACAATTAATGCTTTTCTCAAGAAGGGAACTGGGCCTATGGCAGACCAGGACTTCATGATGGCTGTGATCCTGTACTTTCCCCCAGAGCAGCCTGTTAGGAGACCTGGTTATAAATCTGGGTTGTCTCCTTTGTTATGGGAATGGAGCTTAACAGTTAGTCAATCCTGGTAAAAGAACATTTACATCATAGCATCCTAAATCTCTTACAGGCCTGGTTTGCATATTACTTATATTTGGGGTGTTTTGGAGGCAGTCCTCCCTTAACTACATTCTACTTTGTGTGAGATAATGTCTCCCAAGCATAAAATCCTCTATAACATCAATTCTATCACTTGGAGTTTCTTCTATATCACAGCTTAGTGGTGAAGTGCTAGTCAACACAGGAGAATCAATTGACCATACATCTTTAAGGGGACAACTCAAAGTAGAGATAGGACCAAGCTAACAAAAATCTTAAAGAATTAAAAAGGAATACTATGGCACAAAATATAATAACATACACATAATTGACAAATCTCTTCTTAATCAGAGATAATTATTCCTCACTTGGCCAGAACCACAGATTCTTTTGTTGTTGCTGTTTTGTGGTTTTTGAGACAGGGTTTCTCTGTGTAGCCCTGGCTGTCCTGGAACTCACTCTGTAGACCAAGTTGGCCTCAAACTGAGAGATCCATCTAACTCTGCCTCCATAGTGCTGGGATTAAAGGCACGTGCCACGACCAGCAAAGATTCTTAATTCAAAATACCAAAATCCTGTTTAGAATAATTAAGGGGCCGGGCGGTGGTGGCGCACGCCTTTAATCCCAGCACTTGGGAGGCAGAGCCAGGCGGATCTCTGTGAGTTCGAGGCCAGCCTGGACTACCAAGTGAGCCCCAGGAAAGGCGCAAAGCTACACAGAGAAACCCTGTCTCGAAAAACCAAAAAAAAAAAAAAAAAAAAAAAAAAGAAGAATTAAGGGAATTTCACACTTCCCTCTGAAACTTCCCAAGCCAGTCCTCCATTACCTACATTGCTATCAATATTCTTATCTTCCAAGCTCCCACAGAAGAGCCCATGGAGATCTGCCTTCATTGGCTTTTCAAACACAAAATACACAGTCCTCCCAAAAACACATGTTCAGCTTTGTCACAGCAATATTCCAAAAGACCTGGTAACAATTTCTATCTTAGTTAGGGTTTCTTTTTGCTGTGAGAAAATAAAATAGCCAAAAGCATCTTGGTGAGGATAGGGTTTATTTCAGCTTACAGCTTTTACAGCTCAGGACTATCTGCCCAACAGTGGCACTATCCCCTATGGGATGGGTCCTCGAACATCAATCATTAATCAAGAAATACACCACATCCTGTAGTTCTTCATCTAGGGTTATGACTTCATAGAGATTCCCGAATCCACATTAGCATATCTGTTGTGGCAGTCCTTGTTTAGGCCATGTTTAGGTACCCTATTGGTGAGACTTCACAGGTATAGATGCAGATATTTCTAGGAGACACACTCTCACAACAAAATCCCTGTTCCTCTGCCTCTTACAATTTTTCTGCCCCCTATTCTGAAACATTCCCTGAGTCTTAGATGCAGGAGTTGTGTTCAGATGTATCTCTTGGGACTGGGCTCCACAACACCCGCATTCTGACCAGTTGTAGTTTTCTCTTTATGGTGTCTCTGTCTGTCACAACAGAAATTGCCTTGATGTGGGGTGAGTGCTATACTAATCTGTGGATGTAAGGATAAATATTTAGAATGTAATTAGAGATTATGCTAGTTTAGGGAAGTGGTACTTGTAGATCCTCCCAAGATCCACGACTAATTAATGTCTTCACTAGCCCAGGATAACTGGGTAAGTTTCCAGAACCAAGCATGATTTCCCTCACTGATAGGGTCCAATCAGAGACCTGGTAGTTCCCACTACAGTGTGATTGACACAACTGCACTCTAATAGTTGTCATGCCATACTGCTATTAAATCGTATGTATTGATTGGCACATGCCTTTAATCCAAGCACTCAAGAGGCAAAGGCAGTTGGAAATCTGTTAATTCAAGGCCAGTCAGGTCAACACAGAATTCTAGATAGCAGGACTATACAGTGAGATTCTGTCTTAAAGAACAACAAAGCTACATATAAGGGGGGGGGGAGATAATCATGAGTTTGGTTATAAGTATATATTATACCAACAATGCCTAAAAGAAAAACAATAAATCAAGCCAAAGCACACAGTAGAGTTACAATTCCTGATAAATTCAGAATATAGAACTTACCTTTTTATTATTGCTAGGATGGCTATGACTGCCTTATTTAGTAGCCCATACCCAGAATTTAAGGGGGTGGACTATGGTCACTGTATTATCAATTGTTTTGTTTTTAAGTGTGTATGTGTGTATTATTACCAATTATTCTACTTTGGGCTATACTTTAAAAAGCCTCATTTATTCACTATGTTGATACAGGGCCCAAGGATGCCAGAACTGTGATTATAGATGTTTATAAGCCTCAATCTGGGTTCTAGAAATTAAACCCAGGTCCTCTGGAAGAGCAGTCAGTGTTCTAAAATGTGGAGCTATATCTCTCAGCCTATACTTTCTTGTTAGGTGACTAAGACCATGTAAGTGACCAAGCATTAACCTTTTGTTGTTGCATTTGTTGTTAAGGTCATTTGACACACTTACTGGATTATTTTTTAAGAAAATTAGGAGTCTCTTGTCTCTCTCCATTTCTCTCCATGAGATGTGCCACTTGTTAAAATAGTTCAGGGTCTTGTTGGTCATGTGACTTTGCTTCAAAACAGGGATTAAACTCTGTTCATCAGGCTCATGCCACAATCAATTTTATATACTGAGCTATCTTGTCAGCCAAAAGATAGATTCTTCTCCTTCTTTTTTTTTTTTTACATATATTTGTTTGCTGTGTATGTATGTGGGTATATGCACACCAAAGCAGAGAGAAGCCTAGTGCCATAGTTTGGTTTCTGCTAATGTGATTAAATACTGACCAAAGCAAAAGTGGGGGAGGAAGAGTTTATTTGGCTTACAGGTTATAGTCCATCAAGAAGGAAAGTCAGGGCAGGAACCTAAAAGAATGTTGCTTTATTCATCTGCTCTTATGACTTATCCAGTTTGTTTTCTTATACAACTCAGGACCACCTACTAAGGGTGTTACTGCCCACAGTGGGATGAGCCCTACTATATCAATCATTAATCAAGAAAATGCCCTGCACACTTGCCTTCAGGTCAATCTGACTATAGCTTATTATAGTTGACAAAACTGACCTGCATACCTACTGAGCTATCTTGTTAGCCCCAAAAGACACATTTTTAGTTAATTTCAACTCTCTTAACACTGCCTTTTTAGCCTGTGCATGTACATACACACACATACACACACACACACACACACACACACACACACACACAAACACACACACACACACACACACACTAAAACTTAAAATCTGTCAAGTTTAGGAGTGGAGAGATAGCTCAGAACTTAAGGGTGCTTCTGCTCTTGCAGAAGACCTGACTTTGGTTCTCAGAATCCACATGGTGGCTCACAATCATCTCTAACTCCTGTTCCAGGGGATCTCATGTCCTCTTCTGTCCTCTGTGGGCACCAAACACAAATGTGATTGTAGGTGGCACAGCTTAAACAAGCATTGGAGGAATCAGATAAGCACACAGGCCTATTTTCTTCAAAGGAAGAAAAACAACTAATGCTTGGTGACCCAGAAGTCTGGAGTGAATGTTGTCTAACAACCTGGGGATCTGCTATTCTATGGAGCCAGCCTTCCTGAAAGCCCCAATATCCTGAACATTATTTAGGCCCTTATCCTGAGCTTACTCTTATAGTGAATATAACCCACTTTTATGAAAGATGTTCCCATGTACTTTGCAATCTCCATCAGTAGAAGGATACTTATGCTTATTACAAATCCATCCTCCTTAGGTCCTTGCCCTGAGATCTGTTTATCAGCCAATAGTACTCATTTTTACTGTAAAGGTCACAGGTGCTTTGCTACATTGCTAGGGAGATCTCATGTAGGTATGCCTGAAGCTTTGTTGTGATAGTTGTCACGTGGAAACCTTTTTCCAAAGTTTTACTGTGTTTAAACATGTAAGAAAAATAAATCCTGGGGTGAGACGCTAGAAGTTTTTGCTCAAGTACCTGCAAAGGTAGTGCCAACTTGAGTTTCATTCTTTGCCTAGCATGGATCATTTTCCTACAGGATGTGAGGCTTGTGGGGTCCCCAACACATGGTGAACATACATACATGCAAGCAAAACATCCATACACAAAGTAGAATAAATATGGAAAAATTAAAAACACATGCCTCTTATTCACCATGAATAAAACAGTCAGAAATACATAGAATTCTAAAAAACATCAGTAGACCGAACTATTAAATTTATGATTTAAAAATTCAAGAAACATCATAAAAGAAGAGAATTTCTATGACTATAGAAAGGAAGCCTCAATATTATGTCATTTAAGAATTTGAACTATAAAACTAGAGGTGGTGCCACACATCTTTTAATCTCCACACTCAGGAGGCAGAGCCAGGCAGATCTCTGAGTTTGAGGCCAGTGTGGACTACAGAGTGAGTTCCAGGCCGGCCAGGCCAGAGAAACTCTGTCTCAAAAAGTAAAAACAAAAAAAAAAAAAAAGGAAAAAAATTTAACTTGAACTATAGATTCAATAAAAATCCAGTAAAAATACTAACAATTTATGCTATCAATTACAGAAAACTGAAAACAAAAGGTCATATGGGAAAAAAATAAGATCAACTAAAGATTGAATAAATCGTACATATGTGA
Source organism: Peromyscus eremicus (assembly GCF_949786415.1). NCBI lineage: Eukaryota > Metazoa > Chordata > Mammalia > Rodentia > Cricetidae > Peromyscus > Peromyscus eremicus. The sequence continues at coordinate 198,263,964 of NC_081416.1, forward strand.
CACCATCTAATTTCAAAACTTCTCATACAACTAAAAAAAAAGACTGTACTATTTGGGAAAGAATAAAAGATCAGCAATGTATAACAGCAAATTTAGAAATAAAAACACAGTCGATTTTGACAAATGAGTCAAAGACACTCAATAAGTATGGAGTTACAAATGTCACACACACACACACACACACACACACACACACACACACACACACACACACATTAGACACAGACTTTACAACCTCCAGGAAGTTAACTCTAATTGGACAAAAAATGTTAAATCCGAAGTGAAAAATTTCTAGAAGTCACTAAAGAAACTAGGGCTCTTGGGATTTAGAAACTTGCTTTACAGAGAGAAAGCATAAGCACCACAGGAGCGAAAGCAAGATCAACACAATCACAGTTCATCAACACATTGTCCCTGCTTTCTGCGCTCTGAGCCGACCCAGAGCGAAGTGATTCAGAGGCCTCAGTCAGGGCTCCTAGAGTTGCAAGCACGGCACAGGAAGCCACATCTGGCCGCCCGGTGGTTCCCACCACATCCGCTCCCCCGCTCAGTCAGCCGATCCTCTCAGCCTGGGGACAGTGGCCCCTTGCTCACCATGATGTCGCTTCCCAGTTCGCCCGTGCTCTCCCCACAGCTTCCAGCAACAGCGTTCACAGCGCTGCACACGCACCCACTCACAACCGCTCAGCTACAGACAGAGCTGAACCCTCAGCATGGAGACCCGGAAGAGCCCGCCGCCCATTCTGAGTGGCGGGTACACCCGGAGGCCATGATTGGGTAGTGTGTCCTGAGTGACAGGACACGCTCCCTAATGACTGCGTGCACTGAAGCGACAGATCTGTCCTACAGCTGCAGAGATTTAAATTTCAGTAAATAGAACTTGATCCTACCATAACACCTGAAGCAGCGACTACAGGAAGTTGGAGTGGCTCCATGATGGAGGGTCTCCTTGGAATTACATCATAAAGCTGTAAAGTGTCTGGTGGGCCAAGGCTAATACTGTGCTTAGGCCCTTTGTTTTTCTAAAATAGCCTACAGGATGAGGTGAGGGAGGCAACCATCCCACCTAGAAAGAGAGTTGAGGTTGCTGGAACCTCTATAGTGAGAGACCTCAACTTTGAGGAACGTCTACGGGCTGAGGACTCATTTCTGGGTTGCTAGCACGGTTTTGCTTTGAAACCAACAGAGGGAAAAACAAACCTACCTGTTTGGGTTTTTTGGGTTAGTGATACCACAGACCAGCTCTGGGAAACATGTTATGATTTTCATTTTTGCAAAAAGAAAGTTTAATTTAAATATAGTATACACCAAAAACTTCAATCTCGCAAATCATTATTCTGTATAAAAGGCCAAACATTGTAAATACAGAATTTTAGTCAACTAAGTCTTCTGGAATCAAAATGGATCTTTATTTAATCACTCAGATTAAATAAAAATCATTTAGTATCGAGGCTCTTAGAAGTCTGACAACTACATAGAACATGTATTATTTCTTAATTGATTATATCCTTCTTAACTATACAGGAAGATATTAATATTTACACTTAGCCAAACTTAAAATATCTTATTTATGAGAACTTATATATGAATCTACTGATTTATTTTTTCCTCAGTGTTACATTATTAGAGAAACTAAGGAAACCAAATTAAAAGCAAGTATTTTAAATTGTGCTTCTATTCTTTTTTTCTTTCAGTCAGCTTCTAACTATGAAGACATGGCTGAACCGGAATTCACTATTGTAGACCAGGCTAGCCCTGAACTCAAAGAGATCAGTTTGCCTCTGCTTCCAGGGTACTAGGATTAAAGATCAACACTACTACACCTGACTTATATTAATTCTGCATTTTTTAAAGGAAGTTACGTATGGCAGACAGTTGTAATCTCCAAAGTGAGTAGAGTGAGTCAGAATCATCACTGTGAAGTTTAGGCAAGCCTCTGTTGTAAGCCATACCTTGCTCAAAAAAGCAAATAGCAACATTTGTGCAGGGCTCCCTGACCCCCTGTTACTTGGACCATTGGAATTGGTCTTTGACATGGAGTCCACATGGGATGACTCCACCCAGACATTTGCCCCCAAATCCATATTCCCTTCCTGACATTCCTGCCTTATATCTGTGACACTGCAGAAGCAGCAGCCAGCAATAAAGGCAATGCTTGAGGAATCCATGTCCAGCTGGTCTATTGCTATGCTTCCCTGATTTTGTGAAGGGATTTTATCCAGTGTCCTGTTTGCAGAGATTGCACTGAGTTTTCTTGCAAACCATACTGTTCTTTTACTGGAACGCTCAATCTGCATAGTATATGGTTTGGGGGCGCAGGTGATATAGTTTCTCAGGGCTATTCATTTCTACCTGTTCAGTTCTCACCCATGGAAATAAAGTGACCAGAACTTGGAAAATAGCAGATAGAAGCAATTACAGAAGTAGCTGGACAGTTGTGATAGCCACTGGAAGGTCTGAGGTGTAAGTGGTACTATTTTCACAGCATTTGAACATTTACTGACAAGACTGGAAAACAGAAAGTGATGGATTGCTGAAGATGTCTTTCCCTTCCAAGATCACCCTGCTTTGTCCAATGATCCTTGAATTCCAGAACACGAAGCATCTGGTAATTTCAAAGCATAATCTTATGCTTCTTTTCATCATCTTACCTGTGAACAAAAAGGAGCGTTCTAAAAAAACTGAGTAAGTTTACTTGAACTCTAGAAGGCAGTTTCTTTTCTTATTTCTGTCATATTTTGATATTCATTATGTAGATGTTAAAGATTATATATATATATATGTCTAAGTGTGCTGGCATATGCCTTTGATGCTAGCATTTGGGAAGCAAGGCAGGTGGATCTCTGAGTTTGAGGCCAGCCAAGACTACATAGTGAGAACTTATCTCAAAATAATAATAATTATTATTATATATAATAAATGAAGGTAGTAAAAATAAATTCTTTATTTTAGAGAAATTCTATGCATTTATATAATGGTCTGAACATGCTGGTGGCATATCATCATTATTCAGTAAAAAGTATCATCTTTGCAAAAACAGTTCTTCCTTTTTCTCTGATCTAGTGCACACTACTTCAGGTTTTTGTTTGACTATCTTTTCTTAGTTTGATTATAGTTATGATCTACAGGTATATATAAAATTGTAGCAGGAATCTTAAAAGTTCTTATTAATAAAATCAAACCTGAGGCCAGTTATTGGGGTGAATGCTGGAAGATCAGAGAAGCAGAACAAGCCACAGCTACCTCACCTCGCCAGTTCCTCAGCTGATCCTGTTTCCTCAGACTGGAAGCTTCTGAGTCCTCATCCAAATGTGTCTCAGCTGAACTGCTGCTCAAAGCCTAAAGGCTTATCCAGCCAAATGCTTCTAGTTTCTGCTTTCTGCCATCACTCCCTGGGATTAAAGGCGTGAGTCACCATGCCTGGCTTTTTCCAATGTGGCCTTGAACTCATAGAGATCCAGAGGGATTTATGCCTCTGGAATGCTAGGATTAAAGGCGTGTGCTACCACTGTCATTCCTCTGTGTTTAATATTGTGGCTGTTCTCTTCTTTGACCCCAGATAAGTTTCTTAGCATGCACAATATTTTGGGGAACACAATACCACCACATAAAATTAGTTTTATTTTAAATAAACCTACTTTAATTTGAAGTGCCTGACTGTGATTAAAGTTATCCTTGCACATTTGATATTAACCAGTTGATGAAGAAGAGAGAAACTGAAACTTCACATGGTAGAATACTTAAATGAAGTAATATGAAATTAAAACTGATTTCTTATACACAAAATAAAAAGCAAACAGAAAATGTGCCCAAACAAAACAAATTAAAAAACTGGTACTTGTGAGATGGTTAAGCAGGTAAAGCATCTGCCCCACAGTCCTAGTTGTAATGATACAGCAATGAGAGAGGGACCTTGGTGAGTTTAGAGCCAAGGTGCCCTGCGGAGGGTGAGAGACAGAAATGCCATGCAGGCAGCGTTCAGTGAATAGTTTTATTTTGTGGTGGGGGAAGAGAGAGGGAAAGGGAGGGAGAGAGTGGGAGTACATCTCCTGGCTATAGAGAAAGAGGAGGGAGGGGGAGTTTTCTTTCTTAAAGGGGACTTTATATTAGATGCAGAATGGGACCCCAAGGGGCAGGCCAGAGTGCCAACACTGTAACCCAAATTCCATTCCTAGAATCCAAGTGAAAAACAAAGGAGATAACATCACACACAGTTGTCTACTGACATCCAAACATGCATGGTGGCATGAGTGTGCTCCCTCTTACAAATTAAATTAAGCGAGGAAAAATGTCTTATTCACAGTTAAGCATCTAAAGCTAACACATGCTAGAGTTAAAACTATCCTTCCTGGACTCCTCTTCTGACTACTCTGTGACACAACTTTCTAATTATTCCTAATCACATTACTACCAGTTTAATCTGTATATACACTGTAACTAACAGGAAATTGGCATTCTGCCAAAATAGTCCATCCTGCCTCAGAGAAAGGAATTAGCATGTTTATTGATCTTATGAGATATGCTCTTTTTTACAAATGAGACACAAAAAGTCAGAGCTGACCCTCATAAGATAGCAAAGAAAGAGACTAACCCCATCTGACTCCAGTGCACAAACAGAACATCACTGTAACAGACATCGTTGTCAACTTGACAGGGCTTACAGTCACTGTGGAAACACATCTCTGGATGTATCTTCTCTGAGGAAGTTTCGAGAGAGGATAAAAATCAGGAGGGATGTCCCACCCTGAATCTGGGTGGCACCACTTCATTCTCTGGGGTCTCAGGTGAAACTGAAAGAACAAACAAGTTGAGCTCAGCTTTCTGCTTCCTGACTGGAGCTGAAATGTGAAGCACTGCCTTATTCTTTTGCCAGTATGCCTTCCCACAAGGGACTGCACCCTCTAATTGCTAGCCAACCTATACCATTCCTCATTGAGTTCTTCTGTCACATGTTTTATTACAGGTAAAAACTTATTTGTTCAATAAATAATATGATGTCTCCCCAGCAATCTAGGTATGAACCCAACATAGGTGTCCTGCCATATAAAACTTGCACAGCCAGGAAACTTTATCACTAAAACACTGCCTGTAAGTATGTATGCATAAAAATCTTTAAAAGGAGTTTCCAGATGCCTTTACTCACAGTTTCTCTCTAATGCCTGAGTTCCCCGGCTTGTACTACAGTGGAGATAATACAGTTGCTACTTCTCTTTTACTGTCTTTTTAAAAGCTACAATAATTTATTTATGTATGTGGATCCACACCTAACTCTGAGTGCATGTGTATCAATGTTGGGAGATAATTTGCAAGGAGTACTTCTGTGTGTGTGTGTGTGTGTGTGTGTGTGTGTGCATGCACACTTGTACACTTGTAGTAATCATAGGACAGCTCATTGGGTCTGGGGTCACACAGTAATGGGGGGGGCACCACCAAAATCTATTAAACCAGAAGCAGACTTTATTCCAGAAAACAAACAAACAAACAAACAAACAAACAAAGACAAGAATCACCATGGGGCACAAAAGCTTTTCAGCTAGCTGAGCCCACAGCCAGAGTTTGGGATTCTGAGGTTGTAGCAATGAAGGAGGTCCTCCCCTCCTTTTTATAGCAAGAAGTAAGTAACTTCAAAATTATAAAAATTTTGAAATTAAACTTTTAGAGACAAATTGCTTTTTAGGTTTTACAATTTTCCATTAACAAAATTTCAGAGGGCTTCAGCTAAATGTTATTTATATATCCCTGCAGCTCTTCCTTACACAGTTACTTGATGTTTGCCCAAATCTGCGACTTTTCCTGACATATCTGTGTTCCCATAGTGGGGGCAATACAAAACAATGCAAAGCAGGTTGTCACGTAAATTTCATTAAAAGTTAACTTTGGTTTCAGTAGTGAGTGGTAGGGGGGTATTGAAATTAACTAACCCAAGCACTACAGAAGGTGATCTTTAGTTAAAAAATAAATAAATAAACCAACGTTTGGTTACTGACAAAGCCACTCATCATAAAAGAAGGAAGGGCCCAGTTAAAGGTTAATCCCTATTTGTTGGCAAAACTGATGGCTGTCAGCTTTCGTTTTTTTAGGTTTACAATTTCATATTTTTCTATTCCTGGACCCTTCAAGCTCATGGGAATTGTTCTCTCCTTCTACCATGTGGATCCTAGCTATCCAGATCAAGTCATCTTCGGTAGTGGCAAGGACCTTTACCAGCTGAGCCATCTTGCTGACTTGACTTCTGCTTTTTTCTGACTCTGAAGAATTCTTTCACTGCTCATGTCACCAGACTCTCACTGTCATTTCACATATATCAAATACTATGGTTTTCATTGTCACAGCCTTCATCACTTCACAGACCTAGACTATTATATACATGACCTTCCAAAATTGTTCAATGAATATAGCACTATTCATTAAAAACAATATAAAAAAGTTAGCAAAATGGCTCACAAGGTAAAAGTGCCTGACACCAAACCTAAGAACCTGAGTTCAGCATGGTATCCACATGGTAGGAGAGAATAAGTTCCTAAAAGTTTTCACTGACCTGCACACTTCTGTAGTGGCATGCAATCATAGAGAGACAGATAGACAAATGCACACACACACACACACACACACACACACACACACACACACACGAGAGAGAGAGAGAGAGAGAGAGAGAGAGAGAGAGAGAGAGAGACTACTTCCTCCCACCATCCTACCATGAGAAGGAGATTCCTGTCTTGTGGGAGTCCAGCTCCCACCTTTTGAAGGGTTCTTAGGCAGGAAAAAGAGGAATCAGAAAATATTAGGTAGAAAGACAGAAAGAGATGATAAGAAAGACAGAGACACAGGATAGCTTTGGGAGAGCCCTGGGTCAATACACAGCCGCCCTAGGCATTTATTCAAAAGGGCTTTTTATACAAATGCCAAGGGAAGAGGAAAAAGACCTCCCCTTTGCTAGATCAAAGCACACTGTACAGCCAAGTGTAGACCCTTCAAAACACCTGGTAACCATGCCTGTGGTCAAATCATTCCATTATGCTGCCCTGCTGGGTAAAGCAAGCATAGATTCTCTGACCATGCATAAGTTCTCACTAGGAATCCTCTGTGGGTCTACATACTGCCCATCTTCTTTTCTGTTTCATTGGTAATCAGATAAATAATTTCTTTATTTGTATTCTCTCTTTTTTAGACTTTTAGGAAGTTTGGCATCAATATATTCAGCTTTTATATCATAAATCTTGATTGACAGGTAGTAATGGCTGCTAAGCAATCTACTTTTAAAGTATCCTTTATTTTGCTGATACTGTTTCCACAACTCTCTTTACTATGTGAACACTAATGGACACAGCTTGACCCCCTACTAAAAAGACTGGAAGTGTATTACTGGTTTTACAAAAGAGAAGAACATGACATTCCAAAAAGCATAGAACAGTTAATTCTAGTAACAAAGCATTGCATATATTCATTTGGTCAACAATGGTAGCTTTGAATGACTGATTTCCTAAAGCACAGAATGTTATGCCACAGCCTCATCTTACTGACAAGTAATAACACTGCTGTGAGTGTTGTGCCCAGATCACGACCCCCAGAGAGACCACCAAAGACGAGCATGCTGCAATGCAAAAGCAAAGTTTAATTCTGGATATACAAGCCTAGGCAGAGACTTCATCCAATACATCCAACGCAGTGGAGGCTGGAGGAAGTGCCCACCTATCTGCAAGCTCAGCTTTTAAAGGGAAAAAATCACAAGGTTACATCATTTAGGGGTGCTAGTAAGGGTACAATTCTGATTGGCTCGCTTCTAGGGACGTCTAGAAATTACTTCTAAGGGAGAGGTTGCCCGCCACCATTTCTCATTGGCTGCCCTCAGGTGGGGGCATTTCTGTGGTCAGTTACCCTGGAAACCAGGGAGAGGACATTCCATAGTCCGGCAGGCATTACCTCGTGACTGTCTTGTGACTCTGTACTTTTACACTTCCTGGTTTCTGGAATCTGAACTGACTGGTTTCAGTAACTAATGACCTATTCCTAAAAGGAGAAATTTTAGGCCTTAATTTTAGGGTGAAAGCATTTTGGTCTTATTTCTAAGATGGCTCATTTTGGTCTCACAGTGAGTATTAATTTGGACTTCTAAACTATATTGACAAAAAAGAGGCCAACCTGAAATCATACTATATGGGCAGAAATTTACTGCATTTAAATTAGAATACATAGGTGTGTAATTCTAAAAACTAGGACAGTCTAGTACCTGAAATTTCAAAGCCACTGTGTGCTTTCACTTAGACACTGCCTCGAAAAAGTTTTAAAAATTAATAATAAAGTTAAAATATCTTAGGATTTGCTTTTTTCCCAATTTTCATGTCTTAGTTTATTTTTTATTTATGTATTTATGTATTTATTTATTTATTGAGGTAGGGTCTCATTATGTAGCTTTGTCTAGCCTGTAATTCATTCTATAGATCAGGCTGGCCTCAAACTGAAAGATATTCACCTGCCTTTAGCACCCAAGTGCTGGGCTAAAGTGGTGCATCAACATAGCCTGCAAAGTTTTTGTTTTTTTTGAAGATAGTGTTTCCAATAATCCAATATTATTTGGAATTAGAGCAATGATAGCTCTAAACAAAACAGTTTACAGTGATACCTTTCACTGTGTAAGTTTTATCTCAGTATGGTAAAAACAGTACAGTAAACCTGTGATCTTACTATTTTATTTCAGTGAAACTGTTTTTTTGCAAATGCCAAGAAAAGCAGAAATTAAAGAGTCTACTTCCTGGTCAGTGAGATGGCCTAGCAGGAAAAGGCCCTTGCTGCAAAGTCTGAAAACCTAGGTTCATTTCTTGGGCCTATAGAATACCAAGTGTTGCCTACCATTTTCTCACATGTGCACCAACTTCCCACCTTGCTGCATGTGTGGACATACATACATACACACACAAATACCCATCCAGAATAAATAAATAAGTATTAAAAAGTCAAGTGCCTATCCTTTGTGAACACAGGTATACATATGTGGAATTATGATGCTCTTACTTTCCTCAGTAATAATAGTCTTTACACACCAACACTAGTGCACCAGGATTAAAACTAGTTTTTAGTTCTCAGTTCTGAAAGGTTAGACTCTTTCCATTTATCTATTTGCTTATTTTTTTTTGTTTTTTTGTTTTGTTTTGTTTTTCGAGACAGGGTTTTTCTGTAGCTTTGCGCCTTTCCTGGAACTCACTTTGTAGACCAGGCTGGCCTCGAACTCACAGAGATCCTCCTGCCTCTGCCTCCCGAGTGCTGGGATTAAAGGCATGTGCCACCACCGCCTGGCTCTATTTGCTTATTTATTTTTACACAGAATATCACACGCCATTCTAAATTGGCCTGATTTTAGTATAACCCCCCTACCAGCCTGGACCTCATGGAATCCTCCTGCCTCAGTGTTCTAAGTGGTGTGACTGCAGGCATGAGAGAAAGTGCCCAGATTCTACATTGTTAAATGGTGTGGACCACATGGTGACCATTGCTGCTTGAAAAAGTTCCATCATTTCAACTTTGCAGACCATACTTCTCCAGCACCTTTCTACTTTCATTTTTACTGATTCTCAATATTAATGCCTTTCCCTTTGGGAAATTTTGTGCAGGTTTTGGTAAAAGATAATAATGTGTACAATGGTAGCCTCTCTAAGGAAAGTAATTCTTTGGAAAAATATCCCCACCACCATGGAACCATGAATTCTATTGTGCCCTCCTAATTACACCAAAAAAAGGAATGTTAGAGATTTACTAGACACACTTTATCCAAGGACACAAGGCTAAGGTGTCTATTTAACATATTAAAACTGGACCTGGCTGTCAGTTTCTCTTAGCATCCCCCAGTCACAATTTGGATCCAAGGTATGAATTCATTAAGAGTTCAGTTAATAAATATAGAAAAAAAAAACAGAATGGTAATGGAAAAATCTTCCATTTCAGGACCATAGTGAGGGGAATAGGACCATATAAAAAGATGAAGAAATTGTAGTAACCAGTCTGCTCTCCAGAACAAGTCCTTTTCCCAAGGTCAGGCATTTGAATAAGGGTCTCCATTCCCTTGGGGAGTTGAGGAAATTACCTGTTTAATAAAGCAGTCATTCTCTATTAAGGAGGAACTTGTGGCCCTTCATTAACATATGAGAGGTACCTATTACCCTGATCAATGCTAGATTCTTCAGATTCTAATCTCTAGCCACAACCCAGCTCACATTCCCCATGTCTCTCATTTAATCTTATATGCAACTATAGAGTATAAAGAGTGTAGTCGCCGGGTGGTGGTGGCGCACGCCTTTAGTCCCAGCACTCGGGAGGCAGAGCCAGGAGGATCTTTGTGAGTTCGAGGCCAGCCTGGTCTACCAAGTGAGTTCCAGGAAAGGCGCAAAGCTACAGAGGGAAACCCTGTCTCGAAAAAAAAAATAAAGAGTGTAGTCTTTTTTCAATTAAATGCTGCTAGCAGCCATCCTGATTAATTCTCAGCCATCCCAGTTAACCCTCCTTCTCCTTCCCCCCACCATGCATCCTCTTTGAGACCTGAACCCCCTGCCAAAACAGGTTTCTGGCATTTAAAAGCAACAGGCTAATAGCTTGAGGGAGGAACATATCTAGATTTGATCATTTATATATTTCCTAAGAAAGACAAAAAATATATATATGACACATTTACCACTAATACCAACATGGCCAGGTATGGTGCATTATTAACACTATAGCAGGTGAGAATCATTGTACAGAGAAAAGCATAAAGATTAACATATGAAAAATGCCAGGGCTAAGGTTCAGGTGGTAGAGATCTTGCCTAGGATGCGCAGAGCCCTGGGTTCCAATCTCAGCATGGAATAAATTAGGCATGGCAGCTCATACCTATCATCTCAGTGCTCAAGAGTGGGAGATCAAGAGATGAAGGTAATCTTCAGCTTCCAAACTGAGTTTAAGGTTGCCCTGTGTTACATCAGACCCTGTCTCAAATCAAACAAGAAAAGCCAGTTGGTAGAGAAAGTCTGGAAACCTTTCCCCAGCTAAACTCCATATAAAAAACATGTGTAAGAAAGGCCAGGAATGAAGCATAAATGGTGGGTGTTATGTAAATAACCTATAAAATATCAGGAGCTGAGTGTTGTGAAATGGAGTGCGAGAGGCCTTGGTAGCTTGAGCCAAGGTGCCCCATGGATGCCATGCAGCAGTGGCCAAGGAGGCACAGCAGAAAGTTACTCACACCATGCAGACATGGCATCCACATGGAAAGTTTTATTATTAAAGGGGAAGAGGAGAGAGAGGAAGAAAGAGAGAGAGAGAGAGAGAGAGAGAGAGAGAGAGAGAGAGACAGAGAGACAGAGAGACAGAGAGACAGAGAGACAGAGAGAGACAGAGAGAGACAGAGAAGGAGAAGGAGAGGAGAAGAGAAGAGGGAAAACAGGTGTGCACTACTTCATGGCAAGCAATAGAGGAAGGAAGAAGGTAAAGAGTTTTTTTCCTCTTAAAGGGAGCTTTATGTAAGATGATGTCAGAATGCGGGGTGGATCCCCAAGGGGCAGGCCAGAATGCTAACATTCCCTAATGCTGGGGAGATAGCTTATAGGGAAAAGTACATTTCTGTAAAATGTATGAGGTCCAGAGTTCAAATCCCCAGAACCCATAAAAATGCCATAAGTGTATGATGGCCCTAATATAACGCCAGTACAATGGACACTGGCCAAGTCCATACGCAGGATTTCGAGAGTATGTCACCAAATTTCATTAGTCGGAGGCTTATAAAGGCAAAACACAGAAGGCAATGTACTTGTGGACTTCGTCCAATCAGGGGCAAGCCTATATCCTGACATGCTTCTTGCCTGCATACCTCTGGCCTACATATGATTAAGAACATCCTGTGCAGTTGGGGCAACAGAGTTTGTTTATAGAAGTAAAATACATGGCTTGTTATCTTACATGAACAATGGTCCCCTGAATTCCAAGAAGTTATCTGTCCTTGGGCAAGTGAGGCATAAAAGTTAGAGGCATTTTTAATTCATAGATCTCTTGAATACAGTAATTTAAACTTAAAACATAAGTTTAGCCATCACACTGGCCAGTCACTATGAATGCTGTGCACTTAGAATTTTCAACAGGAGGTACTAATGCATCTCAGGGCTCAGACTTGAGCTTCAATACCTCAAGGAAAATGAATATATGCAAATTGCTGAAAGGTCTTAATAAAAACCTAGTTCTTACCCCCACTAAATCCTTTGCTGAAAGAGAGTGAGCTCCTCTCTCCTCCCCACCTTATTACTTCCTCTCTCTGCCCTGCTCTATCCCTTCCTGACTGTCTGTACAGACTTCTGTGGTTAACAAGTTGCTAGCTTCTCCATCTGATTTTCAGGCAAGCTTTATTTGTTAGAGCACAAATAAAATATCACCACATTTTCCTCTTTTTTGTCTAAAATAAAAAAGGTTATAACTAATATAAGAAAAACTATATACAACAAGTACAATAACTGCCAGGCGGTGGTAGCACACACCTTTAATCCCAGCACTCGGGAGTTAGAGGCAGGTGGATCTCTGGGTTTGAGGCCAGCCTGGTCTAGAGAGTGAGTTCCAGAACAGCCAGGATGACATAGAGAAACCCTGTCTCAAAAAACTAAAACAGAAAAAAAATTAAAATTGTCCATCAAGTACAATAACTATATACCATATATATAGTCAATAACTACATGAACAATGTCTAGTCCATTTTCATTAGACAAATTCAGAGAAAATATGCCATTATCTATCCTATCTTTGTTAATCCAAAGGATTGTATCTAATTTACCTTCTATCCTAATTTGCATTACCAGCCCCAAACATTCTTTTGATGTCTTTCAAACTTATACACTTTATACCTCTTTACTGAGTTTCTTTTCTGAATTTTTTAACAAGGAAAACTATAACTATGTAATCTTCAACTCCCTCAGAGACATGAGAAGGAAATAATACTAACTGAGTAAACAGGAAGTGCAAACAAGCGATTTCCAAAAAATGTGAGAAATGACAGAAACAGCTGGCTGCCTGGACAGTCACCCAAGATTTTTCTGAAATGTTGGGGCATAATCTTTGGCCTCCAGGCCTAGCATATCTGAAAGACTCATCTGTGAAGCAGGATTTTCTGAAGAGCTTTCCTACCTTCTCTTGGCAAGGTGCAACAGTCCTTTCTTTTATGTCCTGCTTGTCCATTTTGGACAGCATACTGTCATCAGTCAAGGCAAGGGTACTTTCTTGCCCGGTGGCTAACCTTTGCCACCTTTCTATGGGTCCTACATGTCCAGTTGATACAACGTTTTGTCAAGCAGTCTAGGCAAGAACAGTTTCTTGTCCAAATGACTATTTTTGTCCACAAGAAGATAAAATCCATTTGGAATGTCTTTAATGCCCATCTTCCTCTCTAGTGACCCAACGTTTGAGGCATGAATTCAAGAAAAAGCCATAGTTGAAATTTCCCTGTGTCCCACCTAGTCTGCAGCCACTCAGACCCAAGTAAACACACAGAGGCTTATATTAATTAAAACTGCTTGGCCATTAGCTTAGGCCTACCACTGACTAGTTCTTACATTTAAACTCAGCCCATTTCTGTTAATCTATATGTCACCACATGTTCTGTAGCTTTACCTGTGTGCCATTACATGCTGCTCTCTGGATCAGCCTTCCTATTCCCAGAAGTCTCATTGTCTGCTTATCCTACCTATACTTCCTGCCTGGCTGTTAGCCAACCAGCATTTTATTTATCAACCAATCAGAGCAATGCACATTCACAGCATCATTTCCCCTCTTCTTTCTGTTTAAAAGGAAGAATTTAACTTCAACATAGTAAAGAAATACAAAAAATACAAAGAAATACAAAAAAATACAAAAAATCCATTTGCCTGCAAATTTCATGATATCAATGTTTTTTAGCACTAATACTCCATTGTGTATATGTGCCACATTTTCTTTATCCATTCTTCAGTTGAGAGGCATCTAGGTGGTTTCCAGGTCCTGGCTATTACGAATAATGTTGATATGAACATACTTGAGCATGTGTCCTTGTGGTAAGATTGAGCATTTCTTGGGTATATGTCCAAGAGTGGTATAACTGGGTCTTGAGGAAGAATTATTCCCAACTTTCTGAGAAACCACCATACTGATTTCCAGAGTGGCTATACAAGTTTGCATTCCCACCAACAGGAGAGGAGTGTTCCCCTTGCTCCACATCATCTGAACATAAGTTGTCTTCAGTGTTTTTGATCTTAGCCATTATAACAGGTATAAGATGGTATCTCAGAGTTGTCTTGATTTGCATTTTCCTAATGACTAAGGATGTTGAGCAGTTCTTTAAATGTCTTTCAGCCATTTGAGATTCTTCTGTTGAGAATTCTCTATTAAGCTCTGTAGCCAATTTTTTAATTGGATTGTTCAGTATTTTGATGTCTAGTTTCATGAGTTCTTTGTATATTCTAGAGTTCAGCCCTCTGTCAGATGTGGAGTTGGTGAAGATCTTTTCCCATTCTGTAGGCTGATGTTTGGTCTTCTTGACTGTAGCTAGAGTTTTTCTGCCTGGCCCATAGTCAGGACAAATCTCTCTCACCTGCCAGTCCCACAGCCACTCAGACCCGACCAAGTAAACACAGAGACTTATATTGGTTACAAACTGAATGGCTGTGGCAGGCTTCTTGCTAACTGTTCTTATAGCTTAAATTAATCCATTTCTATAAATCTATACCTGGCCACGTGGCTCATGGCTTACTGGCATCTTCACATGCTGTTTGTCATCATGGCAGCTGGTAATGTCTCTGACACAGCCATCCACTTCCCAGCTTTATTCTCCTCCTTGTCCTGCCTATACTTCCTGCCTAGCCATTGGCCAATCAGTGATTTATTTATTGACCAATCAGAGCAACACATTTGCCATACAGACCATCCCACAGCACTTGACCAAGTCCTTTGCTCTACAAAAGCTTCTCAGTTTCAGGAGGTCCCATTTATTAATTGTCATTCTCAGTGTCTATGCTATTGGTATTATATTCAGGAAGTGGTCTCCTGTGCCAATTTGTTCCAGACTAATTCCTACTTTCTCTTCTATCAGGTTCAGTGTCACTGAACTTATGTTAAGTTCTTTGATCCACTTGGACTTGAGTTTTGTACATGGTGATAGATATGGATCTATTTGCAATCTTCTGCATGGTGACATCCAGTTGTGCCAGCACCATTTGTTGAAGATGCTTTATTTTTTCTGTAATTGTTGAAAATCACATGTTCATAGGTGTGTGATATTAATTTATCAGGGTCTTCAATTTGATTCCAGTGGTCCACATGTCAGTTTTTATGCCAGTACCAAGCTGGTTTTATTACTATAGCTCTATAGTAGAGCTTGAGATCACTGATCATGATGCCTCCAAAATTGCTTTATTATACAGGATTCTTTTAGCTATCCTAAGTTTTTTTATTTTTCCATATAAAGTTAAGTATGGTTCTTTCCATGTCTGTGAAGAATTGTGTTGGGATTTTGATGGGGATTGCATTGAATCCGTATATTGCTTTTGGTAAGATTGCCATTTTTACTATATTTATTCTACCTATCCATTAACATGGGAGATCTTTCCAGTTTCTGATATCTTCTTCAATTTCTTTCTTCAGAGATTTAAAGTTCTTATCATATAGGTCTTTCACTTGCTTAGTTAGAGTTACCCAAAGGTATTTTATATTTTTTGTGGATATTGTAAAGGGTGATGTTTCTCTGATTTCTTTCTCAGGCCCCTTTTCAATTATATATAGGAGGGCTACTGATTTTAATGAGTTAATCTTGTATCCTGCCACTTTACTGAAGGAGTTTCTCAGCTGTAGGAGTAGCCTAGGAGAAATTTTGTTGTCAATTATGTATACTATCATATCATCTGCAAATATTGAAAGTTTGACTTCTTCCTTTCCAATTTGTATCCCCTCGATCTTGTTTTGTTGTCTTATTGCTCTAGCTAGAACTTCAAGTACTATGTTGAATAAGTATGGGGAGAGTGGACAGCCTTGTCTTGTTCCTGATTTTAGTGCAATCACTTTGAGTTTCTCTCTATTTAATTTGATGTTGGCTGTTGGCTTGCTGTATATTGCCTTTATTTTATTTAGGTATGTTCCTTGTATTCCTGATCTCTCTGAGACCTTTATCATAAAGGGGTGTTGGATTTTGTCAAAGGCGTTTTCAGCATCTAATGAGATGATCATGTGGCTTGTTTCTTTCAGTTTGTTTATATGGTGTACTACATTGACAGATTTTCATATGTTGAACCATCCTTGCATCCCTGGGATGAAGCCTACTTGGTCATGGTGGATAATTGTTTTGATGTGTTCCTGGATTCAGTTAGCTAGTATTTTATTGAGTATTTTTGCATCAATGTTCATGAGGGAGATTGGTCTGTAGTTCTCTTTCTTTGTTGCATCTTTGTGTGGTTTGGTTATCAGGGTAAATGTAGCCCCTTAAAAAGAATTTGGTAATGTTCCTTCTATTTCTATGGTGTGGAACAATTTGAAGAGTATTGGTATTAGCTTTTCTTTGAAACTCTGGTAGAATTCTGCACTGAAACCATATAGTCCTGGGCTTTTTTTTTTTGGTTGGGAGACTTTGAATGACTGTTTCTATTTCCTTAGGGGTTATTGGTCTATTTAAATAGTTTATCTGGTCTTGATTTAACTTTGGTATGTAGTACCTATCCAGAAAATCATCCATTTCTTTCAGATTTTCCAATTTTGTGGAGTACAGGTTTTTGAAGTATGATCTGATGATTCTCTGGATTTCCTCATTGTCTGTTGTTATGTCTCCCTTTTCATCTCTGATTTTGTTAATTTGGATGTGCTCTCTCTGCATTTTGGTTAATTTGGATAAGGGCTTATCTATCTTGTTGATTTTCTCAAAGAACCAACTCTTTGTTTCATTGATTCTTTGTATTGTTCTCTTTGTTTCTATTTTATTGATTTCAGCCCTCAATTTGACTATTTCCTGGTGTCTGTTTCTCCTGGTTGCATTTGCTTCTTCTTGTTCTAAAGCTTTCAATTGTGCTGTTAAGTCACTAGTATAAGATTTATCCAACTTCTTCATGTTGGCATTTAGAGCTATGAATTTTCCTCTTAGCACTGCTTTCATGGTGTCCCATAAGTTTGGGAATGCTGTACATTCATTTTCATTGAATTCTAGGAAATCTTTTATTTCTTTCTTTATTTCTTCCTTGACCCATTGGTGATTCAATTGGGCATTATTCAGTTGCCATGAGATTGTAGGATTTCTGTAATTTTTGTTGTTGCTGAAGTCTAACTTTAGGCCATGTGTTCTGATAAGACACAGGAGGTTATTTCAATTTTTTTGTATCTGTTGAGATTTGCTTTGTGATCGATTTTGTCTATTTTGGAGAAAGTTCCAAGCTGAAAAGAAGGTATATACTTTTGTGTTAGGGTGAAATATTCTGTAAATATGTATTAAGTCTATTTGAGTCATAATGTCTGTTAGTTCCCTTATTTCTCTGTTAAGTTTGTGTCTGGCAGACCTGTCCATTGGTGAGAGTGGGGTGTTGAAGTCTCCCACTACTAGTATGTGGGGTTTGATTTGAGATTTAAGCTTTACTAATGTTTCTTTTATGAATGTTTGTGCCCTTGTATTTGGGACATAAATATTCAGAATTGAGACTTCACCTTGTCATATTTTCCCTGTGATAAATATATAGTGTCCTTCCCAATCTCTTTTAATTGATTTTAGTTTGAATTCTATTTTATTAGATATTAGGATATCTATACCAGCTTGCTTCTTAAATCTATTTGTTTGGAATTTCTTTTCCCAGCCTTTTATTCTGAGGTGGTGTCTGTCTTTGAAGTTGAGGTGTGTTTCCTGTTTGCAGCAAATGGATGGATCTTGTTTTTGTATACATTCTGTTAGCCTGTGTCTTTTTATAGGTGAATTGACACCATTGATATTGATGGATATGAATGACCAGTTATTGTTAATTCATGTTATTTTTGGTGGTAGTATTATATGTTTCCCGTCTTTGGTATTTGTTGGTATGGGACTATCTATTGCCTGTGTTTTCATGGGTGTATCTAACTTCCTTAGACTGGATTTTTCCATCAAGTGTTTCTGTAGGGCTTGATTTGTGGAGAGATATTGTTTAAAACTGTTTTTCTCATGGAATATTTTGTTTACTCTGTCTATGTTGATTGAGAGTTTTGCTGGGTATAATAGTCTAGGTTGGCATTCATGGTCTCTTAGTATCTGCATAACATCTGTCTAGGGCCTTCTGGCTTTTAGAGTCTCCATTGAACAGTTAGGTGTTATTCTTATGGGTCTGCCTTTATATGTTACTTGGCCTTTTTCCTTTGCAGCTCTTAATATTTTTTCTTTATTCTGTATGTTTAGTGGTTTGATTATTATGTGGAGAGGGGACTTTTTTTGGATCCAGTCTATTTGGTGTTCTGTAACATTTTTATATTTTTATAGGCATATCCTTCTTTAGGTTGGGAAAGTTTTCTTCTATGATTTTGTTGAATATATTTTCTGTGCCTTTGAGTTGGTATTCTTTTCCTTCTTCTATCCCTATTATTTTTAGGTTTGGTCTTTTCATGGTGTCCCAAATTTCCTGGACATTTTGGGTCATGACTTTGTTGGTTTTAGTGTTTTCTTTGACTGATGAATCTATTTCTTCTACTGTATCTTCAATGCCAGAGATTCTCTCTTCCATCTCTTGCATTCTGTTGGTTATACTTGCATCTGTAGTTCCTGTTCATTTACTCAGATTTTCTACTTCCAGCATTACCTCAATTTGTGTCTTCTTTATTGACTCCATTTCACTTTTGAATTCTTGAACTGTTTCCCTCATTTGTTTAATTGTGTTCTCTTGGCTTTCAAAGGATTTACTGATTTTTCCCATTTTTTGTTTGACTTTTCCTTGATTTCTTTGAAGGAATTTTTCATTTCCTCTTTTAAATCTCTAATATCTTCTTAAAGTCATTTTTATGGAAGATATCTTCTGTTTCTTCTGTGTTGGGATGTTTAGGTCTTTCTGATGTAGGTTCTGATGGAGCCATATTGGTTTTTATGTTGTTGACTGTATTTTTGCACTGGTGTCTACCCATGTCTCTGACTCCACTTGGTGCAAGTGGTGTCTGTATGAGGGAGCCTCTCATGGTCTAATTGATACTCTTGATCCTGTGGGAGCTCTTGGTCTAGTTGATGCTGATGGACTTTTTGTCTCAGGGATCAGCTCTTAGTCTAACTGGTGCTAGTGGGCTCTGTCTCAGGGAGTAGCTGCAATCTTACTGTGTAGTAGACGGTGGTAGTCTGACCTGTCTGCAGGATGTCTGCTTGTCAACTGGCCTCTTAGTCCAGTTGGGTGCTGGCAGGCTCTATCTCAGGGAACAGTTGAAGTCTTGGAGGGTGGATGGGATTTGGGGGAGGTGGGGCTTGGGTTATAGGGTCTGATGGAGGATGGGAGTAGTCTGAACTGTGTGCAGGAGGTATGCCTGCCAACTGTCCTGAAACTGGAACTGCAATGGGTGAGGGTGTAGGGGTGCAGGGTTGTGCCCCTGGGCCCAAAGCCTGGAGGCTGGGATGTTCGGGTGTGAGGATAAAGACTCACGTCAGTCTAGTTGGGTGCTGACAGGCTCTGTCTCTAAGAACAGTTGCAGTCTCAGAGGGTGGGTGGGATTTGGGGGAGGTGGGGCTTGGGTTACAGGGTCTGATGGGGGATGGGAGTAATCTGACCTATGTGCAGGAGGTCTGCCTGCCAAATGGCCTGAAACTGGAACTGCAATGGGTGTGGGTGTAGAGGCGCAGGGTTATGCCCCTATGCCCAAAGCCTAGGGGCTGTGGTTTTCGGGTATGAGCATGAAGACTCACCTCTTAGTCCAGTCAGGTGCTGGCAGGCTCTGTCTGGTGGCTCACAATTTAATTCAGCACCCAGGAGGCAGAGGCAGGTATATCTCTGTGGGTTCAAGGCCAGACTGGTCTACAGAGTGAGTTTCAGAACAGGTAGGGCTGTTACACACACACACACACACACACACACACACACACACACACACACACACACAAAACCCTGTCTCAACCCCCCCCCCCGAAAAAAGAAAGAAAGAAATGCTGTGGGGACCTGCAAAGCACTCCTTTAGTGGTTGGATCATCTTGGGGGTTGAAACATGTATTTGACATAAAAAGTTGGATGCAAAGAAGTACCATAAAGGAGCATCAAGCATAGTATTAACCAGGACTGGATAATAACCTTGGTAAAAAGAGAACCTTGGAAACCTTGGATCAGATCCTGTGCAAGGGACAAAGGTAGGTTCTTGGTGTGGGTAACTTGGACTGCTTTATACAATGCTGTTTAGCAACTGCTTTTCTAACTGAATAAAAGTGCCACATAAGGCTACTCAGATTTTAAATTAGGATGAACTATTTTAACACGTTGTTTTCCAAAAGTCTTAAATTCCAGCCCACATGGAGGGTCACAGATCCATTTGATCTTAGCCCATGCCACACTCAAGTGCAATAACATGAGGCAAAGCAAAATCTTGTGCCTGGGGACTAAAGAGAAGGTAAATCATCTGTAAGAGAGCAGGCTGAGCAAAAAATTAAGAGCAAACCAGTGAGCAGCTCCCCTCCATGACTTCTGCATCAGTTCCTACCCTGTATGAGCTTCTGCCCTCACTGATATTGATGATTAACAATTACATGGAATGGTGAGGAAAATAAACCCTTTCTTCTCCAAGTTGCTTTGCTAACGGTGCTTCATCTCAGCAGTAGTAATTCTAAGACAACTTCTTACTATTGCCCTAGCCCACCCCACCTGGAATCTTTCAAACTGTTTTTGTCTAAATTAATTGGGACTCTTTTGATCCACCTTTGCTGTTCACTCTTGTGTCTGCACTAGCATGCCTTGTAAATCAAAGCTTTTGTTTTCCTTTTCTAGTTTCTTTGACAGCAACACACTAAGGAAATAGGAACATTTTAATACTGTTCTTTTCCCCTTATTTTAGATGTTTTCTGTATCATCTAAAGTATGAGTGCTTAATTAAAGATTGTTTATGATAAACTATATATGCTTTTTCTAACCAAGACAGTCTGACTTATAGAAAGCCACTTTTAAAAAGGGAGATTTGGTCTAGGTGCTATTTTGCTTGTCTCCTATCTAGATTGAGAAATGCAAAGATGATTGACAGTTGATAGTGCTGAAGATCATCATCAAGGGAATTTTTAAAGAAGATATTGGAAGTTTAACATGTAAAGGCCAGGACAGAGAAACTCCACTTTGTGATAGGCATTTATCTTAGTACTTAATGACTGTTTGCCCTAGACTCAAAATTCCAGAAAGATGAGTTCCCATAAAACCTTGACTTGGTGACCTCCCAGAAACATACAGCCATGACTATCTACTTCTTATATGATTAATTACCATTTTGGCTTTTGTAACTTGCTTCTGCAGATACTCAAAGATTAATTTATTACATTGTCTTATGTATATGATGTAGCAGGAATCTTGGAGAGTCTTATTAATAAAATCAAACCCGAGGCCAGTTATTGGGATGAATGCTGGTAGATCAGAGAGACAGAACAAGCCACAGCTACCTCACCTCACCGGATCCTCTTCTGGTCTTGTCTCCTCAGACTGGAGGCCTCTGAGTCTTCATCCAGAATGAGTCTCAGCTGAATTGCTGCTCAAAAGCCTGAATGCTTAACCAGCCAAATGCTGCTGTGTTCAAAAATATATACACCACGCCTTATATATCTTTCTGTTTTTGCCATCATTCCCTAGGATTAAAGGCTGGCTTTCTGGTATTAAAGGCATGAGTCACCATGCTTGGCTGTATCCTTGAACAGATGGATTTCTGCCTCTGGAATGCTAGGATTAAAGGCATGTGCTACCACTGCCTATCCTTTATGTTTAATATTTTGGTTGTTCTGCCTCTGACCCCAGATAAGTTTATTAGCATGCACAATATTTTGGGGAACACAATACCACATTTCCCCTCTTTTTGTCTAAAATTAAAAAAAGCTTATAACTATTACAAGAAAAATTATATCCAGTAAGTATATACAATATACACAGTCAAGATTACATTAATGATGTCTAGTCCATTAACATTTGACAGATTCAGATAAAAAACTCCATTAATATATAACAATGTCCAGTCCAGTAACATTTGATAAACTCAGACAAAAAATTTTCATTACTTATCTTATTTAAAACAAGTAGCTGCTTTTTAAAAATTAGATTCCATAATCTCCCTTTTTATCTTATCATAACCATATTCTTTTTCTTTTTCTTTTTCTTTTTTCAGAGAAGAAAGCCAAGAGGTCAGAGCTAAGAGCCTTACGGTTCCTGCTTCAGGGATCCTCTTCAGCCAAGAGAGCTCTCTGAAAGGGGCCTACTTCCTGTGTGTATGTCTTTAAATAGTCTTTCTGTTCTGCCTTCTCATTGGTTGTAAACCTAAACACATGACTGCCCTCGTCACTGCCTGTCTGTAGAGACTTCCAGGTTTTCTATGGTTGGTATTGAGATTAAAGGCATGTGTCTCCAATGCTGGCTGTATCCTTGAACACACAGAGATCTACCTAGCTTTGTCTGCCAAGTGCTGGGATTAAAGGCATGCGCCACCACCGCCATGCTCTTGCTATGGCTCTAATAGCTCGGACCCCCAGGCAACTTTATTTGTTAACATACAATTAAAATCACATTTCAGTACAAATAAAATACCACCATATTTCCCCTTCTCTATTTTAATAAAAAGAAAAAAAAGGTTATAACTAACAAAAGAAAAACTATATGCAAAAGTACAATAACTATATACAATATATACAAATAATAAATACCTAAACAATGTCTAGTCCATTTTTATTTGACAAATTCAGAGAAAATAATTTCATTATCTATCCTATTTTGGTAAGTCCAAAATGTATCTAATTCACTTTCTATCCTAATTAATCTTCAACTATAATTAACTAACCTTCAACTATAACTAACTAATCTTCAACTCCCTCAGAGACCCAAGAAGGAAATAATATTAGCTAACAAAAATAAAAACAGGAAGTGCATGCAAGCAACTTCCAAAAAATTTGTGAGTTGACAGAAACAGCCAGCTGCCTGGACAGTCACTTGAAGTTTCTCTGCAGTGCTGGGGCATCATCTTCAGCCTATAGGCTTAGCGTATCTGACAGATTCATTTGTGAAGTAGGATGCACACAAGGTCAACAGTTCAACCTCACATTGGGTGAGAGCAGTCCATGTACCAGAAACACCTGAATTCCACTAGTGTCATGTCATGATTCAGGATTTTAAATTCTGGAAATTGTTGATGGTTTTTGAATTCAGCTGTCCATTATTCTTGGCTGTGTATATATGGCTTCATCTCAGCATCCCGTTCTTCTCCACATCCCTCTATCAAATGCCAGTCTACTATTGAGAGGCGTGAGCTTAGTTACTCTTCAAGAATAACTGTTTCAGCTGCTGTTCCATTGCACATCAGAAGCCATCGGCCCACTGCCTGTTCAGCTGCCTTCGAAGAAAAGGGCACTGTACCTTTTCCGGCCACTTCAGGGATGGTGCCATATTGTCCTGGCCTCAGAAGATGCCTTTTGATAAAGCCATAACTGTAGATGTAAACAACCGTCTTATTAAATAAGAAACAGAGAGCCGATTCAGAGAAGAAAGCCA
Source organism: Peromyscus eremicus (assembly GCF_949786415.1). Lineage (NCBI taxonomy): Eukaryota > Metazoa > Chordata > Mammalia > Rodentia > Cricetidae > Peromyscus > Peromyscus eremicus. The sequence goes on from NC_081416.1 coordinate 198,287,627, forward strand.
AGAGGTCAGAACTAAGAGCCTTACCCTTCCTGCTTCAGCTATCCTGCTTCAGCCAAGAGAGCTCTCCAAAAAAGAGGCCTACTTCCTGTGTGTATGTCTTTAAATAGTCTAGATGTTCTGCCTTCTCATTGGTTGTAAACTAAACACGTGACTGCCTTGTCATTGCCTGTATGTACCGCCCTCCAGGTCCTTAAAGGCGTGCGCCACCACCGCCACGCACTTGCTATGGCTCTATAACTCTGACCCCCAGGCAACTTTATTTATTAACATACAATTAAAATCACATTTCAGTACAAGTAAAATACCACCTTTCCCCTTTTCTATTTTAATAAAAAGGAAAAAAAAGAAAAAGGTTATAACTAACAAAAGAAAAACTATATACAAAAGTACAATAACTATATACAATATATACAAATAATAACTGTCTAAACAATGTCTAGTCCATTTGTATTTGACAAATTCAGAGATGATAATTTCATTATCCTATTTTGTTAAGTCCAAAATGTATCTAATTCACTTTCTATCCTAATTAATCTTCAACTAACTAACCTTCAACTATAACTAACTAATCTTCAACTCCCTCAGAGACCCAAGAAGGAAATAATATTAGCTAACAAAAATAAAAACAGAAAGTGCATGCAAGCAACTTCCAAAAAATTTGTGAGTTGACAGAAACAGCCAACTGCCTGGACAGTCACCTGAGGTTTCTCCGCAATGCTGGGGCATCATCTTCAGCCTATATAGGCTTAGCATATCTGACAGATTCATTTGTGAAGTAGGATACACACAAGGTCAACAGTTCAACCTCACATTGGGTGAGAGCAGTCCATGCACCAGAAACACCTGAATTCCACTAATGTCATGTCATGATTCAGGATTTTAAATTCTGGAAAATGTTGATGGTTTTTTAGTTCAGCTCTCCATTCTTCTTGGCTGTGTACATATGGCTTCATCTCAGCATCCCGTTCTTCTCCACATCACTCTATCAAATGCCAGTCTACTATTGAGAGGAGTGAGCTTAGTTACTCTTCAAGAATAACTGTTTCAGCTGCTGTTCCATAGCACATCAGAAGCCATCGGCCCACTGCCTGTTCAGCTGCCTTCGAAGAAAAGGGCACTGTACCTTTTCCAAGTTGCGAAGGCCACGTCAGCGATGGTGCCATATTGTCCTGGCCTCAGAAGATGCCTTTTGATAAAGCCATAACCACGCTTGTTTAGGCAAGAATCAGTAGTCCTTTGTTTCATGTCCTGTCTGTCCATTTTGTCATCAGTTGATTCGAGGATACTTTGTTGTCCAGTGGCTAACTTTTGCCACAATGAAAGCTAACTCCATACGCAGTTTCTTCAATGCCCATATTTTCTCTGAAGTAGATTGGTACTGCCAGGAGCCGACATGTCTCATAGTCATAACAAAAAAGAAAAATTTTCTAAGTTATTAAAACATTTTAAATGCCATATTCTGTAGATCTCTGAAGGGTTTGAAGATGACCTGTCTAAAATATATCTGCTCAATTTTTAAAACATATCTAATATGACTACAAGTTCTATTGCAATGTCTAACTACTAACTATCATTTCTTTATATCCTAATAGTTGGTAATAATATCATTCAAGGATCAGAAAATAGCATTGTTAAATGAACGATATAAGTACAATTAGAAATATACATATAGCATTTTCTAACAATATCAATTTCAATATATATAATTTGTATACAATATAAAACAATCCAATCCAATGTAAAGTATTTAAAACTAGTAATTGTCTTTTTCTTCTTCTTTCTTTCTCTCTCTTTTTTTTTAAATAAGAACCTTAAATCTAATCTGCTTAGTCTTTTTCCTAACCCTTGACAACAACTTGCAACCAACCCCCCTAAACAATAAAAATTATCCCAGACCCAAAACCCATTAAAAAGACCAAAAAACCACCCGCCCCACACACCTCTTTGGGAATGTGGGCGTCGTATTCTTAAAATTGTTTCCTGCTGGGTATGGGCGAAGTTACCTTTATCCTGAAAGAAAAATTTTAGATTAATTGTCAAGTTTTAGGAAAGGTAACTATATCCTTCTTTATCCAGTCTGTGTATAATGCCAAAGTTCAGGGTTTATCTCAAGTCCTTATTCAAGTAGTCTTTGAGACTGGATCATCTCATCTAGTCATCTCAAAATTGCTCTGAGCACCTTATAGTTCAAAGCTGATCTGTAGATGATGTTTGTCAGCTTAGTGATGTTATTATTGTCCACGTGGAATTGTTGTTGTTGTGGGGCCCCAACATCTTCCTGGAGACTTCAGTTGATGTTAGGCCTGGCCGTGAATTCCTGCAGAAAACTGATAAGAGACTCAAACACAAAGACATATATATGCAGCTAATTGAAGCCTTTTTTCTAGAATTAATTAGTACTCTATATGACCATTCATATCTTAACAAAGTTTAAAATGTGTGTATATATATATATCTATATATATATTAATCTTGTAAGTTTTGATATAAAATTTATACCTTAAGAAAAGTTTAAAGAATCAGAATAGAATCAAAGAGTTGAGATTAGTAATAGAATAGTCCCTTAATTAATTTGGCTTTTCTCCTGTCTCATAGCAGAAGATGGCTCTTTTATTCTGGCATGATACAGGGAGTTTGCATTTTCCTTTTAACAACATGCTTGAGTTTAAAGAAGGAGAGAGCCATTCTCCAACTCCAAAGTCAGCTTTAAATTTTAATTGGACTGGGACTATTAGAAGACCAATAGTGTTAAATCTTTAGAGAAAAGCAGAAACAAACATTTAGGAAGACATAAAATTTTTTAGATAATATATACCCATACGCCATTTCACTCTGCTTCCTGGGATAGATGATTTGCCCCTTTTCTTCAGTTGTCTTATTTGTCCAGTGTTCTTCAGACTCCTTAACCTTCATTCTCCTAAAAGACAAAAACAAAAACCTTTCCCCAAGACTAATTTTGGGGATGTTCCTTTTTGGCAAGTTATTATCTGATTAAATGAAAAGACATGTATTACTGGTATAAGTTAGTTTAAATTGGATGTTCATGTTGGTTGATGAGCTATCACCTCTTCTAATTAAGAGGTTTTTCTTGTTCAAATCGAACCTTTATCAATTTTGATGGTACCCACAACTTATCTTCTCCTGTAGAAACAAAAGCAAAACCTCGTCCCCAATGTAACACATACCCTGGTTTTCATTCTGAGGTCAGCACATCCTTAAAGTATATAGGCTGATTTAATTCTGTAGTTTTTTCTATTATCCAATGTCTCTCTGCAGCTGTTGTTCCTTTCTCATTGGCATTAAGAAAATTCAAAGTTAATAGAGCATTATGCAGTCTATTTCTGGGGGGGTTTGTTACCCCTTTCTGTTTATTTAGCATATCCTTTAGAGTTCTGTTTGATCTTTCTATAACTGCTTGACCTGTAGGATTATGTGGTATGCCTGTAATATGCTTTATATTGTAATAAGCAAAAAACTGTTTCATTTTAACAGAGACATATGACGGAGCATTGTCAGTTTTGATTTGTGCAGGTATACCCATGATGGCCATAACTTCTAGCAAATGAGTGATTACAGAATCAGCTTTTTCAAAACTCAAAGCAGTTGCCCACTGAAATCCTGAATAAGTATCGATAGTGTGGTGTATATATTTCAGTTTTCCAAATTCTGCAAAGTGAAACACGTCCATCTGCCAGATTTCATTCCTTTGAGTACCCATTGGGTTACATCCTGCTGGTAATGGCGTTTGATTGTAGAAGGAACAAGTAGGACATTTCTTTACTATTTCTTTGGCTTGTTGCCAGGTTATGGAAAAATCCTTTTTTAAACCTTTACTATTGACATGATGTTTTTTATGACATTCTGAGGCCTCCAGCACATTTCCTATTAATAACTTATCAATCTCATCATTGACTTGTGCTAGAGGGCCTGGCAGACCAGTATGGGATCGAATGTGAGTTACATATAAAGGATGACTCCTTTTCCTGATTGTATCTTGTAATTGAATGAATAGTGAAGTTAATTCTGAAGCATCAGGGATAAATTCTGCAGTCTCAATATGTAATACTACTCTTTCAGCATACTGAGAGTCAGTTACTATGTTGAGAGGTTCTGAAAAATCCATTGATACCAACAGAATAGCATACAATTCTGATTTTTGAACTGAATTATAAGGACTTTGAACCACTTTACTTAAATTTTCTGATTTGTAACCTGCCTTTCCTTGTTTGTTGGCATCTGTATAAAATGTACGAACTCCAGATATGGGTTTTTCCCATACAATTCGAGGCAAGATCCAACCAGCTCTCTTTATAAGATCAATTCTATTGCTTTGGGATATTTGCTGTTAATTTCTCCCAAAAAATTACTGCAAGCTCTTTGCCAAGGTTCACTTTCTGTCCATAATTTTTCAATGTCCTCCTTAGTTAAAGGTATGACAATTTCTGCTGGGTCTATTCCTGCTAATTGACAAAGTCTCAATTTTCCTTTCCAAATCAAGTCAGAGATTTTTTCCACATAAGTTTTTAATTTTTTATTTGGTTTAATTGGTAAAAATATCCATTCCAATATAATATCTTCCCTCTGCATTAATATTCCTGTAGGAGAATGCCTAGAAGGTAAAATAACCAAAATGCAATCCAGCTTTGGATCAATACGATCCATGTGCCCTTCATGTACTTTCTTTTCTACCAAGGCCAATTCTTTCTCAGCTTCAGGTGATAATTCTCTTGGACTATTTAAGTCCTTCTCACCTTCTAAGGTTTTGAACAAATTATGCAGTTCATCATTTTTTACCCCAACAATAGTTCGTAGATGAGAAATATCTCCAAATAATCATTGAAAGTCATTAAGAGTCTGTAGTCTATCTCTCCTAATTTGCACCTTTTGGGGTCTAATTTTTTGTAGCTCTATTTTATATCCTAAATAATTAATAGAATCTCCTCTTTGTATCTTTTCAGGAGCAATTTGTAATCCCCAGCAAGGCAAAATTTTCTTTACCTCTTCAAACATTCTTTCTAATGTATCTGCATTTGAGTCAGCTAGTAAAATATCATCCATATAATGATAAATTATAGATTTAGGAAAATTTTTACGTATCACTTCCAATGGCTGTTGTACAAAATATTTGGCACAGAGTTGGGCTATTCAACATTCCTTGTGGGAGGACCCTCCATTGAAATCTTTTAACTGGTTGAGAATTATTATAAGTAGGCACTGTGAAAGCAAATCTTTCTCTGTCTTTTTCTTGTAAGGAAGGGTATTGAAAAGAAACAGTCTTTTAAATCAATAACTATGAGAGGCCATCCTTTTGGTAACAGAGTAGGCAAAGGAATTCCAGATTATAGAGAGCCCATTGGCTGAATTACTTTGTTAATTGCTCTAAGGTCTGTTACCATTCTCCATTTACCAGATTTCTTTTTAATAACAAATACAGGAGAATTCCAAGGGCTGGTTGATTCCTCAATATGCTGAGCATTTAACTGTTCTTCTACCAGCTCTTCTAAAGCCTGGAGTTTCTCTGTTGTTAAAGGCCATTGCTGGACCCATACAGGCTTGTCTGTTAACCATTTTAAAGGTAGAGCTGTTGGTGTCTTTGGAAGATCATCAGTTGTTGTGCCTTGTTCTTGTATAATATGGATGTCTGGTGACCACTCAGAATAATGCCTTCTAATATTTCTCTCAGAAACATGTGCTAATTTATGATTTGTTTCTGAGATTGGAGGGATGCTAATCTGAGTATTCCATTGTTGCAACAAGTCTCAACCCCACAAGTTCATAGCTACGTTAGCTACATATGGTTTCAATTTTCCTCTCTGTCCTTCTGGACCTATACACTCGAGCCATCTTGCACTCTGTTTCACCTGAGATAATGTCCCAATTCCTAACAGTTGAATGTTTACCTCCTGAAGAGGCCAAGTTGGATGCCAAAATTCTGGTGCAATTATGGTAATGTCTGCACCTGTGTCTACCAGACCAGACAACAAAACACCATTTATTTTTATCGATAATTTTGGTCTTTGTTCATTAATAGAAGTTTGCCAAAAAATTTTCTTTATATTTGCTCGTGAATTTTCTATTCTCTCTGTTTCATCATCCTGACCAGCATGACTTATTCCAATAGGCATTTGGTTATTTAATTGCTCTGGGTAGGGGTTTCCTCTACGACTGCAGGAAAGGTTTGAACTGGATTTGCTATTGAGGCCTGCATGAGGCCCCTCTGGGAGTTTCCCGAAGACTGAGGCAAAGGATTACCCTGTCTGTCCCTTGTTGATCTACATTCGTTGGTCCAGTGTTTTCCCTTACCACACCTTCTGCATACTCCTGAAGGAAGGGGAATTCTGTTGCCATTGTTCCTTGAAGAAACATTGGTTCTAGGAATGACCTATTTACAGTCCCTTTTCAAATGTCCTTGCTTTCCACATCCAATACATCTAACATTCCTCAAACCTTTTGAAATTGCTTCTCCTACCCACGTATCATCATGCTCATGAGCTTCAACATTAACCGTGTCTCTAATCCAATCTTCCAAAGGTGCAGATCTTGCCTTTAATGGCCTGATTATTGTTTTGCATGCTGCATTTGCATTCTCAAAGGCCAAAGATTCAATTATTATCTTACTAGCTTCTGAATCCGGGACCATTCTCTTTACTGCTGAAGCCAGTCTTTGTAAAAAATCTGTGAAAGATTCTTTTGGGCCTTGTACAACCTTTGTAAATGACTCAGTTTTTTTTCTGGTTCCTCAACTCTGTCCCATGCATTCAAGGCTGCTGTTTGACATAAAATTAGGGTTTGGACATCATATAAACATTGTGTTTGTGCTGAAGCATATTGACCTTCTCCCATAAGCTGATCCTGGCAGACTTGTATTCCTTTATCCCTCCACTGTTTTTCTATGTTTTTAGCTTCATCCTTGAACCAAGTTAGCCACTGAAGCCTTTGACTGGGTTCAAGAACAGCTTGTGCCAGCTCCCGCCAGTCCTGTGGTACAATACTGTTATATGTTGACCAAGAGTTTAACATTTGCTTTACATATGGGGAATGCATGCCATAAGATACTATTGCCTCCTTAAACCTTTGTAAATCTAACATTTCAATTGGAGCCCAAATATTTTGTGTAGTCATTTGATCAGGCAACTGCTGTACGGTTACTGGACAAACTAAGGGTGACTGTGTGAAAACAGGCTTTCTTTCTGTAACCCTATGATCCAATCTTGAAGCAACTTCACTGTTAGTTTCTTCTGTCTGAGTTTTTACAGGTTTAACAGGTTTTTCTAAAGCTGTCACCCTGGCACTTAAATTGACTATCTTTTTAAATAGTAAAATGAGGATAAGCATAGTAATAAAATGCATAATTCGATCAACATTAATCTTCTCATATAGCTGTTCCATTGTCAGACTGTCTAAAATTGCAAACAAAGCCCAATTTTCTTCCAATGTACACAGAAAACCCATTTTTTTTAATATGGAAAAAAAATTTCTTTTAAATAGTTTCCTTTAAAATATCTGATATGTTAAGTGACTTACCAAGTCCTCATAGAACAGTACCAATCCGAGGGAATTTCAAAACAGCCACCTAGTGTCCGAAATGTGAGGAGAGAGAGAGAGAGAGAGAGAGAGAGAGAGAGAGAGAGCACACAAGAACCGTAGCCGCAAGTTCTGCCTAAGAGCTTGAATCCAGCCACGTGTTCCCGCTTGAGCTTAGTCAAGCCTTGGCTCTGACTACCTTAAGCTCCAACCACGAGTGTTGGCTTTACAGGCAGGGGCCCTGTTGGGCAGGGCAGGCCTGAGTTGTTTGTAGCACTGGCTTTAAGCAAGTAGCTCAAGGTTGGTCCGGCCTGAGGCCAAGCCGACCTGGGCCCGGGCTACGGAGCCGGCCACCCTGGCGGGAACCCGGACCTGCTGCCAAGCCAAGTTAAATGGTTTTTAATGGATTCTTGTCACGTTGGGCGCCAAATGTAGATGTAACCAACTGTCTTATTAAATAAGAAACAGAGAGCCAATTCAGAGAAGAAAGCCAAGAGGTCAGAACTAAGAGCCTTACCCTTCCTGCTTCAGCAATCCTGCTTCAGCCAAGAGAGCTCTTCGAAAAAGGGCCTACTTCCTGTGTGTACGTCTTTTTATAGTCTAGCTGTTCTGCCTTCTCATTGGTTGTAAACCTAAACATGTGACTGCCTTGTCACTGCCTGTATGTACCGCCCTCCAGGTCCTTAAAGGCGTGCGTCACCACCGCCATGCACTTGCTATGGCTCTAATAGCTCTGACCCCCAGGCAACTTTATTTATTAACATACAATTAAAATCACATTTCAGTACAAGTAAAATACCACCACAAGGGTTCTGCTATGACCAATGATTTATGAATCAAACATCACCTCTAGGTTCTCTTAACATGGTGCTGAGTCTTCAGGATATGAGTATTTATTATATCAGAAAGTAGATAATACTTCTCTGGCTCTCTGTACATGTGGAAATAGCCTTTCCTTTCTGGTTCATACTGAGCTTATAAATTTCTCTGCTTTTTATTCATTTTATTTATCTTGAGTGTGCATGTGAATATAAGATATGTGATGTCTAATCTGGGCTGTTAGTTTTACACACCTAGGAAGAGGAACAATTATGATTCTGTTATAACTACTTCTAGCAGATTAGCCTGTGGGCATGTCTGTGGGACACTTTTTTTATTGGCAATTGATATAGGAGTGCCCAGTTCACAGTGTGTAGTACTATCCTTCTGCAGATAGACCTGGGCTGTATAAAGCTTAAGGTGTGACTACTTAGAAACTCTTTTACAAAGTACATGGGACCATGAGGGTGGGTTCTATAGCTAAAAGGCCCAGAATCTAGTGTGGTCTCTGAGGTCAGTAGGCCAAAAAGCATAGAGGTCAGTAGGCCAAAAAGCATAGAGGTCAGTAGGCCAAAAAGTGCATGTGGCATCTCCCCTATGGATGAATTTTAATAACCGAGAGCTAGATTCTGTGATAAACATTCTGGGGAATTTGGGTGAGGTCTACCGCTATAGCAAAAGATGGATGATATCTGCCTCCACAAATAACACAAAGGTCCATTCTTAGCCTGCTCATAAAGAAAACAGATGTTTTATCTCATTCATCAGGGAGAGGCCCCTATGTGCTTAACATTCCTGGCTCCCTACTGCTCTGGGGGTATAAGGACCTTTGTGCCCCCAACATGCCCTGATTTCCCCCAAAGATGGACTGTAACTTATAAACCAAATAAACCCTTTCCTCCCTGAGTTGCTTTTGGTAAATGTTTAAACACATCATCAGAGAAGCAAACTAGAAGAGTGTGGGTTAGCTATGGGATATAATCTTTTTGCCACACTCCAAATGTGCATTAAAACAGAATCAACACCAGACAGAGTGGCGCAGAATTACAGAGTTGAAAGGTGTAGCAGGAAGACTGCAACAAGTTTAAAGCTATTTAATGAGTTCCAAAAAATTCAAAAAGGAGCTAGAGAGATGGATCAAAGAGTAAGGGTGAATTCTCAAGTATAAGACCCTGAGTCTGAATTTCTAGTACCCACATAAGAATGTTGGGGGCTATGGGAGAGACAAGGGAATCACTGGGGCTGGCTACTTGCCAGCCTTACTTTAGGTTCAATGAGAGACTTTGTCCCAAGGGAATAAAGCAAGTGTGTCATAGAATATGATACTCAATGTCCTTCTCTGGCCACACACATATACAATATATACACTGCATTAAAAAAAAAAAAAAGGTTAGCCGGGCGGTGGTGGCGCACGCCTTTAATCCCAGCACTCGGGAGGCAGAGGCAGGCAGATCTCTGTGAGTTCGAGGCCAGCCTGGGCTACCAAGTGAGTCCCAGAAAAGGCGCAAAGCTACACAGAGAAACCCTGTCTCGAAAAACCAAAAAAAAAAAAAAAAAAAAAAAGGGTAAAGAAAAAAACTTGGCCAATGAGTTCATTCAGTGGGTAAAGGAACCTACAGCCAAACCTGATGGGCACTCACACGGTAGAAAAAAAAAGAACAATTGTCACAAGTTATCCTCTGAACTCTATAAGTGCATGATATATGTACCCACACATAAATAAATAAATAAATAAATAAAATGCAAAAACAAAAAGGAAAATAAAAAGCAAGAAAAGCTTGCTAATTAAATGAAAAGGATAAAACAAAAATATAAAAAACACAGTTACATATTGGTTTGTTAGCCAGTGGCAAATAGATTATTTTCCACATCAGTGCGAAGAAATTACTTTCACTCCAGAAGCAGTAGAATAGGATAACTTGGATGTGGGTATTCCACAGTATGCTCAAGCAGTGCTTCTTGTAAAGTGGTACATTTCTTTTTTATTTTCACTTATAAAACATTTAATAAGTAAAAGGTAATGTGAGCATGGTAAATTTAAGTAAGGGCATATTTTCACATCTTTCTCATCTTGACATTCTTTCTGTCTATAAGACAAACCTTTTAAGTTTCCAGATAAAAGTCTTTAAAATAGTGGGAGACTGCTTTCCTTCTCCACACTACCCAATGCTGAATTCTTACCATACTTTAGACCAACCTTCTTAACAGAAAGCACATTCAGTGTTCAAATGTGTCTTTTTCTCCTTTGTTCACACCTGAATTTTTTATTAATTTTACATACCAATCAAAGATCCCCCTCTTCCCTCCTCCCACCCCTCCAGCCTCTCCCTCATAACCCACCCCCCACTCACTCCTACAAGTAGGTAAGGCCTCCCATGGGGAGGTACATTTGGCAGAGGAAGGTCCAAACACCTCCCCCTGCCTCAAGACTGTTTGAGGGGTCCCACCATAGGTAGTGGGCTCCAAAAAGCCTGCTTATGCACCAAGGATGGGTTCTGATCCTACTGCCAGGGGGCCCCTTAAGCAGAAGAAGCTACACACTGTCTCACTTATGCAGAGGGCCTAGTCCCATCCCATGCAGGCTCCACAGCTGTTGTTGTAAATTTCATGAGTTCCCACTAGTTTGGTTTGGTTGTCTCTGTAGGTTTCCCCATCATGATCTTGATGCCCTTGCTCATAGAATCCCTCTTCTCTCTCTTCAGCTGGACTCCTGGAGCTCAGCCTGGTGTTTGGCTGTGGATCTCTACATCTGCTTCCATCAGTTACTAGAGAAAGGCTTGATGATGACAGTTAGGGTTTTCACCAATCTGATTACTGGGGCAAGCCAGTTCAGGCAACCTCTCTACTATTGCTAGTAGTCCAAGCTGGGGTCATCCTTGGGGATTCCTGGGAACTTCTCTAGCACCAATTTCTCCCTATCCTCATGATATCTCCCTCTATCATGGTATTTCTTTCATTGATCTTCCATTCCATCCCTGTTCCAGATCAACCATCCCATTCCCTTATGTTCTCATGCCCCATCCCCTAACTTCCATTGCCCACCCTTCTTTCCCAGTTTACTCATGGAGATATCATCTATTTATCCTTCCTGGGATGATCCATGCATCCCTCTTCTGGTTCTCCTTGTTAGGTAGCTTCTTTGGAGCTATGGATAGTAGTCTGATTGTCCTTTTTTTACATCTAGTATCCACTTATGAGTGAGTACATACCATGTTTGTCCTTCTGTGTCTGGGTTACCTCACTCAGGATCATATTTTCTAGTTCCATCCATTTGTCTGCAAATTTCACGATGTCATTGTTTTTTATTGTTGATTAGTACTCCACTGTGTATATGTACCACATTTCCTTTATCCATTCTTCAGTTGAGGGGCATTTAGGTTGTTTCCAGGTTTGGGCTATTATGAATAATGCTGCTATGAACATAGCTAAGCATGTGTCCTTGTGGTATGAATGAGCATTCCTTGGGTATATGCCCCAGAGTAGTAAAGCTGGGTCTTGAGGAAAACTGATTCCCAATTTTCTGAGAAACCTCCATACTCATTTCCAAAGTGGCTGTATAAGTTTGCACTCCTACCAACAGTGCAGGAGTGTTCCCCTTGCTCCACATCCTCTCCAACATAAGCTTTCTTCAGTGCTTTTGATCTTAACCATTCTGACAGGTGTAAGATTGTGGTGATACTTTATTTGTGAGGAAATGTGATATTTTATTTGTATGTCAATAAATAAAGTTTGCCTGGAGATCAGAGGTCAGCAAGCCATAAACAGAAGTCAGGTGGTGATAGCCTATGCCCTTAATTTAATCACATGGCAGGGAGAGTCTCTGTGTGGTCAAGGATACAGCCAAGTGTGGCGACACAAGCCATTAATCCCAGTACCAACCATAGAGACCTGGAGGTCTGTATAGACAGACAGTGACAATGAAATCATGTGACTGGGTTTAGAGCCAATGAGAAGGCAGAACAGGAAGGCAATAAAAACACAGGTTAGACGGGAAGAAGCTCTCTCTGTGGAAGCTACTGCTGGTGATAAACTAAGGCTAGTCATGGCTATTTGCTCTGATCTCTTTTGCTATTACATCTGTGTTTAGCTCTGTGTTTCTTATTTAATAAGACTGTTTAGAAATTCATCCACATAAGATGGTATCTCAGAGTCATTTTGATTTGCATTTCCCTGTTAACTAAGGATGTTGAACAATTCCTTAAATGTCTTTCAACAATTTGAGATTCTTCTGTTGAGAATTCTGTTTGGCACTGTAGCCCATTTTTTAATTGAATTGTTCAGTGTTTTGATATCTAGTTTCTTGGATTCTTTAAATATTTTAAGATCAGCCCTTTGTCAGATGTGGGGTTGGTGAAGATCTTTTCCTATTCTGTAGGCTGTCATTTTGTCTTATTTACTGTGTTTGTTAGTTCCCTTATTTTTCTGTTAAGTCTTTCTGACAGACCTGTCCATTGGTGAGAGTGAGGAGTTGAAGCCTCTCACTCTTAGTGTATGGGATTTGATGTGTGATTTAAACTTTAGTAATGTTTCTTTTACATATGTGTGTGCCCTTGTATTGGAGGCATAAATGTTCAGAATTGAGACTTCATCTTGATGGATCTTTCCTATGATGAGTATGTAATGTCCTTCTCTATCTCTTGATTAATTTTAGTTTGAAGTCTATTTTGTTAGCTATTAGAATAGCTACACCAGCTTACCTTTTAAGTCCATTTGATTGGAAAGTCTAGCAGACTGCAAGAATATACTGTAGAGATTCAGTTGTATATTAAAACTATACCTAGAAATTTCAAGTCATTTTTCTAGAGGAAGCCATTTATCAAAAAGTATTTGGTGTTATTCAGTTTTTAATATTTCAGCTATCTTCTATTATGAAATTGCTGTGGGCCCACTTGCTACTAGACCATATTGGCAAACAGTGTAAGCTTCTCAGATGCTGATCCACTAGGTAGATAACACCCCTGCAGGGCCTAGGAGATAAGCAAGCTGTACATGCATAGCTGTTTCTTGTGAAAATGAAGCTCAGACTTCCCTTCCCTAGACAGGAAAATGTCATTACAGAGCAATTGACTCAGAACAAAGGAGGTTTTTGCATATCCAGGTAGTGTGAAGGGTGGGGCAGGATTCCTGGCCAGGGCAGAGTTAGGTGTGGAGGAGAGGAAGAACAAGGCAGCTTTCTGTAGATAGTAGACAGAGTCACATGGCCAGAGAGAAGAGAGAAAGGCAGAGATTCTATAGATGGCAAGGCAGATCTCTTGTAGAGTTTTCTCAGAGCCAGGAGTAAGGAGGAAAGATGCAGGATGAAGGAATAGAGGATGAAGATTAGATCAAAAGCATAAGGGCTTAGTTATTACTAGGGCTATGAGGAGACAGAAAAAGTAGGTACAGAGAGGAACTGAATGTCAGGACAGAACTGAAGTTATATAGATAGAATTTTGCCCTAGAGAAATAAAGTAAATGGATACAGAGCATGGTGTACATAGATTCTTTTCCCTCAGATAACCCCACACTGCACATAGAATCTTCCTCAGGATTCTGGGAGGAATCTTCTCAGGGCAGGCCCTTGGGAAAAATCCAATAGGAAAGACTTTTCTCAGCCCTTCACTCTGAAGTAGTGTCTGTCTTAGAAGTTGAGGTGTATTTCTTGTATGCTACAGAAGGATGGATCTATTTTCATTTCCATTCTGTTAGCCTGTGTCTTTTTTTAGGCAAATTGAGTCCATTGATATTAAGGGATATTAATGACCAGTGAATGTTAATTCCTGTTATCTTTTGGTAGGAGTGTGTGTGTATTTCTCATCTTTGGGATTTGCTGCTGTGGGGTTATCTATTGCCTGTGTTTTTGTGGGTGCATCTGACTTCCTTAGGTTGGAGTTTCTTTCTAGTGCTTTCTGTAGGGCTGGATCTGTGGATAGGTATTGTTTAAATCTGGTTTTATCTTTGAATGTCTTGTTCAGTCTGTCTATGGTGATTGGAGATTACACTGGGTATAGTAGTCTGAGCTGGCATCCCTGGTGTCTTAGTGTCTGCATTACATCTGTCCAGGACCTTCTGGATTTCAGAGTCTCCACTGAGAAGTGGGTGTTATTCTGATGGGTCTGCCTTTATAAGTCACTTGGCCTTTTTCCTCTGCTGCTCTTAATATTCTTTCCTTATTCTGTATGTTTAGTGGTTTAATTATTATGTGGTGAGGGGACTTTTTTGGGGGGTCTAGTCTATTTGGTGTTCTATAAGCTTCTTGTGTCTTCATTTTCTTCTTTAAGTTGGGAAAATTTTCTTCCATTAATTTGTTGAATATATTTTCTGTGGCACACTTCTTAAATGTTAAAGTCTTCAAATCTGCCCTGCAGGAAGGGACACTAGCCCATCTGAGCTTGAGCCTCTGACAGCTCTTGCCCTTCTCCCCAAATCCCTCTGCCTTGCTAAAAACCGTTAGATTACATTCCTAAAGCTAGCCACCGAAGTCTGTTCCCTTATTTGGCCACTTCCTCTTCCTGAGGCTGATTACCAAGGTCCAGCTACCAAAGTGTTAAAGTACAGCAATCAAAATCCCCCTTTGATTCACCTAATTAACAGGCTCAATCAAAATGTACTGCTGCATCCTAGCCCATTCTAATAGAGACCTCCCCTTTTTATCTTCTTAAAAATTACACCTGCAAGGCCATTTGCTACTGTTTTTCTGCCTGAGTCAGAAAGCACCCACTTTAACTTTTCTTCCCCACTTAATAAGGATCTTTCTGCGGAAAAAGGTGTATTTGGGTGTGGTTTATGCCTAATTGGGGATCTGAGAGGGCGCTCAAGCTCTGTGTGTGTATGGGGGGTGTCTTCTTCACTGTATGATAGTTCTCTCTATTAAAAATCCATTTTATCTAGACATATCCATGTTACCTACAGCACTGTTAATACTCCACATACAAAGACAAAAAACTCAGAGTCTTTTAATGAAAAGCCAGTGGAAAACTAGCACTGAATTCACAGTGAAGTATTTTGTATTCTAAGTGTAAAGCAAACCAGGCTAACTCACTAATGGGATGATAAATGGCGCTGTTTGTGGTGCTGGTTACCAAGTGGAAATGTCACAATCACGACAGAACCCAGTGGTAGTTTTTAGAGCTTTATTAGTGGGGAAAAGGGGGGAGGAGAGCCAGTGCTGGGGGGACAGAGCAGAGAAGAGAGCAGAGAACAAAGAGAGAAGGTGGGGGTCCATGTCCAGCTTTTTAAGGCACAGATTGTGACCACGCCATATGTACATAGTCACCAGCGTCCGTTGATGATGTAAGATGCAAGACCCCAAGCTGTGCATGTGCTGGAGTGAGGGCAGGATCCTAATACTCACAAGTTCATATTTAGCTATTACCAACAAAATTCCTAGAAAGCTTATTCAGTTAAGAAAGTTTGCTGCTCTTGCAGAGGATTGAAGTTTGGATCCCAGCACCCATATCAACGCCCAAATCCATGTGCCTGAGTATTAAGGAATATGATGCCTTTGGGCCTCCATAAGCTTCTGCATGCATAGTGTGCCCATGTGTGCATACTCTCAGGCAGACACACATATATGTAAAATTATCTTTAAAAATTGAAAAGAAAGCCGGGCGGTGGTGGTGCACGCCTTTAATCCCAGCACTCGGGAGGCAGAGGCAGGCGGATCTCTGTGAGTTCAAGGCCGGCCTGGGCTACCAAGCGAGTTCCAGGAAAGGCGCAAAGCTACACAGAGAAACCCTGTCTTGAAAAACCAAAAAAAAAAAAAAAAAAAAAAAAATTGAAAAGAAGAGCTGGGAATTGGTAGCTCACACCCTTAATCCCAGCACTCGGGAGGCAGAGCCAAGTTGATCTCTGTGAGTTCAAGATCCAGGACAGGCACCAAAACTACACAGAGAAACCTTGTTTCAAAAAAACAACAACAAATAAAGTGAAAAGAAGAAAGAAAACAACTATAGCACTGTGGCTGGGAGTTGCATTTGGATTTCACACAAGTGACTCATGGGGTTTTGTTGTTTGAGACAGGGTCTCTCATTATGTGTCCCTAGCTGTTCTGAAATGCTCTATGTAGACCAAACTGGCCTCAAACACACAGAGATCCACCAGCCTGTTCCTCTAGAGTGCTGGGATTAAAGATGTGTGCCATCATGCCCAGCTGTTTGTCTTTTGAGACAGGGTCTCTTTGTGTTACCACATTGGCCTCTGAATTCTGGGTATAAGTGATCCCCCTGCCTTACTCTTAAATAGTTGGATGAAACTAATTATAGTTGTGTATAGAATACACCTTCAAGTTTTCTAGTTTGGGGTTTTGTTTTTGTTGTTGTTTGTCCATTTGTTTTTGGTATTTTATATAAAGGCTTGCCATGTAACCAACCCTTGGTGATCACTACATAGTCATAGTCCAGGCAGGGTTCCAGTCTTCTCTAGACTAGAATTACAGGCATGATTCATTTTTATATTTTTATTTAAATTATGTGTACTAGATTGTCTATGTATGGTACCAATGCAGAAATACGCCCCCCCCCCACCTTAGCCCAGTGAGAATTCACTCCACACACTCAGGAAAAATAAGGGTCAAAAAGCTCTTTAACGATAGTTAGAGTTTAGCTATTGCTAATGTACAGAGGACCTGGGTGGGAATAGAATATTTTGTTAACTTATATATCCTTTAGGCTTAGGAATTCTACAAATGCTGTCATCCTTAAATCTTTTTCAGGTCTTGTCCCCAGGCAACACTGAACAATTTAAACAGGCAAGAGACTATAAGTCTGGCCACTTAGGCATATGGGAGATTTATACAGCAAAGTTATTGCCAGAATTATTTCTAAGTACATTAGTGTTTTTCTTTTCAAATATCTTGCCTGTCTGGCAGAATTATACTTTTCCTGAGAAGAGCTCAGGGAACTTAATGACAGACAAGGACTTAATGGTGGTTGTGACTCTGTGTTGTCCCCTTGAGCTGCCCTTTAGAGGCATGTTTTTTCATATGGGGCTTTGATATGGGGATGAGTCTCATAGCTGGTTGTAAGTCAAGATTGCTTCCTTTTGTTATAGGAATTAGGCCAGACTGGAGGTCAGTCAGGGAACAAACATCTCTATAACCTTTCTCAGCAACCCTAAACTTCAATTGTACAAAATTTTCTTCCTCACAGTTTCTAACAAGCCTGTTTAGTACACTAATTATCTTCCAGTCAAATCGGAGACAGCTCCTTTAGTAGAATTCAACTTTGTGTAACTTAATATTTCCTAAGCAAGTTTATTAGTAAATACTTTATAGTATCAATTTTATTCACATTTCTCCTGCATCAGTATAAGCATGTGTGCAGTGCCCCCAGAAGCCAGAAGAGAGTGTTGCATCCCTGGGAGTTGGAGTCACAGGTAGTTGTGAGCTGCTGAGAACCCAGCTCCATCCTCTGCTATAGCAATACACACTATTGATTGCTGAGCCCCTTATGGATCTGTGGTCATTCAGAGATACACCAGTCTGATCATGGATATATTTTTAACAAAGATGAGGCTTTTATGCAGATACTGGCGCCAAGGCTTCCTCCAGGACACAGGATTTCCAAATGTAACCAAGAGCCACATTAGTCAGGGGTTTGTTCACAAAAACAAAAACAAAAAATCCCATAAAGTTATATTCTGTTTTGCAAGCAGCTGTCTTGCAGGTGTCCTGGTTATCTCAAGCAAAACACGCTTTTGTTTACAGAAGCAGAAACAGCGGATACCTCTGGGACCATCTTACACACACAACAGTTTTGTTAAAGTTGTACAAGACCAGGCCATTACAAAACAACCTTTAACATTTAGATGTACAATTTTGCTTTGTAGTTAAACTTTTAAACACAAAAATACCCATCAACATAACTAACGTTAGCCATCACAAGCATATCTCCTGCCACCATACGGCTTTTTAAACAGCAAAGCATTTCACATTTGACAGCACCAGCTCCTAGAAAATAAAAAGAATCCTACTTTAATTCGAATATGGCAGTGCAAATGTCCAGTAGAGAAGGAAAAAATATGGGCGATTTTACATATCAACCCAAAATATCTCAGCCTCTGTGTCTGTTTTTTGTGAAGGCTATCATTTCCACTTGTGGATAAGAAACATTTGTCTATCAGTTACTAGATGATAAAGCTTTAGGCAGGGGTTTTAACTCTAATATTCAATTAATTGGGGTCAGGCTTCTGCTTTAAAATATCAGTTAGTGAGAACTAGTTAGTCTTACTATGTGGCTAGAGAGATAGGGCAGAGGGAATCCTACAACCTCTTCTGGTTTTTATAAGAACTTGCACCCATACCCCGCCCTCCCACAACCACTGCACCCCTCTCCTGTCACTCTAGAAGGCAAAAGCTGGAAACCCCGTCCAATCGAAAGCACTGTTATAAGAGTTTCCAATCAGATTCCCTGACAGACTAGGGGGCGGACTTTCTTCTGAACTAAGGTTCTCTTACCACCTCACCCCAATACCCCCATCCTCCGTCCCCTCTTGGGATCTGTCCTGCTCTTCTTTTAGGTCTAGGTATATGGAATTCTCTGCCTCCTTCTGTCGCCAGTGACTCGCTGATCGCTGCTGCGGGAAGCGCCACAGTGAGGACGCGGGAGTCCAGGAACCGGAGATGGTGAGCTTGTGGCGTCCAGACTTGGGCTCTGTGTCGGCCCTCCGCACCTTCCCGCCCTTCCCTTTCGGGCCGGCCTCTCTTGCCCCGCACTGGACTTGCGCCTAGGCTGCCGGGATCACAGGCACCGGGCTGGGGTGGCCGAGAGCGGCATTCGAAGGTGGTCTGACCGGGAGTCCCCGGGCCAGCGTCCGAGCTAATGCTTTCCCGGACCCTCTCTGTCCTTTCCGCCTATGGCTCTCCATGCGCTTCTGGGTTTATGTGTCTATCTGCTAGTCTTTGGGGTTTTTTAATCTAACTCTCCAAATCTAGGTCTGTGAGCGCCTTCATCCACTATGGCTTTGCTGTCGCGGGCCAGTCTTTCCCCGAGTTTCTCACCACCTTTTCCTCAGGAAGCATCCCTTGAGTCATTTGGGGTCAGTAGGACATCAGCTGGAATCCAGATTCTCACTCTGTGACTGATACTAACTTTTAACTTTCAGCTTGTTTCTCTCTTTGTGCGGTGAGGGGGCGGTTACTGAGAATAGAACCTAGGATTTCCTACGTGCTAAGCAAGAGCTTTATTACCGCTGGTGTTGATTTTTCTCTTTAAATTATTATTATTGTTATTATTATTATTATTATTTTAAAGGCAGAGTCCCTCTGTTTAGCCCTGGCTGGCATGTAACTAGCTATGTAGACTCATTTTTTTTCTTTACTTTTTTGAGACAAGGTTTTAACTTTTTAGATGATCCAGACTGAATTTGTGATCTTTCTTCCTCAGTTATCCAAAATGGAATTACAGATCTGCACTATGAAGGCTGGCTCCAGTCCTTTGTAGAAGTAGAGAGAGGAGCTCAGGGAAGGGGATAAAACTTGACAGATGCCCAGGAGCCATTTGCCCATCTGTCTCCTCTGCTCCCCCTTGTTGCTTATGGAGTGGTTAAGGGATTCTCAGAAGCTGAATGGGTGTCTCCTTAAAGTGTTCCTGCACCCAGCCAGTGTCCTTGAAGTACAAAGTGATGCCAGGAGAATCCAAGATGCACACAGTGAAAGAGATTTGGAGATTTGGCAGAGGTCCTCAGAAACTGAGCAGGCAAGAGTGAGAGACAAACTGAAAAGCCACAGTTAGGGCCCCCGCTCAGGCAATAGGGGAATGGGAAGGTTGACTCCTGCTCCCCACTTGCTGTCTCACCTGGTAGAGGGGCTGGCACATGGGAACAGGCTTATTTAGGGGAGGACATGATTTCAGAATCACAGGATCTGGGGAGTATACAGAGTCAGTCTCCTCCTTTTCCCACGCTGTGTGTGTCCCAGAAACTCTAGGCTTTTTCAGATTTCTCTTGGGATAGGGCCATTGCTGTGACAGGGCTGAGTACAGACCACTGAGTCCCAGGGGAAGAGAGGAAAGCTTTGAAAACTGAAAGGGTTAGGAAGTGGGAGAGCAGGGACTACAGGCTTGTTGTGGGGACACACAGGACTCATATACCTGCTAGGGGTCCACAGACCTGGTAAGGGAAAACACAGACTATGTAACCTGTCCCCAGACTTGTTATAAGGACACGGGGTTCATAATCTGTCTCTTGTCTGGGTACTGTTTCTCCATTCCTTGTTTATTGCAGTTTTGGTTTTCCACAGAAAAAGCCTCACTCTATAGTTAAGACTGGCCTAGAAGTCATTTTGTAACCTAGACTGGCTTATAAATTACAGCAGTTCTCATGCCTGAGTCTTCCAAGCACTGAAATTAATAGCTGTGAGCAGCCAACTCCACCTACTATCCTTCCCCCCCCCCACCCCCGCCCCATTCTATGTGCTTGGTAACCTCTGACCAAGTCCCTCAAAGTAAATGTGGTGCATTGGCTTGAAAAGGACCTTTGCCCACTGGGATGTAGGGCTCTATATGCTGCTGTGTACAGACATTTTACCCTTTCTCCCTGCTTCCATCATTTCAGGTTGTCCCCCTCATGCCTTGTTTATGTAAAATAGTGGAGAAGTGTTCAAATCCCAATCCCCCCCTTACTCCCCGCTCCCATGCTGGAGTTGGTTATGTAGCTCTTTAATATCAGTTGCTGAAGAGAGTGAGGCAGGAGGAAGAATCTAAAAATGTTCAAATGGCCGGGCGGTGATGGCGCACGCCTTTAATCCCAGCACTCGGGAGGCAGAGCCAGGCGGATCTCTGTGAGTTCGAGGCCAGCCTGGGCTACCAAGTGAGTTCCAGGAAAGGCGCAAAGCTACACAGAGAAACCCTGTCTCGAAAAAAAAAAAAATGTTCAAATGTTCTGGACCAGCTTGGCCTACAGAGCCATTTCAAGGCCAGCCTAAGCTAGTTAGTGAGACCATGTCTCAAACATACAAAGAAGTGGGTATAATTCACAGGCAAGTCTGCTGTCTCTGTTTCCCACCAATAAAGTACAAATGTGTTTTTATATGCTATGAAGTAGTCCTGTTATTGAGAAAGCAGTGGCTGATTGCCTCTTTGCCTCCTCCACTACCCTTAACCTAGCTGTGCCTGGGGAGGTGGGTCCAGTAGCTGTCCTACACCACCACAGTTCTTTGTGTGCCTTTGTGTTTGTGTGTCTGGGTGTTGTTCTGAATCTGTGTGATGTTTCTTTCTTTGAATGTCACTGACTGGCTTTGACTGTCACAAGCTAAGGCATGTGAACCCACTCTGCTTTATCTGTACTTTTACTTCGTCTTTGTTCAATATCTACATCTATTCAACAGAAACCATTTTTTTGAGATCCCAGAGTTCTAAGACATGGATTGGAGTACTGATTCCCACTTCCTTACTTGGTAACTTTGATTAGCCTATTCTTTGGGCTATTTTCTTGTGTATGTGAGTATATATATATATATATATATATATATGGTATTTTGGAAAGAACCTGGAGATTTGTGCACATTAGGCAGATTCTGTGCCATGATAGAGACAGTGTGGCCTTTAACTTGCCATCTTCCTGTATTAGCTCCTAAAGAAGCTGGGATTATAGACCTGCACCATCAGGATTGGCACTGGGTCCTGTTTTTGTAGAAGTAAAGAGAGAAACCCAGGGCAGCAACAGGCACTTTGGAGGCACCCAGACATTAGTTGCTCTTCTGTCACCCCTGCTTCTGCTTGTGATGAATCTAGGAGCCAGTGTGTGTGCACAGAGACTATGAATTGGTCTGGCCTGGTGTAGTCCCTGCACCTTGCCCACTTCACACAAGGTGGTCTTTAAGGATCTGGATGACCCAGTGAAAGAGACTTGTATACAGAGGTACAGACATAGTGAGAGACACAGATCAAAATTCCCACCAGCTGGCTACACTTAGAGCCCGAGACCTGACACTGGGGTGGTAGTGGAGATTGATTCCTGTTTCCCTACTTTCAGCATCTGGGAAGGCTTGGCAGGGGGCAGCTGAAATTACTGTGTGGTGACATGACTCAGAAGACTGATTCAGGTATTCTCCCGTGTACCCTGATACAGGGAGCTTTCCAAGATTTCACCTGGGATAAGCCACTGCTGTGATTGAGTTCTGCACAGTCAGTCTAGGGCAGGACACAGGGAAAGACTGTAGAAATCAGGAGACAGGAATGAAAACTATACCCTAAACTTGGCCAGGGGCACATGGGTCCTCTGGTTCTTTATCTGTGTGTCCTGTGTCTGCAAATCTCTCCCTAATTCCTTGTCTCCCATCATCCTCTTTCTTCCTCTTCCTCCTTCTCCTCCTCCTCCTCCTCTTTTTTTTCTTTCTTTTTCTTTTTTCTTTTCTTTTTCTTGCAGGTAGATCTCTGTTGACAAGCCTGGCCTGGGCCAGAAGTGGAATGATTTTACCATTGCTTGTCTCCCTGAAGTATTGGTTTGGCTATCATGGGACTGCAGAAGATTATGGCTGCACTAGGCCCAGGAAAACATCAAATAGCTGGAAGAGACCATGCTTATGGTCCCCAGTCTATAAAGGTGTACTAAGGACCATGCTGATGGTCCCCAGTCTATAAAGTTGTACTAAGGACAAAAGTGTCCTATCGGGGGAAGGATGCAGGCCTTCTAGATGTACACGGGAAAAGACAGTGTGAGGGAAGAAATCAGGGTGTTAGCAAGGAGGTGGTGGTCTCAGGTAGGGGTCATAGCCTGCAGAAGTCTGAGGACTAATTGAGGAGAAATAGTTGTGAGGGAAGAGAGTCGGGGGAGAGGGCGTGAGAGAAGATATTTGGTGAGAGTCTGAGGATATCAGAGTCTGAGGGAGAGAACATAGTAGCAGTTTGGTGTTAAGAGAAGTGGTTCTGAGGGAGAAGAGAATGAGGAAAGATGTATAAGGGTTGATATTTTTAAAAATTAATTTTATTTCTTGAAATTATAATTACATCATTTTCTTTTCTTTCCTCCTTCCAAACTCTTCCATTTAACTTCCACCATGCTTTCTTTTAAATTTATGTCTCTTTTTCTTTAATTGTTGGTGTGTTTTCCTAAATACAAAAGTACAACCTGTTCAGTTTGTATAATGTTACTTGTATGTATGTGTTTTCAGGGCTGACCATTTGGCACTGGATGGCCAATTGGTGTGTTCTTCCCTGGGAAAAACAGCTTATCCCACTCTCTGCATTCTTCGGTTGCCTGTAGTTATTTGTCTGGAGTCAAGGCCTCCTTGGCTTTTCTCTGTCCATGTTATTATGTCTGTTGGTGTTGTCCTTGTTCAGGTCAAATTTCAGCAGCCATGTTGGTGAGACTTTGTGGGGGTAGCTTCTGACATTTCTAGGAGACACA
Source organism: Peromyscus eremicus (assembly GCF_949786415.1). Taxonomy (NCBI): domain Eukaryota; kingdom Metazoa; phylum Chordata; class Mammalia; order Rodentia; family Cricetidae; genus Peromyscus; species Peromyscus eremicus. The sequence continues at coordinate 198,311,294 of NC_081416.1, forward strand.
ATCTCACAGCAAATTCCCTATTTCTCTGGCTCCTATAGTCATTCTGCACCCTCTTTGACATGGTCCCTGAGCCTTGGGTGCAAGAGTTGTGTTCTAGATGTATTAGTTGGGCTTTGGCTCCACAACTTTGCATTTTTTGAGGGAAATCCTGCCTCATACTGGACACCTAGACAACTACCCAGGGCTAGTGAAGTCATGGATTTTGGAGGAGAACCTACAACTGCCACTTTACTAAACCAGCATAATTTCTAAACTACATTCTAAATATTTGACCTTATAACCATAGGTAAGTGAAGTTCTCACCTCTCATTGAGGAAACAATGACCTTATAACCATAGGTAAGTGAAGTTCTCACCTCTCATTGAGGAAATTGCAGCAGAGGGATGAAATTTTGAGGGGATCTGAGAGTGTATGTAAATTGTGAAGGAGAAGGAGGCTTTGAGGAGATCTGAGGGTGGAAGCATAGCTTGTGGAAAGTGTGAGGACCTGAGTTTAAACCCCCAGAACCTACATCAAAGCTGGGTGTATAGTGTGAATGTTTGCAATTTTAGTGCTCCTAAAGAGATGGAAGACACAGACAGAAGAATCTCAAGAAGCTGGCAGGCCAGCTAGGCTGGCATATCTTAAAGAAAAGCAACAAAAGAGACTGTCTCAAGTTGGAAGGCAAAAACTGATACTTAAGATTGTCTTCTAATTTCCACGTGGATGCCCATATTCATATTCTCTGTCTGTCTGTCTGTCTGTTTCTCTCTCTCTCTCTCTCTCTCTCTCTCTCTCTCTCTCTCTCTCTCTCTCTCTCTCACACACACACACACACACACACACACACACACACACAGAGGAAAATTTTTGCTAGTGAAATAACTTAATTAGTTAAGTGCTTGCTGCACAAGCATGAAGGTCTGAGTTTAATCCATAACCTACTTAAAAAATAATGACAGAGGATACTGGAGAGATGGCTCAAGAGTACTTGCTGATCTTGCAGAGGACCTGAATTTGGTTCTCAGCACCACTGTGGGGCTGTTCACAGCTCCCTATAGCTCCAGCTCCAGGGGATCTAACACTGTGGGCAGCTATACTCACCTGCACATACACACATACACATAATTAAAAATAATAGTTTTTTAAAAGAATGCTGGTGAAGACAGATAAATTCTTGGGGCTCACAGGCCAGCTAGCCTCGCTTAATTATAAAGAAGTTCTGTGTGGAAAGTAGGAGAGCCTGTCTCAAAAACAAAGTGGTCTTATACTGAGGAAAGCACTCAAGGTTAACTTCTAGCCTCCATACACAACCACAGATTTAAACACACCCACAAATTTACACACACACACACACACACACACACACACACACACACACACAAATACCAACGCCCTCACCCCCAGGAAAAAATAAGTGGACATGAGAGTCCTTTTAGAGTCTAGTATCTATCTCCAGCTGAGAATCAAGAATTCAAGAAAAATTAACAAGAGTTGCTCTGAAGGTTGCCTTTGTAAAGACAACAAATTTCAAATAAGAATGTCTAAATAGCAGTGAACTATGTTTACAGCCTATGAATATATGACCTTAGGTCTTTCCCATTAACCTGGAATTTTCTGGGCATCACCCAAACAGGACTATACATTATTAACAGTAAAACATCTGAAGTTTTACAGTCCTTGATTTACCTACCAGGTAAATCCTGTAAGCCTATCCAGTACAGTTCGGGAACTACCCTGTTATCTTATTTAAGTTCCTAAGTAATCCTTTGAAACACCAGGTCTCTAGTCCTCAAAGTGACTACTTCTCAAAATCTTATCTGTCTGTCTGTCTACCTATTTATCATTGACCTAAAGAAACTTAAGGGTGGCTCTTGAAAACCCTACATCACTAGTGGGTGTGTGCTCTTCTTTCCCTTCCTTTGTCTTAGCTTCCTGCTTAAATTGCATTGATAAATTCCAGCTCTGTTTCATACTGGCTTCTCCTGAGATTTTTATTTTTTATGTAATGAAGTCAAGCCTTACGGGACTAGAGAGATGGCTCAGTACCTAAGAGTACATATTGCTCTTCTAGAGGACTCAGTTTTGATTCCCAGCACCCATATCAGGTAGCTCACAATCACCTGTAACTTCAGCTTCATGGGAATCTAATTCTTCTGGCATCTGTAGGCTCTAGCACATGTGCTCCATAATTAAAAGTATTTAAAAAAATAACTTTAAAAAAGATTTCTGGCTTTACCTGAGTGGCAGTCAGTTAAAGAACACCTCAGGTTGCTGCAGGGAGCAGGGGAAAACCATTTTCCACTTTTGCTCACAATGCAAGTGGTTTTTGAGGATCTTTTAGAGGAAGTGGAGGGGCAGAGGTACCTGGGACCCATAAAATAAGGAAACAAAGGGAGAAGTGGGAAGGGGCAAGGAAAGTCATTGCCCTGTTACTGACACATTTCCTAGAGCCTTCTACTACTCAAAAAAGATCCAGTGCCCACAGCAGCCTCCTGTCCAGTGCCATCCTGAAGATTCCTCCTCCCTACAAGCATTCCCATGCAACTTTTCCTTTCCGCACTGTGATCAACTTTTTGTTCTTTATGATAAATTTCAGACAGTGTTTTGTTATTTTCCTCTGAATTCTGAGCAGTGTATTTTGAGGAATTAAATTCTATTAAATTCTGTTCATGAACATTTCACAAAGTAATCTGTGAAGATTCTTGCCTGACCCTGTGTTAACAATCTTTGCGCCTCTCTTGTCTCCTCTAGGCACACACACCTTACCAGAATGCATTTGGTTTTAGCTTCCCTCTTGCTTAATTTACAGGGTTGTGTGTCCTCATCCCAGCCTATGTCTCTCAGGTTTCAGGTATTAGAACTGCCTAGAATTAGGCAACTAGAACTACTAGGTGCTTGAAGTAGCCATGTCTCTGGGTCTTGGAGGGCCTAGTGAATATCAGTCCTTGGGTCAACAACAGCCTGAGATGGGATGTGCAGCTTCTTAAGAGACCACCTGGGTGAACTGCAATTGAGAGAAATGTCCTTCTATACTCTTCATCTCAGAATCATTTGAAATGACCATATCTGCATTGTGACTGAATAGTGTTATAGTCAATATTCCAATTTCTGTTCTTTTGAATGCTGTTCAAGTTCCATTCTGTTGCTATGACAAACATCATAACCAAAACAGCTTCTGGATGAAGGAGTTTATTTCAGCTTACTTTTTCAGGTCGTGGTCTATCACTGAGGGAAGGCAGGGCAGGAACTTGAAGCAGAAAGCATGAAATAAGCTGCTTGCTGGTTTGTTCTTTGGCTCACACCCAGCCAAGCTGTTAAAACAACCCAAGATTACCTGTCCGGAGGTAGCATTACCCTCAGTGGGCTGTGACTTTCCTATATTAATCAACAATGAAGATAATTCCTCACAGATATGGCCACTGACCAGTCTGATCTGGGAATTCTCGTAGTTGAGACTCTCTCAGAGGCTGCCAGCTGAGGATAATTAGGAAAAATACATACCAACAACAATTGACTATATGATACTTTTATTATCCGTGTGTGTGTGTGTTTCTGTTTACATGATGTGTTTGTGTTTGATGTCAACATCTGACATGTTGAAGTCAGAGAAAACTTTTGTAGAGTCCATTCTCTTCCACTTTCAGGAATTGAACTGAAGATATCAAGCTTGCTGAGACATAATTTTTATTTTAAAAATAACTATTTTTATATATGTATGTTTTGCCTGCATATATGTCTGTGTACCATATGAGTACCTGGTAGCCTTGGAGGCCAGAAGATGACATCACATCCCTGGACTACAGTTACAGACAGTTGTGAGGTGCCATGTGGGTGCTGTGAATCGTGTTTAATTTTTTTTAAAGAAGTAACCTATTACTTTATAAAATAATTGTACTAATTTTATATTCTTCCTCTTTAAAATTATTTCATACAGGTGAAATACATTTTTTTTATTACACACTTACCTAACTGTCTATTCACAACAAATCTCCCTGAGTACTTTTATTTTTTTTGTTTGTTTTTGGTTTTTGGTGGTGGTGGTGGTGTGTCTCTGTGTCCTACTACATTTTACTAGGATGTTTTTGTATAGAGAGAGTTTATTTACTTAAGCAAGAGTGCCTTCCCAGTGACCACACCAATGAGAAATATGACACTCCCTCTTCTAGCATCTTTTAGCAGCTTAGAGCTCCATTGAGAAAGGTGAGGCTTTATTGCCTATCCCCCATCCATGATGGACTGTTAATGTGCAAGTAGGCACTGCAGCTATGAGTTCCTGGCTGCAATAGGCATGCCATTTCTGGAAGACAGTGTTTCCTAGTACTGCTTCCCATGCCCTCTTCAGTAATGTTCCCTGAGCCTTGGAGGGGATAAGAATAGGTGTGCCATGTACTGGCTGAGCAGTCAACACTCACTTATTCTCAGCATGCTGACCAGTTACAAGTTTCTATATATTAACTATTGCCTACTGTGAACAAGTTTCTGTGACCAAGACTGAGAGCAGTTCTACATAATTTTACAACAGAGTATGAGGGTTTGCCTTTAGCCACACCCTTGTCCTTTCAAATAGTTGTACTCTGTTTTTTGTTTTGTTTTTGAGACAGAGTCTCTCTTTGTAGACCATGCTGGCCTAGAACTCACAGAAAACTGCCTGCCTCTGCCTCCCTTGAGTAGAGTGCTGGGATTAAAGTGTGCATACCCATTCACATAGCTGTGTTGAGTGAGCATTACGTTCTTTCTGCATTACTCCTGGGGATTTCAGCCCATGGAAGTGGTTACATGCCCACTTAAAACCATTTGTTTTTCTGGGGTCCAGAGGGGTTTGCATGTGTCCATATTCCTTTATTCCTAGAGCTTGGGCTGGGGTCGGGGTGTTAGCCTGTATTCCTTCAAATCACCTGTATTAGAACTGAGACACTCAATGCATGGACAGATTTAATGGCCCTGGAGGCAGTGGCTTGAGACTGGGCACCAGACTTTTGTAGTGAAACTGCTTAGAAACCTCTTTTAAAAAATTTCTTGGACCCCTGCATTAACACAGTTAAGATATTTATGTTAAATTTTCTTCCATGATACAAATCAAGCAATACCTTCTGTAAGACACTATCTTTGTTTCTTTCTTGTTGTGATAAAATTCACTGACAAAAGCAACTTAGAAGAGAAAGGGTTTATTTCAAATCATAGTTTATGAACATAGTTCATTGATGCAGGGAAGTTATAGTTGCAGGGGCTTGAGATAGCTGGTCACATTGGATCTATGGTCACAACAAAGGGAACACTGAATATTTGCATGCTTAGCTCCCTCTCTCCTTTCTTAAAATTCCTTTGAAATAATACATCCTTAGTGGGCAAGTCCTTTCACCTCACTTTAAAACAACAACAACAGAAAAAAAAAAAAAAGAAAAAAAAAAGAAAAAAAAAACTCCTATGACAGCTTAATAAATAATTTGTCATTGAGGTTCCCTTCCATGATTCCACATCCTGTCAAGTCTTTAGCAGAAACCATAGTGAACTCCTCATTTTATGTCCCCAAAGCTGAGTACTTGGGGTTTAAAAAGAAATGTGTCATTACAGGGTTCTGTATCATTTGAGGACATCTCTTTGGACTTCACCTGGGATGAGTGGCAGGATCTTGATTCTGCTCAGAGGACACTCTACAGGGATGTAATGCTAGAGAATTATAGCAGCCTCATGTTTTTGGGTAAGTCTGTCCTGTAACTCTCTCTACCAATTAAATTCTTAGTTGATAATTATAAGAATTATTGCTGACTCGTTTTCTTTCTTTCTGGTTTTTGTTTGTTTGTTTGTTTTTTGTTGTTTTTGTTTTTCAAGACAAGGTTTCTCTGTGTAGTCCTGGTATGCTCTGTAAAACAGGCTGGCCTTAAACTCAGAGATCCACCTGCCCCTGCCTCCCAATTGCTGTATCTTAGAGTTTTATTCCTGTAAAGAGACACCATGACTACAGCAAACTCTTTTATTTTTTTACTTTTTTTTAAAATTCATTTTACATACCAACCACAGATCCCCTTCTCATCCTTCCTCTCAATCCTCCCACCCCCACCTAGTCCCTCCCCAATCTACCCCTCATCCCCTCTTCCAAAAGGGTAAGTTCTCTCATGGGGGGACAGCAAAGCCTGGTACATTCAGTTGAGGCAGGACCCAGTCCCTCCCCACTGCCTCAAGGGTGAGCAAGGTATCCAACCATAGGTAATGTGATACAGAGAGCCAGCTCATGCACCAAGGGATAGATCCTGATCACACTGTCGGGCCCCTCAAACAGACCCAGCTACACAACTATCTCCACTATCCAGAGGGTCTAGTCTGGTCCCATGCAGGTTCCATAGCTGTTGGTCTATAATTCATGAGTTCTTATGAGCTTGGTTCAGTTGTCTCTATAGATTACCCTATTATGATCTTGAACCCTCTTGCTCATATAGTCCCTCTTCCCTCTTTTCGACTGGACTTCTGGAGCTCGGCCTGGTGCTTGGTTGTGGGTCTCTGCATTTACTTCCATCAGTTACTATATGAAGGCTTTATGATGACAGTGTATTCACCAATCTGATTACTAGGGTAGGCTAGTTCAGGCATACTTACCACTATTGCTAGTAGTCTAATCTGGGTCATCCTTGTGAATTCCTGGAAATTTCCCCAGCATCAGCTTTCTCTCTTACCCCATAATGTCTCCCTCTATTAAGATGTCTCTTTCATTGCTCTCCCACTCCATCCCTGCCCCAGCTCAACCATCCTGCTCCCTCATGTTCTTATCCTCCATCCCCTCCCCTCTATTGTCCCCGCTCATCCCCAATTTACTCATGGAGATCTCTCTTTCCCCCTCCCAAGGTGACCCATATGTCCCTCTTAGGTTCCTGCTTGTTTCCTAGCTTCTCTGGAGCTATGGGTTGTAGTCTGATTATCCTTATGGCAACTCTTATAAAGGAAAACATTTAATTCAGGCTGGCTTACAGTTTCAGAGGTTTAGTCCATTATCATCACAGTGGGGAGTATGACTGCTGGGAGTATGGAGCCATGCAGATAGACATGGTGCTGGACAAGGAGCTGAGAGTTCTGCATCTTGATCTGCAGGCAACAGAAGGAGACTGTATCATCCACTGAGTGTAGCTTGGGCATAGGAGACCTCAAAGCCCACCCCCACACTGACACACTTCCTCCAACAAGATGGCACATCTTAATAATGCCACTTTCTATGAGCCAAGCATTCAAACACATGAGTCTGTGGGGGCCATACCTATTCAGACTACCACATGCTGAGATTAAAGGCATTCGCTAACTCTTCCTGGCTAGGATTATTGCTGACTTTTAATACAAATTATATATTATACATTTAACTAACATGTACTAATAGCACATATTTGTGGAGAACTTACACAGTTATATATTTATGATGCAACACTTAAAATTTAATGATGAGATGCAGGTGACCATTAAGTTGGGCAGCTTAGGCATTGCTTGTCTGTATTGGGAATATTTAACATCTCTATGATAGGTATTTTAAAATACTCAACTAATTGTTATGTACCATCTATCACTCATCAGCTAGGTGGTGGTGGTGCATGCATGCCTTTAAGCTCAGCACTCAGGAGGCAGAGGCAGATGAATCTCTGAGGTCAAGGCCAGCCTGGTCTACAGAATGATCCAAGAGAGCCAGGACTACACAGAGATCCCTGTCTTGAGTGGGGTGGGAGGAAGTTACTCATCACTTCCATACGCATCTTAGTAAATACTCCTTATCTTCCATCCATTCCTCTCTCCCTTTTAACTTTTCCACACTCTAATAATTGCTGTTTTTTTCTCTGATGTTGCAGGGTAGCCTTAGCTTGCAAGTAAGATGAAAACTGTAGGGTGTTTTTTATGTTTGTTGTTGTAATGTTTTATGACATATTTAGATTATGCCTTTGAATTTCCTGGGCAGACATAAAGTGTTGGTTTTATGAGTTACACAGGATGATCAAAGAAAGAGGGTCACTCCAGCATGTAATCAGGCTCTGAGGCAGCAGAGGTCCAGCCTTGATGGACTGAACCTATAACAGCCATGTGGAAGCATATTTATGGATTGTTACACAAAAGTATTTTGGGTAAAACAGATTCCTCATACCAAAGCCTCTGATCTAATCTATATGTTTTGTGAAGGAAAACATCACACCCCCACAAATTTAGTTTGTACAGTGCACTGTTTGCTGTACCCAATAATGTATGACGTTCCAGATGTGTCAGGACTGTCTTGTGATTAAAGTCATGGAAAGGCTTTAAAGCTCCTTCAGAAAAAGCAACTCTATAAATCACAGAAAACAATCACCATTTTTAACTTCAGCACAGTGGCTGTGCCCTAGTCTACTGTTATTTCAGCCAGAAATTGCAACTCTGAAGTTACCAACCTGCTTCTCTAGAAGTTGCCTATCCACTCAGGCTGCAACCTAGTGGGAATTCTGTTCCTGAAGGCACCAGCTCTGTCGCTGCCACTGAATGTACCTTTAACTAAATCTATTGTTCTGTTTATAAATAAGACTCAAGATTCAAAGGCTGGGGTGAAAACTTGCAAGCTCAGAGAGGCTGAATAGCAAAAAGCTAACCTTCTCTCCCTCCTGGCATCTCTGAAAGACTGTACCTCTCCTCTGCCAAACCAAAAAAAAAAACTGTGCCACTCCAAATCCCACCCAACTACTTCTTGTGTCTCTCTATCTCTCCTGGAAGCCCTTTGATGCTTTATTACTTTCTGTCAATTAGTTGCTAACTCAGCCTCCTTACCCAATGTTAATTGTAGGCAAAGTTTTCCTGTCCCGACCACCTGCTCCCAAATAACCACTCAGGGTCTTAATATTAATTATAAATGCTAGGCCAATAGCTCAGGGTTATTACTAACTAGCTCTTACTTTAATTAACCCATTTCTATTAATCTATGTGCTACCCCGAGGCTCATGGCATTTGCCTCTCTGGCATATCTTGCTTCCTCTCCATCTGCTTGGCAACTCCTCTGACTCCATCCTTCTTTTTTCCAGTGTCCTTAGTTTGGTTGTCCCACCTATTCTTCCTGCCTGGCTACTGGCCAGTCAGCTTTTTATTAAACCAGTCTGAGAGATAGATTGTTACCATGTACATAAGGATTATTCCACGGTATTTCCCTTTTTTGCCTAATTAAAAAGGAAGGTTTTAACTTTAATACAGTAAGATTATATACAACAAAAACAATTATTAAGTAAGAATTACAGTTACAATGTCCAGTACAATTGTATTTGACAAAATTGGAGAAAATATTCTATTATCTATCTTATCTTTTGAGTCTAAAGTTTTATATCTAATTTACCTTTTATCATAACTAAGGAAAACTTTAAGTCTAATTATTTAGTCTTTAACTCCCTTAAAGACCCCAGAAGGGTGAAATGTTATCAAATGACAGATACATCTGGCTGTCTGGACAATCACCCAAAGTTCTTCTGTAACATTGGGGCATCCATCTTTGTCCTACAGGCCTGTTATATCTGACAGACTTTTTTTTGTGAAGCAAAGAATTTTGAAGGACTGTCCTACCTTGTCTTGGCAAAGTTTGACAGTCACTTATTTTGCATCTTACCAGTCTGGTTTGGACAGTATATTGGCAGTAATTGAGGCAAGGGCAGTTTCTTTGCCCAAATGGCTAGCTTTTGACATAAAGAAAATAAACCTCATATGGAGTTTCTTCAATGCCCATCATCTTCTCTGAAATAAATTGGTGCTGCCTGGAGCAGACATGTCTCACTGTCACAAAAAGCCTTATGTTATTAAAACATTTTAAATGCCATACTCTGTAGGTCTTTGAAGTGTTTGAAGACCATATATCTATCTAAATATATCTGTTTAACCTTTAAAATATACCTAATATGACTACAAGTTTGATTATTATAGGTGACTATTAACCTGTATTTCTTAATTATACATTACATTTTTAAATGAGTTGTATAAGCACAGTATCTCAAACAAGAGTAGAAACAAATATACAATATAACAGAAATAACTTTAAATAGGTATCAATAAATTAAAATCCATACCAATGTAAAATATTTTGATGTTAATAGTTGCTTTGGGATTAAAGTAGATTCAATATTCTACCCTTTTTTCCTGTTATTTCTGTATCATATCCTCATGTTTTCCTTTGGAAGAAGGTCATTGAATTAAACTGTTGTTTAGCTTTTTTTTCTTTTTCTATGACCAATAACAACCCAACCTCCTTTAAATGATAACAAGCATCCATAACCAATATTTTGGGAATGTGGACATCGTTCTCTAGATTATTTCATGTTGTTTGTGGGTGCTATTATCTTTGGACCCTGAGAAAATTTAGGATAATGGTTAAGTCTTGGCTGTAGTAGTCTGTGAGGCTGGATCATCTTAGCTAGCAGCCTTGAAGTTGTTCTGGATGCTGGATCACCTGGGCCATCTGTTTTTTTTTTTTTTTTTTTTTTTTTTAATTTTTATTTTGCAATACAATTCAGTTCTACATATCAGCCACAGATTCCCTTGTTCTCCCCCCTCCCGCCCCCCTCACCTTCCCCCCAGCCCGCCCCCCATTCCAATCTCCTCCAGGGCAAAGCCTTCCCCACAGACTGAGATCAACCTGGTGGACTCAGTCCAGGTAGGTCCAGTCCCCTCCTCCCATGCTGAGCCTAGGGACCCTGCATAGGCCCCAGGTTTCAAACAGCCAACTCATGCAATGAGCACAGGACCCGGTCCCACTGCCTGGATGCCTCCCAAACAGATCAGGCCAATCAACTGTCTCACCCACTCAGAGGGCCTGATCCAGTTGGTGACCCCTCAGCCATTGGTTCATATTTCATGTGTTTCCGTTTGTTTGGCTATTTGTCTCTGTGCTTTATCCGACCTTGGTCTCAACAATTCTCTCTCATATAAACCCTCCTCATTCTCGCTAATTGGACTCCCAGAGATCCACCTGGGGCCTAGTCATGGATCTCTGCCTCCAGGTCCATCAGTAGTTGGATGAGGTTTCTAGCACGACAATTAGGGTGTTTGGCCATCCCATCACCAGAGTAGGTCAGTTCGGATTGTCGCTCGACCATTGCCAGCAGTCTGTTGTGGGGGTATCTTTGTGGATTTCTGTGGGCCTCTCTAGCACTTTGTTTCTTCCTATTCTCATGTGGTCTTCATTTACCATGGTCTCCTATTCCTTGTTCTCCCTCTCTGTTTTTGATCCAGCTGGGATCTCCCACTCACCCAAGCTCTCTTTCCCTCGACCCTCGCCCTTCACTACCCCCACTCCTGTCCAGGCTGTTCATGTAGATCTCATTCCATTTCTCTGTCGTTGGGCGATCCCTGTGTCTTTCTTGGGGTCCTGTTTTCCAGGTAGCCTGCCTGGTGATGTGAGTAGCAGTCCAGTCATCCTTGTTCCACATCTAGTATCCTGTTATGAGTGAGTACATACCATGTTTGTCTTTCTGAGTCTGGGATACCTCACTCAGGATGATTTTTTCTAGATCCATCCATTTGTCTGCAAACCTCATGATGTCATTGTTTTTCTCTGCTGAGTAGTATTCCATTGTGTATATGTACCACATTTTGTTTATCCATTCTTCAGTTGAAGGGCATCTAGGTTGTTTCCATGTTCTGGCTATTACAAACAACGCTGATATGAACATAGCTGAACAAGTGCTCTTGTGGTGTGGTTGAGCATTCCTTGGGTATATGCCCAAGAGTGGTATAGCTGGATCTTGGGGGAGATGGATTCCCAATTTTCTAAGAAATCGCCATATTGATTTCCAAAGTGGTTGTACAAGCTTGCATTCCCACCAGCAGTGGAGGAGAGTTCCCCTAGCTCCACATCCTCTCCAGCATAAGGTGTCTTCAGTGTTTTTGATCTTAGCCATTCTGACAGGCGTAAGGTGGTATCTCAGAGTTGTTTTGATTTGCATTTCCCTGATGATTAGGGATGTTGAGCAATTCCTTAAATGTCTTTCAGCCATTTGAGTTTCCTCTGTTGAGAATTCTCTGCTTAGTTCTATAGCCCATTTCTTAATTGGACTGTTGGGCATTTTGATGTCTAATTTCTTGAGTTCCTTATATATTCTGGATATCAGTCCTCTGTCAGATGTGGGATTGGTGAAGATCTTTTCCCATTCTGTAGGCTGTCGCTTTGCTTTGTTGACCGTTTCCTTTGCCCTACAAAAGCTTCTCAGTTTCAAGAGGTCCCACTGATTGATTGTTTCTCTCAGTGTCTGTGCTACTGGTGTTCTATTTAGAAAGTGGTCTCCTATGCCAATGCGTTCAAGACTACTTCCTACTTTCTCTTCTAGCAGGTTCAGAGTAGCTGGATTTATGTTGAGGTCCTTGATCCACTTGGACTTAAGTTTTGTGCACGGTGATAGATATGGATCTATTTGCAGCCTTCTACATGTTGATATCCAGTTTTGCCAGCACCATTTGTTGAAGATGCTTTCTTTTTTCCATTGTGCACTTTTGGCTTCTTTGTCAAAAATTATTTGTTCATAGGTGTGCGGATTAATATCAGGGTCTTCAATTCGATTCCATTGGTCCACATGTCGGTTTTTATGCCAGTACCAAGCTGTTTTTATTACTGTAGCTCTATAGTACAGCTTGAAGTCAGGGATCGTGATGCCTCCAGAGGTTGTTTTATTGTACAGGATTCTTTTGGCTATCCTGGGTTTTTTGTTTTTCCATATGAAGTTGAGTATTATTCTTTCCAGGTCTGTGAAGAATTGTGTTGGTATTTTGATGGGGATTGCATTGAATCTGTAGATTGCTTTTGGTAAGATTGCCATTTTTACTATGTTAGTTCTGCCTATCCATGAGCATGGGAGATCTTTCCATTTTCTGACATCTTCTTCAATTTCTTTTTTCAGGGACTTAAAGTTCTTGTCATATAGGTCCTTCACTTGCTTGGTTAGTATTACCCCAAGGTATTTTATGTCATTTGTGGCTATAGTAAAGGGTGATGTATCTCTGATTTCCTTCTCCGCTTTTTTGTCCATTGTATATAGGAGGGCTACTGATTTTTTGGAGTTGATCTTGTATCCTGCTATGTTGCTGAAGGTGTTTATAAGCTGTATCAGTTCCTTGGTGGAATCTTTGGGGTTGCTCAAGTATACTATCATGTCATCTGCAAATAGGGAAAGCTTGACTTCTTCCTTTCCAATTTGTATCCCCTTAATCTCCTTATGTTGTCTTATTGCTCTGGCTAGAACTTCAAGTACTATATTGAATAAGTATAGGGAGAGCGGACAGCCTTGCCTCGTTCCTGATTTTAGTGGAATTGCTTTGAGTTTCTCTCCATTTAATTTGATGTTGGCTGTTGGCTTGCTGTAAATTGCCTTTATTATGTTTAGGTATGTTCCCTGTATTCCTGATCGCTCCAAGACCTTTATCATGAAGGGGTGTTGGATTTTGTCAAATGCCTTTTCAGCATCTAGTGAGATGATCATGTGGTTTTTTTCTTTGAGTTTGTTTATATGGTGTATCACATTGACAGACTTTCGTATGTTGAACCATCCTTGCATCCCTGGAATGAATCCTACTTGATCATGGTGGATAATTGTTTTGATGTGGTCTTGGAGTCTGTTTGCCAGTATTTTATTGAGTATTTTTGCATCAATGTTCATGAGGGAGATCGGTCTGTAGTTCTCTTTCTTTGTTGTATCCTTGTTTGGTTTGGGAATCAGGGTAATTGTAGCCTCATAGAAGGAGTTTGGTAATGTTCCTTCTGTTTCTATTGTATGGAACAATTTAGAGAGAATTGGTATTAACTCTTCTTTGAAGATCTGGTAGAATTCTGCACTGAAACCATCTGGTCCTGGGCTTTTTTTGGTTGGGAGACTTTTAATGACTGTTTCTATTTCGTTAGGGGTTATTGGACTATTTAAATAGTTTATCTGGTCTTGATTTAATTTAGGTATGTGGTACCTATCCAGAAAATTATCCATTTCTTTTAGGTTTTCCAGTTTTGTAGAATAGAGGTTTTTGAAGTATGACCTGATGATTCTCTGGATTTCCTCAATGTCTGTTGTTATGTCCCCCTTTTCATTTCTGATTTTGTTGATTTGGATGCTCTCTCTCTGTCTTTTGGTTAGTTTGGATAAGGGCTTGTCTATCTTGTTGATTTTCTCAAAGAACCAACTCTTTGTTTCATTAATTTTTTGTATTGTTCTCTTTGTTTCTATTTTATTGATTTCAGCTCTCACTTTGATAATTTCCTGGCATCTATTTTTCCTGGGAGACTTTGCTTCTTCCTGTTCTAGAACTTTCAGGTGTGCTGTTAAGTCACTAGTGTGAGATTTCTCCAGCTTATTTATGTGGGCGTTTAGTGCTATGAATTTCCCTCTTAGTACTGCTTTCATAGTGTCCCATAGGTTTGGATATGTGGTGTCTTCATTTTCGTTGATCTCTAGGAAGTCTTTAATTTCTTTCTTTATTTCTTCCTTAACCCATTGGTGATTCAGGTGGGTATTGTTCAGTTTCCATGAGATTGTAGGTTTTCTGTAGTTTTTGTTGTTGTTGAAATCCAACTTTAGACCATGGTGGTCTGATAGAACACAGGAGGTTATTCTAATTGTTTTGTATCTGTTTAGATTTGCTTTGTGACCAAGTATGTGGTCAATTTTAGAGAAGGTTCCATGGGGTGCTGAGAAGAAGGTATATTCTTTTTTGTTAGGATGGAATGTTCTGTAGATGTCGATTAAGTCCATTTGAGTCATGACATCAATTAAGTCCTTTATTTCTCTGTTAAGTTTCGATTTGGGGGATCTGTCCAGTGGTGAAAGTGGGGTGTTGAGGTCTCCCACTATTAATGTGTGGGGTTTTATATGTGATTTAAGCTTTAATAATGTTTCTTTTACATATGTGGGTGCCCTTGTGTTTGGGGCATAAATGTTCAGAATTGAGACTTCATCTTGGTGGATCTTTCCTGTGATGAGTATGTAATGCCCTTCTTGATCTCTTTTGATTGATTTTAGTTTGAAGTCTATTTTGCTGGATATCAGGATGGCTACACCCGCTTGTTTCTTAAGACCGTTTGATTGGAAAGTCTTTTCCCAGCCTTTTATTTTTAGGTAGTGTCTATCTTTGAATTTGAGATGTGTTTCTTGTATGCAGCAGAAAGATGGGTCCTGCTTTCGTATCCATTCTGTAAGCCTATGTCTTTTTATAGGTGAATTAAGTCCATTGATATTGAGGGATATTAATGTCCAGTGATTGTTCATTCCTGTTATTTTTTGGTGGTGATGTGTGTGTACTTTTCTTCGTTGGGGTCTACTGCTGTGGCTTTATCTATTGCCTGTGTTTTCGAGGTTGTATCTGACTTCCTTAGGTTGGAATTTTCCTTCTAGTGCTTTCTGTAGGGCTGGGTTTGTGGATAAATATTGTTTAAATCTGGCTTTGTCATGGAATGTCTTGTTCACTCCATCTATGACGATTGAAAGTTTTGCTGGGTATATTAGTCTAGGCTGACATCCATGGTCTCTTAATGTCTGCATTACATCTGTCCAGGACCTTCTGGCTTTCAAAGTCTCCATTGAGAAATCGGGTGTTATTCTGATAGGTTTGCCTTTATATGTCACTTGGCCTTTTTCCTTTGCTGCTCTTAATATTCTTTCTTTATTCTGTACGTTTAATTGTTTAATTATTATGTGGCGAGGGGACTTTTTCTGGGGGTCTAGTCTGTTTGGTGTTCTATAGGCTTCCTGTATCTTCATAGGCATTTCCTTCTTTAAGTTGGGAAAGTTTTCTTCTATGATCTTGTTGAATATATTTTCTGTGCCCTTGAGTTGGTATTCTTCTCCTTCTTCTACCCCTATTATTCGTAGGTTTGGTCTTTTCATGGTGTCCCAAATTTCTTGGACATTTTGGTTCATGACTTTGTTGACTTTAGTGTTTTCTTTGACTGATGAATCTATTTCTTCTATTGTATCTTCAACGCTAGAGATCCTCTCTTCCATCTCTTGCATTCTGTTGATTATACTTGCATCTGAAGTTCCCAATCGTTTTCTCAGATTTTCTATTTCCAGCATTCCCTCTGTTTGTGTCTTCTTCATTTTTTCTATTTCCTTTTTCAGGTCTTGGACTGTTTCCTTCATTTGTTTCATTGATTTTTCTTGATTTTCTTTCAGTATTTTATTGTTCTCTTCCAGGACTTTATTGATTTCTTCTAATTTGTTTGCCCTTTCCTCTAGTTGTTTACAGCGTTCTTCACATTTTTTTGTCTTTTCCTCTACACGAGCCTCTAGCTTCTTCATGATGACATTCATAAGGCTATTTTCTTCTGCTTCTTCCAATTTCTGATGTTCAGGTCTAGGTGTTGGAGGAGGGCTAGGGCCTGGTGATGGTGTATTACTATTCATTTTGTTGTATGTGTTTCTGCCTTGACGTCTGCCCATCTCCTTGTGGTTCGTTCCTGGCCTTATCCGCACACTTGGTTCAGAGCTGACAGATTCAGGAAGTCTCTCTCTCTTGTCCAGATGGGAGCTCTCTTGTCCAAATTGGAAGTCCGGGGCAGGATGGAAGCTCTTGTTCAGAAGGGAAGTCCGGGGGAGGATGGGTGCTCTCCTCTCTCTCTCTCTCTCTCTCTCTCTCTCTCTCTCTCTCTCTCTCTCTCTCTCTCTCTCTCCTCCAGATGGGAAATCCACGGCAAGATGGGAGCTGGGGGCCAGCCTCTAAGTCTCAAGAAGAGGCTTGGGGCTCAGGCGGATGGGCGTGGGGGCAGGGCGTGGAGACTGCAGGGTCTGCCAGGGGTCTTGGAGAAGGAGATCCTTCCCGGTGGGGCTAGAAGGGCACCTGCCCGGGGAGCAGAACCTGGGGCCAAGTTGGGCAGGTCTTCCCCGGAGTGGCTGGTGCCCAGGGATGGGGTAGGGGGCAAGCTAGGGCACTCACCTGTGCTTCAGAAGGGAAGTCCTGGGCAAGATGGGAGCTGGGGGGCCTGGCCTCTAAGTCTCAGGCAGAGGCTTGGGGCTCAGGCGGATGGGCGTGGGGGCAGGGCGTGGAGACTGCAGGGTCTGCCAGGGGTCTTGGAGAGGGGGATCCTTCCCAGTGGGGCTAGAAGGGCACCTGCCCGGGGAGCAGAACCTGGGCCCAAGTTGGGCAGGTCTTCCCCGGAGTGGCTGGTGCCCAGGGATGGGGTCGGGGGCAAGCTAGGGCACTCACCTGTGCTTCAGAAGGGAAGTCCGGGGGAAGATGGGAGCTGGGGGCTGGCCTCTAAGTCTCAGGAAGAGGCTTGGGGCTCAGGCAGATGGGCGTGGGGGCAGGGCGTGGAGACTGCAGGGTCTGCCAGGGGTCTTGGAGAAGGGGATCCTTCCCGGTTGGGGTAGAAGGGCACCTGCCCGGGGTCCAGAACCTGTGCCCAAGTTGGGCAGGTCTTCCCCGGAGTGGCTGGTGCCCAGGGATGGGGTCGGGGGCAAGCTAGGGCACTCACCTGTGCTTCAGAAGGGAAGTCCTGGGCAAGATGGGAGCTGGGGGCCGGCCTCTAAGTCTCAGGAAGAGGCTTGGGGCTCAGGCAGATGGGCGTGGGGGCAGGGCGTGGAGACTGCAGGGTCTGCCAGGGGTCTTGGAGAAGGGGATCCTTCCCGGTTGGGGTAGAAGGGCACCTGCCCGGGGTCCAGAACCTGGGCCCAAGTTGGGCAGGTCTTCCCCGGAGTGGCTGGTGCCCAGGGATGGGGTCGGGGGCAAGCTAGGGCACTCACCTGTGCTTCAGAAGGGAAGTCCTGGGCAAGATGGGAGCTGGGGGCCGGCCTCTAAGTCTCAGGAAGAGGCTTGGGGCTCAGGCAGATGGGCGTGGGGGCAGGGCGTGGAGACTGCAGGGTCTGCCAAGGGTCTTGGAGAAGGGGATCCTTCCCGTTTGGGGTAGAAGAGCACCTGCCCGGGGTCCAGAACCTGGGCCCAAGTTGGGCAGGTCTTCCCCGGAGTGGCTGGTGCCCAGGGATAGGGTCGGGGGCAAGCTAGGGCACTCACCTGTGCTTCAGAAGGGAAGTCCTGGGCAAGATGGGAGCTGGGGGCCGGCCTCTAAGTCTCAGGAAGAGGCTTGGGGCTCAGGCAGATGGGCGTGGGGGCAGGGCGTGGAGACTTCAGGGTCTGCCAGGGGTCTTGGAGAAGGGGATCCTTCCCGGTTGGGGTAGAAGGGCACCTGCCCGGGGTCCAGAACCTGGGCCCAAGTTGGGCAGGTCTTCCCCGGAGTGGCTGGTGCCCAGGGATGGGGTCGGGGGCAAGCTAGGGCACTCACCTGTGCTTCAGAAGGGAAGTCCGGGGGAAGATGGGAGCTGGGGGCTGGCCTCTAAGTCTCAGGAAGAGGCTTGGGGCTCAGGCAGATGGGCGTGGGGGCAGGGCGTGGAGACTGCAGGGTCTGCCAGGGGTCTTGGAGAAGGGGATCCTTCCCGGTTGGGGTAGAAGGGCACCTGCCCGGGGTCCAGAACCTGTGCCCAAGTTGGGCAGGTCTTCCCCGGAGTGGCTGGTGCCCAGGGATCTGGAACTTGATGTATAGACCAGGCTGGTCTCAAACTCATAGAAATGTGGCTTCCTCTGGATCCTAAATGCTGGGATTAAATACATGCACTACCATGCCTGGTCCTGAGTGGCCATTTTTAAGGAGGTTATTCTGAATTTCTCAGCAAATTTGTTCTTCATGCACACAGAAGGTGTGAAGTTTGGTGTTTGACTTCTGGTTTTGTCACATGTTATATCATCCATTAGCCCTGGTTTAGAGTATAAGGTTTTCTCTTTATAGCATCATTTATAAATAACCTCACTTTACATTCCCCTTTCTCCTTGTGTCTTTATTAGTAAACTAAAAGTGATGAAAGCATATCCTGCTGTGTTCCTAGGGGAAATCATCTCAGGCTTGCTCCACTCCCCTAGCTGTTGACTGTGGTTTTGTTGTATACAGTCATAGTTTATTGACTGGAGTTTTTTTCCTTAAGATAAAAATACCTTTTATACATCCATTGCATTCATATGACTGTTTTTGTTGTGATAGTAGTGGTTTTTTGAGACAGGATCTTACTGTGCAAATCTGGCTGCCATGGAACTCACAGAAATCAGTTTTCTCTGACTCTTGACTAGTAGGATAAATGGTGGATGCCACTATATCTAGAAATACAGCTATTTATTGTTTAGTGCATGGATATAAGGGTTTCAAATTTCCATATGGTGAAGGCTGCATTCCTAGTATGAATCACACATGACCATAGCTTCTAATTGTTTTATGTGCTATGTTGATTTTTTTGTTGAGAATCTTTGTGCCTGTGTTCATTGGGGTTACTGTACCTTAGGTTTGTTTGTTGTATCCATGTGTAGCTTTGAAGTCATTGTAATGCTGGTGAATATGGTGACAGCTAAAAAGCATGGCTGTACCTCTAGTGGGTGTTATTATATATTCAACATTAGACTTTCTTCTTAAAGTGTTGAGAATTCTCTTTGTCTTGCTATTTTTCCTATTTGATTATAACGTGACACAGAGTCATTTGTTGATATATGCCTTATCTCGCCTGTTTCTTCTTTGATGTGTTTGTTTTTTCTAAATAATACACATAGAAGGCACATTTGCTTTTCAATGATGATGCATATATTTTAAATTATCCTTATATTCTTTCCATTTTCAAAAATCTGCCTGGATTATTTAATTTATTCATTTTTGAGAAAGTATTTCACTGTATAGCCCTGGCTGGCCTAAGACTCATTAAATAGACCAGGCTGACCTTTAACTCAAAGTTATCTACCTACATCTGCCTTGCAAATGCTGGAATTAAATATGTGCTTAACCGTACCCACTAGTTTAGTTTACTTAAAGCATTTTGTTGTTGTTGTTTTGTTTTTGAGTTGTGATACATGCCTTTAATTCTGACACTCAGGAGGCAGAACCAAAGTTTGAAGCTAGTTTGATCTATACAGGGAGTTCCAGGGCAGCCAAGGTTACATGGAAAGAAACTGAAGAGTTCTGCACTTCATACTCATTCAGTTATTGCCATTTTATAAAGCTTTCAAAGTTATCTTTAATTTCTGTCTCTTTCCTTGTCTGTCATTCACCACACAAGCCATTCCAGTTAAGCTTTGATTCTAACCACACCACTGAAGGTGCCCTCTTCAGCATTCTCAATACCCATTTTGCCAAGTGCTTTGCTCAATTCATTCTCTATTCCTTCCTTAATTTCTAAACGCTCACCAACATAGCAGGCCACCTTTCCCTTGATTGCCTTCAATCAATTGGGCTTTTGTGACTATTTAATGTTGTATTCCAGGTTGAAGGTGCTGAGGAAACAATCTGCTATTCAGCTATACAAAGTGGTTAACTGACAACCTCATCTTGTAGGCTTAGCCTTTGAGTCAAGGACATGCTCTTCCCCAGCCTATCACCGAGTACTGTGGATAGTATGGCCTGGTCATCTCTATGTATATCAGTATCCTCTAGTGAGCAACCTTTTCTCCAGGACTCCCAGTTTGGTGATCAAAGACCCTTAGACCAGTGTTTAGGTCTTAAGCCTCCCCTATTCAATCCTACTTCGTCCTCACTCTACACAGGTATCAGATCTTAACTGGAAGACTTGACCAGCACTAATTCCTTTGCCCTGTACCACTCACAAGCAGCCTCACCCACCACCTCGGTTCAGCCTCATTCCATTTCAGCACTTAAAGCATTTTTTAAAATTCATTTTTATTGTTAGATTTCAACAACAACAAAAACTACAGAAAAACAAAATTACAGAAAGCCTACAATCTCATGGAAACTGAATAATGCTCAACTGAATCACCAATGGGTTAAGGAAGAAATAAAGAAAGAAATTAAAGACTTCTTAGAGATCAATGAAAATTAAGACACCACATACCCAAACTTATGGGACACTATGAAAGCAGTGCTAAGAGGGAAATTCATAGCACTAAATGCCTACATAAAGAAGTTGGAGAAATCTCACAATAGTGACTTAACAGCACACCTGAAAGCTCTAGAACAAGAAGAAGCAAAGTCCCCCAGGAAGAATAGATGCTAGGAAATTATCAAATTGAGAGCTGATATCAATAAAATAGAAACAAACAGAACAATACAAAAAAATTAATGAAACAAAGAGTTGGTTCTTTGAGAAAATCAACAAGATAGACAAGCCCTTATCCAAACTAACCAAAAGACAGAGAGAGGGCATCCAAATTAAGAAAATCAGAAATGAAAAGGGGGCATAACAACAGACAATGAGGAAATTCAGAGAATCATCAGGTCATACTTCAAAAACTTCTATTGGACAAAACTGGAAAATCTAAAAGAAATGGATAATTTTCTGGATAGGCACCACATACATAAGTTAAATCAAGACCAGATAAACTATTTAAATAGTCCAATAACCCCTAAGGAAATAGAATACCACATACATAAGTTAAATCAAGACCAGATAAACTATTTAAGTAGTCCCATAACCCCTAAGGAAATAGAATCAGTCATTAAAAATCTCCCAACCAAAAAAAGCCCAGGACCAGATGGTTTCAGCACAGAATTCTACCAGATCTTCAAAGAAGAGCTAATACCAATACACTTTAAATTGTTCCACACAATAGAAACAGAAGGAACATTACCAAACTCTTTCTATGAGGCTACAATTACCTTGATTCCTAAACCAAACAAGGATGCACTAAAGAAAGAGAACTACAGACCAATCTCCCTCATGAACATTAATGCAAAAATACTCAATAAAATACTGGCAAACAGACTCCAAGATCACATCAAAACAATTATCCACCATGATCAAATAGCCTTCATCCCAGAGATGCAAGGGGGTTCAACATATGAAAGTCCATCAATGTAATACACCATATAAACAAACTCAAAGAAAAAAAAAACACATGATCATCTCACTAGATGCAGAAAAAGCATTTGACAAAATCCAACACCCCTTCATGATAAAGGTCTTGGAGTGATCAGAAATACTGGAAACATACCTAAACATAATAAAGGCAATTTACAGCAAGCCAACAGCCAACATCAAATTAAATGGAGAGAAACTCAAAGCAATTCCATTAAAATCAGGAACGAGGCAAGGCTGTCCACTCTCCCCATACTTATTCAATATAGTACTTGAAGTTCTAGTCAGAGCAATAAGACAACATAAGGAGATTAAGGGGATACAAATTGGAAAGGAAGAAGTCAAGCTTTCCCTATTTGCAGATGACATGATAGTATAATTGAGTGACCCCAAAGATTCCAGCAAGGAACTGATGAAGCTTATAAACACCTTCAGCAACATAGCAGGATACAAGATCAACTCAAAAAAATCAGTAACCCTCCTGTATACCATGGACAAAGAAGCTGAGAAGGAAATCAGAGATACATCACCCTTTACAATAGCTACAAATGACATAAAATACCTTGGGGTAACACTAACCAAGCAAGTGAAGGACCTATGTGACAAGAACTTTAAGTCCCTGAAAAAAGAAATTGAAGAAGATGTCAGAAAATGGAAAGATCTCCCATGCTCATGGATAGGCAGGACTAACATAGTAAAAATAGCAATTTTACCAAAAGCAATCTACAGATTCTATGCAATCCCCATCAAAATACCAACATATTTCTTCACAGACCTGGAAAGAATAATACTCAACTTCATATGGAAAAACAAAAAACCCAGGATAGCCAAAAGAATCCTGTACAATAACACAACCTCTGGAGGCATCACGATCCCTGACTTCAAGCTCTACTATAGAGCTACAGTAATAAAAACAGCTTGGTACTGGCATAAAAACCGACATGTGGACCAATGGAATCGAATTGAAGACCCTGACATTAATCTGCACACCTATGAACATACAATTTTTGACAAAGGAGCCAAACGTGCACAATGGAAAAAAGAAAGCATCTTCAACAAATGATGCTGCTGGCATAACTGGATATCAACATGTAAAAGGCTGCAAATAGATCCATATCTATCACCGTGCACAAAACTTAAGTCCAAGTGGATCAAGGACCTCAACATAAATCCAGCTACTCTGAACCTGCTAGAAGAGAAAGTAGGAAGGAGTCTTGAACGCATTGGCATAGGAGATTACTTCCTAAATATAACACCAGTAGCACAGACACTGAGAGAAACAATCAATCAGTGGGACCTCTTGAAACTGAGAAGCTTTTGTAGAGCAAAGGATACTGTCAACAAGGCAAAGCGACAGCCTACAGAATGGGAAAAGATCTTCACCAACCCCCCATCTGACAGAGGACTGATATCCAGAATATATAAAGAACTCAAGAAATTAGACATCAAAATGCCCAACAGTCCAATTAAGAAACGGGCTATAGAACTAAACAGAGGATTCTCAACAGAGGAAGCTCGAATGGCTGAAAGACATTTAAGGAATTGCTCAACATCCCTAATCATCAGGGAAATGCAAATCAAAACAACTCTGAGATACTACCTTACACCTGTCAGAATGGCTAAGATCAAAAACACTGAAGACACTTTATGCTGGAGAGGATATGGAGCTAGGAGAACTCTCCTCCACTGCTGGTGGGAATGCAAGCTTGTACAACCACTTTGGAAATCAATATGGCGCTTTCTTAAAAAATTGGGAATCCATCTCCCCCAAGATCCAGCTATACCACTCTTGGGCATATACCCAAGGAATGCTCAATCATACCACAAGAGCACTTGTTCAGCTATATTCATATCAGCATTGTTTGTAATAGCCAGAACCTGGAAACAACCTAGATGCCCTTCAACTGAAGAATGGATAAACAAAATGTGGTACATATACACAATGTACTCTACTCAGCGGAGAAAAACAATGACATCATGAGGTTTGCAAGCAAATGGATGGATCTAGAAAAAATCATCCTGAGTGAGGTAACCCAGACTCAGAAAGACAAACATGGTATGTACTCACTCATAGGAGGATACTAGATGTGGAACAAGGATGACTGGACTGCTGCTCACATCACCAGGAGGCTACCTGGAAAACAGGACCCCAAGAAAGACACGGGGATCGCCCAATGACGGAGAAATGGATGAGATCTACATGAACCACCTGGACATGAGTGTGGGTAATGAAGGGCGAGGGTTGAGGGAAAGAGAGCTTGGGGGAGTGGGAGATCCCAGCTAGATCAACAACAGAGAGGGGGAACAAAGAATAGGAGACCATGGTAAATGAAGACCACATGAGAACAGGAAGAAGCAAAGTGCTAGAGAGGCCCACAGAAATCCACAAAGATACCCCCACAACAGACTGCTGGCAATGGTCGAGAGACAGCCTGAACTGACCTACTCTGGTGATGGGATGGCCAAACACCCTAATTGTCATGCTAGAAACCCCATCCAACTACTGAGGGATCTGGATGCTGAGATCCATGACTAGGCCCCAGGTGGATCTCTGGGAGTCCAATTAGCGAGAATGAGGAGGGTTTATATGAGCGAGAATTGTTGAGACCAAGGTTGGATAAAGCACAGGGACAAATAGCCAAATGAATGGAAACACATGAACTATGAACCAATGGCTGAGGGGTCCCCAACTGGATCAGGCCCTCTGAATGGGTGAGACAGTTGATTGGCTTGATCTGTTTGGGAGGCATCCAGGCAGTGGGACCAGGTCCTGTGCTCATTGCATGAGTTGGCTGTTTGAAACCTGGGGCCTATGCAGGGTCACTTGGCTCGGCCTGGGAGGAGGGGACTGGACCTGCCTGGACTGAGTCTACCAGATTGATCTCAGTCCTCGGGGGAGGCTTTGGCCTGGAGGAGGTGGGAATGGGGGGTGGGCTGGGGGGAAGGTGAGTGGGGCGGGAGGGGGGAGAACAAGGGAATCCGTGGCTGATATGTAGAACTGAATTGTATTAAAAAAAATTCATTTTTATTTATGCCATGTCTATGCAGTGCCTGTAGAGGATAAAAGAGTGTTAGATTTGCTGGAACTAGAGTTACAGGTGGTTGTGTGCCACCTGATAAGGGTGCGAGGAACTGAATCTGGGTCTGTATGAGTATCAAGTGTTCTTAACCACTGAGCTATCTCTTCAGTCCTTCGGCTGATTGTTTTTATGATTATTTTCTCCAGTATAATTTGTTTTAAATGTTATCTTAGGGTTACCATTGCTGTGAAGAGACACCATGACTACAGCAACTCTTACAAGGAAAATATCTAATTGAGGGGACTTGCTTACAGTTTTAGAGGTTCAGTCCATTATCATCATGGCAGGGAGTATGGTGGTATGCAGGAAGGCATGGTGCTGGAGAATCCTACATCTTGCAGGTAACAGGAAGTCGACTGACAGTCACATTGAGGGAAGCTTGAGCAAAAGAGACCTCAAAGCACATCCCTACAGTGAAACATTTCCTCCAACAAGGCCACACCTCCTAATAGTGCCACTCCCTTTGGGAACCATTTTTTTTTCAAACTACCATAAATATCTTTTGTTGTTGTTGTTCTAATTTTATTGTGTTTTCTCTTTTATTCACCTCTGTTTGCTTAAAATTTTCTGGAAATGCTGATTTAAAGTGATAATCCAGTCAGTGAAGAATGTTAGTATAAACCCTCTAATGAAAGTTTCTGATTCATTGATCAAAGCACAGGTCCTTAATTAGATCTCTTGTCTTTCATTAGTGGACTGAACCTAACACTTTTGCAAATTTTGTTTATTATTTCCCACTACAGGACACTGCACGACCAAACCTGAGTTGATCTTCAAGTTAGAGCATGGATTTGGGCCATGGAGTTTAGCAGAAGCCTCTATCCAGAGCCTTCCAGGTTGGTAAATGTGTAATGAGCAAGGGAGGTCAGCAAGAGGACAGTTCATCCTGTTGGTCATGTTAAATGCTTTTCATCAACTTACCTACTCCCAACCAGACTTTTGATTTTTGCAATTTCTGGAAAGAATTAGCCATATCAACCCATTACCTTGTTTTGGTTGTTTCTGATGTGTGTTTTCCTTACATGCAAACATGTGTGTTTTTAAATGAATACTTCCCTGTTGCTGACATATAATCTTGATGAGGCCAGCAGTTAGCCAACAAACAGCACTATCTGGTAAGATGAGAACAGAGGACTTACTTACATTAGACTTTAGCAACACACCAATAACTGCCACCCTACATCGCCTCTGAACAGATAGTACTGTCAGAGAGCACAGATAAGAAAAGTGATTCTTTTTTTCTCCTCTCTTCTTTAACCTCTTTACTTCATAGTTAGTGTTTTTACTTTATTTCCTTTTTTATTCAGTTATTTTGTGTTTATATCTTTAGTCTTTCTTGCAGGCTTATTTAACCTGGTATTTTTTTTTTTTTTTGCAACCAGATTTATTATCTCCTATGTTTTTATGTTCCCCTCTCATGTATTCCTTTCCCTTTTTATTCTTATTTTTTATTTTCCTTTTATTTAACCCTATTGTCTGTGGTGATGTATTGTGTCCCACAAAATATTGTGCAATCTAATAAAGTTTATCTGAGGATCAGAGGAAAAAGCTAGCCACTATAGTAAGCATAGAGGTCAGGCAATGGTAGCACATGTTTTTAATCCTATTACTCAGGAGGCAAAGTTCTGTCTGGATCTCTGTGAGTTCAAGGCCATACTGGGAACAGAGGCATGTGTGTGGTATATACCCTTAATCCCAGCACTAACCATAAAGGTCTGGAGTTCTGTACAGACAGACAGGAAGTGACAGAGCTAGGCAGGAAGAAGAAGTGATGTAGCTAAACAGAGAAAGGAAATGAGATGGCAGAACAGAAAGGCATATAGGCATGGGTATACAGGAAGTAGGTCTTTTTGGAGACTGAGGAAGGGTAAGGTGGGGTTGGTGTGGCTTTTCCTATGCCTCTGATCTTTCAGTTTTTATACACACACACACACACACACACACACACACGCCCCACCGCCAAAAAAAAAAAAAAAACAACTAAACAAAGGAGATTAAATTCAGGGTTGCTGTTTAAAAAAAGAGAGAAAGAGAGAGAAAAAAAAGAGGATACAGATAAGGGGTAAATTATTGAATCTGCTTTTGAAAAGGAACTATTTGTTTTAAATATTTTACATTGGATTGGATTTTTCTATATTGTATACAAATTTTGTATTGGACTCACTAAAATAGGATAAATAATGAAATTTTTTGGTGGCACATACCCTTAATCCTAGCATTCCAGTGAGTTCAAGGCCACAATGGAAACAGCCAGGCATAGTGACACACACCTTTAATCCCAGGATTTGAGATCTCATTTCTTGCTTGGGAAAGACACACGCCTTTAATCCCAGGAAGTGATGGCAGGAAGCAGAAAGGTATGTAAGGCCTGAGGATTAGGAATTAGAAGCTTTTAAGCTTTTAGGCTTTTATCAGCAGTTCAATTGAGATCCATTCGGGAAAGACTCAGAAGTTTCAGTCTGAGAATTTGTGGAAACAAGATCAGATGAGGAGTTGTCAAGGTGAGATTGGCTGTGGCTTGTTCTGCTACTCTAATCTTTCAGAATTCACCCCAATATCTGGCCCTGGTTTTTTATTAGTAAGACCATTTAAGATCTGTGTTACAATTGTCTTAGTTTGGGTTTTATTGCTGTGGAAAGACACCATGACCATTATTATTATGGAAGGAAACATGGTGACATACCGACAGGCATGGTATTGAAGGAGAAGCTGAGAGTTCTACATCTTAATCTGCAGGCAGCAGAAGGAGACTGTGTACCACACTGGGTGTAGTTTGAGCATATGAGATCTCAGAACTCACCTCCACAGTGACACACTTCCTCCAACAAGGCCATACCTTCTAATAATGCAAACCCTTTATGGGCTAAGAATTCAAACACATGAGTATGGGGGCCATACCTATTCAAACCACTACACCTATTTTCTACTTTCCTTGCTCTGAAATAGGATTAAAAAGGAAACCCTTTTTATTATCTCATTTACATCTTATTATTATATTATTATTACTTGTTTTTTTCAGACAGTTTCTCTGTGTAGCCTTGACTGTACTGGAACTCATTATGTAGAGCAGGCTAGCCTTGAACTCACAGCGATATGCCTGCCTTTGTTTCAGTGTGCTGGGATTAAAGGTGTGTGCCACCATACCTAGCATAATATTTATTAATTTTTGCCTGAAATCTGTACTTCAATAATCACATATTCTTCAGTGTATCACTTTTTACTTTTATTTATTAATTCATCTGTTTACATTTATTTATTGTGTGTGTGTGCTTGTACACATTATGGCTCACCGTTGTGGAGACCAGAGGACAATTTGTGGGAGTTGGCTCTCCTCCTACCATTTGGGTTCTGAGGATAGAATTCCCGTCATCATATTTGCAGCAAGTTTCTTTACCCTTGGTTCCATCTTGCAGGCTCTAATTTGTTTTTATATTTATTCTATGTTTATATCTGGTTTATTTTGATAGCAGTGTTGTTATTGCAATTTGCTTTCTCTTCTCTTAGTAGTGATGGAGATTGAGGATACAAATGAAGGCTGCTGATGGAAAAGACCCTGACATAAAATGAGAAGAGCTAGCCATCCCTACACCTGCACCAATGACACCCTGGAAACTCAGTCATTGTGGCAAAAGAGCAAGCAAAAGTGACAACTGTGCCACAACATGATCACTCTAATAACTTAACTCAGTGACTGAATTGTCATAGGTGTGACTGGGGTAGTTAGAGGCCTTAGTGAGGGAGCTACTGCTCATATTTTGCTAAATGGACCTGATGTGCCTGTCAGATTGCTGGTTAAATATTCATGCATGTATCTATAGATTAATGCCAGTGTCAGCTTGGGTCAGAGAAGCTAACTTTTGCAGTGAGTACTGGTTACAGTAGGATTCATGACTGGTCAAAGTGCTAAAACATGAATGTGTTGGACATGGTAGTGAGTCAGGGAGATCTCTGTGAGTTATTAATCCAGCCCGGTCTACATAGTGAGTTCCATTACAGCCAGGACTACATAGAGAGATTATGTCTCAAAAAGGAAAGAAAAAGGGAGGAAGAGGAGAAATAAATGAATGGAGTGATCCATCCAAACTGAGAACATTTCATTTAATGTAAGGGACAATACAGGGTGTTCACTCTTGAGTCTTTTTTAAACAGATGTTAATTTTATAATGAGCAGAAAAGCAAGCAAAAGAAACCAAGAAATACAAGTTAAGAAAGAAATAAGTGGTAATTCAATTTTCAGGTGACATGACCCTATATTTCAATAGCCATAAGGGCTCTTAAACATTGTCTTTAAGTAGCAGGTTACACAATAAACATAGCAAATTGGTTACATCTCCTTACCTCCCTCCTTTTTCTGCTAAGAATAAGATCCAGGGTCTTAACATATACCAAGTGCTATAATTCATTGATAGGGCTTCAAGCTGTGCAGTAACTTGTTTTGAAACAGCATCTCATGTAGCCTAGGATGACCTTGATTTTTAATTTAATTTTAATTTAAGATCACCTTGAATTTTTAAAATGGTGTCACCTTGCCTAGTTTTATGTAGTGCTGGGGATTGAAACCAGGACTTTGCTAGGCAAACACTCTACCAGCTGAACTTTATCCTTAGCTTCCAGTTTCTTTTCTACATTTGAAAAATGAACATGTTGAGGAGGAAATGAAGAAAACAATGTAATTTAAAATTGCCTTTAAAAAAAAATCTAAGCTACCTAGGAATACTCTAAATTGTGTGTACTGTTAAAACTTTAACACGGTTTTGAAATTGAGATGTTAGCAACATAGCTCAGTGGATAAAGGGACTTGAGTTTAATCCAAGACCATTATTGTGGAAGGAGAGAACTATTATGTATTTGTCCTCTGACCTCCACACATGTGGTTTGGTTTGTGTGCACTCTCATATATAAACTAATAATTAAATGTAATTTTTTAAAAGGGAGATTGAAGAAGACACTAGAGTAAAGACCTCTCATGTTCCTATATTAATGCAATTAATATACTCAAAATTAATGCAATTAATATACTCAAAACTTATTTTTTAAGTTTATTATTATTATTCAGTGTTTGGGCATGCTGTGTATGACAGGGCCATGTGTATTATAGCATGTATGTGGGAGTCAAAGGACAACTATATGGAGTTCTTTCCTTCCACCTTTATGTAAGTTCTAATGATTGAACTCACATTACCAGGCTTGCACAGCAAGCATCTTTTCCAGCTGAGCTATCTAGCCTGCCCCTCAAATATCTTTTTTTTTTGGGGGGGGGGGTTGTTTTTTTCGAGACAGGCTTTCTCTGTTTATTTTGGGTGCCTGTCCTGGATCTTGCTCTGTAGACCAGGCTGGCCTCGAACTCACAGAGATCCACCTGGCTCTGCCTCCCGAGTACTAGGATTAAAGGCTTGTGCCACCACTCCCCATCAAATATCCTTTTAATGAAAGCTATCTATACATTCAAAGCATTCCCAGAAAATGATAACTTATTCTTTAGAAAACAGGAAAATATAAACATGTAATTGTTTTACAGAAGAAGTAAGTCCAGCCAGCCAATGGAATCCTGTAGAAAAGATGTGATGCTGGACATACCTACTTCCAAATAATGCTACAAGAGCTATATTAGCAAAAATAGTAAGCTGTTGGCAGAAACCATTATCACAGACACTGTAATGGACTAACACAATGATGCAAAAGTATATTCACACAACTGTAGCCATCTTTTTCTCAAATTACAAAGAATCTATATTTCATCAAAAGGACTTTAAAAGAGAGTTTTATAAAATGTAGATCCCTGCACATAAAAGACTGAACCTAGACAGGTATTTCTTCCCCTGTACTTATGGAAGAGACCTTAATAGAAGGCCTTTAATCTTGAAACATCTGGAGAAATTCATGTGAATACAATTGAATAAGCCAAGTATTTTGACTTTTGAATAGAATGTAAACACCTGTGGAATGTGAACGTATAGCAGGGCATGGTAATTCATGCGTAAAACCCCCAAAGTCAGAGGACTTCAAGGTCATCTTTCACATACTAAGTTCAAGACCAGAAAATGACAGATGAGACTAGATTTCGAACAAAAACAGCTACAATAACATAAAATGAATACATTTCCTAAATTTAAAATTTCTACCCAGCAATAACCAGAATGGAGAAGTATCCATAGAAAAGAAATACCTTTGCTAGGTAATCATTCAATATGGGATTAATACTGAGAATATGTGAAGAAAGAACACATACACACAGTTGGTGATAATATAGAATTATTCAGCTGTGATGCAGATCTCCTGTGTCTGGCTATATGTGTAATGGGATTAAGGATACAGTGACTGCCCATCAAGTCCCATGCTCACAGTAACCAAGATATGATATCATCCTTTGTGCTCATCATTAGATTCATCATAAAAGATGAGGCACGTTTCTGGTGTATTAGTCAACTGTGAGAAGAATCAGATTGGTTTAGGCATGGTGGCCCACACCTTTAATCCCATGGAGTATTCAGTGTTTATTTGCAAGATGAAGTAAATAATTTTTATATTCTTCATGAAGAAATAAAATGTGTACCATTATCAAAAGTCAATATTATTTTATAGTTTCTAT
Source organism: Peromyscus eremicus (assembly GCF_949786415.1). Lineage (NCBI taxonomy): Eukaryota > Metazoa > Chordata > Mammalia > Rodentia > Cricetidae > Peromyscus > Peromyscus eremicus. Next base: position 198,342,724 of record NC_081416.1, read on the forward strand.
GAGAATGAGAAGACACATGAAAAAGATTTTAGAGATATTCATGGACGGGGATATTTTCAATGTCATTTTAGGTGTTCATAAAATGACTGTCCCAATTGAGAATGACCAAGAATATCACAAGGGACTTTTGTGGCAAGTTGAAATCACCAACAGCCAGACATCAAATGAAGAAATTGTTGAAGTAAGTAAAATATTTAACATGAGTTCTTAACATATTTCAGATGTAAATGTAAACATAAAGATTGGAAATTAGGAATCTTTCTTCAGGAACTTATCTCAGGTCAACAAGATGGCTCAGTTTGTAAAGGGACTTGTCACCAAGCCTGACCATCTAAGTTTAATCCCCGTGTCCCATGTGGTGGATGCTGAAGAAAAACCCTGAAATTTGTTCTCTTTCCTCCATATGTGTGCCATGGCATACATATATATACACAAACACCAATATAATTTGAAAAATGAAAAAAATTAACTCAGGCCTGGGAAGATTGTTTAGTCAGTAAAATGCTAGACATAGCATGAGAACATGAGTTTGTATACTCGGCACCCATATATAAAGACAGCTGTGGCGATATGTATCTCTGACCAGTGCTATGAAAACAGAGAGATTAGGGTTACTGGGGTTTGCTGGCCTGTGATTCCATCCAAACTAGGAAGGTTCAGTTCCAGTGAGAGACCTTTTCAAAAAATAAAAATAAATATAGAGTGAATAGTTATTTATGAAAAGACTGAACAGCAACCTTTAGTAACCTCACATATTCATACACAGATACACATAAACTTGTGTATACACATTTGTTCCCTCCTATAAACTTACAGAGGAACTTACAGCTGAGTGTCTTTCTCTATTGTTTGGTTGTTAAGTTTACAGCTAGAGAAGAACATGATAACTTTAATGATAATGGAAAAATTATTCTGACATCCTGATCGTTAATTCGCCATAATCTCAGTCAAAGTTGAAAGTGATGTTGTCAATATATTTGACCAGTGATATTGTTAAAGACAATATTATTTACACATAAATTTTCATATTAAATAGATCTCTGGTAAACTCAATAAATATTAGATATCTCTATATATGACATTTATCTATATAGCACAAGATAGATTCTAAACCAAAATTAGAAAGCATGTTCTAGGAAAAAGCCCTGTGGCTATATGAAATATAACTAATTCCTCTGTATCAAGGCAGAACTGAAGGTGGTACAGAAAACCTGCCAGGGGACATCTTATGAAGGGAAAGGATGTGTGAAGATGTTTTGCCAGCAGTCACAGCGCACAAGGGATCAGAGCACACTCTCATGTAAGAAAACTTTCAGTTATAAGTCACTTCTCAATAACGGTCAGAGCCCTTTAGAGGAGACACCCTGTACACATAGACAGTGCAGGAATACATTCTCTTGGAAGTCACACCTCACTGAACATCAAAGAAGTTGTATAGATGAGAAGCCATATGAAAGTTCAGGATATGGGAAAGCTTCCCACACCAAGTCTCAGCATCAGATTACTCATACAGATGAGAAGCCCTACAAATGTCTGGAATGTGGGAAATACTTCTACTACAAGTCACAAATCACTGAACATCAGAGAAGTCATACAGGTGAGAAGCCTTATGAGTGTACAGAATGTGGAAAATCTTTCAGCTATAAGTCACATCTCACTGTCCACCAGAGAAGTCATACAGGTGAAAAGCCACATGAATGTACAGAATGTAGGAAAGTTTTTTACTATAAGTCACAACTCACTCGACACCAAAGAAGTCATACAGGAGAGAAACCCTATGAATGTGTGAAATGTGGAAAATCTTTCTACTGTAACACGCATCTTTCTCTACATCAGAGAATTCATGTAAGTGAGAAACCTTATGAGTGTACAGAATGTGGGAAAACTTTCTCTTTCAGTGCGTGCCTCACTCGACATCAAAGGACTCATACAGATGAGAAGCCATATGAATGTACACAGTGCCCCAAAGTTTTCCACTTTAAGAAACAACTTACTCATCATCTGAAAACTCATACTGCTGAGAAGCGCTTTGAATGTAAACAATGTGGGAAAGCATTTTACTGGAGGTCTAACCTTAGTGTGCATCAGAAAACTCATAGTGGTGAGAAGCCTTTTGAATGTAAACAATGTGGAAAAGCATTTTACTGTAAGTCCCACCTCACTGTACATCAGAGAACTCATATAAGTGAAAAGCTCTATCAATGTACAGAATGTAGGAAAGCATTCTATTCTCAGACACAGCTTACTGTACATCAGAAAACTCACAGTGATGAGAAGCCATATGAATGTAAGCAATGTGGGAAAACATTCTACAGCAAGTCTGGGCTTACTGCACATCAGAAAACTCATACAGGTGAGAAGCCCTATGAATGTAAACAATGTGGAAAGGCATTCTATAATAAGTATTTGCTCATTGAGCATCATCGAGTTCATACAGGTGAGAAGCCCTATCAATGTACAGAATGCAAGAAAGCATTCTACTGCAAGAAATATCTTTCTCTACATCAGAAAACTCATGCAAGTGAGAAGTCATTTCACTGTGCAGAATGTGGGAAAGCCTTTTCCTGGATGTCACACCTCACTCAACATCAGAGAATTCATACAGGTGTGAAGCCCTATGCATGTGAACAATGTAGGAAAGCTTACTACTTCAAGAAACAGCTCACTCGACATCAAAGAACTCATACACATGAGAAGTCATTAGATGTAAATAATACAGGAGAACAATTCAAAGCAAATTCAACTTCTCTGTGTATGAAAGAATTCATACAAAGGAGAAACTCTGTAAGTGTACCAAACGCAGAAATTTTTCTTTCTCATGTCACACCTTACTCAAAGTCAGATGAGAAAGCCTAAGGACGTAAAAAAAATCAATGAAATTTTACTAAAGTGTATAATCAGAAAGCTTGCAGGTGAAAATCTGATTAATTTTAAAAGTATGGTAAACTTCTAGTGTAAATCAGCTGTTATTCTATCAATGAACACATACCACAGTGAGATATATCTCTGTAAAATTGAAGGCATGGTACCACAGTGCTCTGTAAGAGAAGCCATATGTGTGAATGTCTCCTATGAAGTTAAAAAATGTAGAAAAGATGTGTCATTCTTCAATTGACTTGAATATACTGTGAGTAACACCGAATGTTAAGAACAGAGGAAAGCTTTCTAATATTAAGCCTCTTGAATTCACACCTGGAAACTTATGCAGGTGTGGGGCCCAATGAAATTAATGAAAATGGACATGTTTTGATTTGTTTTGTTTTGTTTGAGACAGGGTTTCTCTGTGTAGTTTCAAACTCACAGAGATCCTCCTGGCTCTGCCTCCTGAGTGCTGAGATTAAAGTTGTGCGCCACCACCACCCAGTCTGACATGTTTTAAAATAGAAATCAGGCTTCTACATTAGAAACTTAATATATGATAAGCCAGGTACAGCAAAAATTGTAGTGATGTATATTACCATGTGCTTTCAATTCTAGATCCTCATCCTGCAGTTTTATTGAGACTCTGTGACTGAAGACTAGCCTTAGCAACAGATAATCTTATTCCATATGATTAAAAGCAGTAAAGCCTACTTGAAGTGTCCCATGTCAGGTAAAGACATTGCAACCCATGTATTTAAAACCCTAAGAATATAAAGAGTGCCAAAAATTTTAAATTGAACTTGAAATTGATCTGGCATCAGAAACCCAATAGAGGTGATTAACCAGAGGAGCCCAATTTGAAAACACTTCAGTAGTCAAACTGAGTTTATTACAGATTTGCCAATAAATTATAGATGTAACGATTCTAGAAAAGGCATTCAGCCATGCTCCCACAGTACCAGCCATCAGATAACTTATGCAAATGAGAGCACATTTGAAGTTTAGAAGTATACTTGGCTTAAATGTGGCTCAGTGGCAGTAGGCTTATGAGTCTTGTATTTACACAGGAGTTTTCATGTGTCATCTTGGTTTAGAATATTTACATTCATGGGGCATTTGTATATCAGGTAAAATTGTCTATAAGTTTTAATGTCCCATCAGATATGAACATTTTTAATGTGTCACATTTTTATAATTGTTTAGTTTTGAGACAAAATCTTGATGTGTAGCTTGAGTGTCCTCTGATTTCTGCATGTGCGTAGTTAGGTACCTCCCCCCCACACACACATATAGAACATATACACACAGTAGAAAAATATCATTTTTTTTATGCATTAGGAAATTGTGTAACAAAACATCAGGATATATAATTTTCATGTTACTCTTCAAATGGAATTTTGCTTAAATGTGCTATTAAAAGTTAAAATGTTCAACTATAACCCAATAAAAAAACATAATAATGGACCTTGCCAATATCCATTAGGCAACTTTTTTTATTTTGGGGGTCTTTTTTTCCTCATTGTAATGCTTTGGATCAAAACCACAGACTCGGACATTCTAGACAAGTGCTCTATCCTGAGATGTAGGTCCCTAGGCAATGTTTTGATGAATTTGTAGTCATTGGAACTTTGTAGTTCAGTCTAATCTATTAAAGCCCATACATACATAAATATCTGTGCTTTGTGGATAGTGGACTTTATTTCCTTGAGTGGCTTCAGCATAACCATATAGAATATGTGAAGTTTGTTTAAAAATATAGGAACTGAAGGTCAGAGTGTACCTTAATAATAGGGCATATGCTTCTGCATGTATACTTTATAACTGTAATCCCAGCACACACAAAGGATATAGACATTTAAAGATAGGAAGCATAATACAAAGAAAAGGTATCAGATTCAAAGTCATGTCTTTGTGACCATGACCAACTATGCTGCACATTCTAAACTTTAAGATACTTCCCCAAATAGTGCCCCCAATTTGAATATCAAACAGTCAGAACATAGACATCAGACAGAGATTCCATGTAGCTGCACAGCATGTAGTGACTGTGTCCCCAAATTGTTGTTACCCACTATTTTAAAGAAGCTTAGGGAATTATTTATGAAGCAAATACAACTAAAACCAATAAACTCAAAGATTAACAAAATATATAAAGCATTTAGGAATGAATAACACATTTTAATCAGAATAAAATATGCACAGTAGATAACATCATAAAAATGAGAGGCACAACATCAATGAAATAACATTTAAGTAAAGAGGGGAAAATAAAAATCAGATACAGAGTTTTATGTTTTGCAGAGTCTTTAAAGAGCTAACTAGAGGACACAGTGCAATTCAAGTTATACATAATTTCATAATAAAATTAAAATAAATGCTGATGAGAATCTTGAATTACATATGTTTATTGTGTATGTATATGTCCATATTCCATAGTGTGTGTGTGTGTGTGTGTGTGTGTGTATAGGTTTGAAGGCAACATCCTTTGAACCTCTAAATATAACGTTAGGAATAAGCATTTTTGCAGATGTAATTAAGCTAGAGACCAGGATATGAATGATGTCATCTGGATTCTCCAGAAAAAAAACTAAATAAAATCATACTGTCCTCATAAGGAGACACAGCAGAAGTGGAGTGAAGAATGTCTGTGTCCTTAACTACTCTCCTGGCCAAGGCAGTAGGTTCACAAGTTTAGAACCAGTCTGGGCTACAGAGTGAGTACAGGTCCACATGAATGATATCATTGCTATTTCATAAGAAAAAGTACAAAAATGGGCTGAGAAGTTGATAAAAATAGAACACTATAATCAAGCAGTTAGGAGGTGGAAACAATAAGATTTAAGTTAAGGTCATTCTCCAGCTATATAGTGAAGTCCATGCCAGCATGATCTACATGAGACCTTATCTTAAAAGACTTCTAGCCAGGCAGATTCTGAGTTAGAGGCCAGCCTGAGCTACAGAATGAGTTCCAGGAAAGGCTCCAAAGCTACACAGAGAAACCCTATCTCAAAAATACAACGAAAAATACTTCTAAACCCAATCAAGTAAGGCTTTTCTGTATGAGTACCCATCCCCAACTAAAGTATAGCTCAGAAACATGGACACTTGGGAACACTATTCTAACAGGTGTCCCTGGGAAGAGGTCAATATAATAGCAGGGGATATACAACTGAAGACTGTAGATGTAACCATCTTATTAAATAAGAAACACAGAGCCAATGCAAAGATGAAAGCTCAAGAGGTCAGAGCAATAGCTAAGAGCTAAAAACCTTACCCTTCACTGCCGCTGCTATCTTCCTCAGCAAGAGACCTACTTCCTGTCTGTCTTTTTTATAGACTTTCTATTCTGCCTTCTCATTGGTTGTAAACCCAACCACATGACCTCCTCGTCACTGACTGTCTGTACAGACCTCCAGGTCTTCTATGGTTGGTATTGAGATTAAAGGTGTGTGTCTCCATGCTGGCTGTATCCTTGAACACACAGAGATCCGCCTAGCTCTGCCTCCCAAGAGCTGGGATTAAAGCCATGCACCACCACTGCCCAGTTTCTGCTATGGCTTGCTATTAGCTCTGACCCCCAGGCAACTTTATTTATTAACATACAAATAAAATCACATTTCAGTACAATTAAAATATCACTATAGAAGACAATGACTCCCTTCTCCCAGAACGTGTTTTCTCAGTATGTCACATCACTGGGACAGAATATGAAGGCCATCACTGAATTCTAGGATAAATAAGAATCACCCTTCACATTAACTCAGTGGCTTGGGTCTGCCTTAAAACTTGCTCACAGGATAAAGTGACTGCTGGAAGTTATTTTAACATCAAGTCCCAATCTGTAAGATCTGTTAAGGAGTTACCTGCCCAACTCAAAAGCTCAAGACCCTGCTTCAGTGAGCCTCTTAGAGAGCTCTGCTTTCTCTAACAAGACCTAAGAATGAATTCTTCCTTTCTTGATTCTGTAATACCTTTTTATGTTCCTTTTTGCTATCCTCTTGATGTCTTATATAATATATCCTATTGTAGGAATTCACATAGACAACTCTTTTCCAGAAGACCTAAGACTATTCCTGGACTAGGGTTCACATTTACTAAGTTAATTATCCATTCCATAGCTACAGTCAGTGAAAACATTGTTGGGTTCCTATACAGAACTTTGTGTTTCTTCTCATACTGATTATTGTTGTCACATTCATTACCTGCCTTCCTAAAATCAAACTACAGTGCCACTTTTAATCAGCATGAATTTCATTATCCTGCTACTCCTGTCCTTGACCATACAACCAATACTTTTCCAAAAGTCCCAAAATATCATCACATGCTCTTCAGTCCTGGACGACTGCTAGATTTTCCTACCCTAATGGTGATTAACCTAGAACTTTTCAAATAAACCAGATTGGGCACCGGAGAGATGGAATGGTAGTTTAACAGCAGTGCCTGTTTATCCAGAAGACCCAGATTTGATTCCTAGGACACACATAGTGGCTAACGACTCTGTATAACTCTAGTTTCAGACAATCTGATAAGCTCTTCTGGCTTCTGTGGGCATCGGGTGTGCATGTAGTACAGACATATATACAGGCAAAACCTTGCAACTCATAAAACCTTACAAATAAACCAAATTTGCAATCTTACTACTTCCAACACTCTCTGGCTGAATACAAAGGTATCTGATTCCTTATGTCTCAGTTTTTGTCAGTTGAGGGTTCAATCTTGTCATATATTAAGCTTCTAAGCTAGATCTCCATTTGTATTAAGGCCATCAGCCACTTGGAATAGTCCATTCTCATGGACAACCGTAGGACATAGAAGGCATAGTACATAGGACAACAAAGAATATGTCTCCTTTTTAAAAACACCCTCAATTGCCACACAGCAGAGGCTTGTCTTATCGGTATACCTGACAAAACTCTTATGTAAAAATTTAATTTCATCAAGCTGAAGGCTTGCTTATGTTGGACCTATTTTTGAAGGGTTTGTACCTCCAAAAAAAAAAAAAAACTATCAAAAACATCTTGCACAGACCAGAGAGATAGCTCAGCTGTTAAGAGCACTGGCTGCTCTTCCAGAGGACCTGGGTTCAGTTCCCAGCACCCACATGGCAGCTCACAAATGTCTCTAAGTCCAATTCCAGTGAATCTGATACCCTCACACAGAAATGCTTGAAAGAAAAACACCAATGCACATAAAAAGAAAGCATTTTTTTTTTAAATTGTCTCCCTCTCTAGTAAACACCACGGTTTTAAAAATAGAGTTCAAGAAGTTCCACCTATTTGGAAAAATGAAACAGCTTTTGGACACTAATCTAACTTCAATCTTTCCCTTGATTGTTGTTTTGATTTCCTGCTATTTCTTTTGTGCCCAGACATGCTCCTTTTCTGGAATAATTAATCATGTACTGAAAAAAATTATTTTCTGTGTTTGGGTGTATATCCTACATGTATGTGTACTACATACTTGCCTGGTACCTTTGAAGGCCAGAAGAGGGCAATAAATTCCTTGAAACTGAGTTACAAACAATTTTGATCCATCATGTAGGTGCTAGGAATTGAACCCAGGTCCTTCGAAAGAGCACCCAGTATTCTTTAACTGCTGAGATAACTCTTAAGCCCATTAACCATGTATTTTTTTTCACTTGTTTATTGCCACATGTCTTAGTTACTTTTCTCTTGTGGTGATTAAAGATCATGACGAAGCAACTTGTAAAAGAAAATGTTTGATTTGGGTCTGACAGTTGAGTCTGCGACTATTATGGTGGAAGCATGACAACAGGCAGGTAGGCATGGTGTTGGAGTAGTTGATAACTTATGTCTTTACGCAAAAGTTCATTGCAGTGAAACAGAGGATGGGGGTATAACATGGGGATGTGAAACAAAGCCCACACCAGTGGCATCTCCCACAAGTCCAAATCTCCTAATCCTTCCCAAGCAATTCACCAACTGGGGACCAAGTATTCCTATATATGAGCCTACAGGGGTTATTCTTGTTTAAACAACCATACCACATATCTTTTCTAAGGAGCCTTCCTCCTGTGAAACAGTGTCTTTTCTTGTCTACTGACTATTTAGATTATCATTTGTACAGCCTTGTACTTAGTGAACAAATGAAGAAATACCCCAAAGAAGCATCCTCAAGGGCTTTGCATTTCTATCCAAAGCTTATTAATGGTTCACTAGGCACCATAGGACAGTAGAAGAAACTGCCAGAAGTATAAAACATGGTCCAAGGCCACCCCTGAGATCTCAGCTCTGCAGAAGCAGGTAGTCCATGAGTTTGGCATTAGCCTAAGAAACAGAAGACCCTATTTTGCTGTGGGATGGTCTGTATGTCAAATGTGTTGCTGATTGGTCAATAAATATATCACTGATTGGCCAGTGGCCAGGCAGGAAGTATAGGCGGGACTAACAGAGAGGAGAATTGAGAGAACAGGAAGCTGGGTGGGGAGACACTGCCAGCCACCACCATGACAAGCCGTATGTGAAGATGCCGGTAAGCCACGATCCATGTGGCAAGGTATAGATGAATAGAAATGGATTAACTTAAGCTGTAAGAACAGTTAGCAAGAAGCCTGCCACGGCCATACAGTTTGTAAGCAATATAAGTCTCTGTGTTTACTTGGTTGGGTCTGAGTGGCTGTGGGACTGGCGGGTGTCAGAGATTTGTCCTGACTGTGGGCCAGTCAGGAAAACTCTAGCTACACTATTTTAAAAAGCAAAATGGGGAAAGGCAATCTCATTTCTAGTTGGAAAAGTGCATTGTGTTTTGCATTTGTCCATGTCACTGCATAATTTGCAGATTTAGAAGTTAAAAAAATATAAGACTTTAGAAGCTACAGGCAGGTGATTTAAGGATATACTAGGCAAGATTTTTTTTCTTTAATTTTTAAAAATCATGTGTGCAGGTGTTTTGCCTGTATGTATGCCTGGGGGCCACCTGTGGGCCTTGTCCCCAGGGAGGCCATGATTAAGTTTGGTCCTGGAGTTACAGGTGGCTGTGAGCTACCATGTGGATGCTGGGAATTGCACCTGTATCCTTTGGAAGAGCAGCCAGTGCTCTTAACCACTGAGCCTCTCTCTAGCCCAGGTCTTACTATATAGACCAGGCTGACCTCAAACCTACCAGATCTTCCTACTTCTGCTGCTTGAGTGCTGGGGCTAGAGGAATGTACCACCATAGCCAGCAGGAATTCTTTTTAACAGAAGAAAAACTAAGCAATAAGGTAACTAGCAACTTCAAATATTAAAATTAAAGGAGTTAACACCCTTCCCCAAAATCCACCCTAGAAGACAGCACAGATTTGCAATACATACCATATAAAGAGATTTGTGTGCAGAGTAAAATTGAACCACATACATGTATTATGTTTAGAAAATAACTAATGTACATGCAATGCACATGCACACACACATACAAATTTAAAAGATGAAAGACCATACATGACATTGATCCCATCTCTATGACAAGGAACAAGCCAATCAAAACATCAAATAAATGGGTTCTCAAATTGACTACATGGTCAAAAATTAGTCTCCTGGTGATCAGAGAAAACCAGATAACTTCTGAATGAATCTATTCATACACATAATGATTGTAGCCTTAAAGTAATTGTAGATTAGAGTAACTAACTGAACATAGTTGACTATGTTAATGTCAATCAATGCAGCCTGAGCTTACTAGCATAACCCTGTAACCCTTACATTGTACCTCATAAACACCTACAATGTGACAAATCAGCTGGCCGTAGCTCTTTGATTTTTACCTGGGTATAAATCACAGATAAAGAGCAGTAACCCTACAAGACTCCTGCTACCCCTGCCTGCTGCACCATCAACTGCTGTCAAGAGATGCAAAACCTGTTACAAAACCAGCACTATAAAAATAGTTTAGGACACATGCTTTTACTCCTGAAGATGAAAGCAAATTTGCATTATAGTGAGATAGATTTGCTTGTTTATGTTTACCTAAAGTTAAGTGATGGTTGAATATTTGATACTGCAGGACATAGAACATCTGTGGTATTTTTTAGAGTTGATATTTTGATTTTAAATTCATCAGTATTGAGAAAAGTTTCACATATGTAGTTTTTTAAAAAGCTACAGAAGTATATTTAGGGGCATTTCAGAAATTATTGGAAACTCTGCCATTATTCCAAGACAAAGTTCATTTATATTATCATTAACCAAGTGAACAGCTCTCTCTATCATCCATCCATCTATGTATCTATCTATCTATCTGTCTGTCTGTCTATCTATCTATCTATCTATCTATCTATCTTGAATGAGAGTATCACTGTGTAGCCCTGGAACTCACTATGTAGACCAGCTGGCCTCAAACTAATAAAGAGCTGCCTGCCTCTGCCTCCTGAGTGCTGGGACTAAGGGTATATGCTATGAGGTCTAGCTTTGTTTTGTTTTTTGAAAAATGGTCTCACTAAAGCTCAGACTTACTTAGCCCAAGCCTCTCTCAAATTCATAGAAATCCTCCTGCCTCAGTTTCTTGGTGCTGAAATGGCAGATATGAAACCACAAGCCCAGCTGAAAGAGATTTTTTTTCCTAAGATTTATTTTATTTTTTATTTTTAATCTCTCTCTCTCTCTCTCTCTCTCTCTCTCTCTCTCTCTCTCTCTCTCTCTCTCTCTCTCTCGTGTGTGTGTGTGTGTGTGTGTGTGTGTGTGTGTGTGTGTGTGTTTGACACATAACTTGCCTTTGGAGACCAGAGGATTCAGATGTCCCTTGAGCTGGAGGTACAGAAGATTGTGAGCTGACATAGGTACTAGCAATTAGACTCTGGTCTTCTTTAATAGCAGCACATACTCTTAACCACTAGGCCATCTCTCTAGCCCCTCAAAGAGAATTTTAAGAAATTATTTATTGATTTTATATGTTGGACTGTTTTCCCTGCATGTATGTTTGTATGCCACATGTGTGCCTGTTGCTTGCAGAGGTTGGAAGAAGGCATCAAATCTGGAAATGTAGTTACAGATGGTTGTGAGCTGCCATATAGGTGCTGAGAACCAAGCCCCAAGTTCCTTACAAGAGTAAGTTTTGTTAGACACTGAGTAGTCTTCTACCACTTTTTTATTCACATTACCAATTCAGACTACACTACTAAATTAGACTACTCAAAAGAAGCCTTTTATTAGACCTTTTATTAGTTGCAACACTAAGTAATACAGCAGAGGTTGTTGTCCCAGCCTATTCACCAAGTGAGTTGACTGGGTGGCTTATATAAGAAGAGTAGGGATGTTTGCAACAATTATAGCAACCTCTTATGAACTTGAAATTTATTATTCCATTAATCATTGTTTTTTTAGTAGAACCAGTCACAAAAGTCCCTCTGATAGTTCGCCAGAAATGGTCCTCTCTGATCCAGGTAGGAATGGTTACAAAATTACCTAGACTCTAGATTCTAGAATTTATTGAGCTTCCTGATAGCAAAAACAAAAAAACAACAACAAACAAACAAAGATGATTGGAGATGGCATTAAGGTTATAGAGTGCATGATCAGATTGGACATGATCTTAGACTCTACCTCTAGCATGAAATAAATTAGTTGTGGTGGTGCCTACCTATAATTCTACCAATTACGACATAGAGGTAGTAGGATCAGACATCCAAGGAAATTATCTCATAGGTTTCTTGAGGTATCCATGAAGTGTTTATAACCACTAGTTTGGTAAAAGGTGGTGTAGTCTGAAGTTTGATAGTCTTCTGCCCAAGGAGTCTAGGGCAACAAGGGAGAATCTAACAGCTGCCTGTATGGGGTTCATATTGCCCCAGTATCTCTGCTTATTTATAAGCAGTTAGCATTAGTATGAGTGTTCAGAATTAAATTTTCAAAGAACTTCTGACTAACAGAACAGGTGACCTTAATGGTGCTTTAACAATGCTTGACATAAGCCCTTTGTTAGTGAAGACTCAGATAGATTCCTTTCATCTATCTGAGTTACTCTGTCAATAACATTTTTAAGTTAAAATGAAACAAAGCAACAACAAAAACCTTACACTAATGCTCACTCTAATATTTAGTAATGTAGAGACAGAAGGATCATGAGTTCTACTAGATCATGGACTTGTAGATTTAAGACCAGCTCTACAGGCTAGAGAAATGAAGCTATGTTTCCCCAGCTGCTCTGGCCCTTATCCTACAGATGTAGTAAGAATGTGTAAACAAATGTACTTCCTTATCTCTGCTGCTTTGATGGCCACCCAAGCTGTCTTTGGGGTATAATCAGGTTCGAAGATTTTCTCTCTTGTATACTCTCAGGCTGATATGAGTGTGCCCCCTCAACATTCATAGAAAACACCCATACACATAAAATAAAGTAGTAACTCTCAGAAAAAGAAAAAGAAACCACATCATCCAATCAACCAACTAACCAAACAAAAAGATCTAGGTATGGCTTTCAACTGTAATCTTAGCACTTAGGTTGAGGATGAAGACTGTCATGAATTTGAGGCCATCCTGGGCAATACAGCCAGTTCCTAACTGGGTTACATGGTGAGTTCTATGTCAGCTATTGGAGCTATCTTGCAAAATCTTGCTTCAGAAAAGAAGCAGAGAGAGGGAGAGAAAAAATCAAAATTATAGTTAAAGACATGAAGTACCTATTTCACCAATATGTAGATCAATAGCAGTATAAAAAAAGCATCATTGAACTGATTAAATCTAATCTTGTACTTCCATTAACAATAGTAAAGTGCACAATCTTCCCAAGATCACATGAAGTTTTCACCCATAAAACTACTTTCTGAATCAAAACTATACAAGAATAGTACACATGTAAAAGTGTTCCCTACAAGCATACTGAATTGGGGCTGGAAAGATGGGTCAGTGGCTAAGAGCACTGGCTGTTCTTCTAGAGGATCCATGTTCAATTTCCAGCACCAACATGGCAACTCACAAATGTCTGCACCACCAGTTCCATCTGACATGAAGGTAAAGCACCAATGCACATAAAGTAAAAATAGTTTTTTTAAAAAGAGCATACTGAATTAAAATAGCAATAAAATACAGAAATGGTAGATACAGAAAAGCTATTACAGGTTTGGGGCAAAGGAAGTTGAAACACACTGTCCTTCAGATGAGAGCTTATTGTGAGCATTATGGCATCTTACTACTGGCAGCACAATGGGGTCCTGAAGGGGAAAAAAGACTTCAGTTCTAAAGAGCAAAGAGCATTTCTGACTTACAGGTGTTTAAAAAGAATGGGTAAATTCCATATTACGTGATCTATGTGCCACTAGTTAAGGAGGATAAGGGCCAATTTTTAATTCAAAACTGTCTTGGGTCTAGGCATCAGGGGGAATTGGGCTTGCCTGTAGCTGCAAGGTGGAAGGACAGAACTCTTTGTGAGAGCTACAAGGTCACAGCAGATGTTGCCAGCTCTCTGTCTGAGGAAGGAGAGACTGCAATGAAGGGTGGCCTGTTTTAGGGGAAAGAAAGCTGCAGCAAGGGAACCTGTCATCTACCAAGATGACCAGCTAGTGTCTTCAGTGACAGGGTCCTGATGACAAGGTTCAAGGGGATGAGAAAGATACAGAGATAGAAGTTAGAGAAGATAAATTTGGGGTTGGGAGGTCTTGTACAAGCTATATATTTTTTGTCAAGCAAAGCTATTAAGAAGTACAGCATCTTATACACTATTTCCAGAGGTGAAATGGGACAGAGTCAGCAGAATCTATCATACAATGGAGCAAAGTTAACAGGAGGCTAATCAAGCGATGTTGCACAAAGGGAACAGAGGGTAATCCAAGAACATTAGACTGAGCATAAAGTGGCTTGGGTCTGATAACTCTAGCCTCTTCATGAGAAAAAGCCAAATTCCCAGACACTGAAATCTTAACTTTTTTGATACCCAAGTATCAGCCATAGACTGGTCTTTCCAAGTCCACTTCTGAGCAAGGACACAGAACTAGAATCCTTTTTTTTTTCCTTTCTCCAGCATCTCTGAAAATGCCTTGGATCAATCTGTCTCTCAACAAAGAAATACTTGAACAACTTTGAAATAATTGGAGATTAAATTGCAAAGTTTAAGAATGCATGAGTCAAAAAGTGATCCTAAGAGAAATCAAAATTTTTTTTAATTAAATCCAAATCTTTTGAAAATTCATGGCAAACAGCATAAGTGCTCCTAGGTAAATTAAACCACAAAAGCATACACTGAAAATGTAGAGAAAAAAAAATCCATCATTTAACCTTCTACATTAGAAACTGGAGAAAGAACCTAAATCAAGCACAGGAAAGTAACAATATCAAGTCTTGTTTTTGTTTTCATTGTTGCTTTTCAAGTGGGGTCTCTCAATGTAGCCCTTGTTGTTGTAAATTTCCTATGTAAACCAGGGTGATGCTGAACTCAGAGATCCACCTGCCTC
Organism: Peromyscus eremicus; assembly: GCF_949786415.1. NCBI lineage: Eukaryota > Metazoa > Chordata > Mammalia > Rodentia > Cricetidae > Peromyscus > Peromyscus eremicus. The sequence continues at coordinate 198,357,965 of NC_081416.1, forward strand.
TCTACCTTGTGAGTGCTGGGATTAAAGATGCATGTTACCATCCCTGATTTAGCATTTACCACCAAGCCTTCTGTTGGCTTGCATCTGTCAAAAGAAGGTAGGCACTATAATCCTTATTCTCCTTGCCCTGTGACACCTCTCTGCTTTCATGTCTTTGACTCAACATTCTCTCCTAAGCCCCAGCAAATACTAAAAAGTGAAAATTTTTGAAAAATATCTTCTAAGGCATGATGATGTATCATGTTCTAAAGTATAGAAGTATAAAATGCTAACTTAAGTTATTCAATATCCAGATTTCTTAGAAAATTTTCAAAATTAGGAACATATATTCCAATTTTTGGGAGACTTTGTTACTTAGGTGTATGAGTATATTGCCTGCATGCATGTCTGTGTACATTGTATTGCCCTCAGAGGCCAGATGAGGACATCAGATCCCTTGGTATTAGAAGTACAGATGGTTGTGAGCTGCCATGTGGGTGCTTGGAATAGGACCCAGGTCCTCTGGAAGAGTACACATCCATCTTCATACCCTAGGATTTTTTTTTTCGGCAAACACATTTATAGTACTACTGTGGAACTCATATGAAAAGAGAATCCACATCATTTCTACATAAAATTTCTACATGAAAATTACATACTTCATTTCATTTTACACATTTATTTATTTGTAAGCAAAATCTCTATATATCCTTGGCTCATAAAAATTGCTCCTGTCTCCTGAGTGCTGGGGTCATGTGCCACCATTCCCTTTTGTGGAATATTATTTTAAGATGTGTTGCATTCATTTATGTTGTGGAATATTTGTTTAACGATGAAAAGATATGTTGCATTCTTTTATGTTTTATATGTTACTTCATCTGCCTAAAACACCTGATTGGTCCAATAAAGAGCTAAGCAGCAAATAGCTAGGTAGGAAAATGGATAGATGGGGCTAGTGGATAGAGAGAATAAATAGAAGGAGAAATCTAGGGAAGGAATGAGGAGGAAGAAAAGGAGAAGGTGAAGAGGACACCAGGGGCCAGCCACACTGCCAGCCACATAGCCAGCCACAGACTAAGAAGGAAAGAATGATATACAGAATAAAGAAAAGTAAAAAGCCCAAAGACAAAACATAGTTAAAAAAACAGGATAATTTATGTTTGAAAGCCTGGCTAGAAACAAGCTAAGCAAAGGCCAGGAATTCATAAGTAAGAACAATATCCATGTAGTTATTTGGGATGTGGGTACCAGGCCCTCAAAGAGTTAAAAAAAAAACTACATTTCCCAGACCTCTGTTTTATCTATTCTTTTTATTTTGTTGAACACATTAATTCTTCAGGTGGAAGAACCTCTATGTATTCTTTAAGAATAAAGACTACCATTCCAGTGGTATGATAGCTCAGCCCTGTAATCAACTAGGCTCACTGAAGCAGGAGGATTGTTGAATTATGGGCCAATTCAGCATCAGGGATGGACTAGGAGATAGACAGATCCTAAGATACAGTCAAGACAATGGGTCATGGAGATTTAATGAAGATGGCATTCTTACAGTTTTTTCCTCACCCTCCTGACCCAAGACAAAGGCTTGGAATGTTATCAGCTTCCTCTTTTTTTCTAAGTTGACCCACCCAAAATTAGAGAAGGGGACCTTCTCTATACCACCTGAAACAAATCTGAAGCTGTGGGCCTATCAGCTTCCATTTGTTTAAGTTAACCAATCTGGAATTAGGAGAAGGGAAATGATGAGGGATAGTCACCAGAGAAGACTGCTTAGACATTGGTTTAAGCCAATAGAAAGTTCATTATCCAGCTAGCAACTACACTGGGTGTTTGGCATCACAGTATAGTCCCAAACCTTTCTCAAGGTGAGATTTTAAACATAAAAAAATATGTTCTGAGTTGACATACTTCAGTTAACAAGAACAGCTAGCCAGAAGCAGAACTATAGAAGCAAAAAAGCAAGGTTTGTACATTTTGAGGCTTTTCCAGAACTATATGGACTTTGATGGATTAGGCCTTTGTTTTAGTTTTGGCAGGTGTTATTGTCTATGTGCTCAGTTTTACAGCCTGAATGGTACTTACATCATGGAGTTAGTTGTGCTAAGGTCTAGGGGCATACTAAGTTCTGGGGTTCTGTTACATTTCCCACTGGTCTTAGTGAATGAGTCAAATCATGGACTCATCCTGTTTTAGTTTAAGATGCAGTGGTACACTGTTAATCCAAAAAGAATGAGAATTAAAGGTACAGCCAGTGCTGATTGCAGAGTAGTTAGCCGGTGACTAAGAGAACACAGACCGGTTACAATTATTTCCCCAACCATGGCAAGATTTTTTCTAAGTATTTCTGATCAATTACTATAAGAGACCTGCTCAGGTAGGGTTCAGATCCCAAAGATGTCTAGAGTCTGCATGGGGGAAGAGGAAACTGACATGTGAATCAGGATGGCTCTCAGTGCATTCATTGAAAAAAGGCTATACCTTTTATACTTAATCATTTAGCCACAGGAAAGATTGAAAGCAGGCTCAAAGATTCAGGGATGAAAATAGCCATTAACTTCATTACAGCATTTTTCCTAAGACAAAAGCAATAAGTTTAGCAAGTATCTAAATGTCTATTGTTCTCAAAGGTTCAATAACTCCACCAGGTACTCTCTTACATCAATGGAAGGGCCACAAGTTCCTCCTGCCAGAGGTAAGGAGATGACTACTTTAATAAGCAGGAACTTTCTTCAAGCCCGTGAGAGAATGGAGGCCCTTATCCAAATGCCTGACCTGTGGAAATGTGCTTCTTCTGGGGACCAGACACTCCACTACAATTTAAGAGCAATTTTCCTTCCTCAAGGGGCATGAGCAGTGCTTGTACCATGTCTTAGTCTCACAGTGTGAGCCTGTTACCCTCCTACACTCTCTGAAGGGAGTTATCCGTATAAATTAATCCATGAGGCAGAATAGCAGGCATCAGAATAAGGGGAAGTGCCTAGGTTAAAAGTTTGAGATAATAGACAAGTTTTAGTGCTGTCTAAGATCTTTAACATTATTTTGGACTACTCCCAGTCATGAGTTTTCTGTCAATGGGATGACAATTTAGTTAGTTCATATCCCTATATAGTATAGGGGACATGTGTCTAAGCATAACCAGCAATCCTGGCCAATTTTTGTTTGGGAATGATTAACTCTACTCCCAGAGTGCCTTTCTGTGGCACAGAGTTTTATGTCTCAGGTTTTTGTTGTTGTTTCCCAAAGGCCAGAATCTTTTCTAAGGTAATTTTTTTGGAAGCCACAGTTTTATAAACCCAATTTTTGTAGTGGAAACTCACATGTTCCTGACAACCAGAGAGCCTAGCTGCAGGGCATGCATAGAATTGTAAACTCTGTATCCCTATCTCAAAAGATAAATTCCCATATCTTTTTTTTTCTCCATACAACCACACATTTAAAGTATTTAACAACAAATAAAGGTCAAGATGGAATCTGGGTTGCTGGTCTGTAGACACACTAACTAATACTTTCCCTGTTTATGTCTTCCTTGGGTCCCAGGTCCAGGCCTGAGGGCCAAGGCTTTTGGACCATAATGCTGTATTCATGCCAAACACAAGTCTCAGGAGAAGGTAGAGGGGCAGGGAGTGGAAGGGCCTGAGGCCTAATGAAACCTTAATTTCAATGGTTCCATAGTACAGAGGCTGTCCATTTGGCAGCAGTATGTATGGCTTCTTTTTTTTTTTTTTTTTTTGACCCGGGTATAGTGGATCCATGATGTAATGCCAGCTACTTTCACTGCCATAGGAGTGGAGAAAATCACCTTGTAGGAGACTTTTTAGGTTAGTTTCAGCATCCCTTTGGTTATCCACTTGACCCAGATTGTATCACTATACTTGAACAAAGGGGAACTAATGACGGACTCGGAAGCCGGCTGGGTCTCTGGGTTAGTCTAATAAATAACATGGGGAACTGGAGAGCCTGCAGTGACTTGAGAAAGGAATAGAGAGTTCTGCCAACTGCTGGTTTGTGAGCCTGGGAAGCAGTGGGAGAGGACTTCTAAACATAATTTCACTGGAGGGTAAACTCTACCGTATATAGGGTATAGGAGGCAAAGCATAAGAAAGAGGCCTATCTATCTTTTGGTAGACTCTAATGAGAATTTTGTTAAACTTTGAGGTTTTGTTTATTCTTTTAATCTTGCCAGAACTCTAGTGGGGGGGTCTATATGCATAATGAAGTTTTTAATCTATGTCCAAAGTTTTAGTTATTAATTGAGAGGTTTTGGTTGTGAAAGCCAGACCATTGTCAGACTCCATTGCTAGGGGCAGGCCAAATCAGGGGACCAGTTCCTGGAGGAGCTTTTTAAACTACTATTTGAACATTTTCAGTCCAAACAGGGAACACTTCTACTCATCTGGGAAAAGATATCTTTAAAAAATAGTTAACACTTTTATCCTTTCCAGCAGCCAGGATATTGGTGACATCAGTTTTCCCAGAATTTTGGTCTCTTATTTGGATCCCTTCCTGGGTAAGGTCTCTCGGTTTTGGATTCACTTGAGCACAAACCTGGCATCTGGCTGAGACATCCCGCACTAGGCTGTTAACTTACTTTGGTCTGAGCAACTCAGAAGGTTTTGTGGACCCCAGATGAGTAGCCTGGTGAAAGTTAGTTACCAATAGTCCCACCAATTGTTTCTGGTAGAGTGGTCTTTCCCTTTGGTGTCCCCTATCAACCTGTGGGTTTGAGCTATCAATTTTTTCTTTACTATAGAGTCTCAGGCAAAATATCAATAGGCCCCACTGGTTGTAGAGTCATTTGTTGATAGTCAGGTCAGCAGCCCAGCAGTGGAAGACAGCAATTTGTGGGGGAAGCCAAATAGCCTCTAGAAGGGCCAAGATTTTTTTAATGATTTTTCCCTAGCATTGTGAAGCCCTCCTTTTTCTATAGATCATACCATGACATGTCCAGTAATAAAAGCAGACTGATTGACAGTCTGTGTATATGTTGGTGGACTTCCCTTTTTCCCATCTGACAACCTGGGTCAGATCAATCAGTCCTGCTCTCTGGGATGAGGTACCAGGCATGGGAGCAAATTGCTTCTGTTAAAGTAACTACTGCAGCTCCCACATACTTGGTTTTATGTTTCATCTCCTGACATTCATGGATAAGCACCTGCATCATCAGGAAATAGGGCAGTAAAATTGATGGAGGTGGGTTTTGCAAACAGTACACAAGTGTGAACCAGGAGTAGGGCCTGGTAGTGGGCCACAGTCATTAGACAGCCAGTATTCTGGTGTTCCTCAGAGGAGGACCTCAACTGTATTGTAGGATGCTGTGAGTGTAAAATCTTGACCCAAAGTTAATTTATTTTTTTTCATTAAATTATTAGTAGGTCCTGTAGCTCTTAGGTAGGTGGGCTATCCTGTGGTTACAGGGTCGAATCATCATAGGATATTTTAAGTCAGAGATGTTTTTAAAACTTCAGATGCCTAGTCTCAGTTCAGATTAGGGGCTTAGTGCCCCACTTTGGGCTGGTATATAGAGGCTTTGCAATTTCACAAACTCTGGTATCCAGAGTCAGTAATATTCAGCTGCACCTAGGAACTCTTGAACCTGTCTCTTAGTCTTTGAAGTTGGGATCTGAAGAATGGCAGCAGTCCTACTCTGAGACAGGCTCCTTTTGACTCCCCTCAGCGGGTGGTAGCTAAGATAGATAGCCTCTGATATACAAAGTTGGGCTTTCTTTTTTTTCTTTTCTTTTTTTTTTTTTTAGTTTTTCGAGACAGGGTTTCTCTGTGTAGCTTTGTGCCTTTCCTGGAACTCACTCTGTAGACCAGGCTGGCCTAGAACTCACAAAGATCCACCTGCCTCTGCCTCCTGAGTGCTGGGATTAAAGGTGTGCGCCACCACCGCCCGCTTAGATGACATTTTTTTATAGCCCAAGGTCTACAACTCTGGCAGCAGTCCTCCAGTGACCCTTTCATAATCTATTTGTCCAAGAAACCTCTGACAGAAGGGCAGACAGTCTGAATTTAAATTCTGGGGCAATCTGGTCGAGATATATTACCCACTATAACCTTCAATTGGGTCAGTCCATTTGAAAGCAAAGATAGGTTAACTCGCTTCTGCCAATGGAAGGGTGAACAATGTATGTTTCAGATCCATGACAGTATACACCTGTTTCTCTGGGAGAGTCAGACTCATGAGAATAAGAAGTCTTAGGGTTTTTTTCACAGGCAGAAGTATATTCCAGGGTGAGTGACAGGGCACCAGGATGCATTTCTCTTCAAACCAAGCAATATCGACTGCAATTTACCCCTTTGTTCCTAAGATCATTGGGTATTGTTTAATCTGGATGGAGGTAGCCAAACTGGTTAGAACAATTATAGGACCAGTCCTACCCAGTTGGTTTCTGCCCTAGAATATTTGTTATCAAAAAGACAGATAGTTCAACTGTATCATTTGATTGGAAACTGAATTTTCAGCTAGGAGATATTCTTCTGATAGAGGGTAAGATACCAAGATTTTGCTGGGTATCTATAGTCTAACTGCATTTCATAATCAGAGAATGTAAGAGTGGATTTCAGTTTATGCAAAAGGTCTTGTCCCAATCAGTTCTCTGTTGTTAAACACACTACCTTCAGCAACTGAGACCTGCTTTATTTTGTTTTAACTTTTATAACTTTTTAAAAAGTATCTGGGGCTGACTGGGTGACAGAGGAAATCTTTTTAGCAATTGTCTTTAATCTTTCTAAAAGGTACCTAGTGAACATTGTTTAAAGTCTCCTTGGTTAGTGTTGGATGGGTGGGAAAAATCTGTTCTGTCCAGGTTTTGTTCCCTGACAGCAGTCCCCCTGCCCAGCCTAGGGCAGTTCTTTACTTTTTTCAGAGAACAATGGGTTTTATGGATCATTGATTGAAAAGATTACACAAATCAAAATAGAGAGAGGAACTGAACTTTATCTTTTCATTTGGGCTCAGCCCAGAGGAACTTTTCCCCTTCTCCTGGGCTGCTTAAAGCAGGCATGGTGTAGAGCAGAGGGAATGCTCACTTGGGGGAATTATTTCCCACCCTCTGTATGTATTCCACTTGGATGGCAGGAGGCCCTGAATGAGAAGCCTGATCTCTCCCCACCTCCATACAGGAACCAACCCTGACCATGAGCAGGAGTTAAGCAACAAAACAAATAAGTGTTCCTGCTCCTAGAACAGGTCAGGTGAAAGAGTTTTGGGTTTGCCTGGGTAACTCAGCAGAGCCAAAAGGATTTGGGTTCCCAAAGAGATGGGGCACAGATCTTAAGCCAGGAGGTTCTCACACCAGAGAAAGCCATTGGTTAATACAGGGAAGCAGAACTGTCAGAAACACATAGAAAGACATATAATGATACACATACACACAGAGAGCCACAGTAAAGATAACCAGGAGTGTCCTCCACATATTCATACTTCTGAACAGACAGAGGGATCCAGTGACAACTCACATAGATCCTGGGCAACCATCATCAGCAACCATGTCTGACCTCTCCTATGTGTCTACAAGAAGATGCTTTAACCAGACTTACCTCCAGAGATGACAGAACAAGCAACTTTATTATTTGTTTTCTTTTGGAGAGGAAGTGTCAGACCCATTTGGAACATTAAGCAGCAATTGATCAAGGAGCCTTGGGGTCCTGGAACATCTCAGGTTGTGTAACCCCAGAGGCTCTGAAACCCATGGTGTCTTAGGGTCTGGCCTCTGGGATCTTGCTGGGGCCTCAAAAATGTGGGATATTCACCAGAGAAGACTGCTTGGATAGAAAGTCTTTATTATCCAGCCAGCAACTACGCTGGGACCAGTTTAGCATTGAACTTTTCTTGGGATGAGCTTTTAAGTACAAAAGCCATGTTCTGGGTTAACATACTTCAGTCAACAAGAACAGCTAGCCAGAAGCAGAACTATAGAAGCTAAAAATCAAGGTTATTACATTTTGAGACTTTTCCAGAACTATATGGACTTTGATGAATTAGGCCTTTGTTTAAGCATTTGGCAGGTGATGAGTTTTACAGCCTGAATGGTACTTATATCATGGAGTCGATTGTGCTAATGTCTGGGGGCCTACCAAGTTCTGAGGCCCTGTTACAGAATCTATCCTAGGCCACACACACACACACACACACACACACACACACACACACACACACACCAAGACAAACAAACAAATAAAAAAACACTTAAAACCCACAGTGCTCCATGGGAAAATGTGGATGAGGGTGAGATGGACTTAAGTTTCCAGTCCTCTCTCTGCTCTGTGGGAAGTCATTCTGTGTGCTTCTCTCTCTGTGTCTCTATCTCTCTGTCTCTCTCTCTTCTCTCTTCTTCCCTCCCTCCCTCCATGTGTGCCTCAGTTGTCATCAAGTTTTGCTACATGTTGCTTCCCATCCTGTCTGAGATTCTTCCTATGTTTTAATTCTTTAACTGGCAGAGAGAATGAACAAAATCAAGACCTATAGAGAATCACAAAGGTACATTCACTCCTCAATGACTACTATATCCCCAAATGTTAGGCAAGCCCATCCCCCTGATATCCAGATGAAAAATTTATGGATTATAACTTTACCTTTATTTAGTTTTTGTGTTGTGACTCCTGGGTGGTGGGCTAGATTATATGGAATGCTACTTTTCTCCTTATCCTCCAGGCAAAACAAAAAAATCCTTGTGAGTCAGAAACACTTTACTTCTTTGACTGAAGGCTCTTTATATTCAAGGTCCCAGTCTTGTTATCTATGCTGATGAATCAATTTTTAGAGCTGGAGGCTTGCTCTCCTACCTTTAGGGCCTTAAAGGGACCTGGGTACTGTGGGATGCTCCCTTCTGGACTTACAATTAGGCACAATCACAACCAAACACCAATTTCCAAACACAAGGAGATCCTTTATTAAGCAAGTCAAAGAGGCAAGGTGACTGAATCTGAATTGGGCAGAAACATCAGCAAATAGCTTTTGCAAGTGTTAATTTTAAGAGGGAAAAAGGGGAGGTCTGTGTTAGAATGAGCTAGGATGTATTGGCAAGTTCTAATTGGGTATTTTAATTAGGTTCTTCAAAATAATGTATTTTGATTGCTGGACCATGATGTTTTGATAGTTGGACCTTAATGTTCTGATAGTGGGACCTTGATGATCAGTCTCAAAAATGAGTCAGCCATAAAGAAGTGACCAAATAAAGAAAAAAGCTACACCTTGGTGGCTAGCTTTAGGAAAGTAATCTAATGTTTTATCAAGGGAAAGGGCAAAAACCTTCCAGCACCATGTTTGCCATGGTTGGGCCTGCTAGAGCCCTTCAGGCCTTATTGTGCAGCACTATTAACTTTCCTATAAAGGTTATCTGTAGGGTAATTCATTTATGGTCCTTCTTACTAAAAAAAAAAAGAGAGAGAGATGTTTTAGTTTCTTTTGAGACAGGGTCTTACTACCCTTGGAATTTGATATATAGACCAGGCTGGCCTTGAACTCACAGAGATACTATGCCTCTACTTCTCTGGTGTTGGGAGTAAATATTTACATCACCACTCCCTCCCTATTAACTTGTTTTTTTCTAGTTCTTTTGCTTGTGAGCCTGTATAAGTCAGAGTTCTCTAGAGTCACAGAACTTGTGGAATGAATCACTCTCACTCTCTCTCCCCCCTCTCTCCCTCCACCCCTCCCTTCATCCCTCCCTCTCCCTCTCCCCTTCTCTCTACACATACATACATACACACACTATATATATATATATATATATATATATATATATATATATATATATATATATATATATATATATATATATATTGGAATACAGGTTGCAGTACAACTAATCCAACAATGGCTAGCTGTGAATGGAAAGTTCATGAATCTAGTAATTGCAGTGTCCCATGAGGCTGGGTGTCTCACCTGGTCTTCTGTATATACTAGAATCCCAAAGAAGTAGGCTCCAATGCCAGTGAAGGAATGGGTGAAAGCAATCAGAGGAAGAAAAAACAAAACCTTATTTTTTCCATGTCCTTATATAGGCTTCCAGCAGAAAAGGTGGCACAGATTAAAGGTGTGTCTTCCCACCTCAAGATCTGGATTAAAGGCACGTGCCATCCCTGCCTCAGGATTAGGATGAAAAGTCTGTGTCTTCTATCCAGATCAAAGGCATGTTGTCTTCCTTCCTCAATATCTGGATCACATGCAGGTGTGCCCTCCATTTCTGCATGTAGTTCATTCCAGATATAGTCAAATTGACAACCAACAATAGCCATCACAAGTCCATCCCTTGTCAACTTGACACACAATCATATCTTCTTATGTCATGATTAATTTCCAAATGAAAACAATAACCAGGTCATAATAGTAGCTAAACATAATATAACTCACCCACTTACAATCACAAGTGAAATATTATATTTAACCAGGTCATAATTACACCCATGAGGTAACTCTCATATGACTATATGAGACACCCTCATATGACTATAAACACATTATAAATTTAGAATAGGTAGCAGTGTCCCTTAGGAGACTTCCTATTAGTATTCTCTTAACTGATGTCATAACATATGATAAAGTAATTAAAAGAAAACATAAATTTCAGTACAAATGCATTCTTAACAAAGTACAACAACACTCATGTCAATTTAATCCTTATTTCTGCAACTGGTCACATGGTCTTGGATGTATTTATAACTACTTCCCTCTATTACCCATTCTGTATTTCTTCCACCCTCTGTAAGCACTTCAGCATGTCTTGGCTCTTTTCCATGGGGAATGACCCATACCTTCATTCCCAGTGGGTCTGTGCCCTTAGTCATTCTGCCTGGATTAGGCTGTTTATTAGGATACAGTAACACTAAGAGTCTCCCTACAGGATCTGCACTCCAGAAATAATCTTTCTTACCTCCATTGTGGAGAAGCAATCCATGATATTATGGATCAATTACACCTTCTAACACTGTTATTCCTTTCTTAGCCTGTTGGTTTAAGGGCATTAGAAGCCCAAAGTGCCCTTGGGGAAATCTGAGCTTCCAGTTCAATGTAGTATTTGTTGTGGCTCCTGGCAGGACCACTCCCTCATCTAGAACCAAAATTTTTAGGCCACCAGAATTTAGGGTTATATAAACAGGAAGCAAAAATTTTCCCTAGAGCGTTACTAGGGGTGACATTTTTGGACGTTGGGCTTTGTATCTGTAGCAGATAGGCTTCCTCTAACAGCCCTGGATACTACCAAAGAAAAACTATTACTATTATGCCCTCTTGTATACACAATGCTAAGTACAATCACACTTAAGAAAATATTAGTCCTGTCTCAGGGTATCTATAATGGTTACCCTGTGTTTTCCCTGAAAAAAGTCATTTGCCCTATTAAGGACACAAATGGTAAGATTTATGACTGGTCAGTTTCCAGTTCAGTTATTGATTGTAGAAACTATTTTATTTCACATCCCTCTTTTTCTTGGTCTGATGACCTCATTCTAAAACCAATTTCTGTTCATCACTGGTTTTCCCCAGGATGGGCCATTCCCATGTTTTTGTCCAAATCTTCAAGCCACTTCATTCTTAAAAAACATTTATAAATACTCTTTGCAGCTACTAACTATACTGTTTTTAAAAGATCTTTACACACTTCTCCTATTCATTTTGGCTTACTACCCCGTGTTACTGCACCTTTTGCAATCCTTGTTGAAGGTTTTCTTCATTCATTTTCAATTTCAAAAAATGATACTACTTACCAAATATTTTTCCTTATCTGCTTTGTTACTAAATGTATCAACCTAACCGTGTCTCCAGGTTCTTTTGTGGTTGTCTGTCAACCTCTCTATATTCTCCTCTTGTTAACCTTTCTTGAACTTGGCACAATGATCTAGGCAGCTATGCTATGGAAGCTATTGCTAATTTACTTATTCATCCTAAATGCTTCATTGCAGTGCTGAGTTTTGGATATTACTGCTTTAATTTCTATCATTGGAACTATGGCTGCCTCTACCACACCCTCATACAACAAGTGCATATGGCTGATCATAATATATTGTCTAAATATATTTCTGTTACTCTTTTTACTCCAGAATCTATTAATAAGGGCTTTCTTGATAGGGTCAATGCTATATAGGAAGCTGTTTTTTATACATAGGTACACAGATTTAAAATATAAAGGTTAGACTTACTGCAGCTTGTTATATAAATTATAAATGGATTTGTGTTACACCATTGTCTTACAATAGTTCTGATTACCCTTGGGAACAAAGTCAGGTGCATATTAGAGGTATGTGGAATAGTTCTAATATAGATATGACTATTCATTCTCTCCATGATAAAATTACACCTGTTTCTCATGCCCATCTTCAGATGTCCTCTACTGAAGAAGTTGCATCTCATTTTTAAAATTCATGTACCTCTTTTGTGACCACAAAAACCTTTTGGACATTTATCATTGATTTTGTTATTGCTTTTGGCTTATTTTTATTTAATTATTCTCTTTCCAGTCCTCTATAAATAATTAAGACTTGCCCTTTGCATGGTTCTCTGTGACATTAACATGCTCCAATTTTTTTAAAAAAAAGGAGGAGATGGCAGGTGCCATGTGACTTCTTTGGAGAACAGGGTCTGAGAATAGAACAAACAAGCTCTCCTTGTGGCAAGGCCCTGGAGACCCTAACCCATTTGAAAAAGCCTGTGAAGAGTTCACTACATAATTATGAGCATGACCCTGGGAGTGTATGTGCTACATGTTTTCCTTACTTTTGCTATTCAAACATTATTGCTGACTGCTTTTAGTTTCACTTTCTTAGAGTCATGGATAAAATAGCTGTTACAAAAGGAAGACTTCTCTCTGATGACTCTCCTCTGAGTGAGCCAGAGGGAATGTTGTTAAAAATATACAGTGGATCTGATTCAGCCCCTAAAGCCTTTGATATTTTAAGTGTGACCATGAATTCAGACTTCTTAAGAACAAGATGTTGCTTTTCCAACACACCCTGTTACTAGCCTGAAAGAGTCACAGTAGTTGATGAAGTTTAGTATTACAAATTTGCATAACTCCTTTGGGAAGAATGGTTTAACCACAACAGTCCAGGAGAAATAGATGATATCAGGAGTTAATGTGAACAGTCTAGAAACAGAGAACCAAGTAGAATCATAGAAACCCACAGTTTTCTTATAGCTGTGTTAATACCCTAAGAAGCTAAGGGAGATGGACATGAGAACAAGGGATAAATAGTGCCCACCATTAAGAGTAAGTTTCTAAGTCATGTCACTTATAGAATAAAAGGAAAAAACCTGGTATATCTCAGAGGGGATAGAGTAGTACAGAATGTAGAATGAATTGATCCAGATTCAGCTGGTGAGTTGATTGTGAGAACTCAGACCCTACCAGATGTAAATATCAACCACTTGAAACAAAACTGTCCCTCTGTATGATACTGTAACTGCAAATGCTCCCAACCTGGCACACTGTCCTACCTGTAGTTGTGCCTAGTTAGAAAACTTCCTTTATGGCTTGCAACACTGCTTATGCTTCTACCATCAGAGCTATGGATCAAATAGGTAATGGTTACCAGTGGGAAAGTTGGGGGAAAAGAAGGGGAAAGAAGCAAAGGAACAAACTGGTAAATTATTGTAACCGTTTTTCAAAACTTAAGGAAACAAATTTAATTGTAAAACTGTTCAAACAAACCAATGAAATTATATAAATAAAAATGACTCAGATTATCTGAGGCCACTTGTTTGAAAGAGTTGGTAACAGTTTCTTTATTGTACTGACTTCATCCATCCATCCCAGGTCATGGAACCCATGTGGAGCAAGGCTCCCACCTTTCCAACCCCTTGATTCCTGGACCCATAGATCCCAGCTATAGGAGAAACCATACCATATATTGGAGCTGATTCAAACAAAGCATATATTGCCTTCTGGAGAACCCTGCCTGATGCCTCAGGTTGCTGCAACTTAATTGGCACTGTAACTGTCTTCAAAAGGACATTCTGTCTTTTATCAGGTCAACTGATTCAGGATGATGTAGGACATGGTAATTTTAGTGGATTTTATGATTGTGGGCTCACTGTCACACTTCTCTTTCTGTGAAGTGAGTTCCTTGATCAGAAGCAATACTGTGTGGAATACCATGACAGTAGAAAAGGCATTCTGTAGGTCCAGGGTTGGTGATTTTGGCAGGAACATTATATACAGGAAATGCAAATCCATAACCAGAATAAGTATCTGCTCTGGTCCAATGTAGTCAACCTGGCACCAGGTTGCTGGCTGGTCACACTGAATAATGTTACCATATCTAACACTCAGTATTGGTCTCTATTGTTGGCAAATCTGGCACTCAGCAGCAGCTATAGTCTGGTTAATGGAAGGACATGTTGTTGAGCTCATGCATAACCCCCATCTCTGCCACCATGGCCACTTTGTTCATGGACTGTAGCTAGAGTTTTCCTGCCTGGCCCACAGTCAGGACAAATCTCTGTCACCCGCCAGTCCCACAGCCACTCAGACCCAACCAAGTAAACACAGAGACTTATATTGCTTACAGACTGTATGGCTGTAGCAGGCTTCTTGCTAACTGTTCTTATATCTTAAATTAATCCATTTTTATAAATCTATACCTTGCAACATGGCTCGTGGCTTACCGACATCTTCACATGCTGCTTGTCATGGAGGTGGCTGGCCGTGTCTCCTTCTCTCAGCCTTCCACTTCCCAGCTTTATTCTCCTCCTTGTCCCTATACTTCCTACCTGGCCACTGGCCAATAAGTGATTTATTTATTGACCAATCAGCAACACACTTGACGTACAGACCATCCCACAGCAATAGACCCATTGGGTAACACCAGGAATGGCTGAGGAAAGAGGCTGACTGTCCACAGAAACAGGACATCACCCTATATATTTGACTATTATACTCCTCCTCACCTGAAGTCACCTTTTGATGAGTATCTTTGACAAATATCTTCACATCCTTTTCCCATTTGGAGAGATCTATAGACATACTTGTTTCCCAGATATCGTTATCACCAATTTTCCAATCATGCTCTTTCCAAGGCTCTGACCATTCAGCCAATCCATTGGCTTCAGCTCATGAATCAATGAACAATTTCACATCTGGCCGTTTCTGCTTCCAAATAAAATCCAATACCATGTGTACTGCCTGAAGTTCTTCCCACTGTGAAGATTTCTCTTTGATAGTATCTTTCAGGGTTGTCCCAGAAAGGGGTAGTTATGCTACAGCTGTTCACTTCTGAGTGGTGCCTGTATAATGTGCGGAACCATCAGTCAACCAGGCCCTAGATTTCTCTTCCTCAGTCAACCAATCATTCATTCTTGGCAGCAAATGGCATTGTAACAGGAGTATAAACCATAGGCATTTGGGCAACTTCTTCATGTAACTTACTTGTGTATATATACCATTTCCATTAATAGAGAATAGATTGCTGCTGTGCATTTCTACTTTATGATCTGGTGGGTCCAATAACACCCAGCTCATGATGGGCAGTTTAGGTCACATGGGAACTTGGTGACCCATTGTCAAATGGTTCAGTTTCCATGAGGGTCCAATATCAGGCCAAGAGCTATCTTTGAAAGGGAGAATAGTTGTGTGCAGTTGATGATAGAGCCTTGCTAGCCCATCAAAGGTCTCTTCCAAGATTCACCTATAGAGGTCTTCCAAAGGCTCCAAACATCATCCCTATCTGCCACTGACACCTCAAGTTCCACTGGATTTGCTGGATCATATGGTCCAAGTGGTAGAGTAGCCTGGACCTGTTAAAGAGCCTTCTCCTGTTCCAGGCCCCACACAAAGCTAGCAGCTTTCTAAGTCACTTAGTATATATACCTGAGTTGGAATGTGCTCTCTCCAGAATCCAGATAGGCCCACTAAACTTTGTGCTTCTTTCTTGGTGATTGGAGGGGCCACGTGCAATAACTTACCCTTCACCATAGAAAGAATGTCTCTTCATGCTCCACACCACTGGTCTCCTAAGAATTTCACTGCAGTAGAAGGTACTTGAATTTTGGTTCAATTTATTTCCCATCTTTTGATTTGCATATGTATTACCAGTGAGTTACCTCTTGTTCACTTGGTAAAATCAGCATTAATGTCATTAATATAGTGTACCCATGTGGTATTTTGTGTAAGAGACAGATGAGCAAGATCCTTTCTAAGTAAGTTGTGACACAGGGCAGGAAAGTTAGTATATCCCTGAGGCAAAACTGTGAAGGTATACTACCAGCCTCCCAACTGAGAGCAAATTGCTTCTGGTAGTCTTAATGGACAGGTACCGGAGGGGGAAAAAGGCATTTGATAAATCAATGGCTGCATACCAGGAGCTATGTTACTTTGGTCAAGTAAGGACACTATATCAGGTACACCAGATGCCATTGGAGTTACAACATAATTGAGTTTTCAATAAACTGTCATTCTCCATGATCCATCTGTCTTTTACACTGGCCAGATAAGAGAGCTAAAGGGAGATAGGGTGGGAACCACCATCCCTGTATCTTTCAAGCCCTTAATTATTGTGAACCCCGAGTTTGCATTTGCATTGAATAAATGAAATTAACCTTGGATCAGGAGGCTGAATTAGCAATTAGTTGATAGAAATTAATCAAAGGACATCCAAGAGAGACAGAGAGACACAGGAAGTAATAGGGAGGGATTTGGAGTGGTGTAGTATTTTCTGTTTTAATGACGTGGAAGCATAGGTGTTTTGGAGACACCAGCAAGGAAAAAGGATTAACTAGTTGCTACTCAGCCTCTCAGAACTTGCAAATTTTCACCCCAGCCTTTGAATTTTGAGTCTTATTTATAAATAAATTGATAGATTTAGTTAAAGCTACTTTAGCAGCAGCAACAGAGTTGGTGACTGCAGGAACAGAATTTCCACCAGGCTGTGGCCTCAGTGCCAGGTTGCTTTTAGAGAAGAAGACTTTTAGCTGCAGACTCAGTTACTGGCTGAAATAGCAGGAGATTAAGGTACAACCACTGTGCCAAAGATAAAACAATGGTCCTCCAACACATTGCATGACCTCATTGACGAAGAAGTCACCAGCCAGCTCTACCACAGTTGTCATCTCTGAGCACTCACAGCAGTTGGCTGCTGCTTGCCAGGGCTCCAGAAAACAGGCTCATGCTTGGAAATTGTGGGAGGGGCTTGAGTTTTCTGCTGACACTATGCACAAACAGTGAGAAGTCAGCAGATTTGGTGAGACACCTAGGAAGTCTTTTAAGGGAGAATTAAATAATATTAAAAAGAAAAACTTTAGTTATAGTTTATATATAAGTGCTCTGAATGTATACCTGCATACCAGGAGAAGGTATCATGGCCTATTATAGATGATTGTGAGCTACCATGTTGATGCTGGTAATTGAACTCAGAACCTCTGAAAGAGTAGCCACTGCTCTTAACCACTGAACCATCTCTCCAATTCATAGTAAGAATGGGAAACATCACAATGCAGTGTGCTAGGACCCTATATAGTGCTACTATGGATAGTTTGAAAATGGAAAATTTGGGACTGAAGAGATGGCTCAGTGGTTAAGAGCACTCATTGCTCTTTTGGAGGACCCACGTTCAATTCCCAGCACCCACATGGCAGCTTACAACTGTCTGTAATTCCAGTTCCAGGGGACCCAACACCCACGGCAAAACAGCAATACACAGAAACAAAACAAAACAAAACAAAAATGGAAAATTTAAATGAAGGGATAAATGACTAAGCTGCGGTTGACATAATGCCAATTGTAATTACTATCAGTTTGGTAACTAATATTTTATCCTTTAAAAGGGATCTGATGACTCTGCTAAATATAATTTGATTGATAAGATACAAGCTTTTGAAAAATTTACTACTGATAAGATACAAGCCTTACAAAGAATTACTAATGAAAATATAAAAATCTGGCTAATAAGATAAAAGTCTTATAAGGACTTACTATTGATAAGACATAAGCTTTAAAAAGACCTACTAATGAAAATAAGCACAGAACCTAGTATACCATCGCATTATGAAACTGAAGAGGAAAGGCCTAAGGATACTAGAACACCAATCTTAATTTATCTGGTTACCATACAAGAATGATGATAGGCACACCAAGGCTATGCAGAAGTTAATAATTGGAATCTTGTAGAAATGCCACATTTAAAAAAATTTAATGAAGCAGTTGTTTAATATGGTATGCATTCATGCTTTTGTGAAGAAGATGTTAAATTTAAATAAATTAGGATAAGACTTATTACACAAGACTGAAAAATTTTAGTTACAGCAATATTGGAAGCTAGTCCTCAGTTACAATTGTGGTGGAAAGAGGAAGCTAGGGTCCAAGAACAACAAGGTAGGACTAGGGGTCATGAAATTTCCCAAGACCAGCTTCTTGGTGAGGATTGTTATACTGATTTGAAAACTTAGACAAGATTGAAGAATCAGGAAAGAAGACTGAGTCATTTACTGAAATTATACAAGGCCCTAAGGAAGACTTCACTTATTATTTTACAAAGATTGACATCAGCTCTAAACACAATGCTATCTGATCTAGAAGTTAGATTAATTAATTAATTGAATTAATTAACTAATGCAAAGGAGTGATTAGGCCTTTAAAGGCAAAATCAGTACCCATAGTAGAATGGATCCAAAATATAGCTGATATTGCATCTCAATGAAACTTGGACAGGAGAGGTGATTTATGAAAATTTTAAGAAAAAGCAAAAGGTCAGATGTTTTCATCGTGGTAAACTAGGTCATTTGAAAAGGGTTTTATGGAAGGCATTCTTATAAACAATATTTTTCTATAAATAATCCAAACAGAAGGCTCTCATTTTCTGTAATATGTAGTAGGTGTAGCAAAGGCTGGCATTGGACTAATGAATGCATATAAACAGAGGACAGGCAAGGTAACCCTTTGACATCAAGAAACACCTTATTGGGCTTCTCCCAAGCCCCAAAGTCAAATTTGGTTCAATCATTCCCTGTCAGCATTAGGGAAACCCCTTCACAGAGGGGTAATGCTTATTGTTAAAACACATACTTCTCTGGATGATAGAATAGCTTCAGTAGATAAAACAAAATTTTACAGAGTAAACAAAAAAAGAGGTATTTTAGCAAACTTCTATAAATGATCAAAGACCAAAGATAAAAATACAAATAAATCGTATTGAAATTTGAGGGCTTGATAGACACAGGTGCAGATGTAACAATAATTTAACCAAAATTTTTGCATCCAGATTGGCTTATTCAAAAGGTAAATGTTTAGCTTCTAGGGGTTGGAACTTTAAGGTAAAACAAAGTGCAAGATGGGTTGAGTGTATAGGACCAGAACAACAGATAGGAAAAGTAAAGCAATATTTGGCTAACATGGCAATGAATTTATGGGGACATGATTTGTTGCAGCAATGAAAAGCACAGATTACAAACAAACACAGAAACAAACCATAAATTAACTTATGCTTCTGAAAAAAATATTAGGAGTTATTATCAAGGACAGTCACTGACTGTTCAGGGCATACCAACTGCTGATATTTGTTACCAACTGCCCTTACCTTTAAAATGGTTAACTGACAAACCAGAAAAATTACAAGCATTAGAGCAACTGGTACAGGAGCACCCAAATGCTCAGCATATTGAGGAATTGAACAACTATTGGAATTCTGTTATATTTGTTTTTAAAAATAAATCTGGAAAATGGAAAATATTGACAGATTTAAAAGCCGTAAGTAAGGTGATTCAGCCAATGAGCTCTTTGCAGCCTGGAATTTCCTTGCTTTTTTAATTATCTAAGGGATGATCTCTTATAATGATTGATTTAAAAAAAATGTTGTTTTTTACCTTTACAAGAAAAAGATAGAGAAAAATTTTACCTGCACCATTCCTACTTATATTAGTTCCCAGACTCTTAAAGGGTACCATTGGAAAGTTCTTCCAGAAAGAAAGTTAAACAGCCTCACCTTTGAACTAATTTGTAAACAATTTCCACAATATATAATTTATATAATGGTAAATTATAGATTGTGGAAACTGTAGCTTATTCAGGCACAGATACCTCAGAAAAAAATGTTTGATGAAGTAAAGAGAATTTTATCTTGTTGGCAAATTGGTCCCAAAAAAGCACAAAGAGGAGATTCTATTAATTTTTTAGAATATAAGACAGGTTTACAGAAAATTCAACGGCAGAAAGTATAAATCAAGAGAGATCAAATATGAATTACTAGTGATTTTCAAAAATTGCTGGGAGATATTAACTGATTGTAACAGCCCAGAATTGGATTAACAATTCAAGAACTAAGTAATTTATTTCAAACCCTACAAGGTGATAAGAAAACTACCAACTGATGCCGTCAGAGGATTGACTGTGGTAGAAAAGAATTACAGGATGCACATGTAGATCACTTCGAACCAGAGCTTCATTGTATTCTGGTTATTTTACCTTCTACTTATTCTCTTACAGGAATTATTATGCAGAGAGAAGACAACATCTTAAAATAGATATTTTTACAACACAGAGTAAAAATTAACTACCAATATAGAAAAAGCTTCTGAATTGATTCTGAAAGGAAAATTGTCAATTAGCAGGAATAGACCCAGCAGAAATTGTGGTACCTTGTAACAGTGCTAAAATTGACTCATTATAGACAGAAAATAATCATTGGCAAAGAGCATGCAGTAATTTCTTGGGAGAGAACTAATTGGATATACCTCATATAATAAAGGTAACACCAATTTCTGGAGCCTCTACATTTTATCCTGATGCAAATAAATAAGGAAAGGCAATAAGCCAGGGAAATTAAGCTAAGTTGAGAAATCAGAATTATATGTTATTCTCATGGCATTATTAGATTTTCCAGAACCTCTTAATATAGATACTGACACTTAATATGCATTTGTACATATTGAAAGTGCTAAATTTATTCCAGATAATTTAGAATTAATGTTATTATTTATTCAATTACAACAACTTATCAGAAATAGCAACTATCCTTTGTATATAACACATACAGGTCTACCAAGCCCTCTAGCACAAAGTAATGATGAAATTCATCAGTTATTGATAAGAAATGTGCTAGAAGCATCAGAATTTCATAAGAAGTACCATATTAACAGCAAAGGATTGAAGATAGATTTTTCTATCACTTGGTAACAAGCCAAAGAATTGATAAGGATATGTCTTATTTGTTCTTTGTATGATCAGACTCTATTACCTGCAGGAAGTAACCCAAAAGGTACTCAAAGTAATGAAATTTCACAATTGGATGTGTTTCATTTTGAAGAGTTTGGAAAATAAAAATATGTGCATCATACCATAGACATAAATTCAGAGGTTCAATGAGCAACTCTTTGAGTTCTAAAATAGGCTGATTCTGTAATTATACATTTATTAAAAGTCATGGCCATTATATGATACCTGTAGAAATTAAGACTGACAATGTCCAGCTCTAGTAAAATGAAATGTTTTTTTTTAGTATTACAACATAAAGCATATTATAGGTATACCACACAATCCTACAGGACAAGCAGTTATAGAAAGATATAATTGCACTTTGAAAGATATGCTTAATAAAAAGAAAGGGGAAATATAAAGAACCCCCAGAGACAAACTATACAATGCTTTATTGATGTAAATTATTTTAAGGCTAAAAACAGCTTTGGACAGACATTCTATAATAATAATTTTAAAAACTACTGAATTAAATCAGCCTATGTATACTGAATATGTGTTGACCTCAGAATGGAAACCAAGATATGTGTTATGTTGGGGAAGAGGTTTTGCTTTTGTTTCCATGGGAGAAGAAAAGCTATAGATACCATCAAGATTGATAAAGATTAGATTCAAACAGCAGAGACCTTCAAAGAGCTTGGTCATTCAATCTATACTAAGACTAAGACTAACAAATACTCATTTGATTATACATGAAAAATAAAATAAAGTAATTATTATTGTTAAAAGATAATTTTTCTGTTGCAAAAAATTAATTCCCCTGAAGTAAGAGTTGGAGAAGGGTTTTGTTTTTGTCTTTACAGGAGAATAAAATTATTCAACTAAGGAATCTGAAGACCACTGAACAAATGAGATATCTGATGAAGGATGAATCATCCAGCACATTTCCAACAGGATAAAATTTCACAAATCTTCCCAAATATTTGTTTCTGCTGCTCTATACAAACATAAAAGGCAAGTGATCTTTCTGTGGTTCTAATTCAATTAAAAATCAGAGATGTCTTTGGAGTTGGAGTGTGGCTCTCTCCCTTTCTAAACTCAAGCATGCTTGTTAAAGGAAAATCCAAAATCTCTATCTCATGTCAGAAGAGCTACCTGATATGGGACAGAAGAAAACCAAAATTAAGGGACTGTTCCAATGTCACTAACCTCATTATCCTTTGATAGTATTTTGACTCATTAGAACTTTTCTTAACACATATTGTACTACATAGAAATCTCTAAGACCAGAAACCACAAAATTTTGGGTAAACTGCATATTATAATTACAGATCATAATGCATTTTAGGCGTTATTTTTCAATAATTATAATATTTTTATTTATAAAACCAAACAATTAAACAACTAATTAAACAATTAAATTTCCTAGTACTATTTTACTATATGGTACTGTGTAAAACATTTTCCTCTCTGAAGAGGTACCAAATAAACTTTACATAAGTATTTATATTCATTATTTTTTTCCATGGGTGGCACAAATTCTTCTAGAAAATGCTTCTTTCCACTCCCTGGAATACACATAGGTTCATGCTGCTTCTTATCACCTGACAACTTTATGGGTGAATCTTTATGAGGTGTTCTTGCACCTCATAAACGGGGAGGGTTGGAAAGATTTATATCTGGTTTTTCAGCGCTGTCACTATTGCCATCTGTTATCCAGTTTCTTGTGACCAATAACAGAAACTATTTATAGTTTCACTTGTGGATTGGAGATGTTGTAAACTCTAAATGAATTGAAAAGTCCACAGTTTATAAGGTACAGCGCTTACCCCCACCCCCATTTCATTGTTTTCCTTGCCCCTACCCCCATTTTATTGTTTTCCTTAGAATGGAACAACATGAAAGGAATTGATCTGCATAGTTAGTGCTTTTCATGTAGGCATTGTATTCCTTGATGTAGATTGTACAATATTCCCTCCCATTTTTCTATTATTTTTTCCTGTTATTGAGTCAGAAGTGTGTAACTTGTCTCTCCATGCTAGGAGAAGAATATCACCTTTTCTGAAAATATTATTTCACCTTTCTTCATTCTTGATGTTTTAATTTTCAAATTTTGCAGTAAACCTCTATTCTTTCCAATTGTCCCACAGACTCTAGTTTTGTTCTGTAGCAGCAATTCAGCAGTAGATGTAGCATTGTATAATTATCCTGGAAAATGTGATGCTATGGCAAATATGGTGGTATGCCAAGATAGGGTCCAAAGACTGAAAGAACAGTTTCTTGAAATTTCATTTCTTCAGGAGTATTTGTATATCTCCATATAGCTGGTGTCATTCATGCACACCATCCAAACAAGTGAACCATATTTGTTATTTTCTCTTGGTTGTACATGTGAAATTTTAAACATCCTCTCCATGGAATAATTCCCTCATCCAAAGACAACTGTTGTATATTGTTTGAAACTTATGCAGGAAATTTATGGCTTGAAATTTATGGAGAAAATAACCGAGCACAGGTTGGATCTTGAAAAGTCTTCCCAAGAGACCATCCATTTTGGTATTATCATTGAAATGCCAGAATGTCCATATTAGCTCAAATGTATGGTAATTCATTGTCTGTGGAAATATAGCAGTACATATAAAAATGTCTTTCAAGCTATGTCTTCTTCTTTGACCCATCAGAATTTCTTGATGTCCTTCTGTGTAACTGGGACCATGTTAGTGTTCTAGATGGTGTTTTGAATTTCATTGCAGTTTGATTATGATAGTGGGACAACTCTTTCTAAAACATGTCAAACAACTCATCACCAAAACAAAAAGTGTCACAAAGAGATGGAAATGTTGTGACCCCAGAGTAACCTTCAAACATTTGTAAGCATGGTGGTATGTCAATTTCAGACCAGCAATTATCAGTAAGTTTCATCGGTGTTGGAATCACTTGAAATCATTATTCTTTTTGCTTCCTTACAAGTTTTCACTGTCAGTAGATTCAGTAGAATCCTCTCCAGAATCATCAAAACAATCATCCACATCTTTGGTCTCACTAGGAATATCTGATAAATTATTATTAAATACTTCTGGAAGTGATGCAGTTTTTCTCCTTTTTCTCAGAGATGGGATTTCTAAACTTGAAGATGAAGACAAATTTGAATGACCAAAATACAATGTAACTGTTTTATGGGTTCATGCAATTATATAGTCTTTTATAGATTAACCTGCATAATGTGATCACTTCATTTGATATGGATAAGACAATGTGTTGACATCTATGGTCCATAACAGATGGTGTGCAATGAAACATGACAAAAACTCATGAGGAGTCCCTAACAGATGGCCCATAAAACAAAATTCATTAGTGGTACAAAATATATTAAGATATAAATATTATCTTTAAATGTATAAGATTAATATGCATATATACTAATATATATAAACTTTCTGTTGTAATATTAATTGTCATGTAGAGTACTAACTAATTCTAGAAATATGCTTCATCTAGCATCCTGTACATGATTGTGTGCTTGAGTCTAAATTATGTAACTAGGAATTAAGTTTGTGTAACCACTGTGAGATCTGTTGCATATGACATTTACAATATTTAAGATTTCTGCAGTGAACCATGACTAACAGTCCTAACAGTGACCTTTGAAGTCTCCAGAAGGATAATGGGGCCCCAAAATGACAATTTTACTTCTATTGTGGTAATGTCATTGAGCTGACAAACACCAACCAAAGATCAGCTTTGAACTATAAATTGCTAAGTACAACTTCAAGGTGGTTAGCTGAGATGTTCCAGCCTCACAGACTATCCATCCAAGACTTCAGATAAGCTCTACATTTTCCCATCACACGGAGACTAGACAAAAAGAACACAGCTAGCTCTCCCAGGACTTGATCATTCGCCCAGTATTCTCAGGATCCCCTAAAGATGCCATTACCCCCAAACAACAGGAAATAACTTTAAGAATATGACACCCACATTCCCAAGTAGTGGGATGGCTGATTTTTAGTTATTCACTGGGTTATGAAAGTTTGTCATCATTTGGGGAGTTTGTTTCAAGTTCTTACTGGTCATGGTAAGTGAGGAAACTAAGTAAGGGAGGTTGGACTCAAGGATCTCTTTCTGAAAAGAAAAAGGGGATATCAAAAGGATAGGATAAAAGGGTAGATTTTTTTATTCTATTTTAAACTAAAAAGCAACTATTAATCTCAAATATTTTACATTGGTATGGATTTTATATATTAATACAAATTTAAGGTTATTTTTATTAGATTATTGAATCTACTTTCAAACTAAAAAAAGTAACTACTACTCTCAAATAGTTTATGTTGCTATGGATTTTTGTAGGTTGATACAAATTTAAGGGTATTTTTGTTATACTGTATATATGTTTCTGTTCTTATTTAAGGGACTGTACCTATGCAGTTCATTTAAAAATGTAATATTTACAGGTGGCACATGCCTTTTATCCCAGCACTCAGGAGGCAAAAGCAGGCAGATCTCTGTGAGTTTGAGGCCAGCCTGGGCTACAGAGTGAAGTCTAGGAAGGCCTCCAAAGCTACACAGAGAAACTCTGTTTCAAAAAACCAAAAAAAAGGGAAGTACAGATTAGTAGTTAGTAATCAACATTAATCAAACTTGTAATCATGTTGGTTATGTTTTCACGGTAAAACATAGATATATTTTAGATAGATAGGTCATCTTGAAACAGCTTCAGAGACATACAGACTATGGCATTTAAGATGTTTTAATAATCCAAGGCTTTTCATGACAGTGAGACATGTCTGCTTCTTGCAGCACCAATTTACTTTAAAAAAAGAAAAGAAAAAAAAGATGATGGGCCTCCAAGAACCTCCACATGGAGTTTTCTTTCTTTGGGGCAAAACAAGCCACTGGACAAGAAACTGCTCTTGCTTTGACTGCTGACAGTATGCTGTCCAAATTGGACAAGCAGGACACAAAAGAAGGTGACTGCTGAACTTTGCCAAGACAAGGTCCTTCAAAACTCCTGTTTTACAGAAAAATCTGTCATTCTAGGCCTGTAGGCTGAAGATGAATGCCTCAAAGTTGCAGAGGAATCTTGGGTGACTGTCAAGATGTCTCTGTAATTTCTATAGTTGTGGAAGTTGCTTGCTATGAACTTCTGTTTACTCAGGTTAATATTACATTCTTCTTGAGTCTCTGATGTAGTTGAAGATGAGATAGTTATAGTTACAGTTTTCATTGTTATCAAATTCAGAAAAGAAACTCAAAAAAAAAGGTATAAAGTTTATAAGGTTGAGACATATAAAAGCTTAAATTGTTTGAGAAAATGTTTTGAGGACTAAAAAGATAGGATAAAAAGTGAATTAGGTACAAAACTTTGCACTCATCAAGATAGGATAGATAATAGAGTAGTTTCTCTGAATTACCAAATACAAATGAGCTGAACATTGTGAACGTAATCCTTGATAAGTGTTCTGATTGTATATAGTTTTACTGTGTTAGAGCTAAAAATTTTCCCTTTTATTTAGACAAAAGAGGGAAATGTTGTGGGATATTCAATCACACTGTGAATCCTGAGTTTGCATTTTCATTGATTAAATAAAATTAACATTGGGTCAGGAGGCAGAGTTTGCAACTAATTGACAGAAAGTAATCATAGAGTATCAGAGGGTATAACTTGATGGTTCTCTCCCACCCACTAGCTCCCAAATAACCAGTCAGAGGCTTAATATTAATTATAATTGCTTGGCCAGTAGTGCAGGCTTATTACTAACTAGCTATTGCACTTAAATTAACCCATAATGCTTATCTATGTTTAGCCACGTGGCTTGGTACATTTACTCAGTATGGCATTCTCATCTTGCTTCCTCTGCACCTGGCTGACAACTCCTGACTCTGCCATCCTTCTTTCTATCATTCTCAGTTTCCTGCCTAACTTCCTGCTTAGCTACTGGCCAATTAGTGTTTTATTAAAACAATTTGAGTGAAAAATATTTATAGTGTACAAGAGGATTATTGCACAGCATTTCTCCCTTTTCATCTAATTAAAAAGGAAGGTTTTTACTTTAACATAGTAAAATTATATACAATAAAAACAGTTATTAAGAGTTACAATAACACTATTTAATCCATTTGCATTTGGCAAAATTAGAGAAAATCCTTTTCACCTTATTTTGGTGAGTCTAAAGTTTTGTATCTAATTTATCTTTTATTATAACTAAAGAAAACTATAACTATAACTATCTAGTCTTCAACTCCATCAAAGACCCCAGAAGGGTGAAATGTTAACTAATGACAGGGACCTCAAGCTGCCGAGACATTCACCCAAAGTTCCTCTGCAATAGTGGGGCATCCAAGTCTGGCCTACAGGCCTAGCATGTATGACAGATTTTGATGTTGAGCAGGGAATTTTAAAGGACTATCCTACTTTGTCTTGGCAAAGTTTAGCAGTTGTCTTTCTTGTGTCCTACTAGTCTAGTTTGGACAGTAACTCTCAGCAATTAAGGCTAGGGCAGTTTATTTGATCATATAGCTAGCCTTTGTCATAAATAAAATAAATTCCATATAGAGTTTTTTCAATGCCCATTATCCTCTTTGAAGTAATTGTTGCTGCCAGGAACAGACGTGTCTCATTGTGAAAAAAAAAAATCTAAGTTCTTAACACATTTTGAGTGTCATCTTCTGTAGTTCTTTGAAGTGTCTGAAGACTGCTTATGTATCTAAATTATATCTCTGTATACCTAGAAAATCTAGCTAACATGACTATAAGTTTGACTATTATAGATGACTATTAATCTGTATTTCTTAATTATATATTACATTTTTAAATTAGTTGCATAAACATAATATCTTAAATAAGAGTATAAATATGCATACAGTACAAAAATTCTTTAAATTTGTATCAATAAACCAAAACCCATACCAATGTAAAGTATGAAAGATTAATAGTTGTTTTTTAGATTAAAGCAGATTCCATAATCTGCCCCTTTATTCTATCATTTCTATATCCCTCATTTCTTTCTTAGAAAGAGATTGACTATGACCATTAATTGCTGTGGGATGTTCTGTATGGCAAATGTGTTGCGCTGATTGGTTGGTAAATAACACACTGATTGGCCAGTAGTCAGGCAGGAGGAATTGTGGGCGGGACAAGGAGGAGAATAAAGCTGGGAAGTGGAAGGCTGAGTCAGAGACACTGTCAGCCGCCACGATGACAAACAGCATGTGAAGATGTCGGTAAGCCATGAGCCACATGGCAAGGTATAGATTTATAGAAATGGATTAATTTAAGCTGTAAGAAAAGTTAGCAAGAAGCCTGCCACGGCCATACAGTTTGTAAGCAATATAAGTCTCTGTGTTTACTTGTTTGGGTCTGAGCAGCTGTGGGACTGGCAGGTGAGAGAGATTTGTCCTGACTGTGGGCCAGGCAGGAAAACTCTAGCTACAATTAATAATTTATAACCAAATCCTTAAACAAAGACAAACATCTATAATCTATTTTGGGGAATGTGGGTATAGTTCTCTAGACTCCTTCCTGTTGGTTAGGGGTGCTGGTAATATTTGAGGGACTCTGAGAAAATCTAGACAATTGTTAAGTCTTGGCTGTAGTGAGTGAGACTAGATCATCTTAGTCAGCAGCCATAAAGTTGTTTTACATGTTGGATTACCCGAGCCATTTTTATTGGTGTCTAGTGACTTCATTTTGAAAAAATATAAACTTTTAAAGGTAACATATGTATCTGCATCAATACAAATGTAAACTGTGTACTGTACACAAGCCAGTAAATGATAATTTTTTTTGTTTTATGTTTGGCTAGGTAAAATATATGTTACATGTCTTGTAATTACTTTAGGTTTATTTTCTCATGTCTGTAGTTAGGATTTCAGGGTTTTCTTGATCAAACCTGATTTTTCTTAATCCAGAATTAATCCATAATCTCTTATGGTGGTATTTTATTTGTACTGAAATGTGATTTTAATTGTATGTTAATAAATAAAGTTGCCCAGGGGTCAGAGCTATTAGAGCCATAGCAAGAGCATGGCGGTGGTGGCGCACGCCTTTAACCCCAGCACTTGGTAGACAGAGCTAGGTAGATCTCTGTGTGTTCAAGGATACAGCCAGCATTGGAGACACATGCCTTTAATCTCAATGCCAACCATAGAAGACCTGGAAGTCTCTACAGACAGGCAGTGAGGAGGCAGTCATGTGTTTGGGTTTACAACCAATGAGAAGGCAGAACAGAAAGACTATATAAGACAAACACACAGGAAGTAGGTTCCTTTTGGAGAGCTCTCTTGGCTGAAGCAGGAAGGGTAAGGCTCTTAGTTCTGACCTCTTGGCTTTCTTCTCTGAATCGGCTCTGTGTTTCTTATTTAAGAAGACGGTTGGTTACATCTACAATCTCTCATTTCCTTCAGAAACAGAAACATAATCTTTCCCCTAAAGTGACATTCCTTTTGCCTTAAGTTGACTTAAATTTAGGAGTCAAGATTTTTTAAATATATAGGTTGGTTTAGTCTAGCAGCTTTTACAATTGAATGTCTATACAGTTATCATTTGTTCATTAAGAGTCAAAAAATGCAAAAAGATCACAATAAAATACAAAATCCAAACTGTGTATTTCCCATCTTTATGTGGTTATTGTATTTTTATTACTCTATTTCTTTATTAAGGATTTACTATTATTGCATTTACCCTTTTTTTCTCCTGAAAAATATGCATATTTTTCAAACATACTGTGACACATTTAGAGGCCTTTTTGTCTGAATCTGTTTTTACTGCATATTTCTATATCTTTCTGCATCTATCAACTGCTAAGCAGATGTGGCTAGGACTAAAGCCATGGCTTTGGCAACTGGC
Organism: Peromyscus eremicus; assembly: GCF_949786415.1. NCBI lineage: Eukaryota > Metazoa > Chordata > Mammalia > Rodentia > Cricetidae > Peromyscus > Peromyscus eremicus. Next base: position 198,387,908 of record NC_081416.1, read on the forward strand.
TCTGCCCCATGCCTTTCTTCCCTAAGTGCCTAGTTTCATGACAAAGGTAATAGTAGGAGCCACATTTATTGCCCCAATTCTGAGGAATTTTAGATTCCATGCTGCCAACAAGTAGAGCATTGCCATTCAGTGCTCATGAACATTTAAGTGTTTGTTAGCAGGGCCTCTTAAAAGAGCCATGTAGTTTTTGCCACTAACATGGAGTTATGAAGCCACCTCTTAATGGAGTCATGCCTCTGCTAGCCACAGGCAAACAGAGCCCACCAAAGAAAATGCTGCTACCAAGAAGGCATTCATGACTCCATTCTTGTGTGCCTAGAATCCTTTTTTAAGCTTTGTTGGGTTTTATGTGGAAATTTTGCCCCCATGTTGAGTGCCATATGTAATTGGATGGTGCTGTCCCACTAATCACTTCCCAAATAATCACTCAGAAGCTTAATATTAATTATAAATGCTCAGCCAGTAGCTCAGGCTTATTACTAACTAGCTCTTACACTTAAATTAACCCGTAATTCTTAACTATGTTTAGCCATATTGCTTGGTACTTTTTCAGTATTACATTCTCATCTTTCTTCCTCTGTGCCTGGCTGGTGACTTCTGACTCCAACCTCCTTCTCATCATTCTCAATTTTGCTTTCCTGCCCAGCTACCAGCTAATCAGCATTTTATTAAAACAATTCGAGTAACAAATCTTTACAATGTACAAGATTATTCTACAGAAAGTGGGCATCTTGGGGAGATGGAGAGATACAGAGCCTGCAGGAACAGAATTTCTACTAGGCTGCAGGCTGAGTGGCTGGGCCAGCCACTGCTATAGAAACAAGCTAGTAATTGTGGAGTTGCAATTGCTGGATAAAATAGAAATAAATTAAGGCTGTGCTGAAGATAAAACAACACTTGATGGTGGCACTAATTTCTGTAATTACTTCTGAGATGTGATACTGTCTTTAATTCACTATTTTCTTTACCAGGGGCAACTCAAAAGGATTGCATTTAGCCTTTCCAACCATAATAGCCCTCACTATTCCACAGATCAGGAAACCAATGTGAGAATTCTGAAATTTCTACCTATATCTATCCCAATTATGCATTCTGAAACTGGGGAAATAATCACAGGATGAGTTCATGGATGTACTGGACCTACTGTGAGTTAGGCAGCACCCAAAACTCCATTAATCACCTGGCCTCCATAAACCCCTACTTTAACTGGAGGGGTATAATGTTTCCCAGGATCTCCTGGAATTAGTGTCACTTCATAACCACTATTCAATAGACCCAGATATTCTAGTTGTTACCTTTTCCTGAGTGCATAGTAACCTTTGTAAAAGGTTGTAGGTACCTCTGAGAAAGAACTGGAGAAATGCTAACAGTAAAACTTTTAGGTGTCTTATCAAGGTCCTTCCTCAGAGGAACCTGGCCACCCCTTCCTCATTGAAGGGTTTCTGGGTCTACAAACTGGCTTAAGTATGGAAATTGATTCAATGGCCAAGATTGCCTTTTGCCACAATCTAGTCTAGCTTTTCTTTCATTTGAGAATTTTTATATTTATACAGGTCAAACAAAAATGCAACAGGCTTCTTATCTTTTTCATGCCTGGAAACACCATGATGGATTAGCCAGTACCAAGGGTCCACACAATGCCACTATAAAATTCACCTTGCCTGTGCTGACCATTATAGGTTAGGCCATTATGAACATCATTTTGTCTATGCTGCCCATTATGATAACTATGATCATCTTGCCTTTGGTGATTCAATACTGCCACCTGACCCCTGCTACCTTGGGGCTCATTTAAACTCTTTGCATTTAGCAGCAGCATCTCCAACCCTAAGGTTTGTCATAAGGAAAAGGGTGACAACAAAATTCTCCAACTGTTCTGGTGTCCCTCTCACCATTTTGTGTCACTGTTAGTTTAGCAGACACTGAAGGATTAATTTCCTCAGTGAAAGGTGAAACAGGCAATATTTCAATGGGTGGGGCTGAGGATACTACTTCCTTATGTGAGTTAAACACTTGAGATTCTGAGGGTTCAAAATTTTCAGCTTCAACGGGGGTCCTCCCACACATCCCTATCACAAGTTATAGCATCTCATTCTTTACCAGTTAATGGCCTTACTTAATCTGCCAACATCCTTTAAGGCTGAGACTTGAGTTTCCACTGTAGTTCAGCCAACCTTACTGATGAAGGCTTTGGTTTGATTTTTCTGTAATTCAAGCTTGATTTCTGGGGATGTCTTTCTGTATGCTATGAATGTGTTGCTATGATTGATTGATAAATAAAATGCTAATTGGCCAGTATCCAGGCAGGAAGTATAGTATAGGCAGAATAAGCAGAGAGGAGAATGCTAGGAGGTGGAAGACTGAGTCAGGAGACACTGCCAGGTGCCACCACCATGATGTAAAGATACCGATTAGCCATGAGCCATATGGCAAAGTATAGATTAATAGAAATAGGTTAATTTAAGATACAAGAACTAGATAACAAGAAGCCTGCCATGGCCATACAGTTTATAAGTAATATAAGTCTCTGTGTATTTACATGGGTCTGAGCAGCTGCAGGAGCTGTGTGGACACAGGAAAACTTCAACTACACTCTATGGCTCTTGCAGAGAAGATTCTCTTCCAGGGCACACTTAAAAATCTTTTTTTTTTTTTTTTGGTTTTTTGAGACAGGGTTTCTCTGTGTAGCTTTGCGCCTTTCCTGGAACTCACTTGGTAGCCCAGGCTGGCCTCAAACTCACAGAGATCCACCTGGCTCTGCCTCCCGAGTGCTGGGATTAAAGGCATGCGCCACCACCGCCTGGCACACTTAGAAATCTTTAGACTGTTTATTCACATCTGGGGCTGGTCAATTTTATCACTAAGCTCATTGTTGTCCTTCAGTGTTTTCTGAGGTTGATTAACTTTATCTGGAAGTTCATTCCCATCCTTTATCAGTTTGTTCAGAGGTGTTAAGAGCAACCAACCAGCAACATCATTTTCCTTAAAATTGACCAAAGTTTCATATAGAGGACCAGTAAATCAACTGCCACACAGTATGGATGAATCAAGATAATCAAAGGCATTTATCTCTTTAAGTTTGAAATATGGTAAACACCATGAGCTTCCAGAACTCTCCTAGCTCCCAGGAGAGGCTTCAGTAGCTGAAGGTTCTAGTGAATTTGAAGGTGCTATTGAATTGAAAAGCTTATTCCAGATACTTACAAGATTCTTTCTTACACTTCTGTTTCTCGAGAACTTCTCTGGTGCCAAAATCTGTACTAGTCAGGATTCACTAGAGTCATAGAACTTATAGAATGAATCTCTCTCTCTCTGGAATTTATTGAAATGAATTAAAGGCTAATCCAACTAATCCAATAATGGCTAGCTGTGAATGTAAAGTCCAAGAATCTAATAGGTGCTCAGTTCCACAAAGGTAGGTGTCTCAGCTGGTCTTCTTTATATGCTGGAATCCCAAAGAAGTATGCTCCAATGATAGTGAAAGAATGGATGTGCTGTCAAGGCTAGGGCAAGCATGCAAAGAACAAACTAACCCTTCCTTCTTCCATTATCCTTTTATAGGCTTCCAGCAGAAGATGTGACTTTAATTAAAGGTGTACTATCCTGCCTCAAGATCTGGATCAAAGGCATATTGTCTTCCTGCCTCAAGATCCAGATCACATGTGTGCCCTTCATTTGTATATTGTAGTTCATTGCAGATATAATCAAGTTGACAGCAATAGCCATCACAGAGCCTTTTCTTTAACAGCTGCATTCTCTCTCTAGTCCTGTTTTTTTTAACACAGAATGTTTATTAAAAATTTTATAAACCTTATTTTTCTCTTTATAACAATAACCACACAAAAGGACAAGGGCCGTGTTTTTTCCTCATTTTACAGATGATAAAAGGCAGGCTTTACACCAACAACCAGTTTTTCTTTCTGTCAACTACGTTTCTTATCCAGGGTTTCTAATGGCTCACTGAAGTTGAAAAAGAAACCACCTAAGCCAAAGGTGGCACAAGCTGTAATTGTAGTAATTGGGAGGTGGAGGGAAGAATTTCAGGATTTCAGTCACCCAAGGTTCAAGTGTATTCCCTTGGCAGCAGGGATGGGGTGAGATCTGGTGCTCCAGGGTGAGATCTGGTGTTCCAGATGGTTCAGCCCTCCCTCTGGCCCAAGGAGTCCTCTTCTGCTCAGATAGTGAACCTCATGGGAAATGTGAGTCCCACTACTCTGCAAATGCCATTAAAATACACAACACCAGTAACCATCTCCATTCTCATTTCCCACACAGCACATTTGTAAATAGTGGCTAGATCTCTAGTGTTGCTGTGGAGGTGGGGTTTGGGGAGGAATCTAATGGAGATTGGCTGGGTAGGGTGTCTCCCCATCTGCCTCTTCCTCACCTACATCATAGAGGCACAGCCATTGACTATTGCTGTTCTGCCCTCTGGATCTGACTCATTCTGTAAGCTCTTGCCCTTTTCCCTCCCAGTTTCTGATGATTCTGTCCTTTTCCATGCCACTGCACTCCTCTTATATTCCCCTAATCTTAATATGCACTCCCGCTCCACTTTGGCTCCTCCATGTGCAATACTCTCCTCCAATAATCTGGTGGTGGAGGTTCCAGAGAGTGGACTAGCTGGCACTCACCCTGGTCTGGAGCCCTGAAGCTTCAGTGTAGACCACACAGGGAGTGGCTGGAATCAAAGGCTTAGCACGGGGGCCTGGCTGTACCTCAAGGTTCCCTTTGTGTGGCCTCTGAGTTGGTTGGGGCATCAGTGTCCTTGGCCTGGAGACACTCACCTGCTGCTGCTCTCTCTCTCTTTCTTAGTTATTCTATCTCTTCCTGTCCAGTTGGGTCCCTTGTCACCTTCTCTGTCAGTTTCAGGGCTCTGGAGCTGAGAATAACCCTCCCAAAGCCATCCTGCTGGTCAGGACATACTGTCTTCCTCTATCCCCAACCAGGTGATGGGGAGGTGAGGGAATGTTCCTCTCCTGAATGGAGTTTTCAAGTGGGCTGTCTAGTTGACCTCCTTTTCTGTCCTAAACCCGAGGAGAACCCTCTAGGTCAAGTGAACATAAAAATGCTGGTCTCGGCCCTGTGATAGCCTGACTAATTAGCAGAAATAGTGTATGATAAGGCCATGACCCACCAATCTTTAATTCAGTCAATATAACAATGTCTTGGGTGTTCTGTAGTGTACAAGAAAACAAACAGTTTTTCCTTAACAGATTGCATTTAATGAGGACAGAGAATGATGGCAAAGGAGCGCTCTTTACTGGTATTAATATCACTGCAAGGTCAGACCCAGAATTAGTAAGGTAAGACTTATTGATAGTAAACTATACAGTGCCTAGCATGCCACAATCAGTAAGATGTTGATCTAAGTAGAGTAGAAGAGGCAGTGGAAGTTTGTTGAACAATTAAAGAAGTTTGAAACTGGAAAAGAGGAGTATTTTATTTTTTTTGTTTTCTGATTCAGGGTCTTCATATATAGTCTAGGGGAGCCCATTTTTAGGTTTCCTAGTGGCTTTACCTAGCAGGTCTGCATAGAAAGGATGCTTGGACCATGGGCCGGAGTGCAGGTGTCTGAGATGGTCTGCACTTGGCTAGTCTGGGGGTATGTCTTTTGCTCCAACCCCTGGCATTTATATAAATACCCTCGGGCAGAGACAGCCAGGGCCTGATGGAATAGGTTCCAGTCCCTCTCGAGGCTATTCTGTATTTTCTATCTGTTTCTCTACATACTCTAAATCCTTCTATCTATTATTTCCTACTCCTCCTCCTCAAGAGCACTCAGGGGAAATGTGGGTGTGGTGGGTAGCCCCCCCAGAATGGTGCCATGAAAAGGGACTGAAGACAAAGGAAAATAATAATAATAATAATAATAATAATAATAATATTTTAGAGTGCTTGGTGAAAGTGGGCCCTACCAGGGGAAAAGTGTCTGGTCCAGTGTTGAAGGGAAGGAAAAAAATTAAATAGGGCAAGGGGTTTTATCCTCAAGAGAAAAGAAAAATGGACAAGAAGCATGTCTTGATCCTCTATCAAGATTTCTATCTTTCTGTCTCTCTCAATTTCTATTTGTGAAAAAAAATAAAGGGTATAATGTAGCAATATAGTGCATCAAAAACTTAGAAGTGTAAAGTAGTGTATAAAAAATTTACTTAAGATAAGTTAGGCAGGCCCCGGACTTCCCTTCTGGAACACAGACTTCTCCAATGACTGATGGAAGCAGATGCAGAGATCCACAACTGGTCACTAGACAGAGCTCCAGGAGTCCAGTCAAAGAGAGAAAGGAGGGATTCTATGAGCAAGTGCATCAGGATCATGATGGGGAAACAAGCAGGGATGACCAAAATAAACTAGAGGGAACTCATGAAAGTTGAATCAATGGCTGTGGAGCCTACATGGGATTGGACTAGGCCCTTTGCATAGTAAGACAGTTGTGTAGCTTAATCTGCTTGGGAGGCCCCCTAGTGGTAGGATCAGAATCCATCCCTGGTGCATGAGCAGGCTTTGTGGAGCCCACTACCTCATGCAGCCTTGAGGCAGGGGGAAGGGCTTGAACTTACCTCTATTGAATTGCCTCCACAGGGCAGGCCTTGCCTTCTTGTGGGAGGGAGTGGGGGATAGGTTGGGAGGGGAGGCTGAGGTGGTGGGAGGAGGGAAGAGGAGAATCTTTGATTGGTGTGTAAAATGAATAAAAACATTTCTTAATTAAAAAAAAAGAAGACATAGAGCTCCTGGGGAGGTCAGACATATCACATAGCTGAAGATTTATTTCCTATATTTGTGGAGTCCAGGAGTCTATATTTTTGTTATTACTACTTTTTTGCTAATTTTCTTTTGAAGATGCAAATGCTAAGTCCAGGGGAAGATAAATGATAAATCTGCTTTCAGTTTCCCATCAACTTGGTCCCTTAATTGGCACTATTGGGATAGGCAAAGTTGATTTAATTGTGGACAGATGTGTTATCCATTTTGGATGGGGTGGCAGACTCATAGATAGGTGCTCCAAGAGCAACCACAACTTCTGTTTTCCTATCTAAGTATACCCTTGTCAAGAGAGGCCACCTCTATCCTGGGAAAGCATTTGTGACTTTTACTTTTACCATATTTTCTGAGTTTCCTTTTCCCTGTTATTGGTGAAATTATTAAGGTCACTCCATGTAGTTAGAAGGGAGGTTTATTTTGTGGGGTAACTTACAAGTGAAGGGATAGGCTACAGGGTCTGGGAAAGGTGTAGCAGATTCCAGCGGTGTTCTCTGGAGTACTCTGCTCAGTCTACCTCCAGTGTCCAGGGTCCAGGAACCAAGAGAGCCAGCCCATCCAGATCCTGGGTCTTCAAAGGTCCTCTCTTGGCTCTGCCTTGTAGGCATGACAGTTACTGAAGCCTCAATGGGGGTGGTCCTTCCAGATCAAAGCTGGAAGGGCTACCCACTACACCTTGTCAAGAATGTTAATGTATTTTCCCAAAATACTTTAAATTAAAATGATGAGTTAGATAAGAAGAAAGAAAGAAGGAAAGAAGGAAAGAAAGAAAGAAGGAAGGAATATTCCTTACAAGGTTTCTCTTCTCTTCTGTTTTCTCTCTTTTTGGGTTTGCTGTTTAAACTGAGATAGCTCTTAATAGAGTTTTTGTAGAAGAGCTGGAATGCATAAAGAACAAAACTCACTGCTGTGGATGTCTTTCTGTATGCTATGAATGTGTGTTGCTCTGATTGGTTGATAAATAAAATGCTGATTGTCCAGCAGCCAGGCAGGAAGTATAGGCAGAATAAGCAGAGAGAATTCTGAGAATAGTAAGGCTGAGTCAGGATGCTGCCAGCTGCTCCATGAGAAGCAAGATGTAAAGATACTGGTAAGCCATGAGCCATGTGGCAAAGTATAGATTTATAGAAATGGGTTAATTTAAGATGTAAGATCTAGCTAGTGAGAAGCCTGAGCCAATAGCCATACAGTTCATAATTAATATAAGCCTCTATGTGTTCATTTGGGTCTGAGCAGCTGTGGGACCGCAAGGACACGGGAGCTGGGTGGGCACAGGAAAACTTTCAGTTACAACTCACTAAGTCCCAATGTTGTATATCAAAGCTGACTATAAATTCTAAACTTTAGAAATGATTTGCATACTTCCTGTCATGTTATAGAGTCTTTCTAATAGTTCTACAGTATAACTTTGGTGGAAATCTTTTAGGTGTTTGCTAAGTTAGATCTATGCTAATAGATCTATAGAATTTCTTTAAGACATGTACTAATAAGCTTGTAATAAGTGCTCTTTCCATCTCTGGCCACCATAGGGAGAGGACCCACTGCCATGTCTGTGCATCTGCAATGGATGGTCATTCAGAACTGCTCCAGTTTCCTAATCAAGAGGAATAAGGAGACGTACAGCACTAAACCCAATAATCTGAAGGCCCACAACTCCTTCCCCAACAATGGGCTGATTCACCACAAGACTGTGGGAGTGGAGCCCATGGCTGATAGCAAAGGGGTTGTGGTGGTCATGAAACACAGATTGGGTCAGTGAAAACCAGCCACTTCTTATGTGAGGACCACTATTAACAAGAATGCATGGGCCACTCTCAGCAGAATCAGTCACGTGATCTGATAGAACAAGAACCCCCGGATCTGCACACAGTGGCCATCCACAGGGCCAGTGCCATCTTGTGAAGCCAGAAGCCTGTGGTGGTGAAGAGGAAACAGACCCATCCCACCAAGAGCTCCTGAATAAAGAGTCCACTGACTTTTTTAAAGCTTGTAATAAGTAAAGAAATATCTAAGTATATTTGCTATTCTGTCTTGTTAGAAAATGTTAAATCTCTTCTAAGTGTTAAGAGATTTATGTAAGAAGTAAATATATAAGTATTTTTGCTAAGGTAGTCCTATAGAGTTTCTTTAAGAATATTAGCTTGTAAGAAGAAGCATAAGTAAGTATATGTTGATATGCTATATGTGAGTGTGTAAAAAAGTGTAAAAGTTGAATATGAGTCTATGCTTAATGTATGTGATGAAGTAACCAGAGACACAGAAGGAAATGTCCTAGCAGACTGCAAGCTAGTAGTCTGAGTGGTTTCAAAAGCTCCAGAAACTGCTAAGAAGATAAGAATGGCAGATGTCAGGACCAGTAGAACAACCACAGACAGGCATCCGCAACTGAGACCCATTGGAAAACCAATGCAACACAGAAAAACCTGAGCTTGCAGAAAAATTGGTGCAGTTTAAAATGTTACTGTGACTAAAAATGTCTCTGACTTGAGAATAAAATTTGCAGAGATGCTTGTTTGAACTAAAATTGTTAACTGCAAAAAAAAAAAAAAGGTTGTGGTTGTAAAATGTTTTTTCATATTTGGAAGTGAAAGTCTATGACCAGAATTTACTTTTTTGGAACTTTTTGAACTTGAATAAAAAGAGATAAGGGCCCCCAGCTCCCATCTTGCCCAGGACTTCCCTTCTGAAGCACAGGTGAGTGCCCTAGCTTGCCCCGAACCACATCCCTGGGCACCAGCCACTCTGGGGAAGACCTGTCCAACTTGGCCCCAGGTTCTGGCTACTGGGCAGGTTCCCTTCTAGCCACACTGGGAAGGATCCCCTTCTCCAAGACCCCTGGCAGACCCTGCAGTCTCCATGCCCTGCCCCCACGCCCATCTGCCCAAGCCCCAAGCCTCGTCCTGAGACTTCAAGGCTGGCCCCCAGCTCCCATCTTGCCACAGACTTCCTTTCTGAAGCACAAGTGAGTGCCCTAGCTTGCCCTGGACCCCATCCCTGGGCACCACCCACTCCAGGAAGACCTGCTCAACTTGGCCCCAGGTTCTGGCCACTGGGCAGGTTCCCTTCTAGCCCCACCGGGAAGGATCCCCTTCTCCAAGACCCTTGGCAGACCCTGCAGTCTCCACGCCCTGCGCCCACGCCCATCCACTCGAGCCCCAAGCCTCTTTCTGAGACTTAGAGGCTGGCCCCCAGCTCCCATCTTGCCCCGGACTTCCCTTCTGGAGGAGAGAGAGAGAGAGAGAGAGAGAGAGAGAGAGAGAGAGAGAGAGAGAGCTCCCATCCTGCCCCGACTTCCCTTCTGGACAAGAGCTCCCATCCTGCCCCGGACTTCCAATTTGAACAAGAGAGCTCCCATCTGGACAAGAGAGAGAGACTTCCTGAATCTGTCAGCTCTGTCTGAACCAAGTGTGCGGATAAGGCCAAGAACGAACCACAAGGAGATGGGCAGACGTCAAGGCAGAAACACACACAACAAAATGAATAGCAATACAGCATCACCAGGCCCTAGCCCTCCTCCAACACCTAGACCTGAACATCAGAAATTGGAAGAAGCAGAAGAAAATAGCCTTATGAATGACATCATGAAGAAGCTAGAGGCTTGTGTAGAGGAAAAGACAAAAAAATGTGAAGAACGCTGTAAACAACTAGAGGAAAGGGCAAACAAATTAGAAGAAATCAATAAAGTCCTGGAAGAAAACAATAAAGTACTGAAAGAAAATCAAGAAAAATCAATGAAACAAATGAAGGAAACAGTCCAAGACCTGAAAAGGGAAATAGAAAAAATGAAGAAGACACAAACAGAGGGAATGCTGGAAATAGAAAATCTGAGAAAACGTTTGGGAACTTCAGATGCAAGTATAATCAACAGAATGCAAGAGATGGAAGAGAGGATCTCTAGCATTGAAGATACAGTAGAAGAAATAGATTCATCAGTCAAAGAATACACTAAAGCCAACAAAGTCATGAACCAAAATGTCCAAGAAATTTGGGACACCATGAAAAGACCAAACCTACGAATAATAGGGGTAGAAGAAGGAGAAGAATACCAACTCAAGGGCACAGAAAATATATTCAACAAGATCATAGAAGAAAACTTTCCCAACTTAAAGAAGGAAATGCCTATGAAGATACAAGAAGCCTATAGAACACCAAACAGACTAGACCCCCCAAAAAAGTCCCCTTGCCACATAATAATTAAACAATTAAATGTACAGAATAAAGAAAGAATATGAAGAGCAGCAAAGAAAAAGGGCCAAGTGACATATAAAGGCAAACCTATCAGAATAACACCCGATTTCTCAATGGAGACTTTGAAAGCCAGAAGGACCTGGACAGATGTAATGCAGACACTAAGAGACCATGGATGTCAGCCTAGACTAATATAGCCAGCAAAACGTTCAATCATCATAGATGGAGTGAACAAGACATTCCAAGACAAAGCCATATTTAAACAATATTTATCCACAAACCCAGCCCTACAGAAAGCACTAGAAGGAAAATTCTAACCAAAAGAAGTCAGATACACCCTCAAAAACACAGGCAATAGATAAAGCCACAGCAGTAAACCCCAACGAAAAGAAGTACACACACATCACCACCAAAAAATAACAGGAGTGAACAATCACTGGACATTAATATCCCTCAATATCGATGGACTTAATTCACCTATAAAAAGACATAGGCTTACAGAATGGATACGAAAGCAGGACCCATCTTTCTGCTGCATACAAGAAATACATCTCAAATTCAAAGATAGACACTACCTAAAAATAAAAGGCTGGGAAAAGACTTTCCAATCAAACGGTCTTAAGAAACAAGCGGGTGTAGCCATCCTGATATCCAGCAAAATAGACTTCAAACTAAAATCAATCAAAAGAGATCAAGAAGGGCATTACATACTCATCACAGGAAAGATCCACCAAGATGAAGTCTCAATTCTGAACATTTATGCCCCAAACACAAGGGCACCCATATATGTAAAAGAAACATTACTAAAGCTTAAATCACATATAAAACCCCACACATTAATAGTGGGAGACCTCAACACCCCACTTTCACCACTGGACAGATCTCCCAAATTGAAACTTTACAGAGAAATAAAGGACTTAACTGATGTCATGACCCAGGATAGACAAAAGAATCCTGTACAATAAAACAGCCTCTGGAGGCATCACGATCCCTGACCTAAAGCTCTACTATAGAGCTACGGTAATAAAAACAGCTTAGTACTAGCATAAAAACTGACATATGGACCAATGGAACCGAATTGAAGACCCTGACATTAATCCGCACACCTATAAACATATAATTTTTGACAAAGAAGCCAAAACTGCACAATTGAAAAAAGAAAGCGTCTTCAACAAATGATGCTGGTATAACTGGATATCAATGTGTAGAAGGCTGCAAATAGATCCCTATCTGTCACCGTGCACAAAACTTAAGTCCAAGTGGATCAAAGACCTCAACATAAATCCAGTTACTCTGAACCCAATAGAAGAGAAAGTAGGAAGTAGTCTTGAACACGTTGGCATAGAAGATCACTTCCTAAATATAACACCAGTATCACAGACACTGAAAGAAACAATCAATCAATGGGTCCTCTTGAAACTTAGAAGCTTTTGTAGAGCAAATGATATGGTCAACAATACAAAATGACAGCCTACAGAATGGGAAAATGTCTTCACCAACCCCACATCTGACAGAGAGCTGATATCCAGAATATATAAGGAACTCAAGAAATTAGACATCAAAACACACAACAGGCCAATTAAGAAATTGGCTATAGAACTAAACAGAGAATTCTCAACAGAGGAAGCTCGAATGGCTGAAAGACATTTAAGGAATTGCTCAACATCCCTAATCATCAGGGAAATGAAAATCAAAACAACTCTGATCTACCATCTTATACCTGTCAGAATGGCTAAGATCAAAAACACTGAAGACAGCTTATGCTGGAGAGGATGTGGAGCTGGGGGGACTTTCTTCCACTGCTGGTGGGAGTGCAAGCTTGTACAACCACTCTGGAAATCAATGGTGCTTTCTTAGAAAATTGGGAATCAATCTCAACCAAGATCCAGCTATACCACTCTTGGGCATATACTCAAGGAATGCTCAATCATACCATAAGGGCACTTGCTCAGCTATGTTCATATCAGCATTGTTTGTAATAGCCAGAACCTGGAAACAACCTAGATGCCCTTCAACTGAAGAATTGATAAATAAAATGTGGTACATATACACAATGGAGTACTACTCAGCAGAGAAAAACAATGACATCATGAGGTTTTCAGGCAAATGAATGGATCTAGAAAAAAATCATCCTGAGTGAGGTAACCCAGACTCAGAAGGACAAACATGGTATGTACTCACTCATAGGAGGATACTAGATGTAAAACAAAGATGACTAGACTGCTACTCACAACTCCAGGGTGGCTACCTAGAAAACAGGACCCTAAGAAAGACATAGGGATCATCCAATGACAAAGAAATGGATGAGATCTACACGAACAACCTGGACATGAAGGGGGTAATGAAGGGCAAGTTTCAATGGAAATAGAGCTTAGGGGAGCAGGAGATCCCAGCTGGATCAAGAACAGAGAGGGAGAACAAGAAATAAGAGACAACGATAAATGAAGACCCCATGAGAATAGGAAGAAGCAAAGTGCTAGAGAGGTCCACAGAAATCCACAAAGATACCTCCACAATAGACTACTGGCAATGAGTGAGAGAAAGCCCGATGTGACCTACTCAGGTGATAGGATGGCCAAACACCCTAATTTTCGTGCTAGAAATCTTATCCAATGACTGAGGGAACCGGATGCAGAGATCCACAGCCAGGCCCCAGGTGGAGCTCCAGGAGTCCAATTGGCGAGAAAGAGAGGGTTTGTATGAACAAGAATTGTTGAGACCAAGATTGGAAAAAGCACAGGGACAGATAGCCAAATGAATGGAAACACATGAACTATGAACCAATAGCTGAGGAGCCCCCAACTGGATCAGGCCCTCTGGATAAGTGAGACAGTTGATTAGCTTGAACTGCTTGGGAGGCATCCAGGCAGTGGGACTGGGACCTGTCCTCAGTGCATGAGCTGGCTGTTTGGAACCTGGGTCTTATGCAGGGACACTTTGCTCAGCCTGGGAGAAGGGGATTGGACCTGCCTGGACTGAATCTACCAGGTTGAACTCAATCCCTAAGTGAGTCTTTGCCCTAGAGGAGATGAGAATGGGGGGGGGGTACCGTGGGGGGGGGCGGGGGAGGGGGGAGGACAAGAAAATCCATGGCTGATATGTAAAATTAAGTTAAATTATAAAATAAAAAAGTTGTTAGTAAGAAATACAAATGGGTATACTAAGAGACTACTTTAAAGTGTAAAAAAGTTTATTAAGATACTGCTTTGGAGGAATTATAGTTGTATAAGTTTGGGTTTTTCCTAACTAGGTTCATTTTGTTTTAAAAAATTTATAAAGAAAAGGAGGAGTTATGAGTGAATTAAGGTTAAATGTATTTTTGCAGAAATTATGTTAACCTATTGATATTAATGCACCCTGGTTTTGTGAAGTTAAGGATATATTTAAGTTTGATGTGAAAACATCAGAAGTTTGTCTTATGTTCTGTTAGCATGAAATTCAAATTGTTCTAATAAGAGTATAAGTTGTAAGACTGAGAAAATTGCAACTATATATAGCACTATTTATGTTAATTCAAATGGTTCTGTTAAGTGTTTGCTTTGAGATATAAGATTGAGAGAAGTGTAACTATGTATAGTGATATTTATGTTAACCTGTTAATGATAATGATGAAGGTAAGGGATTCTTTAAGTTTGCAATTGCATTAAGAGTTTGGGGTTTAGAAAGGGCTGGTTGCAGCTAAAGACCGCTATAGTCACCTTTGACCCAATCCAAAAAAGAAATGTCATCTTTATATCCTCTAACTCCCATACTGGGAGGTGTGACAGCTATGGAGACTGCTGTAAGCTCTTAATGAGGACTTATTTTTTATATATTAAGAAAGGGGAACCTGTGGGAGCCCGTTTTTCAGGTTTCCTAAATGGCTTTACCCGACAGGTCTGCACCTGAGTGCAGGTGTCTGACATGGTCTGCACTTGACTGTGCTGGGAAGATGTCTTTTGCAACAGCTCTTGGCATTTCTATGAATACTCTAGAGCACAGAAAGTCAGGGCCTGATGGAATAAATTCCAGGCCCTCTGGAGGCTATCCTGTATTTTCTGTTTATCTCCACACTCTAAATCCTTCTATCTAATATTTCCTACTGCTACTCCTCAAGAGTACTCTGGGGAAATGTGGGGGTGGTAGGTAGCCTCCCCACAATAGTCCACACTGTTGTGGAGCTCCCTCAGAGTCACCTGCCCCTGTCTTTAGCCTGCCAGGATCTTATAAGCATGGGCCATTATGCTTGGCAAGGGAGGAATATTATCAATAACAAAGTTAAATCTTCCCTTTCTTTACACTGATAAGTAAAACGTTATAACAGAGGGAGATTATAATGTTTGTCATTGTTCTCAAATATTTCATTATTTTTAAATTATATGTATGTGTCTCTGTGTGGGTATGTATAAACAAAGATTCAAATTTATTTATTTATTTCAGCACTCAAACTAGAACTAAACATGATCCACAGTGGCTGTCCTCATTCAAGCTTCCTTTGTAGCTAGAATTACAGTCATGCTTTGGTAAAACCTTGCAGGTACCATTTAGAATGGCTCAGTAGTGGTCTTATTTTCTAGTATAGGCTAAATTGTTATTTTATGGTTTGATTTTCTAATGTAGGTTAAATTCAGTTATAAGAAATACATGATTATAACATTTTCATGTTCCCTCTTCAAATGTTCTCCTTTTGTGAATAGTACGTGATTTAGCACAATGGTAACTAATGAAAATTTTGGAACTGTTTCATGAATAGTAAACATTTCGTGTATACCTGTTGGCCAAATGTGAGAACAGTGAATTTGATCAGAAACAAATGTTTAGTAACAGAGGTAGGGTCCATTTATTAGAAAAGGAAAACGGCACTTGGAAGTGAAAAAGTGAGAAAGGAGTTCAAAAGCTCCTGACCACCTGAGTTTTCATTTGATGCCCTCCTTTTTCCCCATTTTTGCATGTGTGTGTGTGTGTGTGTGTGTGTGTGTGTGTGTGTGTGTGTGTGTGTGTGAGATGTGGTTGCATTGCATAGGTGTGTGAGCACCCTGCAGGCTAGAGGTTGACTTCAAGTGTTTTTTCTCAGTTACTCTCCACATTTTATACCAAGACATGATCTCATTTGAACTGAGAGTCCACAGATTCAGCTAGTCTAGCTTGTCAGTGTTCTCATGGGATCCCTGTCTATACCTCCACAGTGCTAACATTATATGTTGCTGTCATAGCCTTCTAGCATTTACATGGGTCTTAAGGATGCTTTGCACATGAAGTCCTTTTCCCATTGAGCCATTGCCCTAGCTCCTGATCCTTTATAAATTATTTATAACCACCCACTTTCTCTCCTATACCCTCAATTTCTCCTGTACATACTCTGTTTGTTACATGTAGCTGAGGTAGGGAAAGTCTAGCTTAGTTTTGTTTTTGTTTTTATTTGTTTGTTTGTTTTTGAGACAAAGTCTGTTGTAATTCAAGCTGGCTTCAAACTCACTGTCTTGGTCACCACTGTAAGAGGAAGTTTCTCTCCTGCCTGCCTGTTACCAAATATCTGCTTTCTAAATAATTGTCTTGAAGTCTTAATATTACTTATAAATGCTCTGCTGGTAGCTCAGGTTTATTACTAACTAGCTCTTACACATAAATTAACCCATAATTCTTATCTATATTAGCCATGTGGCTTGGTACCTTATCTTCCTTTCTTGGTACAACATTCTCATCTTCCTTTCTCTGTGTCTGGCTGTGACTCCTTACTCCACTGTTCCTCTTCCCAGAATTCTCCTAGTCTGGTTGCCCCACCCATACTTCCTGCCTGGCTACTGTCCATTCAGTGTTTTATTAAATAAATTCAATTGACAAATCTTTACAGTGTACAATCCCACAGTATTTCTTCTTTTTTTTCTAATTATAAAGGAAGGCTTTAAACTTAATATTGTAAAACAAAAACAGTTATTAAATAAAAATTACAGTAACTATGCAATTCATTTTCATTTGACAAAATTAGAGAAAATACTTATCTATCTTATATTGGTGAGTCTAAAGTTTATAGTTAATTTACTTTCTATTATAACTAAGGAAAACTCTAATTATAACTATTTAGTCTTCAGCTCCATCAAAGACCCCAGAATGATGTAATGTTACCTAGTGACAGGGACATCAGGCTGCCTGGACAGTCACCCAAAGTTCCTTTGCAATGTTGGGGATGCATCTTTGGCCTACAGACCTAGCATATCTGACAGAGTTATCTATGGAGCAGAATTTTTGAAGGATACTCCCACCTTTGGCAAAGTTCTGCAGTCATTTTCTTTTGTGTCCTGCTTGTCCAGTTTGTACAACATACTGTCAGGAGTTGAGGCAAGGGCACTTTCTTTGCCCACATGGCTAGCTTTTGCCATAATGTAAACAAATTCCATATGGAGTTTCTTTGATGCCTATCATCCTCTTTGAAGTGCTGCCAGGAGCAGATACGTCTCACTGTTGAGAAAAACCTAAGTTCTTAAAGCATTTTAAATGCCATATTCTATAGGTCTTTGAAGTGTTTAAAGATTGCCTATCTATCTGAAATATATCTCTGTATGACCTTGAAAACATAACTAACATGAGTATAAGTTTGCTATTGTTGATGACTATTAATCAGTATTTTTTAATTACGTTACATTTTTAAATGAGTGGCATAAACATAATACCCTAAACAAGAGCATAAATATGCATACAATATAACAAAATTAACTTTAAATTTGTGTCAATAAACTAAAATCCATACTGATGTAAAATATGTAAAATTAACTGTTGTTTTTTGTATAAAAGTAGATTTAATAATCTACCCTTTTCCCCTCATCATTTCTATATCATATCCCCCTTCCTTCTTTTAGAAAGAGATTGACTATGACTGGTAGCAATTTGTAACCAAACCCTCTAAACAAAGACAAATATACATGATCCATTTTGAGGGAGGAATATGGGTGTAATTTTTTAGGCTACTTTCTGCTGATTATGGGAGCTGTTAATCTTATGGGGCCCCTGAGAAAATTTAGGATTATGGTCAAGTCCTGACTACAGTAGTCTGTGAGGCTGGATTGTCCCAGTCAGCAGCCTTGAAGCCTTTATGGGTTCAGAACTCAGAGGAAACTGCAACAGAGGCACTCTTAAATGTTGGATCATCTGGGCCATCTGTTCCCACTTGAGCTATTTCAAGGGGCCTTCTTTAATCAAATCTGATTTTTCTTAACACAGAATGAATCCACAGCCACAAAATTTGACATAAATTTTGACATCAAGGCATTTTCAAAATGTATACGTTGGATTAATACAGCAACTTATAATCAAATATCCCTTAGAAGCTGTTGCTCCTTCCTTAGCTGTCAAACAATTCAAAGACAACACAATAACATACAACATCCAGACTCTCTCTGTATTTTCCATCTTTATGTGGCTTTTTTTATATTACTTTACTCCTACTTCAGGACTTTATTATTTTAAAACTATATATTTCTTTTTTATGACTATCTGTACCTTCTCTTTACTCTCCCAAGCCTATGTATATTTTTAAAGACATTGTAAATTGTTTAGAGTTTTTTTTTTAAAATCTGTCTTTACTGCATATCTCTATCTTTTCCTGACCATATGAGCATTTAATCTCCTAAGCAGGCATGACTAGGATTAAAGCTGCAGTTTTGGTGGCTGCCACTGTCCCAATCCTTGGTTCCTTGAGAAGCTAGTCTCATGGTGGAGGTGCATTTACCACCACTCTGAAAGCCATGTTTAGTGCTCCAACTCTGAGAAGTCTTTTGGTCCATGCTGCCACTGATTAGTGTGCCACCCACTGCTCATAAACTCCATTTAAGTGTTTGATAGCAGGGCCTCTTAAAAGAACCATGCAGTTTTTTGCCACTAGTGCTAAGTCAGGAAACCATCTTTTGAAGGAGCCAGCAAACAGAGCCTACCAGAAAAAAGATAGTTATCAAGAAGCTGCATTTGACTCCATTTTTGTGTTAAATCCTTTTTTAAAGCTTTCTGAGGTTTTATGTTGAAATTCTTGCCAAATGTTTATGTGGCACATGCAGGTGGAAGTTTCTTTCCTGCCTGTCTATTACCAAATACCCAGCAGCTGCTTCACAAATAATTAACTCAGAGGCTTAATATTATTTATAAATGCTCAGACTTCTTATTACTAACTAGCTCCTACACTTAAATTAACCCATAATTCTTATCTATGTTTAGCCACGTGACTTGGTACCTTTTCTCAATACGACATTCTCATCTTACTTCTTCTGTGTCTGGCTGGCAACTCCTGACTCTGCTTTTCCTTTTCCCAGAATTCTCCTAGTCTAGTTGCCCTACCCATACTTCCTACCTGGCTACTGGCCAATCAGCGTTTTATTAAACCAATTTGAGTGACAAGTCTTTACAGTGTATAAGAGTATTATCCGACAGCACAACATTTCCACAGCAACTTTTATCAAAGAAAGTATTTAATTGGGGGCTTGCTTACAGTTTTTAGAGGTTTAATTCCTCTTTATGGAGGCATGGCAGTACACAAGGAGCTATGGTGCTGGAGAAGTGTTTGAGAGTTTTACATTAGGATCCACAGGCAGCAGGAAGAGAGAGACATTGGACCTGGTTCAGGGTTTTGAAACCTCATAATTCCGCTATCAAAGCCACACCTCCTAATCCTTGTCAAGTAATGCCACTTCCCAATGACTAAGCATTCAAACATATGATCCTATGGGGGCCACTTTTATTCAAACCACCACACTCAATTATGTAGCTGAAGTTGACCTTGAATTCCTGATCCTCTTACCTTCACCATCTAAGTGCTGGCATAACAGGGATACCCAACCACACTGTGTTCATGCTATGCTGAATATTGAACCTAAGGCTTTGTGAATGCTAGGGAAGCACCCAACTGAGCTACCGCTGAATCACCAGCTCTTGGCTTTTATATGTCAGTCTTTTTTTTTTAATTTTATTTTTAGATATTTTTATTATTTTATGAGTGTTTTGCTTGAAAATATGCCTGTGCACCTCATGCGTGCATGCCTGGTGGATAAGAAGGTGGTGAGCCTCCATGTGGATGCTGAAAATTAACCTGGGCCATTTGTAACAACTCCTCTTACATGTCAATCTTGAAACCTCTCTCTGTACATCCCTCTTCTCCTGCCACATTGTTAATGTACCGTACTTGACAAAGGTAGAGTTGATAGAAAATTTTTCATAGACTCTTTGGAGTGTTTTCAGAACTACATAGTTAAGGTAAAATCTCTGTGAAGTGGCCCTACATCAGACTATCTGTCTTTTATTTTTTTGTTGTTTAATTTTTTTTTGACACTTTTTTTTCTAGTCCTGGATGGCCTGGAAATCATTGTGTAGATCAGGGTAGCCTCCAAATCAGAGATACTCACCTGCCTCTGCCTCTTGAGTGCTGGGACCAAAAACATGCCCAGCTCGTCTTTTGCTTTTAAGGAATTGGAAATTGGGCATTTGGGAAGGCCTACAATCTCCATTTAGTAGGGCAGGGTGATTCCATGAGGTCCAGGCAAGTCTTGGGTATTTAGGCCATTTTAGGCAACAGTGAGAGTGAATGTCTAAACAAAGCAGCAAAAACAAAAACACAAAAAGGTAGATACCTTCAAGTCTGGCCTTTCTCAATTGTGAATTCAGAATTTAATTTATTTCATTGCACAACATTGTAATTACAGTTCTTAGGGATAGAATTGTGACTCTTACATTTATTTATTTATTTAGTGTGTTTGTATGATCTCTCTCTCTCTCTCTCTCTCTCTCTCTCTCTCTCTCTCTCTCTGTGTGTGTGTGTGTGTGTGTGTGTGTGTGTGTGTGTGTGTGTGTGTTTCATAATAAGTAAGTGAAGACCAGAGGATAGCTAGTAGGAATTGGTTTTCTCCTTCAAACATGTGGAACCTGGGAATCAAACTCAAGTAAAGGCTTCATGGAAAAAAAGTGCTTTTACCTGCTGAGTTGGTGTTCACAAGAAAACAGTTTCACTAAAATAAATTGTGACATCACGGAGATTAATTACAGTTTTTTGCCTTTGGGAATAGAATTCATGCATAGAATTTTAAACTGTTTGGTTCACTATATCATGCAGCTATCACTGCTCTGATTCCAAAACATTCGGTCATGCCTTCAGACTCCTGTAGAGTTAATTTAAAAATTTTAATTTTCTGATACTTAAAATTTAATCTCTTGTAGACATTTATCAAGGGCTTATTATACAATAATTGAAGTACTGGGTACTATGAGATGCTTGAACATTTTTAGGTTAGAGTATTTACACAACTCTAGCCTCTTTTGCTTTAAAGTATTTTTTGATGTTTGTTTGGTTTTATTTTCTTTTTGTTGTTTTTTGCTTTGGTTTTGGTTTTTTAAGACAGGGTTCCTCTGTAAACCTCTGTAGATCAGGCCTGCCTCTGCATCCAGAGTGCTGAGATTTTGTTTTCTTTTTCAGACAAGGTCTCCATAGTTCAGGCCATCTGGAACCCACAGTCCTCCTGACTCAGTCTTTGAAGTTCTGGGTTTACGGTCACTTGCCACCAAGCCGAGCTTCATTTACCTGAAGTAATTTTATTCTGTTGGCAGCAGAAATAAAACAGCAGTGTCATTTTTTTCTCCAACTCTGACATACAAGCTTCAAGCATGTTTAAAAAAAAAATGTTTGTACATGTCCACAGAAGACCTTGAAATTTCTACAAGCATCAATTAACAGGCTACAGTTATAGTTTCATTGAGTCAGTAAATTTGCAAATGTGGACTCAAGATGTTGAAGATCCAGTCTAGTTTTAAATTTTTCATGAGAGGCCAAAGGTGATGTGCAATCCTGTAATACAGGCACTCAGTAGGCAGAGACAGGAGGGTTACAAGGTTAATGTCAGCTTGGGCTATATAGGGAACTGTTGTCTCAAAAAAAAAAAAAAAACTAAAACAGCAACCTTAGCTTGTTTTAAGAGTTTCTTACATAGTTTCAAAGATTCTGGTCATCTTATGGAATTTGTTTGGAAAAGAATGTCAATAACTTCATTTCAGTACACTGATTTATTTATTTTTTTGAGACAGAGGCCTGTATTCTAGGCTGACTTCAAGTTGCCATGTAGCTGAAGATAAAAGTTTGATCCACCTGCCTCTACCTCTCAAGGCTTGGGTTACAGGATATGCTATGAAGCCTGATTTTTACGTGGTGTGGGGATAAAACACAGGTCCTCACACATGCCATGTGAGCGTTCTACCCATTGTGCTACTTCCCTAACCAGCTTGTTTCTTTGTTTTTATTTATTTAATATATAAAGGCAAACTAACCTTATAAGAGATTTTCTGCATAGTTGCCCTTCTTTTGAACTTTTAACTCACATGTTTCTCTGCTCAACACAGTCCAGGTAGGAGCCCAATTAAACTTTTTTAATTTCTTAAAAAAGTTTTTAAAAAGTTTTTTTTTTAGTATTTGTGAGTACCTACATGTGTATATGTATACCACATGTATGCAGTGCCCGTGGCCATATGAATGATGTCGCTTCTTTAAGGGCAGTAAGTGCTCTTTTAATTGAGCTATCTCTCCAGCTCCAAGAAACCAAATTCTTATCTCTCAGTAATTGATACAGTACTGCTGGCGGTGTGTCTGTTTGATTTCATTTTATTTTTTGGGCAAAAGCAAGTCCTGCTTTTGGGCATCAGTTGTGAGCTAACTGGTATGTGTGCTTGGGAAGAGAACTAGAGTACTCTGGAAGAGCAGTGCACACTCTTACCAGCCTGTACTCCAGTCCTTAATCCATTTTTTTTTTTCTGTAATTAGTTTGCCTTCAGTTTTGAGGTGGGTACGAGATTCAACCTGTGATCTCAACCATGCTACAGAAGCATTGCATTGTAGAGTTTTTCTGTGTCTGTTTCTGTTCTAAGACAGGGTCTCACTAAATTGCCAAAATTGGCTTTGAATTCAGCCTGTAGCCTTGGTAGGCCTTGAATTTTTCTGCTTCACCCTCCCAAGTACTGGATTACAGGACTCAGCTAGACTTTCATTTCTAAATTTTGCAGTTTCTGCCACCCCACCCCTCTTTTTTAAGTCAATAATAGTTACTCTTAATTGCTTTTTTTTTCTTTTTTTAAAAAAATCAACGTTTGAGAAAGCTAAATGGCTCAGCTAGTAAAAGTGCTGGCAGCTAAGCCCTATGAACTGAGTTCAATCCCCAGGAACCAAATGTAGAAAGGTACAGCCAACTCTAGCCAGTTGCCTTCTGTGTCACACGCTGTAGCACACAAGTGCTTCTCCTACGTTTTTATTTTAATTAAATACACGTAGTTAAAATTTTTATTTTTTTTTTACTTGTAAAAATCCCCACTGTGAGGCAAGGCGATCCCTGAATTGGCCATTTTGTGTAGTGGACAGTGCACATGAACGACCCTGTGGAATATAAGACAGAAGAGCCAGCTCTAGAGGGCAGGAGTAAGTTCTTAAAAGCAAACCTGCCCACAGCTCCCGCATGTCTGTAATTTTTCATGTCTGTAATTTGGGGGTTGTGGCTGTCTGTGTCTCTATGGCTCCACTCCCTCCACAGTGGAACTGCTCCTATCACTCAGATCACGTTAGCCAATCAGAGCAGCCAGACAGGCTGTCCAATAAGGGGCGCTACTGGGCAGCGAGAGCCGGGTTCTTGGCCGCCGTACAGCGGTTCTGCTTTAGGCTTAGTGAGGCGCTTCGTGGGCTGCGATCTGAGAGCCGCTGCCAGGAGCTGGGAGGAGAGCACCAGAGAACTCGGAAGCTGGTTATGGTGAGCGAGGGGCCACTGTCCCCAGACGGGGAGGAGCGGCGGGCTGAGCGCCAGGAGCCCGAGTAGCAGATCCTCCTCGAAGCTGTAGCAGGAGCTGTGTCCGAGGGCTCCCTGGCTGTGGTCAGCTCCGCCCCTCGGGCTGTGTCAGCGTTGAGTGCTGAGCACCGTGGCGGGAGGCTCCACCACTCTCGCCATCCTTGTCGGTGACGTCACTTTGGTGTGGGCCCTCAGGAGGTGTGCATGTGTTACAGGGTCTAGCTTCTCTGAGTTATCTTTAAGAGGTTCTGCAGTTCGCATTTCATATTTAGGTTTAGGATGTACTTAGAGTTATTATTGTGGAGGTTATAAAGTCTGTCATTAATATATTTACATATAGATGTTAAGGTGGTCCACTGTTAGTTAATAAAGGAAATTCAATTTCCCTTGCTCCTTTGTCAAAAACAGTTCGTATTTTTGCAAATTTATTTCTGAATTTTCTCTTCATCTGTTTATTGTGAAGTAGAACGTTTATTTTGGTTTTTGAGATAGGGTCTCTATGGAGTCCTGGCTCTCCTGGAGCTTTCTTTGTAGACCAGGCTGGCCTCTGCCTGTGATTAAAGTTGTACATCAACCATGCCCGCCAGAAGTAGATTGTTTTTATTGTAGTATTAAAATTAGATGATGGTAGTAAGTGAGTGTACTGTTTCAGTGTGTTGACCTTTTTCTTTTCTTTTGAGATAGACAGTCATAACTCAAGTCTAGCTAGCCTCAAACTCACTTTGTAACTGGGGTAATCTTGAGCTTCTGATCTTTCTCTATTCACTCACCTTAAGAGCTAAAGATTAAAGTTATGTGTCAACCATGCCTGGTTTTATGTGGTGCTTTGAAAGGAACCCAAGGCTTCCAGGTGCTAGGAAAACTCTGCCAACTGTGCTACATACCAGTCCCATGTTTTGACCATTTTGATAGTTTTCCTTTTCCCACATAACTTTATTTTTAAGATTTATTTATTTTATGTGTTTGGATGTTTTGCCTACATTTCTGCCTGCATTTTACATATGTCTGGTGCCCTCAGTGGCCAGAGATAGCATTAAATCCCCTTGAGCTGGAGTTAGATGGTCGTGAGCCACCATGAGTGCTAGGAACCCAGTAGTGATCCTTTGCCAGAACAAGATCTCTTAACTGCCTAGCCATATCTTTAACCCAGTGGTTCTCAATTTGTGGGTCACGACCACTTTAGGGTGGTTGAATGATCCTTTCACAGAGGTCTCGTATCAGATAACCTGCGTATCAGATATTTATATTACGATTCATAACAGGAAAACTACAGTTATGAAGTAGTAACAAAATAATTTTATGGTTGGGATCACCACAACATGAGGAACTATATTAAAGGGTTGCAGCATTAGGAAGGTTGAGAACTACTGCTTTTGCCCCTCCATATTACCTATAGAATCAATTTTGTTATTAATGTAAGTAGGACTTTTTTCAGATTGTGTTGAATCTATAAATCTTTTTAAAATCATTTATTTGTGTATATATGTTTGTAGATAGATGGGCACACTACTAAGCATGTGTAACATCAGAAGACAACTTGAGAGAATCAATTCTTTCTTTATACTATATGGGTCCAAGGTGTCAAACTCCGGTGTTCAGATTTGGCACTAAACACCTTTAACATGCTGAGTCATCTCTTGAGCCCTGTGTTCTCAAACTGAGATTTCTTTTTTTTTAATTTTAAGGATTTCTATCCACAATTGGAATGTTTCTTTCTTTCTTTTTTTTTTTTTTTTTTTTTTGGTTTTTCGAGACAGGGTTTCTCTGTGTAGCTTTGTGCCTTTCCTGGAACTCACTCTGTAGTCCAGGCTGGCCTCGAACTCACAGAGATCCGCCTGGCTCTGCCTCCCGAGTGCTGGGATTAAAGGCGTGCGCCACCAACACCCGGCGGAATGTTTCTTTTAATTAAATGTTTTAATTAAGAATTTAAAGTGCCGGGCGGTGGTGGCGGAATGTTTCTTTTAATTAAATGTTTTAATTAAGAATTTAAAGTGCCGGGCGGTGGTGGCGCACGCCTTTAATCCCAGCACTCGGGAGGCAGAGCCAGGAGGATCTCTGTGAGTTCGAGGCCAGCCTGGGCTACCAAGTGAGTTCCAGGAAAGGCGCAAAGCTACACAGAGAAACCCTGTCTCGAAAAACCAAAAAAAAAAAAAAAAAAATTTAAAGTTTGTGTTTATAGATTTTTATTAAAGGCCTTTAAAGTTATATGTATTTCTAACACCTGTTATCATTGGGGCTGTATAAATGATGCTTTTAAATTAATGCCCAAATGTTCACTGCAGATATGCAGGGAAATAATAGATCATTAATCTAGTAATTTTACAAGTTTGCTTTTTTTTTTTTTTTTTTTTTTTTTTTGAGACAGGATCTCACTCTGAGTCTCTGGCTGTCCAGGAACTTTCTGATATGCCTGCCTCTGCCTTGCAAGTGCTAGGATAATGGCTGCTATAATTTTTGTTCCTTGCATTTTTGTTGGGTCTAGGGATTTTCTGTGGTCAAAGAATTTTATATATTTCTGCTCACTATGACATTATACACTTTGTCCATATTTTGCAGCATAGGTTTTGTCTTTTTAAGATTATATGCTTATGAGTATATGCCAGAATGCATATATGTGCCACATAGGCATTAGATCCCCTGGAACTAGAGTTAGTTTCGGGCCTCCATATGGTTGTTGAGAACTGAATCCAGATAATTTGCAAGAGCATCAAAGGCTCTTAACCAATTAGCCTCTCCAACCTTGTGATGTTGTGGGGTATCCACCAGAGAAGACTTCTTGGACATAGGTTTAAGCAAATAGAAAGTCTTTATTAGCTAGCCAGTGACTACATTGGCTATTCAGGATCCCATTGTACTATTGAGCCTTTCTCAGAGTGAGCTTTTAAACATAAAAACCATATTTTGGGTTGACCTACTTCAGTTAACATGAACAGTTAGCCAGAAGTGGAGCTACAGAAGCCAAAAACAAGGTTAGTACATGTAGAGACTTTCCCAGAACTATGGACTTTGATGGGTTAGATCTTTGTTTTCATTTTTGCAGGTTGTGCTATCTGTGTGCTGAGCTTTATGGCCTAAATGGTACTTCAATCATAGAGTCAATTGTGGTAAGAGCTCGTGGCCTTCTAAGGTCTGAGGGTCTGTTACATTCCTTACTGGTCTCTGAGCTTGGGAAGCAGTAGGAATGGTCTTCTAAACATAATCTCATAGGGTATGAATCCCTCCCTATATGGGGTACAGAGGGTCCAAAGCTAAGCAAAGGAAAAAGGTTTATCCTTACTTTGCTGGACTCTAATGAGAGTTTTGTTAGAGTTTCTTTTAATGTCTTGCTCAGAACTCTGAGGTCTAGATATATAATGAAGTTTCCAGTCTATCCCTAAAGCTTTTACTATTAATTGAGAGGTTTTGGCTGTGAAAGCCAGGACGTTACTGGACCTCAATGCTAGAGGGAGGCTAAATCAGGAGACCAGTTTCTGGAGTAACTTTTAAGCTACTATTTGAGGATTTCAGTCCAAGTTGGGAAAGTTTCTTCACAGTCCAAAAAAGTATCTATAAAAACTAGGAAATACTTTTATCCCCCCTCCCCTTTATCCTCCATGAAGTCAGTTTTCCCAAAGTTTGCCTGGGTTTTAGTCTCTCATTCACACTCCTTCTGGGTAAAGGCTCTCAGTTTTGGATTTACTTGAGCACAAACCTGGCATCTGACTGAGATACCCTGTGCTAGGCTGTCTAGTCAAGGTATTACATACCTTGGTTTGAACAGTTCACAAAGTTGTGTGGACTCCAGATGAGTAGCCTGGTGAAGGTCAGTTACCAGAGCCTTACCAGTTGTTTCTGGGACAATGATCTTTCCCTCTTATGTCCTCCATCAACTAGTGGGTTTGAGTTATCCATTTTTTCTTTACCATGGAGTCTCAGGCAGCAGTGGGTTGTGTTATCTCACCAGAATATCCATAGGCCCCACTTGTCTTAGGGCAGCTAGTTCAGCATCCTGGCAGTAGAGGACATCAATTTATAGGGGAAGCCATATAGCTTCTAGGAGGGCCAAGATGTTTTTCTTTGCTTTTAATGTCTTTTTCTCCATTGGTGAGAAGCTCACTTTCTTTATAGATCATACTGTGGACATACAAGTTGTAAAACCATAGCAACTGTCCATGTATATGGTGGTGGACTGAGGGGAATACTCCAGGTGTCAATGCAGGCAGTGATCTGAGAAGATATGAGAATGAAAACTTGGTTGAGATTTACTTTGTCAACTTGGTTTGGACTTCAATGAGTCTAATGCCAGGAGGTTCATTGTCAGTATATTTAATTTGTACATTTGGAAAACAGTTTCCAGGCACCAAACATTCCAACTCTAGGTTTCTAGGCAACAGTCATTCCAATTCCATATATACAGTAAAGCTTAAGGTGTGACTACTTAGAAACTCCTTTACAAAATATATGTGACTATGAGGGTGGGTCCTTTAACTAAAAGGCCTAGACTCTAGTGTGGTTTCTGACCAAGATAGCATAGAGGTCAACAGGCCATAAAGTACATGTCATATCTCCCCTAAGGATGGGCTCTACTAACCAGGAGCTAGGGAGGGAGAGTCAGGAATTATCATTCTGGGGGATTTGGATGAGGTCTACCTCTGTAGCTCCTTACACCTGTGAAACTAACTTGTTAAAATAAAATAGCTAATCCTGTTTCAAACCTCACTGTGTGGTATTTTTACCCCATTAGAAAAGCAACTGTTTTACATTGTCTAAGGCAGTTAGATTTAACCACACCAAGACTTTCTGTTTGTTCTCCCTTAAACCAAGTCTGATCTAGTCTTCCAGGTCCTCTGAGAGAACTATAGTGGAGAGGAAAAGAAGGAAGAATCATGTGCCCAGAGAAGGTAGTACTTTTTTACCTCCCACCATGTGGTCATCAGTCAGCCACAAAAGCCTGAGAAGAAAAAAAACAAGAGACTTTCTTCTTCCAGAGAGCAAAAATAAGGCTTATTTCTTCTCAGAGAGGCTTCAGCACTAATCAATTTGTGTACCTCCAAATGTTAGTGGGATTCTGGGAACCTTTAGTGGTTTCCAGATGATACGGAAGGAACATTGGGGCCCCCTTTTGGGAATTTTGGACTCAGCAAAATAATTTAAGAATGGACCCAAATGGAGCACAAAGACAATTTTATTAGAGCTGAAAAGAAAAATCTGAAGTCATGCAAACCATAAAGCTTCAATGGCTGCCCGGAGGAGACAAATAGAAGTAAAAAAGACATGTGACTGAAGCTGGCATGGAGATCAGACAGATGGCAGACAAGCAGTCATATGACAGGAAGGTAGCTTAAGAGAAAGAAACCCTGAAATGCTGGGCAGAGGGAAGCCCAGACTCTTTTTTTTCTTCCATTTTTCTTTAAGAAATTTTCTGCTCACTCCACATACCAGCCACAGACCCCACCTTCTCCCTCCTCCCATCTCCCAGCCCTTCCTCCCAAGCCACCACACATCCGCACATCCCCCAAATCAAGGTCTCTCATGGGGATTCAGCCGAGCCCAGCACACTGAGCCTAGGCAGGTCCAAGCCCCTTCCCACTGTACCAAGGCTGTGCAAGGTGCCACACCACAGGCATTGAATTCCTAAAAGCCTGCCCGTACACCAGGGATGGATCCCAATCCCCCTGCCTGGGTATTTGTTCCCCAGTTTGAGCCAAACAACCATCTTCCATATCCCGAGGGCCTAGTCCAGTCCCATGGGGGCTTCACAGACACTAGTCTACAGTTCATGGGCCTCCAACAGTGTGGCCGGTCATCTCTGCACGTCTTCCCCTCATGATCTCAATGTGCCCCACCTGTAGAACCCCTCCTATCTCTCATCGATTGGATTCCTGGAGCTCAGCCTGGCATCTGGCAGTGGATTTTTGCACCTGTCTCCATCAGTCACTGGACAAAGGCTCTATGATGATTGTTAGGGTATTTGCTAGACTGGTCACCAGAATAATCCAGTCCAGGCACCCTCTGGTCCACTGCCAGCAGTCCAAGGTGGTGTCATCTTTGTGGGTTCCTGAGAGCCTCTCCAGCACCCTGCCTCTTCCTATTCCCATGATGTCCTCATCTATCATGGTATCTCCCTCCCTGCCCTCCCACTCTGTCCCTGTTCCAGCTCGACCCTCCCATTTCCTTATGTTCTCATTCCCCACTCCTTGTCCTCTGCCAGCCCCCTCCCCACATCCAGTCTGCTCATGTAGATCTCATCCACTTCTCCTTCACTGGGTCATCCATGTGTCCCTCCTAGGGTCTTTCCCTGCTAGCTAGCCTCTCTGAAGCTGTGGGTTGCAGTCTGGCCTTCTCTTCCCTCACATCTGCTATCCATTTATGAGTGAGTACATACTATGTTTGTCCTTCTGAGTCTGGGTTACCTCACTCAGGATGATATTTTCTAGTTCCATCCATTTGACTGCAAATTTCTTGATACCATTGTTTTTTACTGCTGAGTAGTATTCCATTGTGCATATGTGCCACATTTTCTTTATCCATTCTTCAGTTGAGGGACATCTAGGTTGTTTCCAGGTTCTTGCTATTATGAATAGTGCTGATATGAACATAGTTGAACATGTGTCCTTGTGGTAAGATTGAGCATTCCTTGGGTATATGCCCAAGAGTGGTATAGCTGAGTCTTGAGGAAGACTTATTCCCAATTTTCTGAGAAACTGATTTCCAGAGTGGCTGTACAAGTTTGCATTCCGACCAACAGTGGAGGAGTGTTCCCCTTGCTCTACATCCTCTCCAAAATAAGATGTCTTCAATGTTTTTGATTTTAGCCATTCTGACAGATGTAAGATGGTATCTCAGAGATGTTTTGATTTGCATTTCCCTGATAACTAATGATGTTGAGCAATTCTTTAAATGTCTTTCGGCCACTTGAGATTCCTCTGTTGAGAATTCTCTGTTAAGCTCTGTAGCCCATTTTTTAATTGGGTTGTTCAGTATTTTGAAGTCTAGCTTTTTGAGTTCTTCATATATTTTGGAGATCAGCCCTCTGTCAGATGTGGGGTTGGTGAAGATCTTTTCCCATTCTATAGGCTACCGTTTTGTCTTATTGACCCTGTCCTTTGCTCTACAAAAGCTTCTCAGTTTCAGGAGGTCCCATTTATTAATTGTTGCTCTCAGTGTCTGTGCTACTGGTGTTATATTTAGGAAGTGTTCTCCTGTGCCAATGTGTTCAGAAGCCCAGACTCTTAAGAAAAGCATGCTTAGAAGAGATAGGAAAAATTAGTTTTTCTGACTACAATTCAGAAAAGCTGGCAGATTTACCACCCTTTGTGGCTGTAGTCTGGTTGTTTTTTTTTTTTTTTTTTTGGTTTTTCGAGACAGGGTTTCTCTGTGTAGCTTTGCGCCTTTCCTGGAACTCACTTGGTAGCCCAGGCTGGCCTCGAACTCACAGAGATCCGCCTGGCTCTGCCTCCCGAGTGCTGGGATTAAAGGCGTGCGCCACCACCGCCCGGCTGTAGTCTGGTTGTTAATCACAAAGATACAAGGAGAAAGACTACTGATGCAAATCACCATGACCAAACGAATTAAAGCAAGCTTTTTTATTTGTATACATGGGCCACCTCCCCCTAAGGGGGGTTCCAGAGGTCATCTTTGGACATGAGGAAAACAACTTAGGGGGTTTCTAAATGGAGGGGTTGGCAGGCAGAATAGGCAGGGTTACAAGAGCTAAACATAAGCATAACAAGTTAGTTATAACAACCTCCTGAAACAAAGACATGATTGGTAGGTGGTCACAAAAGATAGTCATAACAACATGTAGTCATAACAACCTTTTCAAACCAAGGTAAGATTACAAGATGATTGTAACTTTTTGAAACAATGGGTGCAATTTCCTGGAACAGGCAGTACAGAGCCATTTGTAGTTAAGGCTCAGTCTTTGAGAAACAAGGGTTTAATCATAAACAGGAATGAACCTAGTTTTAAGCCTAAATTAGAGGGAGGCTGGTTCATCAGAGTCTGTAAGCTCCTGCACTAGCAGAAGGGATTCTGGGGAGGAAAAATTACAATATCTCATTAAAAAACTAGTTATTCAGCCCACTTTCCTAGGGGTGGTCCCTTAGCCAAAGTGAATGAACCAGCCCAACTGAAATGTTAAGTCTCCACCCATATCAGAAATCCTATTCCTTTGACCAGGAGTTTCTTCTACTTTTACAATTGATTGGGATAAAACCCAAATCCTTGAACTACTACCTTACTTTACCCACAGTCTGGAGTTTGAAACATGAATTGGCCTTCAATCTGATGCTTTATTGTGGTATATACTTTTTGTTATTGTTATTGTTTTAGATAAGGTATCACTATGTAGCCCAAACTGGCCTTAAACTTGGAAATCTGCCTTCTTCTGCTTCCTGAGTGCTACCGTGTTGCCTGACACCTCCAGCTGTTTTTGTTTTAAATTGTATTTATTTATTTTTTGTGTAAGATGTTTTGTCCACATGCATGTCTGTGCACCTCCTGCATATCTGGTAAAGTTGGAGGTTGCCAGAGGCATCAAATCCACTAAGTCTAGAATTAACAGATAGTTGTGAGCTTCTGTGTGGTTGCTGGGAATTGAAGCCAGGTCTCCTGGAAGAGCAGCTAGTCCTCTTAGATGCCAGATGCTCTAGCCTCCTGTTTGTTGCTTTTTAAATATTTATTTATTTTTATTTTATGCATATGAGTATTTGCCTACATGTGTGTATGTGCACCATGTGTGTGCCTAGTGCTTTCTGAAGCCAGAAGAGGTCTTCAGGTCCCCTGAAACTGGAATTAGGGATGATTGTGAGCTACCATGTGGGTGCTGGGAACTGAACTTGGATTCTCTGGAAGGGCAGGAAATGCTCTTAACCATTGAACTATCTCTCCAATGCCATTTTTTTTTTCTTTTTCATGCAAGCTCCTACTCTGTAGCCCTGGTAGACATGGAATTCTCTTACTATGTACCCTTAGCTGGTCTTGAACTTATAACAATCCTCTTGCCTCAACCTCCAGAGTGCTTTACTGGCAAGAGCCACACTACACCCAGCTGGTAGTATATTATTTTGCTTATCTTTTTTATTGTTTTGTTTTTTTTTTTGAGACAGGGTTTCTCTGTGTAGCCCTAGCTGTCCTGGAACTCTCTTTGTAGACCAGGCTGGCCTCGAACTCAAAGATCCACCTGCCTCTGCCTCCCAACTGGCTTATTTTGCTAATCTTTATTACAGTTTTTTTGTGATTGTCTGTAATTTTTCTTTTTCCTTTTTTTTGGGGTGTGTGTTTTTATGTTCTAGTAATGGTTACCTCATAGTTTAAATAGGAACTTGTTTCTCAGTAAGACATTGTACAGAATTTTACATTTCCAGTTCTTAAGTGTTTGGAAGAATTTATGGCTAAGATCATTTGGGTCTTGTTTATCATTTTTGTAAATAGTTATTCATTACTGATTACCTTTTTTAATACACATAGGCCTATTAATCCAGCTATCTCTATTTGTGTACTTCTTTTGGTAGAAGGTTCCATTTCAAAGAATTTGTTCATTTCATCTACATTACTAACTTTTTGTTAAGAAATCATTCATTGTGTTTCTTTATGTTATTTTACATTGTCATGTTAATGATGGTCAGAGTGTGTATGTTTATGTATGTTTATGTGTTTGTGTGTGTGTGTGTGTGTGTGTGTAATACATGATTGCTGGGGCCCTTGGAGTTCAGAAGAGGCCATAAGATTCCCTGGAACTAGAGTTACTTGCAATTGTGAGCTTCCACAAAGATGTTGGAAACTAAACCTGGGTATTCCACAAGAGTAGTAAGGGCTGTTAATCACTATGCCCTTCTCCAGCCCCAGTGGCTACTCTTTAATTGATAATTCTGTGTCATTTTTCCTAGTTTGACTATAGGCTAGTTAATTTTTCTTGCTGTTTTTGTTTTTCCTCTGAGACAAGGTCTCTTTATTTAGCACTGGTTGTCCTGGAATAGGCTTATTAATTTTATTGATTTTTTTTTTAAGGAACTAAGTTTTGCCATTGTTGGTTTTCTGTGTTGATTTCCTGTTTATAATTCTGATGCAGGTATTTTGAGAGTGCCACTTAACTCAGGAGGATAGGATGCCACACACTAATGGTCACCCAAACCATCCAGAGCCAGTACTTTCTAAGTTCTTGTCTTATACCAAGAAGAGTAAGGAAACATGGACAAGAAGTGAACAAAAGTAAATGCAGATTTATTCAGAAAAAAAAAATGAGAAAAACTCCTAAGAGTGGTTGGGATGTATGTGTATGTATGTTTTGCTGTACCCAGTAGTCTTTTATGGGTCTTACAGTAGGAATTGGATGCAGACCTAAGTAATCTTAATCAGAATTGGTCAGTGTTGAATGCATTGGGAGATGAACCAGTTAGGAATCCCATAAACTGTATTCATTTTATCTTGTTTATTTGTCCATTTAAGGAAAAGGTCACCTGTGCTAGATGACTAGCCTCATGATCTAACATTCGTTCCTCCTTTTACTGTTTAAGGCAGTGGTTTTCAACCTGTAGGTTACAACCCTTTTGACAAACTTCTATATCCAAAAATATTTATGTTGTAATTCATAACAGTAGCAAAATTACAGTTATGAAGTAAAAATGAAGTAATTTTATGGTTGGGGTCACCACAACATGAGGAACTATATTAAAGGGTCACAGTGTTAGGAAGGTTGAGAGCCACTGGTCTAAGTGGAGCTTAACTTCAATCCCTTTTCCAGAGGGAAATCCTTAGCTACTACCTGGGGATGAGGAGATGAACAATCTGATTGCTTTGTGCTTGTGAGAGATACTTTATATTCACTTGGAAAAGCAGTTGCAAATATCACCTGGAAGATTAGTGTAAAGGTCCATGGTAGAAACTGGGAGATATTTCCATAGCATGTCCTATTTGTAACACTATCTAGAGCAGTGGTGTCTTAGTTAAGGTTTTTTATTTCTGTGGGGAGACACCATGACCACGGCAACTCTTACAAAGAAAACAGTTAATTGAGATAGTTGCTTACAGTTTCAGAGGTTCAGTCCATTATCATCATGATGGGGAGCATGGCAGCATGCAGGAAGGCAGCAGGAAGTTGACTGACTGTCGACAGTGAGTGAAGCTTGAGAAGAGACCTCAAAGCCCGCCCCTACAGTGACACACTCTAGTAAGACCACAGTTACTCCAACAAGGCCACACCTCCTAATAGTGCCACTCCCTTTAGGGGCCATTTTCTTTCAAACCACCAAAAATGGTTCTTAACTTCCTAATGACATTTTAATACAGTTCTTCATATTGTGGTGACCCACAAGCATAAAATTATTTAGTTGGTACTCCATAACTATAATTTTGCTACTGTTAAGAATCGTAACATAAATATCTGATATGCAGCCCCATCTGGGTCATTACGCACAGGTTAAGAACCACTAACCTAGAGTTAAACATTTTAACATTTTAAAAGTTACATTATTTATTGGTTTGTGTGGGTGAGTGCATGCATGGGTGTGTAGAAGTAAGAGGACAACTCAAAGAAGTTGTTCCTCTTCTTCAACCAAGGAGGTACTGTGGATCAAACTCAGGTTGTCAAGCTTGGTCGCAATAGCAATTCTGAAGCTGTGGAACTTCACATTGGATTTTATACTTTCACTAGTAAGTATATTTTTAGTCCCATAAAAATATAAAAGTCCCATAAAAGTCCCACCAGCTTCCCCTCCTCCCCTGCAGAAAATTCATGACAGAGATAAATTAGAAAAATAATAAGCTTTATAACTTCTTTCATGATCCCAGTGTCTTTTAACCTGCATTCCAATCTTCCTCATCACTTAATATTTACTCTTTCCTGTTCTTTCTACATGCTATACTGTAACCATAGATATATTTGTTTACATTATTTGCATATATACATTATAGGCTAGTATCAACATATGAGGGAGAACATGTGTTTTTTTTCTTTTTCTAAGATTGTGTGACCTTGCCTAATAGTATACATTCTAACTCAATCCATTTCCTGAAAATTTTATTTTTCTTTAGGCTGAATAGTGTTTCATTTTATACATCTTTTTTGTTTGTGTGTTTGTTTGTATGTTTTATGTACATTGGGGTTTTGCCTGCATGTATGTCTGTGTGAGGATGCCACATCCTCAGGAAATGGAGTTACAGACAGTTGTGAACTGCCATGTTGGTGCTGGGAATTGAACCCTGGTCCTTTAGAAGGATAGCCAGAGTGGCCAGTGCTCTTAACCACTGAGCCATCTCTCCAGCCCCCATTTTATACATCTTAACAGGTTTTCATTACCCATTCATCAATTGACGGTTGATAATAGTTCTTTGATATAGTGAGTAGAGCAGCAATAAACATAAAAGTGCAAATATCTCTGTGGTAGTATGTGGAGCTCTATGCCCAGGAGTGACACAGCTGTTCATATGGTAATTCTATTTTTAATTTTTTTTTTGAGGAATCCTCAAATTGATTTCCATAATGGGTTCATGCTGTAAGTATCTGTTGTAGATAGTTTTGAGAGAGTGTTTGGGGTTCCTGGTGTTTGTTGGACATAGAACACTGTATTAAGAATGCCCTAAGGCCTCTGGAGCCACTAAATATTGTAAGTGTCCCTGGAACTTGGATATGAGGCTCTACCTAGTAGAAGAATCAAACAGCTTAATAAGAAAGATGAAAAAAGAATGAAAAGATATCCTGTAGGTGTAAAGCAGGAAATGAAGTATGTTAGCTATTCATGCCAGTGAGGAGGACTGGGGACTAAAATGTTAAGTCAGAAAAGTTAGGGAGAATAATGCAGTTCATGAATTGGCAGTGTAGTCATAATCTTTACCAAATCTAGGGTTATCCTAGGCTTGTCATAGGCATGGTGAGCATGGGAGCTTCTACAACCTTAGGTTCCTGTCTTTCCTAAAAGAAGAGACACCCTTGTCATACTTCAGGACCAGAGTTAGTGACATTTGTTGGTTTTCAAGTTTCATCTGAACATGAGGTCTTTTTCTTTTTTTTTCTTTTTTTTTTAATTTCAGATGGCCCATCCCACTCTGAAGGAGAGGGTCAGTTCTGCTTCCACTTACCCTCCAATTTTGGTTTGGGATATGGCCCTGTAGGACACTTATTACCAGGCATCTTTGGTAATATTTGGTATTCATTGCTGAAATGTCCTAGCTGGTCACAAGTAGAACAGGAATTTATCCCCAAAGAATTCCCTTCTACCTGAGTAGGGTAGCCTTAAATGGAACTTTTTAATTTTTTTATAAAGGAGTGAAATTTTTAATGATTTATTTATTCTATTTTGTGTACATTGTTGTTTTGCCTGCATGTGTACCTATATCAGGGAGTCAGATCCCCTGGAACTGAGTTAAAGACAGTTGTGAGCTGCCATGTGGGTGCTGGAGATTGAACCCAGGTCCCCTGGAAGAGAGAGCAGCCAGTGCTCTTAATCACTGGCCATCTCTTCATCCTGTAGATGGAACTCATAGATTTCCTATGATTTGTGGGAAATGTGAAATTGTTGGAGATGTGTGTGAACCCTATCATTCACCCCTTTCATCTCATGGTTTGGATTTTCTGGATCTCAAGCCTCTCAGTTATTAATGACCTTATGGCTTGTGTCCAGTGAACTGGTGATCAAAAGGTGAGTTTCAGAGTCTTGTGCGTTGTTTACTTCCTGAGTCTTAATGAGCCTCCTTCTAGAATGGAATGTTTAAATTGAAATTTTTCTGATTTTCTGTTTTTTAAATGGAATATCTTTTATTTATTCTTTCACAAATTCATAAATGTAAACAATACATTTTGATTATATGCACCTCCCTCTCTCCCTCCAGGAATCCCAGATTCCCCCCAGGAACCATCGACATGTCACCCTTTCCCCTTTGTGTCCTCTTTTTTTTTTTGGTCAATAACTTACTGAGTCCAATTAGTGTTGTCTGCTGGGATGCTGAGTTGATCTTTTGCAGGTACTCATAGCTTCAGTGAATATATGGGTACAGTGGTCATGTCATGTTTCAAAGACATCATTAGAGAGTACTCTTCCCTACACCTCCAGCCCCTTATTCTTTTCATACTTCTGTGATGTTCCCTGTGCTTTGGGGAAGTTGATATAGATATCCTATTTAGGCTTAGACACTTTGAAAAGTTATGAGTTTTTGCTTAACTGCTGACTGCTACTGAGAGAAGCTTCTCTGGTCAAGGTTAGAGGCAGAATTAATTTATAGGCATAGGCATGAACAACAATAATAGCTTCCTTCCGAGGGCTTGTAACCTTCTGAGCCAAGAGCGTTTAACCAGGTTTATATTTACATTTGAATTTCTGTAGGACAGGTCACAAATCTAGTTCAAAAGCAGTTGGTTACTCCGTAACCTTTATGTCACTATTGTACCAGTGAGCACATCTTGCCTGGCAGGTAGATATTCTAGCATGCAGGACTGGCTGGAGAGATACTGTTGATGTATTTTTTCCCACTGTGGTCTGCATAGAACCTTCCAGCATTATGAAAGTTAGCACTTCCTGAGTCTTGAACCTCCCTTCAGCATGGAATCTGTCAACTTGGTAGAAATTGCTATATAATACTCCATGCCTTCCTACAGCTCTTAGATTATATCTGCCTCCTCTTCGGAACTCAGAGGAGGTGGTATGTAAATACATACATGTAAGACAAAGTATTAGGCCGCTATGTCTCAGCAACAACTATTTAATTCTCAGGAGTAAACCAGTAGTTATGGATCTGGTACATTTATGGAACTTCTTTTTAACTGCTGAGACTTAAGGCATCTCCCTCCAGGATGAAAGATTTTAATTTGGAAGAAATTGCTGTGCTGAAGGACAGATCAGACACGAGAAATGAGCCACATATGTGGATGATGCCAGAGTCCTCACTGGTTACCTCATTTAGGAGAAGAATATTTTCTGAGGAAGAGGATGTGACTTTTACTTGCTTCCTGAGTTCCCTATGTGAAGCTCTTGAATGAGTATGTGAAGGAGAATGTATGTGGGTAAAGGAATAGAGTGACTGGAGAAAATACCACAGGTAGGGAGTGAGGTGATTTCAGAAAAACAAAAGGTAGCCATTTAGTCATGGGTTATAGCAGGCTGTCCTCCTTTTTTCTTCATCTTAAGGTCCCATCAGAGAGTTGCTTTTGTCAGTGTCTGTATAAGGAAGATTTTCTGTAGGAAGCCAAACAAAATGCTTTAGTTTGTATGTGCCTTGACAGTGGACTGGAATCATGCTCCTAAAACCTTTAGGTCTTTTTGGAGAGCCATCTCAGCCAGGTACCATCAGTTGAATTGAGAAGGCAAGGAAGGCAAGAAGAGAGTTCTTGTGATAGTTGGAATGAGAATGGCCCCATGGGCTCATATATTTAAATGTTTAGTTACCAAGGAGTGGAACTATTTGAGAAAGGTTAGAAGGATTAGAAAGTGTGGCCTTATTGGAGGAAGTGTGTCACTGAAGGTGGGCTTTGAGGTTTCAGAAGGCCACACCAGGACCATCTCTCCCTGACTGCTGCCTGAAGATTAGGATGTAAAGTTTTCAGCTACTGCTCTCTCTACCTGTCACCATGCATCTTGCCATGATGATAATGGACTCATCCTCTCAAACTCTAAACAAGGCCCAATTAAATGCTTTCTTTTAGAAGAGTTACTTTGGTCGTGGTATCTCTCCATGGCAATGGAACAGTAACAAAGAGAGTCCCAAGATAAGCCATCATACTACTATGTAAGTGTATGGAATGATAACACAGACAATAAAGATAATTTACCAAGACATAAAGAGACAAAGAATTTATTGAAATACTTCATGGAAGCAGCAGATGTGTTCCCAGAGATGAACACACCAATGAAAAGAAATGGAGTTTTTTGATAAGAGTCAAAAAGAAGGTAGAGGCAAGAGGATCTCTGTGAGTTCAAGAGCAACCTGGGCTACATAGAGAGTTCTAGGGCTATATATAGAGACCCTGTCTAAAGAAAAAGAAAAATATCAAGGGGGAAGTGACTTGGTCTTAGCTTGGTCGAGTGTGCATATAGGCAGATGTGTAGTCAATGACATGACGCCTTGTTGAGTAGTAAAATTTACAGCATAAGTTGTTTTTCTTCAGACTTTCCTTTTGTAATATTGAGTTACTAAATGTTAGTTTCCAATTGGTGGCCTGATAAATTTCTGAGAATTTGATTTTACTTTTGGCTCTTGTGTTGCAATGTGTTTGAAATATCTTTCATCTTTGTTAGACAAGTCATCATACTATTGTTCAGAAGAGTTTGACAATTGCTAGATACTTGTTTGGAAACATAGATTTTGGTGACTACTAAGAATCTGAGTTAAGATTTTTATAAAGTTATAATTTAGAGAGCTGGCATTTTAGTGACACTGTCTTCATGTTTCTCTTCTTTCTCCCTCCTGAGATAGGGATCTTTACAGGCAAGCTTTGAGCTCCTGGATCAAGTGATCCTACATCCCAGGTTCTCCAGTACCTGGAACTACACCATGTAACATACCAACTACTTTGAGTTCTTGTAAAAACATGCACCATCTGATTGTTCTATTTCCTTTGATGTTTTACTGAATGGATATTAGGAAAGTTGCTCTCTATTAGTGCAACTCAAGGAACATGACCAAAGAAGGGTTATAAAGAATGTAGGAGCCGGAGTGTGTAGAGGAGAGCTGTGGAATGCTATCTTCTAGGTATGACACCGACTCATGAATTCATCTGCATCTATGGTTATTTATATAATACCTACATAAGATCGAGCCAGTCAATAATTTTCGCATGAAATCTTTGACCAATGAGGCCTCAGGTCTCTGAGGATACTATTGTCAATTGATAGCTGCTAAAAGAAAGGATTAATTTTTGCTTTCTGTATATGGGCCACTAGTAGGTTGTTGGTATACATTCAGGTAGCACTAATTGGACTTAGTGGGTAACAAAAACAAAAAGAAAAACAAAGGCTAGAGAGCTGGCTCAGTGGTTAAGAGCAATTTTGGTCTTACAGAGAACAGAGGTTTGGTTCCCCAGCACTCACATGGTAGCTGTCCAAAACTCCAGTTCCAGGGGGATCTGATGCTCATCCTCTGATCTCTGTGGTAAATACACATAGTCAAAATATCCATACACATAAAATTAAAATAAATAAATCTTTAAAAGCAAAACAAAAAAATGAAGAGAACATGAAGATAGGAGGGGCATGTGTTGGGAAGAGGGGGTACAGAGGGAGTGAAAGAGGTAGTTGTGGGTAAACATGACCAATACATACTATTATTTATATGTGGAATTATCATGGACTATATGAAAATTTTTAAAAATTGTTCTTTTGAGATAAATACTGATTATTTCACATTTATTGCTTTATTAAATTTAGCTGAGTGTAACCTGCTTTTGAGATTTTAATGTTTCCCTTGATGTAGTCACAACACAGGTGCAGTTCCCCATTTAACAAGTTTTGACAACCTGTTAGCCTAAGTGTATTGTGTAGATGGATTCTTTCATTATTGCTGTGTATTGAACATGTCAGAAAGACAACATGGTTCAGAAAATGCTAAATGTTTCCCTAAATCATCTAGACAAAGTGACTACTATTACCATTTCTGTTTGTAATGTCTCCTAGAATCTTAGGTGTACTTACTTATATCAGTAAAACTCCTATTTGTGCCTAGGAAGTGCTAAGAAAAAGCAACCTCTTGACTGTATTCTATTTTGTACATTATATAGTATGTAACGTGTGTGTTGTGACACAGGTGTGTGGGTTCATGCAGATCCATGGAATGAAGACTCAAAGGCATCTTAAGAATGAATATAGCCTTTCATGGCTGCAGGGGGTTCCAGCCTTGAAGGACTGAAGCACTATCCCTTCACCTATGGCATTTTTATTTCTTTCCATTACAGTTTAGCCAATTAATTTCCGTACCTTCAAAGCACCCTAAAAAGAACTCCCAGAGACCAAATGCCAAGTGCAAATTACTTGATATTTATCAGGTACCATGGTCTTCTGGATTTCCTAAACCAAGTTTTGCATAGGCCTTTGATCCTTGGAGGACTCTCTGATCCTTGACTCTCAGACAAGATTTACCTAGGGCTATAAGAGAAACAAAAGGTAAGCGAAACAAAAGGTGTGGTTAAACAAAGGAAGGATTAGGGCTAGGTGCTACTTCTCTGGAACCAGGCCAGGAGCTCAACAGGAATGCACTACAATAGTAGGACTTTGTTATCTCAGGTACTAAATAATCCATTCTAGAACAAGAAATTGAGGTAGCCCAGTAGCACACTCGAACCCTTAGATGTAGAAATGAGAGGAATGTTCCTACTTCACCATTTCCTGCCTAAATATGTCATTTCTAGCATTAGAACTTCTCTGTCATTGAATAAACATATAGAGACTGCAGAATTACATGAACATCTTATCAGTGATCCATAGTACTGTCAGTTTCACCCATTTTCTTATGCATGCATATGGGATATTTAGGACTCAGTGACCTTTGGGGATGTGGCTGTGAACTTCACCCAGGAAGAGTGGACTTTGCTGGATCCTCTTCAGAAGAACCTATACATTAATGTGATGCTGGAAACCTGCAGTAACCTTGCTTCTGTGGGTAAGAATTTTG
This sequence comes from Peromyscus eremicus, assembly GCF_949786415.1. Classification (NCBI taxonomy): domain Eukaryota; kingdom Metazoa; phylum Chordata; class Mammalia; order Rodentia; family Cricetidae; genus Peromyscus; species Peromyscus eremicus. The sequence continues at coordinate 198,430,198 of NC_081416.1, forward strand.
ACATTCCTTTACTTTGTCAATTAGACAAGTGTTCCTTCATTCTATAATTTAGAATGTGGAAAGGGAAGAATTATGTGACAGGCATGAGTGTTGGTTATGCCATGGCTGTGCTCCTTGTGGCTGGTCACCACCCGCGCGGCCATGCTGGCTGAGGAGCGTGCTGATTGAAAGAATCATAGCCATGGTTACCTTTTAGAGCTTTATTGGGGGGGGGGGAGACAGAGAGAGAAAGAAAGAGAGAGGGTGGGGGCAACGGGAGGAAGGAGCGGAAAGGAGAGGGGACAGAGAGCGCACAGAGCGCCCACCCGCTTTTTAGGCTGGGACGCTGTGGAAGGCTGATGACGTAATTAAGGACCAAGCTGATGACGTAATTAAGGACCAAATCCTTACAATGAGTACAATGTGCATTAACCCTAGAAACTTAGGGGGTTTTTTTTTGTTTTGTTTTTGTTTTTGTTTTTTTGTTTTTTGTTTTTTTGTTTTTCGAGACAGGGTTTCTCTGTGTAGCTTTGCGCCTTTCCTGGGACTCACTTGGTAGCCCAGGCTGGCCTCGAACTCACAGAGATCCGCCTGGCTCTGCCTCCCGAGTGCTGGGATTAAAGGCGTGCACCACCACCGCCCGGCCCATTGTTTTTTTCTTTTTTTTTTTTTTAGTTTCTAATAATTTATAAAAATTTTTCTGTGTCTGCATTTTAGGAATCAAATCAGAATACCAGACCATTGAAGAGCAGTATAAACATCCTAGGAGAAATCTAAGGTAAATTACATGCATTAGTGGGAGAAAATATCTTTTGAGAGAATCTTAATATGTTATGAAAATTTATGAATAAAGTAAGCAAAGCAAACACAAATTTAAATTATTCACCATTAGAATAATTTCACAAAGATATGTAATTCCATGTAAGAAAGCTGTTTAGATTTGAAAAACAATTCACTTGGAAACAGTACTGAGAAAAGTGCATGTATGACCTTTTCTGTTATAATAGCTTTAAGAGTCATATTGCAGAATCACTAATCCATTTAGTTTGAGAACAGTTAAATACTGCAGAAGGCATGCTTTCCCTGATTTAGGGAATAGTGGAAATCTAAGATCTACTAATGACTAAATAGTCATTTTTGAAGTAACCACTAGTAATGTGCCTGTCAGTGTTTACACAAGTCAAATGCTAGATTTGATCTGTGAGAGTAAAGAAGATAATCCATTTAGAGAAACCTCCAAAATATCAAATATCAATAGAAGTCCAGAAATTTCTACTTGAGTGGAACTATGTAAATGTAATTTGTATGGGAAAATTTTCATGTATCATTCATCCTTTAATAGGAGCATCATATCTCACCCTGGATATACACATAAGCTTGAGGAATATGGAAAGAAGCAGCATAACTCCAATTCTCTCACAACTATTCACATATACATGGGAGCCCACGCTGTGAGTGGAACTTATGAATATGAAGTATATTCAAAATCCTTTGGTTTTCCAAGTTCATGTGGAATATATCAGCAAATTCACAGTGGAGAACAGCCTCATGAGTACAATCAATATGAAACAGCCTTTATTTGTCCCAATTCATTTTGCATTCATGGAGGAACTCACATCAAAGACAAACCTTCTGAATATAAACCATGTGATACCACTCTAAGTTCTTTCAATTACCTGCCATTTCACAGTGGAACTCCTAATGGAGAAGACCATTCTGATTGTACACAGTGTGGTAAAGCTTTCAGATGTCAAAATTCCCTTCAAAGACATGAAATAATTCATGCTGGGGAAAAACCATATGAATGTAAGCAGTGTGGTAAAGCATTCCAAGGTCACAATTCCCTTCAAAGACATGAAATAATTCATGCTGCAGAAAAACCATATGAATGTAAACAATGTGGTAAGTCATTCATTTATCCTTATTTACTTAAAATGCATGAAAGGTATCATACTGGAGAGAAACCTTATAAATGTAAGATGTGTAGTAAAGCATTTATTTGTTCCTCTTTCCTGAAAAGACACAAAAGAACTCATACAGGAGAAAAACCCTATAAATGTAAGCAATGTGCTAAGCCCTTTAGAGGTCTCAGTAATCTTAGAGTACATGAAAGAACTCATACTGGAGAAAAACCCTATGAATGTAAACAATGTGGTAAAGCTCTGAGAAGCCATAGTTCCCTTCAAAGACATAAAATAGCTCATGGTGGGGAGAAACCCTATGAATGTAAACAGTGTGGTAAGTCCTTCATTTATCCCTATTTACTTCAAACCCATGAAAGATCTCATACTGGAGAGAAACCCTACATATGTAACATATGCAGTAAAACCTTTCGTTGTTCTTCTTTCCTGCAAAGACATGAAAGAACTCATACAGGGGAAAAACCCTTCAAGTGTAAGCAATGTGGTAAAGCTTTCAGAGGTCATAGTTCCCTTCGATTACATGCAAGGTCTCACAGTGGGGAGAAACCATATAAATGTAATATTTGTAGTAAAGCCTTTCTATGCCCCTCTTTTCTCCGAAGACATGAAAGAACTCACACAAGGGAAAAGCCCTATGAATGCAAGCAGTGCAGCAAAACCTTCAAAGGTCAGAGTTCTCTTCAGTTACATGAACGATCCCATACTGGAGAGAAACCCTATAAATGTAAGATCTGTAGTAAAGCCTTTCTATGTTCCTCTTTCCTTCAAAGACATGAAAGGACTCACTGTGAAGCAAAACCCTATGCATGTAAACAGTGTGGTAAAGACTTTAAAGATCAAAATTCCTTTCAAAGGCACAAAGTTTCTCATGTTGGGGAAAAACCTTATGAATGTAAACAGTGTGGTAAGTCCTTCATATATCCATGTTTACTTCAAGTTCATGTAAGAGCACACACTGGTGAGAAACCCTATGAATGTAAACAATGTGACAAAGCATTCAGAAGCCTGAGTTACCTTCGTATACATGAAGGAAGTCACACTGAAGAAAAGCCCTATGAATGTAAACAGTGCGGTAAAACTCTCAGTTGTTCTAGTGCCCTACAGTTACATAAAAGAACACACACTGGAGAAAAACCCTATGTGTGTAAACAGTGTGGGAAAGCCTTCAGGGGTTTCAGTTACCTTCGAGTACATGAAAGGACTCACACTGAAGAAAAACCCTATGAATGTAAACAGTGTGGGAAAATTCTCAGTTGCTCAAGTTCCCTTCAACTACATGAAAGAACCCATACTGGAGAAAAACCTTATGAATGTAAGCAGTGCGATAAAGCCTTCAGAGGTCTCAGTCGTCTTCGAGTACACGAAATAATTCACACTGGTGAAAAACCCCATGAATGTAAACTATGTGGTAAAGCCTTCAGATATCATAGTTTACTTCGAGTACATGAAAGAACCCACACTGGTGAAAAACCTTATGCTTGTAAACAATGTAGTAAAGCCTTCAAAAGTCTCAGTAATCTTCGAATACATGAAAAAACTCACAGTGGTTTCTATGAATGTAAACAATGTGGCAAAACTCTCAGTTCTTCCAATTCCCTTCAAGTACACGAAAGAGCACATACTGGAGAAAAATCTTATGAATGTAAACAATGTGGCAAAACCTTTAGACGTTTCAGTAATCTTCAGGCACATGAAAAAACTCATGCTGAAGGAAAACCCTATGAATGTAAACAATGTGGTAAGTCCTTCATTTATCAGTATTTACTTGAAAAACATGAGAAGTCTCATACTGCAGAAAAACCCTATAAGTGTATGATATGCAGTAAAGCCTTTATTTGCCCTTCTTTACTTCAAAGACATGAAAGAATACATAGTGGAGAAAAACCCTATGAATGTGTACAATGTGGTAAAGCATTCAAAAGCCTCAGTTCCCTTCAATTACATGAAAGAGCTCATGCTAGAGAAAAGCATTATGACTGTACACAGTGTGGTAAAACCTTCAGATGTCACAGTCTCCTTCAGGCACATGAAAGAACCCATACTGGTGAAAAACCCTATGAATGTGAAGAATGTGGTAAAACCTTCAAAAGTGCTGGTTACCTTCGAATACATGAAAAAACTCATAGTGGTTTCTATGACTGTAAACAGTGTGGTAAAATTCTCAGTTGTTCAAGTTCTCTTCAATTACATGAAAGAACTCACACTGGAGAAAAACCCTATGAATGTAAACAGTGTGGTAAGGCCTTCAGAAGTCAAAGTTCCCTTCGAAGACATGAAAGAATTCATGCTGGAGAGAAACCCTATGAATGTAAACAGTGTGGTAAGTCCTTCATTTATCCATGCTACCTTCAAATGCATGAGCGGTCTCATACTGGAGAGAAACTCTATAAATGTAATATATGTAGTAAAGCTTTTCTTTATCCCTGTTTCCTTCAAATGCATGAAAGAACTCACACTGGTGAAAAACCTTACAAATGTAAGCAGTGTGATAAAGCCTTCCGAAGTCATAGTTCCCTTCAAATGCATGAAAAAATTCATACAGGAGAAAAACCCTATGAATGTAAACAGTGTGGTAAAGCTTTGATAAGTCATAGTTCTCTTCAGAGGCATAAAATTGCTCATGCTGGAGGAAAACGCTATGAATGTAAACAATGTAGTAAGTCATTCATTTATCCCTATTTACTTCAAATTCATGGAAGATCTCACACTGGAGAGAAACCCTATGAATGCAAAGACTGTGGTAAAGCCTTTACACGTTACCGCTCCCTTCGAAGACATGGAAAAATACATACGTAAGGAAAAAACCCTATCTATGCAAACAAACATGCAAGAATGTTTAGAATTTCTAGTTCTCTTCAAATATGTGGAAGTACTGGGAAAAGAGCTAATGAATATAAAACAAATGGTGAAGGCTTTAGGATTTGTTTGTTTGTTTGCTTGCTATGGAAAGCTTGGGAGGACTCACTGGAGAAAATTCCACGAATCTAAGATATGTCTTAAGATCTTTAGTTCCATTTGAAGACATCAAAATATCTGGTGTTAAACCCCATGAATGAATGGAATATGATATTTATTTCTCAAACATTTACTCAAATACATAAGCTAATGTGCCATGAAGGTAGTCCTATAGAAACAGGCATTGGGCTGAAACTGTTGCAGTTTGGAAAGTAAAAAAAAGTAAAAGCTCATATTTTAACCACATTAAAAATCATGTGATAACTCCAATCGGGAGAAGAATCTACAAATTTATGTGAACACTGAAGCAAATCATGCTCAACGTGTCGTAGCATGAATGAAAAGCTGTGTAATTTGTGAATGTCTAGTGTTTACCAGTGATTTGAGTTTGAAGAAGATCCTAGCAGTACCTGATAGTGCAGATCTGTACTCTTGGGTACTTTGGTTTTGAAGTAGGAGATAGTAAGTCCAGACTACTTAGTGAGACCAATCACAATAAAAATTGGAAAAGTGATAGGTAAGTAGCTCATGTGTTTAGCACTGGTCTTCCAGTTTGATTCCCAGTCCCACCATGAAGAGAAGTGAGAAGGTCCCTAGGTGATGAATTTCTGTTTCTTTTGCAAGAAAACATTGAGATGAAGGTTTTCTAAGTGTAGACATGTACTTTTAGCAGCAGACATAATTGGTGATAAAGATTATTAGACAATTTCCTAATCATAGTGTATTCTTATAGTGTAGCCTACCATACACTTAAGCTATATGGTATGACTTCAAGACTCTCTAGTCAATGGAATGTTACTTTATTGCATATTTTAGGCATGCTACCAGTAAATATGTGTCAAACAAACGATTTGGCATAAAAATAAATGTTTACCAATGAAGAGCACTTACTGTGAGTAGAATATCTAGGACTAGATTTTGTTCTGTCAGAGACTTTTAAGTGAATATAAAGTCATAGGACAAATTAATCTTCTGTAAACTTTATCAACACTGTAGACTTAGTTGATAGTATATTAATGTTTTCTTAAAGAATAAATTTGCTTATAACTTTTTACACTGGGTATAATTTTAAAATTATACACATAATTATAAAAAAACTTTTGATTTTTGTAATAACACTGCTTAAAATGTAACCATTTTATGATTATTTAAAACTATTTCTTTGTATGGTTATTGTATAATTTTTGCATTGTGTTTTTTTAATTGTTTGTGAAAAAAAAAGGTATCATTTAGAGCACTGATGCAGGAGGTTGGTGTTTGTAGCTATCACTGATTACATACTGACACACTGTATATATAGAGAAAAAAATCTTTGGGTAACAGTACCTATTAACCTGGAATAACCAGGTCATGACAGCCTGTTACCTTTCACCTTCACATCTGTCATGGAAAGTTTTCAGGAACAGTAAAATGTATAGAACTGATGACCGTTCTTTCTTCAGCAGTCCTTTGTGAGGGACCTGTTGAAGTTCTTGAGAAAGTCTCACTTTTCTGAAATTACATGATAGTGTCCTTGAATGGTGTTTTTCACTGTTGATTTGTTGTAAGCAGGTAAAACACCATGAACATTTCTATGTTAATGGAAATTTTTTGGTATTGAGTTCAAGCTTTCAAATGTATGAAGGATCTATTGATGTGTATACTTGTTTCTGCTGATCCCTTTACTTAATTTTTCTGGGCTCTTACTTTCCTTCTACGGTTTCTTTACGATTGGAGACTTTTGAAATAGAACTAGCTGCTTTATCAGCTTGCCATAAGCCCAGTGGGGCTGGGACAGTGTGTTTTGATTTGGATATGAAATTGTTCACAAAAAGTCTTGTGGTTGGACACAGATTTTTAGTCTGTGGCTCATAATTTCTTACTAGGTTGCAATAACTGAGATTTAAAAAACAACTGGTAACATTTAAAAGTTTTGAACACAGTGATTAGAAGTTCAGACTTATATGTGCATTGATTCTCATATGTCTCTGGCAACATTCACCCATGTTGCATCATGTGATTTAACTGTACCACCACTTTGTTCTGTTCATGCAACATGTGTATTGCATGTGATGTCATGCCATACAATGCCAAGTAACAGCTCCCTGAAGCACCTGAGCTCACACACAAGACCTGCTGAATGTTGCAATTTGAAATGCTTTTACTAAATACTGAGAGTTTTCTGCTCTTATGGAAATACTGATTTAATTTTGGAAAACAGACTTTTCTATTTTCCTAGTGTCATTCATCAACATGTAAGTACCAAATTAATCTATCTTTATATTGTATAGTATAGTGTGGCTTTAAAAATTGCTTGAGTTACTGACTTGTATTTTATTAAAAAAAAATCATTCAGTGATTATTGGGTTGCAATAAAGAAAAATATTTTAACAACTTATGAAATGGTTCTAACTGTATTTCTGCCTTTTTCCACTGATTTACATGATGTTCTCCATATTTGACAACTATAAAACCAAAGTATCAATTAACTCAGAAAAACATTCTCTATATGCTGCATTATCAAATATTCAGCTAATATTTAATCTTTTATGTAAAATAAATATGCCCATTTCATCAATATACAGATTTACTTTTGTGTTAATAAATGATAAAATATTATATTCACTAAATTTTTTAAGTATATTTATTTGATTTATTAACAGTAAATGCATCACTTGAACATGCACTTCATATACCTATATACTTAGGATTGCATTATAATTTCTTACATGAAAGGCGTCACAAATAAAAAACAAGTTAATCTGGTGGTCTCTAGCTTATGGCACTGTTTTAGGGGCTTTCCAAACCTTTGGCAGGTATGGCCTAACTAAAGTTAAGTAGGTCCATGAAAATCAGGCTTTCAGAATTACAACCATGACCCAGTTCTTGGCTATCTTTCTCTGTCGTTGTACGATTAAGGTGAGGAGATACAGGCACATAGTCTGGCTACTATGGAGACATTGTCACATTGTTTTCATTCCAAGATAGCCTTTATCACTTTAAACCACATCAATAAATATTTCCATAAATACATTAGTGTATTATTTTTGACAGGAGAGGGGGGGGGAGAGAGAGAGAGAGAGAGAGAGAGAGAGAGAGAGAGAGAGAGAGAGAGAGAGAGAGAGAATGAATATGAATACACCAGGAACTGATGGTGCATTGTAGAGATCTCCCACATAAAATTTTCTTTCTGCATTGTTTATTTCTAGAGATTTTCATTTAGTTTAGGTTTCCTCTAGGTTTTTGGACCAGAGCAATGGAAAGGTTAGGTTTAGATTTTAGTTGCATTAGGGTTAGGAATTAAGGAGTTATAGGGTTGGGCTAAGGTAGTGTTAATAGGTAGTTAATGTGATAGTTAGTCTCCATTGTAATCTTTATGACATTTAGAATAGCTATGGAAACAAATCCCTCTGGGCATGTGTGGAAGGGATTCTTTAGACTGGGTTAACTGAAGTAGGAGTACCCACCCTAAAAGAAAATTACCTTTTGAAAATGATGATATAGGAATCAGTGACTGACACCTGAAATGACTTTAGGAGGTATTGCCCTAACTCTCCAGTACTTCTCTTCCTCTGTTACTTGATTTTAATTAATTTTTTAAAAATTAATTTTAAATTAATTACTTATTTGGTAGGACAGTGTCTCACTATGTAGCCCAGGCTTTCCTCATACCCACAGTGGTCTTCCTACTTCTACGTCCTGAGTGCTGGATTGCCAGCATGCTTTACCACAATCCAGCTTAAATGGTGCCTTCTTACCTAATTAGTAAAGCATTAGGATGGTCAGACAGAAAGAGCAATTGTGTTAGAGGAAGAGAGAGAGATGCAGCTTTATGCTGCTTTCTGTATAATACAGTTCTTTTCAGGGACCTCCACTCGAGTGAAGCTGGGATTCTTGACTCCATTGTCATAAAGAACTCTATCAATACAGAGCAAACCTGGGTTTTTATTATTTGTGTGTGTGTGTGTGTGTGTGTGTGTGTGTGTGTGTGTGTACGCACATGCATGCACCTTGGCATCCATGTGAAGCTTAGAGGACAACTTTACCTTCCACTGAGTTTGAGGCAGGGTCTCTTGTTTGCCATTCCATACCTATAATTATCTAAGGATGTCTCTACCTCCTATCTTGTCATAGTTACACTGGGATTACAAACATGCACAGTTGTATTTGGCTTCACCTGTGTTCTGGGGATGTGAACTCAGGTCCTCAGTTGCAGGGCAAGCACTTTTATCCACTATAAGCCATCTTTTCAGCCCTGGAGTTTATAAGAGATTTATTACAGTCAATCCACATGAGTCTATTAAATGGGTAACAGAATTTATTAAGTTATAAATTGAGGAAATAAGCTCACAATTACAGAATGGAGTAGACAGCAGAAGTCGTCCTCTGATCTGACTGGGAGCGAATCCACCTCATAGGCAGGAACAGGGAGAAGGGGCATGTGACCCTTCTCCAACTCCTTATAAGAAAGAGGTCACTGCAAGGCGGGAAGCACCACCTCCTTTGGGCCATATAGCCCAAGGTCATGGGTAGAGCAAATACCACCACAGAGATTTAAACATAAATTTAAGCATAGATATTAGTAAGAAAGGCACTTCAGGAAAAGTGTAGGCTTGTCAAGGGGGAGCCACACTTAATTGTTACAACCTTTGTGACTTCTGAAGTTACATCTCCAACAGTTCATAAAGGACTCCTTTTCTCTCCATTTTAGTAATTGGGATCATGGGTTGTTTCCGGGGGTGCCTTGGATGGAATTAGAATGTCTAGCTGTTACAGACAGCAAGGTGTGGTCCTGAATTCTTCCATCTCCTCTTAGATCTCCATGCCACCCCATTGTCTGTGTAACTCAGCCTGCCTGGCAGGAATGATATTATGAAGAGACATGGATGTCTCTCTCTTTGGCCAACAGACTATTGAAACAAATCAGAATTTTTCCAGGAATCTCATCCTAGAAGAAAAGGCTGAGGATAACCAGAGGAGGAACTTGTCTATGTGAGAAACATTAAGTCTGACATTCTACCATACTGTCAAGACAGGCACTGAGAGTAGGGAGGAGGGTGGACTACACCTCAACCTTGGCTGGACTGCTTAGTTAAGCTTATTGCTGGCCTTCTACTTTATCCTGCCAGTAGGACCTGAAGATGGACTAGGGAGCAGTCATCCCACTTCCTAGTGTAAACCACATTGAATAAATCTTGTTCTGTTTTCTCCTCCCCTCTCCTCCCCTCCCTCCACCTTTCTTTCCTTTCTCACACTTTATTTTTCTCTCGCAAGGTGGCTCTATTCTGTAGCTCCGGCTGTCCTAGAACTTGCTATGTAGACCAGACAGGCTTCAAAATTTCAGAGATCCACCTGCCTCTGCCAACCAGGTGCTGGGATTTAGGTAAGACATGTGCCACCATGCCTGGCTGCTTTTCACTATTAACTTAATTCTTATTTTGTGGGAGGATGAGCGGCAGAGGCTGTTTCATTAGGGTAGTCAGGACACAGGCTCTGGTCCTAATTCCAGTGACAGAAGGTAGCTCCCATCAAATACAGGCCTCATTCCTTAAACTCCACATTTTCCCACTATAAACAATATTGTTTTTCTTTATTATTGAGTCTGTTATAACCACATCAAAGGATTGGGGTAGAGTTCTGTCCTTATTTTAAAGATGGGGAAAGCCAGGTTCACAGAGATAAATGGTTTAATACCATAGTTATGTATAACTGCTCTTCTTATCCCTCCATTCTAGTGATTCATTAAAGTTGAAAATGAAGCCACCTTTATTTTCACCCCACCTAAGCCAGGCAGGGTGACAGGTCTGTAATCACTTGGAAGGTTGAAGCAGGTTTATGAGGATTTAAGGTCAACCAAGACGCACAACAGAGTAGGGAGGGTGGCATGCACTCACGCAGGACTTAGATTGGCACTGGCCAAGCTTCCGCGTTTCTCCTCCCGCCTCCCGGGGCCCCCTAGCAGCTGACGGAGCCTTTAGTCCAAAGCTGGAGACTTGAAACCCGCCTGGGACTGAGATGGGGAAACCAGTGATAAAACTCAGGCTCCGGAAGGTCCTCCCACTCTCGAGTTTTCATTGCTCTCCTGGGCTCCGCCCCGCGCCTGTCTCTTGGCTGTGTTTGCTGTAGTGTTCGGAGCGGGCAGCGTAGGCGTTGACGAGTGGAGGAGGCTGCGTGCACTCTCGGTGAGGAGCAGGGAGGCCAGGGCACTGACCCTGCGAGGGGCTGACTGAGGAAGGCGACAGCTTAGTTCCAGGTCTTGGGGGTGGGGAAGCGAGCTCGGTTTGCGACTACGCTTTGTGTGGTCCCCTTGTGTGGCCACAGGACGGACAGAGGCGACAGCGTCTTTGGCGCGGGGACACTATGATCCGGATACTCCCCTGCAGCTCCGTTTGCTGTCCCTGCACTCTGTCTCCTCCTGACCTTGGAAACCCTGCCGACTCTTCCTGTCCCCAGGATCCCTTCTGAAAGATTTCCAGGCCGGAATTAAAAAGAACTCCCAAAGACCCCTTCCTTAGAAGAAAGACGCTGTCTCCATCCGTTCCCAGTTTCAGCAGTCTCTTATCTCAGTGTTCCTGGCCTGAACCTTAGGAAATCTGTCTGTCGTAGGTCCAGTAAAGAACAGGACTGTGTCTTCAGCCCTCTCTGTGGCAGAGCGTGGAGAAAAAGATGGCCATGCTCTCTGCCCTTTGTGCAATTACTTCCTGTGTAAGGCTCGGCATAAAGATAAAGAGAAGTGGGAGCCACCGCCTCGCAAACCTGTACTTCCCAGTGAGAATAGCTTTGACTTCAGTGTTAGAAGATTTGGGGTGAACTTAGAAAAGTTAGTGCCGTATTTGGTATGGGGCTTGTTCTCAGGATAACAGGTTTTCTGCATTTGTGTAGAGTATGTGTGCTCAGCAGTGGGGAATTCTTTCCGAAGTATGACTCATTTTTCTACTCAAACTTTTTACTCTGTGGCTGGCTGGCAAAAGGTTGGGAAGAGGACAGGGAAAACTTCCAGGCTTTCACGACTACTGGGAAAATCACTTTTTATGTATTTTTTTTTAAATGAGTTTCCATTAGGCTCCTTCATGCCTCTGAATTTTAAGATTGTTGTCAAGGCCTTGGAGAGTAGATATTTGGTACTCCGCAGTGTTACTTTATGGGTTTTCTAAATGTGGAACAAAGCTCAGTCTCTAGATAGTGAAATAGTTCATTAGTGGATTCCAAGAAGGTGGTTTACCCCGATGGTGGAGTAGTGGAAACTTCTCCAGAATGTTCTGTGATGCTTTGTCTAGCTTTTAAATTTTTTTTTAAAGTATTTTTATTCTTTGAGGAGCTCATCCATTATTTTTTGATCATATTCAATCCCCTCACCTATCTCTTCCCAGATCCACATTCCACCTAATATCGTTGTAATTAGTGCTGCCAACAGACTCTTGTTTGTTTTGAGAGAAGATGAGACTTACAGAGAGATTCACTTGCCTTTGCCTTCCTGGTGCTAGGATTAAAGGCATGCAGAACCACTTAGTGCTCCATTGTTGTTTGTTCTAAACTTTATTTGAAGATTTTCAGTTGAGCTATAAATAACATCTGGGTTTTCAGATAGTTGAATACAAACTGTGATATGTGTGTGTCTTTATTTATTTATTGATTGATTGATTGATTGATTGATTGATTTATTTTTAATAGACTCTTAACCTCTCTGGCTGTCCTGGAACCTGCTATATAGACCAGGCTAACCTTGAACTCAGAGAGATCCTTCTGCCTGTTCCTGAGTGCCAGGATTAAAGGTGTTTACTATGTTCAGCCATGTGATGTGTTCTTAAATACTGCCTATTTATCAGGAACACGTAAGAGTGTTCTTCCAGTAATTCTGGGATTCCAATGTAGACTGAAGACCAGCTGAGACATCTAGCCTGGTGAACTGAATAGCTAACTACCAGATTCTTGGCCTTTCCTTTGGGAGACAGCTATTGTTGGACTAGCCAGATTGATTACAGCCTGTAAGTCTGTAATTAGAGTCTCACTCTAATAAATTCCCTTTATACATACATATATCTTCATTCTATTAGTTCTATATTCCTCTAGAGAATCCTCTATCTAAATAAAATCTTGACTTAAATGTGAAGTGATTACTTATATTCTATTATTAATAAAACTTAGGAGTCAGTTATTGGGATAAAAACCTGATTGATCAGAGAAACATTGGAAAAGTGACCAGTAACCTCCCCTTCTCTCTCTCCTTCCACAGTCCAAAAGGGCCCTGGAATCTTTCTAAGCCCCTCCCTATTACTTCCTGTCTCTCTCTGCATATCCTGAGTCCTCCAAAACCTCTATGGCTAATTATGGTTCCCTAGTAGCTAGTTCTACCTTCTGTTTCAAGGTAAACTTTATTGTCAGTCTTAGGAGTGTCAGAGTGCAATCAAAATATCCCACAACATAGGTATACAAGTATTTGCCTGCGTGCATGTATATATCTTGTGACTGAGGAAACAAGAGGGCACTGGATCACCTAGACCTGAAGTTACAGGTGGTTGTCACCTTCCATGTGGGTGCTGGGAATTCAGCCCTTGTCCTGTGCAAGAGCAGCAAGTGCTCTTAACTGCTGAACTATCTCTTTAGCCCATACTGTTTTTTATAACTATGTTTACGATTGCATCTCATGTCTTTGTAGTAGGTGCCTTCATTTTTTTTTTCCTTTGTTTAAAGTTTTCTTCTGCTTTAAGGTAAATTGATGATGGAGGGCTTTGGTATACAGTGGTGGAGGGCTTTGGTATAAAAAGGTCTGTGTGTGTGTGTGTGTGTGTGTGTGTGTGTGTGTGTGTGTGTGTTTGAAAAATTTGGCAACATCATTCAGATCTTTTTTCTATCCTTACCCCCTTTCAAGGAGCCCAGTTACTACTTGCTATTGCACTTCTTATGTAGCTCACTGATGTTCTGTTTATTTATTTTCTCTGGTTCTTTGTTAGTTTCGGTTACTAGAATTTTTAGTTTGTTCTTACTTATCCATCTGGTTTTACCTTTAAAAATCCAAGACAATTGTATCTCTACGAATTTCTGTCTTTTTGTTTTTAGTTTTGAAGCATTTTATGATAAAATATACATAACTAGATTTATTATTTCAACATTTTAAAGACACAAGTTTGTGACATTTATAATGTCATGTTATCATTTGAGGGGTGTCTCTGAAGGTGTCACAGTAGTCAGGGAAGCAAAATTCAAAGAGGTGAGATGAAAACTCAGTTCAGATTGACTTTGTCAACCTGGATCAAACTTGAGCAAGTCTGATGCCAGATTGTTATATAACAGAATAATAGAAAATCAATCATAATAGAATTTTGATAAAAGTTTCCAGGCAACAATCATTCCCATTCCAGGTTTCCAGGCAACAAAGATTAAGGTGTGGCTCTTTAGAAACTCTTTACAAAATACATGGGCCCATGAAGGTGGGTTTTATAGCTATAGCTATACCTAAAAGGCTTAGGATCTGGTATGGTCTCTAAGATAACATAGAAATCTGCAGGCTGTAAAGTACATGTGACAGCTACCCTAAAGATGGGGGTCTGTTAACTGGTAGCTAAAGATAAAAGGCCTGGGGAGACGTAGTCTGGGATAAACATTTTGGGTGAGGATACCAGGTCATTAACAACCTACACTTCCAGCTTTCTGGGTGGAATATAAGTAATTTACCTTCTCCATTGAGGAGACATCCCTACATGTTTAACATTCCTGTTTTCCCTAGTGATCTGTGGGCAAAAAGAGCTCTGTGCTCCTAATAACCATACTGCTATCTATACCCTTAACAATTCCTTTTTATGATTTTGCTTCTTTGATATAGGGGTCTCACTCTGTAGCTCAGGCTAGCCTGGAACTTTTGTTCCTTCTGGCTCAGCCTACGTAATCCAATTACTGAGTATAGATGCGTGCTACTGTACCCAACATTACTCATTTCAAACAGAAGTCTGTACCCATTTGTATTATGAAAGCAAGACTTCATCACATTATTATTGTATATCAATAGATCCTATTGTGTATATGTTCTTCTCTCTACTAATACTGTATAATGCAGCAAATGCCTCTACAGTAAGCCATCATTACATCCTGGGAATAAACACTTCATTTGTAGTTGTCTTTATATGCTGCTCATTCCAATTTGCTACTATTTTGTTGAGGATACATGGAATTCTTCAGCGGCAATTCCCTGTAGTTTCCTTTTACTGTAATGCCATTGTTTGGCTTTGAGCCAAAGTGATAGTGGTCTCAGGGAATGAATTAAAAGGTGCTTCTCCTTCAGTTGTTTGGAAGAGCTTGTAGAGGGTCTCTTATGTCTTCCTTAAATATGTGGTAAATTTTACCAGTGAATCCATATAGTTAATCATTGGAGGGTTTTGATGGTAGATTCTATCTTTCATTGGATGTGTTTTCTAATTTTTCTTGATTGAGTTATGGTAGAAATCTGTGCATCACATCTAGGTTATTGTTTTTGGGGGTGTGTGGGGGGGTGTGGGGTGGAGAACGGACCAAAACGGTTGGATTATATAGGGAAGTTTGGCCAAGCCTGGAGAAGTTTAGGGTAGGGGGCAGGGTATGGAAGCCAGGAGGACCCTGTAACATGTGGGAGAACTGGGTGGCCAGGTTCACTTTGATATGTTAAGTAGGCAATCAATCATTTTCCCCATGGTTTGATACTTAACAATAGGTAAGCATTTATCTATTATGTTTAGATTTGAAAAATCAACTTTAGGCTTTATTAACTCAGAGGTTCATTGCCCTAGCTGTTCTTCCATATGCCAGAGTGTGCTCCTTGGCACTCACATCTGGCAGCTCACAACAGCTTGTAACTGTAGCTCTAGGGTATATGATACACTACACACACAAAATATAAAAGTCTTTAAAAAAAAATCAGCTGTTGATATTGGTGCCTTTTTGTTTTGTTTTTTTATGAGGAGGTTGAGTTTTTGTTTCTGAATTACCCATTTCATAGATTGCTAGTTTAATTTCTATTTTTTTCTAAACTCATTTTTTTTCCATTAATAATTATTTTTCTCTTGGAAGATGTCATTTATTGACAGTTGCATGTAACCCAGCCTAGTCTTGAACTGATCCTCCTAGTGCTACATCTTACTAGGAAGAAGTCTGCTTACGTGTCACTATTTTTCTGGCTAAAAATGTGTAGCCTGAGAGAGAAGGTATGAGCAGTCCTAGGGGTGCCTTACAGAAATTGCTCATCAGTGGAGAACTTCCCAGTCCTGTCCTAATTTAAACTTGGGTACACTGGGTACCTTTTCTGCTGTGAGGCATCACTCCTTGGGCTTTGTGTAACATATGCTAACACTAGCGACCCTGTAACCAGGAGGAAGAGCAAGGAGTGCCTACTGAGTGCAAAAAGTCAGCTCTGGGAGCTAGAAGCAAGGTCCATTTAAATGCAAACTTTGTCCAGCTGCCTAGGTTTTTGAGCTCGGCTTCCTCCCTAAAGGAGCTCCTCCTGTCACTCAGGCCGCGCTAGCCAATCAGAGTATTTAAACAGACAGTCCAATCGAGGTCTCCGGCAGGAGGTGAGGGCGGGTTCTTTCCGGCAGCTATGCTGTAGGTTCTCCATAGCTGTGGGAGGTGCGAGTGGGCTTCGCCGCGCCGGTACCGGGAGCTTTGGGCAGAGCGTGGGCGAGCTTGGAAGCCGCACCATGGTGAGCGAGGCGCCACTGTCCCCAGACGGGGAGGAGCGGCGGCTGAACGGCGGGAGCTGGTGTGGCGGGGCCGCCTCGGGGTTGGGGCGGGGCAACGTCGTGTGAAGCCACCTAGGCCCTGGACCAGCGGCCTCTGGGCAACTCTGCCCCTCGGCCCAGGCCGCGTCTGCGCAGAGCCCTGAGTAGCAGGAGGCTCCGCCCTGTGACAGAACGCTCTGCGTAGGTGATGTCACAGCTGTTCCGAATGCTCACAGATCTCACGTTCCCTGTGATGGGACTAGTTGCTAGCTAAGTCAAGGTGGCCTAGTTTCTCTGAGTTATGGACGTTCTGATGTTTGCATTTCCTATTTAGGTTTCGGTTCTGCTTTGAATTAGTTTTGTGAAAGCTGTAAAGTCTGTCCAATTTTTTGTTGATAATGTTTACTTTACTGCTTTGTTAAATCAGTTACTCTATTTTTGTGAGTTTGCTTCTGGCTTTTTATTCTGCTTATTTCTTATTTGTGAAATACTGTACTAATTTGATTATTGTAGTTTTATTGGAAATCTTAGTCACATAGTGTACTGTTTATGCTTCAGTATTGTGTTAACTTTTTTCTTTTTCTTTTTGAGACAGGATCTCGTGTTTCCTAGGCTGGCCCCAAACTTTATCTTAGCTGAGGATGACCTTGAACTTCTGATCTTGCTACCTAAACCCACCTCCACAGTGCTGGGATTAAGGGTGTGTGCCTATATGCCTTACGTTGTTTTATGTGCTTCTGGGAAAGGAACCTATGGCTTCATGGTAGTCAAACACACTACCAGCTGTACTATAGCCTCAGTCCTTTGTGTTGACCATTCTGAGTATCTCTTGCCATATGTTTAGATAACTTTGTTATTTTCAACATAAATTCTGAGGATTTGTATTGGGGTGTATTGAATCTGTAGATCATAAATTTTGAAGCTTTCTTTCCAGGGTCATGGAAATCCCTCCACTTATTAAGTACTTTGATTATTTTTTCATTAAAAATGTGTAATTTTTGTCTATAGACTTAGTTACATTAATATGCAAATATGTCTCACTTAGCGTTGGTGCTATATACGCTGTGTGGTGGTTTAATATCACTCTTAACAATCTCAATAGTGCTCTCACTTTTCTGGCAGTGGTTTTTTTTTTGTTTGTGTTGTTTTTCGTTTGCAATTACTAGTATGATGACATGATTTTTGCTATTTAACTTGTCAATTTGGTGGACACATTTTTAAATTTTTCCTTTTTTGTGTTGATGGGGATTAAAACATCTATTTGCATAATGCTAGGTGTGTGTTTTACCATAGAGCTTTGTTTACACTCTGAATTTTAAGATTTGAGTTGACTTTCTGTGTCTGCAGCATGGTTTTGGTATATACTTTGTTTCCAGATAGGCTTTTACTCTGCAGACCAGGTTGGCTTCAAACTCTTAGTAATTCTCTTGTTTCAGCTTGCCCAGTGCTGGGATTACAGGAATATACAACCACATTGGCTCTGGTTCTTTTTAATAATTTAAAAAATATACTTGAAAATTCAAGTTGCTAATGTTTGTCAAGAGTCTTTGCATTGGTCAGTCTTTAGGTTTATGTGTTTTTGTTTTTTCTCCTATGTTTTAGTGTTATGGTAATGTTGAACTATGGTAAAGTTTGAACTAGGATGTGTTTGCCTATTCAGAGGAAGTTTTACAGAATGAGTGCCTTATCTTAATTGTTTGGAAAAATTGATGATTGAAGTAATTTGAGTCTTATCGATCCTTGTTTTGGGAGTTAGTGATTTCATTTCTTTAGCACATATAGGCCTACTCATACTGGCCATCTCTCTTTGTTTGCCTTTTGATTGTTTATTTCAGAGAATTTGTTCATTTCTTCTAAGTTACTAAATACATGGTCTGGAGTTGTTCCTAGGATGCCTTTATGGTTCTTTTAATCTTTATGCTAATGATAGCCCTATTTAATTCTCTCATCCAGGTACTGACCAGGCCTGATCCTGCCTAGTTTCCAAGATCAGGTGAGATCAGGTTTGTTCAGGGTGGTATGACTGTAGATGGCCCTCTATAATTGTAATCATTACTCTTTTTTAAAATGTGGCTGTAAGGTTATCAGTTCTATGAATATTTTTGAAGAGCTAGGTTTTGGAGTGATTGGTTGCCTCTGATTTCCTATTCACAATTTTTTTTCTTTATTCTCAAATTGTTATTTTCCTGTGCTTGATTTATTTCTTCTTTCTATAGCTTCCTATTATGGAAGACTAAATGATTTATTTTTCATCTGTTTTCATTTGTAGTGTATGTTTTTATTGATTTAATTCCTCCCAAACATGGCTTGTGCTTTGTGGAATAAATTTTCATAGGTTATACATCAAATTCTATTGAAATATTTAGATCTGCTTTCCCATATGGTACTTAAAACTTTGATTTAATATCCATGTTTTTCAGTGAGCTGCCTTTAGTTTAGGAATTCTCAGTGCCTAACCATAAAGGTGCCAAAATTAAGGGGCACTTGCTCTCTCTCTGTACAGGGATTTGTATTAACTTTTCTTTTTTTTATGATTTTGTTATTTATTTTTATTTTATGTGCATTGGTGTTTTGCCTGCGTGTATGTCTGTGTAAGGGTGTTGGGTTCCCTGGAGCTGGAGTTAGAGACAGTTGTGAGCTACCATGTGGGTGCTGGGCATTGAACCTTGGTCCTCTGGAAGAGCAGCCAATGCTCTTAACAGCTGAGCCATCTCTCTGGTCCCAGGATTTGTAATAAGTTTGTAGTGATACCTCAAAATATATCCTGTTTCTGTGTTGCAAGGAACTTTATTGGCTCAATCAGGAAGATACAGTAGGGTTTATCACTTAGTGTCTTGAGCTCCTTTACATTACCATAAATGTCCAAAACAAGCTTTGATATATGGTAGGAGAAACTAACCTCGGATACAGCTACTCTTACTATCAGCATCTAAAAAAATCTGATCTAAAACAGTTCATAGAATAGCAGTACTTGAGACACAGAGGCAGGGAGATCTCTGTGAGTTTGAGGCCAGCCTGGTCTACAAAGCAAGTACCAAGGGCAGCAAGGCTACACAGAGAAACTCTGTTTAAAAAAACAAAACAAAAACAAAACAAAAAAACAAAAAAGTAAACTATAGTTCACCTAGTTAGCTAAAATAGAGACACTTGTCATTTTTCAAGGGAAAAAGAGAGGATCAATAAATCAGCGAAGTAGGAAATGTTTAGACAAAAACTATCAATTGGTCTTCCATCTGGTTTTACATTAATTCTGGCTATCCACTTTGAAGTGTTTTAAAATATGAGGAAATCTAACTAATGGTAATTTGTCATGATTTCTTCAATAGGGAACATTGATAGTCCTTTGTGTGTGTGTGTTTGTGTGTGTGTGTGTCTGTGTGTTCTGTTGTGTTGTGTTCTGTGGCGGGGGTTGTGACAGGGTCTCTGTATGGACCAGGCTGGCTTCAACTTAAGATTTACCTGCCTCTGTCTCCCAAGTGCTGGGATTAAAGGTGTATACCCCTGTGCCTAGATGTTTTTTTTCTTACCATGCTAACCTAGGAGTCTTAGACAATATAACTAATGCTAGATGGGCAATCTGTTTTAATTGGAATTTAATTCATCTAAGAAAACAGATGACAGAACTTGACAAAGTTTTGGACATCATCAGGATTGATACAAAATTCTTAGTTTCCTTTCTGATACTGTGGTAAAATACTCTGTAAAAGCAACTTTAGAGAAAAGGTTTATTCTGCTAACAATTCCAGGTTATAGTCTATTGAGGGGAATGCAAGGCAGAAAATTGAAGCATTCACATTCACACTAGAGAGCAGAGGGAGAATGAATATATGCATACTCAGCCCCTTTTCTACATTTATGTAGTCTAGAATCTTCTGCCCAGGAGATGGTACCACTACAGATGGGTCTTCCTGCCTCAGTTAATATAATCAAGACAGTTCTACACAGTCGTGCTCAAAGGACAACCTGATCAAGGTAGTCCCCTCATTGAGGCTTTCATATGAGGTGATTAGATTGTGTCAGATTGGCTCTTAGAACTAATCATCCCAATGACTAAACATTTACTTTCCCAAACCAAAAACCTGATGTAATAATAAAATAATACCAAATGAAAGTGTTAGTCACAAATAAGAGTTACAATAACAAAGGCCAATCTTTCCTAAAATCAGAATTAACCATGCTACATAAGGTTATTGCTTTGGAATTGAATGAAACTGGCCAGAAAGAAAATTAAAATTAACGAAATGTTTCAAATACTCCAAAACATTAAAAATTTTGTAGAGTACGAACAATTTTAACAATTGGGAACCAGACTCAGTGTACTTAAAGAGTATGACTTTGAGTCAGAATCGTCTGTTTTGGACTGGTGAGATGGCTCACTGGGTAAAATCATAAGCCTGATGACCTGAGTACTAATTCCTGGGCTCCACATAAAAACCAGATGTAGTGGTACATGTACATAATCCTAGTCCACATATGGTGAGAGGGTAGGTCGAGACAGAAGAATCCCCTAGAAGCTGGCCTGGAATATGTAGTGAAGTAACAAAAATAGGACATCCTGCTTCAAGTTGGAAAGCAAGGTCCAACACTGAAGATTGTCTTGATACCCACATGCATGATATGGTAATGTTGGATATTTCTCAGACAGTAGCATCTAGTATGGTCTAGAAGGTCCCCATAGTACCAGAAAGTTAAGCAAGGTCCTCCCTATTCATAACTCTAATCAGACCCCATAAGCAGGAATTAGGAAAGCCAGCTTTAAGTCTTTTGGGCCTTGCTACCCATAACCCAAATAATAACCCATAAGCAGGCATTAGGAAAATCAGCTCCGAGTCTCCCAAAAGAGTCATCACTCTTTAAGACTTAGTGATGTCAGGTATGTGCTTTCAGCCTTTTATCTGTATCTGTAACAAAAGTCATAATAGTTAAAGTGGCACCACAGCATGCCTTTTCCAAAGACAGGTAAGGAGTATGATAGTAGCAACCGGAAAGATGGGAAGAATAGAAGGTATAGGAGCTCTGAGATAATGGGATAAAGGAGTAATATGGGCATCATAACTGAAAGTAGGTGAGTCCTTGGTTGTGATATAGTTTAAAGCTTCCTAGAGGAACAGATTTAGGATAAATTTTCTAAAATGACATGAAGGAAGGAAGGGCTTGTGCAATTGGAGAATCCAGAAAGGTGAAAGGAAAGACACTGGGGGCTGCAGGTGTGTGAGGATATGTTTTACCTTGGGTGTCATTGGAAGAAGAAATAGAAATCTCCAAGAGGCTCACAGGAGTAGCTTTTTGAGCTTCTGTGGGTGGAAAAGTTTTAATTGTAGACAGATAACACATAGTCATAGGTTCTTAATTTTTTTTTTTTTTTTTTTTTTTTGTTTTTCGAGACAGGGTTTCTCTGTGTAGCTTTGCGCCTTTCCTGGAACTCACTTGGTAGCCCAGGCTGGCCTCGAACTCACAGAGATCCGCCTGCCTCTGCCTCCCGAGTGCTGGGATTAAAGGCGTGCGCCACCACCGCCCGGCCCTTAATTTTTTTGAGGTTTGAAATCCCATAGTTAGGATGTCTGGGAAGGCGCCTTGTGCCTACTGATTATAATATCATATGCATGGGGATTTGTAGCTTTGAAGGGGAAATCTTAATGTCCATATGAGATTAGTCTCTGATGAGTTACAGCAGTGTTCTGATGTGAGGTAAGAGGTCTCTTAGATAAATTATCTGTTTACTGAAGGAGGCTATTCCATTATGAACATTTCAAGGAAGAAATGTTTTCTGTTATAGCAAAGAGGTAGGAGCTGCCCATACGTCCTGAGGCAAGATACTCCAGGTGAGTGGTTGAATATCTATGTCAAGTGGTCCTGCTATTGAAAGGCAAATAAGAACTGAGTCTCAGTGGATTGGAATATAGAAAGAAAGCATCCTTAAAGTCTAAACTATAAAGCCAGGTGGTGTTGGAATATATTTTTCCTTACAGTGTAAGGGACCTATGAAGTGGTTGGAATCACAGTTTAGTTTATGTCTCTTAGGTCTGGGGATGTTCTTTAGGATCCGTCTGACAATGCCAATATAAGAGTGGTATATGGTGAGTAATATGGGCATAACCCCATAATGGTCAGGAATTTGTCTACAAGAAGCTCTAAACCCTTTGAGGTTTTATGTTTTAATTTTAGTTTTAGGTTTGAATTAGGACTTTGAGGAAAGTTATTAGAGTCTTTAATGACTTGTGACAGAAGTGACTGTCAGCTTCTGGAACTAGAGATGCCTCACACTTAAAGGGGAACTTATAGGGATGTATAGTAGAGATAAGGGAGGATGTTTGGGGCTCTGGACATTCCTGGACATTTATAGGGCAGGGGATTGGTATTATGAATATTTTAGGGTCCCAGGACCCTTCAGATGTTATAAATGGGACTGGAGGTCGGATACAATGTCCCTACCCTAGGAAGGGAATCAGACAGCTGGGTAGAACCAAAAAGTGAAGGAAAAGTTGTTTATCATACATGTTAAGAGAGGATTAAAGTATGTTGGTTAGAGTTTGCCATTAATGCTAGAGAGGAAGATTGAGGACAGAAATGTTAAATGTTGTTGAACCAGGTGTGTGTTCACACGGGTCTGGTCTATGGAAGAAGACATGCTTTAAGGATGTCTTTAGCCTTTCCAGCTGCAGGGGGAATCAGCCTCTCGCAGGACTGAGACACCTTTCCTTAGCCAAGGTCATTTTTATTATTCTCCAAATTTACACTTCTAGCAAGTTGATTTCCATAGTCCCAAAACATGCTGATGAAGCCAGAGGTAGAAGGCCAAATGCAAATACTCTATTAAGGAATATCATGGTGTGTGAATTTTTCCCAACCAAGTTTTGCATATACTTTGTACCCTTGGGAAGCTCTCAGGCAAGATTCACATAGAGGGCAACAAGAGAAACCAAAGATAACTGCTAAACTAAAGGTGAATTAGGGTTAGGTACTAACTCTCTGGAGCCAGACCTAGGTGTAGTTTAGTGGGAATTCTTCCATCAGTTAAATCAGAAAGATAATGGGGGGGGGGGGGTGGCGGCAGGCAGTGTAGCTCCTATGTTGGTAGTATAGTCACAGCCCTTGCCATATCTTGGATAATCTGAAGCTCATGCATAGAGTCCCAAGGAAAACTTGGGAGCCTGTATAACCCCAGGGTCATTTATTCATAGGAGAAATTCCTTATTGTCCAGGACCAAAGTAAGGATATCATCAGTTTTCATGTTTGACCCTAGTATGAAATTTTTAGATACAGGATGGCCCACTCATGAGAGGGGGGCAGTTATGATTCTAATGGCCTTCCAATTTGCAATTTAGACATAGTCCCACAGGAGGTTTATTATAGCTGGGTTATTTTATGCTTTCACAGCTGAAATACTGTGATTGACTACAAGAATAATCAGAGTGGTTCATTTGTTCCAAAGCTAAGTTAGTTCCCTTAAACTGAGAGGGTGCCTTTAAATGGAATACTTGGACTTTCTGAAATGGTTAGGGAATGGGAAGTTGCCACAGAAATCCATTTAATCTCCTGGTTTGACTTTTCTGGTCTTTGAGTCCTCTTAATTACTAAATAAAGCCTTGAAGGCTGTATCTGTCTAGAAAATAGGAAAGGAGTTCAGTGTCCCTGTTCTGAATTTTGAAACATGTCTAATATCTGAAGAAGTTTTATAAAATTTACAGGTAAGTTGCCTTTGGCTCTCTTGTCTCTTAAGAGTCCAGGTTAGTGTATTGGTGCATGATTTCAACCAACCTGTATTAAAATGAAAAAGAACAGGGTTCTTGGACAGTCCCTTTGTTATGTTCTATAACATGGCATTGTTAATGGAGTCAATAGCAGCCTTTTCTTTCTAAGACACAGGGAATCATGTATTCCTGAGAGTCCTTTTCCCCATTGTCTCTCAAGTAGGAGTTCTGATACAATTATTTGGGTTTCCTGTCAAGGACTGTAAAGGAACATGTCTTCTCTATTATCAGGGTTAAGACTATTGCTCTCATCAACTCAGCTGCCTGCTAAAATGTAGGTATGAAACCTCTTGTACGCATATAGCAAGTGGTTAGAATGATATAACTAGGGACTGGAGAGATGGTTCATCAGTTAGGAGCACTGGCTGCTCTTCCAGAGGACTCAGGTTTCATTGCTAGCAGTCACATGGAGGCTCATAACCATCTATAACTCCAGTCCAAGGGGATCTAGTTTCCAGTTATGTTCTCCATGGGCACCAGGCATGCATATGGTGCACATACGTGAGTGTAGGCAAACATACATATAAAAATAATTAAAAAAATAAAATGTTGTAGATATAATGTCTAGTTAGGTTAAAAAACTACAATTAGCCCTTTGAATTCCTTAATGAAGATAGGAATTTTGGGCAAATTGATCATAGTTGTTAGATTTGGGGCATATCAGATGGGGAAAGAGACATACGCCTAGATGGTGCTGAGTTCCCCACTAGCCACCTCACGAGCAATATATAGATTTGGTTTTGGAGACAGGGTCTCACCATTTAGTTTTGGCCTGGAACTTGCTATATTGACTAAAATTCAGAGATGGGTCTAGCTCTGCCTCTTTAATACAGAGATTAAAGGTATGTACCACCACACCCAGCATAAAGAATATTTTCTGAGGGTTAGAGTGTAGCTTTTATTTGCTTCCTGAGTTCTCTATGTCAAACTCTTAGGAGAATATGTGGAAGGAGAGTGTATCTGGGTTAGGGGGAAGAGTTGTGGGAGACTTACAGATGGATTGAGAGGCAGTTGTCAGAACAAGAGAAATTAAGTCCCTTAAAATTGTAGACGACAGTTAGCTGTCTTCTCTCCTCCCCCATGAACTTAAAATACCAACAAAAAATTCCTTTGGCCTGTTCCTATCAGTTGTGAATGGGAAGCATTTCTTTTTGCAAGGGCCCAAAAGGACTTCCTTAGCTTGTCCTGTGATGGGAGATAGTAGTCTGGGCTGAAGCTTAAAGGACCTTGTTTGAGAGTCTACTAAATCAGATACCTTTAGCTGACCACCACAAGTACCAGAGGTAACAAAAGAGTCCCTTTGTAAGCCATCAAAATGCTGGGTGAAAGAGCATAAGAATATAAGCCAATAACAGTCAGTCAAAAGGATTACCTTAAGACATGCATAGACAAAGAGTTTATTGAAATACAGAAGGAAGCAATAAGCCCACAGAGGGAGTTTTGTAGCTGAGAGGGTGAAGGAGTTCTTTTTATAACGGTTAAGGGAAAGTGACTTGGTTTTATATTATGTGGTCCATATCTGGGCGGATATGTGAATATCTTATCTTGTAGGGTAGTAAATTTTGCAGTTTGTTTTTTTTTTCTTTAAGCTGAACATTTTTTATAATGTGCCACTAAATCTCCAAAGTGTGGAAATCTGCTTTTGTTTTTGGCCCTTTATGTCTACAGAGTAGTTTGAAAGTCTTTGGCATATGCAAGGCAAGCCATCACTTTACTGTTTAGAAGGCTGGCAATTGCTAAACACTTGGATTAGGAGAAAGCTGGAAAATTATTGGTGACTGCTAATAAGTGAGTTTTTAAATTTCCTTTGATTTTGTAAAGGTATAATCCAAAAGATGTGACATTTTGGTAACACTTCTCTTTCCTCTCCCTTTCACCCTTTGCTATCTCCTTCCCTCCTGAAATGGGAGCCTTGAAATAGGGCTGGCTTTGAATTCCTCCACGCAGGTGACTCCTCGATACTAATCTCCCAAGTAGCTGGGACTGTAAGCACATGTCAACATATCTGACTACATTGTATTCTTTGTAAAAACACATGCCATCTAATTGTTTCATGTTAATTTTTTTGTTAGGAGCATCAATCATTCTAGCTGTGGTAAATTCTGCATGGTGTAAATTACCTTTGAGGCTTCTAAATGTTTTCTCTTGGTGTAATCACACAGGATGGGCTCAGTTTCCCCACTTAACAAATGACAATATATATGAACTGTTGTCTACCAGAAAAACTCAGTAGCCTTATTGCCCAGATCATTGGGGGAAAGGCTGATTCTCTTGGTAACTCTGTGTGTATAGAACATTCAGAAAGCTAGTGTTCAGAAAATTTCTGTGTTTATGTAAATCATTTAGGATAAGAGAACTGTTGTTATCATTTATGTTAGTGGGATGTCTCCCAGAATTAGTTTCCGCAATACCAGTAAAGCCCACACTTTGTGTGTAGAACTATATAAGTACAAGCAATATCTTGACTGCTAATGATAGCTCTCTTCTGAACAGCATTTGGCAGAACTCTTGTTATTACCAATACCGTAAATCCACTCTAGAAAGAAAAAATGGGGTGGCCTAGCAGCACATTCCCAAGCACAGTAATGAGGAGTGTTCCTACCTTGCGGTTTCTTTTTCTTTAATCTTCCCCCTCCCCAAGAGTCAGAGTCTCATAGTATAGTCCTGGATGATCTAGAACTCTCTGTTGCTGTCTCCTTTCTTAATATCTCAGGGCTAGCACTAGAATTTCAGTTTGATTGAATAAGTTCCTGAATACCACAAAATTATATGGACATCTTATCAATTGAGTTTAAATCTCTAGATCTGTTAGTCTCATTTGTTCGTTTCTGTATATATTTGGGATGTTTTAGGATTTTTTGGCCTTTGAGGATGTGGCAGTGAAGTTCAGCCAGGAAGAATGGATTTTGCTGGATCCTTCTCAGAAGAAGCTATACAGAGATGTGATGCTGGAAACCTGCAGTAACCTTACTTTTATAGGTAAAAATGGTACCATTTATTTTGTCAATGAACAAGTGTTCCTTGGTTCTATGATTTGGAATTTGAAAAGGGAAGAAATCAGTGAATAAACAGGTATAGGTCCAGTGTACATCAAACCCAGAAACTCATTTTTCTGTAATTTCTAATAATTTTTTATTTTTCTGGGTCTACATTTTAGGCATCAAATGGGAAAACCAGAATATTGAAGAACAGTACAAACATTCTTGGAGATATCTAAGGTAATTGGCATATACAAGTGGAAGAAAGTTTTCCTTGAAAAACTCTTAATGTGTTATGAAAATTTACGAACAAAACCAAAACCAAAAGTAGCTGGAGGGAGGGCTCATTGTTTAAGAGCACTGGAGGATCCAGGTTCTAGTCCCCACACCTACTTGATGACTCACCATCTGTTACTACACTTCCAGGGCATCCAATATGGTATACAGACGTACATATAGGCGAAACATCCATGCACATAAAATAAATAATAGTGAAATTTTAAATTAAAAAAAAAAGCCAGATCTTTAAAATTTACTTACCATTAGAAACATTTCACCAGAAAATACATACTTTAGTGTTATATATTTGAAAAAACAGTTCACTTGGAAACAGTACTTAGACAACACACATCCACATATATAAAGATTTATTTATATATTTCATTTATGTGGTTATTTTGTCTGCACATATATCTGCACACCGAAAGAAGGTATTGGATGCCATGGGACTACAGGTATAGGCAGTTGTAAGTTACCACCTGGGTGCTGGAAATTGAACTGAGGACTTCTGGAAGAGCAGCCAGTTCTCTTAACTGATGAGCCATCTCTCCAGCCTGTGGGGGCTGTTTTGATAGTAGCTCTTTAGGAGCATGTTGTAGAATCATCAGTCCATTTTGTTTGAAACTATTGAGATGGCAAAAGCATACACTGATTTTTATGAATAATGTAAGTCTAAGACTAGAGAGTCATTGGTGAAGCAGCCATTGCTAACATTTTTATACTTTACATATTTTTTTTTTACAGAAATTATATGGTAGATGCAGTCTATGAGCATAAAGAAGGTGGTCAGTTTCGAGAAACCTTTAACTGGATACCAAATCTCCATAGTAGTACGAACATTTCTACTGGAATAAAACCATTTGAATGTGGTGTGTGTGGAAAAGTCTTCGGTTGTCATTCATCCTTTAATGAGCACATCATGTCTCACTTGGGGGACAAACCATCTGAACACAAATATGGTAAGAAGCCTTATAAATGTAAACAATGTAGGGAAACCTTGAACTCACAGATATTCAACGATACACAGGTACCTTATAAAAGTGAAATGTTTTAAAAATTTTTTTTGTTTTCCAGGTTCATTTGGAATACAACAGCAAAGTCACAGTTGTGAAAAATCCTGTAAGCAATGTGGACTGGCCTTCGTTTGCACCTGTTCATTTTCTGTAGATGGAAGAACCAACACTGAAGACAAATGTTATGAATGTACACAATGTGGTAAAGCTCTGAGTTCTTCTAGTTCCCTTCAAACTCATAAAAGAGTTCATACTGGAGAAAGACCTTATGAATGTGAACAATGTGGAAAATCCTTTAGACATCAAAGTTCATTTCGATTACACCAATTAACTCATATTGGAGGGAAACCCTATGAATGTAAACAATGTGGGAAAGCTTTCAGATGTCACAATTATCTTCAGTTACATGAAATTTTTCATATTGAAGAAAACCCCTATGAATGTAAACAATGTGGGAAAACCCTCTGTTCTCCTAGTTCTCTTCGATTTCATGAAAGGATTCATAATGCAGAAAAACTTTATGTATGTAAACAGTGTGGTAAAGCTTTCAAATGTCAAAGTTACCTTCGAATGCATGAAAGAACCCACAATGCTGAAAAATGTTATGACTGTAAACAGTGCGGTAAAGCTTTCAGAAGTCACTGTTCCCTTCAAAGACATAAAATAGCTCATCCTAGGAAAAAAACTTATGCATGTAAACAGTGTGGTAAGTTCTTCACTTACCCATATTTGCTTCAGACACATGAAAGATTTCACACTGGAGAGAAACCATATAAATGTAAGCTGTGCAGTAAAGCCTTCCTTTGTTCCCCTCTTCTTCAAAGACATAAAAGAACTCATACTTGGGGAAAACCCTATACATGTAAACAGTGTGGTAAATCCTTCGGAAGTCACAGTTCCCTTCGATTGCATGCAAGGGCTCATACTGTAGAGAAACCTTATAAATGTAAGGTGTGTAGTAAAGCATTTTTATGTCCTCCTTTCCTTCAAAGACATGAACGAGCTCACACTGAGCAAAAGCCCTTTGAATGTAAGCAATGTAGTAAAATCTTCAGGGATTGGAGTACCTTCCAAGTACATGAAAGATCTCATATTGTAGAAAAGCCCTATAAATGTAAGCTATGTAGTAAAGCCTTTTTTCATCTCTCTTCCCTGGAAAGACATGAAAAGATTCATAATGGAGAAAAACAATATGCATGTAAATATGCATGTAAACAATGTAGTCAGTCCTTCATTTTTCCTTGTTTACTTGAGAGGCATTTAAGAACTCACACTGATGGAAAACCCTATGAATGTAAGCAGTGTGGTAAAGCATTTAGAAGTCTCACTTATGTTCACATACATAAAAGAACTCACACTGAAGAAAAACTGTATATATGTAAACAGTGTGATAAAAGTCTCAGTTGTCCCAGTGCCCTCCAGTTACATGAACTAACTCATACTAGAGAAAAACCCTATGCATGTCTGCAATTTGATAAAACCGTCAGAAAACTCAGTTATTTTCAAGTACCTGAAAAGACCCATACTGAAGAAAAAGCTTATGAATATAAGCAATATGGTAAAATTCTCGATTGTTCAAGTTCTCTTCAGCTACATGAAAGAATCCACACTGGGGAGAAATCACATGAATGTAAACAGTGTGGTAAAACCTTCACAATTCTTAGTAGTCTTCAAGTGCATGAAATATCTCACAGTAATGAGAAACCTTATGAATGCAAGCAACGCGGTAAAGTTTTCAGTCTTAGTAATATACATGAGAGAAAGAAAACTGAAGGAAATCCATCTGAATGTAAGCAGTGTGGCAAGTCCTTTGTTTCTCGATATTTACTTCAAATGCATGAAAGGTCTCATTCTGCAGAGAAACGCTATGAATGTAAGGTATGTGGTAAAACCTTCATTTATCCCTCATTTCTTCAAAGACATGAAAGAACACATACTGGAGAAAAACCTTATGGATGTAAACAATGTGGTAAAGCCTTCAGAGTACAGAGCTCCCTTCGATTACATGAAAGAACTCATTCTGAGGAAAAACCTTATGAATGTCAACACTGTGGTAAAGCCTTCTGGCGTCTCCCTTCTCTTCAAGTACATGAAAGAATCCATACTGGAGAAAAACCCTTTGAGTGTAAACAATGTGGCAAAACTTTCAGATGTCACAGCTCCCTTCAGAGACATGAAAGAACTCATAGTCATGAAAAACCATATGAATGTAAACAGTGTGGTAAGGCCTTTAGATGTCACCGGTCTCTTCAAAGACATGGAAAAACTCATGCTGGAGAAAAAGCCCCATGAATCTGAACAGTGCAAAAACTTGTAGACTTTATAATTTCCTTCTAATGTTTGAAAATACTCCTGAGAAAAAAATCTGGTAGTATAAAATGAGGTGAAAGCTTCAGTTTTTGTTTTTAAACCATAGACTTATGGAGAAAGACCTATCAGTAATAGATGTTAAGATGTTCAGTTCCAAGCTGGGCATGGTAGTGCATGCCTTTAATCCTAGTACTAGGGAGGCAGAAGCAGGCAGATATGGGAGTTCCACGCTGGCCAGGGATACACAGAAAAACCCTGTCTTAGAAAACAAAGCAAAGATGTTCAATTCCATTTGAAAACTTGGACACCTTTGGTGGAACACCTTAAGAATGTAATGTGAGGATACCTAATTTTTCATATATCCTCTTTGGTAATGCAAACAGATAGCTTTTATAAGAATGGATGTTGGTTTGAAAAGTAAAGCTTGTAAAATTTTAACAGTAAAAGTCATGAAGACTACTAGAAGTAAATTTTAAGTATTTTGAAATCCTGATGAAAATTAACCTATAATGTTCAGATTTTTATAACATGAATGTAATGTTATATAGGTTATGACTATATTGTGTTTATAAGGAATTTGCATTTAATAATGGTCCTAGAAAGGCTTGGTGGTACAAGCCTGTAGTGCTAGCTACTTAGGTGGCTGATGGGGGAGAATTGCAAGTTCAGGACTTGCCCTGTTCTGCAATCAAAAGCTGAAGAGTACTGGAAATGTTCGTTAGATAGAATACTTGCTGGGCACACATGAAACTGTAAGTTCAGTCCCCAGTACTCTTATCAAAAGAATAGGAATGTCCCAAAGAATGAGTTGCCATTTCTTTTAGAGGCATACATTGAGGTGAAAATTCTTAATAGTCTTCCAACAATAGAGGTAGTTTGTGATATATAGTTTAAGCAATTTCATAACTGAAGATCATTGTGTGCTGTTGCTTTTCCTGATGCTGTGATAAAATATTCCAACTAAACAAGCTAGGAGGAGTTTCTGTTGGTTCAGAGGTTGAGTTGTGTCTCAGTCTAACAATGGCGCAGAAGTCTCAGCAGGAGGAGCATTTTGGAGCCTGTCTCACTGTATGTGCAGTCAAGCAAAGAGTGAAGAGTACTCATGACTTCCTAGCTTTCTCCCTTTTATTGACTAGAACCTGAAAGTGTTACCTCCTTCAGGGTGGGTCCTCCTGTCTCAAATCCCTTACAGGCAAGCTCAGAAGCTCATCTCCCAGGTGATTCTAGATCTTAAGATGATAATATCAACTATCACAAATATAGTATAATCTCCCCCACACTACTGCAAACATGCAGTAGATATTATACTGATTGTTTTAGGCAGGGGTAACAGTAATTATTTAGGAAACTGAAAATATTTGGTGTAAATATATGAAAGAATAATGGTATAAGTGCTACACTTACGAAGGCTCCGTATTGTGATTGGAGTCTTAAGGACTAGATGTTGCTCTGGGTGTCAGTGAGTTGTACTTTAGTAAATGTTAAGGACATTACTACTATTAACTTTATAAACACTGTAGACTTAAGATTTTATTATTTATAAAATACTGTCCTCAGTGAATTAGCTCATAACTTTTTCACTTTGCAAATTTAAAATTTTTTTTATACTTCCTAGTCACATCAGTTTGCAAGTAAGAAATTGGTATACCTTTGGATTACATTGTGTTAAAAAGCTTGATTTTTTTAAAAAATTGTTTTCTAATTTACCAAAATGTATTTTATAAAGATTGTTTAGTGAATTTGGGTTTTAGATTATCCAATAGTTTATGAAATGGTCCTAAATGTACTTTTGTCATTTTGTACTAATTTATGTGAAGGGCATTTAGCAATTATGATTCAACTCTAGAAAATACTGATTTTCTATATTTTGTATTCTCAGATATTCAGCTAAGATTTATTTATCTACCCCCCTCCCCCCCCTTTTTTTTTTGGAGACAAGGTCTCACTGTGTAACCCTGACTGGTTGGAACTCAGTATGTAGATGAGACTGGCCTTGAATTCAGAGATTCACCTGCCTCTGCCTTCTGAGTGTTGAGATTAAAGGCTAGTGCCACATTCAGGTAAGATTTAATAATTGATTTAAAATAAGCATCTCACCTCAATTAGTATGAAAATTTGCTTTCATCTTTAATAAATGGTAAAGATTTTAACTAAAGAATGGTTTTTAAATAGATTGCTTTTAAAAATATTTTAAGTTACAATTATTTTTTTGTCTGTATATGTAAAGAGAAGCAATATAGCCAGAAGCTGATTCACATAATGTGAAGAGCTGGCAGATAAAATTTTGCTTCTGCCATGCTAACACCTGCATATGTTTTGTTCTGTTTGTAGATCAGAGCACAGAGAGGGTTAGAGTTAAGATTAAAGATTAGGGTTAGGTTTAGAGGAGTAGAAATTAGGTTTCATATAAGTATTAAAGTTTTTATTGTTATGGATTAGGATGTCATAGTGGTGGGGCTAAAGATTGGGTACTAGGGTTAGGGGTTTAAATCTTAGGTTAGGTTTTTGCATTATGGATTAATGTTTGGAATATGGTTAAGATTAATTTTAAATGTGGATGAACATGAGGTACAGTGTTGTATATCATTAGGGTTTGGGTTGGGATCAGAGTTAGGTTATGTTTAGGGTAGTGATAGTGTCGGTAGTTGGTTAGAGTAAGATTGAGGATATGATTAGTGTTAAGATTTTGGATGTTAAGAGTTACAGTGAACATTAACGTAGGTTGTCAATAGAGACAGCATTAGGGTAAGAGATTAAGATTAGGTTTAGGATATATTTAAAGATTAGTGTGAAGCAGCAACACATTTTGCCTTTCAAACAGACTTTCTGTGGTGGTTTAAATAAAAATGGCACTGTTAGGAGGTTGACTTGTTGGAGAAGTGTGTCACTAGGGACTGGGCTTTGAGGTCTCAAATGCTCAAGCCAGGTCGATTGTGACATTTCACTTCCTGCTGCCTGCTGATCTAGATGTAGAACTCTCAACTCCTTCAGTACCATGTCTGCCTGCGTGCTGCCATACTTCCCACCATGACGATAATGGTGTAAACCCTAGAAGCTGTAAGCCAGCCTCAATTAAATGTTTTCCTTTATAAGAGTTGCCTTGGTTATGGTGTCTGTTCACAGCAATAAAACCCTAAGACACCTTCTTTATGTTTAGAAACTTTTGAATGAAAAGAAGTGTGTTAGAGAGCATGAAAAATTCAGAAAACTAACAATTTTTTTTTCTTTTTAGTACTCAAGACATTTCTAATGTGTCATGTTGCCTCAAAACTTAATGTCTCAGAAATATACTTTCCTTAGGACTTCATAAGTCAATGGCCACTGTGGGAAGAGGCCTGTAGTAGGTCTGGACTAAAGAGAGTGTTTCAGAGGCCTAAGATTGTTTGCTTTGTCTGCCTAGTGAGAGAAGTTAAGTGTGAGGTAAATCTCACTTAGCAAACACTAAGCTGTGCCCTTAACAGTGATCCGCTGTCCTAATACAGTACCCCACTTTTCTACATAGTGATCCATTGTCCCATCACATACCTTCTCTGTCTTACCACAGTGCTCCTCTATTCCATTCTAGTGTTCCCCATCATAATGCTTATCTGTTTTTGAAATTTTCTGTCTATCATGATATTCTTTTGATCCATCAAGATGTAACAGTTAACATCATCACTCTCCACTCTGCTGTCTCAATTCTCCATTGTTCTATCACAGTGCTTTATAGTTCAATCATAGTGCTCTTCTATCCATCAGTGTCCAGTTTTTCTATTATATACCAATGTACTAGTCAAAATGCTCAATTGTTCTATCACAGTGTTCCACATTTCCCACCACAGCACTCTATAGTACTGTTACAGTACCCAACTCTTTTCAACATAATGTTCCTCTGCTTCATCACCAGGTTCCCCTGTCATGTCTCAAGTGCCCACTGTCCCATCAACAAGGCTCATCTGTCCCATCATAGTGCTCTAGTACTCCCAAACAGTAGTACCTCATTGCCCTATAACAGTGCTATATTGTGGTAATATAATGCTCATCCTTTTTTGTTGTTGTTGTTGTTTGTTTGCCACTATACTCTTCTGTGCTATCACAATGTACCACTGTGATATCACAACACTATTCATTATTTCATCACAATATCCATTGTTCTATAACATGTTATTGTTTCACAATTAGTGCTCTTTCATCCTGTTTTCATGCTTTATTTATCATACTTTGTTTTTGCTTTTGAAATGTGTCTCAATATGTAGTCCTGGATAGTCTGGAACTTGATATATAGACCAGGCTGACCTCAGATTCTCATACCTCCTTAGTGCTAGGCTTGACAGTGTGTGCCACCATGTCTGGCCAAGTGTCATGTCAGTCCTCTCCTGTCCCAGTGTAATGCTTCACTGTCCTGTCAACATGCTTCTTTGTCCGTCACAGTGTTGTACTGGCCAATCAACCAATCACAATGTTTTTTTTTTTCTTTTACCATACATTTAGAAGTATTGTCACAATGCTCCTCTCTCTGGTCCTAATGCTTTCTGTCATATCAGAGTGCTGCAGTGTCATTACAGTGTTCCATTGTTCTGTCAATATTTTGCTGTTCAATCATAGTGCTTCTCTTTTCTTGTGGTGTTCAGTAAATGTCCACCTACCCACCTCAATTTCAGTTCTCATCATAATCCTTTATTCTATTGCATTTCTCAGCTGTCCAATCACAGTATTTCTCTATCCTATCATGGTCCATTTTTCTCTCACAATGTACCTCTGTACTCATTACAGTGTTTCATTGTCTCATCACAATATTACATTGATCTAAATCAGTCTCTACCACTGTACTCAACCACAATACTCATGTTCTGTCACAATGTTTCTTCATATTTTCTTTTGTTCTATCACAACACTTTTGTGTTCTCTCAAATTCTCTACTGTCCCTATCACAGTGTACCACTATTCTGTTGTATTCCATTACAATGCTCACCTGCCCTGTCATAATGTCCCCATCCCATCTTAATGCTCTTATGTTTCATCAAATTGTCCCAGTATCCTGTCACAATCCTGTTCTAATAACAGTGCTCCACTGTCTGATCACAATTCTATGTACCTGTCACAATTCTTCACTTTATCCATCTCAGTGTTCTATGCTGTCACAATATTCCACTGTCCAGTCCAATGCTCATTCGTATCATAATGTAACACTGTGAGAAGCCTCACCACTGAAGCTCAAGAAAATAGACAATCTCCCTTCCTACAAGAAGCAGGGCCTATAAACTTATTAAGCCTAGGAAGATTTCTACAGGAAAACAGGCAGAATCAAGCCTCAGAGAGCAATACAAACTGCATGGGATGTACTGCTCTACATACATGGGACCTGCAGGATCTGAGGAGGTCAAAATAGAGTTCTGAGAGAAAGGTCTTACAAATCCCTCTTCCCCCATATTCCAGAATATAGGCTAAAAAGCCCAGTGGCTCTCATTTACCCCTCTCCCACACAGCACCATGTGTACCTTACTAGAACCAGAAGTATCTGAGAACTGCTTTTCAACTCTGCAGCTGAAATTGTGTCAGCAATTTCATTGCATAAATATTTTTAAAATTCTATTATTCGATCTCTTCTTGCATATATGTCTCAGTGCTTTT
The DNA here is from genome assembly GCF_949786415.1 of Peromyscus eremicus. Lineage (NCBI taxonomy): Eukaryota > Metazoa > Chordata > Mammalia > Rodentia > Cricetidae > Peromyscus > Peromyscus eremicus. The sequence goes on from NC_081416.1 coordinate 198,466,659, forward strand.
GTTTACACAGTGTTTTGTTAGGTTCTAGGATTGTTCTATGTATCTTCGCCCAGGGACTCCCTACTCTACTTTACCTACATCTTATCCCTTCATATGTGCATGTCATTTCCTCCTTCATACGTAACCCATCCTCTTTTGTACTTAAAAGAAAAAAATCTTGTGTTTGCCTGCATGTTTGTACCATGGACATGGTGCCTGTAGAGGCCTGAAGAGCACATCATATTCTCTAGAAGTGGAATTCCAGAGAGTTGTTAGTGGTTATGTGGGTGCTGGGAACCAAACCTAAGTCCTCTGCAAAAGCAACAAATATGTTTAACTCCTGAGTCACCTCTCCAGCCCCCTTTTTTTCTTTATAAACATCTACGGTTATACCTCTGACCTTCATGGGCATCTGCACTCATGTGGTGCTCACAAGCTCACATAGGCATACACATATAAAAAACTTTATAACCTTCCAATCATTTATAGACTATATCCACTGGACTTGTAATAATATCCCAAGATTTCCTTCCCAGCTACTTTTCCCACTTCCTCACCAACCCTGGTTCCCTCCCGTTCCAGATCTTAGTTACTAAAATTGGATGTGGGATGGCCTAGCCCACTGTGCACGATACCATCCCTAGGCAGGTGAACCTGGGCTTTATAAGAAGCTAGCTGAAAATGAGCAAGAGTGAAGCAGACAGCAAGCCAGCAATCAGTATTCCTCCATGGTTTTTGTTTGATTTCCCACTGTGACTTCCCTCAATGATGGATTGTGACCTAGGAGTGCAAGGTGAAATAAACTCTTTTCTTCCCAAGTTGCTTTTTGTCAGAGTGTTTTATCACAGCAAGAGGGTGAAAGTAGAACATACCAGTTCTTTGAAAAGATAAGCAAGGTTGGCAACCCCATAGACAAATCTGGGAAAAGGACAGAGAACCCAAATTGATAAAATTAGAGATGAACAAAGAGTCATCAGATATAAACCAATGAAATAGAGAAGAGCATTAGTTTATACCTTAAAGATGTATTCTATGAAACTAGAAAATCTAAAGAAAACTGCTGAAATTCTAGACACATATGGCCTAACAAAATTAAACTAAGATGAGATGAATGAAGACATGGTTCATTATAAATCTGTTATTTAATGTTGTATAAATAGATTCAAGGATGGAAATCATGGTCATCTCAATAGATGCAGAAAAGGCTTTCTGAGAAGATAAAATGTTTCCTCCATAAGATAAGCCTATGGCCAACATTAGAAAACTAAAGAATTTCCACAAAAATCAGGAATAAGACAAGGGTGTCCAGTTTTTCCACTCAAAACAGTTCTTGATTCTTAGAGCTGTAGGACAAGAGACATATAGGATGCAAGTGAAAAAAGACAAAACATAATTTGCAGGTGATATATATAAACCCTAAACCATCTACCAGGAAACTTAAAATTGACAAACACTTTCATCAAATTTGACAGAATATAAAATTAATACATAAAAATTAAGAGCCTTACTATGTATACACCAGTAGCAAATATACTGAGAAAGATATCAAGGAAACAGTCCCATGTACTCTAATCTTTAAACAAGAACAAAAACCTTGGAATAAACCTAAAGTTGCAAAAGAGCTTTACAATGAAAACTTTAAACCAAAGTGATCAAAGAAGGTACAAGAAAATGAAAAGACCTGTGTTCATGGATCAGAAGACTTACTATTGTAAAAATAGCTATCCTTCCAAAACAGTACATATTCAAGGCAATCCCAATAAAATGTCAAATGATATTCTTTACACAAATAGAAAAATATTGTTAAAATTAATATGGAAACATAAAAGGCCCTGAATAACCAAACCAATACTGAACAATAAAAATACCGAAGAATTAAGAAGAGCACTGCTGCTCTTGTAGAGGTCACAGCACCCACATGGTGACTTATAACCAACTGTATCTCCAGTACCAGGGAAGGTGACACCCTTTTCTGGCCTCTAGGGGTACATATGTGAATAGGGCTAGGATTATTGTTGACAGGAGGAGTAGAGCTTAATTGATGGTTAGAGCTATGGTTTATTGTTAATGTTAGAATTAGGGTTAAGACTAAGTTTGGTGATATGATTAGGTTAGGATTTGTGTGACTACTTGTGATGGCTATTCTAGGTTGTTAACTTGACTGTATCTGGAAGGAACTACAATCCAGAAATGGAGGGCATACCTGTGAGAGATACTCTGTTTGGTTTAAAGTGGGTGATTCCACTTTTAGTCCAAACCTTTAAGGTAAGAGGACACATCTCTGACCCAGATATTGAGGTGGGAAAACAACATGCCTTTGATCAGAATATTGATGCAGGAAGACATAGGCTTTTGATTTGGATGTTAAGGTGGGAAGATACACACTTTAATCCAGATCTTGAAGCAGGATGATACACCTTTAATCTGGGTCACCCCCTCTGCTGGAAGCCTAATTAAGGACATAGAAGAAGGAAGGTTTTGCTGTTTTCCTGCTTGCCCTTGCCTTTCTAACACATCCATTCCTTCACTTGCATTGGAGCCTACTTCTTTGGGATTTCAGCATATACAGAAGACCAGCTGAGATACCCAGCCTTGTGTGACTGAGTAGCTACCAAATTCTTGGACTTTTTGTACATAGCTAGTCATTATTGCACTAACGAATTGCCTCTAGGACATTCCAAGAAATTCCAATAAAATTCCATACATATATATATCATATATATATATATGTATACACACACACACACACACACACACACACACACACACACATATATATATATATATATATATATATATATATATATATATATAGAGAGAGAGAGAGAGAGAGAGAGAGAGAGGTTCATTCCATAAGTTTTGTGACTCTGGAGAACCCTGACTAATAGTTTTAATAGGTTTATTAATTATTTGTTAATTAATAGATTTATTAATAGGTTGGTTGGATATAGTTTCATTGTAAGGATCATGGTTAGGATCAGGTTGTTGGTTAGGGATAGGGTTAAGTTTAGCTTTTGGTTTAGTGATTGTACTAGGATTAGAGTTAGGACTAGATTAATGTTAGTGTAAGAGTTTGGCATAGGTTTATGGTTAAAATTAGTATTAGAATTAGGACATAGCTTAGGCTTAGGGGCAGGCTAATGTTAAGGTTAACATGGGGGTTAATATTAGGTACTGAGTTGGAGTTGTAGTGACATTGAGATCTAGGTGAATGTTAGGGTTAGTTCCTGGGTTAGTTTAGGGTGAGGGGTTAAATTTATGTTAGGAATAAGATTACAGGTTAATTTTGGGTTTGTTGTTAAAGTTAGGAATACTTTTAAGGTTATGATTAGAATTAGAATTAGGGTTAGGGCTAGGCTAATGTTAGAATTATAGATTTGTAATTAGATATAGGGTTAGGTTCCTGTCAGGGTAAAGGACAGGGTGAGAGTTTATGCAATGTTAAGTGTTACTGTTAGGGTTAGGCTGAAAGTTAAGGTCAGGTATAGTTTTAGGGATAGTGTTCACAGGATAAGGGTCACAGATAAGACTAGGCCATTGTTATGGTAATGCTTAGGATAGTGTTAGTGCTAGACTATAGGTTAAGTTTAGGTTGACAAGGTTCTGTTAGGAATGGAATGAGGTTTTGTTTTAAGTATAGGGTTAAGATTAGGGTTTTGTTATGGTTGGCTCTCTCCATGGATTTTTTTGCTTGCTTTCTTATACAACCCAGAACCACCTGCTCAGGGATTGTACTTCCTGTAGTGTTCTGGCTTTCTAACTACAACCATGAATCAATAAAATTCTCCACAGACATGTCCACATACCAATCTAATGGAAGCAATTTCTTGGTTGAGATTCAATCTTTCCAGATATATCTCTACTTGTTTCAAGTTGACAAAACCTGTCTAGCCCAGCTAGTGTTAGATTTGGGTCATATTTATAGTTAGGGTTACTATTCTATAGTTGTGATAAATCTCATTTCCAAGGAAAATTATAGAAGAAAGCATTTAATTTGGGGGCTACAGTTTCAGAGGATTAGAGTCCATGATGGCAGAGCAAAGACATGGTCCAGGAACAGTTGAGAGCTTACATCTTGATTCTCAAGTAGGTAGAGATAGACAATCAGAATGGCTAGAGTCTCTTGAAATCTCAAAGCCCACCCCCATGACACACCTCCTTCAACAAGGCCACACCACTAATTCTTCTTAAATAATTCTACCAACTGAGGACCAATTACTCAAACATATGATCCTATTGGGGCCATTCTCATTTAAAAAACCACATTAATATTCTCTGTCATGTTAGTTTGAGGTTAGGGTTATGATTTGATGTTGCCTAGAGTTAGGTTTAGGGTTAGATTTATGGTTATAACTTATTACGGTTTGGGCTTAGAGTGAGTGCTATTGTTAGCCTTATGGATACACTATAGTTACAATTAGGGTTTGGATTAAGGTTTGATTAGGAAGAGGGATAAGATTAGTGTAATGTTTAGGATGAGGTTTGGGTTAGTTTTAGTGCTGGGGCTAGATATATAATTAGGGTAAGTGTTAGTTGTGGGTTATGTTTAAGTTAAGGTTAGGATTAGGGTTGAGGTTAAGGCTAAAGTTAACATTGTGATGTTGGTCTTAGGGGTAAATTTATGTTCTATATCATAATTAAATTTCAGCTTAAAGTCAGGGTTAGGTGTAGGACTGGAGCTAGGAGGGGATTAGTGTCAGGGATAATAAAGGATTACAGTTAGGTCCGAGGGTTTGTTAATACAGTTATGATTGTGTTTAGAGATAGAGCTAGGGATAGGATTAAGGCTAGGCTAAGATTACGGTTATTGCAATGGCTAAAGTTTGTGCTATGGGTAGTTGTACAACAATGTGGTCTTGTAATATCATGAAGCACCATTGTATCTAGTATGCTGAATTGTAACACTGAAGTACTCAATTGTGCAAGCACAATGCTGTATTGTGTCATCACAGTGCTGTATTGTTCCAGCACAACTGTGTAATTCGACACAATGCTCATCATCATCACAATACTCCATTAGCTTATAAGGCACCAGCATCTGATCAAAACAGTGTGTATTCATAGTGCTCCATTTTGTCATCACAGTGCTTCAATGTGCCATCACGATACTCTATTGTGATATGAGAATGTTCCATTGTATCACCACATCCTGAATTATGATAACTGACCTCTATTGGACACTCATATGCTCAATTTTGGCATCATGATGCTGTGTTGTGACAATACAATAAAATAATGTGTCAACACAGTGCTCCACTGTGCTATCAAAATGCTGAACTAAAAACACAATTCTGAAATTTGGTATTATAATATGGTCATAAGACATCAAATAGCTCTACTGTGCCATCACTATGCAGGATAATATCATCACAATGCTAAATTACTATATCACAATATTGTGCCATTACAAAAATTTATTTTGTCATCATAGTACTGCATGATGTCACACAGTTCTCCATTTTATCACTACAATGCTGAATTGTGATATCACAATGCTTCTTTCTTGTCATCCCTATACTATATTCTATTATCAAATTATCCACTTTACCATCAAAATGCTCAATTATGACATTAACATACTCCACGCACCATTACATTACCAAATTGTGACATACTCCATTGTGATTTAAAAAAATCCTGCATTTTGCCATTACAATAGTATAATTTGCCAGCAAAGCTCTCCATCACAATGATCAACAATCCTTTAACAATGCTACACTATGATATCACAATTCAGTATTTTGCTTTTGTCATCAGGAAAATCAGTTTGCCATCACACTGCTGCACTGTGATAGCACAGTACATTATTGTGGCATCATAAGCCTGAATTAAAAAAAAAAAAAACAGTGCTTCATTGTGACACTATATGCTGAATTTAGCATCACAGTACTAAATTGTCATGGTATCAAGTTCCGTTGTGTCATTCCAATACTGAATTGTGATATCACAGTACTCCATTTTATTATCACAGTTCTCAAATTTGTAATCATCACATTGCTTAACAATCACACTATAATACTTCCTTCTGCCACCAAGATAATATATTGTGCCATCACAATGCTGCATTGTGTCATCTTGTTTTATCATATTTTGGACATGTGACATCACAAAGCTATATTGTGCCATTAAAATGCTAATTTTTAATGTGAGTGTATTTTATTAACTACAAATAATCATTTGGATCCAAATCACAATTTTTAAATAAAACTCTGCATCCTAAATTGTAACTTAGATGACACATAAGGCAATGTTAATTGTCAACTTCACAGAATTTGGAATTTCCTAGGCACCAGCCTTTAAATATACCTATGGGGGATTATTTTGATGATGTTGATTGTAGTGGGAAGACCCACCCACTGGGTGAAGCAGTTCCCTGGTAGAGACACAACTCAGCACTACCAAAGTCCAAATTGATAGTCTGTATATTAAGCCTGCCAGTGACTACCTGAAGAGAAACTCTTCTCAGAGAGCAATATAAGTAAATTTGTTGCAACTATGTGGGTTTGGTCCCAGACTTTGGCACTAAAATGTGAGTTTTGCAACTCTGGGAAGGGGTATCCTGACCACTTGGGAATCAGGTGACAGCTGGAGCTGCAATGAGACAGCAGCCCTGGAGAGTGAGGTAGAACAGCTGACAGCTAGAGGGCAAGGTATCCTGGAAGCCACAAGCCACTTAGGACCGGTCTGATGGCTGAAGGGCTAGGTATCCCAGATACCTTGAGCTGTTTAGGGCAACTCTGCCCTGGAGGTATTCCAGATACCTTGAGCTGCTTAGGACAGCTCTGTCCTGGAGGGGGAGTTTTTGGAGCTGATTGGGAGAGTAAGGCCTGTAACTGCTTCAGCAGGCATGGGTATCCTGACTGCTCAGGAAAGTCAGGCTTGGAGCTGCCAGGACAGCTCTGCAGGGAAGGGTATCCTGACTGTTCAGAAGAGTCAGGCTATACCTGGGGTGATGGGGGATGATGGTCTCCCTGCAGAATATAGCAATCCTGCTCAGAAGAGTCAGGCTATACCTGGGGTGATGGGGGATGATGGTCTCCCTGCAGAATATAGCAATCCTGCTCAGAAGAGTCAGGCTATACCTGGGGTGATGGGGGATGATGGTCTCCCTGCAGAATATAGCAATCCTGCTCCTCTCCACCTGGAGAGCCGCTACAGCTGAGGTTTCCTCAGCCTCCACTTAAGGGGGCTTCCTAGCAGAGCTCTGCTTCTCTGGCCTAACATGTTGCTTCTTTTGCTTTACTCTGCAACAGGGGAAACTCCTGCAGAAATGTAGCAATCTCCTCTGCTCCAGAGAAAAGTGTTACTTTTTTGAGCTCTCTTGCTCTGTCCAGTGAGTGAAGTCTCAGCAAGGATTTTCTGCTTAGCTCCTCCTTGCTCTCTCCACTGAGGGATGTCTCAGCAAGGATTTCTGTTCAGCTCCTCATTGCTCTGTCCACTAAGGAACATCTCAGCAAGAATTTTCTGTTCAGCTTCTCTTTGCTCTGTCCACTGAAGGCCGTCTCAGTACTGAGGGATCTTCTCTATGCCAGGCCCAAAACTCTTTTGAGAAAGAGATTTATTTGGGAAGGAGGAGTCCAGGAGAGAGCTGCCTCTACCAGGGTGGAGAGTACAGCTCACAACTGACTAGGCAGGGCCATTTATATAGGCTCTCTTAAGGGTGGAGTCAACCAGTGACTGGTTAGTTTTTTCTGCCCAGGGATTGGCCAGTTTTGTGGGCTAAGCAAAGAGATGGCCTTGATTTCAGAGCCAAACTGTGTTTCTTTCACTAGCCTTACTTGGCTTTTTGACACTAATTCCTAAGGCTAGGACACATTTCTTTCACTGACTCTGATTCTAGGGACCAGGAGTGTTATTTTGGCTCTAGTTTCAGAATCAGGGCATGTTTCCTTGATTTTGAGTTTGGGGATAAAGTGTTCATTTCTCTGGCTCAGGACCATGATTCTACTGTCCTGCTCTGTGATTGGTTGGTTTCACAAGTCAGTTGGTGTGGTGAAATTCTGTTCCCCAAAATATTGTGCACCCTAACAAACTTATCTGGGGTCAGAGAAGAGAACAGTCACTAGATATAGAAGCCAGAAAATGGTGGCACACACACCTTTAATCCTAGCATTCCAGAGGCAGAGATCTGCCTGAATCTCTGTGAGTTCAAGGCCACACTGGAAACAGCCAGGCATGGTAACAAGAACCTTTAATCCCAGGAAGTGATGACAGGAAGCAGAAAGGTATGTAAGGTGTGAAAACCAGGAACTAGAGCCTGGTTAAGCTTTTAGGATTTTGAGCAGCAGTTCAGCTGAGATCCATTTGGATGAGGACTCAGAGGCTTCCAGTCTGAGGAAACAGGATCAGGTGAGGAAGCTGTGGCTTGTTCTGCATTCACCCCAATACCTGGCTCAAGGTTTGATTTTATTAATAAGACCTGTTAAGATTCGTGCTACAAGTTGAACAGGGGCAGAGATGTCTCTGATATGAGCTAAACTGCGTTTCTCTCACTGGCCTTACTGAGCTTTCTGATACTACCTCTAAGGCCAGGGCACATTTCATTCACTGACTCTGATTCTAGGGGCCAAGAGTGTTTCTTTGGTACTGGTTTCAGAGTCAGGTCATGTTTCTCTATTTACATTTTAGGCAGTTAATTTCTGTACCTTCAAAGCAACCTAAAAGGAGCTCTCAGAGACCAAATGCCAAGTGCAAATTACTTGATTTATCAGGTACCATGGTTTTCCAAGTTTCCTGAACCAAGTTTTGCATAGGCCTTTGATCCTTGGAGGACTCTGATCCTTGACTCTGACAAGATTCACATAGGGCTATGGCACAGCCATATTTGAATGGAATGATAGATGTCAGAAAGCCAGCACAGCTGCTTGACAAAGATCCAGCAGAGCTGAGCCACATGATAGCTGCCATGCTACCTTTGGTTTTCATCTCCACCTGTTACATACTTGGGGTACTGCTGTGGGATGGTCTGTATGTCAAGTGTGTTGCTGATTGGTCAATAAATCACTGATTGGCCAGTGGCTAGGCAGGAAGTATAGGTGGGACAAGGAGGAGAATAAAGCTGGGAAGTAGAAGGCTGAGTCAGAGAGACACTGCCAGCCGCCATGATGACAAACAGCATGTGAAGATGCCGGTAAGCCATGAGCCACGTGGCAAGGTATAGATTTATAGAAATGGATTAATTTAAGCTGTAAGAAAAGTTAGCAAGAAGCCTGCCATGGCCATACAGTTTGTAACCAATATAAGTCTCTGTGTTTGCTTGGTCGGGTCTGAGCGGCTGTGGGACTGGCAGGTGAGAGAGATTTGTCCTGACTGTGGGCCAGGCAGGAAAATTTAAGCTACAAATGGCATCCAACGTGGTAGCAAGAGTTTTCACCTAAAAACTGAGAAAAAAAGTTCTAAAATGGAGCTCAAAACAGTTCCTAATTGTCTTTCTCAAATGAGCGGCAGCTGCCAGTTTGAGCTACTGGTGAGTTCCTAGTGTGCGCGCTCAACCTGCAGTATGGCGGGAATGAGGCCTGTGCAAGTGGCACATTAAGCTGCGTGGTGGATTTAGCCTTTGCTAGTACAAAAAAAAAAGTTTTTGGGCTACATGCTGCTTGGATAAAAGCATAGACCCACGATAGCTCCCAGAGCTGGCGATAAACTACCACCGCCATGTTGGGAAGCTGAGGTGGGCAGAGCCAGCAGCCACAGCTGCTGCAGTTTAAAGCAATAGATTCACAATAAGACAGATTCAGATGTAATAGTTTACAATGTGTGTAAAATATACGTAGGCTTAAAAGAGACAAAAAAGGTGATAAATACAGTTATAGAAACAAATACAAAGTTTTAAAAAATAAAGTCTTTAAAGAGACAGTAAAATTAATATAAAGAATAAGCCACGTGAAGATGAATATTACACAGAGAATCTGGATTGTGTTGTCTTTGGGATTTTTAACTGCAGAAAAACATTTGATTGTAAAAGCTGTTGAGTTATGCCAAAATGTATATTTTAAAGGTACCTTGACTTCAAAATTTGGATATAAGGATGTGTTGCTTTGGAAAGGAGACTCTGCTTTTGTTTCCACAGAAAGCCAAAGGCTATGGATTTGTTCCAGATTAAGATACATCAGGTTTGACCAGCCAAGACCCCCTGAAAGGTCTCCGATGACACCAAGGCCCAGATGATCCAACATCCAGAATGGTTTAAAGGCAACTGGCTCAGACAATACACCTTCATGGACTATTCCATAATTCTAAAATTTTCTTTGTGTCCCCATAAGATACAGCATCCCCCTCCAGCAGGAAGTAGTAAGAGAAGCTATGCCCAAATTCACAAATTATATGTAATTTTACTTTGTTAAGGTTAAAACTTTCCTTTTTGAAAAAAAAAAAAGAAAGAAAGAAAAGGGGAAGTGCTATGGGATGGTCTGTATGTCAAATGTGTTGCTGATTGGTCAATAAATAAATCACTGATTGGCCAGTGGCTAGGCAGGAAGTATAGGCGGGACAAAGAGGAGAATAAAGCTGGGAAGTAGAAGGCTGAATCAGAGAGACACTGCCAGCCGCCATGATGACAAACAGCATGTGAAGATGCCGGTAAGCCATGAGCCACTTGGCAAGGTATAGATTTATAGAAATGGATTAATTTAAGCTGTAAGAAAAATTAGCAAGAAACCTGCCACAGCCATACAGTTTGTAACCAATATAAGTCTCTGTGTTTGCTTGGTCGGGTCTGAGCGGCTGTGGGACTGGCAGATGAGAGAGATTTGTCCTGACTGTGGGCCAGGCAGGAAAACTTAAGCTACAGGGTACTTTTAATATTTGTACAATTTGGGGATGTTGGATTGATGGAAAATTCCTTATGACTTATTTATGCCTTCTCCCAGAAATGCTGCTTCTAAGCTTACCCACGAAAGTCCTGAACATACTATCCCCCCCACACACACACACACTTTGAGGGAGATATCCTTATCTACTTGAAGGTCTTCCTTATACCTTGGAGGTTGTGACACATAAAGAAGAAGCCAGAGGTCTCTTTATGAGGCTATGAGACATTCTTGAAACATTTGTCCCTATACTTACACTTGAACAAGATATTCAAAACAAAGTAAATTCAGAAAGGTCAACAAGATTCGGTGGGCTAGAGGAATTGTCCACAGTTCAGATTATAAGCCTCTTCCCACTGTACACTCAGACAATTACATGGCATACAACTCTGCCCTACATAAAGGCATATTGATAAGTAAAGTGTGGAGTGGAAAGATGATAAAAGTATGAGATGTTAGGACCTCCCTCTCTTAGAAATTAGCTCATGTAGAGCCACTATAATGTCATATGACCAAGGAACAACAGAATACCAGGATTGGACATATAGACCCAATTCTATAAAGATAGAAATGTGAACATCGATTGTATTATACCAGAATTTGAATAATAACTGCAGCAGTTTGGCCTGAGGATTTTTCCTGGGCACTCTGACCACTAAGAGTTAATAATACACTGCTTGGGACATGGCAAAATGCCCAGGGTGGTTGAAGATTTTGTTTTGTTCTAATGTCCTTGAAGCAACCAAAACAACCAGCCTGAGCACAGGCTGTCATATGACTCTAGATTCCCAAAAATTGGGTTATGGGATTAATGAGTAAGAATGATAACTCTGTTTATTAATGATGTCAAAACTTGAGGGAAAATGATTGGAAATGATAACTCTGTTCTGTCATAGTTTATTAATGATGACTAAAAGTTGAGCAAAAGGAAGTGAAACACATCTCCAAAAACAAAAATGATATGATCTATGTTTTGGAACATCATGAATGTATCCCTGCTAACTAAATTATGTATAAATAAAGAAACACTCTGGCTGCTAGTCAGTCAGGCTGCAAGATTCAGCCAACCATGATGGCCTGGCTCACTTCCTTCTCCTGCAGACTCCTTACACCCTCTACAGGACCCATCTACCCCTGGGGATGGCTCCAGGCAGGGCTATAAGAGAAACAAAAGGTAAGAGAAATAAAAGTTGTTGTTAAACAAAGGAAGGATTGGGGTTAAGTGCTACTCTCTGGAACCAGGCCAAGAGCTCAGCAGGAACACTACAAGACTAAGCCACACAACTGTCACCCACATTCATAGGGCCTAGTTTGGTCCCCTGAAGTTTCCCCAGCTGTCATCCAGAGTCCTTGAGCTCTTCCTAGCTCAGCTCAGCTGTCTCTGTGGGATTCCCCATCATGATCTTGACATCTCCCGCCTGCCTGCTCATGCAATCCTTTGTCCCTCTCTTCAATTGGACTCCAGATGCTTGGCCCAGTACCTAGCTGTGAATCTCTGAATCTGCTTCCTTTAGTCACTGGATGAAAGCTCTTTGATTACAATTAGAGTAGTCACCAATCTAATTACAGGGGAAGACCAGTTCAGGCACCCTCACCACTATTGCTAAGAGTCTTAGCTGGGATTATCCTTGTGGGTTACTGGGGATTTCCCTAGCACCAGGTTTCTCCCTAACTCCATAATGGCTTCCTCTATCAAGATATCTCTTTCATTGTTCTCCCTCTCCATCCCTCCCCCTACTCGACATCCCATTTCCTCATGTTCTCATTCCCCATCCTGTCCCCTCTCCCCTCTCCCAGTTTTCCCAGAATATCTTATCTATTTCCCCCTCCCAGGGCAATTTATGCATGTCCCTCTTAGGGTCCTCCTTGTTACTTAGTTTCTCTGGGGTTGTGAATTATAGCCTAGTTATCTATTGCTTTATATACCATGTTTGTCTTTTTGGGTATGGGTTATCTCACTCAAGATGATTTTTTTTTCTAGTTTTATTTGCCTGCAAATTTCATGTTGTCATTTTTTTAACTACTGAATAATACTCCATTGTGTAAATGTAGCACATTTTCTTTATTCATTCTTCAGCTGAAGGGCATCTAGGTTGTTTCCAGGTTATGGCTATTACAAATAATGCTGCTAGGAACATAGCTGAGCAAGTGTCCTTGTGGTATAATTGAGCATCCTTTGGGTATATGCTCCAGAGTGGTATTGCTGGGTCTTGAGGTAGCTTGATTCCCAATTTTCTGAGAAACCACCATACTGATTTCCAAAGTGGCTGTACAAGTTTGCATTCTCTCCTCTGACTCTTCCAGTTTCAATCCCCAGCTCATCCCTATCTCTGTAGCAGACCATGTGTTTTGGTCTATCTTTCCTCTCTGACACCATCCCTACTGGATCACAATAATTCAAGAATTCTGCTCCATAAAGAAATTCAGGAAAACATTATCAAACAGTGGAAAGAAATGAATTCCAAGAACTGAAAAGGGGGAAGTAAAATCAATAAGAGTACACAAACTAAGGGAGTTTTGGAAATTCAAATTTTAGAAATCCAGTAGGAACTGCAGATGCAGGCTTTACCAATAGAATACAAGAGAATGAAAAAGAGAATCTCAGGTGCTGAAGATATGATAGAACAAATGAATACATAAGTCATACAATATGTTAAATCTAAAAATCCTCTGACACATCCAGGAAATCAGGGGCATGACCAAAAGATGAAATTTGTCAGAAAAACAAGAATATAGGAAGGAGAAGAAATCCAGCTCAAAGCCCCAGAAAGTATTTTCAACAAAATTGTGGAAGAAAATGTTCTTAACCCAAAGAAAGAGATACCTATAAAGGTATAAGAAGAATATGAAACACAAAATAGATTGGACCAGAAAAGAGAGTAACCTTAGCACATAATAATCAAAACACTAAAAATACAGAACAAAGAAAGTGACATATAAAAGCAGACCTATTAGAATTACACCTGATTTTTCAATGGAGATTCTAAAGCCAGAAAGGCCTAGACAAATGAGCTGTAGATTCTTAAGTGACTACAGATACCAGCCCAGACTATTGTATCCAACAAAACTTTTAATCACTATAGATGGAGAAAATTATATGATGTTCCATGATAAAGCCAAATTTAAACAATATCTATCTACAAATCTAGCCCTACAGAAAGGACTAGAAGGAAAACTGCACCCATGAAAGCACAGGAAGTAAATAATCTCAGACCAGCAAAATCAACGGGGAACACTCTCTCTCTCTCTCTCTCTCTCTCTTTCTCTCTCTCTTTCTCTCCCAACTCTCTCTCTCTCACACACACACATACACACACACATACACAACCAAAATATATAAATAACTCAATAAACTAGTTATCAAAACAAATAAATAATCCAGTTTAAAAAAATGGGGTACAGATCTAAACAGAATTCTCAATAGACCAAACTCAAGTGGCTGAGAAACATTTAAACATCCTTAGCTGTCAGAGAAATAGAAATCAAAACTACTTTGAGATTCCAACTGACACTTGTCAGAATGGTTAAAATAAAAAACACAAGTGGCAGCTCATGCTGTTGAGGATGTGGAGTAAGTTGAATACTCATCCATTGCTGATGGGAGTGCACACATGTACATCATGGAAATCAGTGTGGCAGTGTCTCAGAAGGCTGGGCATTGATCTACCTCAAGATTCAAGTGTACCACTCGGGCATATACTGTATGTGGAGTTTTCTGTCCCACCAGCTAGTTTCCAAATAACCATAGAAAGACATATTATTAATTATAAATGCTCGGCCAATAGGTTAGGCTTGTTTTTTAGCTAGCTCTCATAACTTAAATTAACCATTTCTATTAATTATATGATTCCCTGAGGCTTGTTTACCTCATCTACATACTTTCCATCCTGCTCGCTCTGTGTCTTGTGGTATCTCCTCGAGACTCCTCCTGTCTTCTTCAAAGTGTCCTAGTCTGGGTCTGCTGCCCAATCTCTTCCTGCCCAGCTATAGACCAGTCAGCTATTTATTAACCAATGAGAGTAATACATATTTATAGTGTACAAAGATTGTTCTACAGCAATATACTCAAAGGACAGTTCATCCTACTATAAGGACAGTTGCTCAACCATGTTTATTTTTGTTCTATTCATAATAACCAGAAACTGTAAACAACCTAGATGCCCCTCAGCCAAAGAATTAATAAAGAAAATGTGGTATATTAACACAATGGAGTATTATTCAGCTGTTAAAAAAACAACATTGTAAAATTTGCAGGCAAATGGATGGAACTAGAAAAAAATCATCCTGAATGAGGTAACCCTGACACATAAAGATAAATATGGCATGTATTCACTTATATGTGGATATTAGCTATAAAGTAAAGGATAATCATACTATATCCCACAGATTGAGAGAGGGTAAATAATAAGGAGGGCTCTAGAGGGAACACATAGATCTCCCTGGGAAAGGGAAGTAGAATACCTTATGTGGGTGGACTGGGAGAGGGCTGGATGGGAGTGGGAAGATGAGTTGGGGAGGGTGTATTAGTCAGAGATCCCTAGAATAACATAACATATAGAATAAATTTCTCTATATATGGAGAGGAAGGAGATATATTGGAATGACTTACAGGCTGCAATCCAGCTAATTCAACAATGGCTGGCTGTGAACAGAAAGTTCAAGAATCCAGTAGCTGCCCAGTCCATGAGACTGGATATCTCAGCTGGTCTTTTGTGTACACTGGAATCTTGATGAAGTTGCTGTAGTGCCAGTGAAGGAATAGACTTGCTAGCAAGGTGAGAGCAGCAGGCAAAGGGCAAAAGCTTCCTTTTTCTATGTCCTTAAATAGGATTACAACAGAAGGACTGGCCCAGATTAAAGGCTTGTCTTATAGCCTCAAGATTGTGTCCTCCCACCTTCATATCCAGATTAAAAGTAGATCTTCCTATTTAAAATAAAAAAAAAACCCTCACTTACTGGTGTGCCCTTCACTTTTGTATTTTCTTTAATTCCAGATAATGTAAACAGGCTTGAGGGAGAGACAGCTAAAACTGAGGGGCATTTTAGGGGTGGTATGGAAACCTATTGCAGTAGAAACTTCCTAAAATTTTATAAAAGTGATCCTAATGAAGTCTCCAAATAATGGGGGAGACTGAATACCAACTGGCCATCTTTTGTAACTAGAGAAAGCTTTCAGTACTGGAATTTGGTTTCAACCATTTGACATGCTGCCCAAACAGGTCCCATGGAAATTCCCCAGACAACCCAGGCTATTGCAAAGACAATAGGTTATCCCCCTGCAAACTGACAACAAGGCCCCTTTGCTGGAGACAATACCCACACAGCTTATTGAACATGGAGAGGGCAAGCTGGTGCTTATATAGAACTTTCACTACTATGTCATAGTATCTTTGGTATGGGAAGGTACTCTGTAAGCTACCAAAAGAGGAGTGTAAACACCAACCAGCCTTAAAAGCTTTGATCTACAATCTGTCCTGCTTGAAAAATAAGCTAGGGAAATGGTGGCACAAAGCTTATGGGAATAATTGTTAATTTCACTGAATGAGAACAAAGACCATTACTCAAATTCTTTTGGTTGAATTAAGCAAGATTTATTTTCCACCATAAAAGCTGTCTTCCTAAAATGGGTTTTGAAAGAACAACATCAAACACAGGATAAAGTGGAGCTCACATAGCTCAAAACTGCAAGACTAGGGGTTTTCTGGGGTTTTTGGTTACCTAAACAGAACATGGCAGAACATCTTATCAGGGTGGATGTCAGCGTATTATCAGAGTATAGAGTGTGGAACGTGTCAAATTCAAGAAAATAGGTCAAGACATGGTCAAACAAGTTTTGCAGAAAATAATAATGAACTTACTAGTATTAAGATGGAGTCAGGCTGTTCCATCAGTAACCAACCAATGTTTGATTTGATTTAAGGCCTACTCCATGAGGTGGTACCCATACCTAAAACTGCTTGAGGTACCAAAAACCTATGATTAAATAGCTCAGAGACCTTGGATAAAACCAAATATTACTAATCTAAAAAAATAATAAAATAATTCTTAATGATATTATGTTATACTCATAGATCAGTTCCTTACTCCATCAGCATCAGAGAAACTTCCTCCTGCAGCAGATGGGAACAAATAGAGAAACCCATGGCCAGACATTACACAGAGGGTGGCACTTTCTGAACACACAGCTCTAAATGGGATGTCTCTATCAAATTCCTTCCCTCAGAGCTCAGGGAACCCTGAGGAAGAGGAAACAGACAGTGTGAGAGCCAAAGGAGTTGGAGGACACTAGAACAAGGCCCTCTAAATCAACTGAGCAATGCTCATATGAACTCACAGAGACTGAGGCAAATCATGGGTCCCACATGGACCTGCACCAGGTCCTTTGTGTGTATATTATAGCATTCTGTTTAGTACTTTTATGGTACTCTTGAACTATGTCAACAAGTGGATCTCTGTTCCTGGTGACTTCTTTTGGGACCCTTTTCCTTCTTTTGAGTTGCTGTGCCCAATGTTAATGTGAAGGTTTTTGTTTTATCTTATGTTTTATTTTGTTATATTTAGTTGCTATCTTTTAGAAGCCTGTACTTTCCTAATGAGAGATAGAAAGGGAGTGGATCTGGATGAGAGAAGATCTGAATGGAATTGAAAGGAACTGAAAGGAATAGAGGAAGGGTAAATTGTAATCAGGATATATTGTATGAGAAAAGAATCTATTTTTAATAAAAGGGGGAAATTAAGTAGATAAAAATGTTAAGTAGTTAATATTTGTGGTAAATAAAAATTTCCAAACTACCAGAGTGTATTTTTCTAATTTACTTTAGAAAAGAAAAATCATTTCCCAAAAAAATACTAAAAATTGCCATGAACATCCAAACAGCTGTTTGGTATTGACCTTGATTGTGGTGTTTATCTTTCCACTAGATGGTGGTCTAAGAGAAGTAATGATTTGATGTATTCATGAGCAGGAGGCTATGTTGAAATGACAATAAAAATAGAATTTACATGCAGGAGGAGATTTATAGAAGGTATTTTTTCTTCCCTCTTTGAGGTGATTTGATATAATATAAGATAGTAAGGCTTTATATTTTTGTGCAAATCAATTTGATTAAGTCTCTTTATTTTGAATAGAAAGTAACAATGAAATAAAAATGTGAAAGTCTAGTTAAGAGGTTTATCTGGTTTAGGATTATGTATGTCTCATTCATAAATTAATTGTGATTTCTGTTTAGCTTTCCCAGTTTTTCCATTGTGAGTATCCTATTTTGGGGTAGTATAGTAATTTAAATGCTATAATTTTAATAAGCCTCAGTATTTTTCATGTTTGATACTGTCGGTCTTAAACACCAATCACTGGTTTTGACTTGAGCAGAATGTGTGCATCTGGCAGAGTCAATCTTTACTTGGAGAATAATGCACTCTCATTTGATACTTGAATAAGCTTGTAAGAAGTAACTTGTGTACATACTTATACACTACTGGCAGGTAGGAGATCACAGGAGAGGACTGGGTTTCATTAAGGGTCAGACTCCATGGCTAAGAACTTTTCATAGTCTACACTGCAAAAACACATTTATACTTCATTCTGAGGAAGGAATCTGTATGAGCACTTTTGCAATTTTAATTAAAATGGCCCCCATAAGCCCATAGAGATTACCACTATTAGGGAGTATGGCCTTGTTTGAATAGGAGTGACTTTACTGGAGGAAGTGTGTCACTAGGGGGTGGGCTTTGAGGGCTCAGAATGATCCAGCCAGTCCTAGTGTGACATTCACTTCCTGCTGCCTTTAGATCTAGATGTAGATCTCTCAGCTACGTCTCCAGCACCATGTCTGCCTGCATGTTGCCATGTTTCCCACCATTATGACTATGGATGAAACCTCTGAACTGTAAGCCAGCTCAAATTAAATGTTTTCCTATATAAGAGTTAAGAGTTGTTGTAATCATGGTGTCTCTTTAGAACAGTAGAAACCCTAAGACATGTGCATTACAAACAGAGCTGTACTTCTACACTGTCAGTGGTTTGCTCTGAGTTACCCTTCATTCTCAATGTCTCTCAAACAAAGGCTCAGAAAGAATGCCAAATTCAGTGGCCTTATTATATGTGAACTATCCTTGCTACACAAGGATGACAAGGAGGAAAAAGCAGAACCCACCCCCACTATACAAGCAGAAGATATGATAGGGGAAAAAGTACTAATTCTATAAATCTCAGAAATATGACTGGCCACCTGCCCAGAGGGCCAAGATTAAATTTTGAAATGATTGACTGCCTTTGTTTCCCCTCCCTGTGTAGTCACTGCCCAAAGATGAAATGAAAGACATAATTTTAAGGCGTTAATTCCTTATCTTATCAGATTGCTGCCTCTCAAAATAAAACACAGTTTTAAGATTCAATTGGAATCTTCAAGGAACAGGTAACAATATCCCCTAGTATTTTGATTACTGTGGTAGTGGTAAATGAAATGTACTCCTTTCTATCAAAACATTAAATAAGACAAAGGAAGTTCCAACTTTAAAGAAATTTGTAAAGATGTGGCAAATTCTTACCCCCCCCCAGCATTTTCCTGATATCAGAGTAAGTATCCAAGGTTTTAGGTGGAAGTTTCTCCTGCCTGCTTTTTCCCAAATACTCAGCAGCTGCTTCTTAAATAATTGACTCCAAGGCTTAATATTACCTACAAATGCTTGGCTGGTAGTTCAGGCTTATTGCTAACTAGCTCTTACAGTTAAGTTAACCCACAATTCTTATCTATGTTTAGCCACATAGCTTGGTATCTTTTCTCAATACAGTGTCTGTCTGGCAATGTCTGACTCTACCCTTCCTCTTCCCAGAATTTTCCTAGTCGGGTTGCCTCACCTATACTTCCTGCCTGGCTACTGACCAATCAGCATTTTATTAAACCAATTCAAGTGACAAATCCTTACAGTGTACAAGAACATTATCCCACAGCATAAGGTTGCTTCCTGCTCTTAAAAGTTGCTCCTTATTTATCAATGGTGCTATAAGCCAATCATATGAGAATGTGAGGCCAAGCTTTGACCACTCAGAATGAGGTACAGGAATAAACACACCTAGCAGGTATGTGACATTGGCTGTCCTAGAACTCACTCACTAGACCAGGCTGGCCTGGTACTCAGAGGCCACCTTTGTCTATCTCCCAAGTGCTGGGATTACAAGCATGGAACACTACTGACTGGCAAGTACCTGTATTTTTAAAAGTTCTGTGAATAAGTCTATTAAGCCAGAGTTGAACATCTCTGGCAGGAGGCATAAGTACTTATTATATTTTTAGCTAAGAATGAAAGCAATCATTTAAAATTGTAGACAATAACAATAATAGTTACTTTATTTTCAAATCCATTTTATTCTTTTTTATTCAATTTGTATCTGTGGTAGTTTGAAAGAAAATAGCCTGCAAAGACAGTGACATAATTAGGAGGTGGTGTAGCATGAATCTTAAAAGTTCTTATTAATAAAATCAAACCTGAGGCCAGTTATTGGGGTGAACACTAGAAGATCAGAGAGACAGAACAAGCCACAGCTAACCTCACCTGGCCAACTTCTCAGCTGATCTTGTTTCCTCAGACTGGAAGCCTCTGTGTCCTCATATCCAAATGGCTCTCAGCTGAACTGTGCTGCTAAAAGCCTCAAAGCTTAACCAGATAAATGCTTAACCAGACCAAATGCTTCTAGTTTCTGGTGCTCACACCTTATATACCTTTCTGCCTTCTACCATCACTCCCTGGGATTAAAGGCTCGCTTGCTGGGATTAAAGGCATGAGTCACCATGCTTGGCTGTATCCTTGAACAGATGGATCTCTGCCTCTGGAATGCTAGGATTAAAGGCATGTGCTACTACTGCCTATCCTCATGTTTATTATTGTGGCTGTTCTGTCTCTGACCCCAGATAAGTTTATTAGGGTACACAATATTTTGGGGAACACAATACCACCACAAGGTGTGACTTTGTTGGAGTAGGTATGGCTTATTGAAGGAAGTGTGTCATTGTGGGGATTGGCTTTGAGATCTCATAGGCACTCTTAGTGACTTAGTTCACTTCCCATTACCTGTGCAAGATGTACAACTCAAAGATATCTCTCCAGCACCATGTCTGCCTACATGCTACCATGTCCCACTATGATGACAATGGACTCTACCTCTGAAACTGTAAGCCACCCAATTAAATATTTTCCTTCATAAAAGTTGCCCTACTAGTGATGTTTTTTCACAGCAATAGAAACTCTAAAAGTGTATTCATTTCTTTGATTATATGTTTATAGATTATTTTATTACACTTAGAATATTTTTATTGATATTTGATCTTTTGTTGATATTTGATAAATAATATTTCCATATTATTTACCATGCTGGCTAGTTTTATGTCAACTTGGGAAGTCATTTGGAAAGAGGGAAATTTAATGGAGTAAATGCCTCCACCAGATTGGCCTGTGGGTAATTTTCTTGATGATTAATGGAGAGGGCACCCCACATTATAGATCATGCTACCCCTAGGCAGGTGGTCCTGGATGGTGTAAGAAAGCAGGCTAAGCAAGCCATGGAGAGCATGACAGTGAGCAGTACTCCTTCAAGGCTCTGCATCAGTTTCTGCCTCCAGGTTCCTGTCTCAACTTCTAAAACTACAAGCTATAAGATCAAATAAACCTTTTTATAGTTTATTCTATTCTAGTCAGTTCTGTTCCATTTGTCTACATGTCTATTTTGGACCAGTACCATGTTTTTTTTAAAACTACTTCAGCTCTGCAGTATTTGATTTGTTCCAGATTGCTTCTGCAATCCAGAGTCTTCTGTACTTCCATATAAATTTTAAGATTTTTATCTATGTATTTAAAACATTGTCCTGGAATTCTGATTGAGATTGTATTTAATTTGTAGATTGCTTTTGGTAGAAATGCCACTGTTTTTCACAATATTATGTCTTCTGACCAATGAATGTGGGAAGTGTTTCTATACTATAGAATCACCCTTGAGTTCTTTTTTTTTTTTTTTTGGTGTGTTAACATTTTCATCATAGAGCTCTCTTGTTTTCTTGGTTATGTTTATTACCAGATTTTTTGGTAGTTACTATGAGTTGGATTATTTCTTACTTGTGTGTGTGTGTGTGTGTGTGTGTGTGTGTGTGTGTGTGTGTATTTTATCCTGCCACATTGCTGAAAATGTTTATCTACTTTATTAATTTTTTTGATAGAGTCTTTAGGGGCTCTTATGTGTAGAATCAAATCATTTGCAAGCAAGGATATTTTGATTTTTTTTCTTTTTCTATTGTATCCCCTTTTATTTCTTTCTCTAGTTTTCTTACTGTAGCTACCATACCATTCCTATATTGAATAGTAATAGAGAAAGTAGACACTCTTATCTTGTTGCTATTCTAATAAAGAATGCTTTGAAATTTTCTCTAGTCAGTATTATGCTAGATATAGTTTTGTCATTTATAGCCTTTATTATGTTGACTTAGAATTTCTACCCTCTCCATGATCATATCATGAAAGGATATTGGATTTGTCAAAGGCTTTTTCTGTGTCTATTGAGACTGTGACATGATTTCTGTGTTTAAATCCATTTAGTCATGGATTTACTTATTTATATTTACTTATTTATATTGAACCATCCATGCTTACTGGAATGAAGCCAACTTGATCATGATGAAGGATGTTTTTTAATGTGACCTTGAATTTGGCCAGTAAGTATTTTATTGAGAAGATTTACATGTATGTTTGTCAAGAAGATGAATTATAATTTTCTTTTTGTGTCTTTACCTGGTTTTGGGATCAGGGTAATGCTGCTTTCAAAATCAAAATTTGGAAGAATTCTTTCACTTTCTACTTGATGGAATAACTTGAGTAGTATCTATATGATTTATTCTTTGAAGGTATGCTATGATTCTGAAGTGAATACATCTGGTCCTAGGGTTTTCCTACTTAGATCATTTATATAGCCCTGGCTGGCCTGGTACACCAGGCTGGCCTCACATTTACAGAGACCCACCCCCCTTTTTCCTCATGAGTGCTGGGATTGAAAGTATGCACCACCATGCCTGGATGGATTTGTAAATATTTATTTATTTTGTGTATGTGTGTCTTGGTTTAGGTTATTATTACTGTGATGAAACACCAGGACCAAAAGTAAGCTGAGGAGGAAAGGGTTTATTTTGATCACAGTCCATCCAATGTGATGGGGTATTTTGTGTTTTGTGGGTTGATCGAAGAAAGAGGTCACTCTAAGATGAAATTTTAAAGCCTGTGTGACAGCAGGCAGATCCAGCCTCTGATGAACTGAATTGAACTGAACAGTCATAAAAGGCATATTTATTGATTGTTAAACCAAGTTGGTTTTTGGGTAAAGTATTTCCTCATACCAAGGTCCTATCTAATCTATATGTCTCTCTAAAAGGAAGCATCACATGCCTTCATTACTTTAGTCCTTTATTGTGTATCATTTGCAATACACAATAATCCAAGAGCCTCAGATGTGCCAGAGGTGTTTTATCACCCAAAGTCATGTGAAGGCTGCAACACCCTGTCAGAAAAACAATTCTACAAATCTATGGAAAACAATCATTGTTTTGCGCAAAGATTCTTTACTGTTTTTCACAATTATTCTTCAAGGTCAAAGTACTTCTAGAAAGTGACTATTCACTCTAATGTTGACCCTGGACACAGTGAAAACTATTCATTTTAATGTCTACCCCAGATACAGCTACTCTGCTAAATTCCTACAACAAAAAGCAGTGAGGGCAGGAACACACACAGGGCAAGAACCTGGAGGCAGGAGCTAATTCAGAAGCCATGGAGGGGTGCTGCTCACTAGCTTGCTCCTTGCTCAACCTGCTTTCTTATAGAATACAGGACCACCATCCCAGGGTTGGCAACACCCAAACACAGGACCATCAGTCCATGGATGGCGACATCCACCATGGACTGGGCCCTCCCACATCAATCACTAATTAAAGGAATTGCTGCAAGCCACAGGAAAATGTAATGGAACCAAGCTACTATGACAAAAGCTACTACTTAGAAAGGTCAAGGACCATCCAATCACCAGAGTAGGCCAGCTCAAGCACCCTTTTGACTATTGCCAGTAGTCTATGGTGGAGTCATCATTGTGGATTCCTGGGAACCTCCCTAGCACTCTGCTTCTCCCTATTCCCATGGTGTCTTTATTTATCATGGTATCTCTTTCCTTGCTCTCCCACTCTGTTCCCATTCCAGCTAGAACCTCCTGTTCCCCTAAGCTCTCATCCCCTGTCCCTTGTCCTCCATTTACCCCACCCCTCCCCCAGTTTGCTCATGTAGATTTCATCCATTTCTCCATCACTGGGTGATCCATGCATCCTTCCTAGTGTCCTCCTTACTAGTTAGCCACCCTGGAGCTGTGGGTTGCAGTCTGGTTATCCTTTGCTTTACAACTAGTATCCACTTATGAGTGAGTACATACCATATTTGTCCGTCTGAGTCTGGGTTACCTCACTCAGGATGATATAACCCTCATCCAGTGACTGATAGAAGCAGATGCAGAGATCCACTGCTGGGTCCCAGGCAGAGCTCCAGGAGTCCAATCGATGAGACAGAGAAGGGATTCTATGAGCAACAGATAATAAGACCATGATTGAAAAAAGTACAGAGACAACTAGCCAAACTAGTCGAAACACATGAATTGTGGACCAACAGCCCCCATGGTACTGGACTAGGCCCTCTGGATAAGCGAGACAGTTGTTTAGCTTGAACTGTTTGGGGGGCTCCCAGGCAGTGGGATCAGGACCTATCCCTAGTGCATGAGCTGGCTCTTTTGAGCCTAGTGCCTGTGGTGAGACAGTTTGTGCAACCTTGGTGCAGGAAGGATGGGCTTGGACCTTCCTCAACTGAATGTACCAGGCTCTGCTGACTTCCCATGGGAGACCTTGCCTTGAAGGAGGCAGTAGTGGGGGATGGGATGGGGGGAAGGCTGGGGGACAGGAGGAGGGAAGACAGGGGAATCTGTGGTTGGTATGTAAAATGAATAGAAAATTTTTTAATTAAATAATAAATTATTAAGCAAGAAAAAAAAGGTCAAGGACCTTTCCAAAGGTCAAGCCATGGCTTAAGAAGTCTTGGTGATATTTTAGCTTTTGTATATATACTGACTGCTTCCTAAAATGATTTTTTTGTGTGCTTCCAAGAACTCCTAACAGTGTATTTATCTAAAATACACCTATCAAGCATCCAAGGCTAAATGATCTCTTTAACTAAGGCAGCACCCTTATGGAAACAACACCTGTCTCCTAGGTCAGGTGGATAGCTTTATTTCTTGTGAAATTTAAAATGAGACTCTCCTTTCTTATACAGCCTTACTAACATTATAGACTCCTAACTTCTTACCTAACCACTTCTAGGAATGTAGATTGAGCACATAAACTCCCTTTTTGATATACTAACTGATACTAGCTCTCATTTGACCTCTTCCTTTAACCGCTCCCTTTTTGAGTTGTAAAAGAAAGCCTGACAGTCACTGCCTGAGAAAAAATTTTACCTTCCTTTATGACCCTGTAGGAATTCAAACCTGGTGATCTGGCTGGAGGGGGAGGATTACTATTGCTTGGGTTTATAACTGAATACCCTAGAGAACTTGAGGACAAAGAACTGAGAGGTATAAGGAAGATTTTGACCAGAGAGAACTTGAGGACAAGATGGAAGACAAGGAAGAGCCAGATGGGGAAGTACTAGATGGGTAAGAACGAGATGAGATGAACATAGATGAGGCAGAATTAAGATGGAAGAATTAAGATAGAACTTAGAGAGGACAGCAGATAAAGGTAGAGAAAAATCAGGCAAGAAAGGAGCTAGGCATGAGAACAGAACTGAAGCTGTATAGATAGGATTTTATCACTGAAGAATAAAGTAGATGGACAAAGAGCTTGGTGTACTTAGATTAATTTCCTGAAAATAATTCTCGCTGTTCGTAGTTTCTCTTCTGGGCCACTAGGAAGAATATTATTAAGGATGGTCCTTTAATAATATTAGAGAGAAAATCACCTTTATTTGCAGTGATTTTCTTGCCCCTGCCTCCAGAGTGCTGGAATTACCAATGTGAACAGTTGTATTTGTCTCAAAGTATATACTTTAAATAAGCAGTTTGGCTCTATTTTCAAGTGAGAAATGAAGGCACTGAGAGTAATACTCAAGTTGATTGAGTGGGATGTCAGGCAGTCTGGTGTTTTTTAGTTCCATGGCAATATATTGTCTACTATAAATGCCTGTTATGTATTGGTTTGTCCTTGCCATTTTGTTTTACATGATATATTTCCCTCACTAATTATGGTGAGCCTGAATGTAAATGTGGACAGTCACATAGCCAAACTGTTGCATGATGCTTTTAAGTAAACACTGATTTTGTTAGACCTCTAAGAATGTAGTTTGAAGCCATTTTATTCAAGTGAATTTTCTTGAAACACTAATAGTATTTAAAACTTAATAGGGATGACTCAGTTGTTGAGCACTTCAGTTGTAGTTCTTTGTAGCAGTATATTTGTTAGAAAGATGTTCATGCATGCATGTGAATAAAAAAAACCATTGGGGCTGGAAAGATGGATGAATGCTAAAGAGCACTGAGTGCTCTTCCAGAGAACCTGAATTCAATTCCCAGCATTTACGTGGCAGCTCACATAAGTATCTGTAACTCACATGTGAGATATATATATATATATATATGTGTGTGTGTGTGTGTGTGTGTGTGTGTGTGTGTGTGTGTGTGTATGTATATATAGTATGTATAAGTATGTATATATAAACGTATGCAAAACACCAATAAACATTTTAAAAAACTTAAAAACCCATTAAGAAGAAGTATGTTCAGATTCTAGGTGGTATCCTAGTTTGCTTTCTATTGCTATGATAAATACAATGACCAAAATTAACTTAGGGAGGAAAAGATTTATTTTATCTTACAGATTAGAGTCTATAATGAAGGGAAGTCAGAGCAAGGAATTCAAGGTAGGAACTGATACAGAGGTTACTGATGGAGGAAGGCTACTTACTGGCTTGCTCTCTATGGATCTCAGTTTGCTTTCTTACACACCCTAGGACCACCAGCCTGATATTCCAGTACTCAAAATGTAGAGACAGGAAGGCCATAAGTTTGAAGTCATCCTAGATTACACAGGAATAAATAAATAAATCACTTTTATTTTATTTTTTTTGAAACATGGTCTCACTCTGTACACCTGGCTGGCCTGGAGATTATGCTTGGACTTGTGCTTCAGTTTACAAACAGATCCATGTTTCTTTTTTTCATATTTTTTCTTTTTAATTTATTCTTCTCTCATATATTGTATTCTAACCACAATTTCCTCTCCATCTCCTTTCCCCCTAATCCATTCCTCCTCCATTTCCCTTCAGAAAAGGACAGCCCTCCCAGGGATATCAGCCAGGCATGGCATAACAATTTGCAATAAGACTAGGCACATCCCCTCACATTAAGGCTGTACAAGGTAACCTGTAGCATGGATTATTAGAAGGTCTTATTAATAAAAAAAAAAAACAACCCAGTGCCAGGTATTGGGGTGAATGCAGAAAGATCAGAGAGACAGAACCAGCCATAGCTACCCTCACCTGGCCAGTTCCTCAGCTGATGTATCTCATTTCCTCAAACTGGAAGCCTCTGTGTCCTCACCTGAATGGATCTCAGCTGAACTGCTGCTCAAAATCCTAAAAGCTTAACCAGGCTCTGGTTCCTGGTTTTCACACCTTATATACTTTTCTTCTTCCTGCCATCATTTCCTGGGACTAAAGGCATGTGTCACCATGCCTGGCTGTTTCCAATGTGGCTTTGAACTCACAGAGATCCAGATGGATCTCGACCTCCAGAATGCTAGGATTAAAGGTATGTATGCCACCATTTTTTGGCCTCTATGCCTATCTAGCAGCTGTTGTGTTCTCTGACCCTAGATAAGTTTATAAAGGTGCACAATATATTGGGGGACACAATATCACCACAGTAACCAAATAGGAGGAAAAGGTTCCCAAAGCAGGCAAAAGAGTTAGAGACAGCCCTCACTCCCACTGTTAAGACTCCTACAAGATAGCCGGGCAGTGGTGGCACATGCCTTTAATCCCAGCACTTGGGAGGCAGAGCCAGGAGGATCTTTGTGAGTTTGAGGCCAGCGTGGTCTACAGAGCGAGATCCAGGAAAGGTGCAAAGCTACACAGAGAAACCCTGTCTCGAAAAACCAAAAAAAAAAAAAAGACTCCTACAAGAACACCAATCTACACAACTATATACACACATATAACATATATTCATAGGACCTAGGTCAGACCCATATAGGCTCCCTGATTATTGGTTCACTCTCTGTGAGCCCCTATGAACTATGGTTAGTTGATTCTCTTTTATTGTCATGTCCTAAATTCTTCTCACTTCTGTAGTCCTTCCTCCTCTGCCAAAGGCTGTGGCATAATACAGCAGATGGAAACTATATTTAAGATGTTAACCGACCAGATGAATTATTCTCTGATGGGGGAAAACTTGTTCAAGCAAGGCTTATGAGGCCACAGACTCTGGAATATTGATTGCTTGTTTATAATTTTCTCATGTGCTATTACAATTTTCCCTAAAGAGCTATGAGATTTTTTCCCACAATCTGTATGGTAGTGTGTTGTCCTTATGAATATATATTCCATCTATTGGGCACATATTTATCTGTGGAGTGTCAGGAAGATGATTTCTTCTTAAGCTGTATAATTTTGATGAATAAAAGTATATTTTGTAACTATGTCTATTGTTCCAAGAAAGCTATGGGGGACTTAGTACCTGTTTTATATCATAGCTCGGGCTAACCTAAGAAAATAGTCATATTTTCAGCTACTAAAACAGATTTTTTACAATTAGCTGATTTAAAGCCTCAAAGCAAATTCAGATTAGATGAGGTGCCTTGAAAGGTGCCTTGCTAAACTTTCCAAGAAATTCAGTCCTGTTCACAAGGACAGATAGCCTGCCACAGTCTGGTTCATAAGCACAAAATTGCCAGCTGTCTGATTTGTTGAACCAAGGTTAGGCATAAAGAAACTTAATCACTATACCAGTTTCTCTCACTAGATCTGGCTGATTATGTAGGACAGCAATTAACTCCCTGCACAAATTCCCCAGAAATTAACATTCTACACAGATTCCTTGTGGGAGCCCGTTCTCGGGTTCCTCGTGGCTTTACCCATCAGGTCCTCATAGAGGATGATTAGACCACGGGCCTGAGTGCAGGTGTCTGAGATGGTCTGCACTTGGCTGTGCTGGGGGGAGGAGGTCTTTTGCTCCACCCCTTGGCGTCTCTATAAAAACCCTGGGGCAGAGACAGTCGGGGCCCGTTGGAATAGGTTCCAGGCCCTCTCGAGGCTATCCTTTATTTTCTATCTGTTTCTCTCCGCGATATTCTCCGCAATAAATCCTTCTATCTAATATTTCCTGCTGCTCGCACTCAAGAAAACTCTGGGGAACTGTGGGGGTGGTTGGGTAAACGCCCCACAATTCCTAAACTCAGTTTTATGATATGAGGCTCCAAGCTCAGCCAACTAACTCCTTTTTATGCTAGATCCTAAAATTGCTGGGAACAAACAGCTTTCATTCAGACACTGCAAAAAAGTTCTTCCTTCTGGCCAGGGTGACAGAGTATTTAGCCCCAAGAGAGAGTTACAAGTTGCCTTTTTTATGGTTTAAACTTACATACAGGATGGAAAAATACATTTCAAGATTTAAAATGTGTTTGATGTCACTGGGTCTTGGAGAGTGCCAAAGTGAGCTCATATTTATAGAATTAGGGCAAACCTGAGTTCCAACTAAAGCATTTATGACACAGCTCTCTGTAAACACTCCCAGTCCCAGAGAGTCTGGCATTTATGACTAAGCACAAAACATTAGTTTAAAGGGTTATTGCATTTGGAATTATAGAATATATACACAATTTTCTTATTTTTCATAGAATCCTCAATAGTTTAGTTTTTAAGGCTATCTATAGATAAATAAAAATAACTGGTTCTTTCTTTTAAGTTGCAGCTGTGAGATTATAACCCCCCAATTAGGAAGCTAAGGTTTATTACATGTGCATTGTCAGGATGGCTGTATCTTATCATTTACTGTAATGTGACTTTAAATTGTAACTCCTATATTCAGCATGAAAGAGTCTATTGGATATATATATATATATATATATATATATATATATATATATATATATAATTTGTTAAGAAAAAAGAAAAGCTAGAGCCAGCATGAGAAAATAGAGATTCAGATTCCACATGAGAAAATTCAGCATGAGAAAATAAAGAGAAATACTATGAGAGTGTGTGTATTCCTTTCCTAACTCCAGATAAAAAATAATAATCTTAGCTTTGCAACTGTGTAGATTCCTTGCAAGCCCTGTGTGCAGCCTTGAAACTGGTTCTCTAAGACTGCAATGCTCCTCTTCTTCTGTAGAATTCCCTGAGCTCTGCTTAATGTTTGGTTGTGGGTCTATGCATTTGCTCCCATCAGGTGTTCAATGAAGCTTCTCTGATTCATTAGAAATCATTATCTATCTATCTATCTATCTATCTATCTATCTATCTATCTATCTATTTTTGCCAGATATATTTGGTTCTATCTTTGTTCTCTGGGCTATCCAAACTCTCATTCCTGGCCCTTCATGAAGAATGGGTCTTAAGTTGGACCAGTCATTAGTTGGCCACTCCCACAAGTTTTGCATCACCTTACCCCAGCACGTCTTGCAGGCAGGACAAATTGTGGGTCAAAAGTTTTGTGGCTAGGTTGGTGTCCCAATTCTTCCACTAGAAGCCTTGCCTCATTACAGAAGATGGCCAGTTCAGACTCTGTATCCCTCATTAATACGTGTCTTCTCTAGACTCACCCTTTATAGATTCTGGAGAGTATCCGTTTGCACTAGGTTTCTACCTTGCCCCTCAAATGACCCCCAACTCCAGTCATATCTCCAACTATTTGCTCTCTCCACCCCCCACATGATCCCTAATATTCTCATCCCTATCTGCCCCAGGCCACCCACAAATATCTATTCTATTTTCCCTTCCCCAGAAGATACATGCATCCCCCCTTGAGCCCTCTTTGTCACTTAGTCTCTCTGGGTCTGTAGATTGTAGCATGATTATTATTAACATTTAATATTCTCATATTTTTCTTTGTGGGCCTGGATTACCTCACTCAGAATGATATTTTTCCTAGTTCTGGCCATTGGCCTGCAAATTTCATAATGTTATTTTTTCTAACAGCACAGTGGACTAGTATTCCATTTTTTAAAAGTACCACATTTTCTTGATCCATTCGTTGGTTGAGGGGCATCTAGGTTGTTTACAGTTTCTGGATATTATGAATAAAGCTTCTATGAACATTATTGAGTAAGTGTCCTTGTGGTAGGATGAAGCATCCTTTGGGTATATGCCCAGGAGTGGTATAGCTGGGTCTTGAAGTAGATTGATTCCAAATTTTCTGAGAAACCACCATATTGATTTCCAAATGACTGTACACATTTGCAGTCCCACCAGCAAAGAAAGAGTGTTCCCCTTGCCCCACATCCTTGCCAGCATAAGCTGTCACTTGTGGTTATTATCTTAGCCATTCTGACAAGTATGATGAAATTCAGAATAATTTTGATTTTCATTTTCCTGATGTCTAAGGATGTCCAATATTTTACGTGTTCCTCAGCCATCTGAGTGTGCTCTATTGAGAATTCCCTGTTCAGATCTGTACCCCATTTTTAAATTGGATTATTTGGTTTGTTGATGTCTAGTTTCTTGAGTTCTTTAAGTATTTTGGATACTAGCCCTCTGTCAGATGTGGAGTTGGTGAAAATATTTTCCCATTCTGTAGCCTACTGTTTTGTCCTATTGATTGTGACCTTTCCTCTAGAAAAGCTTTTCAGCTTCATAAGGTCTTTGTGCTAGTTTGAATGCAATTTATACCCATAAGTTCCTAGGCAGTGGCATTATTAGGAGGTGTGGTTTTGTTGGAGTAAGTATGGCCTTGTTGGAGGAAGTGTCTCACTGTAGGGGTGGACTTTGAGGTCTCATGATATCCTCAAGCCATGCCCAGAGTCTCAGACCACTTCCTGACACCTACCTAAGCTGTAGAACTTGCTGTAGGACCCAGGTCCTGGGACACAGTCAGTCCCTGGGAACCCCCACCCAACTCTGCCCCAGTTGATGGCCAACAGGGAAAACTCCTGTGGGAAGCCGCCCCAAAAAAACTCCCATCGGACCCTACAATCTACAAGTTCCACGCCCTACCACAATACCCATCTGCCTGTGACCCCAGTAACTTCCTGAGACACAGAAACCAAACCGCCAGCTCTCATTGGACCAAGATCTCTCATTGGACTAAGAGTAACTTCCTGAGATGCAGAATCCACCAGCTCTCATTGGATCAAGAGTGACATTCTGAGATACAATATCTGCCAGCTATTATTGGACCAAGAGAGGCTTCCTGAGACACAGAATCTGTCAGCTCTGACTGAACCAAGGGCCCTAATAAGACCAAGAGCAGCTCCATGAATCACAGAATCAGTTAGCTTGTATTGGACCAAGAGCAGCTCCCAGAGATACAGAATCTGCCAGCTCCAATGAGACAAAGAGCAAAGATTGGACCCAGAGGAGCCCCCTGAGACACAGAAATCACAGAGTGGACCATCAGCAGCCTGCTCAGACACAGGCACCTCTTGCACCTATTAGAGGAAGAGATGAGTAAACACCAGTGCAAAAATAATACAACAAGCAACAGCAAGCCCTGAACATCACAATGTAGAAGCAGAAAAAGCAACCTTAAAAATAACTTCATGGCCTGGAGAGATGGCTCAGAGGTTAAGAGCACTGTCTTCTCTTCCAGAGGTCCTGAGTTCAATTCCCAGCAACCACATGGTGGCTCACAACCATCTGTAATGAGATCTGGTGCCCTCTTCTGGCACGCAGGTAGAACACTGTATACATAATAAATAAATAAATCTTAAAAAAAAACTTTATGAAGATACTAGAGGCCTTTAAAGAGCAAATAACAAATTCCCTTAAAGAAATTGAGTAATGACCTGTTTGCAGGAGGCCTGCCTATTGGCTTGAGACTGGGACTGCAATGGTTGGTAGTGTGGGGGTGCAAGGTTGTGCCTCTGAGCCCCATCTAGAGAAAGACTCACCTCTTAGTCCAATTGGGTGCTGGCAGGCTCTGTCTCAGGGAACAGTTGCAGTCTCAGAGGGTGGGTGGGATTTGGGGGAAGTGAGGCTTTTGGGTTACAGGGTCTGAGACTGCAACAGTTCCCTGAGACACAGCCTGCCAGCACTGGATTAGACTAAGAGGTGAGTCTTTATCCTCATACCTAAACACCCCAGCCCCTGGGCTTTGGGACCAGAGGCACAACCCTGTGCCCCTACACCACCACCCATTACAATTGCAGTTTCATTCCAGTTGGCAGGCAGACCTACTGCAGATAGGTCAGACTAACACCATCCCCCACTAGACCCTGTAACCCACAAGCTCCATCCCTCACAACCCACCCATATACCAAGATTGAAGGTAGTCCTTGAGACAGAGCCCATGAGTGCCAATTGGACTAAGAGCTGCCTCCTGAGACAAAGAGTCCATCAGCACCAATCAGACCAAAAGAGGCTCCCTCAGACACAGACACCACTTGCACCAAGTGGAGAAAGAAATGGGTAGATGTCAACGCAAAAATACAGTCAACAACGTAAAGACCAATATGGCACCATCAGAACTTAGTGGTGCTACATCAACAAGACCTGAACATCACAAAACAGAAGAAGCAGAAGAAATGGACCTTAAAAATGACCTTAGGAAGATGACAGAGGCTTTTAAAAAGGAAATGGAAACTACCCTTAAAGAATTAGAAGAAAAGAAACAAAAATTTGGAAGACATCAATAAATCCCTTAAAGAAAGCCAAGAAAAAGCAATTAAACAGGTGAATGAAACAGTCCAAGGTTTGAAAACTGAAATAGAGGCAATAAAGAAGACACAAACTGAGGGAAGGCTGGGAATGGAAAATCTGAATAAATAAACAGAAACTACAGATGCAAGCATAACCAACAGAATGCAAGAGATGGAAGAAAGAATCCCTAGTGTTGAAGATACAATAGAGAAAATAGATTCATCAGTCAAAGTGAACGCTAAGGCCAAAAAGTCATAACACCAAACATCCAGAAAATTTGGGACACCATGAAAAGACCAAACTCAAGAATAATAGGGATAGAAGAAGAATACCAACTCAAAGGCACAGAAAAATGTATTCAAGAAAGTCATAGAAGAAAACTTCCCAACCTAAAGAAGGAAATGCCTATAAAGATACAAGAAGGTTACAAAACACCAAATAGAGTGGATGCAAAAAAGTCCCCTCACCACATAATAATCAAACCACTAAATATACAGAATAAAGAAAAAATATTAAGAGCTGCAAAAGAAAAAAGCCAAGTAACATGTAAAGGCAGATCCTTCAGAATAACACCTGACTTCTCAATGGAGACTCTAAAAACCAGAAGGGCCTAGACAGATGTTATGCAGACACTAAGAGACCATGGATGCCAACCTAGACTATTATACCCAGCAAAACTCTCAATCAACATAGACAGACCAAACAAAATATTCCATCATAAAACCAGATTTAAACAATATCTTTCCACAAATCCAGCCCTACAGAAAGCACTAGAATGAAAAATCCAGCCTAAGGAAGTTAGATACACCCATGAAAACACAGGCAATAGGTAGTTCCACACCAACAAATACAAAGAAGGGAAATATACAACACTACCACCAAAAAATGACAGGAATTAACAATCACTGGTCATTAATATCATTAATATCAATGGTCTCAATTCATCTATAAAAAGATACATGCTAACAGAATGGATATGAAAACAAGATCCATCCTTCTGCTGCATACAAGAAACACACCTCATCTTCAAAGACAGACACTACCACAGAATAAGAGGCTGGGAAATGACGTTCCAATCAAATGGACTTAAGAAGCAAGCCGGTGTAGCTATTTTATATCCAACAAAATAGACTTCAAACTAAAAATCAATCAAAAGAGATTGGGAAGGACATTACATATTTATCACAGGGAAAATATGAGAAGATGAAGTCTCAATTCTGAATATTTATGTTCCAAATAAAAGGGCACTGACATTTGTAAAAGAAACATTACTAAAGCTTAAATCTCACATCAAACCCCATACACTAGTAGTGGGAGACTTCAATACCCCATTCTCACCAATGGACAGATCTGCCAGATAGAAAATTAACAGATAAATAAGGGAAATAACAGACATTATTACTCAAATGGACTTAATAGATATCTACAGAATATTCCACCCTAACACAAGAGAATATACCTTCTCAGCACTCCATGGAACCTTCTCTAAAATCGACCACATGCTTGGTCACAAAGCAAATCTCAACAGATACAAAAAATTGAAATAACCTCCTCTATCTTATCAGACCACCATGGTTTAAAGTTAGATTTCAACAATAACAAAAAATTATAGAAAGCCTTACAATTTCATGGAAACTGAGTAATTCCCAATTGAATCACCAATGGATCAAGGAAGAAATAAAGAAAGAAATTAAAGATTTCCTAGAATTCATTGCAAATTAATGTACAATGTACCCAAATTTATGGGACACTATGAAAGTAGTGCTCAAAGGAAAATTCATAGCACTAGATTCCCATGTAAAGAAGATAGAGAAATCTCACACTAGTGACTTAACAGCACACCTGAAAGGTCTACAAAAAAAAAGAAGCAAACTCACCCAGGAGAAAAGACAGCAGGAAATAAATTGAGGGATGAAGTCAAGAAAATAGAAACAAAGAGAAAACAAAGAATCAATGAAACCAAGAGTTGGTTCTTTGAGAAACTCAACAAGATAGACAAGCCCTTATCCAGAATAACCAAAAAGCAGAGAGAGAATTCAAATTAACAAAATCAGAAGTGAAAAGGGAGACATAACAACTGACAACATGGAAATTCAGTGAATCATCAGGTCATACTTCAAAAACCTGTACTCCACAAAATTGGAAAATCCAAAAGAAATGAACAATTTTCTGGATAGGTACTATATAACAAAGTTAAATCAAGACCAGACAAACAATCTAAATAGACCAATAACCCCTAAGGAAATAGAAACAGTCATTAAAAGTCTCCCAAACAAGAAAAGCCCAGGACCAGGTGGTTTCAATGCAGAATTCTACCAGATTTTCAAAGAACAGTTAATACAAAAACTCTTTAAATGGTTCCACACAATAGAAACAGAAGGAACGTTACCAAACTCCTTTTATGAGGCTACAGTTACTCTGACTCCCAAGCCACACAAAGATGCAACAAAGAAAGAGAATTACAGACCAATCTCCCTCATGAACATTGATGCAAAAATGCTGAATAAAATATTGGCAAACAGACTCCAAGAACATTTAAAAAAAATTATCCACCATGATCAAGTAGGCTTCATCCCAGAGATGCAAGGTTGGTTCAACATACTTAAATCTGTCAATGTAATACACCATATAAACAAAGACAAAGAAAGAACCACATGATCATCTCACTAGATGCAGAAAAGGCATTTGACAAAATCCAACACCCCTTCATGATAAAGGTCTTGGAGAGATCAGGAAAACAGGGAACATATCTAAACATAATAAAGGCAGTTTAGAGCAAGCCAACAGCCACAATCAAATTAAGTGAAGAGAAACTCAGTGATTCCACTAAAGTCAGGAACAAGACAAGGCTGTCCACTCTCCCCATATTTATTTCAATATAGTACTTGAAGTTATAGTTAGAGCAATTAGATAACAAAAGGAAATAAAGGGGATACAAATTGGAAAGGAAGAAGTGAAGCTTTCACTATTTGCAGATGATATGATAGTATATATAAGTGACCATAAATCGACCAAGGAAGTCCTACTGCTGAAAAACACCTTCAGTAATGTTGCAGGATACAAGATTAAGTAAAAAAAATCATTAGCCCTCCAAATAATAAAAGGACTGAGAAAGAAATCAGAGAAACATCACCCTTTAAAATAGCCACAATTAATATAAAATACCTGGGGGTAACTCTAACAAAGCAAGTGAAGGACCTGTATGATAAGAACTTTAAGTCTCTGAAGAAAGAAATTGAAGAAAGTATTAGAAAGTGGAAAGATCTCCCATGCTCTTGGGTAGGTAGGATTAACACAGTAAAAATGGCAATCTTACCAAAAGCAATCTATAGATTCAATGCAATCCCCATCAAAATCCCAACACAATTATTCACAGACCTGGGAAGAATAATACTCAACTTCAGTGGAGAAACAAATAACCCAGGATAGCTAAAACAATTTTGCAATAAAGCAACCTCGGGAGGCATCGTGATCCCTTAATTCAAGCTCTACTATAGAGCTACAGTAACAAAAACAGCTTGGTACTGGTATAAAAACCGACATATGGACCAATGGAATTGAGTGGAGGACCCTGACATTAATTCACACATGTATGAATACCTAATTTTTGACAAAGTAGCCAAAACTGTACAATGGAAAAAAGAAAGCATCTTCAGCAAATGATGCTGGCATAATTGGATGTCAACATGCAGAAGATTGCAAATAGTTCCATATCTGTTGCCATGCACAAAACTTCAGTCCAAGTGAATCAAAGACCTCAACATAAATCCAGTTACTCTGAACCTGATAGAAGAGAAAGTAGGAAGTAGTTTTGAATGCATTGACACTGGAGATCACTTCCTAAATATAACATCAGTATCACAGACACTGAGGGAAACAATTAATAAATGGGACCTCTTGAAACTGAGAACCTACTGTAGGGCAAAGGACATGGTCAATAAGACAAAACTACAGCCTATAGAATGGGAGAAGATCTTCACCAACCCCACATCTGACAGAGGGCTGATCTCCAGAATATATAAAGAACTCAAGAAACTAAAATTCAAAATACCTAACAGTCTATTAAAAAATGGGCTACAGAGCTAAACAGAGAGTTCTCAATAGAAGAATTTCAAATGGTCAAAAGACATTTAAAGACTTGCTCAACATCCTTAGTAATTAGGGAAATGCAAATCAAAACGACTCTGAGATACCATCTTACCTCTGTCAGAAATGGCTAAGATTAAAAACACTGAAGACAGCTTATTCTGGAGAGGATGAGGAGCACTCCTACACTGTTGGTGGGAATGCAAACTTGTACAGCCACTTTGGAAATCAGTATGGTGGTTTCTCAGAAAATTGGGAATCATTCTTCCTCAAGACCCAGCTATACCACTCTTGGGCATATACCCAAGGAATGCTCAATTGTACCACAAGGACACATGCTCAACTATGTTCATAGCAGCATTATTCATAATAGCCAGAGCCTAGAAACAACCTAGATGCCCCTCAACTGAAGAATGGATAAAGAAAATGTGGTACATATACACAATGGAGTACCACTCAGCAGAGAAAAGCTATGACATTATGAGGTTTGCAAGCAAATGGATGGAACTAGAAAATATCATCCTGAGTGAGGTAACCCAGACTCAGAAGGACAAACATGGTATGTACTCACTCATAAGTGGATACTAGATATAAAGCAAAGCATTACCAGACTGCAACCCACAGTTCCAGGGAGGCTATCTAGTAAGGAGGACCCTAGGAAGGATGCATGGATCACCCAGTGATGGAGAAATGGATAAAATCTACATGAGCAAACTGGGGGAGGGGAAGGGTAAGTGGAGGTCAAGGGTAGGGGGATGAGAACTTGGGGGAGCAGGAGGTTCGAGCTGGAATAGGAACAGAATGGGAGAGCAAGGAAAGAGATGCCATGATAAATGAAGACATCATGGGAATAGGGAGAAACCGAGTACTAGAGAATTTCACAGGAATCCA
This sequence comes from Peromyscus eremicus, assembly GCF_949786415.1. Lineage (NCBI taxonomy): Eukaryota > Metazoa > Chordata > Mammalia > Rodentia > Cricetidae > Peromyscus > Peromyscus eremicus. The sequence goes on from NC_081416.1 coordinate 198,505,340, forward strand.
TAATGATGACTCCACCATAGACTACTAGCAATAGTTGAGAAGGTGCTTGAGCTGGCCTACTCTGGTGATTGGATGGCTGAATACCCTAACTGTTATCATAGAACCCTCATCCAATGACTGATGAAAGCAGATGTAGAGATCAATAGCCGGGTGCCAGGTGGAGCACCAGGAACCCAACTGATGAGAGAGAGGAAGGATTCTATGAGCAAGAGATATCGAGACCATGATTGGAAAAAATACAGAAGACAACTTAGCCAAACTGGCCAAAATACATGAACTGTGGACCAATAGCTGAGGAGTCCCCATGGTACTCGACTAGTCCCTCGGTATAAGCAAGATAGTTGTTTAGCTTGAATTGTTTATGGGGCCCCCAAATAGTGAGATCAGGACCTGTCCCTAATGCATGAGCCAGCTTTTTGGAGCCTAGTGCCTATGGTAAGACACTTTGCAAAACCTTGTTGCAGGGAGGATTGGCTTGGACCTGCCTCAACTGAATGTACCAGGCTCTGCTGACTTCCCATGAGAGACCTTGCCTTGGAGGAGGTGGGAATGGGGTGTAAGTTGGGTGGGGGAAGACTCAGGGGCAGGAGGAGGGAGGACATGGGTATCTGTGGTATGTGTAAAATGAATAGAAAATCTCTAAATAATATATATATATATAAACAAAACTTTCAGCTACCTCTGTAGCATCATTTCTGTCTGCATGCCACCATGTCCTGCCATGATCATAATGGACTAAACCTCTGAACTGTATGCCACCTAATTAAATGTTCTCCTTTTATAAGAATTATCATGGAGATGGTGTGTCTTCACAGCAATAGAAACCCTAACTAAGACAGAAGTTGGTACCAGGGATTAGAGTATTTCTGTGATAGGCCTGAGCATGCTTTTTTTGTTGTTGAAGGAATATGGACCTTGGGACTATGAATTAGAAAGGAAGTTGAATGCTTTAAATGTTGCTTAATGGGCCATACTAGTAGGAGCAAGGAAGGCAGTGGTGCTCAGTATGATTTAAAGAACTGTGGGAGTCTGGTTCAAGAGGTTTCAGAGGAGAAAAACATTAATATGTGGCCTAGAGATCATTCTTGTCATACTTTGGTGAAGAATGTGGCTGCCTTTGCCCTTGTCTGAAGAGTCTGCCAGAGGATAAAGTAAAATTTTGGAGTAATTCCATTAGCATAGGAAATCTCAAAATAGCCTAGTATAGACTGTTGTGAGGTAATTAGTGGTAATTCTGATGAATTATAATGGAAAGGAGCAAGATGAACAGAGTAAATTACAAAATGTAAAATTTTAGGAGAAAAGGAGCACCAGGAAGTGGAATTGAGCTAAATCCTGTGTTCAAAGAGATAAACAGATTAAGAAATGGAACAAAGGGAGTGGTGACCTCAGGGCAAGATCCCACCCAGCTAAGTTTCTGACTTGTGAAAAGGAATTAAAGAAAAGCTTAGAGTCAGGTGTGGGTGTGCATACCTTTAGTCCCAGCACTCTGAAGCAGAGACTGGTCTACAGCCTGGTCTACAGAGCAAGTTCCAACACAGCCAAGCTTAGGCAATGAAGGGAACCATCAGAAACAGAAAACAGTGAAGATGTAATTGAAAGATCTGTGAGTTCAAGGCCAGTTTGGTCTACAGATCTAGTTTCAGAACAGCTAAGCTTAAGTAGTGAAGGAAACTATTGAAAACAGTAAGCAGCAGAACTTGGCAATGTTGGCTATGTTGTTCTGGGGTTAAGAATAGAAGAAAAGGGCTACAGAATTTTCCTCCATGAGTAAGGAAAGCCACTGTGGCCAGACATATGTCATGGGTGTCCCTGAATGGAGGCCCTGAGAGGCCATTATGTGAAGCTGTGAAGGAGAATTCCTGATTGCTTTGTAGACCTCACAATGTTAGAGGTGCCAGAGTCATGGGATACCTGCCAAGGAAAACTGCTAACAGGGAGTGAAACCATCCCAACAGAAAGAAGTATGTTGCAATCAATAAAACTGAAAGAGTGTCTTGATGTCAGAAGTGGAGATGCAGAGTTTGGAGTTTGACCAGCTGGTTTTTGGTCTTTCTTTAGTCCAATATTCCCTCAATATGCTCCCTCGCTTGGTTTTAAAATGGTTAGGTATATCTTGTACCATTATATGTTGGAAGTATGTGATCTACTTTTTTATTTTAATTTTATAGGGGATTGCAATTAAGAGATTGCATGTGTCTCAAAAGAGACTTTGAAATTTGGACTTTTAAACATTGTTGAGACTGTGATAGACTATGGGGATTTTGAAGTTGGACTAAATGAATTTTGCATAATGATGTTGTTATAAGCTTATGGCTGCAAAGGAATGGAATGTGGTGGTTTGAATGTAATTGGCCCCCACAAACTCATGGGGATTGGTACTATTAGGAGGTGTGACTTTGTTGTTTTCTTTGCCAGTGTGTTCAAGGTTATTTTATACTTTGTGTTCTAGAAGGTTCAGTGTGTCTGGTTTATGTTGAGGTCTTTGATCCACTTGGACTTGAGTTTTGTGCAGGGTGATAGATATTGATCTACCTACATTCTTCTACATGCTGATATCCAGTTAGACCAGCACCAATTGTGAAAGATGCTTTCCTTTTCCAGTGTATATTTCTGGCTTCTTCTAAAATTAAGTATCCATAGGTGTGTGGATTTATCTCTGGGCCTTTGATTTGATTCTTTTGATCAACCTGTTTTTATGCCAATATCATGTGGTTTTTATTACTATAGCTTTGTAATAGAACTTGAAATTAAGGATGGTGGTACATCCAGAAGTTCTTTTATTGTAAAGGATTATTTTAGCTACACTGAGTTTTTTTTTTTTTTTTTTTTTTTTGGTTTTTCGAGACAGGGTTTCTCTGTGCAGCTTTGTGCCTTTCCTGGGACTCACTTGGTAGCCCAGGTTGGCCTCGAACTCACAGAGATCTGCCTGCCTCTGCCTCCCGAGTGCTAGGATTAATATGAAATTGAGTATTATTCTTTCAAGGCCTCTAAAGATTGTGTTGCAATCTTTTTTTGAGACAGGACTTCTTTGTGTAGCCTTGGCTGTCTGAGAACCAGCTGGGTAGACTAGGCTGGCCTTGAATTCAGAGATCTGCCTGCCCCTGTGGGGATTAAAGGCATGCGCCACCATTGCCCAGTTTTGTGTTGAATTTTGTTGGGGATTCTGTTGAATCTGTAGGTTGCTTCTGGTACACTGGCTATCTGTACTGTGTTAATCTTACAATTCATGTGTTGTTATTGGCAGTTTTTTGCTCTTCACACTTTTACTCTTTTGGCTCTTGACTCTTTGGGGGGACTGCCACCCATCTCCCTAATAAATCACACATGGAGGCTTATTTTTAATTATAAATGCCCAGTCTTAGCTTGGCTTGTTTCTTGCCAGATTTTTTTAACTTTAAATTATCCTGTTTACCTTGTGCCTCTCAGCTATTACCTTTCTCCTACTTCTGTAATTCTTACTTTCACTCTTAACCATGGCAGGCTTTGTGGCTTGGTGGCTGGCCCCTTGTGTCATCTTCTTTTTTTTGTTCCTTGATCTCTCTTTTTACTCCTCCCAGACATCTCCTTCTATTTATTCTCTATGCCTGCCAACCCTGACTATCCTTTCTCCTGCCTTTCTATTGACTGGTCAATTTTTATTAGACCATCGGGTATTTTGGAAAGGCAAAGTAACACAGCTTCACAGAGTTAAAAGAAGCAACATAAAAGAATACAACACCATTGAATAACTCAGTTAATTCAATAAAAAAGAATACAACACATCTTTGCATAATTAAAAATGTTCCAAAGTATAAACAAATTTAACAAATCTTAAAATAATATTCTACAACAATCATGAGTATGGGAGATCTTTACATCTTCTGGTATGGTCTTCTATTTCTTTCTTCAAAGACTTGAATTTATTGTCTTACAAGTCTCTTACTTGCTTAGTTAGAGTTACCCCATAATATTTTATGTTATTTGTGGCTATTGTGAAGGGTGTTATTTGTAGACAAATTTTTAAATTGTCTTATTAAATAAAAAACATGGAGCCAAATATAAGGGTGAAAGCCTTAGAGAGATCAGAAAAGACACCAGCCAACCTTACCTCACCAACTCTGCAGCTCCCAAATGCGAGCTACTTCCTATCTTATCCACACCTTTATTGCCTTGCTGTTCTGCCCTCTCATTGGCTATCTTAGGCCAGCTACCTCACTTTCTTGTCACTGTCTGTCTGTACAGACTTCCAGATCTCTATGGTTAGTACTGGGATTAAAGGCATGTGTCACCATGCTTGGCTCTGTTCTCTAGTATGGCTTTGAACACACAGAGACCCTGCCTGATAAGTGATCAGATTAAGGGCATGTGCTGCCTGACTTTCTCTTTACTTAAAATGGCTGGCCTTTTCCCCCTGATCTCCAAGCAAGCTTTATTAAAGCACAAATAAAATATCACCACAGTTATTTCCTTGGTTTTTTTTCTCACCCTATTTATTCATATATAAAGTGCTAATGAATTTTTTTTAGTTAATCTTATATCCAGCCACTTCACTGGAGGTGTTTATTAGCTGTAAGAGTTCCTTGGTATAATTTTTTTAGTTGTTTATGTATACTACCATATCATCTGCAAAAAGTGATACTTTGACTTCTTCCTTTTTAATTTGTATCCCCTTGACCTCCTTTCATTTTCTTATTGCTCTAGCTAGAACTTTAAGTACTATATTGAATAGATAGGGAGAGAATGGACAGCCTTGTCTTGTTCCTGATTTTAGTGGAATTTCTTTGAGTTTCTCCCAATTTAATTGATGTAGACTATAGGCTTGCTATAAATTGCCTTTATTATGTGTAGGTATGTCCCTTGTATCTCTGACCTCACCAAGTCTTTTATCATGAAATAGTGTTGGATTCTGTCAAAATCTTATTTAGCATTTACTGAAATGATCATGTGGTTGTATTTCTTTCAGTTTGTTTATATGGTGGATTACATTGGCAGAATTTCATATGTTGAACCATCCTTGCCTCTCTTGATCATGCTGATGGTTCTTAGATTCATTTTTTTCTTACTGTTTTTGCATAAATTCTCATGAGGGAAATTGATCTAAATGGGACACCCAAAACCAGAAGGGCCTGGACATATGTCTTGCAGACTCTAAGAGACCACAGATGCCAGCCCAGACTACAATACCCAGAAAAATTTTCAATTACCATAGATGGAGAAAACAAGATACACCATGACAAAATCAAATTTAAAGAATATCTATCCACAAATCCAGCCCTATAGAAGGTACTAGAATGAAAGTTCTACCCCAAGGAGGTTAACTATACCCATGAAAATGCAGGAGTTAAACAATATCATACCATCAAAACCAAAACAGGGAAAACACACACACATACACACACACAAACACATACACACAAACAGACATATTACCACCACCACCACCAACAACAACAAAATAACAGGATTTAACAATCATTGGTCATTAATATCTCTCAGTGTCAATGGACTCAATTGTAGCAGGAATCTTAAAAGTTCTTATTAATAAAAACAAACCCAGGGCCAGGTATTGGGGTGTATGCTGGAAGATCAGAGAAGCAGAACAAGCCACAGCTTCCTAACATCACCAATGCCTCAGCTGATCCTGTTTCCTCAGACCAGAAGCCTCTGAGTCCTCATCCAAATGGATCTCATCTGAACTGCTGCTGAAAAACTTAAAAGCTTAACCAGCCTAGTTCCTCGTCCTCATGCCTTAAATACCTTTCTGCTTCTGCCCTCACTTCCTGGGATTAAAGGCTCACTTCTTGGAATTAAAGATGTGAGTCACCATGCCTGGCTATTTCCACGGTGGCCTTGAACTCACAGAGATCCATGCCTCCAGAAGGCTAGGATTAAAGGTGTGAATGCCACCATTTTCTAGCCTCTGTATCTAGTGGCTGTTCTGTTCTTTGACCCCAGATAAGTTTATTAGGGTGCACAATATTTTGGGGAACACAATACCATCACACTCAATTTCCCAATAAAAAGACAGAGGCTAGCAGAATGAATTTGAAAACAGGATCTATTCTTTGGAAGCATATAAGAAACACACATCAACATCAAAGATAGACATTAACCCAGAGTAAAGGGTTGGAAAAAGGTTTTCCAAGTAAATGAGCCCAAGAATTGAGTTGGTACAATAATGTCTAACAAAATAGACTTCTAACAAAAATTAATCATAAGAGATGGAGAAGACATTTCATATTCATCAAAGGACAAATCCACCAAGATGATGTCTTAATTCTGAACATTTATACCCTAAATGCAAGGGCACCCACATTTGTAAAAAAAAATTACTAAAGCTTAAATCACATATCAAACCCCACACATTAATAGTGAGAGACTTCAACACCCCACTCTCACCAATGGACAGCTTATCCAGACAGAAACTAAACAGACATAATGTAGCTAACAGACGTTATGAAACAAATGGACTTAACACATATCTACAGAACACTTCACCCAAACATAAAAGAATATATCTTTTTCTCAGCATTTCATGGAACTTTCTTCAAAACTGACCACATACTTGGTCACAAAGCAAGTCTCAGCAGACACAAGAAAATTGACAGAACCTCCTGTATTCTACAGACCACCATGGATTAAAGCTGCATTTCAACAACAACCAAAATACAGAAAGCCTACAAACTCATGGAAAGTTAACAACTCTCTACTGAATGACTACTGTATCAAGGCAGAAATAAAGAAACTAAAGACTTCCTAGAATTCAATGAAAATGAATGCACAGCATACCCAAACTTATGGGACACAATGAAAGCTGTGCTAAGAGGAAAGTTCATAGTACTAAGTGCCTTCACAAAGAATTTGGAGAAATCTCACAGTAGTGATTTAAGAGCACCTGAAACGACTAGAAGAAAAAGAAGCAAACACACCAAGAGGAGTAGATGGCAGGAAATAAACTCAAGGCTGATATTAATAATATAGAAACAAAGAGAAAAATACAAAGAATCAGAGTTTGTTCTTGGAGAAAAATCAGCAAGATAGGCAAACCCTAATCCAAAGTAACTAAAAGACACAGAGAGAATATACAAATTAACAAAACCAGAAACAAAAAGGTGACATAACAACAGAACCAAATTCAAAGACTCAGTGTGTCATACTTCAAAAACCTCTACTCTACAAAATTGGAAATTCTAAAAGAAATAGACAATTTTTTGATAAGTAGCACATACCAAAGTTAAATCAAGATCACACAGACAATTTAAATAGACCTATAACCCCTAAGGAAATAGAAGCAGTCATTAAAAGTCTCCCAACCAAATGAAGCCCAGGGCCAGACTGTATTAGCCCAGAATTCTGTCAGAATTTCAAAGAAGAGCGAATACCAGTACTCCTCAAATTATTCTACAAAATAGAAACAGAAAGAACATTGCCAAATTCATTTTATGAATTGGCCATAGTCACCGTGATCTCCAAACTACATGAAGATTCAACAAAGAAAGGTAATTACAGACCATTTCCCTTAAAACTTCTTAGTAGAAGCAAATATGGAAGTTTTATTTCCTACTGTTCACTCATACATGGTCTCATTTCTGTTTTACTTTTGTCTACATAATTTTCATTCATGGTTTCTCCTTTGTAACATGTGATTTATAATAGATATCTGTGTTTAGATAATAATTGCATGATAAGTCACTGCAATAAAATCTACTTGGGGCATACTGAAAATAAAATTAATGTTATAGAGTGAGGTAGCTATGGGGTCTTGTAGGAATATAAGGCCTATAAGGCTGAGAGATGATCAAACCTGTAGTCTACCTGAGTGCCTAGCAACAGGTGCTATCAGAGGTCCTGATTGTTTCTAGCGAATGAGAGGTGACCATGCAGTATCACTAGATCAGAATACAGCCTGGGTGCTGGGAGGAGGGTATATAAGCCTCTCCAAATTGCTGAATAAATGAACCTGCTGTTTGCCTTTTACCTGATTCCCAGTGTCTCTGCCATTGACTCTGAGCCTTCTCACCCCCTCCCCTGAGGGAGCTGTTAGGACCCTGCAATATGTAGCCCTGAACAAAGACTTCTGGCAAGAGTTTTGAGCTCACCTAGATCAGGGTCTTTTTTTTTTTTCAGCTGTAACTTTTGGGTTTTGATTTTTGTCTGTTTTTGCTGTTGCTGTTTAGGGCACAAGTAGTTACTTTCACCTTCCTGGCACCAGTTCTAGTCATTTCCCTGCCCTTCACTCACAGTGCTTGATAGCACCCCCAAGAGAAGGCTCCTCAATGTTATGTGTTTTCAGTCCCTTCAGCAGGTAAGTGTTGGGATCCCCCTTTCTTTTCTTTTGTGCTGTCTGTCATGTTTGTCTGCCCATCCAGTTAGGAAGGCACATATTTTTTTCTGTTTTGATTCACTCAGTGCCTCCACATAAGGGCTGATCCCCCAGGAGGCAGAACTAAGACTTGGCTCCTGAACATTGTCCTTCATCCAGAGACCCAATGTGGGCATATAGCCATGGTCTAAAAAAACACAGAAGTTCCCCACTAAGCACAAAACCTAAAGGTCTGACACAGTTTTCCACTCCTGCTAACTACCATCTCTCTGTTGCTCACCTGTTATTTCTCTCTACAAAATGGGTAACCTCTCTATCACATCCACTCCTTCCATGTCTGATCTTTTGATGACATCTGATGATGAGGAAGCAGACAGTTCAGGCCCCATGAAACTTGCTAAAGAGAGTGCAGCCACAGGTAAGACTGCCACTTCCTCATCACCCCCATTCCCACCATTGGGGGATACCCCTCCACCATGATACTCTTGAAGTGATGTGCTACAATGTCTACCTGCCCCTGAAGGCAGAAATTCCCTTATGCTGCAGTATGTCCCCCAGCCACAGCAGCGCTACCCCCATCTTGGGAATCAGAGCCTGGCAGAAGCCTTTCAGGTCAACCTGGAACAAAATGCCACTAACCAGCTCTGTATTTCCACCCCCATAATTGAACTCTCCCTTATCTGAAAGGCAGCTAATGAGTCAGGCCTGGATTCACCTTTGAACACATCCTCACTCAATGGGCAATACAACTATAGACTTACTTTGATTGTTATAGTCTGCTCAAATCTGTTCTGGAGCAGGCCACCTTTCATAGCTAGAAATCAGCTTATGATGATCAAGCAGAAGCTCAAGCATGAACAAACTTCACAATTAACATTCTAATGACACTTGACATGTTCACTGGATGAAGTAACTTTGTCCAGTCCATCCACCAGGCACAGATTGGCCATCAAGCCTACTACCAACAGGTTTCTGACCTGGTCTTCAAAGCTCTTAAGGCATGTACCCTGTGGGACCTTTCAGCTTACTTCTGCAATCTTATTCAACAGCCAGGGGAACCTTTTACTGATTATCTCAGATGCATCAATAAGGAAGTGGAGTAGAGAGCAGACTCAGGCCCCACAAGGGAAATGTTAATCAAACAATTGGTTTGGTCACAGAAGTCCACAATGATGACATTCACAAGTGGGTACTGGCTACAAGAGATCTTGACCCCAGTAACAGTTCCATTGCTGCCCCCACTGCTTCCCTGGATGCCCTCCTTGCAGATAGGCAGTGTGCCAATGACACACCCAAGGGCCCCCAAGTAGACAGATCTTGCTGGAGATGTGGCAAACCAGGCCATCTGTGGCATGACTGTTCCTGGGCAAAATCTAGGACTTGATGCCCCAGATGCAATAAGGGATTTCATTGGGCAAAGGATTGCAGAACACAACCTGCTGAAGCACCAGTATCTTTAAACTCCAGGTGAGGCACTCCTTAGCCTTACCATTAAGAGGAGGCTCTGGTAATCCAAAAATCTATTAGACACTGCCCATTTTCCCACACTTTCCAATGCTGACTGCCTATCTTGATGGACAAGCTGTTAAAGGCTTGGTACACAGGTATAGATGCCCCCATATTAACAAAAATGGAGATGCTCCACTTCCCCCATTGGAAATTTAGACCTGGTCCTCCCATCAGTGGAGCAGGAGGCCAACAAGATTCAAAAATTACCACCCATCTGATCCATTGGAAAGACCTTGAGGGCAACAAGGGAGCCATTCTCCCTATCATTTCTATAGTACCAAGAAACCTCTGGGTGGCCCGGACTTCCCTTCTGAAGCACAGGTGAGTCCCCTGGCTTGCCCCCGACCCCATCCCTGGACACCAGCCACTCCGGGGAAAACCTGCCCAACTTGGCCCCAGGTTGTGGGCACCGGGCAGGTTCCCTTCTAGCCCCACCGGGAAGGATCCCCTTCTCCAAGACCCCTGGCAGACCCTGCAGTCTCCACGCCCTGCCCCCACCCCCATCCGCCTGAGCCCCAAGCCTCTTCCTGAGTCTTAGAGGCCAGCCCCCAGCTCCCATCTTGCCCCGGACTTCCCTTCTGAAGCACAGGTGAGTCCCCTGGCTTGCCACCGACCCCATCCCTGGGCACCAGCCACTCCGGGGAAGACCTGCCCAACTTGGCCCCAGGTTCTGGGCACCGGGCAGGTTCCCTTCCCGGCAGGTTCCCTTCTAGCCCCACCGGGAAGGATCCCCTTCTCCAAGACCCCTGGCAGACCCTGCAGTCTCCACGCCCTGCCCCCACCCCCATCCGCCTGAGCCCCAGGCCTCTTCCTGAGACTTAGAGGCTGGTCCCCAGCTCCCATCTTGCCCCGGACTTCCCTTCTGAAGCACAGCCCCACCGGGAAGGATCCCCTTCTCTAAGACCCCTGGTAGGCCCTGCAGTCTCCACGCCCTGCCCCCACCCCCATCCGCCTGAGCCCCAAGCCTCTTCCTGAGACTTAGAGGCCAGCCCCCAGCTCCCATCTTGCCCCGGACTTCCCTACTGAAGCACAGCACAGGAGAGAGAGAGAGAGAGAGAGAGAGAGAGAGAGAGAGAGAGAGAGAGAGAGAGCACCCATCCTCCCCCGGACATCCCTTCTGAACAAGAGCTCCCATCCTGCCCTGGACTTCCAATTTGGACAAGAGAGCTCCCATCTGGACAATAGAGAGAGACTTCCTGAATCTGTCAGCTCTGTCTGAACCAAGTGTGCGGATAAGGCCAAGAACGAACCACAAGGAGATGGGCAGACGTCAAGGCAGAAACACATACAACAAAATGAATAGCAATACAGCATCACCAGGCCTTAGCCCTCCTCCAACACCTAGACCTGAACATCAAAAATTGGAAGAAGCAGAAGACAATAGCCTTATGAATGTCATCATGAAGAAGCTAGAGGCTCGTGTAGAGGAAAAGACAAAAAAATGTGAAGAACGTTGTAAACAACTAGAGGAAAGGGCAAACAAATTAGAAGAAATCAATAAAGTCCTGGAAGAGAACAATAAAATACTGAAAGAAAATCAAGAAAAATCAATGAAACAAATGAAGGAAACAGTCCAAGACCTGAAAAGGGAAATAGAAAAAATGAAGAAGACACAAACAGAGGGAATGCTGGAAATAGAAAATCTGAGAAAACGATTGGGAACTTCAGATGCAAGTATAAACAACAGAATGCAAGAGATGGAAGAGAGAACCTCTAGCGTTGAAGATACAATAGAAGAAATAGATTCATCAGTCAAAGAAAACACTAAAGTCAACAAAGTCATGAACCAAAATGTCCAAGAAATTTGGGACACCATGAAAAGACCAAACCTACGAATAATAGGGGTAGAAGAAGGAGAAGAATACCAACTCAAGGGCACAGAAAATATATTCAACAAGATCATAGAAGAAAACTTTCCCAACTTAAAGAAGGAAATACCTATGAAGATACAGGAAGCCTATAGAACACCAAACAGACTAGACCCCCCAAAAAAGTCCCCTCGCCACATACTAATTAAACAATTAAACGTACAGAATAAAGAAAGAATATTAAGAGCAGCAAAGGAAAAAGGCCAAGTGACATATAAAGGCAAACCTATAAGAATAACACCCGATTTCTCAATGGAGACTTTGAAAGCCAGAAGGTCCTGGACAGATGTAATGCAGACACTAAGAGACCATGGATGTCAGCCTAGACTAATATACCCAGCAAAACTTTCAATCATCATAGATGGAGTGAACAAGACATTCCATGACAAAGCCAGATTTAAACAATATTTATCCACAAATCCAGCCCTACAGAAAGCACTAGAAGGAAAATTCCAACCTAAAGAAGTCAGATACACCCTCAAAAACACAGGCAATAGATAAAGCCACAGCAGTAAACCCCAACGAAGAAAAGTACACACACATCACCACCAAAAAATAACAGGAATGAACAATCACAGGACATTAATATCCCTCAATATCAATGGACTTAATTCACCTATAAAAAGACATAGGCTTACAGAATGGATACGAAAGCAGGACCCATCTTTCTGCTGCATACAAGAAACACATCTCAAATTCAAAGATAGACACTACCTAAAAATAAAAGGCTGGGAAAAGACTTTCCAATCAAACGGTCTTAAGAAACAAGCGGGTGTAGCCATCCTGATATCCAGCAAAATAGACTTCAAACTAAAATCAATCAAAAGAGATCAAGAAGGGCATTACATACTCATCACAGGAAAGATCCACCAAGATGAAGTCTCAATTCTGAACATTTATGCCCCAAACACAAGGGCACCCACATATGTAAAAGAAACATTATTAAAGCTTAAATCACATATAAAACCCCACACATTAATAGTGGGAGACCTCAACACCCCACTTTCACCACTGGACAGATCCCCCAAATCGAAACTTAACAGAGAAATAAAGGACTTAATTGATGTCATGACTCAAATGGACTTAATCGACATCTACAGAACATTCCATCCTAACAAAAAAGAATATACCTTCTTCTCAGCACCCCATGGAACCTTCTCTAAAATCGACCACATACTTGGTCACAAAACAAATCTAAACAGATACAAAACAATTGGAATAACCTCCTGTGTTCTATCAGACCACCATGGTCTAAAGTTGCATTTCAACAACAACAAAAACTACAGAAAACCTACAATCTCATGGAAACTGAACAATACCCAACTGAATCACCAATGGGTTAAGGAAGAAATAAAGAAAGAAATTAAAGACTTCCTAGAGATCAACGAAAATGAAGACACCACATATCCAAACCTATGGGACACTATGAAAGCAGTACTAAGAGGGAAATTCATAGCACTAAACGCCCACATAAATAAGCTGGAGAAATCTCACACTAGTGACTTAAAAGCACACCTGAAAGTTCTAGAACAGGAAGAAGCAAAGTCTCCCAGGAAAAATAGATGCCAGGAAATTATCAAAGTGAGAGCTGAAGTCAATAAAATAGAAACAAAGAGAACAATACAAAAAATTAATGAAACAAAGAGTTGGTTCTTTGAGAAAATCAACAAGATAGACAAGCCCTTATCCAAACTAACCAAAAGACAGAGAGAGAGCATCCAAATCAACAAAATCAGAAATGAAAAGGGGGACATAACAACAGACATTGAGGAAATCCAGAGAATCATCAGGTCATACTTCAAAAACCTCTATTCCACAAAACTGGAAAACCTAAAAGAAATGGATAATTTTCTGGATAGTTACCACATACCTAAATTAAATCAAGACCAGATAAACTATTTAAATAGTCCAATAACCCCTAACGAAATAGAAACAGTCATTAAAAGTCTCCCAACCAAAAAAAGCCCAGGACCAGATGGTTACAGTGCAGAATTCTACCAGATCTTCAAAGAAGAGTTAATACCAATACTCTCTAAATTGTTCCATACAATAGAAACAGAAGGAACATTACCAAACTCCTTCTATGAGGCTACAATTACCCTGATTCCCAAACCAAACAAGGATACAACAAAGAAAGAGAACTACAGACCGATCTCCCTCATGAACATTGATGCAAAAATACTCAATAAAATACTGGCAAACAGACTCCAAGAACACATCAAAACAATTATCCACCATGATCAAGTAGGATTCATTCCAGGGATGCAAGGATGGTTCAACATACGAAAGTCTGTCAATGTGATACACCATATAAACAAACTCAAAGAAAAAAACCACATGATCATCTCACTAGATGCTGAAAAGGCATTTGACAAAATCCAACACCCCTTCATGATAAAGGTCTTGGAGCGATCAGGAATACAGGGAACATACCTAAACATAATAAAGGCAATTTACAGCAAGCCAACAGCCAACATCAAATTAAATGGAGAGAAACTCAAAGCAATTTCACTAAAATCAGGAACAAGGCAAGGCTGTCCGCTCTCCCCATACTTATTCAATATAGTACTTGAAGTTCTAGCCAGAGCAATAAGACAACATAAGGAGATTAAGGGGATACAAATCAGAAAGGAAGAAGTCAAGCTTTCCCTATTTGCAGATGACATGATAGTATACTTGAGCAACCCCAAAGATTCCACCAAGGAACTGATACAACTTATAAACACTTTCAGCAACATAGCAGGATACAAGATCAACTCAAAAAAATCAGTAGCCCTCCTATATACAATGGACAAAAAAGCGGAGAAGGAAATCAGAGATACATCACCCTTTACTATAGCCACAAATGACATAAAATACCTTGGGGTAACACTAACCAAGCAAGTGAAGGACCTATATGACAAGAACTTTAAGTCCCTGAAAAAAGAAATTGAAGAAGATGTCAGAAAATGGAAAGATCTCCCATGCTCATGGATAGGCAGAACTAACATAGTAAAAATGGCAATCTTACCAAAAGCAATCTACAGATTCAATGCAATCCCCATCAAAATACCAACACAATTCTTCTCAGACCTGGAAAGAATAATACTCAACTTCATATGGAAAAACAAAAAACCCAGGATAGCCAAAAGAATCCTGTACAATAAAACAACCTCTGGAGGCATCACGATCCCTGACTTCAAGCTGTACTATAGAGCTACAGTAATAAAAACAGCTTGGTACTGGCATAAAAACCGACATGTGGACCAATGGAATCGAATTGAAGACCCTGACATTAATCCGCACACCTATGAACAAATAATTTTTGACAAAGAAGCCAAAAGTGCACAATGGAAAAAAGAAAGCATCTTCAACAAATGGTGCTGGCAAAACTGGATATCAACATGTAGAAGGCTGCAAATAGATCCATATCTATCACCGTGCACAAAACTTAAGTCCAAGTGGATCAAGGACCTCAACATAAATCCAGCTACTCTGAACCTGCTAGAAGAGAAAGTTGGAAGTAGTCTTTTTTTTTTTTTGGTTTTTCGAGACAGGGTTTCTCTGTGTAGCTTTGCGCCTTTCCTGGAACTCACTTGGTAGCCCAGGCTGGCCTCGAACTCACAGAGATCCGCCTGGCTCTGCCTCCCGAGTGCTGGGATTAAAGGCGTGCGCCACCACCGCCCGGCGGAAGTAGTCTTGAACGCATTGGCATAGGAGACCACTTTCTAAATAGAACACCAGTAGCACAGACACTGAGAGAAACAATCAATCAATGGGACCTCTTGAAACTGAGAAGCTTTTGTAGGGCAAAGGATACGGTCAACAAAGCAAAGCGACAGCCTACAGAATGGGAAAAGATATTCACCAATCCCACATCTGACAGAGGACTGATATCCAGAATATATAAAGAACTCAAGAAATTAGACACCAAAATGCCCAACAGTCCAATTAAGAAATGGGCTATAGAACTAAACAGAGAATTCTCAACAGAGGAAACTCAAATGGCTGAAAGACATTTAAGGAATTGCTCAACATCCCTAATCATCAGGGAAATGCAAATCAAAACAACTCTGAGATACCACCTTACGCCTGTCAGAATGGCTAAGATCAAAAACACTGAAGACACCTTATGCTGGAGAGGATGTGGAGCTAGGGGAACTCTCCTCCACTGCTGGTGGGAATGCAAGCTTGTACAACCACTTTGGAAATCAATATGGCGATTTCTTAGAAAATTGGGAATCCATCTCCCCCAAGATCCAGCTATACCACTCTTGGGCATATACCCAAGGAATGCTCAACCACACCACAAGAGCACTTGTTCAGCTATGTTCATATCAGCATTGTTTGTAACAGCCAGAACATGGAAACAACCTAGATGCCCTTCAACGGAAGAATGGATAAACAAAATGTGGTACATATACACAATGGAATACTACTCAGCAGAGAAAAACAATGACATCATGAGGTTTGCAGACAAATGGATGGATCTAGAAAAAATCATCCTGAGTGAGGTATCCCAGACTCAGAAAGACAAACATGGTATGTACTCACTCATAACAGGATACTAGATGTGGAACAAGGATGACTGGACTGCTACTCACATCACCAGGCAGGCTACCTGGAAAACAGGACCCCAAGAAAGACACAGGGATCGCCCAATGACAGAGAAATGGATTGAGATCTACATGAACAGCCTGGACATGAGTGGGGGTAGTGAAGGGCGAGGGTCGAGGGAAAGAGAGCTTGGGTGAGTGGGAGATCCCAGCTGGATCAACAACAGAGAGGGAGAACAAAGAATAGGAGACCATGGTAAATGAAGACCACATGAGAATAGGAAGAAACAAAGTGCTAGAGAGGCCCACAGAAATCCACAAAGATACCCCCACAACAGACTGCTGGCAATGGTCGAGAGACAGTCCGAACTGACCTACTCTGGTGATGGGATGGCCAAACACCCTAATTGTCGTGCTAGAAACCTCATCCAACTACTGAGGGATCTGGATGCAGAGACCCATGACTAGGCCCCAGGTGGATCTCTGGGAGTCCAATTAGCGAGAATGAGGAGGGTTTATATGAGCGAGAATTGTTGTGACCAAGGTCGGATTAAGCACAGAGACAAATAGCCGAACGAACGGAAACACATGAAATATGAACCAATGGCTGAGGGGTCACCAACTGGATCAGGCCCTCTGAGTGGGTGAGACAGTTGATTGGCCTGATCTGTTTGGGAGGCATCCAGGCAGTGGCACCGGGTCCGGTGCTCATTGCATGAGTTGGCTGTTTGAAACCTGGGGCCTATGCAGGGTCCCTTGGCTCGGCCTGGGAGGAGGGGACTGGACCTACCTGGACTGAGTCCACCAGGTTGATCTCAGTCTGTGGGGATGGCTTTGCCCTGGAGGAGATTGGATTCGGGGGCGGGCGGGGGGGGGGGGAAGGTGAGGGGGGCAGGAGGGGGGAGAACAAGGGAATCTGTGGCTGATATGTAGAACTGAATTGTATTGCAAAATAAAAATTAAAAAAAAAAAAGAAACCTCTGGGTGGAGACATCCTGGAGGATATGGGTGCTGTCCTAACTACTGATGATAGAACTTTCTTTGATGATCTTTCAGGTCCACGAATAGACAGGTTTGGCAAACCATGATCCTATGCATGAGTCACACTCCCAATTCTAAGGGCCTCTGTCCCTCAGAAATCCACCATGATCAAGCCTCCTAGCCCCATTGCATTGACATGGCTCTTAAATCAAGACATCCAGGTGGAACAGTGGCCTATAATTAAACCTGAGGTGTCAATCATAAAGGTATTAGTTGAAGAACACCTGATGATGGGGCACATAGAGCTGACCACAAGTAAAAATAATTTGCCCATATTCGTTATTCCTAAGAGATTAGGATGCTACTGCCTCCTGTAGGATCTTTGTGCAGTTAATAATCACATGGAAAAAATGAAGTCCGCACAACCAGGCCTTCCTCACCCTACTGCTGTTCCTCCATCTTATTGTGTTTTGGTTTTAGATATTAAGGATTGCTTTTTTCTAATTCCCCTGGTACCATAGGGATGAGACACTTTGCCCTTACAGTATGGAACCTAATATACAAGAGACATCAATGGACTATTTTACCTCAAGGAATGAAGAATATCCCCACAATCTGCCAGTTATGTTTCTCAGGCCTTGGTAAATATTCCTAAAGATGTCCTCTTAATACATTACATGGATGATCTCCTTCAGCACATCCAAATGGAGTCTATCTGCTAAGGACTGTTAAAAGATCTCACATCATTACATCTGATGGTGGTGTCAGATAAGGTTCAAATGGTACCTTTTAGGCTTTTTCATTGCTAAGCAGGTCTGCCCCTTTCCTTTAAATTAGAATTGAAGGAATTATACTCACTCTCAGAATTACAACAATTATGTGGCATGGTTAATGGCTTAAATCCCTTTTACCCATCCATGAACAAGAGATGAGATACATCTCTTCATTGTTGGAGGGCTCCATCCATCAAGGTTAGGCTTACTTATGAGACTAGAGATCTACTACAAAATGTTTTGGCCATTCTAGCTACCTCTAACCTGTAATGCCACAACCCTCAAAAGCCCTTGTTGACAATGATTCTCTGACACCCAGGGGATTTGGGGGAGTGTTATGGCAATCTGGGACCCTATCATGGATACATCAAGCACATTCTGATCTGCACAAAGTCACCTCTAAGTTTGATCAATCCTTCCAACTTGGCCTTAAAACACAAATGCTGGCATGGAGAACATATGGACTAGAGCCAGATAAGCCTGTCTTCCCCTTTCCTTTAAAGAATACCCAGTTCCTCTGGGTGGATTCTATTTTATTCCAGGAAATGGTTGGAGGATTCACAAGAACAATTGACAATCATTTGCCAAAAAACAAGATCTTAGCAGAGCTCCCCACACTTCCAATAAAGATACAACCCTATGCATTCCCTTCCTCCACTCCTATCCCTCATGCCACTCTGGCTTTTTCAGATTCCAATAAAAACAGATATGGTGTTCTTTTTTGGGGGGGGCAGTTTGAGACAGGGTTTCTCTGTGTAGTTTTGGTACCTGTCCTGGATTTCACTCTGTAGATCAGACTGGCCTCAAACTCACAGAGATATACCTGGCTCTGCCTCCTGAGTGCTGGGGTTAAAGGCATGTGCCACCACCGCCTGGCTAGATAGGGTGTTCTTGTCCAGTGTCCTGGCTACCAAAAATGTTACATGTTATTTCTAACCCTGGTTCTGTTCAATATGGAGAGCTATTGGCCCTTCTCGAGGGTCTAGTGGAGGGCCAGACCAAACTCATTAAGATTTTTTTCTGACAGTCAGTATGCTGTACAGGCAGTTCATGTGCTGTTTTTGTTTTTTGTTTTTTTTCTCTCTACAAAGACTCACTGATTCCCATTGCCAGCACTATGCGGCTCACACAAGATGTTCTAAATGAGAGGACTGAGCCCTGGTACCTGTCACATATTAGATTTCATTCCAAATTACTGGGAATATTGGCTCAAGGAAATGAGGTCACAGACACCACCGTATTAACAGCCAGTATGGATCTCCTACAGCAAGCCAGGGCTCTTCACCAGCAATTCCATTTGTATCCACAGAATTTGCATAGATTTCTTCCAAAATTTCCTAATGTAAACATTTGTTCTTAGAATGTGCAACTTGCACCCCTCTTGCTCCCTTAGGACCACTTCAAAGCACAGGGGTTAATCCCTAGGGCTTGTTGCCTAATACCACCTGGCTGATGCCCCTTTGGCAATTTTAAATATGTTAATGTGATAATAGATACCTGTTCCTCCTTTGTTTATGCATTTGTCCTTTCTGGGAAGAAGGCCATCAATGCTATCACGGTGCTTAAGTCATCCATGGTACTTATGGGATACCTTGGGTACTTAAGACTGACAATGGCCTTGCCTATGCCTCTCAACAATTTAATGATTTTCTGGGGTCTTAGAAGATTTCCCATACCCCTGATATCCCCTATAATCAGCTGGGAAAAGCCAATGAGGAGAGGACCAATAGAGCTCTTAAGTAGCTGTTGGCCAGGACTATCTCACTAAAGGCTAGGAGAAATCCTCATCTTGCCTTAACAGAGGTCTTTTTCCATATGAACTTCCTCAGTTTTGATGACAAAGGGCTCAGCTTGGGCTACAAGCACTGGTCATCTCTGCCAAGGAACACATCCCTGGCCCTAGTGAGATGGAAAGATCCTGTCTCCCTCCAGTGGCAGCTAACAGGTATCCTGCTGACCTGTGGGCAAGGGTTTTCTTGTGTTCTTTCCAAAGAGTGCCAAGACACCAAAGTGGGTCCCAGTAAGAGATGTGTACCCAGCCACAGATCAGCCTTCTTTCACCAAGTAGGGAGTAACCCAGAATGGGTAATGTATATACTCTCCTTTCTTGCCTTCATTGTCCTTCTAAACAAATTGATTTATTAGAGGAAGAAATTGGCACTTTAAATACCTTAATGAAACTGGATTGTAACACACACTTTTCCTTATTTTGTATGGTGACTTTTGAGATGAGGAATATTAGTTTAGCATGCCAGTAGCTGGATAAATATTTCAAGGACCCGTGGTCAACTACGTTTCTGTATTACTCATTACAGCTAACACATGAAATTTTCCAATTAAATCAGACAAGGGCAGAGGTTATGGCCTTTGACTTTTCATTGTTTAAAAAAGTTTAACGTAAGATAAAAAGTCTATATGATACCTCCTGTATGTTCAAATATGCCTTAACTGGTGGAGTGGTATTGTTAATCCTTATTCTCTTTTAGTGGCTCCTGCAGCATATTCAACAGCATCAGCCAGCAACTAAGGCGGTATTAATGGCTCTTAGTCACCCTTCTCACAGTTATGCATGTCTGGTTATCTGAAAATTAAAAGGCTAGTCCCACCACCCTGGCAACTCTCCAGTAACAGATGTTCTTTCAAGAGTTGGTAGTCAATGACGGGTAATAGCTTGTTCAGCAGGCCAACCTAAGATAGGCACAGTCCAGTTGCTGAGCGCTCCAGAAGCAGGGTCAATAAGGACTGATAAAAGAACTCTGGCTGTTTGAAACCTGGGGCCTATGCAGGGTCCCTTGGCTCGGCCTGGGAGGAGGGGACTGGACCTACCTGGACTGAGTCCACCAGGTTGATCTCAGTCTGTGGGGAAGGCTTTGCCCTGGAGGAGATTGGAATGGGGGACGGGCTGGGGGGAAGGTGAGGGGGGCAGGAGGGGGGAGAACAAGGGAATCTGTGGCTGATATGTAGAACTGAATTGTATTGCAAAATAAAAATTAAAAAAAAAAAAGAACTCTGGCTCCTGCTAAGCACCCACAAAATAAATAAAAAAGGCTGGATATGTAAGTGGATAAGTTCTATGAAGTTGAGAGATGAGCCAACCTGGAGTCTGTCTGAGCGCCTAGTAGCAGGTGCTATCAGATGTCCTGATTATGCTTAGTCAATGAAGGGTGACCATGCAGTGTCACCAAATTGGGACATAGCCTGGGTGCTGTGAGGAGGGTATTAAGGCTCTCCCCGTTGCTGAATAAACAAACCTGCTGTTTGCCTTTTACCTGACTCCCAGTGTCTGTGCCACTGACTCTGCACCTTCTCATCCACGCCCTCAAGGGAGCCATTAGGACCCAGAAACAGAGTCTCCCTAGACTGGTAATGAAAGTATAATGTGATTGCCAGATGTCATAAGTAACCATACAGAATTCTGACAGTTAAGTGTAAAACTGACCATAAATCTACCAGGAGAGAAAATTTCTATGATATTGGAATTTGATGATGTCTCCAGTATGAATATACCAGGTCTTGCTCAAGAGTAAGATGAAAGCTTACTGAATAACTAATATTTTTAACAAACTATATGTATTAAATGTCTACTATATGCAAAATATTAACAGTATTTTATATTGTGCATTCTTTCTTGTTAAGAAAAATCTATTCACTTAGGTGATGGTTTTACATTTTAAAAAGTTATGTGTGTGAGTGTTTGTCTGTGTGTAGACTGTACATGTGAGTGCATTCCCCGTAGAGACCAGCAGAAGACGTCAGATCTCCCTGAAGCTGGAGTTACAGGCAGTTGTAACTGTCTGATATGGATACTGGGAATTGAACTCAGGTCCTCTGCAAAAGCAGTGTATACTCTTAACTACTGAGCCATCTTTCCGGTTATGGTTTTGTTTTTTTTTTTAATTTATGAATACTTAATTTGTATATGTTGACCTGAAAATACAGCTCTTTATTCTAGAGGCAAATATAAATGACCATGGATTTGGAGCACAGATTTGGGTCACTCCAAATGCCATATTCTGATGTGGTGACAGTTTCATGAAATTTTTATAGTAAAAGAAGAAAAATTACAAATAAACTCTAAAAATGCATTGATGGCAGTAAGATTGCACAGGGGTAAAAACACATGCTGTCAAGACTTATGAAATAATTTCAATCCTGGAAAAACCCCCCCCCCCCATTGTAAAAGGAAAGAACTGACTCTTGTGAGTTGTCCTCTGAGTTCCTTATGTTCTTTGACCTGTTTTCTTATCTCCTTTCCAAAAATAAATAATAAATAGATGCAAAAATATACATTTGTGGATATCAGGTGGGCAAGTTACAGCAGAGTTGGGAAATCTCTTCTAGAGGCATTAGATGTTATTTGATGACATTCTTAGTCTTGGTTGATGAGAGCTTAGAAGTCTGAAATTCAAAAAGTATTTTACCTAACAGGCACACAGGCGGGAAATAAGTGGCCTGAGGAATGAAGACCATGGGGGAAAAGATCATATGGTGGTTTGAACAAAACTGGACACTAGATATTTATACATTTATGTGCTTAGTCACCAGTTGGTGAACTGTTTGAGAAGTGTTAGAAGGTTGAAGGAAGTGTCATTGGGAGTGGACTTTGAGGTTTCAAAAGCCCATGCCAGCCTAGTGGCTCTCTTTCTGCTAGCTGTGGATTAGGATGTAAGCTCTCACCTATTGCTAAGCACCATGCCTACCTGCATGCTGACACACTCCCCTCCATGATGACAATGGATTAAGCTTCTGAAACTATAATCAAACCTTCAATTAAATACTTCTTTTATAAAATTTGCCTTTGTTGTGTTGTCTTCTCATAGCAATAGAAACTCTAAGACAGAACCTATGTGCTATGTGCATACTATGTAGGCATAAAGAAGCAAATGTTTTCATGGTTTCTACCATCCCTTATCACCATGAGGATGAAAAAAATCAAATTAGTATTGTGAACATTAAATGATGTCACCTGAATACCATTTTAATTTCTCCTTAGCTTCTAAATCCTTGGTTTCATCTTAGAAAGAATAAAAGTTAATTTATTATGTAACCAAATATATGTAATTATGGTCCACGAATACAAATTTACATCATCCCAAATACCAGATTCCAAAGTAGTTACTAATTACAGAACCAACAAAGCTATGAATTAATGTACTCTTAAAATAAGATAGGCAAGTTACAGTGAAGCAGGGATGTCTGTGAAATAGTCCTCAGGTCCTAACTGATGATACAGATGATGAAGGTTATTTGTTTTGTAGTACATTCCAAAATGTTTCACATAGTAGTCTCAAGGATTTTAAGGCAAACAGAGGTGGAGATCAAGGAAGCTAAAGTAAACTAAAGATAATTTGGTTCCAGACCAGCTACCTTCTTTCCAGCTCCCACAGCAAAGGAGGTCCTAATTAGACAATCAGACTTGTTGAATCATTGAAACACTGATGACATTTTTTTGGATACTTCATACTATCCCTATAATAAAATGATGTTACAGAATGTGGGTGGGATCTCTGAAGGTACATCATCACCCATTCTAAGAAAATGCCAAGGTGTCTAAGGAACTAGAAGCTAATGAGATGCTAAAGAAAAATGTTACCAAGTCCCAGTACTATTTCACAAGAGTCTATCTCTGTTATAAGTTGTCATCTTAAAAGAATAACATTGGCTATAGCCATGTGGGTGAGAGGCACTATTTCATCTACCTATAATCCACAGTCGTTATGTTTGAGTTGTTTTGTTTCTTGATGTAGCCACTCTTGCATTGACCCATCCTCAACAAGCTGTTCAGACAGCCCAGGTCCAAATGATAGCAGGGATGTATCCGTTGCTTGAACTAGCTCTCTGTTTCTGACAGGTTCTGGCTGGTGCTGGTGCTTTAGCCAGTCATTGTCTCTGAGCCATACCTGGTGCTGAGATAACCCAGAGCAAGATGAATGATCTCCACCCCAGAAAGAAATGTCCTATCCTTGGGATAAGGTTATTCTTTTTTGTCTGTGCTGTTTTTGTCATTTCTTCTTTCAATTAATTGTTTATATTTCAAGCTTCCCATTCTGTTTGCTATATAAGCCTGATGGTGTGGGGTCTTGGAATGACCTAGTGTTTGTTTTTCAAGATGTAACAGACTTCATAACTCTGGATGGTGTCTGGGCCAGAGTCCTGACCTCAAGTCAGTTTTGCAAATATCCTTTTTTCTAGATGTCATGAGTGTCTGAAGCACTGATCCTGAGACTCAGAGGAGGTGCATGAGTAAAGTAAGATGTCTGCCTGGGCAAAAAATTAAGAAGTTATAAAAGGGAAAAAATCTTATTTCAAAGAGAACAAAACCCAAAGAAATTAAAGATGAATAACATATTGATAATAATATATAAAAATTAATTTTACAATCCACAGTTAGTGAACTATCAACTACTTATAGGTGAGATCAGTACAGTGCTGTCTTAGCCTGAGCTAAAGAGAAGAAAATCAGTGTTATTGGTTCTGTTTTCAGGTGTACCACCTGTGTGTCACCTGTGCTTCCTGTTAATACTGTCCTGGTGTCTGCTTCATTTGCAAACTGAAAATTGATACAGTGTTTCACAGATGGTTTTGTGTGTCAAAAAAATTTCTT
This sequence comes from Peromyscus eremicus, assembly GCF_949786415.1. NCBI lineage: Eukaryota > Metazoa > Chordata > Mammalia > Rodentia > Cricetidae > Peromyscus > Peromyscus eremicus. The sequence continues at coordinate 198,529,915 of NC_081416.1, forward strand.
TATTGGATATGGCTATGGATATATTATTTTGCGTTCATTTCAAAATGCCAGTGTGGTACTAGAAAAATAGCTCATCAGTTAAGCGCATATATTGCTCTTGCAGAGGACCCAAGTTCAGTTCCCAGCACCCAGTTTTGGTAGCTTACAACTGTCTGTATCTCCAGCTCTAGAGGAATCAACAAACAACTATCTTCAGGCCTCTTTGTTCACCTATTGCATGTGCACCCCCTCCACATGCACATAATTTAAAATAAAATAAAATATCTTTAATAAAAATTGTCCTTATGACACTATCTGAGTACTTTAAAAATATCAGCATGAGGTCTTGAATATTTCTCATATTCTTAGAATTTCTCAATTGTTTGTCTTTCCAAACAATTGAGAAATTCTTTTCTTCTCCTCTTTATTTTTTAAGTTTAATTGGAATATAATTACATCATTCCCCCTTCTTCCCTTTCCTATTCCTCTCCCTTCCCAAATTCATAACCTCCACTTCTTTAAACATTGTTGTTACATTTGTAAAGAAGCTGAATAAACTCATTGGTTTAAAGTTCCCCAGAGTGAACTTTAGTGGAATGGTATTTTGGTTTTTCACTGAAACCTTAGGAGAAGGGCAGACATTGCTTATGTCCATTTCGGGAAAAGAATTTTTGTAACAGCTTAGAAGGAATGGATGAAAACAGTGTCCCTATAAAACTCACAGAATCTTTCAATATTCTAGGACTAAACACTTTTTATATATGTTTATTGAATTCTCAGTTTCCTAAAGGAGGTGATACTATTCACATTTTTAGAAATAGGGAAGTGAAGTCATAGTGGGATTGAATTATGACCAAAGGTCACATTACTCCTCAATGATGCAACAAGATTCAAACCCTGGCTTAAAAAATCCTTCCCCACTGGGAGTTCTCACCAATAGAAATTCAGTCAGTTTCTAAATCCAAGTACTTTCCTGGAGTCTCAGTTTTAGGAGGAAGGCTTTCTATTTGGTCTTCTGCCATCTGGTCCAAATGTCAACATCAGCTGCCATATTATATTTGGATCTGTTGCAAAGGCTGATTGCCTTTTTATTCAATTAGACACCATATGCCCAATTCTTAAAAGACTTTGAATATTCATAAAGAATGTCTTTTTCAACACTTCAGTTGCTTTGTCTACCAATTTCTCTGCAATAATTAGCATTAGCTATTGACTACATCAGCAGATATTCTCAGTCCTATGGAAATTCTGAGCTTCTACTGAATTACCATGACAGAGTCTTGTTTTTATCTCACTATGATTAATAGCTCCAGTTATTCAGAACTGGGAGGTGAGCAGAGCAAAGGTCACAACATCTAGGGATACCTGATCTCAATGAGAACCTTATTTTAAACTTCTGTGGGTATTTTCTTTGTGGGTCCCTCCTTGATTTACATTTGTGTGACTTCTTTGAGTTACCCCACATAAAAAGAGAATGTGTGTCCTAGTTTGCTTTCTGTTGCTGTGATAAACATCAGTGCCAATATCAGCATGGGGAGGAAGGGGTTTATTAGATCTCATAGGTCATGGGGGGAAGTCAAGGCAGGAACTCAAGAAAGCAGGAACTGTGTCTTAGTTACTTTTCTACTGCTGTAACAAAACACCTTGTCCAAACAATTTATAAAAGAAGCATTTAGTTTGAAGGCTCACAGTTACAGAGGATTAGCATCCATAACCATCATTGTGGGAAGCATGGTAGCACACAGACAGGCATGGCATTGGAGCAGTAGCTGAGAGCTTCCATCTTGATCCACAAGCAGTCATAGCTAGCTAGCTAGCTAGATATGATAGATAGATAGATAGATAGATAGATAGATAGATAGATAGATAGATAGATAGACAGACAGATACTGGGAATGGTGTGAGCTTTTGAAATCTCAGACCCAGTCATTCTCAACCTGTGGGTTGTGACCCCTTTAGGGATTGAATGACTCACAGGGTTCACCCAAGACTATCAGAAAATACAGATATTTACATTATGATTCATAACAGTAGCAAAATTACAGTTATGAGGTAGCAACAAAAATAATTTTATAGTTGGGGGCACCACTACATGATGAACTGTATTACAGGGTCACAGCATTAGGAAGGTTGAGAACCACTGCTCAAAGCCCACCTACAGTAAAACACCTCCTCAACAGGGTCACACTTCCTGGTTCTTTCTAAGCAGTTCCACCAACTGGGGACCAAGTAAGTATTCAAATATATTAGCTGCAGGGTGTTAGGTCTCAAACCTGGGTCAAACAGCTAGCTGAGGTGCCTATACAACATATCAAAGTGGACCTGGCCACCAGTTTCTCCCAGTATCCCTCAGTCTTTACCTGTTATAGGGTATGACTGGCATATTCTACCTCCTACTCTGAACTCTTCAGCCTAGGGGCTGGGCTGCCTTTCCCCTAGCAGTTCTTCCTTATATAGTCTAGTCATTTTTGGCTATGATGGTCCTTTCACCTTTTATACGCTTTACCCTCTTGGCCTCTTGGTCTCCTGACTCTCTCCTTCCCTTGTCCCCTCTTCTCACATGGCCCAGATCAGTTCACTCTGTACTCTGGCTATGTTCTCTCTCGTTTCTATAATAAACTTTCCCCTCCACCATACCTAGGAACAGTTACGCCCCTTTTATTTATTTATTTTTTTCATGAGGAGGTACAGTCTCATTAAAACCAGCACAAACTTGAAGCCAAAAACATTAGAAGAATGCTGTTTACCATCTTATTCTCCCTGACTCACTCAGCTACATTTCATATACAGTCTAGGTCCATCTGCCTAGGCTTGGCCTTGCTCACATTCTGAATCAATTAGCAATCAAGAAAACAATCTACAAACATGCCCATGGGCCACTCTACCTGAGTTTCTCTTTTGTTTGATATGTTGACAACCAAGCTTAGCAATCATTGTGTGTGTTTTTTTTTCAGGTGTACATGTGTACACAAACAGTCATCTGTGGTATGTTGTATAGTGGTAAAGTGGCAAAAGGGTACCTTTTGCAGACCCCACCAAGGTGAGCCACTAAGAGATTATACCACACAAGAGATCTAATGCAAGAGGTTTATTGGAGGGGGGAGAGAAAGATCTAAAGACCATCTCAGAATGGGGACATGAGAGAGATACAGAGACAGACAGAGAGATCAAGAGACAGAGAAAATGAGCAAGACAGAGAGAATGATCTGGGTTGGACTGAGTCTTTAAGGGGGCACATGTTGCTATGCAACTCTTATTGACACAAATGAGCCACACCTGGTAGTGGTGGTGGGTGTGGTTGAAAGGCAGGATGGCAGCTAAATGGTAAGATGACAGAGTGCCAAATTTAGAACATGGAGTCTGGGGTTTCCTAGTTGAGAGCTTTGAACTGAAGAGAAAAATACATTTCCAGAGAAGAGGAGAGCCTATTGTTATGGGCATGTAATGAGATTAAAAAAAACTATCATGGGGGACAATAAGGAGTCAGTCTGGAACACAGAGAATATGACTATGGGGTCTTGGAGTACGAAGGTGCCTGTGCAGTGGTGTTTGCCTGCTAGACTGAAACTAAGGAGGTATAAATCTTAACTTGCCTGTTATTTGGTGTTCAGCTGGATCTTCAGCTCACCGCTGCTTAATCCAGCCATTCTTTCCTCTCCAAACCCCACCCTCTCAGAAAAACCACCAAACAGTGGCTCCTCCTCTGAGATTGCCAGATCCCCAAGTCCCCGCCCAAAGCTCATAATTGGCACAAACCCAGTTTGTGGAGGATGCCTCATTGCCTTGTGTCTTTGGGATATTTAAGCCCTCTCCTTAACAATAGCCATGTGATTTCTCTCCTATCCCCTTCCCTGACTCTGATCTCTGGGGACTGGAGGACTCACTTGGGAGTTGCTTTGCTCAAATATACGTGGTCCTTTACATTTTAATTTGGCTTAATCTGGTTTACTGTGCCAGTGGAGAAACCTGTTGTTGGGCCATAGAAACCTATTATTTGGTTCATGAGCCTGGAAAAAAACAACCAAACAAACAAAAAAACTCCCCATCCTTATCACTAAGTTTCCACTACTACATCACTAAGTTCTTATGAGGTTGGATGAGGTGAGGTGCTGGGGAAACTGGTCACTAATAATCTGCTTTTTTAATAACTGTGCTATAAGCCTGGCACTCAGTGAGAGTCTTGGAGTTAGACAGATTCCCTGATAGGCAGGTGGGAGAGGAGCCATGATTAGGTAATAAAGGTGGAGAACTTCCAAGATGGTTGGTTGGCTTCTTTCTTATTCACATGACCTGAGACAAAAGCATGGCAGGTTAAAAGAAAAGCCTTGTTGGGTTTTTCTCTTGCCAGTAGGCGCCCCCCGCCCCATGAACTGGCTCAACAAGTTTTGCAGACCAATCACCCATCCTGTCTTTCTTCAAACTGACCAACCATAAGATAGAGGATGAAGATCCTTCAAAAATTTAAAACAAACAAACATACCACCCTGCCATGAAGGAAAAGATAGATTTTTGGCTTCCTGAATCCTCCTCTGTTTTGCTTTTGGCTTCCAAGTCTCTCTTTGTTTTCTCTGTATGCCTGATGTATATATGTATTTCCTCACCCCTAATAAAAGCATTTTCAAATGCTGATTGTGTTTGTTCCTGTTAGTTGTGTTTGAGAATTTCCCTGCTGCTACCTGTCACACTTGAGATTTTTATCCTGCCTTTATTTGATGCTGCCTTTATTCTTTAATTGGCAGAGAAAATGAACTGATCGAAACTCCTAGTTGGCAACACTGTGCTGTTGGCATTGTTTTCCAGACTCAGCATTGAATATAGTGATTCCCAAATAAAACAAAATAAACCCAAACAAAACCTGCCAAACAAAAAAGAAAAAAACAAACAAACAAAAACAAAAAACAAAAACAAACAAACAAACAAAAAAAACAGCACTGTGGTCTTTTTTTCTAAAATTTCCCCATGATTCTGTAGCTTTGGGGTCCTGGACAGCTGGAATTTCAGTAAGATCTCTCATCCTGAGTCAACTTTCCTTTCCTGTATACAGTAGCCAACACTGCCTGAACTTTCACTGAACTTTGACTGACAGCTTTTTGTGACATTTGCCATTTTCTCCAGCTCTGCTAAATGTCCATAAAGCTCCTGAAAGGTTGGACCCTCTGGAGCAGATCCTTACTGTACTCCACAGAAGACAAGGCTCCATCTTTGTTATAATCTGCATATAATCTGTCTCTCTCTTGAAGTCCTCAGATTAGCAGCTGGTGTTGAGAAAAGAGGTTAGCCCAGAGCTGGAGATGGTGATTGCCTGTAATCTCTGCATTTGGGAGGCTGAAGCAAGAGGACAACAAGTTCAAGGCCAAACTGAACTACTCAGTTCTATTTGAAGGTGATATTCTCTTTCAGTCTGAGAAGCTGGTTAGTGTTTGTTTTCTCTTGAAAACAAGTAGCCATTTGCATCTCTCACATTGGTAAACTTGTTGAGGTACAATTTAAGGTTGTTTGAGCTACTCCTTCTGAGGTAGTTATGGGCTGGGTGACACCCAAGACTTGTGCCCCTATGCCACTTTCATTCTAGAGTCACATGGGCATGTGTCTGCTGCCATGTGTGCCTCTGTCCCCACACTCTGAGATTTCTACTCAGTAGCTGAATTGGAAAGCATAATAAAGATAAAGTTGTGCTGGGAGGAAGGGGAACATGCATGGCTGGGGAGGATACCATGCTATAAACATCTAGGCATCTGCAGCTAACTTAAGATGGCCCTGATTTATCAGCACAGTTGGCTGCTTTGATATATAGCATCCACTGAGCAAACAGTATATTTAACTTGATTTATATAAGCAATGCCACAAGGAGTTTCAAACCAAAATGAACTTTTAGCATGTGTTTAGAGGCTCAGTTTCTCCCTCCTTGGTTTCAGAGGAGTATCTGGTGAGTGAGTAAGTGTGTGTGTATGTATGTGCACCAAATTTCCCAGGTGAATACTTTTCATTCAGCTTTTAAAACGTACCACCAAATTCCTTTTCTTATTTGTCCATGTGCTCCTCCTTCCTTCCCTTTTTCTACTCATTCACCTTCCCACCATTTAACCACCATCATTCTATCCATCCTCCATAGATAGGTGCATCTATCCACTCATCTACCCATTTGTCCATTCATCTACCTACCTTCACCCATCCACCCACCAATCCATGCAAACATTTGCCCAGCACTTAGTCAGCATCCTTGTGCCAGATGCATGAGATATACAGGTCTGTTTTCAGGAGCTGGCATTTAATCTGATGTAGAAGACATTACCTGTGCCCCATCCATAACCCCTGGGCTACACTGGCTATCACTTGTAGTGTCAGAGATGAATTTCCAAGCTCACATACTTGTTCTGCCTGTCTTAGACTTTCTTTGGACAGAATCCTCTGTTTCAGATAGTTTGGCATCTCCCTTGGAACACTTCAAAAGGTCCCTGCAGGGCTGGGCCTCACACAGTACTAACCTATTCATTGTCTTGTCCTCCATTCTCTGGCTTTCCCTCACCCCCTTGTCTCAGTTTCTGTCAGTGTGATTCTTGGATTTGCCTCCAAAGTTAAATCCACACTTCTGGGTCAGACTCAACTTTTACAAGAACTCCAAGAAAAGGCACTAGGCAAAGTGAGTCATGTGTTTGTTTAGGGAAGGAGGAAAGCATTCATTTTCCTCTAAAGCAAAGCAAAGAACTCACTTAAATTGAAAAACCTCAAATAACAATAAAACATTCTATAACTTAAACAACAATATTCTCCTCCATGACTTCTCCACATGCCAGCCTCCCCCTTTAAAAGCAGTTCTTTCTAATATCTGCCATGTTGCTTCAAAATAATTTTCATAAACTATTCTTATTGTAGATAACTTTTTTGCTTTGTTTGTTAGTTTTGTTTTTAAAGAAGTCTGCAGCTCAGGCTCACACCTAAAGCTCAGGGAACATTACAGATGACGGGAAGGAAATATTGTCAGATCCAGAAAACCAGAAAATCTGCTACGAGATACTATCTTTTATATTTTATATGTAAGCTGCATCCATAAAATCTTACCAATATGGTTGCCTAAACCAGACTTGCATAATAACAATACCAGCTAACACACCAACACACCAGTGGGTGGAGATGGGAAATTCCATAAGATCCTGCCACTAGATGAAGAACAGGCAATCAATGGCTACTAAGAGGAGGAATACATCTTCTCCAGGGGTAGGTTTTCCAATCTCAAGTGGTCAGGCCTAAACACACACACACACACACACACACACACACACACACACACACACATACACACAGTGAATATGCTGAGGGCCCACAGGTCCAGATGATATGAGAAGATCTCTTGGGCTGGGAAAGAAGAAACAAGAGTCTGGGTGCAAGAAAGACTAAAAGTGGGAAGCAAATAATGTGGAGGTTTGGGTGCCATGCAATAGAAGTGTAAAATCTAGAGGTGCCATTTTTATTTTTTGCTTTGTGATTTTAAACGAATTACCTAACCTTTCTGTAAGAAGGGCAAAGTAGTGACAGTAGTGTTACTAGAAAAGGAATTATTGCAAGCCAATGTGTGTGGGTGGCATTGAGTACACATTTAAGAACTCAATTGGTATCTTTGTGTGTGTGTGTGTGTGTGTGTGTGTGTGTGTGTGTGTGTGTGTGTGTGTGTGGCTGGATTTGTCCCTCTATTAAATAATTCATCTCTTTAATTTCAAAGAAGAAAAAAAGGAATCAGGTCAGCTAACATTCAAGACCTCCAGAGTCTATCTGTTGACTCTTAGATATCCCAGGCCCTCTGCAGAGATGGCTATAAACAGGACACCCAGATCTTTGCTGCCCAGAGGCAGAAGACAGCCTGACTACACATTTCAGAATCAAACATTAACCTTCCCTACACAGAAAATGAGTGACTCCAGTCATGTACCCTGTTATATATACTGCATTTTCCTACCTCAGTCAGGCCACAGAGTCACTAAGCCAGCTTGCTCCCAATTCAAGACTTCACTTTTACTCAGAAACTCGTAGAAGTAGAATCACGCTTTGTGTGGAAAGCTCCCTCTCCTATCTCTCTCCTCTACTCTCCCATACTGCTTGCAGTGACCTTAACAAATTTTTCCTTTGAATTGACAATTTGAGTCAGTGGTATTTTCTCTCAAAATCTCCTCTCCTCTCCCTCCTCCAAACGTAATGTTGCAAGAGAATTTCACTTTCTCCTATGACCATTGCCTGTCTGGAGCCTGGCCTGCCTTCTGGTCTTTACTTTGACCCTTATCTCCCTGCAGGGCCCACATGTTGGACAAGCTCCATGTGAGTTTCTTGGCATGAATATATGCTGGAGTCTGGCTTAGCTGTGGTGCTTTTGTTTAATCTCATTGAGAGTATAATGCTTAGCTATATTTATGTTATGTCTGGAAGGGTCTGAAGCCTTAGGAGCATCAGCTATTCTTGGAATTTCACATTCTTCACCATAAGTCATGGACATTTTATATTATGCTAATTATCTTTATAACTAAAAGAAATTTAATATCTTCACATTTTCCACTTAAAGCCTAATTATACCATTTAAGGTAAACTCGGGGAAAACTAAGGTTTCAAACTTATTTCTTTTCATCCTACTCTTAGTTTAGAATATGTTATGCCTCCTTTTAGGGGCTCCTGGTAAGTGGCTTAGGTGTGGAGCTGATAAGGATGGGTAGGGAGTGAAGAACTATGAAGCATGTCCCTCTGATATGAGGCAGCATCTCCTGATGTCTACAATCTGGCTTCTACTATGGTGGCTCTGTGTCTAGGATCTACACACCCTAAGTCCTCACTTCATCTATAGAACTGTGAGGTTCTTTGAGGTCATCTGGCTTGCTCACTCCATCCTGGAGCTTCAGTGGAGGGGAGCTCTGGAGCTCAGCTGAATAGACAGCACCCGGCCAGCCTCATCAAAACAGAGCCGCCTTGACTCCTGCTATACTGACAGTGGAAACCGTGGTCTCTGCACTCTCAGTACTCCCCTTCTCACACACAATTTTGATTTAGAAGAAATAATTTGATTCTTCATTACAGGCTTTTGCTGATCACTCTCCCTAAAGCTGATCTGTTTAATTCTGGATCCATAGTCTGGGAAAGGTCTTTGTTTTGTTCACTAAATATCCTCTCCCTGTAAGGACATGAGAAACAAGCATCTGCTGTGGGATGGTCTTTCTGTATGCTGTGAATATGTGTTGCTACCATTGGTTAATAAATAAGCTGCTATGGTCTATGGCAAGACAGAATAGAGCCAAGTGGGAAGTCCAAGCGAAGACACAGGCAGAAGGAAGACAGAGTCAGGGAGACGTTGTGAGCTGCCACCAGGAGAAGCAAGATGTGAGAGAACAGATAATGCCACAAAGCCACGTGGTAATACATAGATTAATAAGAATGGGTTAATTTAAAATGAAAGAGCTAGCTAGCAAGAAACCTGAGCCATAGTCCAAATAGTTTGTAATTAATATAAGCCTCTATGTGCTTATTTGGGACTGAATGGCTGTGGGACCAGGTGGGATAGAAACTTCCACCTCCAAGTAATTAATACAAGCCTAAATGTGTTTACTTGGGACCAAGCAGCTTCCAGACACAGGGAAATTTCTGCCTACAAACATCCTTCTAACTCACTGCTTATTCTTTGTTCTTTTAGTTCTTGGTTCTCAATAAGCCATTGCTCTAAACAGCATCCCTTGGAAATGGAGACACAAGGGATGCTCTAGTTGTCCAGGCCAGAAAGTAGTAAGTCTCATAAAGCCATCTTGTTGTCCCTAGCTAAACCAGCCATATCAGAGAGCTGAAAAGGTGAAGAAGAGAGTCTGGAGCTGGGTCATACAGCTATGTTTACTTGTTATATGAAGCCTCCTCTTCTACGAAGCCTCCTCTTCTACGAAGCCTCCTAGCATTCAAGAGTGCAGCCTCACTTCCTCCCTGAGCCTCAGATCCCTAGAGCAGCAGCATTCTGGTCTTCAAGAGGAACTCCCAGAAGTAGGTTTGTCATTCTTTTTAAATCAATTTCTGGGATGTCCATTAAATATATTCACATATTAATTTTTTGAGACAGAAGTCCTTGGAAAGCAAGAACAGTTCTCATTGTTTTAATCCTAGTATCTAGCTAGATTGAGTATGAGGAGTCTTAAGGAACAGTAAGCAAAAGCATATTTATGCTCTGTATCTGCCATAAGAAATGGTATTTCTGGCTGGATGTGGTGGTGCATCCCTTGAATCTCAGCACTTGGGAGGCAGATCTCTGTGAGCCTTAGGCCTGTATAGAGAGTTCCAGGACAGCCAGGACTATGTAGAGAGACACTGTCTTTAAAAAAACAAAAAGAAAGAAAAGAAGAAAGTAATGGCATTTCATTTTCTCACTTTGCTGAGACCATGTCCATTCTTACACAATTCGATAAACAACTGCAAATAACAACACATAGTGTGTCCTGCATCTGCAGGGTTAAGTTTTATACCCTGAAAGTTCTCTGTGCCTGTCCAGCCCTGTTTCCCAGAATTGATCATCTTGTTCTTCCCTGCCTCTGGCCTGCCATACATGTTGTTTTTTCAGTCTCAAATGCTTTTCTCCAACTGTCCAGTTGACAAAATTGTAACCTCCCTTTAGCTATTGAGCCCTATTTAAATAAAATGTACTCTTTAGGGTCTTTCAGAACTCCTGAAGGCAGACAGCACATTGACTATTGGCCCTGCTGTCAGGACCTTGTCTCCTCTTTTATGAACTCCAGAGGAGATGATTGGTTGCCTTTTGTCCCTGCAGTGTCACTGTGGTTGAAGTTTGTTATTCGTTACCATCCTGGAATTTACTTCTTGGAGGAAGAGCAGCAGTGATGCTGCTGCTGCCCAGTGGAGGAGCCTCCTGGAATTATCAGTGGCAAGGAAGGGTCATGTTAGGAAATGGCAGGTGATGGCCTGGCACCAGCTCAGTGCTAAATTAGTCACCACCTTCTGTTCACTTTTATTTTCATATCTGCTTTTGCAGAAGTGAACTGATTTGGATTTTGAAGATCACAGCATTAACTAGTTTTTTTATCTGACATAGTGATCATAGCCCAATGTTTCCTTAGTCTCTGAAATACCCTCCCTCAAAATTCCTACTTTAAAGAGTTTGATATTCTATATTTTCTAGTAACTGATCAGTTGATTAATGCTAGACATGCATCTTGTTTATTCTAGCATGCAAGTCCAATCTATTTCTTCGGTAATTATAGTGTCATAATACTTCAAGACCTTCATAGAGACTCCCAGGCCTCAGCAGTATATTTGAGCAAGATTACCCCAGACAAAATGGTGTCACAGTTATTATCTTTTGAGAAGCTGGGCCATGACCTGGTTGATAAGAGAAATTTCTTTTTCTCTGCTGAGACTTGGCCAACAAGTCTTAGAAGGCAGAGGCATTTATAGTACTGAAGTGAGTTAGCCATCTTTGCTTAGGAGAACCTAGACTGTCAAATACTTGTCTCCCATATTCATATTTCCTCCTACATCTGCTTTTAGTAAAAAGGATAACGGCTTAAAAAAAAAAAAGTTAGTTATCTCCAATGAAGTCTTACTGGACATATAATTAAGGCCAGGCCAACACAAAATAAACACAATGTTATTTTTGGATGGTTTGTTTTGTTTTGTTTGTCTCAGATACTTTGTCTATTATTTTATTATATTTTTACTTTATAGGTCTTTTGCTTCTATATTATTGGTTTCCGACTTTGTCATGATGTGTTTTCTGTGTGTGCCAATGTGTGTGTATCAGTGTCTGTATGTCTTTCTTGTGCTCTTTCTTTAGATTTTTTTCCTGTTTTGTCCTATTCTGGTGTGTTGCTGTTATTGTTGTTATACATCTGTTTATATTCTAATGAGAGAAAGAAGGGTTGTGAATTTGAGTGGGTTAGGAGGTAAGGAGGATCTGAGAGGGAGGGGAACCATATTCAGAATATATTATAAGAAAAAATCTATTTTCAATTTAAAAAAGAAAAGAAAAAGAAATCCTGAGTGGGCTTTTGGGGGAACCTAGTCTCTACTTCCAGATTATTCTTTCTGATTTCCCCAGATGTCTGTCCACCCAGCCCTGGATAAGGCTTGATTTACATAACTCACAAGGTGTTCAACTAATGGCAGTTTCACCTGAGGGGCCAAGGCTTGGGGATATTTGGTGGCTACAACTGAGGAAATACTGCTGGCTAGCTGTTCTGTTACATATCCTGTGCCTGGGACAACCATAACAAAGAGCTACCTGCTCCAAAAGATCATCAGGAACCTTACTGTAAGTGGTGATAGGGGGCATTAATCACCTCCTGGCTAGGTGTAATACAATGCCCCAAAGATAATTCAGTCTACCATGGTGGTGAGGGCATGGGCACTGAAGTGGTAGTAGACAGAAAGCTGAAAGAAGGAGGAAGTTGGCATTTAGCTGGCCTTTCAATTTACCCCTTTTATTCCATCTGGGACCACAGTCTATGGGATGGTGTCACCCAAGTTCAGGGTGAGTTTTTCCCTCTCACTTAATCCTCTCTGGATATAGCATCACAGGCACGACCACAGGTTTCTGATCCAGTCAAGCTGACAGTATAGATTAAGCATCACAGGGTATATGACTTAGTGACTTAGTGACTTAGTGTGGGATAAGTAGCCAAAAACCCAAATCTGAAAGCCTAACTCCCATCCTTCTACTCCTTATGTTACCATGTAGCAATACTAAATGGATTTGTTTTCTCTGCCAATTAAAGCATGAAAAGGCAGAAGAATATCTCGGACAGACAGCAACAGATAAATTTTACCAAACGTGAAGAAGCACAGATAGACAGAAAGACTGCATGCAGAGGAAGAAGGGGCAATTCCATTTTCCTGGTGTAGATCTGGGGATTTTAAATGATTTTGGTTGGCTGGAATTGATCCCTTCTCAATTTAGGGTTCATCGATTTAGAGAAAGAAAGGGAAGCTGATAGGCCCATAGCTTTGGGTAAACATGTCTAGATCCAGTTCTGAGCATATCTGACCAGCCTGGACAGTCAGCTAGAAGAGGTGGGAGGGCTGCTGGTAGGAGAAAAAGCCTGCCAGGCCTTTGACTCAGATCAAGAGGAAGAAGAAAAAACAGCCAGAAGCATGTTATCTTCATTTATCTCTCTGTGGCCCCTTTCCCTATCTGTCTATCTCCTAGCTTCTCACTGGTATTTACTTTCTGACTTTTTTTGTCACATTATACTTCTTGGATTTGTTAATGGAAACCAAGTAGTTGCTACTACAGATAGTGGAACAGCACTGGTGATAGGGAAAGGAACCAGGGGCCAAGGACAGTGGGTGTGTGTGTGGAAGTATAAGGCCCTCTGTCATATTTGACAAGATCACACCATATCAATGTCTGTGTACATTTAGCACATGGTTCTTGGGCACTAGCTGCTTTAAGAACCCTGGAGCTCTAAACTGAGCTCTCAGTTCCCCTCTTGCCACATACATCTCCACAGATCAGCACACTGTATGGGTTTAGGGCAAATTCCTTTCTTTTGCCATTCTTCAAATGCAGCCTTGTCTTGGGCTCTGAAAGCAGTGCCATGTATGGCCAAGACAGATGAAAAGTCTTTCTGTGAAATGAGAGAGGAAATAAACAGGGGTGAGCTTAGTGTTCATAAACAAATAGGAGGCAGCCAGATGTGGGAGGGCATGTGTGACTGTCCTCTGCCAAACCACTAGCATCAGCAATCAGTCCTGGGAGCTGAGTGAGTGAAGAATAAAAATGAACTCTTGGCTCCAGGGAGGTTCTGCTGGATACTCAAAAAGATTAAAGTTATCTGTGCCTTTCTGTATCCTAATTGCATTCTGTCAGGTTGCTGTCTATGGGTAGTGTGAGAACCCACAGGGGCTGACTAAGGCAAATAGACCATACCATTGTTCTACAGACCTTGAGGAAGGGGCTGAATGAACAGGAGTAGCTGTGCTCAATCCCATCTCCTGTTCTTGCGCAGAATGTGTGCTTTCCCACCTGGTGCCTTTTGGGTACTCATCTTTATAGCTGGTACAGTGTATTAGTTACTTCTCTGTTGCTGTGATGAAACACCATGACCAAAAGCAACTTAAGAAAGAGAAAGAATTTATTTTGTCTTATGTTTCTAGAGGGAGACATGGCAGTAAGTGGCAGGCATGGTGGCAGGATCAGGAAGCTGAGAGTGCACATCAAGCACAAAGCAGAGAGGACAAATTGGCAATGGTGAGCATCTTTAAGCTTTCAAAACCCACTTTCAGTGACACACATTCTTCAAAAAGGCCGTATCTCCAAAATCTTCCCAGACAGCACCACCCATGGAGAAAAAGTGTTCAAACATTTGAGCCTATATGGGACATTTTCATACAAACCACCATGTAAAGTCTGTGTTGATGTCTTTCCTTAACCCAACGTTCAAATCTTTCTTTTCTTCCATGTTACTTCCTTTAGGAAGCCTGCCTGTATCTTCCTCCTGGAAGTCAATACCTCATTCCCAGGACTGATTCTCACAGCTCATCTGTTTGTCAGCTTATGTCTTGTTTTTTCTGTATTGTGATGCTATGAACTGAACATATCTCTCTCAAATTCTTATGTTGAGCTTTGTGTGGTGGTGAATGCCCATGATTCCAGCAGTTAAGAGGGTGAGGCATGAGCATGGCAAGTTTAAGACCACCTTGTACTATCTAATAAGGCCTTATCTTAAAATACCAAGGGCTGAAGATACAGGTCAATGGCAGAGGGACTGTCAAAGATGTCTGAGTACCATGTCCAACTCAGCTCCAGGGACAGACCTGACTGGGGACAGTGAGGGAATGTAGAAAAGACAAACACATAGACAGACAGAAAGCTGGGATCAGGTGTTCTGAACTCTGGCAGAGAAAAACCACAGCAAACTAAAAATTCAGTGGCTTTATTATATACTGTTGAACAGAGAGGTAGGTTATTACATGCAGATAAACAAGGAGGTGGGGTTATGGTATACCACTGGGTCAAGGGGACATGGTTTGCTAATCTCCACAGGAGCAGAATCTGTAGGGGAGCAGTCTCTAGGCCAGAAATATCCAGAGAAAACTATGATGGACATTTTCTGTACACATTATCAATATCCAAACATGGACCAGAAGGTAAGCTTTGCCATTTCCCTATGGATCTGTGGCTAGGATCCTTGACATGACCATTCCTCTGTCAACAATACATATTCACTTCATTTAGGACTTCACACACTGAGGACTTCCTCCACTCCCTGCACTTGGGACTGTAGACTCTGTGCCAGAACCACTAAAAAACGTGATGTTATTTGGAAGGAAGGAATTTGAGAGGTGATTAGAGCACAAAGGTTGAGCCCTTGTGAATATTAGTACCTCTAAGAATGGGCTATAAAGCCAGCTCTCTTCTCCAGCATGTGAGGATGCAATGGGAAGACAGCTATATATAAGCCAGGAAGAGGCCCCAGCAGACATTGCTTTGTTAGTGCTTTGATTTTGAAAGTCCCAGACTCCAGAGCTGTGAAAACTCAATTTCTGTTATATATAATTGCCTGATGTGTGACACCTGAGAAGTGCAGCCTGAGCTGGTTGAGCATATGTGGCTGTTTGAGACCATGTGAGATTCTTCCTGATTTGGGATCCTTAAAAGGTGTTTTACTCATGAGTGTTTTACTCATGCCAAGGCCAAGGCATTTTTATAAGAAACAAAAGGAGAATGTTATATCACAAGAGCTGATAGCTGTAGCCCCATCTGGGGAAGCCCACTCTGAATACCTCTGTGGCCAGGTTGCCATGTCTAAGGGCCTTGTTTTTTTCTCTTCCTTTTTCCATCAGGCTCTAGAACTGCTGACTTTCCTTTAAAATGGAGTTAAGGTCCCTGCTCAAGCACTGGCCCCCATATTGCTCAACTCTGTTTGGAAATCAAGTCTGGAGGTGATCTTCAGAGTGTACCCTCACTCCTGCTCCACCATCACAAGCAGCTTCTCAGGATGTTACATCCAAAGGTTACTGGTCATATGAAGAGGAACCCTGGCCATTGGACTCCTCCCTCTTTGCCTTACTCCCTGATCCCTGCTTTTCTCTCTCTGCTATTCTCGAAGCAGGGTTAGTGGCTTCTGCATCTGAGCACTTTCACTCCTGCCCATTTGCCAGCTCCTGACTTACACAGTCTGCTGTGCTGATTGGATGAGATAGTTTCTTGCTGAGGTCTCTGCAAGGACTTCAAATTCTAACTGTAAGGAAGAACTGTGCCCATGGTACCTATCATTTTTGCAATGTTCATGCTAAGGTTTCCTGCTGGCTCATTTTATCTAGATCAGAAGGGATGGAAGTAAAGTAATCAGATATGTGGATTATGGAAAAGGAGAGATGCTGTCAAAAAAATAAAGAGAACTTTCAAACTTTTAGAGAAATGACACTTTTTCCTTGAATATGAAGTATCAGACAGCTGAGATTCAGCTTTGCAAATTTGAAAAACTGGAGGATTTTCATATAAAAATGGGTTTTAGTTGTGGAGCTTAATGAGAAGGTAGGGTTATCATTAAACACATGCCTAACTGGTCCAAAATTGAAGGACATCTCTATAAAGGTGCACAGTGTTTCAGTGCTGCACTGCATTTTCTGTTTGTGACATTTGTCATTCATAGCTGTTTGTGACTGCTGTGTTTATATTGCTATCTTGAGTTTAATAATATCATGCAATTAAATGGCATAACAGGTCTCAAAGCTCTATCTGACAAGTAGGTCCTGGACACTGGTTAGCACAGTGGAGTTGGTTATCAATGAAACACTGAATTGGTCTTGAGAATTAAGAAAGACAAGACATATCTAAATTCAGTGACTGCTAAATAAATCCTCTCATTCTTTGGGAAAGTGTGTGTAAAGTGCTGGATTAAGTTTGCAGTTCTGATATCAGTCCTCAAAGTCAAAAGTTAATCAATTGTTCTTGAAGACAAAAGAGGATAAAATAAGAGCTAAATGAAGCAGATTCAAGAAGCTCACATTGATGGCTTTTAGACATTTTTGAGCTGGTTAAAAAGAAAAAGGAATTCAATTGACTATAAGAGAAGTGGCTAAAAAGCAGTGTGAAGATTTGAAATGATGCTTTTTTGAAGCGGGAGAGATAGCTCAGTAGTTAAGAGCCCCGACTGTTCTTCTAGGGTCTAGCCAGAGGAGGGGCCTTGAGGACCGGAGCTGGTGGGAAGACAGCCATGGGCCTACCCGATGCCTTGGGGCACCAGGCACATAGGCCTTATTATGATAAGGAAATATGTGGTGAAGAAATGGGAGAGATAGAGACAGGAATGGTTCATGTGCTGTGGAAAGATGCAGAAAGGAAGAAATGAAGACAGTGAGGAGTGGGCAGATGTTGGAGGCCTGCTTGCCACCTGGGGCCATGTTGAAGGCTGTGAGGTGTAGACTGAGGTGGGGAGGTCTGCTTGTCACCCAGGGTCATAGTGATGTCTGGGCTGGGCTGCTGCCAAGGGTCATGTCTGGGTCCCTAGTCCTACAATAGCCAGGGTCTGTGTTAATGTCCATGGCTCCTGTTGCTGTTGAGTGCCATGCTGATTCCAGTGGGCTGGGCCACCTCCTGGGGCCATGTTTCGGTCCACAAGCCATGCTACTACTGGGGCCATACTGATCTGGTTGGCTGTTACCACCACCTGGGTCCATGGTGACTTTTTAGGGTCTTGGAGGAGTCCTATAAAAGACCTTCATCCACACATGTTGATGCCTATGTCCCATGGCGCCACCAAAGGCCATATGAAACCTGGGGTCTTGGCCATAACCTGTGGCCTTGTTGGTGTCCAGGGGCCATGCTGCTTCCAGAGTCACCCTGATCTGAGTGGACAGGACTATCTCTTGGAGCCAGCTGTGGCCTGTGGTCATATCTGGGAACATGACCCAGCTGCAGCTGAGGTCTGTGTTGAAGTCTGTGGTCCAGGTTGCCACTAGGGCCCAAACAGAGGCCCAGGATTTGGACCCGAGCCTGCAGTTTGGTTGGAGTCTGGGGGCATGCCACAATAGGAGCCATACAGATATGGGTGAACTATGCTGCCACTGTGGGTCATGGTGTCATTCAGGATGCAGGTTGCTGCCAAGGGCAATTTCTGGGTCTGTGGCCCTATAGCTGCCAGGGTCTGAACTGACATATGTGACTTGACTCCTGTTGCCACCAAGCACCATGAGAATACCCAGGGTCAGATCAGGTTGGTGTCTGAGGGCCAGCATGCATCCAGATTTGAATGGTCTGAGCTGCTACTCAATGTCATGGTGATGTCCTGGCCAGAGGTACAGCTGAGGGACGTGTCAGGGTCCATGTCCCTAATGAATCCAGGGTTTGTTCTGATGTCTGATGCTCCTGTTCCCATTGAAGGCCATGCAGACACCTGAGATGGAGGGTCATGTAGCTTGGGTCTGTGCTGAAGTCCCAGTCCTCCATTGGTGCCAAATGTCATGTAGGGTCCAGGGTTGGGGCAACAACCTGAGGCCTTGGTGGTGTCCGGCAGCCATACACCTGCCAGAACCCTTCCCACCTGAGTGGCCATTCCTTCCACCCAAAGTCAGGATGTCATCTGGGCCCAAGCTGCTGCCAAGGGCCATGTCTCGGTCAGTGGTCCAGTGGCAGCTGGGTTCTGTGTTGATGTCTCTGGCCTGTGTCACCTCAGGAGGCCTTAGGAACCATATACGATGAAATCAGAGGGCCATGCTGAGCTGGTCCTGCCCTTCAGTGCCCTGAGAAAGCTGGCCTTGCCTCTCGCTGGATACTACAGCAAGAGAACTGGCCCCTGCACTTTGGCTAGATGGCCCCCACTCCTCACCACAGTCAGGGGTGAACTGACCCTGAGAGCATGCATGTAGGGGAGCTGACTGTCCCCTGGCCTAAGGCAGACCAGCTTGGCTACCACCCAGGCCCACAGCTGGGCCTTGGGTTGACTCACTGGAACATCTACTACATCTAGGCCCTGCTGGAGCCTGAGAAAGGACTAGTGCTGTGGTATAAAAGATCTCCAAGACTCTGGGCAGCCACAGACATCCCAGAGGAGATCTGGTGATAATCCAGTGAGGATTGTGTACCAGAAACCAGAAGCCAAGAATCAACCAGTGACTCATTGCAATGAATATTTGCCAGTAAAGCTGACAGGACAAAAACTCCAATGCCACCAGGACAAATGAAGAGGTGTTGGAGAGGAAGGAAAGAAGAAAAAAGAGATTTTTCTGTTCTTGTTTTTGTTTGGTTTGATTTTTGTTTTTGCTTTTGTTTGCTTACTTGTTTGCTTGCTTATTTTGTTTTGTTTTCTTTTGTGGTGGGTCAGCAGGAATGAGGGGAGAATATAGATGGACTGGGAGGTGAGCAGAATTAGAGTGCATGATGTGAAACTCCTAAAGAGTCAATAAAGAAGTATTTAAAAAATTTAAAAACAAAAATAAAATAAAACAAAGCCTTCAAAACAGTAGTGATTCTACAGGAATGTACTTGCCCAACAATCATGAAGACTTAGCACTTCATGTTCACAAAACACACAACCCGGATATATGGGGCATGGCTTCAGGATCTTTAATAGGTTTAATGCTAAGTATCAAGAAAACTGTATATTAGTGATAGTCACAGCCCAGGGTCACAGGTTCCTCATAACACTACAGACTGATTCTCTACACACTACACTGCCTTATTAAAAGTCTTCTTACCATATCTTCCTTTTACCCAGTATGTCGCATTCACCAGTGTATCAGTTATTCTTCTGTATCTGTGATAAAAACACCCTGACAAAAAGCAATTTAGGGAAGAAAGGGTTTATATTGGCTTAGGGTCTTGAGATATAGATCCATCATGGTAGGGGAGACAAGACAGCAAGTGTCTGGAGCAGGAAGAAGGCTAATTCCATTTTCATCCACACATAGGAAGCAGAGCAATAGAACAAGAAGTAGGGTGAAGGTGTAAACTCCCAAAACTTGACCCCAGTGACATACTTTGTGCATCAAGACTCCAGCTCCTAAAGACTTCATAACCTTCTCAATCAGTGTCACCAACTGGGTAACAAGTACTCAAATACATGAGCCTATCGGGTACATTTCTCAGCCAAACCAACACAACCTGCCAAGAAAAAATTTACAAGACACATTGAAAAAAAAAAAAACAACTCATTTTGATGAATTGAATAAGCGTTAGAGCCACAGCCAGATAAGAGAGCAAAGCTAAACTTGTCAGACCAGATAGTTAAAGGAAACTGCCCACTGAGGGTTAAACCTAAGGTTCCACACACATACTGAGTAAGCAACCTCTACTCTACCAATGAGCTATATTCCTATCCCTTTTGCTTATGTATATTTTTGACAGGATCTTACTAAGTTGCCCAAGCTGGCCTTGAACTTACTCCTATTTTAAACCCTGAGGAGCAGTAGTCCCCAAATCTGGCTGCTATTTTAATGGAAAAGGAGACAGTGAAAAAAGCATATGGGCACTGCAAGCAGAGAGGGGGAACTTCTAAGAAACAATACAAAGATGTGTTCAAGGTCAAATGCCTGATGTAGATCTTAGACAAATACCAGCAAAGGGCCTCAGGTCTGGAAGTGTGGAGCCTGTATTTTACATCTGGAGCACATGACCCTGTTTCCCAGGGTTCCCAGGAAGTTGGAGCTTTGGAGGGAGACCAGCCTATCATCATACCTCATTCACTTGACCTCTGTGGTTGGCTTAGAAATGAGCCCATGACTCAGTTACAACCCAACAGATGCTGCCAGGCTTTTGCTGGGAAATGTGGTAAAAGAGCTCTTGATTTTTTCTACTGTGGTTGAACAGCAAAGGTTGGTGCTTTAGTATTGCTATGCCACGACAGAAAGGGAGAATATCTTCTTGTAACACAGAACTGTATTAAAATCTGCTTGAAAAAGGGAGAGATGGAGGAAGAGAGAAGGAAGGGAAGACGTCCTGATAGTCACCAGTCTGAACTTGCTGAGCCTGAAGGCAGATTCACCCCTAGACTTCCAGTCATATATGCCAAAAAAGTCCATCTTGGGTTAATGTTTTTCTTATTTATATCTGGAAAGGATCCTGAAACACAAGAAATGCCCCCAGAAAGTTAGAACAAAGCCTTTCCCTAGTTACTTTTCATGAGCCTCTCATTTAACATTCTGCAGTCTCCTCACTACTGTCTGACTGGGCTAAGAACAGTATTAGCATTTCCATGCTTGATTAGGAGCAACTTTTCTCTAAGACTTTTGAGCTTATGTCTGTGGAGATTTGGGAAAGAAATTTGTTGTTAAAGGATTGATAGGATATAGCTGTCAGACTGTATGTGCAATGAACATGAACTGGGTGACCTCATGCCTCCTACATCCTGTGTCCCTGACAAAGTAACTCGGTGTTTGGCTGAGTTAAAGGGTCAATGCTTGACAGGTGTCAGGGACTTCAGGATCATTTTAGTGTGATTTTTTATTGTCCAGTTTTGGTCTAATGAGTAATTATGGTGGTGGGAATCCTCTCTGGTTCTGGCAGCATCATAAAGACTCCCAGATTCTCAGCCTCTGCTGCAGATAGATGATAACTGGAGACTCTAAGCAGAAGACATACAACTTCCTTGCCACCAGCAGCATTTGGTTCACTAGCAATATTTTCTTAATCATTTTATATTTGACTTTATCATTTTTACAAACTGTCTGGCCAGGAGAACTCATCCTGGCTTTTATCTAAGCGAGAGTACTTTTTTTTTTTTTTTTTTTTTTTACATGTTAAGCAACATCTAGTTTGTTATAATAGTAAGATACTGCAAGGAATACACACTCTTCAGAAAGGTCTGTTTTGGGCTATAACTTGTTCTCTCTGAGTTTGAAAGTGTCACTTTGAGTCTTTCTAAAGAATAGTTGCTCATTAATCTGCACTATTTTCCCCATATGTAACCTGTTTTTTTTTTTCCCTTCCCATAGACATGAGGAGAAATCTTTCCATCAGGCATCCAAAATTCAACCTTATATCAAGGCTTATAGAATCCCCCTTTAAATGGTCTCCAGCTGCCTCTGAAGCAGTCTCCTTGAATGACTTCCAGTGCAGACTTCAGTATCAAGCTTCAGGAAGGTGAAGTCTCTATATAACACAGTGAAGGAAGCACATGGGCTTGTAAAAGAAGCCTGTCAGGGGATACCATTATGCCTTTAAGAGCATCTAATAATTAGAGGGTAGTTGATGCTGTGTCTGGCCAAAGTGGAAATAGGTGAGGTATTCATACCTAGGAGACTTTGAAAAAGACAGAGGCGAATTCCTCATCATCCAGGAAAGCCAAGGCAGGAATTCAAGGTAGGAAATTGGAGGCCAGAATTGAATCAGAGACCATAGAGGAATGTCAGCTGTCCTATACAGCCCAGGACCCTCTTCCCAGAGATGGCTCCACCCACAGTGGTCTGGCCCCTCCCACATCAGTCATCAATCAGATTTGCCTCCAGGTCAATCTGATGGAAGCAGTTCCTCAACTGAGGATTCTGTCTTCCCAGGTATTTATAGTTTGTGTCAAGTTGACAAAAACTAGCCTCCATATAGCCAATAATGGAGATACGATGAATCACGACCATTTTAGAGTCACTGAAACTGTTGCAGGACATGAGATCTTGGTTATACCATTGAAATTGGTGAATGTGTCTCATCAGCGTGCTCAGCTCTAGTTCAGCCTACCACTCCTGCCTGAACCACAAGTGCAACTTGGTCTGATGTCAGCAGTCAGAAAGGCTGGTGCCATTATCCCCTAGGAACATACAAAGAAACTGGAAAGATGAATGAACTTTGTCCTGCTTCTCTGCTCAGTGGCAGAGACTGAGGTTGGCCTTCTGTCTGGTATGTTGCTCTTCTTACTTGTGATAGCACAAAATGTCATCTGAAACTCTTCCCATTATCTTCCTTCTTTTGCTGTCCTTTCTTCTCATCCTTTACTGAGACTGATGGGTGAGCTGTCTTTTTATTTGGCAGGCACTCTCCAGGCTGTGCTGGCTGCCCACTAATTTGTCCAGAAGTCTTAGAATATTGATGCCTGGACTCCATCTCTAGCCACCTAGACTTTTTTGGTCTGGCTGATGCCTGGGCATTGGTAGATTTAGAAGGCTTCAAGTGATACTTAAGTCAAGCCAGGGTTAAAAGCTGTAGTTGTTACAAGCAGCCTGATAGAGGACATCCCAGCAGGAGACAAAGGAAATACACCCTTCAGATCTTTGAATGTGGCCATTTACTAGGGCAGACAAGTAAAAAAGAATACTAACAGAGGAGAAATCTAATAACCCTCCCCCCACCACCCAGGCATTGCCAGTACAGCAAAGCTCCACCTGGAAAAATGGGCATCAAGAGTGGAGTGGAGTAGGCATGAAAGAAGGCTCAGCTGTTAAGAGTAGAGCTCAAGGACCGAGTTTTTATTTCCAGCACCCACATGGTGACTCAAAACCATCTGTAACTCCATTTCCAGGAGATCCAACTCCCTTGTCTAGCCTCTGTTGGCACTAGGCATGTGATAGACCCCAAAATCTAGGGTCTCAAGTAGGTGCCCCAAGAACCCAGACTCCAGTCCAGTTGATGCAACAGCACGAGGTTTGTTGAAGAAAAGGCTGTACAGATGGGCTACTCTTGTCCTGAGAGCAAGAGTTGCGCCTATTGCAATCACATGGGTACTTTTAAAGGAAAAACCCACAAAAGCCATAAGATTACAATTCCCATACAATTTCATTTCGATTGATTTATGTCTAGAGGCTAATTTCAATCATGGCCTGATCACAGGGTGATCACAGAGTGGGTACAGTCACGTCCGCATGCACATTCTTCCCAAAACCTCAAGGGGGGTATCAGGGTGGGAGTGGAGTTTACATAAAGGTCACAGTGGTCTTTCCTGGAACATTTACAATTATCCCAGTCACAGTTGAGCACATTTCTTAATAGAAATCTCTTTACATTGTTACATTGTGGCAGGGGTGATTGAGTAATGATTGAGTCAGCTTGTCCTTGGAACTAGATTTTAGTTTCTCATTTCCTGGGTCTTGGGGGTGTAAGCCAGAAGGGTTAGGGTCTTTCATTATGCACATGGTCAATACATGCAGGTGAAACACCCATACACATAAAATTAAAAATCCCAGGAAATATGCAGATATACGCTTAGAGCATGGCAAGCTCCCTAAAAGGCCGGAGTCCTGCACTGTGGGGTTACAGCAGAGAGACAGCAGCAGTACTAGTTGATAGATATCCTAGAAGAACACCCCATTAGTCATTGGCATTGCAGGGCTTGAGCAAGAGAGGGATATAATTAAATTTGATTATATAAAGCTTACCCTGGTCATTTTACATGAAGAAGAAAAATTAAGCTTGACTCTAACTGCCATGGACTCTATGTGGATTTACTGCAATGAGTCCCTAGGAAGACACAACCATGATATTCCTTGCTTCAGTGACTGTGCAGTTCAGTTCTTAGAAGAAATGTGTGTCTTTTATGCAGGTTGTGAGAAGCAGTAAGATATCATATCCCCAGTTTATACATTCTGGTCTGTGCTCTTCAGTGGTCACTGCTGGCATTCAGGAGTTCTTGCTTTCTGTATTTATCTTTTTTTGATACAATGTTATTTGTACTATTTAAATTATCTGTTTCTCCAGCTACTTAAGTTATGACTTTGATCTTAGTGGAAAGTCTTTGGAAACCCTTTCTGAGTTGGTGACATTAAGCTGATGCTGAAGAGTGCTGAGGACTTGGGTACCTGCTTCAGGCATCAGCCAAGACTCTCTTGGCTTATTCTCTGACTTGTCTTCCAGATCCTTCCCGTCTCTGCTCCTGAACATTTATTTCTTTGTTCTTCAGTTTAGAGTAGAGCAGAGAGAACTGAGAGCCAAGTTGAGTAAGGGAGCCTTGGCTCATTTGTTTCCCTGCTCCACAGCTGGCAGGAAACAAGAACATCAAATGCCTGAAGAATTGCCTTCAGGTTGACAGAGGTGAAGCCAGAGAGCTCAGGTAATGTTTTTAAGAGCACATTTGGCCCACTGGACCATTTAGAATGAAAGTCAAGCCTTCAAACACTGGAAACAAAGACAGTGCTTCCTCCAGTTTCTTTAGATTTAATTGAAGAGGTTTTGTGCAAAGTGGTAATCAATTAAAAACAGAATTGGCTGCATCCCCTCCATTATCTGAGCTTGCATCCCATGAGAATGCCATTTTGGGACTGTTGGCTCCAGGTCCTCAGTCAACAGAGAGAGAGACCTTGGTGTCCACAGAAATACACTTCAAGTTGTCCGACCTTAGACTAATTTCAGTTCATACATCAGAGGTACACAAGGTCACAGAAAGGGTGAAGTAATGGTGTGGCCACTCCAGAGTCTTTACTATCATCCATGGTTTGGCATTTCTCCAAGATCAAGGGATACCAAAGAGGTGAGGCTTGTAGAACTCTAAACACAACTCACATTGAGTTATGAGAATTTGAAGGTAATTGAGTGATTAAGCACAAATCATTGGGCACTGAAATTGACATGTTTGACACTTGAGACCTTGGGCTTGTCTTCTTACTTGCAAAGTGAGAATGAAGAACTGTTTCTGTTAGTCAGACTTCCATCACTGTAACAAAGTCCCTGAAACAATCTGTTTAAAAGTGGGGAGGTTTATATAACAGGATATCTAAGAGGAGCCCCAGTGAGGGTCTAGTATTGATAATGTAGCAAAAACCAGACACATCAAACCAGACCAGTGACTCATTGCAATGAACACTACTTGCAAGTAACAATATATGGACTAAAGGACTGTGTGACTCATTGTGTTTTAGAAAGATATTTTTCTTTTCTTTTTTTCTCTTTTCTTTTAAATTTTACCTTGTTTTATCCTGGGGGAGAGATGCATAATGTGAAATACACAAAGAATCAATAAAAAGTTAAATTTGAAAAAGAAAAAGAAAAAAGGGAACCCAGTTAAAAATAGACTATGAAACTAAACAGGAAATTCTCAAAAGAAGAAATATAAATGGCTAGGAAATACCTAAAATTTGACACCACTTTCAGAGGTGTAAATCCACGGTCAGTTGAGTCAAATATTGGATGACTGAAATTTCTGAGCTCCTCTTGTCATCGAGAGAGAGAGAGAGAGAGAGAGAGAGAGAGAGAGAGAGAGAGAGAGAGAGAGAGTTGGTCTGCCACACACCTACAGCTGATATTGCTTTTAACATTATTCTTCTCATACCTCAGTTTCCACACATACTGGGGGTGTAAGGCAGCTAGATTAGTGATATACAAATGGTGTTGACTCAAGTTCATGATTCTCCAAGGATTCTCAGGACTAACAGAAGTGAAAAGGGGGGCAAACAAGGAGTTCCAGTAATTTACCCATCTTATTTTGCAGCATTTTCACAACAATACTTTAGAATTAGAATTCTGTAGCTCACAGGAGTCCCTGAAGGCCTTCCAGTTCAGATTTCCAGAAATCCAAGCTCCAAGTCTCATAAAATGGTCCACCAAGGGAGGTTTTCCTACTAGAAATGTTTTGTAACACCAACTTCAAAAGGGATATAAAATATCTTTTTACATAAATATTTTCTCTTCTAAAAGCATATTTTGAAATGGATGTTTTTTGAAGAGAAGAGTAGGAAGTCCATCACTGACTGATCATTTTGATGTTTGACTCACAGATCTCCAGGACTGGTTCCTATCTGACCTACCTAATCAGGGGCCATCAAGAAAAATGAGCACCTACAGGTCTCAGCCTGTATTCTCTACAAAGATTCATTTACAGCATTGTGCAGTCATTACACAGGCCTTCAGGGCCATATCACATTACAGATAGTTGTGGTCACAACAGGGCTGTAGGCTTTTCTAAATCTCATATTTGAGATTCTCACAGTCTCTGTTTCTGTCTCTTTCTCTCTCTGAGATAAGGTCTCACTCTATCTCACTCATTTCTCCAGCCTCAGTCCCCTCCATGCCCTGCTATCTAGGTCTTAGAGACTAGCCAAGCACTCTTCCCACTATATCAAGCTGCCTAGAGATATCACCTATTTGGAGCCCCTCAAAATAGCGCTCTCTCTCTCTCTCTCTCTCTCTCTCTCTCTCTCTCTCTCTCTCTCTCTCTCTCTGTCTGTGTATGTGTGTGTGTGTGTGTGTGTGTGTGTGTGTGTGTGTGTGTGTGTGTGTGCGTGTGTGTGTTTTGGGGGACTGAGAAGGCAATAACTTGGAAATCTCAGGCAGAGGCTCTTAATAGGAGCAGAAAGCTCAGCATGATTCCTGACTACACCAAGTGGACAGTTTAGAGGAAGTACTATCAGGAAGAAGAGAACACATGGCCAGAGACATGAGAAGAAGGGCACAGGGCACCCAGAGACTAAGAGTTGAACACATGTGAAAGGTCACACCATGGCCATCAGTGTACCTGCTGCTGGAAGAGAAAATACTCACTGGACAGAAAGGAATGATTGATTCTAGAAAGACAGACTGTTTAAGATTTCCATTTGTTCCTGGACAATTCTCTTAGAAAAGTATACAGTTTTTGTTTTGTTTTGCTTTTTTGTTATTGTTTGTATGTTTTGGCTCAAAGGGAGGCATTGGGAGTGAGGGAAGGGCCATGGCTTTGTAGGGAGTACCAAATGTCAGATTCAAAAATGGCATATGCCTGCAGGATCTGGTGAAAGAGTGCACATATCTTCCTGGATTCCTGATATCTGTCCTGTATGGGAATGCTCTTTGGGCCAGTTTTTTTCTGTTTTTGCACAGTATCTGTATTAGATTCCCAGAAGTAAGGATGGCTGTGGACTGCAGTTCTCAAGAGCCAAAGGGGATGAACTGTGAACAGTGGCAAACCAGGTCAACATGCTCAGTGCATGACCACTATCTTAGGGTTTCCATTGCTGTGAAGAGATACTATGACCATAGCAACTCTTTAGAGGAAAACATTTAATTGGAGCTAGCTAACAGTTTTAGATGTTTACTCCATTAACATCATGTCAGGAAGCATGGCATTGTGCAGGCAGCATGGTACTGGAGAAGGAGCTAAGAGTTCTACATCTTGATTCACAGGTAGCAGAAGGGAAATGTATGTCACACTGTGCTAACTTGAGCATATGAGAACTCAAAGACAACCTGCAAAATGGCACAGTTCCTTCAACAAGGCCACACCTCCTAATAGTGCCACTCTCTGTGGGCCAAGCATTCAAATATATGAGTCTGTGTGTATGTGTGTAGGGGGTTCATACCTACTCAAACCATTACAACCACTGTTCAGGAAAGATTTACATTAACAGTGTGATGATGCTTAATATTGACTTTCAACACTACAGAACCTAGAATAACCTAGGAGACAAGCCTCTGATTATGCTGTGAAGAATCATTTAGATTAGCATAGCCTCTGAGAATATCTTTGAGGGATTATCTAGTTGAGGTTAACATTTTTTAAATGTCTTAAAAATTTTTAGTCATGTGTCTACATGCATGTGGGGGTATGTGCACATGAGTGCAGGCACTTGTGAAGGTCAGAGGTGTCAGATACCCTGGATCTGGAGTTGCAGGTGATTGTGAGCTGCCCAATGTGGGTGCTAGGATCTGAATTCTGATCCTCTGCAAAAACAGTAAAGGTTCTTAAATTCTGAGCCATCTCTCTAATCCTGATTAGGTTAATTTTTGGTAGAAAGACCCATCCTGAATGTGAGTGGCACCATACCTGGGCTTTGGGTCTCAGACTGAATTAAAAGGAGAAAGCCAACTGATTGCAGACACTTCTCACTTTCTGCTTCTTGGCTGTAGATACAATATAACTACCAGCCTCAAGCTCCTACTGCCATGCCTTCCTCAAGATGATGGACTTCCCCTCCAGTTATATATCAAAACAAACCCTTTCTTCTTTGATATCAAGAATTTTGTCACAGCAATTAGACAAGTCACTAACAAACATTATGAATTTCCTTTGTAGTCATGGTTTAAGATATCTTCAAGCTCTTGTGGCTAAAACTGGTCAGAGCATAGACAATAGCTCCAAATCAGGTCTCTTATAGTTGATTTTTTGTTTTTACTCTTTGGGGGCCTCCCACCTAGCTCCTAAATAAATACACAGAGACTTATTCTTGCTTGTCAATGCTTGGCCTTAGCTTAGCTTGTTTCTAGTCATATTTTCCAACTTTTATCTCATTTCTCTCTAATTATGTTTTGCTTCTGGGTTTTTTACCTTTCTTTATTCTGTATATCTCTTTTTTTCTTCTTACTCCGTGGCTAGCTATGTGACTGGGTGACTGGCCACTGGCATCCTCCTCTCTTTTTTTTTTTTCTTGCTACTCTCCCTCTTCCCTATTTATTCCTTTTATTCTTATTATTTTTCCTCCTATTTATTATTTCTGCATGCCAGTCCCACATATCCTTTCTCCTGCCTAGCTATTGGCTGTTCAGCCCTTTATTAGACTGATCAGGTGTTTTAGGCAGGCAAAGTAACACAGCTTTACAGAGTTAAACTAATACAACATAAAAGAATGCAACACATCTTTGCATCATTAAACAAATATTCCATAGCATAAACAAATGTAACACATCTTAAACTAATATTCCACAACATCCTCTTGATTGACTCTTCTGACGGTTCTCCATTTTACTCAGTTCTAAAGCCAGAGCCAAAAGTGAAGGGAATTCACAGAGGACTGTCATATCTGCTATGGTAGGGATTTGTCTGAAGCCAAAACCTCTCCAGGTCAGCTGTTCTACTATTTGTATTGTATATTTTGCTCTACCAATACTTCTCATTTTTTGTTATTTGTACCCTACCTATTGTTAGCTCTTAAATATTTATTTTTATTTTCAGCATATGAGGGTTTACTTGTACATAAATTATATTATGTAAGTGAATTACCCAAAGATGCTAGAAGAGGGTATCAGATTCCTTTGAAAGCGGAATTACAGGTGGTTGTGAGCCACCATGTGGGTGCTGGGTCCCTGGAACCCAGGTCCTCTAGAAGAGCAGCTAAGTGTCTTAACTGTTGAGACATCTCTTTATCGGTAGCTTTTACAATGATTAGATCATCTTTGTGTGAACCCAAGGAAATGAGTGGCTGGCCTTTTGGTATTTTCAAACAAAGGGGAGAGATAGAGACAGTAAGATCCGAGTTAATGAACTTGAGGCTTAGTCTAGGCCTCTCATCTTGGTATCCTCACTGAGATGCCTAGGCTTCTTGCTGTGGGTAGGCTCTCGGGGAAAGGCTTCCTGGTGAAGTTTCCCCCTTGCTCTGAAGAAATTCAGAGCCATATGACAGCCAGTGACAAAAACGCCAGTCAAAGCAGACTGTACAATTGGCATTGATCAGCCCCACCATCTGAGCCATTGATAGCTGGAGTTGGTATCAGGTGGTTATTGTTGCTTTGTTTTATTTGGGGGCAGAATCTAGCTATCTAATGTAGACAGACCTAGAACTTACTCTAAAGCACAGCTTGGCCTCAAATTCACAATCTCACTACTCCAGTGGGAGTAGGATTGTAGGCACATGCTGCTAGGCAGTTTCTTTAGGTAGTTTTGAGGGGACTCTTTAGGACTCAGCTCTTTTTCTCTACTCTTGGAAATTTATACTGGAAACAAGAAAGCCTACTCAACATTGTTTTATGGTGGTACTGGCAACTGAGTCTATGTCTTCACACATGATCTATAAGTGAGCTATACTCCTACCCTCCTTTTCTGTATCTTTTTTTTTTTTTAATTTGAAAAACAAAATCTTAGCCTGGGCTTGAAATTACTCTGAACTCCAGGCAGGGATTGAACTTATGATCCTCTCACTTCAAACCCTAGTAACTAGCCTGACTCTAGTCACCTTATCAGTTTGAACTTAATAAGATAGCTTCTATTAAAATGAGAGTCACTCTGATAGCACCAGCTAGTCAAGTTTCCACTGGCCTCATTATTGCAGTCAGTGACTGTGGTTGGGATGCACATAATCCCACCTAGGGCCTAGGGGATAAGGGGATGGGCTAGCTAGGGCTAGAGAGTTGGTGGAACAGAGAGTTGCTGGAAGACTATCCCCACATGTCACTATACATATGCTCAGTATAAAACAAAAAGGGGCATTATATCACTTTCCAAAGTTCCTTACTGTTACAATTCTCTAACCCCTTGTGCTGCCATTAACAGGCTGATGAAACGCATAATTTTCTTATGAAGTAATTTATGCACATCACTAAATGGTCCTCTGTTGTACTCCTGTATCTTGGGTATGGTGCCTTCTTACTAATACAAATATGTTTAATCTCATTTAATATTGATACAGCATTCTGAAGGATGGATGTCAGGTGGATGTAGCCTACTTTATTTAGTCAGCTCTGGTCTGGGTTTGAAATGATGCAGATAAATGAGAGAAATGAGTGTTGAGAACCTAGTATTAGTTCTGAGGAGGGAAAAAGAAAGGCGTATCTTCTCTTTGCTGAAAATGTCAGGATTGTCACATTGAGGGAGAACAGGGCTCCTCTGACAAATCAAACTCCTTTATGTTTTGGTGAAACCCCATTGTCAGTGATGTGTAACTAAGCAGCCAGGGCTGCTTCTATGGCTCAGATCAGAAAATAACAAAGATGTCATCATTAGAAGCTCAAGTACCTCCACTGATGCCACTTCATGTAATAGGTTTGAGAGGATGACAACATTAGGATTGTTATTATTTTTCTAATAGTCGAACAATAAAAGAAAAAAAAATGAAATTGCCATCAAAGATCTTTGCAGTTCAAAACAGCACTAAAGGGCATCATTCAGCCTTCTTAGTGTTAAATGCCACAGCTTGCTGGGAAAGAAGAAAAAAATCAATTATTGATACAGTGCTAGCCTTGACTATGATTTTCACAGAGAACTAGACTTGGAGGAGGGTCAATGATGAGGGAGAGGAGAAGACTTGTAAACAACAATCAAAGGCTCTTGCCATCTTTGCCATCTTTTGTCATGGTGAAGCACAGCAGAGGCAATATTCAAAGACCAAGATTAGTGAAATCGAAACAAATAAGAACCTTCCATGCAGATGAAGAAATAGCCAGGCTAGTGTGAAATTTGCTGGCCACCTGCTTCAGAATCTTGGATGCTGAGATTATAGGAGCACACCCCATGGCTTGCTCCCACAGACTGTGGTTACCACAAGTGATAGGGTACAGTAATCCTCATGCATGGAGGATAGAGATACCCATAAGCTTTAGCATATTAGACAGCTACACCCCACACATCCACAATCAAAGACTTCTCCAGTCCCAGTCCAAAGAACCAATCATGTGGAGGTAGAAGCCTTCCCTGGAAGACCTTCATTTCCCTCCTCTACCAGCATAACTTTCAGGGAGTTACTAACAGGAAGAAAAAAAACACACATCACAAAAGCATCTATGAATTTTTTAAACACCTCAGAAGGTCTGTGAAGGCAGTTTCCCTTGACTCTTGACATGGTCCCTCCCCCAACCTAATTTTTTGTGTGCCAAAATTTTGTTCCCTCTTCTTCCGTTTGGGGATTTAAGACTACTTTATAGTCTGGTTAGAAATTACCACAGGGACTAATATGGAGAATAAATATGAAGTAAGAACAGATGAGACACAACAACTTTGTGTTGAACATGATTTTGTGAAGAACACTTTCAGAGGCCCATCACCAAGAATGACTGTATAATTTAAGTGAAATATTTTTTTTATAAAATATTTGTTTATTTTACTTTTTGTCTGTATGTATGTCTGTGCACCATATGCATGCCTGGCGCCTGTGGAGGCCAGAAAAAGGCATCAGATCATCTGGAGCTGGAGTTGCAGATGGTTGTGGACCAAATGTGGTTGTTGAGAATTGAATCTCAGTGTCCTACAAGAGCAGCCAGTGCTCTTATCTGCTGGGATGTTTCTCCAGTCCACTAAGGGAAGTGTCTTTATGGAAGCCTTTCACATCTAGCATTTCCATCTATAATACGTGTCTTATATGAGTAAGCTAAATGTTATTGAACACTTTCTCTTCCCCTGTTGAGATAACCACATAATTTCCCGATTTGTTAATGTGGTGAATATATTACTAGATTTTCTGATTTGTACTTTTTATTCTTGAGGCATAGATATTCTTAAATTAGACATAGATGAGAGAATTTATACCTTATTCTGAATTCTACATTAAAATGAATTAACACAGTGTCACACTGGTGGTCTCTAATATGTTAAATGTTTTAGTTTGGAGGAATTATTATTATTATTATTATTATTATTATTATTATTATTATTGAAACAGTTTTCATTATGGTTACATTTTTATTATAGTTTTAAATAGTGAAAATATTACTTTTAGTGTGAAATTCAAATTAGAATTTATCCTTTCCCTAGTTGGTTACAAGATATGAAATTGGGCTTTCTCCTTGTGTTGTTGAATACCCACTCAGGACAGTATGGGTCAAGGGTTTAAAAAGACTCATAATGGACCTCCCCTTCTGCATGACTGAAGAAAATCTTCCTGACAAAACCAATTGGATAAGTTATCAGGCACTGACCAATAAACAGTGCAGAGCTGTAAGGACCAGGAGGAATACACAGCGTGGCTGTCCCACAGTGTATACAGCTTTTTTAATAGAGGGTCTTTACAGTTGCAGTGCATGGAGGTAACATGGCAGTATTGACTCACCATTGAGAATCTAAGAAGTCAAGTTGTACCTTGTTAAACTTAGAGGTAGGGACACAGTAGAAGGGAGCTGAGCCAGTAGGGACAGCAGAATTCTGCACAAGAGTTCAATGTGACTCGTCAGCACATTCTGGAGCACTGACTACTATCATAAGAACCTCTCAAACTTTCCAGGCAGCCCTGCTGGTCCCTTCTGGGTTCCTCCATAAGGAAGACTGTTCTAGCCCTGTCCATCCTTTGCTGAAACCTAATATGGATTTTCTACATCTACCAAACATGACTATTTAGATTGCAATGTGAATTTTTGGGTAATGATCTTCTCTGATGATTACATGATTTTTAATTTTTTAGATTTATTTATTTTATTTTATCTGTATGAGTGTTTTGACTACTTGTATGTATGCATACCCCATACGTGCCTGGTGTCCAAAGAGGTCAGAGAATCCTTTTGAGATTTTGGGTGATGGGTGTTGGGAACAAAAGCCAGGTTCTTTACAAGAGTAGCATGTTTTCTTAACTTCTGAGCCATCTCTCCAGCCCTTCCATAGTCTTATTTTTTTCCTTTTTGGGATATTCTGCAGCTCAAACCACTGTGCATATTATACAAACAGTCTGTCCCAGTGTCATATTTAGCCCTTGTTTTGTGGGGATGGATGGGTATTTTTGTTTGTTGTTTTTGAGACAAAATAGTCTTAGGTGGCCTGGTTTGCCTCTATCTGTCACTCAAATGCTAGGCCTGAGCCACCACACCCAGCTTTTTCCATAGTGGTACTTGTTTGTTTTGTTGTTGTTTAACATCCTTCTTGACCAAAAGTATCTCAGTAATTGCCTTAAAGAGACCTCATAAGGTTGGGGTTAGACGCAGTCTTATTTGTTAAGAATGCATGAAGACCTTATATGTGATCACCAGCATGGGACAGTGGAGAAAAAAGAGAGAGGGATCTTCTATTACAATACAGTACAGAAGACTGCATCTCCACCCACTGACTCTGTTTATCTGTCTTTGTTCCTCTTACCAGTACCTGATGCTACATCACTTATTTATGTATTTGTTTTAAATTTTTAAATTTTCATGTGTATGGGTGATCTATCTTCATGTATGTCTGTTTGTCACATGCATACCTGGTGCCTATGGAAACTAGAAAAGGAGACTGGTGCCCCTTGAACTGGTGTCAAAGACACTCAGACATGTGGATACTGAGAATTAAACCCCTCTGCAAGGGCAGCCAGTGCTTTTAGCCATTGAGCCATATCTCAGCTACTAAATAATTTTTTGTTAGCTGTCTATTTACCTAACTATAATTAAATTTCCTAAACGTGTGAACCTTGTTCTAGATCCCGGTGTTATAGCAGAGATAGGCAATTGCATGATCCAAGGAATCTATTTCTGAGTTGAATTGAGTTTATTATACTTATTACAATTTTTAGGAAGTGTGAATTTTATAATTATAGAATACTCTATTCTTATCTCTGTTTCTATACTTTCTCAGTTCCACTGACCTTCACTTTCACCCTTTTAAATAAAATACATTAACAAAAATGTTAAATGATTCCACATGGGTGTGGGAACCAGAACAGATGTCTTTCTGTTACTGCACATTAACTCCATGGTCTCCGGTACTTTATGGTTTCATACTCAAGTAAGGCTGGTTAATGGTGTGCTCTGAAGTGCATTTTACACCAGACTACACACTCAGCCAGATAGGCCCTGCAAGCATGAGAATAAGAGAGGGTACGATGAAGCATGGAGCCTGCCTGGTGAGGATGTGGTTTCATTCTCCATCAGGAAGCCAAAGATTGCTGGAGGGAATCAATCACCCACTGAATGTTCTTTTTGACTTTTGTGCCCAGTACACTTTCTCACCTAGCTTATCAATGACAAGAATGGGCACTTGTGGCTTCAAGTGGGATATTTTTAAGTTTTCTGAAATCTCCTGCATTTCTTGGCACAAAGAATAAATCATATTACTGGGATAATGAACCATTTAATGGCTTGTGTGTTGATTTATCAGACAGTGCTACTGAGACCAATTTAAAAATATAAAACAATAAGTCACCCAGTCAAACTGTCTGGTAGGCAGCACAGCCAGACTGGCAGAGCAAGGATTAAGGCACCCAGTGCTTTTCCCTGGTGAGGTCATTCTTCTAGCTTTGGTTGTGGTGTTTGTTTGTCTTTACTCTTCAGTTAGAGGGAGAAAATAACCTAAGGAATAAGAAAGTCTTCTCATTAGACGAAGGTACTCCAACCCTGGGTCTCCTGGGACTCCTAGGAAAGTATGAAAGATGAGAATAGTAACTGAGCCCTAGTCGAGTCCAGGATAGCAGGGGAGAAATGCTCCAAAAGGCATTTTTGGAAAAGGACAACACAGGCCTGGCCCTGTCAGTTTTCATGACTGACCTAGATCACCAAGCAAGGCCCATACCATCTGGGCAGCATCACACTCCTGGCATGGGTCAGTGAGTGCTTGGTATTTTAATGTGGCAAAGCCCTCACAGATAAATAGCTGCTACTATATAAAGGCCACATGCTTGCTGTGTGCATTGGTGAGGAAGGTACTGATCTAACGAATAGTAAACAATGAAGTAAGCAAGATGTGTTGAGATTAAATTGTGCCCTTCTCTAAGCTACTTTATATTGTGTATTGGGTTTTTGTTGTTGTTGTCATTTTAAGACTATGCTTTGTCATAAAAGACTCCATTTTACAAGCAGCTTTTTGTTCCATTTTGATGATGCAAGTTGACTGTGCATCCTGGTGGAAATGTGAACAACTCTCTGGCACCAGTCATGCAGCACAGACTGATAAATTACTTCTTCTTGAAAGTAGAATGGTTCCATCTGATATATTTACTGGGGTGAGTTGAGATTGAAGGGCACATGGGAATATTAAAGCAGTATCAGGGAAACCAGACCCCAGACTTTGTTGGACATACGAGACTGAGGATAATAAATAACTTCCTCACTTGGACCTCATAAAGAGGTGGACACTTAGTAAAGAGATAACAATGATCCCCACTGACCTGTCATCTGACCTCGTGGGTGGGTGTCAAGAACCAACAGGTAGAACCATCCTTGGGTCTTTATCTTGGCTTAGTCACCATTGTTGATCTGGAGCTGCTGTCTATCCATCCCTTCTTCAGGTAGATTCAGCTCTGTAACTTCACTTTCAATTCTGTGACTTGTAGGGGCCTGCAACCGTAGCATCTTCTGTATAGCTCAGTTTGGGTTCATTATCTGATCACTACAGAGACTCATATATTCTTAACAGTTTGGCTTTGGCTTCTTTGACACTCCTTGCTTCTTTAATCTTTTGTAATCACTCTGTGACCTACATAGATAGATAAGTAGGTAGATAGTCAAGTAGATAGATAGATAGATAGATAGATAGATAGATAGATAGATAGATAGATAGATTTACCATGTGATGTGTCATATGTGATCTGAGAGTCAATATTAGCAACTAAGATAGAAATAAAAGAATCTGTGCTTGCCTTGGCCAAAATTATCAAGGAAACTGGGAATAACTAACAAGCTACTGCCATTGAGATAGTTATAGCTTGTGAATTTATTGTTATCCAATAAACTCTGACATTTTAAAGACACAACATGTCTATCTATATTGCTGACACAGAGTGGCCAGAGGCTCAATGGTTTCTGCAAAAGTCCCCTGGGTACAATTCACAAGAGGTGGAACCAGGATGTGTTCCTGACTCTGTCTGTACAAACTGGCTTAACCTCTAGACTTTCTGCCTCCTTTCCCAGGAAAGGAGATCCATTTGAAATGAACAAGCCACATCTGCTCTTTGAACAGAGATAATACTAAATGAGCTGTTCCTGTGTCCCTGACCCACTTTGAAGAGCCACCACCAAGAGCATTAGTAAGAGAGTGGAAGATGAGGAATGAGCGGGAGTGAAACATTAACAAGACCTTGTTAGCATTAAGGACAAATGTCTTCCTACTGCAGAGCTGTGACAATTCTTTTTACAGAGCATCTGCTCCCAGGCTTCCTCTCCTGTTCAGTCTGCCTCACTGTACAAAGCAATTGTCAAGGCCATCAATTACTGCCTCCCATATACACATTAAGCTTTACCCTGTTAGATCTCAACAACACTTAACACTTGGCCACTTCTTGATTTTGTAAAAAGTAGTCTGTTAGTACCATTTGAAAAACTGAATTAATTTTTAAAATATTTTTTAAAAATTAGCATATTGTTAGATTACAGTGTCCATAGCTTCCTGTCTGTCTCCAAAAAAATGAAAGCCTGCTATGCTGTATCCTTACAGCTGAAAGATAGCTAACATACAATTCCATGTCAGGAGACACATAGGCATGGCCAGGCTAAGAAATCAACAATTCATTTGTTAATGGACACTTAGTTTGATTTCATATATTAATTTCTTTGACATCTTTTTGATCATTATTTCTTCTTACTACCCAGTCATCTTTCTTATTCTCCTATACTGGATCCTCAACTTCTGTTCTTTCTGTCTCTCTCTCTCTCTCTCTCTCTCTCTCTCTCTCTCTCTCTCTCTCTCTCTCATCCATTCATCTTTTGATAGAATCTTAGGCTCATTTTGTATCTTGGTAATTATGAACAGCATTTCAATAAACATGGATAGGCAAGTATTTCTGTTTCTCTGGTTTACAGTCATTTAGGTATATAATCAGGAGTGCTATAGCTGAATTATGTGGTAATTCTATTTTTACTTTTTGGAAGGATTTTTATCCTGACTTCCATAGTGACAGTACAAATTTACATTCCTATTAATGGGCTTTTGTTATTCTGTAAACTGAATAGACACCCAATTGTTGTACTTTGTTTTAGTAGTAAAAGGTGACACCACTAAGAAACAGCTTGTCAATAACTTCAGTAATTAGTTCCTTTACTTTTAAAATGATATCCAATAATGCACCAGACCTCTGGACTCAAAACCAACTTTACCAAAATGATATACCTCTGAATTTTAAAGTTCATCTTCCATCCTTTAGCAGTTATCTTAATGAGACATTTAGAATATTGTCCTTCTTGTCTATTCAGTAAAAATTGTGTCATTGTTATAGTGGGCCAATATAACATTCTATAGTGTTTTCCTTTAGATTATATCATTAGCAAAGAGCAGGATTTGTACAGCCTTTGTCTTCATTAGGGTTTTTAGTGCTATAATGAAACACCATGACCAAAAGCAACTTGGGAGGGAAGGGTTTATTTCACTTTTACTTCCATACAATAGTTCATCATCCAAAGAATTCAGCACAGGAACTCAAGGGTGGGTAGGAACTTGGAGGCAGGAGCTGATGAAGTGGCCATGACAGAGCACTTCCTAGTGGCTTGCTTTGGGTGGTTTGCCCAGCCTGCTTCCTTTTTTTTCCAATTAAACTGTTTTCATTTATTTTACATACCAACCACAGTTTCGCCTCCCTCCTCTCCTCCCACTCCCTTGCCCACCTCCCTCCTACCTACCCTATCCACTCCTGCTCTATCTACATTCAGAAAGGGGCAGGCTTCCCATGGGAGTCAACAAAGCATCAGCCTGCTTTCTTATAGCACCCAACCAAGGTCCACTTATAGAGCCACCAACCCAAGGTCCACCCACAATGGCCTTTGTCCTCCCCCATCAATCAATAATTAAGAAAATGCCATACAAGATTGTCCTACAGCCAGATCTTATGGAAGCATTTTCTTAATTGAGGTTTCCTCCTCTCAGATGTCAGATCAAGTTGACATAAAACTAGACAGCACAGCTTTGCTGGGAATGTCTGCAGCTGTCCATTCATAAGAATGCTTACAAATCACCTTTGTGAAGGACATTGAATCAAAGCCTTTGCCACACCAGGAGATGTGTTGTAATGAAACACTGCACCCAGTGTACGGGTAACCAAGGCTACTGTTTGTTTGATTTGTAGTTGTCTGCTGTCTATTGTGACTTATTTCACCTTTGCAAGAACCAGACTAGTGAGTTAAACAGAAGCTTGTCTCCTTTACGTATGAGTGTAGCACCTGTCTCCACTCTTCTGAAGACTTGATAAGTAGCATGTTTATTTTTTCATCTGAAAAGGTCATGGAAAATGATTTCAGAGACTTCCACTTGGTCTTATTGCTTAAAGCTGAGGAACCAGTTTAAGGATTCTGCAGCATCATTAGATACTTTCAATGACAGAATCAGGAGGCAGGACAATGGCTACCTTGTGGACCCACATAGAGGCAGACCTGGTCCAGGACTCCACTTAATACCTGCTTCCCACATGTCTCTGCTGCATGGCAAATGTGCACAAAGTGTGCACACAATGTGCCCAGTGACACATGGGGACTGAGATTCTGCTTGTCATACTACTTCCCAGAATATACAATCAGGACCCAAGTGCTCAGCACAGACTTGATTTGGGCTGG
The DNA here is from genome assembly GCF_949786415.1 of Peromyscus eremicus. Classification (NCBI taxonomy): domain Eukaryota; kingdom Metazoa; phylum Chordata; class Mammalia; order Rodentia; family Cricetidae; genus Peromyscus; species Peromyscus eremicus. The sequence continues at coordinate 198,569,828 of NC_081416.1, forward strand.
CTTCTATACATGATTTAAGTTGTTGAGTTTCCTTACCATTAAGCGCAGCTAAGATTAAAACTGTAAAACTTTTAGAGCAGAGCTGGAGGGATTGATCAACTATTCTAGAGGACCAGGCTTCAATTCCCAGCACCCATGTGTCTTGTATAATATTAGTGAGACCAGCCTTAGTATTATACATCCCAGGGGCTCAGGAGAGAGAACTACTAACTGCAAGGACTATTTTCAGGAAATAGAACCTCAGCCCACCAAACGCTATAGTCCACTGGCTTTAATTCCTCTGGCATAACATCCTTTATACACAGCTTCAGTTCTGTTCTCATGTCTAGCTCCTTTCTTGCCTGATTTCTCTCTATACTTATCTATTGCTCCCTCTAAGTTCTATCTTAATTCTGCCGCATCTAGGTCCTTTTCAGCTTGTTCTTACCCAGCTAGTATTTTCCCATCTGGGTCTTCCTCATCTTCCATCTCATTCCTCTAGTACTCTTTTCTAGCCATTCAACCTAGTTCTTTCCCATCTCAGTTTGTTCCTCTCAAGTTCTTACCCATCTAGTTCTTCCATACTCTTTTCTCTTCTCTGACCCCCAGTGGTCATGTATAGAAGCTATATATACCCCCTGGTATATATGGCCAGGCTTCCAGGGTCAAACGGAGGGGTGATAAGAATCACATTGAGAGACAATAACCGTTAATTATCATTTGCAACCCCAAAGGGAAGTGGCCAATGGGGAAATGAATTAACTAAAGGCTAAATTCAGGTGATGTCTAAGAAGAGGGCTCTTATGTGCTCAACTATAATCTTAAATGTGATTGGTAGAAAATGCTAAGAATCTATAAGTTGCTAGGTCAATGGGAGAAAATAAAACTGTCTTTTTTTTTTCCCTGTGGCTCCTATCTGTCTAAGCTATCTGCCATTTTTCTGCAGGGTGGGGGAAAGTGTGCTCAGTCGCTAGGCAACCTGTGTACAGGTAGATGCCTCTGGCGATAGTTAAAGGGAGATCTGGAACTAGAGATAAGGTTTGGAAAAGGAGGAAGTAAAGCTTAATTGGCACATCCACCAGGCCTTCTCAAACAGGTAGCCTGGATGGTTAAGTCTGTTCTTAGAGAGTACAGAGGTATCTCTGATAAGGTACTTTCCTCCATCTGGGCATGGACCTGGCTGGATGCTGCCAATGATGATAATTACAAGGAGGCTTGAACTGGGGTTCTGGTTGAGCATAGCTGTCAGTGCAGAAGGTTATCTAAATATTCCTAGAAGTGGCTAGGTAAGGAGTTAGAGGTCTATAAAGTTAGTAAGGCTGTAAGAAAGGAGGGTCTGAGCTAAATTGTGTAAAGCTATTACTTAATGTCCACGTGACCTAGGCATTGTCTCCTTGTGGAATTTATCTTAAACCAGGAGACTTACATGTGGACTGTTATTACTGCTAGTCCTTGAAAGTGGCCAAGGGAGATATCTGATTCCAGAGAAAGCCTTTCCTGAGGCTGTTCTCCAAATACCTGGAATGTATATGTCCAGAGAGTGATCAGTCCACACTGTTAGCCCTTCTTAGGGAAAAGTCAATTGGGAAAACTTTGAAGGCACACATGATTTTCATAATAGAAGACAGCTGATATATAACAAGCCAAATAACATCAAAAACTACTTGGAATTTGGCTTCCTCTGGAGGAATTCCCTGATCCCTCCGGGTAGTGACTTTGCCATAACCAGCTGAGTTCTTATGATATATTCCTGCAGCCCGCAGCACATGTGGCAGCTCACAACCATCTGTAACTCCAGTCCCAGAGAATTCAAGACTCTCTTATGACCTTTTTGAGAACTTCATGCTTATAGTACACATACATACATAACGGCAAAACATCCATACACATAAATAGAATAAAATAAAATAATATAAAAAAATTTCAGAACATCCATTTATTCTTCCTTCATCATAACTATAACCTTTTAATTAACTCATGTTTTAGAATTTACTTTGTTTAGATGTTTGACTATTTACTGATTTTTTATCTTTATGTGATGTTGTTAACTGTATAAACCCTTTGAACATCTCTCTGTCTCTCTCTTTCTCTTTCTCATTTTTTCTGTCATGTCTCTTTTGCCCTATCACTGGTGCTCATTCTTCCTATGTTCATTTGAAAATGGTGTTGAATCTTGTTCGTTTCTGAGTGTGACAATGAATCTAGTGTCTAGCCTACTAGTGAGTGGACATTTTATTACCACTTGTCACTTACAAGACCTTGGTTGGGAAGTGCAGAAGGTCACCCCTCCTTTCAGGAATTCTGTCAAGGGAAGACAGTGTCAGGTAACCTGGAAATTAGCATTTGCTACAGCTGTAGCTATTTCCATTTGGGAGTAAAATTCAAAACAAAAAAATAAGACATCCCTCGAGCTCCTCCACAGCCCTTGCAATTGTCTCCTTCTCAAGGTATTCTTTCAACTCTGAGCTTGAGATTGACTAGGTCACCTGAGTGCCTCTTGGAAACACTTCAGTTAACAAACAATGAATGGCAGTTGCTGTTCTCTTCCAGCAGTTTCAGTGGCCCAACATTTTCCCAGCTGTTGCTGACAATAAGTGCTCTTTAAAGGACATTAAACTATCTTGACGACAATGTTTATTTGAAAATATTGCACTATCTTCTTTTTCCAAAAAAAATCTTGAAGTGTTTGCCTTTTTTCCTTATTCTTCCCCCAAACATCTAGAAAGAAGGGGGAAGAAAGAATGTCATTCCTGTGGCCTCAAATCTTGCAGATAGCTTTTTCATCACAGAAATACAATCTAGCCAGGCATTCTCATGAATGCTTGTCTTTCCAGCATCTGGAAGGCCATGCATGGTAGGGTGATGACGACAGCCTGGACAGGTTAGAGAGACCTTGTCAAAATTTGTGTGTGTGTTGTTGTTTGTTTGTTTGTTTTAAATATTTATTTGTTTTTATTTCATTTGCCTTGGTGTATTGCCTGAATGTATCTCTGAGGTATCCAATCCCCTGGAAGTGGAGTTACAGACAGTTGTGAGCTGCCATGTACATACTGGGAATTGAACCTGGGTCCTTTGGAAGAGCAGTTGGAGCTCTTAACCACTGAGCCATCTCTTCGGCCCCATTATGTGTGTTGTTTTTTTGACAGTGTCTCTCTATGTAGTCCTGGCTGTCCTATAACTCTTTATGTAGATCAGGCAGGCCTCAAACTCACATAGATCCACCTGCCTCTACCTCCTGAATGCTGGCATTAAAGGTGTGTCCCACTACACCTAGCTAAAGAAAAAAAATTGAAGTGTCTTCTAAAATCCTTCTAAGTTCCAAAGTCTACCACCTCCCTATTTTTTTGATATCATTTCTGATGACTCCCTCCTTTCCTTTTCTGGAACAGTTCCAGAGTTATTCTGGAACCAACAGGGACTGATTTGCTATTTATCACTCCCAAATTCTTTGCTCAGTTACCTTGCATAGCAGATGAAAATGTTGGGGACACTACATCCTAAGAGTTGGCTAGTGCTACAAATAAAGCCCTCAATCAACTCCCCATCAAGTGCTCTTTATCATACTAATCAAATAGCCCACTGCTCTCATGGCTTGCTCAACTGGTATTTCTACCCAAAGTGACTCCTTATTGTGTCACTCCCAATTCTTTTTATTCTTTAGCTCTTATGTTCACAAATTTAAGTAACTGTTCAATTGCTGTGAAGAAACACCAGGACCAAGGCAACTTATAAGAGCAAATATTTAACTGGGGGCTTGCTAACAGTTTCAGGTTAGTCCATGATTATCACAGTGGGGAGTTTGGCAGTAGGCAGGCAAGCATAGTGCTGGAGCAGTAACTGAGAGCTTATATCCTGATCCACAGAGGAGGCAGAGACAGCCGAGTAGGCCTGGCATGGGCTTTTGAAACCTCAAAGCCTATCACCATTGACAAATTCTTTCCTCCACTATCTGTATTTGGTCAGAGTGTTTTATCAGAGCAAGGGGATGAAACTAGAACACAAACCAAGAAGAGAAGGGTGTGGAGGGCAGGGCAAGAATACCACAGAAGGGGACATGGCCCTGTTTGATCTCTACCTTTCTGAAGAAGTGGTGTAGTGTCAGTGATAGGAATGTGAATGTTAGGGCTGAGTTGCTTGGGTTTGCACCTTTGCCCTCCAAATATCTAGGTGTTTCCTTGGTTAGGCTATCTAATCTTTTAAGTATGAATTTTTCTAGTCATAAAGTGGGAATAATGAGGGCAGTTATACTCTGTGGGACTGTTTTAAAGAGATGGTGTGCCATTTGTAAAGTGCAGCAGCCAGAACAACAAAGATTTGAAGTATGAAGAACCTTATTTTTCTATCTTGGCATCCATAAAACTCAATTTGATTCAGAATGTATGTAAACATCCCGAGGGTTTCTTTCACCTTCTGATTGACAATATTGTTGTTTGTTATTCAGAAACACCAGGCAGGTTATTCTCAGTTCTCAGTACTTGCACCAACGCTGACTTGAATTTCATTTGTTGAGATTGAATCCAGACAGGACAAACACTGTCAGGAAATAACATGCCTGCTCTGTATGCATAGGAGATAATTCTGATTTGATTTTGATCAGAACTAAGATCCCCTGTGTAGTTCTCAGACCTGGTCTCTAATCCTCAAATTTTGAAAAAATGAACCAATAACTGTAAAATGGTATGTGACATCACCTGACTAACTTGAAGTGAAAACAAGAATATCAAACAGTTGTGGGGAAGCTCGGGACACTGGTGGCCTTCATCCTAGTTCCATGCATTTAGATATTGGAACAGGAGAGCCAGTCTTAAAAGACTGTGACTTTTTGTTTTGTTTCATAAATATTTTTATCACTAATCTTTTTGAAGCCCTTCTTTTGCCTTATTTCTCAAAAATAATCATGATGAATTTTATCATTGATTCATTATTTTTATTTAAAAAATTTTTTAAATTAAAATATAATTGTACTATTTTCCTACTTCCCTTTCCTCCCTCCTAACCCCTCACCCCTGACTGGCTTCCTTTCAAATTTATGATGCCTTTTTCTTTGCCATATACATATACATTATATATGTGTATGTATATATGTGTGTATCTATCTATCTATATATATAATATATATAATATATATATAGTTACACATATATAAATATATCCTGCTGAGTCCATTTAATATTGCTTGTGGGTGTATGATTTCAGGGCTGACCAGTTGGTATTGGATAACCGATTAGGCCCTCATTTCTGGGAAAGAATAATTCTCCAACTCTTAGCATTCCTTAGCTACCTGTAGTTCTTTGTCTAGGACTGGAACTCCGAGATTCTCCCCTTTCCACATTAGCTTTTCTACTGATGTTGTCCTTATTCAGTCTTGTTTAGGCAGCCATGTTGTAGGTGAAGCTGCCCTGTAATTTCTAGGAGACATTTCACAGCAGATTTTCCACTCTTCTGATTCTTACAATCTTTCTACCCCCTCCTGTGGTATTCTCGAAGCCTTAGGTGTAGGAGTTGACCTGCAGATGTATTTGTTGTGGCTGGGCATCTCACTACCAGTTGTTCTCTACATTTTGACCAGTTAATAGTTTTCCGTAATAGTCTCCAAAAGGCAGTAACTTTTTTGTTTGTTTGTTTTGTTTTTTGAGGCAGGATTTCTCTGTATAGCTCTGGTTATGCTGGAACTTGCTTTGTAGACCAGGCTGGCCTGAAACTCAGAGACTCACCTGAGTCTGCCTCCCAAGTGCTGAGATTAAATCTGGGTAATGCACTACCACACAGGCCTAGAAGACTGTAAATTTTTTATTAATCAAATTTCCTAGGAATATACTGGAATCTGGATTTCCCTCCCAGTACAGATCTTAGGTTTCTGCAAGAGCCATAGCAGAGCACCAGAAAGTAAAACTCATTTGCAGAAAAGTGAAAGTAACTCTGTGCCTCTGAGTTAGGGAGCTGTTATATTCTGAAGCTGGTTGTTATGGAAGCATCCAAAGTGGCAGATGGATCCCATGGATCACAGCAAACACAAGAGGGACTTGGAACAGAGCCTTATAGCATCTAGCCTGGTGGATAAAGAACAAGGACCTCACTTACTTGCCTAAAGTTGAAGCTATAACCCAGGAGACAGAATTTGGGCAGGGGGTTGAACACTCAGAAGAAGAATATTTTTGCTTCAAAATAAGGCAAGAGATACTAACAGTTTCTGAAGTATCAAAACATTTTGATTGGACTGTGAAGATCTATTGCTCCAGTTCTCTTGAAAGAAGCATAGAACTCAAGAGAAGAATTGATAAACCATGGTTGCCCAAAGGGCAGGAATGGGACAAAAAGCTAGAACTCCTTTGAACTGAATGATATACAATGCAGTGAAGACATATGGGAGAAAGAAGAATGCTATATTGAGAAGGAACAGTGTAGCTAGAGTTTTCCTGCCTTGTCCACAGTCAGGACAAATCTTTGTCACCTGCCAGTCCCACAGCTGCTCAGACCCAACCAAGTAAGCACAGAGACTTATATTGCTTACAAACTGTATGGCCGTGGCAGGCTTCTTGCTAACTGTTCTTATATCTTAAATTAATCCATTTCTATAAATCTATACCTTGCCATGTGGCTCATGGCTTACCAGCATCCTCACATGCTGCTTGTCATGGCGGTGCCTGGCAGTGTCTCTCTCACCCAGCTTCCTGTTCTCTCAATTCTCCTCTCAGTTAGTCCTGCCTATACTTCCTGCCTGGCCACTGGCCAATCAGTGATTTATTTATTGACCAATCAGCAACACATTTGACATACAGACCATCCCACAGCAGAACAGGTTCTGGGCCACTGGGAGTATTTCCACAAGTCTCAACTTCTTGGCTCAGTTATCATGAGAGGATTCATGCTTTGGCCTTAAGATGCTTTAATCCAAAACTCTTCAGCACAGTGATTCACTGGAGTGGAGTGTTTAGAAATGAAACATCAAGCAAGGTAGGGCTGGGTGAGGTTGGAAGAGTTGGGACTGGAGAGGTGGCTCAATGGTTAAGAGCACTGACTGCTCTGGCAGAGGAACAAGGTTCAGTTTGCAGCTCATAACCATTTGTAACTCCAGTTCTAGGGGGTCTAATATCTTGTATAATATTAGAGGGACAAGCCTTAATATTATATATCTCAGGGGCTCAAAGAGAGAACTACAAACAGCAACGACTATTTTCGGGAAATAGAATCTCAGCACACCGAGCTCTTAGTCCGGTCATTTATTCTTTCAAATCTTCTCCGTCCTCCCTTGCCCTGGAGTCCCGGTATATATATACTTACAAGCAGTAATCCCTTGGCAGTGCAAAGCTAGGCTTCCAGGGTCAAACGGAGGTATGATAAGAATCACAAAGAGGGGCAATAATTGTTAATTATCATTTGCAACCCAAAAGGGAAGTGGCCAATGGGGAAATGAATTAACTAAAGGCTAAATTCAGGTAATATCTAAGAAGAGGGATCTTATGTGCTCAACTATAATCTTAAATGTGATTGGTAGAAAATGTTAAGAATCTATAAGTTGCTAGGTCAATGGGAGAAAATAAAACTCCCTTCTTTTTTCCTGTGGCTCCTATCTGTCTAAGCTATTTGCCATTTTTCTACAGGGTAGGGGAAAGCGTGCTCAGTCACTAAGCAACCTGTGTACAGCTAGATGCCTCTGGTGATAAAGGGGGATCTGGAACTAAAGGTAAGATTTGCAGAAGGAGGAAGTAAAGCTTAATTGGCACATCTGCCAGGCCTTCTCAAATGGGTAGTCTGAACACTTAAGTCTGTTCTTAGAGAGTACAGAGGTATCTCTGATAAGGTACTTTCCTCCATCTGGGGATGGTCCTGGCTGGATCCTGCCAATGACAATAATTACAGGGAGGCTTGAACTGGGTTTCTGGCTGTGCATAGCTGTCAGGGCACAAGGTTAACTATTCCTAGAAGTGGTTAAGTAAGGAGTTAGAGGTCTATGAAGTTAGTAAGGCTGTAAGAAAGGAGGGTCCAAGCTAAATTGTGTAGCGCTATTACTTAAGGTCCACCTCACCTAGGTGGTGTCTCCTTGTGGAATTTACCTTAAATCAGGAGACTAGCATGTGGTGGTCTGGACTGTTATTTCTGTTAATACTTGAAAGTGGCTAAGGGAGATATCTGATTCCAGTACTGAAAGGGGAGAAACGGATGGGCTGGGGGAAAGGGAGCCTTTCCTGAGGCTGTTCTCCAAATACCTGGAATATATATGTCCAAAGAGTGATCAGTCCACATTATTAGCAATTCTTAGGGAAAAATCAATGGGAAAACTATGAAGGCACACATGATTTTCATAACAGAAGACAGCTGATATATAACAAGCCAAATAACACCAAATGTTCCTTGGAATTTGGCTTCCTCTGAAGGAATTCCTTGATCCTTTCAGGTAGTGACTTTGCCATAACCAGCTGAGTTCCTGTGGCCAGTAACACTAATGCCCTCTTGTGACCTTGTCAGGTATTGCACACAGTTGGAGTACATATTTACATACATACATACATGCAACACATAAAATAATAATAAATACATCTTTAAAAAAAAGAAACATTAGAAGAATAGGTAAGTACATTAAAAGTTACAATTAAATAGCTGAGGAGGCAAATACCACAGTGGAAAAAACAGTCCAATACTGAGTCCTTCCACTGACAGCCTACTGATTAGAGCAGTCTGTGTGTGAAATACCTGACATGTGAGTCATGTGTGCTAAGTGTGTATTCATACATATATGTGAGTGCTTGTCTGTACAAGCTGCATATGCACAAATGTGCTTGCATGTCTGTGGCAGAGAAGAGAAGGAGCTGCTGAACCAGGACCAGAATGATTCAAGTTTTACCAAAAGAAAAGAAAATCTTTGTGTGGTATTCAAGTTATTTTCAATATAACCTAGGCCACAGCAGTATTCAGAGACATTTTCAAAAGATGCAAATTCAGTGAGCATTTCAGTTTTGAGTTTTTACAATGTGCATTTCAGGCTCAGACCCCAAAAGCCCCATCTCCTCCTGAAAAAGAGACATTTTTGTCTGCAGCATTCAACAGTTCTCAAAGGAGCTTGCTCTATTGCTTGTACCACTAAATAATGGTGGGGAATTTAATTAGGTATGAAGGACAGTGGCAGGGGACCAGAGGACACTAGGGAAAGGATTCTGCATCCACCTCTTTAACCCATAATCCATGTCTTTAACCCATAGTAGGCATGGTCACAATGACAGGTAGAAGAAGCAGAGTGGCATCACCTTAGATGTTCATAGTTTCTTGGGAAAGAGACTTAGGCTTCTAGTTCTTGGTTCTTGAAGCATTGTGGGTACTGAGCAGTGTTTAGCCCTCATAGCTCCCTGGGAAACATCCCTTGCTTGTCACAGGGAGGTGAAAGTGGTCCCTGAAAACAAAAGCTACTTGACATCTGCAATAAATACCAAGCTCTTCTGTATTGATCATTTCTACCAACATACACTGGAAGTGGTTTTTGCAACTAACTTTTCTTCTACCAAAAAAAAAAAAAAAAGCAAAACCAAAGAGTCCTTTGTTCAGCTTCTTGATTAATGTCCCTTATTTAAAACTGACATTTATGCCTTTGACATTTATATCATCTATGCATTTTTCATGTGGTACTGAGGAGTAAAGTCATCCAAATGACTATCATTTAAAAAAAAAAAACAGGCTATTTACCAATATCTCTATCCCATGATGCGCAGAAACTTGAGTGTTTCAGACATTTGAAGCACAGCCATATATTTGCAGCAATTCTAAAAGATCTGCAAAATGTAAGGAAGGTTATCACCTTTGGAAGGGTTTTTGTGAGATAATGTTAGGCCTTGGGTGAGAAGGTAAGGTCTTCACCATGCTCAAGATGGTTCTGTGGACTGACTGGAACAAAGTCAGACTTTAGTAGCTATTTCCTTTAACAAACCTCCTTGCTGTCCAATTTGAAGCTAATTAATTTTATTTAATTTTCATTTCCTTATATTTTGTTTATTTCCCCAAATTTCTCAAAGCTCTGTTTTATTTTATTTTATTTTTTTTAAAGATTTATTTATTTATTATGTATACAGTGTTCTGCCTACATATATGCTTGTAGGTCAGAAGAGGGCACTAGATCTCATTATTGATGGTTGTAATCTACCATGTGGTTGCTGGGAATTGAACTCTGGACCTCTGAAAGAGCAGCCAGTGCTCTTAACCGCTGGGCCATCTCTCCAGCCCCCTTATTTCATTTTCTAAAAATATGAAATCACCATAGTAAGACCTAAGAAAATGAAGACAGGAAGTAGCCTCATTTGTTCAGACCTGTGTGACCTGAGGAATGGGGGGAGTTTAATGATGAACCCTGGAAGCCAAGCCCCACTTTGTTTCTCATCCAAGGACACAGCTCCAAGTGAAAATGTCCCGTTGTCTGCATGTTCTATGATGTAAGAGGGTGGGGAGAGACCAAGGAAGGATGCTACAGGGAAATTTGATAAATCTTTTCCATTACTTGCAGATGTTTTGTGATGGTCCCAAACCAAGGCATGAAATTAAGAAAACATGAAGATGTACAACCATGGCAGTACATATCTGGGAGACTGAGACAGGAAGATTATGAGTTCAAGTCCAGCCTGGGCTGCACAGTAAATTTGAGGCCATCTAAAGCAATTTCTGGTGATCCTGGCTCAAAACAAGTGGATATGTAATTTGGTGACAAAGTGTTGTCTGACATGCATATTAGCCTGAGTTTTGTTTTATCCCTACAATCCAGAGAGAGAGAGAGAGAGAGAGAGAGAGAGAGAGAGAGAGAGAAAAGAGTGGGAATGAGAAGTGTGTAGGTAGAGTCTTCTTTCTGCCTGCCAGTTCCCAAATAACCAACACAGAGACTTAATATTAATTATAAATGCTCAACCAATAGCTCAGGCTTATTACTAACTAGCTTTTACAACTTAAATTAACTCATTTCTATCAGTCTACATTCTGCCATGTAGTACTACCTCTCTTTCATCTTGCACCTCCTGTTTCCTCTCTGTGTCTGGCTGGCAACTCATCTGACTCCACGCTTCTTCTTCCCAGCATCCTTAGTCTGGTTCTTCCACCTACCCTTATCTTGTCCAGCTATTGGACAGTCAGCTTCTTCATTAAAATAATCATAGCAACATATATTTACACAGTGTAAAGGAATATTCCACAGCTTTTACCTGCTGGGTTATTTAACTGGTCTTTGGTTTTGAGATGGGAATCTTGTGTACTAGGCTGGCCTAGAATTTGCTACATATCAGATCTCCTTGTCTCTGTCTCCCAATTGCTGCTGTATATATACCATGCCTGGGTTTTTTCAGCCTCATAATATAGACTGGCATCAAAACTGTTTCTCATTTGTTTGTTTTGTTTTGTTTTGAGACAGGCTCTATGTAGCCCTGGATGGCTTGGAACTAGCTATGTAGATCAGGCTGAATATTTATGATTAATATTAAGTCTCCATGTTGGTTATTTGGGAACAGGCAGGCAGGAAAGAAGAGTCTGCCTACAGAGAAGAGAAAGAAAATATGAACAGTCTATTCTGACATAAAACCTCTCTCCTCAACTCTTTTTTCCCCTTGTTTGAATTTCTCATTCTTGCTTGTCTCCATATGGCACTTCATTCCATGCCTGTCTTACTGTCCAAACTGTGTCTCTCTTAGGCACAATTAATCTCAATGCTAAGTCAAGGCTCCAGGATAGAGCAGCACCAAAGTTATCCATTGAGGTCTGTCTTTTTCTGCTTAACATAATGTTTTTGTGTATTTCTATTAAAACAACACCATTGCTTGTTCTTATAGTAAAATATTATCTTTTCCCCACTGCTAGGCTTCAGGCTCTTTGCTCTGCTGCATTTTTCTCCCCTGGCTGTTGTCAGGAATTCTGTCTCTTCACAGCCTGTTTATCCACTAATGCTACTCAATATCTCTTACTGAGCTCCCCTAGTCTTCTGGCTGACTGGTACCCACATAGTTCCTGGATTCATGGCCTTTTCACTGTGATGTTCATCTTTCATCGCCTCGATATGTTGGTCTCTTTCACACTTCTTCAATCAAGGACTATGTCTTATTTACCCCATATCCTCATTCTCATACTCAGGATAGAACCTGTCATGTGATGGGGAGCACTTGAGCGCTCATCGGATGGCTATTAATATAACATCCTTAATCACAAAACGACGGGTTGAAAGTCACAAAAAATAGGGTAACATCTTCTCACAATAAGAGAATTATGGGCCCTGGGTCTTCTGCAGGAAACCTTTGCTAGTGTTCCTGTTACCATCAAAGATACTGGTTTTATGTTTTTTTTGCTGTTGTTGTTTTGTTTTGGGTTGTGTTTTTGTTTTTAATTCTCACACACAAGCTCACAGTTCTGTGATTACAAACCCCACTCTCTCCTGATTTTCTAAGTTTACAGAGAATGACAAAAGGAACAATAGCCAGACGGGAGCTGCCACAGACAGTTGGAGCACACCTCACTCACACAGCCCTATTTCTTGGGCCATACACTTGGACCTTTGAAATGGCCAGAGGGAGTGCTGATGCATTGGTATGGGGTCCTCCTTTGACCTGGGATTTCATGTTCCATATTGGATTCTGCAGGTTTGTAATGGCCACAACTCAGTTGGAGCCTCTGAGAGCATAGATGTTCTTGCTCTAGTCCAAGACATGAGCACTTTACTCTAGCCCTCTTTCATTCTAAACCTTTTGGGGTTGAATTTTTGTGCAAGTGAGTTAGGAGAGGGTGAGAGTCAGAAGGCACAAGTAACAGATGGGTTACCACTGTGGGTAGCTAAAGGGTCATCTTGTTGAGAACTCTAGGAGATGGGAGGCACTGTCTGATCTGTAAAGAACAGGGTTCTGTATCCATTAGCTCACATCAGGAGCTTGGGAACTGCCACACATTGGTAGAATGAACACCAGTGGCTTAAGAAAGCTGCTAGGCAAAGCATTATAATTGGGTCACTGAAAGTTGGGGTAATGGAAATGGAAATGTTAATGGTGTAGGCTAGATGGGCAAAGGCGGGGGCTATAAGAAGCTCTAGGCTGATGCAGCCACAGGGCTGTGTTAGAGATCCATGACCATCCAAAATTAATTGGGACCAACATGGCCAACCAAAACATTGCTAACTTCCCTCTGCTTCAGTATATCTCTGTCTCATTAGCTTTGCAGGACTGGCTGTTCCCATCATGCATCTGACACCATGGCACACCCCTAAACCTCTTTCCTGGAAGGATAGAAAATGGAGATAAGTCATGTTCCTGGTGGGCAGCCCCCAATCTATTCCTGGAATTCTCTGCCTTTTTCCTGACTCAACTTTTGAGTTACCCTCTTCCCTCCATTAAAGTTTGCCCATAAGAGGAACTATTCAAAGTCTTTGGAGGCAGGGGTATAAAGCTTTCTCTTAATAAGCCCAACCTTCTCCCTATTACAAACATCTTCACGGTTCCTTACTTTGTATATTCTCCAATGATGACAAGAACCCAGAAACAGTGGCAAATGCCCCAACCTGGCCTTTGTCTCTTCGACCTCCCCAGCCTTCATCTTTGGCAATACCAAGAGTAAAGATGACACACATCAGAGAATTTCCCTAGATGTCTGCTACAGAAACTCTGGAGCCCACATGGGACAAATAGTGTGCCAACCTGGACTGCATGTCTAAGTTTGGCAGGATTGCTTGCTAGAAGAGTGACACACACAGGCCCTACATCATAGAAGCCCTACAAACAGATAGCTATTTTTTATTTCAATTGACAGACTACCAGAGTTTATGAGAGAAAGCCATTAAAAAGTTTTTTTTTTAAATATCTGGTAACATACCCTGCTTATGGGTAGTCCTGAGGCTTAGAGATGACAGAGATCCACTGGTTTGTTCTATACCCCTCCAACTGTCCAGATAGTAATTTTATACACATGTTACTATGAAAACTCCACATCAAAATACAAATGGATTTTGCACAGTGATATGCACCTACTGCAGTTGATTAAATTCAAAAGAAAGGGTTAAGAAAAACTGCAGGAATCAGACCTATCTAAAGCTGACCAGTCACTCTCACTTTGCAGCACTCAATGGCACACATGGCTTTCACTGCAGTAGCTGTAGACTTGTCAGGAATCTTAGCTAAAGAGCCTTTGCACTCTTTCTTTCCATTTTGAAATCTGGCTATTCAGATGTCACAATGGCAGCCCAGGGACAATGTTGTACTGTAGTTTAATATTGCACCCTTTGCTAATCTGCAGTGACCAGAGTGAAGACTACAAGTTATCTAATACCAACACCAGCAACAACAAAAAACCACATGTTTATTGTCCTTGATCAATCAGAAAATTGCTCAGTCAAAAAAACTTTATAAATTGTGAAGGACCTTTGTGCTCATTCCTTTAATGCTAAATCAGCTCACAGTTCAGCCCATGACAGTTCATGCACTAGGTAGATTGGAACTCTACGTGTCAGTGTTCTGTATGGAATGACCAGCCTGGAGAGAGGACTCCAAGGGTTAGGTGAGGCAATAGCTCTTTTCTAGCAGTGGAGAAGAAGAAGACTATCCACATGTGTGTTTCAACAGCCCTTGTTAAGCTAGAGGAGATGACTAGATTCTGAGGGGGAATCAGAAGTAATTTTTGTTCCTACTCTTTTGTTGCTTTATGGCAGGTAAGAACAATGCGATATACTTCTAATCATGAGCACTTACCCACAGGCCCTTCAGAGAGTGTCAGAGTTTAAAATTAAAGACAGAAACTTCAAAATCTAAACCCACCCACACCTTTTCTTCTTCACATGTGTTACACTGTGGCATGTTAGGAAAATTGTTTTGTCTACCCTCTTAGTGAGCTTACCCATCAAATTTCTTTCCCTCTCATTATTTTCTATCTCCTGACAATTGCTTTCTTGTGGCTCTTCCTGCTGGCCTATGCAAAACCCACTACAAGGATTTACTTTTTGGCCTTTATATTTATTTAAAGGCCACTGAGTATAAATTCAGGAAGGCCTTGTGTGACCAGGACCTCGTGGCTTTGCGTGGTTGCATAAAGTGTGCAGCGCAACCATGTGATCTACACACATGCGTGGAATAGACACAGGGGCCTGTGTGAGCAGATGCAGCCCAGCCTTTATAAGATGGCACCATGATTCCCAGCTCCATCTTTACTCACGTGTCTTTTCCACAGGACTGTCTCTTTACCTGATCTTAATAAAACTCTTGTTAGTGGATTCTGTCATGTTTTGTGACGTTTCCTTTCAGGGTAAGAGCACTGCAAATAACTAATATTTGTTGCCCAGAAACCAGTAAACCAGGGAGTCTGCTCCATCCACAACAGACCACTGTACATTTGCCTAGCCACAGGAATCTGCATGCAACACTGCAGGAATCTGCATGCAACACCACTGCTTCAACTGGTGAGTCCCCCACTTTTCAGCCAGCATAAACAGTTTCCTGAATCTCATTACTGTTGAGCATCTGGCATCTCACTGAGTATTTTTGAAACCGGGGGAACCACCAACCACAGTCTTTATTGGCTACGGCTGGCCCCTATTGCAGGCCTAAATTTCTAGCCATCTCCCACATCTGCAGTTTGAGATATTCCTAGCAGTTGGACCACCACCGTCGGGTGTGTCCTTGGGCTGTGTGAGAGTGGCACATTTTTCAGGCTTAACGAAGCGGTAGACACTGTTCTGGATTCCCAGGGAATCCTTGCTTAACACAGCATGGGTCCCTGCTTTCCGGCTGATAACCCGTCTGGCATCCTGTGCCTGGTGAAGATCCATCCTTGGCCTTAGGGACGCCTGGGGCCTTAGCTCCGGATCACATTTGTTTTTTTACTTTTTATTTTTCTGCCTCTCTGCTACAGACATGGGAAATAAGGCTCCCAACCCCATCAGTCCTACCTCTCCCTTAGGCTGTCTTCTTGAGGCTTTAAAACCTCTCAGCTTAATGCCTTACTTAAAGATTCCTAAGCTTATCTATCTCTGTACTAAGAGATGGCCCAAATATGCTTTAGAAAATAACAAAAAATGGCCACCAAGCAGCTCCTTAGATCCCTATATTTTACGGGAATTATCTAATTTCTGCTAGCAAACAGGCAAAGGGAAAGAGTTGCCCTATATCATAGCTTTCTTCTTTCTCAGTGCTAAATAGTCTCTTCTGGATTCCTTCTCTCCTGCTCATATGCTCCTAGCTATGCCTAAACTGGAGGATTCTCTGACCATGGAATCTCTGACTCTAGATCCTGCTAACAAACCTCCACCTATCCGACCTCCAGCTCCTACCCCTACTCCTAGGGTGTCTGTTCCTTCAGCTTCTCTTCCAGATTCCTCTTCCTCTAAAGCTGATTCTTCCTTGGCAGCAGCCATTTCCAAAGGCCTTGCCCTGGCTCCAACCTTCACTCCTTCTGCCACTCATTCTTGAACTGCTAAAGTGCCTGATTCCAGCCATTCAAATCCTTCCACTATTCTCCCTTTTCGAGAGGTGGCTGGTGTGGATGGACTGATTAAGGTCCATGTTCCATTCTCTCTTGCAGAACTCTCTCAGATAGAAAGTAAGTAGAGTTCTTATACTTCTAATTCTGCTTCCTTTATTAAACAATTTCAATATATAACTCAATCTTATAGTCTCACCTTTCATGATATATACATGATACTTTCTAATAATTTACTTCCTGAGGAGCACAGGCGGGTATGGGAGCAGGCTAAGACTCATGCAGATGCGGTTCACCAGTCTAACCCCTCACACCCTCCAGGGGCTGAGGCAGTTCCTGACCAAGAACCACACTGGGACAATAACACCCAGGGTGGCTCTCTAGCCAGAGATAGGTTTATTACCCATCTCCTGACAGGCCTCTGTAAGGTTGCCCTAAAACCAGTAAACTATGAAATACTAAAAATGATAATTCAAGATAAGGACAAAAATCCGTCCCACTTCCTGGAGCGCCTCACCAAGGCTCTACTACAGTTCACTAGCTTAGACCCGGAGAGCCCTGAGGGTAGGCAGCTCCTAATGACCCACTTTGTCTCACAGAGCTTCCCTGACATAAGGGCTAAACTTAAACATTTAGAGAACGGCCCTCTGACCCCAAAGCCAGATGTGCTAGCAATAGCATTTAAGGTGTACCATGGGAGAGATGAGAAGGCCCAGGAAAGGAACTGCCAGATGCTGGCAAACACTATCTGACCGGCTCCCCAAAAGCCATTTGGTCCCTGTTTCAAGTGTGAGAAAGAAGGGCCCAGGCTTGCATCACTGCCCCACTAAGGGCACAGATAGGGCCTTGTCCAAAATGTTGCCAAAAAGGTCACTGGTCAACTGACTGTCCTAATGTCCCAAGCGACATAGGAATGCCAGATGAAGACCACCCTCCAGCTGACTTTCTAGGCTTGGCCTACAGCAACTGATGCTGCCTGTTTTCCGCCCTAGCCACTCCCATCTCACACAGGGAACCTAGGGTAGTAATAGTAAATGGGAGCCCCATCTCATTCCTTTTGGACACCGGAGCTACCTACTCTGTCCTGAGAGAGTTTTGGGGGCCTACCTCTCCTTCTCATCTCCCTATTGTTGGGGTTGGGGGACAGCCTTATCTACCTCATCAGACACCACTACTTAATTGCATTTTCAGAGGCATCCCTCTCACACACACATTCTTAGTGGTGCCAAGCTGCCCTGTACCTTTAATGGGGAGGGACCTTCTAGCTAAGGTAGGAACATCCATTTCTTTCTCTCCCCACATTCACCTCACCCCAGATGTGCCAGCAGCTCCTCTCCTTCTTCTCCTATTCACTCACTCTACAGACTCTAACAGTTCTTTTCCCTTGCCAGCCTCTCAGGTAGACCCAAAAGTCTGGGATACCCAGAACCCTTCTATCGCTAGGCACCATCAGCCTATTGCTATCCAGCTACTGGACCCTACCAGATATATCACCCAAGCTCAGTACCCTCTCTCACTCCAGAGCCTAAGAGGACTTAAGCCTATTATTTCTGACCTTCTCAGGAAAAAGCTGCTCCGCCCAACCTCTTCACCTTTTTAACACTCCCATACTTGCAGTAAAAAAGTCTAATGGAGCCGGGTGGTGGTGGCGCACGCCTTTAATCCCAGCACTTGGGAGGCAGAGCCAGGCAGATCTCTGTGAGTTCGAGGCCAGCCTGGGCTACCAAGTGAGTTCCAGGAGAGGCGCAAAGCTACACAGAGAAACCCTGTCTCAAAAAACCAAAAAAAAAAAAAGTCTAATGGAACGTACCGCCTGGTTCAAGACCTCCAGCTCATTATCTTTGCAGTGGTTCCCCCTCCATCCTGTAGTGCCTAACCCTTATGCTCTCCTGTCTACTATCCCTTCAGGATCCTCTCACTTCTCAGTTCTAGATCACAAAGACACCTTCTTTTCTATCCCTCTCAGGCCTCAGTCTCAAAATATCTTTACTTTTACCTAGACTGACCCTGACACTCACCTGTTCACACAGCTGACCTGGACTGTTCTGCCACAGGGATTCAGAGACAGTCCACACCTATTTGGTCACGCTCTGGTCTCTGACCTGCTTTCTCTGTCTCTCCCTGGCTCTAAACTAATACAGTATGTAGATGATATTTTACTCTGTAGCCTGTCCTTACAGGTTAGCCAGACTAACACTTCTGCTCTCCTAAATTTCTTATCCAGCCAAGGTTATAGGATATCTCCTTCTAAAGTGCAGCTGTCAACTCCTCAGGTTACCTATTTGGGTCTAACTATTACTCCAACCCACAAGGCTATTACTGTATACAGAAAGCATCTAATCCAGTCTCCTACAGTCCCTTCTGCTAAACAGGAGATTCTGTCTTTCCTAGGAATAGCTGGCTTCCTACGGTCTTGGGTTCCATCTTTTTCTCTCCTTTCTCACTCCTTATATGAGGCAGCTCAGGGCTCACCACATGAACCCCTCCTCCATCCTGTCACTAAAACATTCCAGAAGCTCCAACAGGCTCTTCTTCAGGCCCCAGCACTTCATCTCCCAGACTTAACCCATCCCTTCTCCCTCTATGTAGCAGAGAAGGAGGGATTTGCCCTGGGAACTCCAGGGCATCAGCTGGGACCCTCTTTTGCACCTGTAGCATATCTGTCAAAGAAGTTAGACCTTACCAGTCAGGGCTGGGCACCTTGCATCCATACTTTAGAAGCTGCAGAGCTCCTTATTCAGGAATCAAAGAAGCTAAGCTTTGGGTCACCTATTACTGTCTTCTCTCACCACAACCTATCCCATCTCTTAGCTTATAAAGGCTTACAAACTTTACCTCCTTCCTGGGTTCTTTCTCTCCAGGTGGCATTACTAAAGGATGCCACACTTACTTTCCAGACCTCTCCACCTCTTAATATTTCAAGCCTCCTCCCTCAACCTGCACTGAAACCTTAGAGAAACTATTACCTCACCTTTCACACACACAGGAGGGCACATTGCCTCAGGCTACTTATACCTGGTACACAGATGGCAGCTCCTTCTTACATGAGGGGACCCGTAAAGTGGGCTATGCCACAGTGTCAGATACTGAGATAATAGAGGCACAGGCATTACCTACACACACCACTAACCAACAAGCTGAGCTGATAGCTCTCACCCGTGCCTCCCAGTTGGCACAGGGACAATCTCTAAATGTTTACACAGACTCAAATATGCTTTTCATATCCTCCTGTCCCATGCTGCTATTTGGAGGGAGCGTGGCCTTCTCACAGCAAAAGGGCAATCCATATCTAACTCAGGCCAAATAATGGCCATGCTGGAGGCTTCCCACCTCTCCAAGGCTATAGGAATTGTCCACTGCAGGTCTCGTCAGACCAATAGCTCTATCATCTCTAAGAGAAACAACTGGGCTGACCAGGCAGCCAGGACAGAAGCCTTCCAGGGCCAAGTCTCACCTCACCTACCACAGGGAATCCATACAGTACAGCTTACACCCTCACTGGGAACTCCTGACACTAGGCAAATTCTTTCTTATCTACATCAGCTCTTTTATTCTAATAATCTTGTTCTGTCTCAATTCATAAAAGCTTACCTGCAGCCCACCTCTGAGGACTTACAGTTCTTAAGAACTATTACTGCCTCTTGTGAGATCTGCCAAAAAACAGACCCCAATACCAAGTGCATGAGTCAGCCTTTTTCCACCCACCAGGCTAGAGGTTCCCTTCCAGGGACTGACTGGCAGCTTGATTTTACCTATATGTCCACTGTCAGGAAAGTTAAATATCGCCTCGTGATGGTGGACTCATTTTCAATTTGGGTGGAGGCATACCCAGTTTCTAATAAGCAGGCTCAGATAGTTGCAGATCTCCTTCTCTGAGAAATTATCCCTTGGTTTGGGGTTCCTGCTACTCTTCAGTCTGACAATGGCCTGGAGTTCACCTGTCAGATTTCCCAGACACTAGCTAAGGCTCTTAACATTCCTTAGCATTTTCATATCCCAAACCATCCTCAATCTTCAGGAAAGGTGGAGCGTACCAACCAGTCTTTAAAAACTATTCTTACTAAAATGTCACAGGAACTTCACCTCGACTACGTAAGATTATTGCCTCTAGCTCTTCTCAGGTTCAGGGCTCTTCCTAAAAAGCCTGTTAACCCCCTGCTATGTCGCTTAAGGTCTATCCTATGGAGTTTTGCAGACTACTCCTTACCTCAGCCAAGTGACAATCCTTGCCTGCCTCCAATCCTCATTGGGGATCAGGTTCTTCTTTTTCCTCCAGGCCAGCACCCTTCACCCCTTTCCCCTAAGTGGCAGGGACCCTTCAAGGTAATTCTTGTGACTCCTACAGCTGCTAAACTCAAGGACTTTCCTCACTGGGTCCACCTGTCTCATCTAAAACCTTTTATCTCACCTCCACCCCAGAAAAATCTCGCTTCATATACAGTGAAACGAACAGGGCCTTGTTCTCTTCAAGCTCCAGGGGACATCAGGATCCACTGCCTTGTCACCAATTCCAGAGGAATAAGGTATCACCCCTTCCTTTCCCAACTAGGGCCACACAGACCATTAGAAGTATCCAGGCATTAAGGAAAAATGTAATGTAACACTCTATCATTGTTAAATACTCAGCAACTGATCACCTGTGTTTCCTGAATGCTAAACTAATGAAGGGAACAGGTGCTTTAAATAAACTACCTCTAATAAAGCTTGTCTCAGGTAAAAATTAAGCAGAGTGCTAAAACACCATAATAATCATTAATTCTCTCACAGCCACTTTTTAAACATGTCTTCACCTGGACAGGCTGGATCTATCTCAGATAAATGTCAACTCCAAAAAATAAAATAATGATTCTTTTCTCTCTAAGCTTTTTCTATGTCACCAGTATCTTGTCAGACAAAAGGTTCCCAGCCACACCACAAAGGATGGACAGCTGAAGAACAAGGGATGACAGAACTTCATTCCAGGACTTTCACCATCATCCCAGGACTTCAGAAGCTACCCTCCCCATTTTCCCCAAGAGCCAACTGACATCCACCATTCAGCCAGAAGCAGTCTTTGAGAGAAACGATGCCCCATACCCACTCATCCACCATTTTTTCTTTTTTTAAAAAAACAGAGTCCGAGATGATATGGATTCACAACACACCCCCACGGTTGGGCATGGTTGGGCATGTCCAGCGGGACCTAGTTACTTCTGCCTAGTCATTTCCAGGTCAAAACATCTCACGTGACCAGGACCCTGTGGCTTTGCATGGTTGTGTAAAGCACTCAGTGCAACCATGTGATCTACACATGCGTGGAATAGACACATGGGCCTGTGTGAGCAGGCGCAGCCCAGCCTCTATAAGCTGGTGCCATGATTCCCGGCTCCATCTTCACTCATGTGTCTTTTCCACAGGCCTGTGCACCTCTGTCTCTTTATCTGATCTTAATAAAACTCTTGTTAGTAGATTCTGTCATGTTTTGTGACGTTTCCTTGTAGAGTAAGAGCACCGCAAATAACCAACACCAGTGGCCTAGCATTTTCCTGGGGTGTATGAGGTCCTGGATTTGAACCATAGCAGCAAACAAAAGACTATAAAATGCAGGGAAAGTGAGAAAAGGGTTTGGGAATGGGTGTAAGTGAACAAACAGCATCTACCACACAGGAGTTAGCTCTGCTTATGGTATGGTGAGGCTCTGAGGGATGAAGACAATGTCCTGTTGTCACACAACTGGTAAATGAGGGAGCTAGATGAATTATGATTGATACATGAGCCTGACCTTTGAGCCCTATCTTATTTTATATAAGTCTGTATTCCTCTCTTCCTAAATACTTGACTGTTCCCAAAGCACCAGTGGGGAATTTTTAATTACATACTACAGGTTAGACATATGTGTTGGTGTGATGGTCTACAATTGTTATAGGTATGTATCAGGGTCTAGTGAACACCCACTAGGATGTTACAGCATATTGTTATAAAAGGAAGCTATGGCTCTTGGAATACCATCTAACTTTTGTATGAGGCCTTCCAATGTTATACTTAGTCACTGGGTCATGCACATGCCCCTGTAGGACAATTCCCAAAGGCTGAACCTAGAAAAATATCTCCTTTGGCTTTGGGGCATTACCTAAAGCACTGATTACTAAATGAGTTTATTTAATTAAAGGGCTCAAGTTATTGGCAAAGACAGAGAATAAAACCTCAATATTGGAAAAAGAAACAACATTTTTACCTGCACTTGGTTACCCAAGACCCCTCCATAGTAGTCTGTAGCTGCTGAGTGGGTTTGTAATCAATGAATATTGGCAGCATCAATCTTTAAAGACATCTATCCTTTGACCTGAGGGTCCATCTTTCCTTCAGAGAGTAGGATATTGTCCCTACAGTCATTTTTCTCCC
Source organism: Peromyscus eremicus (assembly GCF_949786415.1). Classification (NCBI taxonomy): domain Eukaryota; kingdom Metazoa; phylum Chordata; class Mammalia; order Rodentia; family Cricetidae; genus Peromyscus; species Peromyscus eremicus. The sequence goes on from NC_081416.1 coordinate 198,592,595, forward strand.
TTTTGTAGAGGGAGCAAAGTCCTGTTTCTCAGAAACACTGAGGGAGGCTCCTTCCCAGTGCTGTTTTCCCACAGCTGCTTCAGGCACTGCCCTTTAGTGTCCCAGGGTTCCTCTGAGTACATTGGTAGTTCTCTGTCTGGGAAATGCATTACTTCTAGGGTTCCAGTGATCTGTTTAGCTTGTTGTTCTGTATAAATCATTTCCCACATGCTTTTGGGACTCTGTTTTATCTCTGTTGTTGAGATCCCCAAAAGCCAAACTTGAAAAAATGACATGGAATGTCTATAGATGCATTGTCTCTTTTTTTCGGCTTCCCTAACATCTGGAGTAGACTGACTGATGAAATACACATCTGACAATAATCTGAGTGAGCCTAGAAAGCCTTTCATTATAGCTAAACTCAATTATGTTTTGCCAGTGTTGTGTTTCATCTCTCTGAAACCTTTCTGTGTCTCACTTGGCCATGTGCTATGTGCTTACACATTCTGATTCTGTTCTTACTATTTTTTTCAACTTCCATTTTAGACGTTTCTTTATTTTAGGGCAAAAACTACCATCTAAACTCCTTTCTCATCTGCAAACATTATTTTAACCTCTTTAATCTTTACCAAAACTATATTTAATACCAATAGCTTTCTATGACTTTTTGTTTTTAATTAAGTTTAAAATTTATGTTGCTTCCCCAAAGATGGACTTCTCTGTCTGCTGTCCCATTGTGGCCACACCAATTCCTTTGTTGTCCTTTGTCCTTGATCATCATTGTCTCTTTAATTGGCATCTTGGGTCCACTGACCTGTGGGAGGCACCAGAGCAAGGCAATGCCTTTTAAAATCTCAGATCTTTTTCTTTTCTCTTATTTTTTTTAAAGCAATTTTTTGTGGCTTATCTTTAGATCTACTGTTCATCACTTTGAAGTTAGACTGTTGATTTACTATTTTCTCTATAGCATTAAGTGATCCTTAATCCAAAAAGATATTCTTCTAAAGAGATGGTTCTAAACATGTAACTCTCAATATCAATAAAGTAGGAGGCACTACAATGTCCAAGACTCAAAGCCTGTTCTGATTATCAATAAGGCTCTAAGCAGATTGAGAGGTTCCAACACTGTGGCTTTAAAATGACCCTCTCCCCATTTAGTCTTAAGTTGGACAAAATAAGAACCTTGAAAAACCCAATCTTGGTGAATAGGAAAACACAGGAAGAAAGAAAATAACTCTCAAACCTTAACATCACAATTACAATTTCATTTAATGCATATGGATGTTTTGTCTGCATGTATATCTATCTGTACACCAGAAGAGGTCATTTGATCCCATGAGACCACAGTTTATAGATGGTTTTAAACTACCATGTAGTTGCTAGGAATTGAACTCAGAACCTCTGAAAGAGCAGCCAGTGCTCTTAACCACTGAGCCATCTCCCCAACCCCACAATTAAAGTTTTAACATTACCCTAAAATTGTAAGGTATTAGTCATACATCTTTGGGCTAAGATTTACTAGCACACCCCTTTTCATGACATTCAAAGTAGGCTAACTCAGAATGCTACCATGGCTTATTAGATTGTGTCTCCTTCACTTTTCACTGCAGAAAGTAAATTTAACATAAAGATCTTTGACAAATATATACCCATTATTTCATATTAATGAAAATCTTGATAAATGTCTCACACTTATCATTTGCATATTCAAAATATTCCTTGAAAAGTTCCCAAAAAATATTTCCGGAAAAAGAAGTCATAACAATCTAATGAAAGGATTTTAATATACATCACTTAGAGGTATTTTGACTAACAAAGTATTTTTATGGCCTCTCATTGTTTTTTATTTATATTTGACTATTTATAAAAATTAAATAAAATTTAACTTCCTTCTAACCATTTTGGAAAAAATCTTCATCAAAATCTATGTAGTCAATATAATTTTTATAGCTAAATAAAGCTTTTATCTTATGATACCAACAAATGTTAAGTAAACAAGTTATATTTGAAGCATTTTAAGGTTTTATAAAACATTTAATAGACTCCAAATACCACTTTATTAGAGTCAAGAAAATTAAGAGTACCTAAGTTTATAAAGCAATGCATTTTTTTAAAATATTCCCAGAGTACTCACAATGGACCAGAAATGAATAAGGCACAATAAAGAACAGTGGTAGAGAAGTGCAGAATAAAACTGAGGAATCCCAAAATCGACAAGAAGAAGATGAAGTTAGATAGGGGAAGTGCCAGCAGAGTGGTAAAGTTGGAAGACTTATCGGTAACATGTGGTAGTGGTAGTGGTAGACAGACAATGGTGGGTGTACCTTAGATCTAAGACTAGCACATAGCTGGCACTATCATGGTTGCTGCCATATTTCATGTGTACATTGACAGATTGGTTTCTTGGGGGAAGTTCAAGTATCGCTGAGGTACAAGTCCTCAGGGAGCTGTGACTGCATGGCACTTGTGAACAGGAAGATTTGTAAGACCCCTGGTTTAAGGGCAGGCCTTCCTTGACAACCACAAGCAGGACATCTGTACTGCTTTCATTTTTTTCTGAGCATGTTTGATTATAATTTCATGCTTGTGGGGAAGAGTTTCCCCTGTCATGTTTCTTTTATATGCTAATTCTGACCTCACTGGTCACACAATGACTGGCATTTCTGGCTGAGCCTCTGTCCCTCTTCCTTCCTTTCTCTGGCTTTTGAATCTCCCTTCTCTGTTCTCCCTCCCTTCCTTCCTGTATCCCTTTATTGAACACTTGCTGTCTACCAAGCCTTTAGATCTGCCACTCTGCCCAAGCACTTAAAGAGCTCACTGAATAAGTAAATATTTGTTGTCTGGCTCTGTCTTTCTGAATGGAGCTGAGAACAATGGATTTGCTTCTGAAGTACAGACTATTGTTCCTATTCCTCCCTTCAGAAAACATCAGTGTAGCAACTTTCAGAATGGGGTGGAGGTGGGGGAGATTTTTAGTGACATTAAACCACTTAATTGACAAACACGTAATTTGTAGGGGGGAGATTATTCCCCAAATGCATCTTATATCTCTGAATTCCAAATCACAGTGCTCTTGCTGAAACTGGTTTCTGTCCAGGAAGAGCTAATGTCAGTCATGATACATGTTTTCTGGGCATCTGCACTTTCTAGGTACACTGTTCCAGCTCTACCCTAGCGGAAAGCATGAGTGGCTTTCTGCTTTGTGTCCCGTCCTTCTGTGTTCACTTCAAAGAGGGGACAATGGCAGCCTGTGAGCTCATAACATATTATTTTACTTTCATAGGAAGCTACATTTTGGGGGTCCTGTGGCAAAACCCTGCAGGTGTTTGAGGTGGTAATGACCAGGACCCAGGTTCAGCCTGCTTGGCTAAGGCATGAAGCAGAACCAGGCAGCCAGGATGAGATGATGGCTCCTGACTCGTCTTAAAACAGTTAAAACTGCTGAGGAAACTGTCTGTGCTGATTCTTTGTTATCTTCCTGAATTTTACTCTTAGACATCATCTTAAGAATGTTGGGAGATTCTCATTATCATTAGGGACATGATGGAGACTGTTGGAGTCTCATTTACACTCAGGAAGGATCCTTGCCTTGGCCTCTATCCGCCTCCCAGGACAGGTCCCTGGTTGTTCTATCTCCTGTTTTCTAAACACAACTCCTTTTAGGAGCACAGCAAAGAATCCCCTTCTCCCTCAGAGAACCAAGAGACAGCTTCATCTCAACTCCACAGACAAAGAAACTGATCTCAGCAGGAGAGCAAGCTTCAGTGGCTTGCTTCAGATCACGTTGCAGAGCCTGCGGACAGGCTCCTGACTCACTCTGTGTCACAGTCCTCCTGCACCCACACTCTGGAGCACCCTCAGAAAAGGCTCATCATCTTGCCTATTGGGATAGTGTGAGATGCTGCGACTTCCTCAAATATGTGAGGGTTTCAAAACTGACCAATAACTAGTGTCTTTGCTATTTATTTAATAAAATCTGCCTCCAGAGATCTGAGAGTTAACGCATGAGCAGATAGTGCTTAGTTTTCCTGTGAGGCCGCTCTCTAACTTTAAAGCTATGAAATATTCAAGGCTATTTTGAGAAATGACCTTTTAATCTCTTTGTTTTTAAAGATCATATTCTCTTTCTTCTTAATACTCCTTGGATGAAAGAAGGGTTTCAGGAATGCAGGAGTGAGCTGGAATTCAAGTGGGAATCTTCAGTTTGCATCTTGGAGATGCTCTTGGAATAAACATCTAGTTGATGGGCCTTATACTCTGGAAAATTAGGGTTTCTTTATCATCATTTTAGTACAGCAAAATCACCAGATGTCTATACATAATCATGCACACACACACATACACACACACAGATGCACTCATTCATGCATATACACACACACACGGGCACACACACACACACACACATCCACCTCTTCTCAGCTGAATAATCTGAGACTGGTGTGTACCATGAAAGTTAAATGTCATCATGGCTGTAAGGCTCCCTGTAAAACACAGCTCGAAATTCCCTTTCATACTATTTGCTTTCCAAGGGAAAGGCTGCCCTGGATTTTTCTTGCTTTCTTCTGTGACAAGTACAGTGTTCCAAAACTGTGCCCAACCCACTCACTTAAGCATTCTCCCTGCCCTTCACTGTGTTCTATTAATAACCAAACTGATAGACATGACATCATAAAAGATGCTTATATCCCTCTCTTCTGGTTATGGGAATACTGAACTGATGAATCTCAAGAAATTGGAATTTCTCCAGGAATCTCCCACTGAGAGACGAAAAATGCTAAATCCTGAGCCAGTCAGAGAGGGAGGAAGTCTCAGGAAAGATTTACAACTTGTCTCTTGAAGGAGAGATTGAGGCAGAAACAGTGATGAGCTGGACTACTCCTTAACTAGGATTGCTTCGCTATGCATAACTACAGCCCTCTGCTCAACACAATACTTCATTCTGGGACCCTGAAGATGGACTGGGGTTTAGGGTGGGAGCGTCATTGTACCCAATGTGACCACATTTTCTGCTTTCCTCTATTGATTTCATTGTTTTAATTATCTTATTAAAGATGAAAGGAAAGAACACAGGCTCTGACCCTCTTAACCCCAGTAGCAATTTGTCCCATCTCACAGTCACTTTTTCTTTTTCTTTCCTTTGATGATATCTTTTATTTTTTTCTTTTTTTTAATTTTTAAGATTATAATTTAATTGCAACATTTCTCCTTTCCTCTTTCTCCCTCTAAACTCTCCCACACACCCCTTCCTGCTCTCCTTCAAATCCATGGCCTCTTAGCAGTTACTGCTGCATAGATATATGTATATGTATATAAATATATATTCCTAAATATAACATGTTCAGTCTGTGTAATTCTATCTATATGTATCATTTCGGGTCTGACTGTTGCACTGGACAACCAATTGGTGTGTTCTTTCCTGAGGAAGGTCACCTCTTCAGTTCCAAGTGTTCCTCAGCTGCCTATAGTTCTTTATGTAGAGATGAGGCCTTGAGGACGTCTCTCTGTCCAGTTTGGCATGTCCTTTGATGTCATGCTTATTCAGTTCACATTTGGGCAGTCATGTTGGTAAGACTCTGTGGGTGTAGCTTCTGTTATTACCAGGAGACACAATCACAATCACAATCACAATCACAATCACTTCCATGTTGCTTGCTGCAACAGCTTATAGAGGAAGTCCTTCCTGTGGCACTGTTCTCTGAATGCTTTCAGGAGTTTCCACATCACACCTGTCCTCAAATCCGCATAGCTTCTGTCAAGTTTTCATAAGCCTACATCATTTGCACCATTCATTCTCACTTAGGTCTAAGGTTGAACTTCCTCAGACACCTTCTGTGTTAACTTAGGGGAAGTGGTGAGGATGGAAATCTGTTGTCTCATATACCAGGTAGCCAGAGGTAGTAAAGAATTTCTCAGTGGCTAGCAGAAGAGTTTGATCAGGGTTTTATGGACCTGCATTTTCTCTACTCTTTGTAACTATGGTGGTGGTACTATGCCCTGACTCATTTCTTCCATCCTTGCTAGCTGTTCAAGCTTCTTTGATCATACTGAACAAGAAAGAGTAACAGATCTTGCCCCACAGTCTAGGGCAATTCATTCACAGGTCTCAGTCCACACTGCAATCCATAACATTTGAGGAATAGAATTACTGTTAAGTGACCTCTGCAGCCCTGCTTCCCCAAGGAGAACTAAGCCCCCACCCATCACTGGTGCAATTATGTGGGAGTGGTAGGAGAATGGTTGTGGAGGTGGCAGTTTTCATTTCTCTTACCAGAGATTCTCAGATACTGCTGCTCAGAATCACCTGGGGAGCCTTAAAACTAACCAACCCACAAGCTCTTCTCTAGTCAGCTGAGTCAGAATGTACGTGGGAGTCAGTCTAGGCCAGTGGTTCCCAAACTCTGCTGTGTATTAGATGTATTTGGAAACCATTAACCTCTCACTCAACATTTGATTTAATCTCTAGGGCACTTGGGTACTCCCAAGTGAAGAACATGTGCAGACAAGCTTGAGAGCCAATGTTTGCACATGTCTGTCTTACATGCTTTGTAGTATTTTTAAAAAAATTTAAAAGAGTCTGAGATTATTTTAGCTCACAGAAGATAATGACCTAATTTCTGTCTTCATAGGTTTGCCTATTTTTGACATTTCATGTCAATAGAATTTTAGACACTACAATCAGCAGCCCGTATTTATGGGTTCCACATTTGTAGACTCAATTAATTACAGGTAAAAAATTTTAGAATAAAAGTTGTATCTGTACTGCGCTTGTACAGACTTTTTTTTTAAAGTCACTATTACCTAACAATGTAGTAGAATAACTATGTAACATTCTTGTGTGTTACTGTAAGTTTCCTATATGTGCTTTAAAATATTCAGAAGGATGTGCATACTTTACAGACAAATGCTATATTACTTTATGTATGTACAAATCACATACAAACACTATGCACAACATGAATCCAGTGCTTGAAGGATGCACATCCTTGCCAACACTTGCTAATGTCTTTTTGTTTTAGAGAATGTAGAGTGGTATCTCATGGCATTCCTTTCATGGCTGCTGCTGACATATATCTCTATATGCACTCATTAAGTAATATCAATTTTGATATTTTGTCACTGCCTATTTTAAAGCTGGCTACCTTTTGCTTTCTTTGTGGGCCTCATTCCTTTCTTTTCCCCTTCTTATACAGCATGATACATATCTTTAGCTGGCTTCAATCTTCTAGTCTTCCTGCCTCAGCCTGGTGACCGTTGCAGTTACATACATGTGCCACTGCACCTTGCTGCCTACCGTTCTGTTATTAAGTCATGAGGGGTCTTCAGTTTGGTGAGAGTTCTTTTTCATACCATGTGTATACAGTGCCAGCAGAAGTCAGTAGAGTACATCAGGTCCCCTGGAACTGGAGTTACAGATGGTCGTGAGTCACCATTGTAAATGCTGGGAGTGAAACCTGGGTTGTCTGTAAGAGCTGCCAGTACTCTTAACCTCTGAGCTATCTCTCCAGCCCCAATATCATAGTTTTTTAAAAAATAAGTTGGACAATTTAATTTAATACCTCTCTACTCCTTCTTTTTAAAAAATATATATATTTATTTATTATGTATACAGTGTTCTGCCTGCATATGTGCCTGCAGGCCAGAAGAGAGGACCAGATCTCATTACAGGTGGTTATGAACCATCATGTAGTTGCTGCAAATTGAACTCAGGTCCTCTGGAAGAACAGCCAGTGCTCTTAACCATCTTTCCAACCCCCTCTTTCCTTCTTTCTTTCCTTGTTCACTTTACCCTGTCCTGCTTGCCTGCCTCCCTGCCTGCCTTCCTTCCTCCTTCCTTCCCTCCCTTCCTTCCTTCATTCCCTCCCTCTCTCCCTCCCTTCCTTCTTTCCTTCCTTCCTTCCTTCCTTCCTTCCTTCCTTCCTTCCTTCCTTCCTTCCTTCCTTCCTTCCTTCCTTCCAACATTGTCTAGGCCAAAATGAAACTTTTTTTCTTTTGCTTTTGTTTTGTTTGAAAAAATATTGTGAGTGGGATGATTCAACACTTGGGTTGTAGCCTCTGACCTTAACAGTTAACTTGAGTCTATTTTGTAACCCCATAAGAAGAAAACTAAAAAGTGGACTTTTGTGTAGTGAACAGGCAAAGTCAATCTGTTTACAGCATCTGCTGGCCATCACTAGCTGAGGCTCTGGGAGTGAGAAACCATCCCTGCTGCCAGTGGACTTACATCTGAAGGAAGTTATGGCCTACTCAGCATGTGTTTGGTCTAAGCCATGGAAGGAAGGGGAATTTACTGGGAAGAACAGGTACAGCTGTGGCTTCTGTGGCATATATGAGTGGCTAAGCCTTATGAGAGCATAAAGTCATGGCCTGGAGCCAGGCTGCTCCCTTGAGCCCATGGTCTTCTCCCCTCCTCGTCCTTCTCATTTGCTTTGCTTCTCTCTCATGCTTGCCTTTGCATTCTCTCCCTTTCCTTCTTTCCATTCCCTTCTTCTCCCCCAGACAAACTGGCTCTTTGTTCCCAACTTTTGCCATTGTGTTCCTGACAGAGACAACCACAGTCTCTCTTTTACTCTTCATCTATCTGTTTTCTAGTGAAGCCATAGGCTGTGCTGCCTTGAGCCGAGTCCTTGACCAAATTCCCAGGAGAACATGGATTGGTCCAACTCTAGTTGGTGCCAGCCACTGTTCCAGTGATTTGAATATCAATCTCTGCCCTCTTGTGTTGAGTGTGGCCCCCAGCTGGCCGTGCCATGTTGGCAGGTTCTAGACACTTTATGGAGTTGGACCAAGCTAGAGGAGGTAAAATACTGGGGGTAAGTATTTGGGAATATATCCCTGGACCATTCCTGCATTCCTGAACCATTTCTGTTTCCTTCTCAGATTCCTGGCCAGTCACTAAATGAGTAGCTTCCCTTTGTTATATGTTCATGCTGTCACAAACTTCTTCCTAAATGCATGACACCAATCGACCACCTCCTCAGCCAAAATGAATCTTTCTTCAATGTGGTTTTTCTCAGATATTTCATTATAGTGTAACACAGTAGTCTGTGACTTATAATCAGAGAGACACTTCACTCATTTGGGGAAGCCTTCCAAGCACCTGTTAGGCAGCTGGCATAGCACTGGTCTGGCCTTGGTTTGGAACAGTTAATAATGTACAAACACACATATCCTTATGTACCTCACAGATGTTGTTTTCTCTTGAGAAAGGAGGGATGAAAAACAAATGAATAGAGCAATTGGATTGACAGTGAGTGTCAAAGATGAAATGGCACTATGATTGGGGGTGTGGGAGACCCATGGTTGCAGATGGAGCAGGGTCAGAAGACTTTCTATGAGGGTGGCATTTGCAAGGAAACATGTATGGATTTATGTTCTAGACAAATGACTCTGGCAGCATGGACCCCATCACCACCTTCTCAAGAAGCAAACCCACTAAGCAACTTGTTAGCATATACATGAGCTTCCTGGGTCACACACTAATGTGACCTTGTCAACTCCCACCAGCCTTGTTAGATAGGCATCTTTGATCACTCAAAGTCAGCTCTTACAGTCACTCTTACTGTTGGTGACAGGTTTGTCCTCAGAGTACGTCTCTAAAGTGAAAAGATCTCTAAAGTGAAAAGGGCATGTATGACTAAAATGGGGTTTATCCCAGTAGCTTTGACTGCAGTAGGATCTATAGAGAAATGTGCCTGGGTGCTTTCCTTTTAAGTGGCCCCCAAAGTTTAGCAATGGATGGCTAAGCCCTATCCCTCTTCTCTACTTTTGTCTAAGCTGTAAAACACTTCTTTAAAAATTAATTTCTCTCCCTCTCTCCAGGATAACTGATTCTTGGATCTCCCTCTGTAGCAGCCATCTGTTACATAATAGAAAATCCCCAAATGACAACAACATCTGTTTCCTGTATGTCCTTGTGACATGTAAAATGTCACAGATTCACTGTATTTTTAAGTATGGCCCTTAGAATCACTTATGGACTCTTTAACAGAGTTGATAAGTTGGGGTCCTTTGAAAAAGAGGGAGCCTGGTATTGGAGTACAGTGATTATTTGTTTTCTTCACAAAGCTGTGACTAAAATACCTTGCAAAGTAAGTTATTTATTTTTAAGATTTATTATTTTTACGTGCACTTTTGTGTGCCTGCAAGAGTTTATATGTGTTGTGTGCCTGAAAGAAGCTGTGGAGACTAGAAGAGTTTAATGAATACCTTGGAACTGAAATCATAGGTGGTTTTGAGACACCTTGTGAGTGCTAGGAACTGACCCTATGTGCTCCACAAGAGCATTGAGTACCCTAACTACTGAGCCACCTCTTCAGCCCAGAGAGAATATTTTAAAGCGGAAGGATTTGCTTTGGCTCACTGTTTCAGATGGTTTGGAGCATAGATGGTTGACCCATACACTTGGGCAAAACCTTATAGAAGTGGCAGAGCATGGCAAAGCAGCATTTCATGGCAAACAGAAAGCAGAGAAAAAGCTACAGGAAGAGTCCACAGAGATATGTATCTGTTAGAAGCAAGTTCAGAGTCTCAAAGAAAGAGACCACCGCTCCTATTGACTCATTTGGAAAAGGCAAACTTAACTCTTGATCAAGAGGGTGTGTTTACAAAGAAGGAACTCACCTAGACATGAACTTGGGTTTTAGTCTAAGGAAGGTGGGGACTTTCTTTTCCCATTGGCTGGGGTCCCACCTTCAGACTAGCCTTACTAAGTTGGCTAGTCTGAAAAGAATTTGGTGCATAGGAAATGAAGGAGGAAGGGGAAAGGAAGCACTTCTCCAAGGAAAAAGTGAGTCAATCCACCAGGCTATCCAATTCCTAGAATAAGGAAGTGAGTATTTGAGTAAAAAAAGGTTTTACTATGTAGGGAGATAAAAATATTGGAACTCCTTATTCTAAGTGCATTTTTATGGTATTTGGTAGAAAAGACTCATACTTAATATTTCTTACATAGCCCGAAGAACTCAGCCTGGGTGACCCGCGTCCTCCAGCTAGGTGTCATCTACCTTTAACTGCCATTCAACACTCCACCCCTCCCACCCCACCCCAACCCCACCCTCAAGAAAAAACAATTAAAAAAATCATGTTGTGAATCCACCAGAATCCTGATTGTCTAATTGTCTCTTGAAATGTCCCTTCAGTCACACCTTTCACTACCCTAACTCCCCACGTGCTTCTTAATCCAATCAAGTTGACAATGAAAATTAATCACCCTGTAGGTTAATTCTGGGAAAACATAAGTTCTATCTACATAGCAGTCTGGTACCATTCAGAAATCTTCCAGTAGATGGCAATGAAGTTCCATCTAACATCAATGGGGTACCTTGTCCCAGTAAAGTCTGCATTAGCATTTTTCCCCCAACAGTTGGAGTGAAAAATGCATTTCTCCCCTCTTGTTTGCACTAAGGTGGTTTATCAGTTAGTGTTCCCACAAGCTTACATCTTAGCACAAAAGTACTGTAGAAAAACCAAACTGACATTTTTGAGAATATTTTAAAAGATGCAAAATCCACCCAAATCTGAACAAAGAGTGTGTTGTCCAATATATTGAGATTAGAAAAGAATTGCAGCAGAGAAGTCTGTCAAATCTGCTAAACCTGGCCTTACCTATATGTCTGTCCAATGGCACCTCTGGAAAAACTTCACTGTAATGAGACACTGCCTAGAAGTCCCTTTGGGTTGAGCTCTGGGTCAATTTGTTTCCTAGTGAACTGCCATGAGGAATCGGCTGTAGAATTGTGTTGACAGGCACTCTGGCTGCCACAGAGCTCGTGTAAGGCAGTGTCACTTGCTATCAAAGTTTCCAAGTGCAGAATGGGGATTTGAATTGTGAGTTTGTTCAGAAGTCTCCAGCATCTTATCTGAACTTGTCTTGGTTCCCAAGTTTTTAGTGAGAGGCTGAGAGGCAAGAATTCAGTTTCATGGGGCCTTCCCTGGCACCTTCAGTGCTGCTCTAAGGGGAGGAGCTTCGTGTTTAGAAGAAATGGAGATCTTGGGCACAGAAGGCTGAATGCAAGAACCGGCTTTGCGGGGTCTGGGACAGGGGATACCATCCCCCACGTGCTTCCTCAGGGAAATGGGTTTGATAAATACTTGGGAGTTAGCAGGCAGAATGGAGGCTCCATGAGGCTTTCACTTTCCAAATTGGAAGAGAATACAGCCAAGGGTATTTGGGAGCCCAGTGGGGAGCAGGAAGCCCCTGCTGAATAGGTAATTAGACCTCACAGCTAGAGGCAGAGCACTTATCACTGAAAGAAAAAACAGAAAGTAGTGGTTGGGGCTCTCGGGTCTCTTGGGTCCCTCTGGAAAGTCAGCTCCAGAGAGAGTCTTAATGCACTCAGCCCATCTCACCGATTAAATTCCAGGCTCCATTTAATCAGAACATTCTTTAATAGGGTGCACATTTGGACCTCACATTGCTATCTGCTTTTAGTCAAGTCTTTAGGGTATTTTCTTTATCGATGATTGATGTGGAAAGGCCCAGGACACTGAGGGTGGTATCACCCTGGGAAAGTGATCCTAGGTGGTATTAAAAAAAATAGACAAGCCAGTAAGCAGCATTCCTACATAGTCTCTACATCAATTCTTATCTCTAGTTTCCTCCTGCCTTGGCTTCCCTTCATGGTGGATGTCATTGGAAAACATTTAATTGGGTGGCTTACAGTTCCAGAGATTTAGTCCATTGTCATCATGGCAGGACATGGCAACAAGAAGTGAACTGTCTACCACACTGAGCATAGCTTGAGAAAAGGAGACCTCAAAGACCACTCCCACAGTGACACACTTCCATACCTACACCAATGAAGCATACTAGTGCCACTCCCTTTGAGGGCCATTTTCTTTCAAACTACCACAGTGGACTATAATCGTTAAGATAAACAAACCCTTACCTCATGCTATTATAACCCAGCAATAGACACCTTAACTAAGGCAACCAAGCTAGGCCTGGTGAGAGTTAGAGGAAATTTTTAAAATAACTTTGGGAGAAAGAGATGGCCCTGCAAACATTCACAGGAGGCTATGCATGCTTACACAGTGCTTTGAGAGAGTAAATCTAGGCAAGGTGGTCACCTTTGTCACCAGACCCTTAAGAGAACACATGAGGGAGCAAAGACTTTTCTTGGTTCACAGTATCAGGAGTTTCAGCCCATGGCTACTGAGTGTCATGCATTTGGAAGGATCAGCATGGCAGTGAAATAGCAGAGAAGCTTCTTCAGCACCTGGTAGACTTGGAGCAGAGAGAGGTAGGTGTTGGTTTTTAGCGGCGCTTACCTTTAGTGCTCTTACCCTGTGAGGAAGTCATGAAACACAACAGAACACACTAACAAGAGTTTTATTAATATGAGGAGAAAAGGATAGATGTGATTAGGCCTGCTGAAAGGACACATGTGTGAAGGGGAAGGGGCAACATGGGGGCCAGCTTTTAAAGGACAAGCCGCACCTGCACACACAGGCCCACATGGCTATTCCACGCATGCACATAGACCACGTGGTTGCACCGCAAGCTTTACGCAACCACGGGCCATGCAGGATGTATGACCTGGAAATGACTAGGCAGAAATGACTAAGTGTCCCCCTGGGCATGTTCCTATCAGTCGGGGCTGGAGAACAACCATGACTTTTAACTACCTGCCTGCAGTGATTCAGCCAGAGTCACTAGCATGCTAGGGCTTGCTTTCTAAAGTTTTCATTACATTTCCAGATAATGCCACCTGCTGGCACCAAGACTTCAACATTTGAACCTGTGGGAACTCTTGATACTCAAACCGTAAGGTCCATTAAAATGAGTGTCTGATCCCTATGACCTAACCATTTCACCTGTCACTATCTACTCTAAACAAGCACCTGTACCTTTGGAAGGGGTGTATATAAGGTTGCTCATCATTGCACTGTTTGAGTTAATAAAAAATTGGAACTAGTATTAAGAGTGGATTTATTAAACATATAATACTAAATAATTACAAACTTACGTAACACTTCAGACAAATTAATAAGTGTAGATAAATTTAAATGTAACCACATGGAAAGACTTCTAAGATAAATTGTAGAGAACAAAGAAGGCTGTCACACTGAAAGAATAATATTAAATCATGTTTTTGAAGGAAAATAAAATGGCACACACATGTAAATGCATAGAAAAAGTACAGGAGTGTATGCTGATTTGAAAAGGGGACTTGTGTTTAGGGCTGTATGCCTTCACTAAGAGTCAACTATTATACAAGGAGTAAAATTGTGTCATTTGCAGAAAAGTACAAGCTGGAGATCATTGTGTTAAGTGAAATAAACCATTCAGAAAGACCCCCCCACTCACCCCACACACACATGTGGAATTGGGAGGGAGATATAAAAGTAAAATAGAGAAACAGGGGAAGGGGGAGGGGCTTAGGTTAATAGATTAGTTTATTAGTTAATAGGTAATTATGATTAAGAGTGTTATATGGATGTATTAAAGTATAATCATGAGTGACATCACTTTGATGAATTACTCAGATGAATAATATGAGCCCCTAAAGCATGGTGATTTATAGTTTCTTTTAAATCAAGTGGACCTGGGGCTGGAGAGAAGGCTCAGCAGTTAAGACTATTTGCTGTGTGGACTGTGGTTGTACACTCCTTTAATTGCACAGAGGTTGACTGATCTCTGTGAGTACCAGACCAGCTAAGGCTACATCTTGTGTCAAAAAGCAAAATCAAACCAAACAAACATAAAGAGCACTGATTGCTCTTCCAGAGGACCTGAGTTCAGTTCCAAACACTGACATGACAGTTCACAACTATCTGTAATGGCAGTCCTAGAACCCAATACCCTCTTCTGTCTTCCTCAGGCACCAGGCACACAAATGATGCACAGACATGCATATGGGCAAAACACCCATCATGTAAAAATAAAATAAAAACAAGTAAGCCATCATACCAATCTGACTATTTGTTTGGCACAGTCTGTATAGACTGTGGCATTGCCTCTTGAGAAGTGGGGTTCTTATAGGAACTCAGTAGACCCGCATCATCCTCTCTCATCATAGGCACATCCCACATTTAATTTGGCTCAAGGACCATCAAGCCATATTTAAGAGGATCAGAAACAATCTTGTGATTGTCTCCATTTTAGCAAAAAGTCAAGTGTGGTGCAGCAAGGCAGGTGGCTCTTGACTTTTTCAGAGTGTCCTTCACCAGCATTTTTGACCTGCCTTTGTACTCCAGGAAGGCAGGATGGGAGTTGAACCATGGCTTTTTCAGCTCCCTGTAGGCCAAGAGGGACTGGAGCACATTCTTTAGGCTGTAAGTTTGTGGGAACTAAACTTTGGTCATGGCTCCAGTGGGATTCATGATAGGTTCACCAGGAGAGAGGATCTTGTTGATTCTTACTGTGCCTTCTGAGTAACCTGTGTTATTCCCCCCATGAACGTGCTGCTAGCTTCCTTCTGCTTGTTACTTAGTGTCATAATCTCTGTTGTGTGTGCTATTCATTGATTTGACCAAAAAAAAAAATTGAGAGCAGAGAAGTCTTGGCTGCTTTAGTAAACTAATGTGTTTTTTTTAAATGTTGTTTTAGTCCTTGGTACACAGTTGGTGCTCAGTAAATATTTGCTGAATGACTCAATGAAATATTTATTGAATTTCCAATATAGCCAAAGAGTATGCAGTGAAGACACAGTAATGATTGCAGATAATTCCTTGCCTCATGGAGACCAGCATTATGTAAAAGAGGTGAGCAACCTTCAGCAAGAGAGGCCAGCATAAGGTATTAATGATTGTGCCAGACCTGGTAGTACATGTCTGTCATCTCAGCAGTGGGGAGGCTACAACAGGAGGAACAGGAGTTTGAGGCCAGGCTTAGCAATGTGTTGTTTCCCTTCTTCTTCCTCCTCCTTATTCTCCTCCTCCTTCTTCTCATACTCCTCCTTCCCCCTCCTCCTCCTCTTCTTCTTTTTTTTCTTCCTCTTTCTCTTCTTCTCCTTGTTTTTTCCAGATTATGCCTCCTCTGAGAGCCTCATATTCATGAAGATTCTCTGTGAGCTTCAGTGGTTTTCAGACACTGTATCCCCAGACCCAGTTGTGGCTGAAACAAGATGGTGTCCTCTGATGTATAATAATGCAATTCCTTGATTTAGTATATTCTGTTTATATCAGTCCTTTCTGGTGACCAAAGACTGTGTCTAGCATTTCTTTTCAGTCACTCACAGAGCCTGAGGCTGTCCAGCACAAAGCAGCTGCTTAGTAAGTGCCTAGTGAGTAAATAGAACCTAGGTCCCAGAGCTTGATGACTCTATGATGGGTGTTTCACTCCTGAATCAACCAGTGGCCTATGAGCAATTCAAAATATAGGTGTAATAATATGGCATGTAGGAGGCCATGGCGGGTTGGGCCAAGGTACCCCAGTGGGTGAGGAAGATAAGCAGATGTGGTGGTGGGCAGCATGGCACAGTGGAAAGTTACTCATACCATGCAAACACAACATCTATGTGCAAAGTTGATTATGAGAGAGAGAGAGACAGAGACAGAGAGAGACACAGAGAGAGACAGAGAGAGAGAAAGGGAGGGAAAGCAGAGGTATGCATACCTCATGTCGAGAAAGGGAGGAAGAGGAAGAAGGGAAGAGTTTTTCCTTAAAGGAGACTTTACATCAGGGTACAGAGTGGGTCCCCAAGAGGTGAGCCAAAATGCCAACATTCCTTCATTTTGATTATTATAAAAAGGTGAGTTATGGCTAGCAAGTGGGAGAGTAAGGGTGATGAATTCTTGAGACTGCTTACTGCTGACAAGGGGCAAAATAGGAGGGGGAAGTTGGGAGTCAGAGTCAAACATGGCAGGAGGTGTGAATGAAGAAGTATTCAGTTTGCTGTCATCATGGAGATCTCAGGTATGGAGATCTCAGACATCTGTTCCTTGAGAGATCTGAAAAGGCAAGTTGCTAGGAGAAAAAAATAGATTGTTATTATTGGCCTCATTGGCAGGGCCAGCCATGGGAAGTGTGCCAGAAAAATGGGACAGACAAATGCCCTGGTTGTACAGAAGAGGCAAGGGTGAATGAGTAAGACACAAGAGCAGATATGCCCTTTATTGGAACATCCTGGAAAATCAACAGCTACCCAGAATGGGGGGCCAGGGCCCTACAAGTCCCCCCTTTTTACTAAAAAATGAGCTTCTGACTTAGGTTGTGTGGGACGTCAGCAGGTTGCCTTACCCATCATGGAGACACCTGCCCAGGCCACATAGGCGCTCTGTCTTAGGTTGGCAAGTGCCCCCCAGGTATTACCTGTCTATGAATACTCATTATCATACAGGCTCAACCATGTGAGCTGTAGAGTTAATTGCTGCCAAAGATCTCAAAGTGGTGCTGGGCTTGCAATCTGTGCGTTTGACACAGAAAAGACCAACAGAAGTCCTAACCCACTCATAGCCAGTAGGCTAAAGGCAATTGAGCCATTCCCTTCCTTACTGTAAATTGGAGTCCTTGTAAGATGGTATCCCAAAAGCAAGTAGAACTTGAGTTTATAAATTTTATAACTTTCAAAGCCAATTGAAATGTATGTAACTGCTGAATTAAAATTATCATGTCCAATAGAATGAAAGAGTAATCAACTATGGTAGCTACTTTTGCTGCCAGGGTGTCCATTGTGCTAACGGTAGTAACCAATTATGAAATAGCAATTCCAGAAACAGTAGCATCAGTGGCCACCACTGCTTTAACAGCAACAATGGTGCAGCGATGTCAAATTCTCTTCTGGAGTGTGTGAGCATCATTTGTGTCTAACTGCCACAGTCCACTGGCATGGACACAGCTCCAGGAACACAAACCACCAAGGCCCATTTTTCTTGATCCCAGCACGACTTAAGCTGGCATATCTGCAAAAGAACAACTAAGAACCATAAAGAAAAACAGACAGCAAACAAGGAGTAGAACTAATGTTCTCATAATGGCTACACTAAAGCTCACAAATTTTAAGGTATCTTCAAAAAGGCTAGATGAATTTCAGGAAGCCAATAAATGTTGCACAAAGCCACTCCTGAAAAGGTAGGTACTACACCATCTTGAAGAGAATTGTGAAAATGAAAAGGCTTAGCTGGCATGCTATTGTTAACAGATGGAGGTCGGTGACCATCAGGGTTATATCCTTAATCTCCAAGGTGTCTGAGTGACACATTTTCAAACATACTTGAAAAAGAAGTTACCATAAATTACCTTCTGAAGAATTTAACCACATGGCTACAGTTCCTAGGCTCATGTTAATGCTTGCCAAGGCTGGCCATATTGGGCTCTCAATCCCCATTGGCATCAGAAGGGGAGAGTTTTTAAGGAAGGCCCAAGAGGTCTCTGCCATGTTGGGATTTGGCAGCAGCCACAGGGCGCACACAGTGCTCAGGAACCCAAAGAGGAACCTCATTGTCCTGTGGAAAGACACAAACAGATCCCCGGGCCCACAACAACACTGGATCGGGTCCCCTCCAAGTGCCAGTAGAAAGATCCTTCCATCACACCAGAGGATGATTTGCAACAGGAGCCCTTCAGTGCTTATCTACAGTGGATACTCTAGCAGAATCCACTGATAAAAAATTTAAATTATATAAAACAAGGGAAAGAACAGAATGTGGAAAGGAGAGATGAACCCCTAGTTCCCCCCTTTTTACTTTAGCAAAATATGTTTTTAAGGTATGATGGCAGTGTTCTACTACAGCCTGTTCTTGAGGATTATAAGGAATATCAGTCTAATTAACAATAGAAAAATCTTGACAGAATTTTGAAAATCCCGTATTGCTGTAGGTGGGACCATTATCAGTCTTTATGCATTTTGGCACTCCCATATAAGCAAAAGCAGGAAGACAATGATTCTTTACATCCTTAACCTTTTCCCCTGAATGGGCAGAGGCAAAAATTAGAGGAATATGTATCAATAGACACATGGACATATTGTAATTTTCCAAAGGAAGGCACGTGTGTGATGTCCATCTGCCACACATGATTAGGTAAAAGTCCTTGGAGATTAACTCCCAAATGAGGAACAGGTAAAAATTCAACACAAAGAGGACATGATTTAACTATCTGGATGGCTTGTTCCTGGGTTATGCCTGTGTGATGACAAGGAGATCCAGCATTAAGATGATAATGCTGATGCAACTGAGTAGCCTTTTCAAAGGCAGAACAAATTAATGTGACAGCCATATGAGTAATGGCATCAGCCCTCTGATTACCTTCACTTAGAGGTCTAGGCAATTGAGTATGAGCTCTAATACGGCCCACATAAAGGTTATGTGAGCAGGACTGCATGAGTCCTTGCACTTGTAATAAATATTCATGAATGGGAGAAATGGATGGTATGTAGGCTGTTGTCTCCAAAGGCATAATTGCATGTGCCACATATTGGCTATCAGTATAAATATTACACACTCATCAGAAAACATCTGTAAGGCAAGCAACAGTGCCTGTAACTCCACCATCTGGGCAGAAGTACCCTGGACTTTTATTCTCTTCACTATGTTACCAGAAACTACCACAGCAAAACCACGTGAAGTGCCATCAGTAAATACCACACAGGCCTGAGGAATAGGAATCATCTGTATTATCTTGGGAAATATAACAGGATGCAATTTAAAAAATTGACACACATCATTGGAGGAATAGTGAGTATCAAACTGACCCTGCATGGAACATTTCAATATGGCCCAATCATTATCATTAGCTTGCAACCATGCTATTTGAGACTGGGTGTATGAGGTCTCCACAATATCTGGCTCCTTACCAAATGTTTGAACACTGATCTTGTTTCTTTTAAATATAATCTGAGCAACAGCCTGAGGATAAGGAGTAGTGGTTTTTGCTGGGGAATGTACCCATAGAATAGGACCTGTTTTCCAAAACCATACTCCAGTAGGTGAATGAGAAAAACAAAACATCAAATACAACAAGGGAGAAGAAATATCTATGTAATGCATGTGAGCCTGCTGCAGGGCCTCCTGCACTCGTTGTAGGTCTGTACGCCCTTCAGCTATTAATAGATAAAGGGTCAGGGTCACCCTTTAAGACATCATACAAAGGACAAAGTTGACCTGTTGGAATCCTTAAAGTGGGCTAAAGCCACTGAATATCTCCCAGAATGATTAGAAATCATTAAGTGTGCATAGCTGATCCGTACACAGAGTAATCTTTTGTGGACGTATGCCTGTGTGTAATAATTCATGACCTAAATAATGATAGAGAAAAGAAACCTGTACCTTTACTGGGGCTATCTGT
The DNA here is from genome assembly GCF_949786415.1 of Peromyscus eremicus. Taxonomy (NCBI): domain Eukaryota; kingdom Metazoa; phylum Chordata; class Mammalia; order Rodentia; family Cricetidae; genus Peromyscus; species Peromyscus eremicus. Next base: position 198,612,804 of record NC_081416.1, read on the forward strand.
AAATTAGCCTGGCTAAGAACCTCTTGTAATTTAGAAAAGGCATCAAAAACAAGTTTTTTTTATCTTTAGCAGCCAATAAAATATCATCCATATAAGTTAATCACAATTAAATGTCAATATTTAGGAATTGCCACAGGGGCAGGCAAATCAGGCTGTGTTGCTCCCATGAGAAGCATGGTTTTATTTACAGCTCTAAGATCTTGTAACAGCCTCCATTCTTCAGACTTCTTGTAGAGGCCAGTTGGGATCTCAGGATTCTTGTGAAATTATAGATATATCCAGCACCAGAATCCAGTAATCTTTCAATCTCAATCCCATATAATTTTATTTTTAATTTAAGCTGTTTATCATTGATAACTGTTTGTCAAAATATCAAAGCTTCCAGTTCTACATATAGGCACCATTTTGTATTTAAAATATGAAAGCAAAATAATTGAACAATTCTATCACCAGCTTTTATTTCCATGGTGCTTTTTCCATATGCCAATTATAAAATCATTAAATATAATCTCTATAGGATTTGAAGAGGTAACTTTAGGTAATACTCTTGAGTATTTTTATAAAATCTTAAAAGAGGATCCTTTTTATAGATTTCAAATAACACATTAATGTAAATAGCCAATTATTAACAATGTGGACCAAACAATTTACCTGTGTTTTATTTACCGGAAAAATAATTTTGTAACCTCTTTATCAGTAAGAGATTATTTTTTATGGGTTTATCTTAGCAATAACACTATTTAATAAGCTAACAACCCAATCCATTTCAGGTGTTATCTTTCTATAGAATTTCCAAGGATTTCTAGAAAGCAACTTAAAGAGCAGAACCAAAATTTTCAGTAATGATCAACAGAGAAGAGCACACCTAATATATAGTTCAAAATTATGAATCCTGTTCCTTTAGTTTATCTACCATGAGAATCAAACATTCATCAAGACATTTACTAAGACAATCAAAAGAACAGACCATCCTTTATACAATGAATGATTAACATCCCTGGAAATTCAAACAGCATTGACTTAGCATTCCATGTCCTGACCGAAAACGAAACCATTTTTTGCCAGAAGTTGGGCCCATTTAAACTTTTAGCACCCGTCCCTCCCCAGGCCTCTGCTCGCTTGCAGAGTACGTTCCCCTTGTTGGCCTTGCGGCTACCGCTATGCCTCCTGCCAGCATACCTGCCAGCCTGCTGCTCTCGGCCATCTAGCGCACTACAGCACACACTTCCATTTGAACTTTCTCTAGCTCCCATGAAGGGAGTACTATTAACCACCATAAGGGAAAAAGACAGAAAAAAACATTTCCCAGGAAGGGATCCTAAATATTGAATTATTCCCACTTGGAGGGAAAAATAAAAGACATTAAATAGACAACAAAACTTCTAACCTCTGGGCTCACTTGCTTATTCAGCCAGCAGCAGTGAGGACCCCCTGCCGACTCTTTGTAATTCAGATGCTGGTGCTCTGTGCTGGCAGGCAGAAAGAGCTCAGTGTTTTAGCTATCCTGAAAATTCTTTAAATTGGAAAGAGCCTTTTCTTCCTCCATAACCACTGGAAAGAGGCTTTTCTCTTTTCTTCATCCTTCCTCTACAGTGCCTCAAAATCTTCAGGCCTAGTTTCAAAATTTTTCCCTCTTTTTACCAGAACAATCGGTTATTGTTGATTAAAATTTTCTCCCTTTTCTAATGGGAAATTTCCTTTCCTTCCTTCTTCTCTATTAGGAAGATTGAAAATCTTTAGCTTTCTTGCCCTTCTTAAGTTCAGTGCCCTCCTGCTTCAGCAGTCCACTTAACTGATTATGAGTTAGCTGTACCCATTTCAATTCACCCTTATCTCTTTTTTTCTTTTCTTTTCTTTAAAATGCTGGCCAGCTTTACCTTCGGGCATCCATCAGCTTGTCCCTTCTTTCTTGGATCTTGGTAGAATCTCCATTTGTTGTGGTAGCGCCTGTGCTACCACCACCCTTTCACCATGTCTGAGCGAGGGGCTGCGGATTAAAAAACAGAGACAAGAGACAGTCATTCACCCCAGCAGAATGCCAAATGCTGTTTATTGAAAGAGGGAGGAAACCTTAAATACAGGCTTACAGCATAATGGAGGAACCCCGGAGGGCAGAAGTTTGCTACCAATGTTCTACATTCTTGCGTCTAAGCTGTTTGCACCAAATGCAGGATACACGAACAAAGAATCTCTGATGAGTGTTCAGGAAGAAGGAAACTGGCAGGGAATCAGCATAGGGAGGACATCTGGTCAAGGTTGGCAAGCAAGGCAACAGCTACCCATAATGGGAGGCCAGGGCCCTACATTCCATCCTATGGGAGGCTGACTGCCTTTAAATCCAGTCTATGTTTTTTTTGTTTTTTTTTTTTTTTTTGCTTGGGAAAACAGTTTGCTTGTAGACAAGGCAGAGCGGTCTGATAAAGCAGATGATGACCTCCTCCCTTCTCCTCCATGGACACTAATAAAGACTAGTAGCAGAAAGGGAAGGCCCTGTGAACTCTGTTTTGAGAACTTGGCTGTGTTGTGTGACTGTCTTGTTCATCTCTGGTTCCAGATACTCTTTGCTGTGCCAGGGGCATATGCATTATGGCTGGGAGTGAGGATGTGAAAAGCCCACCTTGTAATTCTGACTGTGGCTTCTCAGCTCTCTGAGTGATTTTGTTGTTGTTGTTGTTGTTGTTTGTTTGTTTGTTTTTCTGCTTTAAAAATTAAGAAGAGAGATGCAGTGGTGGATCACACCTTTGATCCCAGCACTCAGGAGGCAGAGGTAGGCAGATCTCTGTGCCTTCAAGGCCAGCCTAGTCTACAGAGTGAATTTCAGGAGAGCCAGAGTTGTTACACAAAGAAACCCTGTCTTGGGGGAAAACAATTAAGCAGAGAGAAGTCTTAACTAGTAGTTACATATTCTGCTGTCTAGTTTCTGGGTCTTCATGGCAGCTTTGAAAACAACCTAAGGAATAAATTCAGGAGAATAAAGAAGAAATGAACTGAGGTAGAAGGAATTACATGAGAAGAAGGAGAAATGGAGGAAGCAGAGAGGAAAGATACAAAAATCAAAGAGAAGAGACAGTAGGAATGAGAAGAGGGAGAGAAAGGCAGAGCTGAGCAGTGAATGAATGAACAGAGAGATTAAGAATGAGAAACAGCAAGCAAGAGATTATAAATAAATAAATCACAGGGAAAGAGAATTCACCTCTGTCTGAATTCCACTTTGCAAACTAGGTTGTCTCCATGGTAATGGGACACAGTAATGGAGGTGGGAATGGCTGGTGTTCTGGAGCAAAGCAATTCAAGCCCATGCTAAGGCAAGTGTGGTGGGATGGTTGTCTCTGTACTTGGTCTAACTTCACCCTCACAAGGCAGGAATCAACTCTGAGAGGACCTCCCCTGGCTGCCTTGGTTAGGAATTCGCCCAAACTGGACAAGGATTGCCTTTTGTAATTTTCCAGGGTCACTAGGACTGTTACTTTCATAGTTCAGCCCATTCTTGCATCAAACTACATTCTATGGATTGAAAGCTGATTGGGGGAATATTAGCTCAATGGTCCTTTTGAGCAAAAACAACAAACTTGTTCTCTGAATGATGTCAGTAAATGCAAGAGGTAAAGTACTCAGAACTAATAAAGTATATTGAAATACAATTATGAGCATATTAAAAGGGCAATGGAGTAATGTATGCTTCTCCATTAATACATTATAATGGTGGCCCTAATAGGCATCATAATTTCAAGACAATGAATGTGGTACCAACATCTACTGGGCTGCAATGTGGAAAGACTGGTGTTGTGAGGACTTTCATCACCAGCATTATAGATACTATTATGGAAAGGTGTTACAAGTTCAGTTCAGTTACAAGTTAGTAAATACAAAAATTGAATTTTTCATCCAAACTCACTATCTGGGTCCTAATGATTGGACCCCCATGGGAATTTTTTGACCTAACATTAAGCATCCTCCTGTATCTCCACCTCACCTCTTATCCTTCTTTCTTTGCTAACTTTACCCCAATTTTTTGATCCTGGGAGTTTGTCTGTGACTATGTTAAATTCCCCCTAAATCAGTGTTTTCATATCCATTGTCTCAGCTGCCTGTAATGCTCTTCCAACTCTTACCTAGTCTCTGTGATGTTTTTTAAAAATGATAAGCAGCACTGGTTACTGGCACTAGTTACTGTGAGGAAGGGTCACGAGCCAAAACAAAACCCAGTATTAGAGCTTTTTTGGGGGGGAGGGGCAAAAGAACCAGGCAGAAAGCAGAGCGAGAGAGAAAGATGGTGAGGGGAAGAGAGAACAAAACAGAGAGGAAGAGGAGTCTGTATCCAGCTTTTTAAGGGTTGCCAGGCACATGAACAGGCAGGTTTACTGAGCTACGCTACGCACGCATGACCACACCATGCATGCACTCCTACACACAAGCAACAGTGCACACTGATGCCATAAGATGCAATACCCCTTGATTAGCTCCTGAACTGTGCGTGTGCAGTCATGCAGCTGGAGTGGCAGCAGAATCCCAACACTCTGGCCCTTCACCTCTCTACTCACTTCCTTAGAGCAGCCTCCCCTATTATTTAAAAATAATAATGATTTTTTAAAATTATAATAATAATGAGACTCTGGTTTCTGTTTTGTTTGCTTCAGAGTGCAGTGCCTCCCTTTCATATTATTTATAGTTTATAACTAAGAATCAAGCACATAAATTCACAGAGAGCCACATATCTACCCAAGAAGAGGCTAAGCCCCACAAAGACTGGGCCCCTTTTATGAACCCAGAACTGAAACACCAATCACCTAGCAGAGAACAATAAGGCTTATAGAATGGATGAGTGAATGCATGACAGAGACCTCACCTAATAGATCAGCCTTCTTACTTTCGACACTTGCCTTTGTACCTGATACATGGTGGGTGTGAGTACAATGACAGCTGAAAGAATGAAAAGCTAGCTGGCTACTCACAAGGTTGAAAGTTGAGTTGAAACTCAATTGATATACTGGGCTTTAGCCTGACCCATAAACCTTGCTGGGACATTGTCCAGCTCTTGCATGGCCTTTTTGGGGCAGCTGCCTAGTTCACCTGACATGCTTTTAGTTTGGTTCCATCTGCTTTTTAGTGTCTACTTTGGAAGCAACTAATTTTGCTGTGGGATGGTCTGTATGTCAAATGTGTTGTTGATTGGTCAATAAATAAATCACTGATTGGCCATTGGCCAGGCAGGAAGTATAGGCAGGACTAACAGAGAGGAGAATTGAGAGAACAGGAAGCTGGGTGGGAGAGACACTGCCAGCCACCACCATGACAAGCCGCATGTGAAGATCCTGGTAAGCCACAAGCCACGTGGCAAGGTATAGATTTATAGAAATGGATTAATTTAAGCTGTAAGAACAGTTAGCAAGAAGCCTGCCACGGCCATACAGTTTGTAACCAATATAAGTCTCTGTGTTTACTTGGTCGGGTCTGAGCGGCTGTGGGACTGGCGGGTGTCAGAGATTTGTCCTGACTGTGGGCCAGGCAGGAAAACTTTAGCTACAAATGGCGTCCAACGTGTTGGCAAGAGTTTGCACCTAAAACCTGAGTAAAAAGATTCTAAAACGGAGCTAAAAACAGCTCCTAGTTGTCTCTTTCAAGCTAGCGGCAGCCTGCGTGTTTGAGCTACGATGGCGGGTTCCTGGCGTGCATGCTTGACCTGCAGTATGGCGGGAATGAGGCCTCTACAAGTGGTACATTAAGCTGTGTGGTGGATTTAGCCTTTGCTAGTACAAAACAAAACAACAGCAAAAAAAAAGAGGTTTCTGGGATACATGCTGCTTTGATAGAAGCATAGACCCACTATTTCTGAGACTTGATGGCTCCCAGAGCTGGCAGAACCGCCATGTTGGGAAGCTAAAGTGGGCGGAGCCAGCAGTCATAGCGCCAGCGCCGTTTCAAGCTTAAAAGGCTGCAGTTTAAAGCAATAGGCTCAAGCTAATATAAAAAATAAGCCATGTGAAGATGAATATTACACAGAAAATCTGGATTTTGTTGTCTTTGGGATTTTTAACTGCAGAAAAACATTTGATTACAAAAGCTGTTGAGTTATGCCAAAATGTATATTTTAAAAATACCTTGACTTCAAAATTTAGATGTAAGGATATGTTGCTTTGGAAAGGAGGCTCTGCTTTTGTTTCCACAGAAAGCCAGAGGCTATGGATTTGTTCCAGATTAAGATACATCCAGTTTGACCAGCCAAGACCCCCTGAAAGGTCTCCGATGACCCCATGGCTGAGATGATCGAACATCCAGAATGGTTTGAAGGCAACTGGCTCAGACAATACACCCTCATGGACTATTCCATAATTCTAAAATATTCTTTGTGTCCCCATAAGATACAGCGCCCCCCTCCAGCAGGAAGTAGTAAGAGAAGCTACGCCCAAATTCCCAAATATACCAAGCTGACTTTGGAGATGTGTAAAGGTTAAAACCTTACTTTTTAAGAAAAGAAAAGGGGAAGTGCTGTGGGATGGTCTGTATGTCAAATGTGTTGCTGATTGGTCAATAAATAAATCACTGATTGGCCATTGGCCAGGCAGGAAGTATAGGCGGGACTAATAGAGAGGAGAATTGAGAGAACAGGAAGCTGGGTGGGAGAGACACTGCCAGCCACCGCCATGACAAGCCGCATGTGAAGATCCCGGTAAGCCACAAGCCACTTGGCAAGGTATAGATTTATAGAAATGGATTAATTTAAGCTGTAAGAACAGTTAGCAAGAAGCCTGCCACGGCCATACAGTTTGTAACCAATATAAGTCTCTGTGTTTACTTGGTCGGGTCTGAGCGGCTGTGGGACTGGCGGGTGTCAGAGATTTGTCCTGACTGTGGGCCAGGCAGGAAAACTCTAGCTACAAATTTAGGGGTTGAGTCTTAAGCACTTGGTTGTGTTGAACCCCTGGGCTATGTCACCATCAGAGCTACCTCTTGTTGGATTATGTGCCTTAAGGAGCTAAGGCTAGGTTAGGATGTAAGGCTGAATCTTCCAAGCTGAAAGATTTATGTCCACTCTGAGGGTCTTTGCTGAACTTGAACTCTCCTAATCACTTGCTTTTACTTTATTTATGACTTTATATTTTTACTTATTTACATGCTTGTTTGTTTGTGTGTGTATGTGTGTGTGTGTGTGTGTGTGTGTGTGTGTGTGTGTGTGTGTGGTGATATATTGTGTACCCTAATAAACCTGCTTGAGGATTAGAGAAGCAGAACACCAGCCACTAGTTCTTACCTCTATGAAATTCTCAGCCTAAAGAGAATGAATTCCTATTTCCTCATGCCATACATTTTTGGGAATGTGATTTATTATAACAATGGAATACCCAGATTAACATTCCTCTAAACTCAGAAACAAACTGTAAATTAACATATGTTTCTGGGGAAAATATTAGAAGTTATTATAAAGAATAGTCACAAACCATCCAGATTGTACAAGAACAGGACACAACAACTGCTAATCTTTCAAAGACACCAACAGCCCTATCTTTAAATGGTTAACATACAAGCTAGTACAGCAATGACCTTTAACAACAGAGAAACTATAGGCCTTAGAACAGCTGATACAAGAGCAATTAAATGCTCAGTATATTGAAGAATCAACCAGCCCTTGGAATTCTCCTGTATTAAAAAGTAATCTGGTAAGTGGAAAATGGTAGCACATCTAAGAGCTATTAACAGGGTAATTCAGCCAATGGGCTCTCTACAATCTGGAATTTTGTTGCCTACTCTGTTACCTATAGGATGGTCTCTTATAGTTTTGATTTAAAAGACTGTTTCTTTTCAATACACTTGCAAGACAAAAACAGAAAAATTTGCCTTCATAGTGCCTACTTATAATATTTTTCAGCATGTTAAAAGATATCAAAGGAAGATTTCCCCCAGGGAATGCTAAATAGCCCAACCTTGTGCCAATATTTTTTATGACAGTTGTTCGAAATAATATGTAAACAGTTTCCACAAGCTATAGTTTACCATTACAGGGAGGACATTTTACTAGTTGATTCAAATGTAGATACTTTACAAAAAATGTTTGAAGAAGTAACGAAAATGTTGCCTTTTTGGGAATTACAAATTGCTCCTGAAAAGATACAAAGAGGAGATTCTGTTAATTATTTAGGATACAAAATGGGTCTACAAAAACTTAGGCCCCAAAAGGTAAAAATTAGGAGAGATCAATTACAGACTCTATTTTTAAATTTTTATTTTTATTATTAAAACTGTTCGGCCATTAGGTCAGGTCTACCACTGACTAGCTATTACATTTAAACTCAGCCCACTTTTGTTAATCTATATATCACCATGTTTTCTGTGGCTTTAACTGTGTAGCAATACATGTTGCTCCCTGGACTGTGGGCTGGTGTCTACTCAATTATAGACTCTTAATGACTTTCAAAGATTATTAGGAGACATTTCAAATCTTGGACCACTATTGTGGTAAAAATGATGAACTGAGTAATTTGTTCAAAACCATAGAGGGTTACAAGGACTTAAATAGTCTAAGAGAATTATCAGAAGCTGAGAGAGAATTGGCTTTGGTGGAAAAGAAAATACAGAAATGACATATGGATCATGTGGATCCAAAGCTTGATTTCATTTTGGTTACTTTACCCTCTAAGCATTCTCCTACAGGAATTTTAATGCAGAGGGGAGATATTATATTGGAATGGATGTTTCTACCAAATAAACAGAGTAAAAAATTAAAAACTTATGTGGAAACGATCTCTGAGTTGACTTTAAAAGGAAAATTGAGACTTCATCAATTAGCAAAAATAGACCCAGCAGAAATTGTAGTACCTTTAACTAATGATGAAATAGACAAATTATGGGCAGAAAGTAAACCTTGGCAAAGAGCTTTCAGTAATTTTTTTTGGGAGCAATTAACAACAAATACCCCAAAACAGTAGAATTAAACTTATAGAGAGCTAACTAGATCCTGCCTTGCATTGTATGGGAAACACCAATAGCTGGAGCCCCTACATTTTATACAGATGCAAACCAAAAAGGAAAGGCAGCTTAAAAATCAGAAAATTTAAGTAAAGTGGTTTAAAGTCCTGTTAATTCTATCCAAAAATCAGAATTATATGCCATTCTGATAGTATTAATTGATTTTTTTGGAAACTCTCAACATAGTTACTGACTCTCAGTATGCCAAAATAGTGGTCCTACACATTGAAATTGCTGAATTTATTCCTGATGTGTCAGAATTAACTTTATTATTTATTCAGTTAGAAGAAATAATAAGGAATAGAAAGCATCCCTTATATACAACTCACATACAATCTCATATGGGTCTGCCAGGCCCTCTAGCACAAGATAATGATGAGACTGACAAACTATTAATAGGAAATGTGCTGGAGGTATCAGAATTTTATAAAAAAAAAACCATCGTATCAATAGTAAGGGTTTAAAAAAGGATTTTTCCATGACCTGGCAACAAGCCAAGGAAATTATAAGGAAATGTCCTACTTGTTATTCATACAATCAAACTACACTACCAGCAGAATGTAACCCAAAGGGTACTCAAAGGAATGAAATCTGGCAGATGGATGTATTTCATTTTGTAGAATTTGAAAAATTGAAATATGTACACCATACCATTGATACCTATTCGGGATTTCAATGGGCAAGTGCTCTGAGTTCCAAAAACGCTGATTCTGTAATGATGCATTTGCTAGAAGTTATGGCCATCATGGGTATACCTGTACAAATTGAAACTGACAATTCTCCAGCATATGTCTCTGATAAAATGAAACAGTTTTTTGCTTATTATAATATAAAGCATATGACACACAATCCTACAAGTCAAGCAGTCATAGAAAGATCAAATTGAACTCTAAAGGATATGCTAAATAAACAGAAAGGGGGTAATAAAACCCCCCAGAAATATATTACGTAATGTTTTATTAACTGAATTTTCTAATGAGAAAGAAACAACAACTGCAGAGAGACATTGGATAATAGAAAAAAAAAACTACAGAATTAAATCAGATTGTATACTTTAAAATGTGCTGACCTCAGAATAGAAACCAGGAGATGCATTATGTTGGGGATGAGGTTTTGTTTTTGTTTCTACCGGAGAAGAAAAGCTATGGATGCTATCAAAATTGATAAAGGTTTGATTTGAACAAGAGACACATTTTAATTAGAAGAGATTATAGTTCATCAACCAATATGACCATTCAATTTAAATTAGTTTATACAACTAACGAATGCTTTTCATTTGATCAGATGTAACTTGCCAAAAGGGAACCTCCCCAAAGTTAGTGTTGGGGAAGCATTTTTGTTTTTGTCTTTCAGGGAAATGAAGGCTAAGGAATCTAAAAAACACTGCACAAATGAGATATCTGAAAAAAATGACAAATCATACAGAAAAAAAAATGTCCAAGAAAAAGACTAAATTGCCCTATTGGTATATCACATATCTAGCAGGATAAATTTTCATAAGTCTTCCTAAATGTTTATTTCTGCTGTTCTCTACAGAAACATAATGCAAATGGTCTTTATGTAGTCCCCGTTCAACTAAAAATTAAAGTGGCTTTGGACTTGGAGAATGGCTCTCTCCTTCTGTAAACCCAAGCATGTTGTTAAAAGGAAAATGAAAAATCTCTGTATCATGTCAGAAGAGCCATCTGATATGGGACAGAAGAAAAATCAAAATTAAGGGACTGTTCTATTGCCACTAATCTCATAATTCTTTGGTTTTATTTTGACTCTTTAAAACTTTTTTAAAGTGTGAATTTATATCAAAATTCATAAGATATATATGTATATATATTAAACTTTTGTCATGATATTAATGGCCATATAGAGTACTAACTTATTCTAGAAAAAGGCTTCATCTAGCTTTCTGTACATGATTTTGGGTTTGAGTCTTTATCAGTTTTTTGCAGTGAACCATGACCACACCTAACAGCAACTTTGAAGTCTCCAAAAAGATGATGGGGCCCCACAATGATGGTTCCATCAGGATGATGATAATACCATAAGCTGACACACATCACCCAAAGATCGGCTTTGGTCTACAAACTGCTCAGGACAATTTCAAAATGGCTAGCTGAGATGATTCAGCCTCACAGGCTACTTGAGCAAGGACTTGAGACAAACCCTGCACTTTTGCATTATGTAAAGACTGGACAACAAACGATACAACTACCTCTCCTAGGACTTGACAATTAACCCAAAATTTTTTTTTTCAAGATCCCCTAATATATGCCTTCTCCCCCATATAGCAGGAAGTAATTTTAAGAACATGATACCCACATTCCCAATAGATGGGGTGGGTGGTTTTTGGTCTTTCAATGGGCTATGGATGATTGTCATTGTTTAGAATGGTTAGTTACACGTTGTTAATTGTTAATGGTCAGGAAAAAAGCTAAAGGAAGGAAATTAGGTTTGGTGTTCCTGTTTAAAAAAAGAAAGAAAAAAGAGGATCAGAGGACAGAGCTATCCACTAGAGTAGACATAGAGGTCAGGCAGTGGTGGCACACACTTTTAATCCTATCACTTGGGAGGCATGGATCTGGATCACTGTGAGTTCAGGGACACACTGGGCTACATGAGATTGATCTAGTATGGAAGAGAAACAAAGCTAGGCCGTGGTGGCACACATCTTTAATTCCAGTACTTTAAATTTCACGCCTTTGCTTGGGAATCACACATGCCTTTAATCCCAGGAAGTAATATGACAGGGCAGAGAAAGGTAAATAAATTGTGGGGAAACAGGAACTCACTCTCTCTAGGCTGAGGATTTCATAGAAGTAATAACTAGAGGCTGGCTGTTCTGCTTCTCTGATCCTCAGGCAAGTTTATTAGGGTACACAATATATCACCACGTTTGTGTGTGTGTGTGTGTGTGTGTGTGTGTGTGTCTGTCACAGTGTGCATGTGGAGGTAAGAGAACAATCCTCTTGAGTCTCTGCTTCTTTTATGTGAGCTTCAGGATTGAACTCAGGTCATCAGGTTTGGTCTGCAAATGCTTTATCCACTGAACCATCTTGTCAGCCTCATTTCTGAATACTTTTGATTTATAAGCAACGGTGGCATCTGACACTTTTTTGCTTCTACTTTGTGATTATTACTGTTTCCAGATCATGACACAGAAGGCTGTGGAGGTGGTGACAGGGGAACCCTGATCCTGCAAAGAAGAGAGGCAAAGACAAGTGGTTGAGAAGGCCACATCCTGTTGTCTTCCTACCCAAGATGCCAGGCTGGTTCCTAGCAGTGTCCCAACTTTTACCATCCAAGCAAAAATCTAAATTGTAGTGGGTAGCTGTTCCAGTTATGACCTTGAGGCTTCCAGTAGCTGTAACGCCTATGAGGCAAGGTAGATGGGAGCCCTTAAGAGCCAGATCCCGATGTGCCTGCTCTCTTGGTTCCTGAATCCTGCATGCTGGATGTACACCAAGCAGAGTTCTCCAGAGAACACCACTGGACTACACTTCACCTCTCCTAGACCCTGTAATCTATCCCTTTACTTGTAAGTGACCCCACAAAATAAACCTCCCTTTTGACTATGTGGAGTTGCCTTAATACTTCCACCAATACCAAACTAGTGAAATTAAGGCAAAAATCTAATATTCAATAAGTCTGATTGCTTACAAATAGATAGTGTCTTAAAATATAAGGCGTCAGAATTGCGAAAGCTTTTGATAAATATGCATGTTACAGACCCAAGAGAATAGGACAGTCAACTTGTTGAATAATTCCACATGAAGATTTGGAATGGCCATTCATAGCTGGTTCATTATCACACATGGGGGGCTGGATGAGCTGAGCCTGACAGGCTAATTAGATGTAGAATGCAGCCTATATGAACTCCCTCACAGATCCTGGGGACTCAAGTCAGGGACAGGCTTTATTCAAAAGCACTGAAAACTCCTAAATTATTTTTTCTGTCTTTATTATTATTATTATGAGATTTTCTATTCATTTTACATACCAACCACAGATTCCCATCTCTTCCCTCCTCCAGGACCCCCTCCCCCGCCTTCCCACAACCCACCCCCAATTCCCACATCCTCCAAGGTAAGTTCTCCCTTGGGGAGTCAGCAGAGCCTGGTACATTCAGTTGAGGCAGGTCCAAACCCCTCCTCCCTGTACCAAGGCTGTCGAAAGTGTTCCACCATAGGCACTGGGCTCTAAAGAGCCTGCTCATGCACCAGGGATGGGTCCCGATCCCACTGCTTAAACAGCCCCTAAACAACTGTCTCACCTATGCAGAGAACCTAGTCCAGAACCATGGGGGGTCCTTAGCTATTGGTCCACAATTCATGTATTTCCACTAGTTTGGCTGGTCGTCTTTGTACATTTTCCCATCATGATCTCCATGTCCTTACTAGTAGTATCCCTCCTCTCTCTAATCAATTGGACTCCTGGAGCTCGGCCTGGCACCTGGCTGTGGATCTTTGCATCTGATTCCATCAGTCACTGGATGAGGGCTCTATGATGACAGGGTATTCAGGCATCTCATCACCAGAGTAGGCCAGCTCAGGCACCATCTCAACTTGTGGATTCCTAGGAACCTACCTAGCACTCTGCTTCTCCCTATTCCCTTGGTGTCTTCATTTATCATGGTATCTCTTTCCTTGCTCTCCCACTCTGTTTCCATTCCAGCTTGAACCTCCCACTCCTCTAAGCTCTCATGCCCCGTCCCTTGCCCTCCATTACCCCCCCCCCATGTCTGGCTTGCTCATGTGGATCTCATTCATTTCTCCATCATTGGGTCCTCGTTACTAGCTAGCCTCGCTGGAGCTGCGGGTTGCAGTCTGGTTATCCTTTGCTTTACATCTAGTATCCACTTATGAGTGGGTACATACCATGTTTGTTTTGCTGAGTCTGGGTTACCTCACTCAGGATGATATTTTCTAGTTCCATCCATTCCTCTGCAAATTTCATGATGTCATTGTTATGCTCTTCTGAGTGGTACTCCATTGTGTATATGTACCATATTTTCTTTATCCATTCTTCAGTTGAGGGGCCTCTAGGTTGTTTCTAGGTTCTGGCTATTATGAATAATGCTGCTATGAATATAGTTGAGCATGTGTCCTTGTGGTATGATTAAGCATTTCTTGGGTATATGCCCAAGAGTGGTATAGCTGGGTCTTGAGGAAAATTGATTACCAATTTTCTGAGAAACTGCCATACTGATTTCCAAAGTGGCTGTACAAGTTTGCATTCCCACCAACAGTGGAGGAGTATTCCCCTTGCTCCACATCCTCTCCAGCATAAGCTGTCTTCAGTGTTTTTGATCTTCACCATTCTGACAGTTGTAAGATGGTATCTCAGAGTTGTTTTGATATGCATTTCCCTAATGACTAAGGATGCTGAGCAATTCTTTAAATGTCTTTCAGCCATTTGAAATTCTTCTGTTGAGAATTCTCTCATTTTTAAATTGGATTGTTAGGTATTTGATGTCTAGTTTCTTGAATTCTTCATGTATTTTGGTGATCAGCCTTCTGTCAGATGTGAGGTTGGTGAAGATATTTTCCCATTCTGTAGGCTGTTGTTTTGTCTTATTGACTATATCCTTTGCCCTACAAAATCTTCTCAGTTTTAAGAAGTCCCATTTATTAACTGTTGCTCTCAGTGTCTGTGCTACTGGAGTTATATGTGTTCAAAACTACTTCCTACTTTATCTTCTATCAAGTACAGTATAACTGGATTTTTGTTGAGGTCTTTGAACCACTTGGACTTGAGTTTGGGGCATGGCAACAGATACGGATTTATTTGCAATCTTCTACATAGTGACATCTAGTTATGCCAGCACCATTTGTTGAAGATGCTTTCTTTTGTCCATTGTACAGTTTTGGTTTCTTTGTCAAAAATCGGGTGTTCATACATGTGCAGATTAATGTAAGGGTCATCAATTTGATTCTATTGTTCCACATGTCAGTTTTACGCCAGTACCAAGCTGTTTTTATTACTATAGTTCTATAGTAGAGCTTGAAGTCAGGAATTGTGATGCCTCCAGAGGTTGCTTTATTGTACAGGATTCTTTTAGCTATCCTGGGTTTTTTGTTTTTCCATATGAAGTTGAGTATTGTTCTTTCTAAGTCTCTGAAGAATTGTGTTGGGATTTTGATAGGGATTGCATTGAATCTGTAGATTGTTTTTAGATCGCCATTTTTACTACATTAATCCTACTTATCCATGAGCATGGGAGATCTTTACATTTTCTGACATATTCTTCAATTTCTTTCTTCAAAGACTTAAAGTTCTTATCATACAGGTCCTTCTCTTGCTTAGTTAGAGTTAATCCAAGGTATTTTATACTATTTGTGGCTATTTTAAAGGATGATGTTTCTCTGATTTCTTTCTCAGCCCATTTATCATTTGTATATAGGAGGGCTACTGATTTTTTTTTAGTTAATCTTGTACCCTGCCACATTACTGAAGGAGTTTATCAGCTGTAGGAGTTTTCTGATAGAATTTTTGGGGTCACTTATGTATACTATCATCATCAAATAGTGAAAGTTTGACTTCTTTCTTTCTGATTTCTATCCCTTTGATGTCCTTTTGTTGTCTTATTGTTCTAGCTAGAATTTAAAGTACTATATTAAATAAATATGGGGAGAGTGGTCAGCCTTCTCTTGTTCCTGATTTTAGTGGAATCACTGAGTTTCTGTCCATTTAATTTGATGTTGGCGGTTGGTTTGCTGTAAATTGTCTTTAATATGTTTAGATATGTTCCTTGTATTCCTGATCTCTCTAGGACCTTATTATGAAGGGGTGTTGGGTATTGTCAAAGGCTTTTTCAGCATCTAATGAGATGATCATGTTGTTCTTTTCTTTCAGTTTGTTATGTGGTGTTTTACATTTACAGATTTTCTTATGTTGAAATCCCTGGGATAAAACCTACTTGGTCATGGTGAATAATTTTTTGATATGTTCTTAGTTTTGGTTTGCCAATATTTTATTGAGTATTTTTGCATCAATGTTCATGAGGGAGATTAGTCTATAATTCTCTTTCTTTGTTGCATCTTAGTGTTGTTTTGGTATCAGAGTAACTGTAGCCTCATAAAGAGTTTGGTAATATTCCTTCTGTTTCTATTGTGTGGAACAATTTAAAGAGTATTGGAATTAGCTCTTCTTTGAAAATCTGGTAGAATTCTATGCTCAAAGCATCTGATCCTGGGTTTTTTTTTGGGGGGGGGTGGGAAACTTTTAATGACTGTTTTTCTTTCCTTAGGGGTTATTGCTCTATTTAAATAGCTGATCTGCTCTTGATTTAACTTTGGTATGTGGTACCTATCCAGAAAATTGTCCATTTCTTTCAGATTTTCTAATTTTGTGGAGTACAGGTTTTTGACATATGACCTGATGATTCTCTGGATTTCCTGATTGTCTATTTTTATGTGTCCCTTTTCATTCTGATTTTGTCAGTTTGGGTGCCCTCTCTTGTTGTGGATGATTGATTGGTAAATAAAGCTGATTGGCCAGTAGCCAGGCAGGAAGTATAGGTGTGACAAGGAGAGAGAAAATTCTGGGAAGTGGAAGGCTGAGTCAGAGAGATGCTGCTAGCCACCATGATGAAAAACAGATGTTAAGATACCAGTAAGCCACAAGCTACGTGGCAACTTATAGATTAATAGAAATGGATTAATTTAGTATATAAGAAGAGTTAGCAAAAAGCCTGCCATGGCCATACAGTTTATAAATAATATGTCTCTGTGTGTTTACTTGGTTGGGTCTGAGTGGCTGCAGTACTGGCGGGTGAAAGAGATTTGTCCTAACTGTGGGCCAGGCAGGACCAAAAAAACTCTAGCTACACTCTCTCTGCCTTTTGGTTAGTTAATGTGGGTAATGGCTTTTCTATTTTGTTGATTTTCTCAAAGAACCAACTCCTTGTTTCATTGATTCTTTGTATTGTTCTCGTTGATTCTATTTTATTGATTTTAGCCCTAAATTTGATTATTTCCTGGCATCTGTTCCTCCTGGATGAGCTTGTTTCTTCTTGTTCTAAAGCTTTCATGTGTGCTGTTAGGTCACTAGTGTGATATTTCTCCATCTTCTTTATGTGGGCATTTAGTGCTATAAATTTTTCTCTTAGCACTGCTTTCATAGTGTCCCATAAGTTTGGGTATGTTGTACTCTCATTTTCATTGAATTCTAGGAAATCTTTAATTTCTTTCTATATATCTTCCTTGATCCATTGATGATTTATTTGGGCATTATTCAGTTTCCATGAGATTATAGGCTTTCTGTAGTTTTTGTTGTTGTTGAAATCTAACTTTAAGCCATGTTGGTCTGATAAAATACAGGAAGTTATCCAATTTTTTTTTGTATCTGTTGAGATTTGCTCTGTGACTGAGCATGTGGTCAATTTTAGAGAAGGTTCTATGGGGTGCTGAGAATAAGGTATATTCTTTTGTGTTAGGGTAGAATGTTCTGTAGATATCTGTTAAGTTCATTTGAGTCATAACTTCTGTTAGGTCCTTATTTCTCTGTTAAGTTTCAGTCTGGCAAATCTATCTATTGGTGAGAGTGGGATGTTGAAATCTTCCACTACTAGTGTGTGGGGTTTGATATGTGATTTAAGCTTTGGTAATGCTTCTTTTACAAATGTGGCTGCCCTTGTATTTGGGGCATATATGTTCAAAATTGAGACTTCATATTGGTGGATTTTCCCTGTGATAAATACGTAATGTCCTTCTCGATCTCTTTCAAATGATTTTAATTTGAGGTCTATTTTATTAGATATTTGGAAAGCTATACTAGCTTGTCTTTTTAAGTCCATTTGATTTGAAAGTCTTTCCCCAGCCTTTTACTCTGAGGTAGTGTCTATCTTTGAATTTGAGGTATGTTTCTTTTATGCAGCAGCAGGATGGATCCTGTTTTCATATCCAATCTGTTAGCCTGTGTCTTTTTATAGGTGAATTGATACCATTGATATTGATGCATATTAATGTCCAGTGATTATTAATTCCTGTTATTTTTTGGTAGTAGTGTTGTATGTTTCTCTTCTTTGGTATTTGTTGGTGTGGGATTATCTATTGCCAGTGTTTTCATGGGTGTATCTAACTTCCTTAGGTTGGAATTTTCCTTCTAGTGCTTTCTGGATTTGTGGATAGGTATTGTTTAAATCTGGATCTATCATGGAATATTTACTTTACTATATCTATTTCAATTGAGAGTTTTGCTAGATATGATAGTCTAGGTTGGTATCCATGTTCTCTTAGTGTCTGCTTAATGTCTGTCCAGGACCTTCTGGCTTTCAGAGTCTCCACTGAGAAGTCAGGTGTTATTCTCATGGGTCTGCCTTTATATGTTAATTGACCATCTTCCTTTGCAGCTCTTAATACTTTTTCTTTATTCTGTATGTCTAGTGGTTTGATTATTACATGGCAAGGGGACTTTTTTTTGGATCCAGGATATTTGGTGTTCTGTAAATTTCTTCTATCTTCATAGGCATTTCCTTCTAGGTTAGAAAAGCTTTCTTTTATAATTTTGTTGAATATATTTTCTTTGCCTTTGTGTTGGTATTCTCTTTCTTCTATTCCTATTATTCTTGGGTTTGGTCTTTTCATGGTGTCCCAAATTACCTGGATGTTTTGTGTTATGACTTTTTGGCTTTAGTGTTTTTTTTTTTTGACTGATAAATCTATTTCCTCTATCACATCTTCAATGCCAGAGATTCTCTCTTCCATCTCTTGCATTCTGTTGGTTATGCTTGCATCTGTAGTTCCTGTTTGTTTACTCAGATTTTCCACTTCCCGCCTTCCTTCAGTTTGTGTCTTCTTTATTGCCTCTATTTCAGTTTTCAAATCTTGGACTGTTTCCTTCACCTGTTTAATTGCTTTTCCTTGGCTTTCTTTAAGGGATTTATTGATCTCTTCCAGTTTTTGTTTGTCTTTTCTTTGATTTCTTTAATGGAATTTTTTTCATTTCCTCTTTTTAAAGACCTCTATCATCTTCTTAAAGTCATTTTTTCAGGTCAATTTCTTCTGTTTCTTCTGCATTGGGATGTTCAGGTCTTGCTGATGTAGAACCACTAGGTTCTGGTGGTGCCATATTAGTATTTATGTTGTTGACTGTATTTTTGCACTGGTGTCTACTCATCTCTTTCTCCACTCTGTTCAAGTGGTATCTATGTCTGAGGGAGCCTCTCTTGGTCTGATTTATACTCTTGGTCTAGTGGGAGCTTGTGGTCTAATCTGGGTTCTTGGTCCAATTGGTGCTGATGGATTCTGTGTCTTAGGGAGCAGCTTCTAGTCCAATGGGCACTAGTGAGCTGCGTCTCAGGAAGCAGCTATTCCCAATTGGTACAGAGTAAGCTTATGACTTCAGTGAACACTGGTATCACAGATGATTTTTTTTTCTTGGCAAGGTGGCAGGGGAAGAGGCAGCTGCCCTTTTCCTGGGGTTCCAATGGCTGGGGGGAGGGACACAGAATATTCCCTGGGGCCTAAGGGCTAGGGACCTGGTCTGTCCAGTTAGGAGATGGGACCTTACCTGTTCTCTATCGTTGCAGGGTGAGCTTATGGCTCTTGTGTTTACTGGCCTGGCAGGGGATGGTTTTTTGGCAAGGGGCAGGGGAAGAGGCAGATGCCCTGTCCCTGGGGCTCCAATGGCTGAGGAGAGAGGCACAAAATGTGCCTCTGGGGCCTAGGATCTAAAGACCTCATCTGCACAGTCCAGAGATGGGACCTTACCTGTTCCCAATTAGTGCAGGATAAGCTTATGATTCCTGTGGTCACTGGTGTGGTAGGGGATTATTAGCTTGGTAAGGGGCAGGGAAAGAGTGAAAACCTTTGAATTATTATTTACTTTTTGATACTTTGAGTTAGAACAACTTTTATTAAGTTCTAATTAAGAAATCCACAAAGCCTGCTGAGGGCTGATTAGGTACCTGGTGGAATTAAAAGTTCTTCCTCATAAATAGATAATAAACTAGATATCATTAAATAAAACATTACAGACTAGAAAGTGACTATTATTAGCCTTTGGCTTGCATTTAGACAAGGGTGTGTGTATGTGTCTGTGTATGTGCACAGGTTTGTGTGTGTGGTATATGTGTATATGTCTATGTGGTATGTGTGTTTCTCTTATTTAAGATTTTTTTTAGAGAAAGTATATTTAAACTAATTTTTGCCCTCAATAGTTTCTCTTATGAAACCAATGATATTCTACAAAAATTCTTTCTATTAATTAAAATTGCATTGTGTAATTACCAAAGGAGAATTTAATCCACCATCACTGGGTTAATTTCCTCCTGAGATATCTGTAAGTAATGTTTCAGAAAGTAACTACCTCACTGGCTCAAAATCAGTGGTTCTCAACCTGTGGGTCATGACCTCCTTGGAGTTGAATGACACTTTCACAAGACCACCACAAAGCACAGATATTTACATTATGATTCATAACAGTAGCAAAATAACATTTATGAAGTAGCAATGAAAATAATTTTATGGTTGGGAGTCACTACAATATGAAGAACTGTATTAACAGGTTGCAGCTTTAGGAAGGTTGAGAACCACTATGAGCCGGGCGGTGGTGGCGCACGCCTTTAATCCCAGCACTCGGGAGGCAGAGCCAGGCGGATCTCTGTGAGTTCAAGGCCAGCCTGGGCTACCAAGTGAGTTCCAGGAAAAGGCGCAAAGCTACACAGAGAAACCCTGTCTCGAAAAACCAAAAAAAAAAAAAAAAAAGAGAACCACTATGATCTAAATGATCTAAATGCTTTCTTTCTTTCTTTCTTTCTTTCTTTCTTTCTTTCTTTCTTTCTTTCTTTGTTTTTTTTATTCCTTTTTTGGTTTTTCAAGACAGGGCTTCTCTGTGCATCCTTGGCTGTCCTGGAACTTGCTCTGTAGAACAGAATGGCCTTGAATCCAGAAATCTGCCTGTCTCTGCCTTCAGAGTGCTGAGTATGTGCTATCACACCAGGCCCAAATACTTTCTTTTTTTTTTTTTTTTTTTAAATTTATTTATTTATTATGTATACAGAAGAGGGCGCCAGATCTCATTACAGATGGTTGTGAGCCACCATGTGGTTGCTGGGAATTGAACTCAAGACCTCTGGAAGAGCAGTCAGTGCTCTTAACCTCTGAGCCATCTCTCCAGCCCCCCAAATACTTTCTTTAAATGTTCTTTGGCCAAAGGCAAGGAGATTGAGACCTTTCACTATTAGGTGCAACAGACCTAAGAATCAGAGGAACTTCCATTCTTTCACTCTCGATGCAAAGAAACAGGTGGAGACTGGTGGCAAGGAGGATGCCAAGCTCCACACAGAAGGAGACAGATCTCTGGGCATTTCATTTTTTTCTTTCTTATAGCCTTTCAGACTCGAGTATTTGTCTCTTACCAATTAATCTTAAAAGGAGCTATTAGATGATCTATAAATCCATCTTTTGTCATGCCCATTTTCTTAAAGCAAAGCCCTTTCAGTACTAAACTCTGGACTCTCCAAGGTTCTTTACCCTCTTACCATCATCATCACCACTACCACAACCATCATCATCACCATCACTACCAATCATTGCTTAATTTGCGTTTGCCCAGGCCTTTAGCCTCCTGTGTAGAAACAGCCCCAGGATTTTGCACTTGGAGACTTTGCTTATATTTTCTAGGTTCCACCCCCTCCATTTGCCATGTTCTTTCCTAGATCCTGATTATCCAGGATCTGTCAGGAAAATCTTTTTTGTAGAAGAGGTAAAAATTTTATCTCTAGCTTTATAGGGCTTGGTTTTCATTTTTGCTGGGTCTAAAAACTAAATCAGTGTCAGAAGGTGCTACAGGAGGAAAACACAATGATTCACTTAGAGCAGTAGTTCTCAAGCTTCCTTAGCTGTGACCTTTTAATACAGTTTCTCACATGATGACCCTCCCAACTATAAAATTATTTCATTGTTACTTCATAATTATAATTTTGCTACTGTTATGAATTGTAATGTAAATATATAATATGTAGGATATCTGATATGCAATTCTGTGAAAGAGTCCTTTGATCCCCAAAGGGGTTATGACCCACAGGTTGAGAATTTCTGACTTAGTGCAAACATTATGTGACCCAGGAGACTTTACTGAGAGTAATAATGAAAATTGACAAGACTTGGGCTGCAGTCAAAAGATGAAGTTTCATCTAACAGGATCTGTGTACACAGAGTTCCCTTGACTTCTGCTTTCTGTGTCTTTCATGGTAAGAACAACACATTCCTTCTTGTATTGGGACAAATTTCATATATCAGTTTCATCTCCTGTTTCTAAGAAACAAGGAGCTTAGAGTGATATTGTAACTGCTTTTTTTTTTTAAACTCAAGATAGTCAACAGGCTAGAGTGGCATATTTTGGGATGGCGTGTTCTGAATTCCTTTATCACAAAACCATTTGTTTATGCTTAGGGTCACCACTGTCCAGACAGACACACTCCAGAACACATCAGCAGCCCAAAGGCTGGGGTTATTACTTCATTCAGTGAGGGAGACTATTTACCACCAGTGGGTCAGTTCTGTAAGAGGTTGTCACAGAAAGAGAAGAATAAAATCTTTATTAAAGTTTGGAGCAGCATATATTCTGGAAATATATTCTGGAAAGCAGGGGTGTTTAACAAGTAGCTTTCTCACTAACTCTAACTAGCTGAGAGGGAAGTCTAGGATGAGAGTAGAGCTGTAGCAGCCACTTATTTCAGCCAGCAGAGGATGGTAGAGTGTGTGCTTTTCATTTAGGATCTTGTCAGATGCTATTGCTATAAGAAATTGGGTAGGTGTCACATGAGAGTACTGTGGTCTCTCTGTGAGCATCAGACTGTTTCCAGATGTCAAGAACCTACATTTTATACACCTCATGTTTTATGTCACAGTCTTTTATGCCACATTTGCCTTTCTTTCCCCAAATTCTACCATGTTTCCAAGACCATGGTATATTAGTTTACTTTCTATTAATGTGATGATAAACACTATGACCTGAAGTAGCTCAGGGAGGAAAGAATTTCTTTCATTGTACACTTCCACATCATATGCCAACATTGAAGGAAATAAGGGCAGGAGCTTAAGGCAGCAATCTGGAGGCATGAACTGAAGCATGGGCCATGGAGGAGTACTGATTACTGGTGTGTTCTCTATGGATGCTCATCATGTTTTCTTATGTAACCCAGGGCCACCTGCCCAGGGGTGGATTTACCCACAGTGGGCTGGGCCCTCCCACATCAATCATCAGTCTAGAAAATGTCCCATAGGCTTAACTACAGGCTACTCTGATAGGGGCATTTTCTCAACTGAAATTCTCTCTTCCCAGATGACTCTAGCTTGTGCCAACTTGATAAGAACTAGTGAACACACAGGGCTCAGTCTGATCCATGTCTAATCCTTTTTTTTTAAAAGACACAATCTAGTGATGCACACTTGTAATCCCAGCACTCAGGGCATTGAGACAGGAAGTTTGCAAGTTTAGGGCCAGCTTGGCCTACAAAGTGAAACCATTTCTTAAAAATAAATAAATCATCCAGGCATGGAGGCACACAACTTTAACCCCAGGACCCAGGAAGCAGAGACAGGCAAATTTCTGAGTTCAAGGCTAGCCTGGTCTACAGAGAGAGTGTCAGGACAGCCAGGACTACACAGAGAAACCCTGTCTTGAGAAACCAAAAGTCAAACCAAAACAATGAAGATATAATTGTACAACAAAGTCATAACATGGATTAAAAACACTTTCCAAGACTTGAAGGATCCTTACTCCTCTAAACTGCCTGTGTCAATGGGAGTTCAACACAGCAGCCCAAGTTGCTCACTACTGTTGTGAGTGGGGTCTCTGCTTGCTGCACATCTGCTACTTGCTTTTCAGTCTGTTGAGAACCTAATTCATGAGCTTGTCATCACTGGCCTCTCTAGTGTTTTGATGTCTAGTGTAGCAGAGTCCTGTGCTGTTATTCTCTTTGGAGGAGGGGGCCAAGTAGGCACAGAGTCAATGACACAGACTCTGAGAAAATGATAAAACAAGCTCAGTTTATTCAGGAAGAGGCAAGCCTTATATACCCTCCACCCCACCTTGGGAGAAGGTCTGATGAATATGCATCTGCTGGTGTGACATGGCTGTCTCTCATTGGTCCAGATCATTTCTCAGCTGCTGTTGCTAAGGCCCTTAGGCAGACCCAGGTTTGCTATCAGAAAGTATCTTTTTTACTTGTTTAGGCCAACTAGCCCTCAAGCCTGTTATGGATGAGCCATTCCACAGTCTAGTTGGTTTTGGCCAATGGGAAACACATCAATATGTGTAGGGGGAGGAAGAACAAAGGATTGAGATCCTGAAGAGAGAAGTGTTCCACAGCTTTGGCTTCTTTGTGAGGCAATTTCTATCCAGGTTCTAGAGAATGTCCACCCCCTTTGTCTTTTCCTGAACCCTGCAGTCTTCCCCTTGTTAAACACCCCTGAGTGCACCATTTGAGAGCCATCTATATCCAGTGTGTTTCTAGTACCTATCAGTGTGGTTAGCTGCATGAGCAGTCAAATCAGCCAAGAAGTTTCTTGGCTCAAGTTTCCTGATTTCTAGTTTAATGATGTTTTCTTTGACCTTCTTATTAAAGTGGAATTAGTTTGTGTAGCAATCACCTCCAGTGGCTCTTTATGTTCTAGACTGGTATTTTCTAAACTTTGGTGATATGGAACTGCTTTAAAGTGTCACAACCCAGCATTAAAAGGAAAATGGAACAGAAATGATTAGAGAACATCACATACAGTATGGTTGGCGTTGCTTCAGTAAAGTTTGTCTTCAGCTGTTTTTGTGTGCATACATGTTTATATCTGTGTGCATCTCTCTCTTTCTCTGTGTCTATGTTTGTGTCTGAGTGTCTATGTATATCTTTATATGTCTCTCTCTCTCATATATATATATATATTATATATATATATTTGTCTGTGTCTGAGTGTCTGTATCTCTGTCTCTCTCTCTGTCTCTCTGTCTCTCTGTGTGTGTATGTGTGCATTTGTGTGTCTGGGTGTCTCTATGTATGTGTGTCTCTCTATGTGCATATGAGCGAGTATATCTGAGTGGGTGTCTATGTGTATGAATGTATGTATGTATGTATGTATGTATGTATGTATGTGTCTGTGTGTGTGTTTGAGTGTCTATGCATCTGTGTGTGGGTGTGACATTTGTATAGCACTGTGATGTAGTGTGCATTTACTACTGTGGGCCACAGTTCCAAGAGTTTCAGATCTGCTGTTTTGCAGAAAGCAGTGAAGCTCCTAAAGACTCAAGTTAGTGATCAACTCCTACACCCTATCCTCTAAAGTTTATTTTTTATATAAATTATTTTTCTTATTGCTATCACCAAATAAGTTGTGACAATCAGTTCAAAGGAGGAAAAGTCTATTTTGACTCCTGGTTCAGAGTTTTCAGTCTGCTATGGAGGGGAAGGCATGATGGTAGGGGTACTGGGAATTTGCAACTCAGTATGTTACAGTATGATGAGGAAGCAGAGAGACATCAGGCCAGAAGTGGGGCTGGGCTAGCACTATCAGACTCCTGCATTCAGTGGTCTATCTCTACATCCAGGCCTCCTGTTGGAGGATACAACCTCCCAAACAGCATCTCAGTAGTGGGCCATGTGCTGAATATTTCACATTCAAACCACAACGTACTCTAAAGATGCTTCATTCTGCAAACTTCCCAAATGCCAGAGACCAGAGGAGTCCTCTATCATAGAAAGTCTATCTGAAGACTACAGTTGAGGGAAAATAGCTCATTGGAGGACTGAGATGGAGAGGAAAGGCTGACCTTGCATCCAGGTAATCCATTGATGACAGAGGCCCTCAGGGAAATCAGTTGACTAGCTGAGAGGGGCCAGACCAGTAGGACTGCCAGCCTGCTTGATCAGGTTCCTTGCACATGCACTGAGCTGAACAGGTGTGAGATTGTGCTGCAGGACTTTGGAATAATGGGTATCAGTTCAAGGTCAACCCACAGTAGCTTAGCTCCCAGCAAATGGCTGCTGAAGGAACATAGGGCTCTAGCTATTCCATCATGTCTTCCCTTTAAGAAGGAAATATGCTATTCTGGAAAAAAAAAAGGTTTTGGAGTCAGAACCAGGTATTGGTTTGTGACTTTGGAATATGCTGTGGGATGTATGGCAAATGTGTTGCTGATTAATCAATAAAACACTGGTTGGCCGTTGGCTAAGCAGGAAGTATAGGCGGGGCAAGGAGGAGAATAAAGCTGGGAAGTGGAAGGCTGAGTCAGAGAGACACTGCCAGCCGCCACGATGACAAACAGCATGGGAAGATGCCGGTAAGCCACGAGCCATGTGGCAAGGTATAGATTAAAGGAAATGGATTAATTTAAGCTATAAGAACAGTTAGCAAGAAGCCTGCCACGGCCATACAGTTTGAAAGCAATATAAGTCTCTGTGTTTACTTGGTCAGGTCTGAGAGGCTGTGGGACTGGCAGGTGAAAGAGATTTGCCCTGACTGTGGGCCAGGCAGGAAAACTCTAGCTACAAATGGTGTCCAACGTGGTGGCAAGAGTTTCCACCTAAAAACTGAGAAAAAAAGATTCTAAAACGGAGCTAAAAACAGCTTCCTAATTGTCTCTCTCAAATGAGCAGCAGCTGCTGGTTTCAGCTACTGGTGGGTTCTGGCGTGCGTGCTCAACCTGCAGTATGGCAGGAATCAGGACTCTGCAAGTGGCACATTAAGCTGCGTGGTGGATTTAGCCTTTGCAGGTACAAAACAAAAAAAGAGGTTTTTGGGCTACACGCTGCTTGGATAAAAGCATAGACCCATGATAGCTCCCAGAGCTGGTGGTAAACGTAGCATGTTGGGAAGCTGAGGTGGGCGGAGCCAGCAGCCACAGCTGCTGCAGTTTAAGGCAAGAGATTCACAATAAGACAGATTCAGATGTAATAGTTTACAATGTGTGTAAAAGATATGTAGGCTTGAAAGAGACAAAAAAGGTGATATATAGAGTTATAGAAACAAATACATAGTTTTAAAAAATAAAGTCATTAAAGAGACAGTAAAGGTAGTATAAAAAATAAGCCACGTAAAAATGGATATTACACAGAGAATCTGGATTGTGTTGTCTTTGGGATTTTTAACTGCAGAAAAACATTTGATTGTAAAAGCTGTTGAGTTATGCCAAAATGTATATTTTAAAGATACCTTGACTTCAAAATTTGGATATAAGGATATGTTACTTTGGAAAAGAGTCTCTGCTTTTGTTCCCACAGAAAGCCAAAGGCTATGGATTTGTTCCAGATTAAGATACATCAGGTTTGACCAGCCAAGACCCTCTGAAGGTCTCCAATGACACCATGGCCCAGATGATCCAACATCCAGAATGGTTTGAAGGCATCTGGCTCAGACGATACAGCCTCATGGACTATTCCATAATTCTAAAATTTTCTTTGTTTCCCCATAAGATACAGAGCCCCCTTCCAGCAGGAAGTAGTAAGAGAAGCTACGCCCAAATTCCCAAATTATATGTAATTTTACTTTGTTAAGGTTAAAACCTTCCTTTTTGAAAAAAAAAAAAGGGGGAAGTGCTGTGGGATGTATGGCAAATGTGTTGCTGATTAATCAATAAAACACTGATTGGCCGTTGGCTAAGCAGGAAGTATAGGCGGGGCAAGGAGGAGAATAAAGCTGGGAAGTGGAAGGCTGAGAGAGAGAGACACTGCCAGCCGCCACGATGAGAAACAGCTTGTGAAGATGCCGGTAAGCCACGAGCCATGTGGCAAGGTATAGATTAAAGGAAATGGATTAATTTAAGCTATAAGAACAGTTAGCAAGAAGCCTGCCACGGCCATACAGTTTGAAAGCAATATAAGTCTCTGTGTTTACTTGGTCGGGTCTGAGAGGCTGTGGGACTGGCAGGTGAAAGAGATTTGCCCTGACTGTGGGCCAGGCAGGAAAACTCTAGCTACAGGAATATGTTACTAATCTTTCTGAACTGTGGTTGCAAAGTACAGAAAAAATCATATTTCCTGGCATTGTCATGGGTATTGAGGGCATAGTTCATAAAGTCTAATCAGAGTGGTCAACCACAATGGATAGTTTGCCAATTGTAGCTGAAATTTTTCTCTGGTTCCCTCCAAGCCCCGGCAGTCCGACAGCCCACTTATAAAATCAACACACAGATGCTTATATCATTTACAAACTGTATGGCCATGGCAGGCTTCTTGCTAACTGTTCTTATATCTTAAATTAACCCATTTCTATTAATCTATAAGTTGCCATGTGGCTCGTGGCTTATCTGTAACTTACATCTCGCTTGTCATGGCGGCGGCTGGCAGTGTCTCTCTGATTCAGCCTTCTACTTCCCAGAATTCTCCTCTCTCCTCATCCTGCCTATACTTCCTGCCTGGCTACTGGCCAATCAGTGTTTTATTTATTAACCAATCAGAGCAACATATTTAACATACAGAACATTCCACAGCAGCCAATCTTATTTTTCTTCCTTCCTTTGGAGTTTTTCTGTTGTCAAAATTCCTTCAACAGCTTTTCAACTGTTGCTTTTCTATCATCTGCTTGTATACCTCCAGGACAGGGTGACCATCACTTTGTCTGTCAGTTCTGTGGACTTTACACTTATTGCTCCCAGGAACATTTTACTGTTCCAGAAGTAGTCTGCATTGGGGAGTGGTGGAATAGAGGATTAGAGCTTCAAAGAACTAGAAAGAGAAAGATTTTTTCAGACACAACCTTCTCAGATAAGCAGGACTGAAGGATCTGCCCACATTTGCTCCTGTGCATTTCCCAGCAATACCCCCAATCCCTTCCCCATTTTTTAGTGATAACACATTGCAGTGAGCTGTGACCATCTTACCATGGACTTACCCTTGGAGCTTTGTAAGCATTATGTGATCCATTTGTAGCAATGACGTGAAATTTATCTTTCCAAGAAATGTGGGACTTACTTGAGGACAACAGTTAACAGTGACAATCTTTATGTCCATTATTTCCCATAGAGAGTGGAAAAATAAGATTGCTAAATGTTTAGTGAGCATTGAGGGGCCTTCAGACTCATAAAACAGTTTAAGACAATATAGTGCACTGTTTCTATGGAAATGAGTAAATGACTGAGTAGACATGCTGTAGGAAGAGGCATGAGGCTAGACCAGCCTGCCAAGTGTCCTTCCACTTTCCCTGAGACACAGTTGATCCTCAGCCTGGAGTCATCCTCTCCAACACACACATAGTGAGTCAATCAGGCATAGAGCTAGAGCAAGGCATGTTGTCAGGCTGATTACAGGATGGAACTCTGCTCCCATATTTCTCTTCATACCCATCCCTAGGTATGCTCTAGCCTTGACAAAAATGTGTACAGATCCAAACTTCTATCATTTGCCTCTGAGGCATTCTAAAGATACACATCTTTGCCCTTCCATATCTCTTATTCAAGCCCTTATTGTTAGATTGACACTGCTAAGTCCCAAACTCTGCTATTGTGTTTGGTCTTATCCCACACATAGAGAGAAGCAATGCTGAGTAATGATCTGTTGAAGGACTGACTCAGTGTAAAACCAAGTGGAAGGAAACAGATCTATAAGCGCTAGGTTTCCTGATTGTGTCGGGGATCTGGGTCTTCCTGAAGTCTGCTGTCTCCGGGATATTGGCATGCTAGGCTATTCTCTGGAAGACTGAGCTACTGACTCAAAATGAACAGGGACACTGAACTATGGGAAATCCTTTTCTAAGACAAAAGGAAAATTATCTCTATAATAAAACAACTCAAGGACTGAAAAACATCTGTGGAAATACTTGATTTCTGTAGGTCAGGGCTAATGGACAGGAATGAACAGAGGTCCCTTCTTCTGGTTGATACAGGTAAGCTTTTTCTTCACTGGATTTGGGAGGTGGACTATGAGATGTAGTGTCCTGGGGTTGTGGGTATATTGGGAAGTGGGATGTGGGGATGTATGGTGTGGTGATTAGAAAGAAAATGGCCCCCAATGGTAGTGGCACTATTAGAAGGTGTAGCCACTATTAGAAGGTGTAGCTTTGTTGGAGTAGGTGTGGTCTTGTTGGAGGAAGTGTGTCACTATGGACGCAGGCTTTGAGATCTCAAATATGCTCAAGCCACACTCAGTGAGACAGACCAATTTCAATTGCCTGCAAGTCAAGATGTAGGACTTTCAGCTACTTTTCCAGTCTGTCTGCATGCCACCATGTCCCACCATGATGATAATAGAATAAGCCTCAGCCTCTGAAAATGTAAGCCACTCCAATTAAATGTTTTTCCTTTGTAAGAGTTGCCATGGTCATCTCTTCACAGCAATACAAACCCAACCAAGACAGATAGGTGGGGGATGTGAGGTGTGAAGGGTAGGGGTATGGTGAAGGGGGTATATGCAGTGCAGGGATATGGGGTGAAGAGAAATATGGGTATGTGGGGTGTGGGAGTTTAGGAAGCTTGGGTATGAAATTGGGGGTATAGGGTTAGAGGGTCAGAAAGTTGTTGGGAGCTGGCTATTGGGCAGGTATGGTTGGGAGTGAAGGGGTGGGGAGTGTAGGAATGTGGTATATGTGGGTGGAGGATTTAAGGATTGTGGGTGGGGGTAAAGGAGTAGCAGGATAAGGGTTGGAGAAATGGGAGACTAAGGGGTGGGGGGTGGGAATGTTGGGTGTGGAATTGTGAGGTATTGGTGTGGCTTGTATGGATGTGGAAATTTGAGGACTGTGGGGTAGGGGCAGAGGAGTGGTAGAATAGGGTGGGGGAATTGGGCTGAGAGGCTGAAGTGGAGCATTTGGTTCAGAGGTATAGAATGTGGGGTGTTTATGTATTGTATGGGTGTGAGGCATGTGTGTGAGGAGATTTGGAGATTGCGGGGTAGAGATGGGGAGCATCAGGAGAGACAATGGAAAAATGGGGGTGAAGGGATGGTGTGGGGTGTTAGGTTTTAGATATCAAGGGTACAGTATGTATGTGGAAGTGGGGGTTTAAGTTCTTCTCTTCTTCCCTCCATCATTCTTATTCCTCTCTGCCTTCCCCCTCTTTCTTTTTCTTCTCCTCATCTTCTGGAGACAGGTTTTCATCACCCAGTCCAGGCTGTCCCAATGAGCAGTCCAGCTTGCAAGTTTTCTTCTTATTCCTCCTGTGAGCTGTTAACTAACTGGCTGTGCTGCATCGTCTGGCCTCTCCCAAAGGCATTTCGCATTCCCTACGAGCCTTGCTGTATCACTTACTTGAATCCGTTCCACATTTGCCAGATGAACAGGACATTTAAAGGCAAGGGCATTACAATCGTTGTGACTTTTCAGAAAGGCAGAGCTGGGAATCTTGTGATGCTTTTCCATGTTTATCATCCAGGAAAGAAATGAGAGAAGACATAGCATCTACTGACAACAGATAGGAGGCTGTTATCCATTATCCCAATTACAATCCAATTGTGCCATGCCCACATTTAGGGAAACAGGCAATATATGTTAGAACACTGAATGAGCTTTGAAAGTGTCAGAGTGGAAACAGGTGTTTGTATATTTGTAAGTGAAGCAGGGCTGTCCAAAATGACTTGCTGTTTTGGGAAAGGTAGATACTGAGGGAATGAGACCTATGATTGGCAGATTATGAACTGTAGCAGGTAGTTCCCAAACAGAGGTGTGGAGTCTTAGCCCTCAATCACCTGAAGGGAAACTCACAGAAT
The DNA here is from genome assembly GCF_949786415.1 of Peromyscus eremicus. Taxonomy (NCBI): domain Eukaryota; kingdom Metazoa; phylum Chordata; class Mammalia; order Rodentia; family Cricetidae; genus Peromyscus; species Peromyscus eremicus. The sequence goes on from NC_081416.1 coordinate 198,644,392, forward strand.
TTGGATAGACAAGGCTTTTTCAAGGTGACATTAGCTTTCTTTGCAGTCTCTGACATCCTCACTGGAATGCACATGGTCTATAAGCTTCTGTGAGGTTTTGTTTGTTAGTTGTTTTTGTTTTTATTTTTGTTTTTGTTTTTCTGAACTAGGGGTTGGACCTTAGAGCCTTAACACAAGCTAGAGAATCACTCTATCACGGAGGCACACTCCCAGAACTTCTTTAAACTTTCTTTTAGCATCATAAACATGCGAAAAAAGAACTAGCCACCTTGCCCTGTGCTTCCATCCTTTTTTGACTTACCACAACTCTCCTAAGTGCTATTTAGTAGTATCCTAAGCCAGCAGCAAGGCCTCAAAGACTTCCTCTCCCCTATTCTGCAGCCTATTTCTTGCTAATTAGTGACATTTCCTCAGCCTCCTTCTCTCTGTCCCCTTGCTAATAATCCTTCCTTCTCTTCTGAAATGTAATACTAGTTTGCAGCTCTGGCTGCTGTTAGAGTAATTGGTGGACTTAAAATAATTTCAGTGTTCAAATGCTGCCCAGGCCAGTGAAATCTGTCTCTCAGGGTGAGGAAGTCAGATATGGCTAACACATTTTTCCAGACACTATAGTTCTGGGAGCCCAATTGTCTTAAGTGATCTGTTTGAGTTGCCATAAATAATGAAAGATAAAAGGGGCAAGGTTCTTTGGGGGTCAGCCCCAACTCCACACTGTACTCCTCAGCCTGACACTCCATTTGCTCTGGGTGTGGGAGAGGCCCCATGCCCTGCATTCTGTGTATCAGCCAGAGAAGAGAAACAGCCCATGGATTGGACACTTCCGGGTAAGAGAAGAAGGGGGAGCAGGCTCAGCCCCTGGGAGCTTTGGAGTCTCCTCAGGAGGCAACAGAGGGACCTGGGGATTGACACAGCAGGCAGAATGGGATCTTTCTAAACTCACTTCAAATGCACTCAAGTGTTCACTGATTTTTTTTTTAATGAAAACTCCACTTCTCATTAAAGCGACTTGTTGAAAATTACAATCTTTTGTCAAGCATATCTAAAAAATGACCTTTCTTCATTGTGGATGCTATAGAAATTTCACTTTCCTAGGCTGTGGGCTGCACACTTGGGACACAGTTTAATAAAAAAAAAAAGTACTAGATATTGCTTTCAAATTCTTTAATTGCCTAAATTAATAACACCCCCCCCACACACACACACACATTCTTGTAAGGGACAAATGAATTTGAATCTCTCTAAAGGATTGAATCTTCAGCTATCTCATTCTGATTACTTTTTGCATTCATTATAGAAAATAAAATGATCTAGACGGTCACCTCTCTGAACAACCCCATCCCTCAACTCTATCCCTTCCTCTAACTTATAACTGGGAGGGGTGGGTTGGAACAAGAAAACTGAAGCAAAGTCCCTGGGCTTCTCCACAACAAGACTGGCCATGTTCCCCCCGTAGACTAGATATTGTTTGTTATGGTCAACTTCTGGCTTCATCCGAAGAAACAATTGACCTCAGGGAAATTACAAATAAGCAGATCACAAACACTTCATGTTTTCCTTTTAAATAAGCTGCTCAGTCTCAGCCTCACCATTTTGTAGACTCTTTTTAAAAATATATGACTTTTTTTCTGATGTACATGTCTCTCACAGTAGAACCTTAGCTACAACACCATAAAATCACTCAAAGCCACCACATTTACAACAGCAATAACAACAAAACATTGTATTTAGTTTTCTTAGTGGAAGGCAAGCACAGGACACTCTTTTTTTTAAAGATGTATAAGATATTCAGGTTAAAGGAAACTGTATAGTTACTGCCCTTGAGCTGTATGTCCATTTGCAGAATACAGAAATGGAATCTTTGCTAAAATGGGCAGTTAGGTTCGTGAAACAAGTTGACTTGTGCCAATTAATGGGCAAATTCATTACTTTAATATAGAAATGACTGGTACAATGGACAGACTCTTTATTCTTTTGAGAACACCGTAGCCAAGAGATCTTTCAGATGTTATTATGTGCTGAATGTCCTGGGGCATTGAGAAATATTTATTTGAAATTATCATAACCTCTAAAAGACTTACCAGTATAAAAAAACAATTAAATGCTCATCTGTAAGCTCTAGTAATTTTTTTCCCTTTGGAAAATAATCAGACAGATTTATTTTTTCTTTTTTCAGATAATAGTACCCCAAAGATGCTTAGTGATATTATTTCTTATAGGTATGTAGCTTAATTATGTTTATTATCTTAAATTTGATGTTAGAATAACAAGATTATAAAAAAACGGCATAATGCGATTGGAAGAGGTGTGTTGACATACTAAATTAAGTGTCAACTAAAAGTCTTGAAAAGCCAGCACTGGTTTCTCAATGTGAGTTTTGAGCTAGTAGGTAAAGGTAACTGAAGCAGGTCACACATGGCTGATGTATTTTCTGTGTGACAATCTTGACCAACGAGTAGCAGGCAGAAATGCCAAAGCATTTATATTCAGATCCATGATTTGAATGTTTCAACTTTTTCACTGTGGTAACTGGGGGGTGGGGGTGGGGTGGCTATTATATGAACACAGGTGTGAAGGGATAAAGGACATGAGTACTGTGTGGAGTGTTCCGCTGCAGAATGGTCTTACCGTTTGCATGAACAAGAAATTAACCTTTGGACTATAAGTTTTGCTGGAGATAGAGTCTTGCTTTATCAGCCAAGTTTGCCTTGGGATCCTTCTGCCTCAGATCTCCTCTACTAGGCCAAGAAACTTTTGGAATTTTGGACATTTCACACTTAACTTATTACCCTAGAATAGCCTAAGCTATCCTGAATGTAATAATAATAATAATAATAATAATAATAATAATAATAATGATGATGATAATGATAACAAATATTTCTTTTGTTTTTTAATTATGTGTATGTGTGTGGATATGTACAGATGAGTGTAAGTACCCAAGGAGACCAGAAGAGGGCATCAGATACCTTGGAGCTAGAGTTACAGGTGGTTGTGAGCCACCTGACATGCATGCTATGATCCAAACTCAGGTCTTTGAGAAAAGCAGTATATGCTCTTAACCACTGAGCCATCTCACCAACCCCTAACTAATAATCTTATTGCAACAGCATTGAGAGAAGGATGATATAGCTCCAAATCCTCTTCATACAGTACCCCGTGTTTTCCTTATTATAAGAAGGCAAGCCAGTAGTGTCTGCAGAAGCTCCTGTTACAGCTTGGATATGAAGTATTCTTTCTGGGCTCAGCGTTTGTTCCCCTGCTAGTGGTGCTATTTGGGGAAGTTGTGGAAATCTTAAGAGGTAGACTTAGCTGGAGGAAGCTGGTCCTTGGAAATAGAATTTTGGTGATATCTCATCCCTTCCCCACCTCTGCTGTCTCTGCTTCCTGTCCTCCAAGAAATGATTATGCCCTCCTCCATGTACTCTTCTCACTCACTCTCACCACCATGATGGTATTCCCACATAAGAAGCTGAGCAATGGTGGACAAGAGAAAGCAAACAAAATTTTCTTCCTTTAAGTTGTATATGTTAGGAATCCTATCACAAAAGTAATAAAGACAAACATGGATGACAAGGGTTCAGATACAGACTTTCTCATTTATTGTATGATCTTGACCAAATTACTTACGTTCTTTCAGGCTCTCTTCCCACACTATAGACAAAAGCTAGTAACAGAAGTGCCATTTAGAGATCATTTTCATAATGTACTCAGAAGTGCATCTTGAAAACACACACAAATGGCTACTTTTATCGTTATATTTTGGAAAGAAAGAGTAAAAGAGTACAAAGTGTTTGTGATGAGTTGTAGGGAAAAGAAGGAAAATAAAGGTTCCTGTCTCTAGTGGTCTGTTATTATTCCTCATAGTCTAACCTCAGGACTGAAGCAAAAATGCAAGGTCCCCTGTCTTAGTTAGGTTTTCATTGCCATGATAAACATCATGACCAAAAGCAACATGGGGAGGAAATATTTCAGCTTATGGCTTACAGGGAAGTCAGGGAATGAACACAGGGAGGAACCTGGAGGCAGGAACTGAAGCAGAGGCCATAGAGGAATGCTGCTTCTTGGCTTGTTCCTCACAGCTTGCTCAGCCTACTTTCTTATACAGCTCAGAACCACCTACCTGTCTAGGGGTAGCACTGCCCACAGGGAGCTGGACCTTCTCAAGTCAATCATTAATCAAGCAAATGCCCCACAGACTTGCCTACAGACCAAGATTGGCAAGTGATTTTCTCAACTGAAGTTCTGTCTTCCCAAGTAACTATAGCTTGTGTGAAGTAGACAAAAAAATGAACCAGCACTCCCCCTGGCCTGTAAAATGGGTGTGCACATACATACACAGAAGTGTGGTCTAGGAAGATGCTGCCTGCCTGTGCAGTGTCTAAAGGCAACTGCTGGTATAAGAATCTCTGTTCAGCCAGGTGGTAGTGGTGCACGCCTTTAATCCCAGCACTTGGGAGGCAGAGGCAGGTGGATCTTTGTGAGTTTGAGGCTAGCCTGGTCTACAGAGCGAGATCCAGGAAAAGGGGCAAAGCTACACAGAGAAACCCTGTCTCAAAAAACAAAACAAAACAAAACAAAACAAAAAAAAAGAATCTCTGTTCACCAACAACTGGGCAGAAAGGCCAAGAAATAAGCTATTCTTTCCTATGTATTTAGATGAGATGGGTGCTGTGGGATATCTTTCTGTATGCTATGAATATGTGTTATTATGATTAGTTAATAAATAAAGCTGTTTTGGACTATGGCAAGGCAGCTTATAGACAGGCAGAAAATCCAAGACAGAGACAGGAAAAGGAGAGGCAGGGGAGAGAGATGTCAGCCTGCTGCCCAAGGAATAAGATGCCAGTAGACCATTAACCCATGACCATGTGGCAAAACCTAGTTTAATAGAAATAGGTTAAGTTATAAGAGATAGCTAGCAAAAAGCTTGAGCCGTAGGCCATCTAGTTTTACGTAAATTAAGCCTCTGTGTGTTTACTTGGGACTAAGCAGCTTTGGGACACAAGTGAGAGAGATTTGTCCCTACCACAGGCCGGGCAGGGCAAGGAAAACTCTGGCTACAGATGGGTGGTGAGCAGTTGATACACTGATAATTATAACAGAGGACAGTCCTACAGGTCATTGTTATTAAGCTCCATTTTCCCAGAGTCCTTGGAAAGGGGGCAGACAGACGGTTTCTTCCTTGTCAGTTGCCTCGACACTTTTGTGAAGCAAGAAGCTGAGATAAACACTTAGCAGGGAACTTTACAGATCTGCTCACTTCTAGTTACTTCCGAATGGGTCTGAGGAAGTGTTGCATAAGGGGTGGGTTGATCGTCTTTGTTGAGGGTTCTGTCTGGACCTGCAGCTGAGTTGTTTCTCCAAAGTCCATAAGCTCACACCCTATTGAAAGGCTGCAATGTAATTTTCAGAGACAAGTGTAACCTTGTGTACCTTTGTGATAGTAGGAAGTGGTTAAAATCAGACTGGAAACTTGTCTGATAAATGGTATTGGGAATGAGATAGGCATGTCTTGTCTTGTGTGCTAAAGCCTATTACTCCACAGGCACAAATGATGTGATGGGTTTGAACTGGTTGCATCTGTCTGATGGCAGGGAAAACTATGTTGGGCACTTTATTGGTGACATAGGGGTGATCTGAGAGATGGGATAGCCAGGGATGGCATTTTCCCTGTCACACTCAACCATTGTGTGAGATCTCCCATCTGCTGTGAGAAGGCCCCTGCTGAGCTTCCATACAGCTATTGGGAAGCTAACTGACCTAACACAAGAGCTTTTCATAAATAGTAGAAGTGTCTGTACAATAAACCTGCATTTATGAGACCTTAAACTTTAAAAGGCTTTTTACTTCTACTGTTACTTTATGCTCAGATAGACATGTAAGGCCTCCAAGCATGTGTTACTGTCAATCTTATAGACATCAAGAAGTTTTTGTATGAGGGACTAAGCTTGCTGTTGGGCCATGCAACTCAGGATCAATGACAGTATCATGCTCCCATTACCACATCTATGAAGGCTAGGGGTTGGATGATCAACCGTTTAGGCAGATAATGTGCACTTCAGGATGGTTATCACTGTCTTTGGCCTCTGAGCATTAAGATGTCAATGGCAGCCCTCCCTCCAACTGTCTCTGAGATGTCCTCTGAGTCAGTGAGCTTCTTGTCTGGGTAATGTCATGTTAATGCACTGGGGGATATGGTTCATATTTTTTCTGTGCTTGCATATCTGCCACTGAAGGTTACTGGGGACAATTTTCTTTATCAAAGATTGCCAAGTAATCAGTTTTACTAAGCATTTTTACACTGACTGCTGAGATTATGGAATACCTAATATATCCTTGGTATCTGCTAGTCATTTCTTCCACAGATGTAGGTAGTTTTTACATATATTCTAAGGGTGCAGAAATGACATAAAAATACAGTGGCAGGCCTATGTTCCCAGTATTGTAGTAAAAATAAAATAAAGGTAGAAAAGTGAAGATGCTAGTCTATTGAGATAAATGGACACTTGAACCTGGGTCTGTCAAGTTCCTCAAGTTTTCAACCACTTTATTTTTTATTTTTTTTACATTGGGTGTAGGGTTTGGACAGGACTTCTCCATGTAGTCATGGCTGTCCTGAAAGCTGGGTCTGTCAAGTTCCTCAAGTTCTCAATCACTTTATTTTTTATTTATTTATTTTTTTACATTGGGGTTAGGGTTTGGACAGGACTTCTCCATGTAGCCATGGCTGTCCTGAAACTCGCTTTGTAAACCAGACTGGCCTTGAAGTCACAGAGATCCATCTTCCCATGTGTCCCAAATGCAGGGAATAAAAGTGTATGCCACTACACGTGACCAAGCTCTCCCCATTTTGATAGCACCATGTTTAGGTTATAAATTCAGGATGTAGACTGCCTGAGTCCAAATCCTGGCAGACCAGCTCTTTAGTTTTATGTGAATATTTTGTTTCCTACCACACTTATTGTAGTGTTTAATTTTGATTATCAACTTGATGGAATTTAGAATCACCATTGAAACAGATGTACGTAAGAGATTATCTAGATTAGATTAATTGAGGTGGGAAGACTCAGAGTGTGGGCAGCACTATACCCGACTGGAGTCCCAGATTTAGCAGCAGTGACTGTCTCACTCTGCTTCCTGACTGCAGATACAACGTGACCAGTTTTCTCAAGCTCCTTCTATTGTGACTTCCCTGCCATATTGGATAGAACCTTCAAACTGTGAATGAAAACAAAACACTCCCTTCCTTAAGTTGCTTGTCAGGAATTTCTCAGCAACTAGATAAGCAATTAATACACTCATAAAAAAAATCAGGAATCTCTCCATTCCTGATTCTGTTAGTCTTTGGTGGAGTCTGATGAAGAAAAGACTAGTTTCTGCTTCTGTAGAGGCTGGAGTGCAGCTGGCTAGAGACTGCACTATGAACATGGCTCTGAAGTGAATAGGTATGGTGCCCACCTCCTTCCTAGCTGCAGTGAGCAATCTTCAGCCTCTGTGCTTTACTGCTTCTGTTAGCCACACTGTGTTCTTCTGGTGGTCTGCCTTTGAGGCTTTGCTCACAGAATGCCAGAAGTCATGTTCTTGGGAAATATGCTTCTTGCCCTGGCAACGTTGGTTATAAAAATCTCAGGGACTTTATTATAAATTAGGATAATCCAAATTAGAATACATTCCAGATCAGAGAGTCTAAGTTCTAAGATGGGGGTCAGATAGAAACCACTTAAATGATCTTCCTGATGAGCGAAAGAGCCTCTGAGAGAGTGAATGCATCTCTTTTTATTTACTTAAAACACATGGAGCCTGAAGTGGCCCAGTAGAATGGCCCACCTAATACTGACTCCACTTTCAGCATTCCTGGCCCGTCTACAGTGTCCTGTCCTAAGGAATGTGCATAACCCTGTTCCTCTCATTGATATGACTAATGTGCACAGGCTGTGGGTAACTAGGGTATAAGCCACTCACCTCTCCACCCAGCAAATAAACAGCAGCAAGCTCTCTGTTGAAGCTCAAGCTGGGTCTGGTGGGCAAGTCTGCAATCCTAGCACTCTGAAGGCTAAAATAGGATGATGGAGAGTTTGGGGTCAGCCTGGGTTACAGAGGGAGATCTTGTCTCTGGAACTGAAGAGAAGGAGCTTGTGGGAATCTTATCTAAACAGAGAAAAATAAGAACCCTATCCCCCAGTGCATATGTCTGGTATCAGAACAGAGCTCGCTGAAGGGTTGGGGGACAACCTTAAGGATCTCTCAGGATGCTACCAAGTGTTTATCAGGATAGATGTTCACCCAGTTCTCAAAACACAGGTGATAGTTGTCTTTATTAGTTATTATGCAATGCTGTGTTATTCATTAAACAGTGCTGTTTACCATGTGAGAAAAGCCATGAGGCACAACAAAACCCACTATAAGAGTTTATTAAGAGAAGGAATAAAGGGGAATGTGCTTAGGCCTATGGAATATTTTGCATGGAGAGGAAGAAGAAGAGGGGGGAGGAGTCTGTGAGCCACTTTTTATGGATTACCCCACACATGCACATATGGGCTTATATAGCTATACCACACATGTGCATAGGTTATGTGATCACATCATGCACAAATTACGTGATCACACAGCTCATGGATTACATAGGATGTAAAGCCCTAGAATGGCTAAATATCTTGCCTGGACAGCACATGTGCAGTCATGTAGCTGAGGGAGTGGCCAGCAATTTCAACATTTCAGACTCTTGGCTTGTTATAAAAAAATGGCAGGTGAATTGGAACGGGTGTGCTGTGTCTCCTGAAACTGCTTCCTGCTGACTTAGTGGGCATTGGTTAACTCTTAGGGGTAGGGAAGGGTGCTTTTGGGGTAGCCAGATGTCCTGAGGTAGTGGATTGGCCTCTGCTGCTTTGAGAATCATCCAACACCTTCCACTGCTTAGGGCTCTGTGGCTGTTTGGGTCTGACAAGGTGCTGTCCAGGTGGCTTCAAGCTGACTTTGGAGCTTGAAAGAATTTTAAACAGGTTAAGAAGCAGCCATAGGGAATTTAAAATTTTGAGCTGGTAGCCATGATATTATAATGTTTAGTACTTTGCTTTATTGGTTAGTGTTAGAGAGGGGGGTGGAAAAAGAAAGAAATTTGGAAGATGCTTTTAATTTTTTACCTGAGATAAGCCTTATCTGAGACAAATTTTATGGCATCTGTCCAGACCCTTTTGAGTCTGGGGCTATAAATACCTCTGGACTGTTACTGTTTCTTACTACCTGGGTATACTTGATGGTCCTTGGCCTCAGCTCTATAGTGGTCCTGTAACAATTAGCTGAGTAGGTAATTAAAGATTTGAATATGTTATTAGAGACACAGAGGGAAGCTGATGTAGCAGAATATGGTTAGTAGAGACAAAAGAGTGTCTTGAAGCTGATGAGTCTGGAGTGAGGCAAATGGGGGGAGCAAATGAAATAAAATCTCCTACCTTAGCTAGAAAATCCCTTCCCATTGGGGTACAGGGCAGGGTGGTACAACTAAAAATGTGTGGGTGAGAGGGATACCCCTGAAAATACAATTAAGTGGTGGGGTCTGATGAGGTGGGTAAGGCTGTCCCCCTACCCTGACAATAGAGAAATAAGAAGGAGACATGGGACCCCAAAATTCCCTCAGGACTGGGTAAGTGGCTCAGTGTCCAAAAGGAAGGAAATTGATTGCCATGATACTGCAATAGCTATCCTGGGTTCCGTGTGAGAGATGACACCTTCAGTCCTCACCCACGGCCAAGCCTAGGAGATGGCTGGAGGGTGGCCTTTATTTGCTATCCCCATGCCACAAAGTGCATGGGGGCAGTCAGCTGACCAGTGTCCCTCTTGGTGGACATTGGACAAGACCCAGATGGTTGCCCATATGGGGCAGGGCACACAAAAGCCCAGTGGCCTTCTCTATAACATTTAAAACGGGGGCCTGGAGGCTTTGGGCAGCAGATTGGATAGTGTGTGCCAGCATTTGGCAGTTCTGTTTACAGGCTTTCTCATCTCTTCCATGGTACACCTTAAATGCCACTGCTAAGACTTCTGCCTGTGGGAGGGGCCTCCCTCTCCAGATGCTTAAGTTTAGTCCTGATGTCAGGGAAGTTCTGGGAGACATGAGACAGATTTTCTTCCATATCTTGAATTACATTTTTTAGCTTTTTATAGTTTACTGGTTTGAGAGCAGCCTTAAAAAACCTGCCAGGAGGCAGGTTATGAACTGATCTCTAGCTAGAGAGCCATCTGGGATATCATAATCCCAATGTGGGTTCTAATGATGAAGCACCTCAGCCCTGGGTGGGTGGGCAGCATTGGTTTGATGAAACTCATTTGCCTGTATCCTTGCCTGCTCCCAGATCTGTCTGTGCACCTCAGGGCAGCTTAAGATTGAGTGACAGGAGGAGTGAAGGTGGGAGCCAGAGTCAGGTGGTGAGAGTGGCCCACCTGACACCAGATAGGAGGAGGGTGCTAAAGGTTTATTGGAGTCAGAGATTCCTCAGGTTCAGGTTGCATAGCTTGGAGCACATGGGCAGGAGAGAAGGAATTGAGGAGGGAGGAAAAAGCTTAGGTAAACAAAGCTTGAGGATAAGATAACTCTTCATTTGCCTGTTCTCTGGCAGAAGTTAGATAATTCTCGTGAAATATCGGGGTCCAAGGAGTCATTAGGTGGCCATTTTTATTATTATCTAAGGAATATGTATGGCATTTCTCAGAGGAGGAGTGGGACTAATAGGAGGAAGCCTTATTTCCAGTGACAGTGGCAGAGAGAAAAAAAATTTTAAAAAAAAGTGATCCAAGACTATAATCTCAGGTGTCCCCAAGATCAAGTGAGGAACAGTGATTGGCACAAGTCATCTGACACTTTGTCAAGCAGAAGGATGAGGGCCAGGGCATGCATACTTGGAGGACCCCCTGGGGGTCTGACAGCATTCAATGCTTCATCAAGAGAGAATGAGTCATGGCATACACAGCCCGAGGATTCCCCAGGGGTCCGACATTGAGAACAATATCTCAGACTACAGTTGTGGGAAATGGCCAGAGATTTAAGCCGGTTTACTCTGACTGGAAAGGGAGAACTCACGAATTGGAGCAGTCGGTGTTGTGGGAAGTGGTCTGATGGCCTGACAAATGAAAAAGCAGGCAGTTGTATATCGAACAAACCTTGGTACAAAGTCCCAGAAGCAGAGCTCCTGGAGGGCCTGCTTTGTCTCAGCACCAGTGTTAGTTATTATTATGCGGCACTATGTTATTCATTAAGCAGTGCTGTTTACCATGGGAGAAAAGCCACGAGGCACAACAGTCATCACCACAATTCTGTTTGTGCTTATTTATTCACTTGAATTCCTAGCATTTGGTCTTTTTGGATGAACCTCTCAAGCTGCTAGGTCCAGCTCACCGTAATCCCCCACTGTGCAGCAATCATTGGGCAATACCTGTTGTAGGCCATAGCAGTGACTGGTATTTCAGTCCCCAGAGAGTGGGAGGTAACTGAGTTTTTGGCCAGTGGTGGTGGTGATAAAACTAGCTACCCACAAACAAGCCCATCTGGTCCTGGTTTGGGTTACATTGTGACTTTTTTACTAAGTTGCCAACTTAAAAGCTAGAGATCATCACACAACATCCAACTTCCTGTGTCTTAAGGAAGATGGTAACACTAGGTCTGACTTCCCCTCCAAATCATAGTACAGTTGCTTCCTCAAGTCCAATTACATGCCTGTCTGTTGACCAGAGTCTGCATAATGCACCATCATTTTACACTTGACAATTTTTGCCTGATGAGTTTCTCCTGGAGATGATAATGGAGGTAAAGCAGAATTGTGAAAGCACAGGTTCAGCAGCCAGACTGCCTGGGTTTTAACCTTTGCTGTCTGACTTTGGGCAAATGACTCAATCTTTCTGTTTTATAAACTTCTCATCTGCAAGGTATCCACCTTTGGAGTTGTTGAGGAGAATAAATGGATTACTATGTTGAAACAGCTTTGGACTGAGCCTGGTACATATTGCCTTTAAATATTTCCATGTCATTATCATGGTCATCACCCTGACCTTTTCATACTGTGGTTGCAATTTGGCATCAGTGTGTCTCCATGGATTGGATAGGATCTGCTAGGAATGAGCTACTTGCTGGGGAGAAAATGGCCATCTTTCCAAGTTCAAAAATGGATACCCCATGTATACATGCCTCAGGGACTTTAAAGCATGGAACTGACCTGTAGAAGCTGAGGAAACATCCACAGTGAGGGTTCAAGTAAAAACAACATAAAAGCCAAAATATGGCTTCTACTGGCTTTCTTTCAGAAAGATCAAAATAAAAGATTCTTCGATGGGTGGACAGATCCCCTTCCTCACAGCTCTGTCACCTTCTTCAGTCTTAGAATGAAAATATAACATCAGTTAAAAATACAAAACAACATTTACTGACAGTTTGTTCCTTGATATTCCAGCAATGTCCCCTCCTCACACATTCGCCTCATTTCATCTACACAGTCAGTATATCTTCACCAGGCAATGATGCAAAACTGTCTGTACACTCCAATTTTATTGTAGTCAGGCAGTGTTTATAGATTTGACTTTCAACTGACCATGGCAGGGAGTCTAGAGGCAATTACAGCCAACACCTGCTGTATCTGGGCTTTGAATGGGTAGTGACAGGTCCTCAGCCTCTGGTACATAAATGTGTCACCCATCAGCTCAGAACCATGAAAGACCCTCTATTCACTGATATCTGGAAGGACTCAAGGCATTTTTCTTTGAGAACCTCACATTATTGGCATTACTTTTAGTGAGGACATCAAATTACTAACTGGAAAGAAAAATGTAGATGATGGTTGTTGGGGATATTAAACAAAGAATTTAAACCACTTTCACAGAGCATGTTGTGTAAGGAAAAAGTGTTAGAGCAGAGAAAACTATCAATCTAAAAATCACATCTAGCCACAAAAGACAATGTTTGTTGAAATGGGCAACTAAGAGAAGGACTGGAGAAATAATGTGGGTTTTATAAATGTGTCTAGCTGTAGTTTGAAATGATTTTTTTGTTCAAATCTCCATTTTCACTTGTTAGTCTAATGCTTTTCCAGACCACTGAGGGACTCTGGGAGGGAGGGGTTAGGCTGACCTCAGGAAATCATGTGTAAAGGACTTTCTGTCTCTTGAAATCAGAGCAGGCTCACAGCTGTTCTGTGTAATGACAGCTCTATGGTTCTACTTCTGAGCCTTGGCAACCTGAGTCCTAAGAGGCACAGGAAGTATAAGGCCCCTTAAGGAGATCAGGCCACTTGACTCCCACCCTACACATCTCTGTTTTATTTGGGCCCCAGTTTATTTTGTTTCCTGGTCAAAGGAAACACACATGGTCAGATGGGCTGGAAGTCCCTAAGCAGACATCTTGGGGCTGCATTAGGCAGAGAGGTCCCTGTCTCAGAGATTAAGCACATGTGTTCCTGAGGCCAGATCAGCTAGACAGTTGGGATGTTACAGTCACAGCTGGGAGGCCTCAGAATAGTTCTGAATGGTCAGAGACCAAAGTACTCTTGGGCCTACAGTTTGTTACATAGATTGTCAGCTTCAGCCATGAGGATTGGACTAAGAGTATTTAAAAGTAAGCATGGTTTGGGAATCTACTCTGTTTTAATGTACTCAAGGGCTCAAGCACAGACATGATGATGCTCCATGCATATATGGCCTCTTCTTCCTTGCTCCTATCTTCTAGCTTGCAGAGACTTTGAAGGGGCCATGCTGAGCTGAAGTTGGTTAGATCAAGTACAAGAAATGCCCAGGTTATCACTATGATGCCTTCTTTTGCAGAAAGCCTTGGTTTCTTATGAAAAAACTCAGAGCTGTGAGGTCTATCAGCCTTTATCCTCTGTCCTTGGTACTTGTGCTTCTCTCTAGATGAACTTGTCAGGCTGACTCAGGACCTGCTCAGTTCCGACTCAGTCTCAGATTGTTTTCCTTCCTGTTCATATATTTTTCTTATAATCTTTCTGTGTCCTGGACTCTCAGTTTTCACTTTTCAATCTCAGGTCTCTAATTCTCTGTCACTTGTAAACTCCAGTGCCAATTGAACAGGTAAAGCTGGGGTAACTGTGAGGCAGGGACTTGGCACCTGGTAAGTCACATGTTTCATCTTAGCATGACCACTCAGGAGCATGGGCTCCAGCTAGCAATGAGTCTAGATCTTTATGTGAATCCTCCCAATAAAATGAGCTCAATATTAGATGTGTGGAGGGGCCCCAAAACAGCTTGACCACACAGCTGCCATGACAGGCTTGAGGTCCAGACACAGCTTCTGAGACAGGCTTACTGGCAGGTAACACCCAGACCCAGGAAAAGCCATAAGCTGACCCCATCCAGGGCCTACATCTAAAGGGAAATACCTGACATCCTGAACATTCCAACCATTAGATAAAGTGACCAGATGTCCCTGAGTCTAGAACATACCTATTTTTGTTTTACAGATATTCCTAAACAATGTCAGCCAATCAGGGTCCTCAACCTTGGAAATCCCCCAACCCCAACCAGTGCTATGATAAAAACTCTACCCCACCTGGGCTCAGGGCTCCTGCTCTCACTGCTGCATTCAACAGACAGAGAGACCAAGCCCTGGAGCTTGAAGATAATAAAGGCTCTTTGCTTTTACATACGGTATTCAGTCTCCATGGTGGTCTTTTGGGGGTCCCCATGATCTGAGCATAAAAGATGAATGCCAGATTAAGCAAAACAAAGATGTTTTTGTCAGATTTTCAGCTTCCAATTTCTGTTATAGACATTAGTTGAAGGGAAAAACTTATCAAAAGGGCTGTAAAGGAGATGAAGTGGTGGAAGAATTGTTCTACAGTGGCCTAGACAGGTATAGTTCCAGGAAGGAGACAAGGACATTTCAAAAACAATGAAAAGAAAGGGCCTTGGAATGGAAAATGTGTCTGAGATGGACTCTTTAGTCCTGTTGGAGATAAACAGAGCAAGACACTAGTTACATGATGAGAACAGATTTTGATCGGTGATAAAGAAAAGTCCAACATAAATTGTGCTGGTTAGAATCTACAGAGGTGAATGTGTACCCTCATGGAAGAGTAGGGAGGAAGTAAGACTGGTCTCAGTTGAGTCAAGAAGTGAGAAATTTCAAAAAATCAGGGTGGTGCTGTGAAGGCCTAGACTTGACTTTACAGGCTTCATCTTAGGGAAAGGGCCACCATCTTAGATCACCTGCTGTACTCAGTTCCAAGAAGAATCTCAGGAATGTGCCATGACAGCTTGAACAGATACAGGGCAGTAATGTTTAACAAGATCCAGATGCTCTTGCAGACAGACTGTCTGTGATATATGGCCCTTGAATATATCTAGATAATGCTGTCAGTAGGTTGTGGCTTCATGCCAAAAGTCTAACCCAATAGTTTCAAATGTGTTTTCATGCTGAAAGTCTAGACCAATAGTTTCAAGAAATCACTTTGCCCCATATCCCTTCTACCCAATCCCTAAAACCACCAAAGCATGTAATTCCCAGTTTGTGCTTTTTTTCATTTAAAACCCACCAGCTCCTGAGCCCTGGGCTACTACATTTCCCTCCACCTGCTGCATCAGAGCATAGGTTGGTGTCCCAGGTTTGAACCTGACAATAAAGAGACCCTTGTGTGCTTGCATCAGAAACCAGCTCCTTGGTGGTCTCTGGGGATTTTGCGAAAACATGCAACAGTACCAGTTATAGTTTGAATGTAAAATTCTCCCATGTGGCTCATGTGCTATACATGTGCTCTCTGCATGGTAATACTGTTTTGGCAGGGGGTGGAAACTTTAATGAGTTGAACCCAGTTAGAGGAGATAGGCCTGTGGTGTATATCATCCCTGGCCTCTTCCTGTTATGGCCTCTGCACATGTATTTCCTGTTATGTCTGGTATTAGTTTCTTCTGCCATAGTCTCTTCCTGCATTGATATTCCTCCAGACTGATCCCTCTGAGACATGGAATAAAAATCAGTCTTTCCTCTCTTAGGTTGTTCTGTCAGGTATTTGGTCATGGTAACAAGAAAAAGCAACTGATACAGGAAGTTTGATTATTTGGAGTTTGGGTTAGTAGCCAGCCCTTAGAAACTTCCTGGATTTAGGGGAAGGGCAAAGAAGGCAACAGGTTGATACTGGTCCTGGTATATAGTTCTACCTTGATCTTTGGCTTATGAATGCTTCCAGGGTCAAGAACAAAGTCTGAAGTGATCAGGCCTGTGAATACCCTTAAACCTGGGTCTAGTTCTTGTATACTCTTGCTTTATTCCCATAATGCATTACTCATTGCATTTTGGAAGCATCTACCAAACCCAGGCACTTTTTCAAAGACAAGATGATGTGTCTGTACCACCAAGAGCAGGTAGTTTCAGGATGATGGATCTGAGATTCCATGGGAAAAAAATCTGTTATCTTCCAAAGTGCACATAACATGCTGTCACTGCCAGGCCTCATGATCATCTTTCAGTTTCCTAAATTACTTCACTGCTGCTTTCTTAATTAAGACCCATTAACTTGTCATATATTGATAACAAGGATGACCCTGAAATAGGTGGATAAATTAAAGCTCTCTCTCATTCTGTGCTTTTATATGAATGTGTTAATTATTTTTGTCATTAGGGAGAGTGATGAAAGGTTAGAGAAGTAACAAACAGATTTTGACAAAGTATTGGTGTTTACAGCTGGAAACTCAGCATGTGTCAAATGTAATCTATCACCCTTTAATTTCTCAGTCTGTTCCCACGGACTAGCCCAGGAATTATTGTGCTAATAGTCCCCATCATAAAGGCTAATGGAAGGCATGGATCAACCCATCTTTATTGTAGTAGTCACACACTGGCATTCATTCAAGACCAGACCTGGTATCTAAATGGAGTTTGGTTTGAATGCACATGGTTGGCTATTGAAGGGTGCCTTGCAGTCAGCACAGAACACATCTGTTATGCCCAAATCACAGGGACCCCCAAAAGACCACCACAGAGATCAAATCCCATATGTAAAAGCAAAGAGCCTTTATTTCAAGCTCAAAGCTTGGTCTCTTTGTCCAATGCAGCAATGAGAGCAGAGAGCCCTGAGTACAAGAAGGGTGGGATTTTTACCATAGCAGAGGTTGGGTTGAGGGGATTTCCAGTGTTCAGAACCCTGGTTGGCTGACATTTGACTAGGAGTTGGGAATGTTTGGAATGTCAGGTATTTCCTTAGATGTAGGCCCTCCCTGGGTGGGGTCAGCTCATGGCTTCTCCTGGATCTGGGTATTGTCTGTTAGTAAGCCTGTCACAGAAGCTAAGTCTGGCCCTCTAAGCCTGTCAAGGTGGTTGTGTGGATAAGCTGTTTTGCCCCCCTCAACACCCAGACACCAAATTTTCAGCACAAAGGAAATCTATTACCCCAGAGGCACAAGCAACTGGGGTGTATGTTGGGTGGGGTGCTGCCTCTGGATTGGACAGTGTCTCTGAAGAAGTGAGGTTTTTAGGAGGACAGGAGAAGTCTGTGCTAGGATGAGTTGGTAAGTCCTGATTGGACAGGTTAACCAGTGTAGCCAAAAAATGAATTTTGATTGCTAGACCTTGGTGTTTTGATAGCTGGAACTTAGAATTTTAGTCATGCATAAGGAAGTAGCCAACTAAGGGACGAGACCTTGGTGGTTAGCTTTAGGAGTGTATCTAACTGTTTAGCAAGGGAGAGGGAAGGCAGGGTGTTGTGCCTAGATCTCGACCCCCAGAGAGACCACCAAGGACGAGCAAGCTGGAATGCAAAAGCAAGGTTTAATTTCGGGATATCCAAAATGCAATACAAGCCTAGGCAGGGACTTTGTCCAACAGATCCAACACAGTGGAGGCTGGAGGAAGTGCCCACCTATCTGCAAGCTCAGCTTTTAAAGAGAAAAATCACAAGGTTACATCATTTAGGGGTGCTAGTACAGGTACAATTCTGATTGGCTCGCTTCTAGGGACTTCTAGAAATTACTTCTAAGGGAGTGGTTGCCCACCACCATTTCTCATTGGCTGTCCCCAGATGGGGGCATCTGGTGATTACACAGTCACTATGGAAACTAAGGTTGGGACATTCTATGGTCAAGCAGTTGCCTAGGGGGCCAGGGAGGGGACATTCCATAGTCCGGCACCCATTACCTCCTGACTACCTTGTGACTCTGTACTTTTACACTTCCTTGGTTCTGGAATCTGAACTGACTGGTTTCAGTAACTTCTGGCATATTCCAGTAACTTATGGCCTGTAGCTAAAAAGGAGCAGTCTTAGGCCTTTAGTTTTGGGGTGAAAGCATTTTGGTCTTATTTTGGTTCCACAAGGGGACAAGACATTCCAGTGTCATGTTTGCCATGCTCAGGTCTGTTAGAGAGCCCTTCAGTTATGACTTTAGTTTTGAAAAATTAGATTATTGAGAACCATTTTAAAATACAGAAATTTCACATGAAAGCCTGAATTTCTGGTTTCTGAAAAAATATCCTCAGGTTTAACATCACCAGACCTGTATTCCTGGAAGGCAATAAGAGCTGGACATTGCTGCCCTTTCAAGGAGTCTAACACACTGTCCTCTTCTTCCCTTCTTCCCTTCCATCATTGATGCTGAGTAAAAAATCTGCAAGTTATTATTCTTTTGCTGTTTTTTTTTTTTTCAGAGCTGAGGACCGAGCCCAGGGCCTTGCACTTGCTAGGCAAGTGCTCTACCACTGAGCTAAATCACAACCCCTTTTTGCTGGTTTTGTTAGCTCTTTAGAGTAAGGGGTAAATGAAAAGATTTACAATATGCATATTTTTGTACCCATGTCAGGAATCCCCCAGAGACAACCAAGGGGCTGCTTTTGATGCAAATCTTTTTATTGTCAGGTTTGAACCTGGGCCACCACCAGGCAGATGGAGGGAAATGTGGCAGCAGCAAGAAGCCCAGGGAAAAACTGAAAGCAGGGAATTACATGCTTTGGCATCTTGGGATTGGGTAGAAGGGATATGAGGCAAGGTGATTTTTTTTAAACTATTAGTCTAGACTTTTGGCACAAAACCCCTTTTGAAACTATTGGGTTGGACTTTTGGTGGGGAACCACAACATACTGAGCAGGACTATCTAGGCTGCTCAGCAGGATTATCTGCATATCTCCAAGGGCCATAAACCACAGACAGAATGTCTGCAGGAGTTGTAATGGCACATTCCTGAGGTCCTTCCTGGAACTGAGTACAGCAGGTGTTCTAAGATGGTGGTCCTTCCCTAACATGGAGTCTGTAAAGTCAAGTCTTGGCCTTTATATTGCATTCACATTTCCTCCTTCACAAGTATCAATGGCAGGATTCAATCATTAGTCCTACCTGTCCAGAGGTTCAAGAGTATTTGGACCTAAGAACCATGAGCTAACAGATTTTTCTAGGGTGGTAACATCTGTATCTATTGCCATTCTTAAGGCCCTATAGTTATGACCTTTGAGTACAACCAGATTATAATCTTATATAGTACCTCTTTGGTTCTGCACAAAGAAGATCAAATAGCTTACCTTTATTATAGAACCACTTCAGTTAATAAATGTATCAGCTAACAATTCTGAAACTATTTTCCTGGTATAGCAATGGGCATTATAGTTGGCCATGTTGCCGCTATGCCAGGGAGTTTCCTTTTGACCCAGCATTTCAGCTTTATTCTGGACAAGGAACATAGGACAATGTGTTCTATTCTGGAACTACTTCAAGCTGGCATTGGGACATTGTTGTCAGGGCACCCCAAAATGCTGATAAGTTGGTCAAAGGCTGGGCAGTGGGGCATTTGTCAGAAGCATGTGGCTACCTGACCCTGTAGAGACAGGGAACAATCACATTGGCTGGCCTGGTCCACATCAGCTTTTAACAAGTCTGGAGCTCATAGTCATCTGGAGCAGTGTAGTAAGCAATTGAAGCTTGGGGGTGTCTGCCAGCCCAGTGGAAACCTATGGAAAGAAACTTAAACTAGGAACAGAAGTTAAAATTTATGAACTTATTTGGAATTTTTAAGCCCACATTCTTAGTAAGTGGGAAGAACAGGAGTCTCAAGACCAGGAGAGAGAGAAAAATACCATCCTTAAGAGTAGACAAGTGGGGAAAAATTAAGCTGTACCTATATAAAGTCCTTCCAACCTCTGTGAAGTGGACCCAAGATTTATGGCTCTTTTTGTCCTCTGAGGCCTATATAAATTATCTTACAAAATGACATAAAAATTTTAGATATATTAGTATTACCAATCTATACTGAAATACATATTATAGGCAAAGCAGGTAATAGGTATCTGCAAAACAGCAGGAGTGAACTCATACCTTTGAGTCCCAACAAGACCTACATATTTGGGTTAAAACCATGTAAATTTTCCTTTTGTCCAGAGAGCCAGGTATAAATTAGACAGACATGTTTTAGCCTGATGAGAAGCACTTCTAGGTTTATATTTAGATATATTTAGATCACAACTAAAATAAATTTAAAATGTTGAACTTGTGACTGAACAGTAAGTAAGTAGTCACTGCTCTACTAGCTCATCAGAAATCTATTAAATGTAAAATTCTGAACTGTTATATCAAAGAAGGGGGGAACAGTCTGAAACATTTCTCATTACAACTTGTATTTATATCTTAAATCATTTTCTGAGATCCTCAAAACTTATAAGCTTTTGTATCCTTAGACATTTCTTAGATCCATATTGAAACCTTTATAACTTATTTAAACTTTTATATAAAAATGAGCTAACAAGCTGGCTATACCCTTGTGGAAGTATCTGGTTGTCTGATGCTGCCAAGCTGATAAAGTTATAGCTAGCCTAACCGTCAGTACTCATAGAAATCTGAGAAGGATAAATTATAACTGAGTGCAGGACAAGCAGCTTCTGATTCTATAATGACAAGGACCAGTCCATAGCTAGGTCTCCATAGCATTGGAGGCATAAGTATCGGAACAACATCATCTTCTTTGGCTGTCAGGTCCAAAAGGCAGAGTTTTTCCTATAGAGAGGGACATGGGAAGATGGATCTTACCTTGTCTAGGCAAAAAGGGGTGCATTCAATTTCCTGATGTCCTGCTGCTTGTCCATAGTCTGGGCTGGGTCCTGGCAACAAGTGTTGCATTGGGAGCATCTTGCCCTGTGGTCAGCATTGCCATAATCCAAGCAGAGACATTGTGGTGCCTCATATGTAATCTTCTTTGGGAACCTTGGGTCACTGCTAAGATCTGGGAGTCTGTCTGATATAATAAGCTTTTAGATCAAATATTTAAATGCCATTTTCTGTAGATCTCTGAAATATGAGGACTGTCCAGGTATATCTAATATACAAACTTTGTTTCTAGTTACTTGTTTCAAGCTCAACCCTGAAAACATATGAAAGAGGCTGAGTGAAGCTTATCCTTGTAATTAATTACACCAGTACTTAGCCTGACTACAATTAAAAAATGTGATTATTTATGACTATTTACTTATTTCTCTAATAGTATACAATAAGTAGCCTTAAAAACAATGATTTTAAATTGAAGCTCTTCTAATATCAAATACAGGTTCAGTAAAGAACAATATAATGTTCTTTATAAGAACATTTAAAAGAATGTTTATAAGAACATTTAAAAGAACAATATAATGTTCTTTATAAGAACAATTAAAATGTCCCATAGCCTCATAAATTTAAATATTTAAAAAAATACTCTTAAAAAGGTTAAGATCTCTCAAATGTCATTCTGCAATATCAACAATAACATACCTTCTTTTATTTTAAGAGGGAGAAAACATAGCATAACCACAATCTCTATAAAGTAAAATCAAGCTCTTTAGTGCAAACAACCCCAAAGTTCAATATTTGGGATTTATTCACAATCATTTTGGTTCTTTTACTCAGAGGCTTGGATCATTTCTTTGGCTCTACCCTTGGCAGCATGTACATAGCCTGCTTTCTAAATCTCAGCCTGCTCTATTTCACTGTGACTGGTACTTCTGGTGACTATCACCTGAGTGACTCTTAAATTACAAAGTTTAGATGCCTGAGCAAGGTACATT
The DNA here is from genome assembly GCF_949786415.1 of Peromyscus eremicus. Taxonomy (NCBI): domain Eukaryota; kingdom Metazoa; phylum Chordata; class Mammalia; order Rodentia; family Cricetidae; genus Peromyscus; species Peromyscus eremicus. The sequence goes on from NC_081416.1 coordinate 198,666,389, forward strand.
CTTGTGTACAAAAGCACTGATGTGCAGCTTTAATATTTATCAAATATCTTATTTATTAAACACATGTAGCTATCTATTTAAATTCTCTAGAAGCTTGCTGTTGAACATTTGGCAAAGACATAAGCACTTAGGTGTAAATCTCCAAGTTAGCTTTTGTTAACCTGAATGGATCTTTATAACCTTAGTAAAAAATGGCTATCAGCCATGTGGCTGCCTATGAGGTCACCAGCCAAGATGGAGGAAAGCTACATGTTTGCTGTTTAAAACATGTTTTTCTAAACAATTACTTGCACACATAATCAAAGTTGGATCCAAGTTACAAAAATATAAATATAATTAAAACTAGCTTACATTCTGCATGTAATTAAATCTAAGTCATGCATGTGTCCATATATACACATATATATCCCCATTTCTAACATAAACAGTTTGCAGAATCATCAGCTAATTTTAAAATGAAAACCAACCATAATTAATTTTTAGATTCAGTATTTGCAGGTATAAGAAACCACAATAAACACAGTTCACATTTCCTCTAACCTTCTACTACCTGCTATGTATATTCAGTCTGTTCCTTTGATCCTTCAGACATTTACTTTGGACAAATTCTGCTTTTCCTTTCCTTTTCTTTATTATTTTTAAAAACAAAAACTCTTACCAGTCTTTTTTGTGATTCCCCTCAGTGGTCTAGAATATATTGTAAAATTACAATATTTTAAACAAGAACAGAAATACATGCATATACCATAACAAGAGTAACTTTAAATTTGCATCACCACTGTACCTATATGAAGAAACTATTGAATCTGAGTCAAGAAAGCAGCCCACGTATAGCATTATAACATAGCTGCCATGTCTTAGCAACCATAGGCTGTGGTGATATTTTATTTGTGCTGAAATGTGGTGATATTTTATTTGTATGTTAATAAATAAAGCTTGCCTGGAGATCAGGGGGGAAAGGCCAGCCATTTTAAGTAAACAAGAATTTAGGCAGCACACTCCCTTAATCCTTAGTAGGCAGGATCTCTGTGTGTTTAAGGCCACACTAGGGAACAAAGCCAAGCATAGTGACACATGCTTTTAATCCCAGTACCAACCATAGAGGCCTGGAGGTCTGTATAGACAGACAGAAAATGACAGAGCTGTATAGAAAGAGGAAGTGAGGGAGTTGGGCTAAGATAGCCAATGAGAGGGTAGAACAGCAAAGCAATAAAGGCATGAGTAGACAGGAATGTAAAGCACATTTGGACACTGCAAAATTGATAAGGTAAGGTTGGCTGGTGGCTTTCCCTATTTCCCTGATCTAAGGCTTTCACCTCCATATTTGGCTCCATATTTTTTATTTAATAAGACCATGTAGAATTTTATTTATATTTGGTGCCCAATATGGGGCAGGAATTCACAAAAAAAGCCACTTGCTTATGCCTTGTGGGTCCCAGCTCTGTCAGAGCTGAGTGCTGCATATGGCCAGACCTCAAGCGGTTGGAGCTACATGTGGTCGGACTGCTTGTGGCCTTACAGAGCCCCTGGCTCAGGCCTGGTTAAACAGTTTAGGACAGAGCACATGGCCAAACTTTCTTTAGGGTTTTCCTGTCATCCCATTTTGGACTACTACCACACTAGGTAGCTGCTATGACATTCCCTCAGACTTCTTCTGTTCTATGCAGTTAGCAGACTTGGTAAGTCAATTAAGATATCTTAAAGGGTGAAATTAGTTAAAAGAGAATTTTTTCCCCACAGTAAAAATATAGGAAACATTTTGACTATGGAAGGAACTCAGTGTCTGTTTGGTAACACATTAGGCAGTCTGAAAATGGAACAATTACATGAAAGGAAAATTAATGTTGGCAGGATGCACATAACATCAATTATGAATATTATTTGTTTGATCATTTTTGTTTTAGCATTAAAAAGTTTGGTCAATTTAAGTGCCAAGATAAAAGCTTTAGAAAAACCTAAAAACCTGTTAAAATGAGTCATAGAGAAATATAGACCGCAATAGGAGAATTTAAAGATGAAACTAACTCAGGATTGCCTGTTAAAATGACTTATAGAGAACTTCAGATCCAGACAGAAGAATTTAAAACTAAGCTTAGCTTAGGATTGAATTATATGATTACAGAGAAACAGCCTCAGGTTACCAGACAACAGACTTTAATTTACCTGGTAACCTTACAGGAACTGCCAGATGCTCATTTTTAAGCTACTTGGACCCCAGTGGAAATGTTAGATTTAAGGAGAGTTAAGGAAGCTATAGTATCATATGGCATGCATTTTTTATTTGTAAAGTAGATGTTAAACTTGTGGTAAACTTGTAATAAAATTATCCCTCAGGACTGAAAAGAATTAGTTGCAGTGGTGCTAGAGGCAAGTCTACATTTACAGTGGAAAATTTGGTTTAAAGAGGAAGCTAAAACTATAGAACAGCAATGTAGGACTAGAGGTGTGAAAATTTCCGAGGATCAGCTTCTTGGAGAAAGTGAATATGCTGATATACAAAGACAATGTTTATATGATAATGAAACCTTAATTCTATGCCACATGGCAGCCATGTACTCATGGAACAGAATTGAGGAAGCAGGAAAGCAAATTGAATCATTTACAAAAGTTATACAGGGCCCCAGAGAATCCTTCATGGATATCTTACAAAAGCTGTCTTTAGCAGTAAACAGAATGAAACCAAATTCAGAAGCTAGACAGATAATAATTGAATTTTTGGCTTTTGAGAATGCAAATGCAGCATGCAAAATAATAATCAAGCTGTTAAAGGCATAATCAGCACCCTTGGAGGATTGGATCAAGGACACAATTAATATTGAGTCTAACAACCATGATGATATGTGGATAGGAGAGGTTATATCAAAAGCTTTGAGGAAAAATGTCACATGTTTTGGTTGCAGTAAATAAGGTCATTTGAAAAGGGAGTGTAAACAAGGTGTTTCTAGAAAGAATGTTTATTCAAGGAACAATAACAACAGAATGTCCCTTCCTTCTTGATTATGCAGAAGGTGTGGTAAAGGTCAACACTGGACCAACAAATGTAAATCAACAAGGGACAAACAAGGTAATCCTTAGTCTCTGCCACTGGGAAACTCCCAGAGGGGCCTCACGAGGGTGCCCACAGCAAATTAAGTTCAGACCTTTTCTGCCATCATAGGACAAATACCTTCTCAGAGCAATTAAATAATCAAATGCCTATTGGAATGAACTAGCTGCTTGGGGTGATAGAATAGCTATAGCAGAGAGAACAGAAAATTCAGGAGAAACCATAAAGCAATTTTTTTGTAAACTTCTATAAATGAACAAAGACCAAAATTAAAAATATAAATAAATGATGCTCCCTTGGAAGGTTTAGTAGATACAAGTGTGGATGTGATAAGAATTGCACCAGAATTTAGCCTTCCAAATTGACCTCTTCAGAAGGTAAACATTCAGCTGTTAGGGACTGGAAAATGATCTCAAGTGAAACAGAGTGCAAGATGGCTCAAATGTATAGGTCAAAAGGACAGAGAGAAAAATTAAAGCTTTATGTGCCTAATGTAGCTATGTCAGAAGCTAGACAGATAATAATTGTGATTATTACAACAATGGAATACACAGATTAACATTCCTCCAACCTCAGAAACAAACCATAAACTAACATATGTTTTTGAGAGAATTATTAGGAGGTATTATTGTAAAGAGCAGTCATTAGTCATCCAGATTGTATAAGACCAGGGCACAACAACTGCTAATCTTTCAAAGACACCAACAGCTCTACCTTTAAAATGAATAACAAACAAGTCTGTATGGATTCAGCAATGTCCTTTAACAACAAAGAAACTGCAGGCTTTAGAAGAGCTGGTACAAGAGCAGTTAAATGCTCAGCATATTGAAGTATCAACCAGTCCTTGGAATTCTCCTGTATTTGTTATTAAAAAGAAATCTGGTAGATGGAGAATGGTAACAAACCTAAGATCATTTAACAATGTAATTTAGCCAATGGGTTCTCTACAATCTCTAATTCCTTTGTCTTTTCTGTTACCTAAAGGATGGCCTCTTATAGTTATCAATTTAAAAGACTGTTTCTTTTTAATACCCTTACAAGAAAAGAACAGAGAAAGCTTTACCTTCACAGTGCCCACTTATAATAACTCTCAACTGGTCAAGAGATATCAACGAAGGGGTCTCCCATGGAGAATGTTGAACAGCCCAACTCTGTGCAAATATTTTGTATGACAGCCATTGAAAGTAATATGTAAACAATTTCCCAAATTTATAATTTATCATTACATGGATGATATTTTACTAGCTGATTCAAATACATATAATTTAGAAAGAATGTTTGAAAGTAAAAAAAATTTTGAAAGTAAAAAAATTTTGAAATTTTGAAAGTAAAGATAATTTTGCCTTGTTGGCAATTACAAATTGCTCTTGAAAAGATACAAAGAGGAGATCCTATTAATTACTTAGAATATAAAATTGGTCTACAAAAAATTAGACCCCAAAAGGTACAAATTAGAAGACATAGATTATGGACTCTTAATGACTTTCAAGGATTATTCGGAGACATTTCCCATCTATGTACTGTGGCTGGGGTAAAAAAAATGATGAAGTGAGTAATTTGTTGAAAACCTTAGAAGGTGCGAAGGACTTAAATAGTCCAAGAGAATTATCAGCTGAAGTTGAGAGAAAATCGGCCTTGAGGGAAAAGTACAGGAAGGACATGTGGATCCTGTGGATCTAAAGCTTGATTGCATTTTGGTTATTTTACCCTCTAAGCATTCTCCTACAGGAATTTTAATGCAGAGGGAAGATATTAATTTGGAATGGATATTTCTACCAAATAAACAGAGTAAAAAATTAAAACCTTATGTGGAGAAGGTTTCTAACTTGATTTTAGAAGGGAAACTGAGACTTCTTCAATTAGCAGCAGAAATTGTAGTGACCTTTAACTAAGGATGAGATTGACAAATTATGGGCAATAATTGAACCTTGTCAAAGAGCTTGCAGTAATATTTTGGGTGAGATTAATAGTAAGTATCTCAAAAGTGATAAAATTCCACTAATAAAAAGAACTGATTGGATTCTACCTTGCGTTGTTAGGGAAACACCAATATCTGAAGCCTGTACATTTTATACAGATGCAAACAAACAAGGAAAGGCAGGTTACAAATCAGAAAATTTAAGTAAAGTGATTCAAAGTCCTTATAATTCTGTTCAAAAATTGGAATTTATATGCTATTCTGTTGGTATTAATGGATTTTTCTGAACCTCTCAACATAGTTACTGACTCTCAGTATGCTGAAAGGGTCATCTTACATATTGAGACAGCAGAATTTATCCTGATGAGTCATAATAACTTTGTTATTTATTCAGTTACAAGATATATTCAGGAATAGAAAGCATCCTTTATATATAACTCACATCTGATCCTATATGGGTCTGCCAGGACCTCTAGCACAAGGAAATGATGAGATCAATAAACTATTGATAGGAAATATGTTGGAGGCCTCAGAATTTCTTAAAAGGCATCATGTCAATAGTAAATGTTTAAAAAAGAATTTTTCTATAACCTGGCAACAAGCCAAGGAAATTATAAGGAAAAGCCCTACTTGTTCATTTTATAATCAGACTCCGCTATCAGCAGGATATAACCCAAAGCATACTCAGAGGAATGAAATCTGGCAGATGGATGTGTTTCCCTTTGCAGAATTTGGAAAACTGAAATATGTACAACACACTATGATACTTATTCAAGATTTCAATGGGCAACTGCTTTGAGTTCTGAAAAACCTGATTCTGCAATCACACATTTGTTAGAAGTTATGGCTATCATGGGTATACCTGCACAATGCTCCAGCATATGTCTCTCATAAAATGAAGCAGTTTTTTGCTTATTACAATATAAAGAATATTACAAGTATACCACAGAATCCTACAGGCCAAGCAGTCACAGAAAGTTCAAATCAAACTCTAAAGGATATGCTAAGTAAACAGAAAGGGGTTACAACTCCCCCCCCCCCCGTAAATGGATTACATAATGCTCTATTACCTTTGCACTTTCTCAGTGCTGATGAGAAAGGAACAACAGCTGTGGAGAGACATTGGATTATAGAAAAACTATAGAATTAAATCAGCCTATACACTTTAAAGATGTGCTGACCTCAGAATGGAAACCAGGATATTGTTAGTTTGGGGATAAGGTTTTGCTTTTGTTTCTACAGGAGAAGGTAAGTTGTGGATACTATCAAAATTGATAAAGGTTCAATTTGAACAAGAGAGACTTCTTAATTAGAACAGGTGACAGTTCATCAACCAGCATGACCATTTAATTTAAACTAATTTATAACACTAACAAATACTTTTTATTTAATCAGGTATAACTTGCCAAAAGGGAACCTCCCCAAAGTTAGGCTTGGGGAAAGGTTTTTGTTTTTGTCTTTCAGGAGAATGAAGGCTAAGGAATATGAAGAACACTAGACAAATGAGACATCTGAAGAAAAAGGACAAAATCATCCAGAATAAATGTCCCAAGAAAACGAGTAAATTGGCCTATTGGTATATCACATATAAAATTTCATAAGTCTTCCTAAATGTTTGTTTCTGCTCTTCTCTACAGACACTTAACACAAAAGATCTTCTTGTAGTCCCAGGTCAATTAAAAATTAAAGCTGGCTTTGGAGTTGAAGAGTGGCTCTCTCCTTCTCTAAACCCAAGCATGTTGTTAAAAGGAAAATGCAAAATCTCTGTATCATGTCAGAAGAAAAAGCCATCTGATATGGGACAGAAGAATACCAAAAAATCAAGAGACTATTTTATTGCCACTAATCTCAATTACTTGGTTCTATTTTGATTCTTTAAACTTTTCTTAAGGTATAAATTTTATATCAAAATTTATAAATTGATATATAGATATATATTTAACTTTTGTCATGATATTAATGGTCATATAGAGTAGTAACTGATTCTAGAAAACAGGTTTCATTTGGCTGTCTATATATGTTTTTGTGTTGGAGTCTCTATCAGTTTTCTGCAGGCAATCATGATCAGGCCTAATAGTGAATTTGAAGTTTCCAAAAAGATGACGGGGCCCCTCAATGATGATTCCACATGAACAGTAATAATACCACTTAGCTGACAAACATCTCCAAAAGATCAGCTTTGGACTACAAACTGCTCAGGACAAATTTGAGATGGCTAGCTAAGATGATCCAACTTCACAAACTATTTGAGCGAGGACTTGAGATAAGCCCTGCACTTATGCATTATGCAGAGACTGGACAACAAATGATATAGCTACCTTTCCTGGAACTTGATAATTAACCCAAAATTTTTCTTTTCAGGATGTTTTCACCTACAAACAGCAGGAAATAATTTTAAGAACACGATGCCCATATTCCCAAGAGGGGGGTGGTGGGTAGTTTTTGGTCTTTCACTGAGTTTTAGGTTTGGGATAGTTGTCATTGTTTAGGATGGTTGTTACAAGTTGTTATTGTTAATAGTCAGGAAAGAGGCTAAACAAAGGAGATGAGATTTAAGGTTATTGTTTGAAAAAAAAATAGAGGATATAGATAAAAGGTAGATTATTGAATTCACTCTAAAAAAAGAGATATAGAAATTAGAGAATAGAGGGTAGATTATTGAATGCACTCCAAAAAGAAAAAAGAGGGGATATAGATATGATGTAGATAAAAAGTATATCATTGAATATACTTTTAAAAGATAACTACTAGTTTTAAATATTTCACATTGGATTGGATTTTTATATATTATATACAAATTATATATATTGAGATTGATATGGTGACAACTCTGAGAGGGATGTGCAGGCTCCTTCTAAACACCGCTAAAGGGTGTTTTAGTGTCAGCTATATAACTGATTAAGCAAGCAGCAGTTACATTAGTATATTTCTAATTGACTGAGGTTTAGTCTTATTATTTTTGGACACATTTGCACAAGTTTGGCCGTGACTCAGAAGGGGGGTGCTGGGTTTGTCCTTGAGATACTATGAGGCTGACTTAGGCCCTCTGTGTTTGTTCTCTTCCTCATCTCTGAATGTAAGCCCTTGTAGACAAATGGCCCTTTGTTAGAAAAGATACCTTGTCCTTCTCAGAAAACTGGAACCTAATTTTAGTTGTGAAAGCGGGAGAGTTTAACCCTTTCACATTAACAACCCCTTTGAAAGAAAAGTATGGTTGCAAGATGGTAATTTACTTTTTTGAAACAAAGACATGAATGCCATTCCTGGAACAGGCAATACAGAACCATTTGTTATATGTTATAGGTTACAGGTTCAATCCTTGAGAAATAAAGGCATAATCATAAACAGGAATGAACCTAGTTTGTCTTTACTATAAGATGGTTTTTAAGCCTAAAATGGAGGTAGGCTGGTTCATCAGAATCTAGAAATAAGATTCCAGAAAGCATGGGTACGGTACAGAAAAGAAAAGAAAACAATACAAAACAAAGCACCAGATCTCTTTTGGTCTCTCCATCTATCCCATTTTGCTTCTCTGTTTCTATGATAAACCACTGACCCAAAATAATTGGGGATGAGTAAAGGTTTTATTTTAATTTATAGGCTATAGTCCATCATTGAGGAATGTCAAAGCAGGAACTTGGGGCAGGAACCTGGAGGCAGGAGGCTTTAGCAGAGATCATGGAGGACTGCTGCTTACTGCTTTCCTAGGATTGGCACTACCCACAATGCAGTGGGCCCTTCCACATCAATTATTAATCAAGACAATGCCCGAACAGACCTGCCTACAGGCCAATCAAATGGAGATATTTTCCCAATTGAGATTCTTCTTCCCAGATAACTCTAGTTTGTGTCAAGTTGGCCAAATCCAGCCCAGTTTAAATCAATTTACTGAATGGTACTTATTTGTTACTTATTTCATGACTGCTGGTTATCTAGGCCACAGCTTTCACCCCGTCCCCTCTGTGTGATAAAGAATATTGACAATTATATTTAACGAAACACCACAGTCATGAGCATCCAGCATTCCAAATGTCTAGATGAGAAAATAAGAGCTTCCCAAGATGAATTTCAGGAAGAGGGTTCCCTTGACTGGAAAATCTAGGAAGACTTATTGGAGGCAGAGAACTGAGAGGAAAGGATGACAGACTTTTTGCTCAGAAGGCCCATACCTTTGATTGTCTGGATGAGGGTGTAACCTTTAGGTTTCCATTTCTACAAATAAAATGTTTATATAAGGCTATAGAGGTATATTCTGAAAATCTCATCTTTGGGATGTGCCAGATGTGGAGGAAGTAGCCCTGGGTAGTGTGACAAGGTCACAAAAGCAGTGACAGTGGGGGACATGAGTTTGAGGAACAATTCAGTGTAAAAATATGTCAGAATCCAGCTGTTGCCCAGGCTGAACTTTGAAGCAGACCCTCCTGTTAGTTTTATGTGGTGCTATTTACCCTGCAAGGAAAAGTCACGAGGCACAAAAAAACCTACTATAAGAGTTTATTAGGAGAAGGGAAGGACAGGAAAGGGTATGCTAGGCCTATTTGAGAGACATTTGTGGAAGAGAGGGGAGGTTACATGGGATCTGCCTTTTATGGACTACCCCGTGCATGCGCATACAGGCCTATGTAGCTATGCCATGCATGTGCATAGATTATGTGATCATGCTGTGTGCAAATTACGTGACCACACAGCATACGGATTATGTCCCCAGAAATGACTAGACGGAAATGGCTAAGTATCTTACCAGTGCATGTGTGGTCATGGAGGTGTGGCTAGAATTCCCATCATCTGGGACTCTTTCTTCTTGTAAACAATGGTGGATGAGCAGGAATGGGGGTGTCATGTCTACTGAAACTGCTTCCAGCTGACTTGGTGGGCATCAGTTAACCCTTGGGGGGTAGGGGAAGGGGTTTCTGAGGTAGCCAGATATCCTGGGGTAGTGGATTGTCACCTGCTGCTTTGGAGTCATCCATCATCTTCCTAGGCTTGGGACTCTGTGGCTGTTTGGGTCTGAGGAGGTGCTAGTGAGACAGATGAAGCTTAGATTTTTTTTTTTTTACCTTGGGTGATCCCAGGGTAAGAGAGGAGGTCCTGGGACCAGGAAAGTTCAAATTATACTTATCTGAAGTAGATCTAACCTTTCCAGGTGGATTCAAGCTGGTTCTGGAGCTTGGAGAATTTTTTGTTGTTGTTGTTTGTTTTTTGTTTCTTGAGACTGGGTTTCTCTGTGTAGCTTTGCGCCTGTCCTGGAATTCACTCTGTAGCCCAGGCTGGCCTCAAACTCAGAGATCTGCCTGCCTCTGCCTCCCAAGTGCTGGGATTAAAGGCTTGCACCACTACTGCCCAGCTGCTCGGAGGAATTTTTAAACATACTGAGATACAGTCATAGGGAATTTAAAATCTTGAGCTGGTAGCCATGATGCTGTAATGTTTATCTGCTATCAAAATTTCATTGGTTAGTGTTAGCGAGTGTGAGAGAAAGAGATTTGTAATATGCTTTTAATTTTTAATCTGAGATAAGCCTTATCTCAGACAAATCTCAAATCACCCGTTTTCCTTTATAGTTTAGAATCCAGGAGACACAGGTGATGAATTGCTGAGGGTATTTAACAGTAACGGATTATTATATTAAAGTCTGTTTTTTGCAGAGTCCATACCCTTTTGGGTCTAGGATGTAAATACCTCTGGACTGTTACTGTTCCTTACCACCTAGGTATATTTGATGGTCCTCGGCCTCCAACTTTATGGTGATCCTGTAACAATTAGCTAAATAGTTAATTAGGAGAGGGAACCAGGAAGGAAGAGCTTGTGGGGTGAGACCTCATTTTCCTAGAATTGGTGACAAGGCAGTGTCCTGGTGTCCTCTGAAACTTGAAATAATAGACCCCTACCTGTGTCACTGTGTATGAAAAGAAATTTTTCTGGGATCAAGATGACATAAAAGGCTTCAAGTGGGACAGGTGAATCCAGTGAAGAAAGACCTCGAACTTAGCAGCTGTGGGGGTTACAAGAATTCCTTGCCATTTAGGGGAAAGGGGTGAGGAGTGCTGGCCTAGAGGAGAAAGAAGAACCTGATTCCCAATGTGGATTGGGGGTGGGTATGAATTATCACATGGCTGAGGTAAGTAATGGTTTTCGAAATTCCACAGGATAGATCTGAGATGATAGAGTAAGGGAGTTTTCAGACTGTCTGAGAGGGGCGAAGGTTTCAATAGGAAGCGCAGTGTTAGGGTCACTATATATATATATACATATAAATATATCAGTTCAAATGGAAAAATTGAAAGAAGCCTTTTGGGAAGGGCCTGGAGCCTAAAAAGAGCTAGAGACAATACTTTTACCCAATTGAGGTGAAGTTCCTGTGACATCTTAATAAGAATGAATTTTAAAGACTCGTTGGTGCGCTCCGCCTTTCCTGAGGACTGAGGTTGGTATGGGATATGAAAATGCCAAGGAATATTAAGAGCCTTAGCTAGTGTCTGGGAAATCTGGGAGGTGAACACCGCACCATTATCAGACTGAAGAGGGGCAGGAATTCCAAATCAGTGAATAATTTCCCGGAGAAGGAAATCTGCAACTATCTGAGCCTCCTTATTAGAAACTAGATATGCCTCCAGCCAATTTGAAAAAGAGTCCACCATCACAAGGAGATATTTAATTCTCCTGACAGTGGGCATATGGGGAAAATTGAGCTGCCAGTCAGTCCCTGAAAGGGAATCTCTAGCCTGGTGGGTGGTAAGAGGCTGACCCTGGTATCTAGTGTTGGGATCTGTCTTTTGGCAAATTTCACAAAAGGCAGTAATAGTTCTTAAGAACTGTAAGTCCTCAGAGGTGAGTTGCAAGTGGGTTCTACTAATTAAGACAGAGCAAAACTATTAGGGTGAAAGAGCTGGTCTAGATATTTGCCTACTGTCAGGAGCTGCCTGTGAGGGTGGGGGCTGCATTCTATGGATTCCCTGCAGTGGGTGGGGTGAGTCTTTGCCCTGGAGGGCTGCTGTCCTAGCTGCCTTGTTAGCCCAGTTATTTCTCTTAGAGATGATGGTCTGATGAGACAAGCAGTGGATAATTCCTATAGCCTTGGAGAGATGGGAAGCTTTTAGCATGGCCATTCTTTGGTCCGAATTAGATATGGATCCTCCCTTTGCTGTAATGAGTCTATGCTCTTTCCAGATAGCAGCATAGGACAAGAGGATATGAAAAGCACATTTGGAGTCTGTGTAAACATTTTGAGATTGTCCTTGTGCCATTTGGAAGGCACGGGTGAAAGCTATGAGTTCAGCCTGTTGGTTAGTAGTGTGGGCAGGAAGTGCTTGTGCTTCAACCACCTCAGTATCTGACACTATGGCACAGCCTGCTTTATGCGTCCCCTCATGTACAAAGGAGCTGACATCTATGTACCTGAAGCAGTGTGCCCTCTTGTATGTGTGAGTGATAGGTCAGTAGTTCCTCTAGGGTCTCAATGCAGGAATAAGATGAGGAGCAGTCAGTATTAGTATTGGTTTGAGATATTAAAAGGTGAGCAAAATTGGAAAGTAAGTGTGACATCTTCCACTAGTGCCACTTGGAAAGAAAGAACTCGGGAAGGAGATAAAGTTTGTGAGACTTTATAAGTTAAGAGATGGGACAGGTTGTGGTGGGAGAAGATAGTGGTAGATGATCCAAAGTTTAGTTTCTTTGATTCACAAATAAGGAGCCCAGCAGGTGCTAAAGCACAGATGTGAGGTGCCCACCCCTGAGTGGTGAGGTCTAGTTTTTTTTTTTTTGACAGGTATGCTACAGGTGCAAAGAGGGTCCCAGTTGGTGTCCTAGGACTCCAAGGGCATACCCCTCTCTTTCTGTTACATAGAGGGAGAAGAGACAAGTTAAGTCTGGGAGATGGATGGCTGGGGCCTAGAGGAGAACCTGTTAGAGCTTCTGAAAGTGTCTAGTAATGGGGTAAAGGATCATGTGGGGATCCAAGAGCTGCCTCATATAAGAGGTGAACAAGGAGAGAAAAAGTTGGGACCCAGGACCATAAGAAGCTGGCCATTCCCAGAAATGATAAAAATATCTTGTTTAGTAGAGGGGATTGAAAGAGACTGGATTATGTGCTTTCTATCTAAAGTAATAGCCTTGTGTGTTGGGGTAATGGTTAGACCCAAATAGATGACATGAGGAGTTGAGAGCTGGACCTTGGAAAGCAAGACTCTATAATCTCAGCTGTGCAAGAAATTTAGGAGAGCAGAGGTGTTAGTCTGTCTAATTTGTAATGACAAGCTGCAAAGTAGAATATCATCTACATACTGTATTAGTTTAGAGCCAGGGAGAGGCAGAGAAAGCAGGTCAGAGGCTAGAGCCTGATCAAATAGGTGTGGATTGTCCCTGAATCCCTGTGGCAGGACAGTCCAGGTCAGCTGTGTGGACAGGTGAGTGTTAGGGTCAGTCCAGGTGAAAGCAAAGATATTCTGAGACTGAGCACTGAGAGGAATAGAAAAGAAGACATCTTTGAGGTCCAGAACTGAGAAGTGAGAGGTTCCTGAAGGGATAGTGGACAGGAGAGTATAAGGGTTAGGCACTATTGGATGGAGCGGGACCACTGCAGAATTAATGAGCTGGAGGTCTTGAATCAGGTGGAAGGTTCCATTAGACTTCTTAACTGCAAGTATGGGGGTGTTAAAAGGTGAAGAGGTTGGGTGGAGCAGCTTTTTCCTGAGAAGATCAGAAATGATAGGCTTAAGTCCTCTTAGGCTCTGGAGTGAGAGAGGGTACTGAGCTTGGGTAATATATCTGGTAGGGTCTTGCAATTGGATAATAGAAGGATGGTGCCTAGATATATAAGGGTTCTGGGTGACCTAGACTTTGGGGTCCACCTGAAAGGCTGGCAAGAGAAAAGAACTGTTAGATCTAGTAAGCTAGGTGGCTTGGAAGAGGAGAGTAGCTGCTGGTAAGTCTGGAGTGAGGTGGATGGAGAGCAAATGAAATAGATGCTCCTACCTTAGCTAGAAAATCTCTTTCTATTAGAGGCACAGGGCAGGTTGGCATCACTAAGAATGTGTGGGTGAGAGTGATGCCCCTGAAAAATACAATTAAGTGGTGGAGTCTGATGAGGTAGGTAAGGCTGTCCCCCTACCCTGACAATAGGGAGATAAGAATGAGAGGTGGGACCTCAAAACTCCCTCAGGATTGAATAAGTGGCTCCAGTGTCCAAAAGGAAGGAAATGGGTTGCCCCGATATTATTATGACTACCCTGAGTTTCCTGTGTGAGATGGGCATGGTCAGGCTGGGAACTGGGCAGCTTCAGGCACCCATCGCCAAGTCTAGGAGGTTGGGGTCTTGATTTGATTCCCCCAAGCCACAAGGTGCATGAGGGCAGTCAGTGGACCTGTGTCTCTCTTGGTGGCACTTTGGACAAGGCCTGTTTGGTGGCTTGCATGGGGCAGGGCATGCCCAAGCCCAGTGACCTTCTTTACCACACTTAAAACCAGGACCCAGAGGCTTTCAAGAAACTAGTCATATGATGTGTGCCAGAATTTGGTAGTCCTGTTTACAGGCTTTCTCATCTCTCTCATGGTACACCTTAAATGTCACTGCTAACACTTCTGCCTATGAGGTCAGGGGCCCTCTCTCCAGGTGCTTAAGGTTAGCCCTGATGTTGGGGAAACTCTGTGAGACAAAGTGGTTCATAAGGAGCTGCCTGCCCTCTGGGCTCTCAGGATCTAAACTAGTATGTTGAAGGAGAGCCTTTGTAAGCCATTCTAAGAAATGAGATGGATTTTCATCCTTATCTTGAATTACGTTTTTTAGCTTTTCATAGTTTACTGATTTGAGGGCAGACTTACAGAGGCCTGCCAGGAGGCAGGTGATATCCAGAGTTAGAGAGCCACCCTGAATGTTATAATCCCAATGTGGGTCCTAATCAGGAACCACTTAGGCCCCTGGTAGATGGGTGGGGTTGGTTTGAAGAACCTCATCTGCATATATTAATGCCTGTTTCCAGACTCGCCTGCGTTCCTCAGGAAATAGGTGTTGGTTAAACAGTGCTGCTTGTGGCCAGCAGAGGAGAGTGCTGATCAGAATGGGACGCCATTGCAGGCTGGTGACGTAATTAAGGACAGAATCCTTACAGTAGGTTATTAACAAGTATCATGTATATGTCATGAAAGACTGAGTAATATATTGGAATTTTTTAATAAAGGAAGCAGAATTAGAGGTAAAGGAACCCAGTTTCTTTTCTAAGGGAGTTCTGCAAGGGAGAATGGGACATGAACTTTTACCAGTCCATCCACCCCAGCTATCTCTTGCAAAGGGAGAATTGTTGGTGGGTTAGCATGGCTGGGGTCAGATTCCTTAGCAGTCCTAGAGCCAGTGGTAGGAGGTGTAAAGGTTGAAGTCAGAGTTGGGTTTTTGGAGTAGCCCAGTACTGTAGAGGAGGAGGAAGGTAGAGGGGGAGCTGAAGGGGCAGCAGGTACCCTAGGAGCAAGAGCAGGAGGGCAGAGAGGTGGAGGTTCATTTGTAGGGTCCAGAGCAGCAGTCAGATTCCTCAGGTTCCGGGTGCATAGCTAAGAACATGTGGGCAAGAGAGAAGGAATTGAGAAGGGAAGGTTTAGAGCTTAGACAGAAAAAAGCCTGAATGTAAGGCAACTTTTTCCATTTGCTGGCAGAAGTTAGATAATTCCTGTAAAATATTAGGGTCTAAGGGGCCGTTAGGCGGCCATTTTTTATTGTTATCTAAGGGACATTTGGGCCATTTCTTAGTACAGAGGTGGACAAATTTAGAGATTTTTAAGTAAGGCATTAAGCTGAAGTGGTCCGATGGTCAGGCAAATGGAAAGTGGGCTGTTGTAGATGGAGCAAAACCTCAGTACAGGGTCCTAGGCGCAGACCACCAGGAGGGCCTGCTTGGTCTTGAAATCATTGTTAGTTTTATGTGGTACTGTTTACCCTGTGAGGAAAAGTCATGAGGCACAACAAAATCCATTATAAGAGTTTATTCAGAGAAAGGAGGGACAGGAAGGGATGTGCTAAGCCTATTTGAGATACATGTATGTACATGAGATCCACTTTTTATGGACTACTCTATGCATGTGCATATGGGCCTACATAGTTAAGCCACACATGTGCATAGATTATGTGATCACACTGCATGCAAATTATGTGACCATGCAGCGTAGGGATTATGTGGGACATACGGACCCAGAAATAACTAGGCTGAAATGGCTAAGTGTCTTGCCAGTGCATGTGTGGTTATGGGGGCATGGCTAGAATTCCTATCACCTCCTCTCACACAGATTCTAATAGGCAACTCGCTGAGATATTGTCTGTGAATTTCTAGCTAATAAACTTCCAGGAAAAGTGAGTTTATATCAAAGTGGTCACACAGTCTCCTTCCTGTCCCTTGCTTGCTTCCTGCCTGCTAATCAGGGAACCTGGCTGCAGGTTTGTGCTGTGAAACTTCCCCCATCCTCTGAAAGATACAAGAGATGCCCATATCTTACATGTGGGAACTGAACTCTCCTCAGAGGCCTCATCATGTTGTCTATCTGTCTGTCTGTCCACAGTGTTAATAATTCTGCTAATAAACTGTATTTCTACAACAATGAATCTCAGTGTTCCTTTGCACCACCCCCAGACCTTTCACTCACCCCAATGTCTGCTGGGCTCTCTGTTCTATTTTTGTGTAGGTGAAGGAACCTAGAGCCTTGCACATTAGGTGAGTGTTTTTTTTGTTTTTTTTTTTAACAGAGCTACAGTTCCAGCCCTGCAGGGCTCTCTGAAGGCCTTGGTGTACTTCTTAAAGAGTTACAGAATAGGATTGATTCTTGCCTGAGGCTGTTTTGTGGAGGCCCTCAGGCTGGCCAGTTGTGACTGTACATAGCACCCCACTCCCACCCCTTTAAACCTCCCATCAAGGAGAATAAAAGACACCTTAGCCACAGGCAATTGGAACCAAAGAGGAGATGTGGGAATCTGGCAAGAGCTACACTCTTATTGAAGGCCTTGGCTGTTTCCCTCCCAGCCAGAGGCATGGTTTTCAATCTCCTGCTTCCTTTTCCACAGAGCAGCTTTGAGTGCTAAGCCTTTTGTCTGATTCAGGAACAAAGGGCTAAACTGGGGATTGCTAAATGGTAAAAAGCTTGCATTGCATGAATGAGGCTCTGGGCTTGATCCCTAGTACCAAAAGGAGGAAAAAAGGTATTGTCCTATATATCACAGAAAATCTAAGCTCATTTGAGAGTCTAAGCTCTATCTAGGTGCTTCTGAGGTTCAAGAAAATATTGGCAGAGAAGCAGGGGCTAGAAACTCTGGTTCTAACCAGCCATGGGCTGCCTGCTATACCTCCTTATCCACAGCTTTCCATTGTGTAGCTAGCTAGTGTCACAAATTGTTAGCTAATATCCTTGGGTTAATAAGAAAATTCTTTTAATAGCTTTGTAATTTGCAATGTTGTTATAGACAACAGATGAAATTGATGATGATCAGGCAAACAATATCTTGTTCTCTCGATACAGGGTGGACTGGAGATGGTTCATATTAAAATACAATGTGGAGTTTTCCTATTTCTGATGCCTATCTTGTCCTTTCCCTAAATAACAGTGACAGGAAATGATTGTTTTGGAGTAAGTTCTTGCATGGTTGCTATTAAAAATCAGAACAGAATCACCTGTACTAAAAATCTACAGTAAGAAATCATCAGAACTTTAGGACATTAGGTAAAGGTGCTTGCTGCTAAGCTTGGGAAGTTTGATCACTGGAACTTGCAAGGGTAGAAGAGGGAATCAACTCCCACATGTTGTCTGTGTACCCTATGACACAAGGATACCCCCTACAACAATAAACAAATAAATGAAAATAATCAAGACCTCAGCCTGTTTGATTGGCGTGATACAAAATTCCCCAAATAACCTGATGGCACCAAATCAGTTGTTTTTCTTATGAGGAAAAGTAACTTTGAAATGACCAATGTGTTTTTTTTTTTTTTATTTCTGCTCTTTTTAACCCTTCTCTGTCTATAAATCCACTTCCTTTTGTGATGCTGCTGTCCGTATTCTTGGTCCTATTGGTTGAAGAACTGATAGGTGGAGATAGCAGGGAAGAAAGCAAGCCTTTTATCACACAGAATACCAATGTAGCATTGCTAATGAGGGCTTTTTGTAGTGCGCTTTTTTTTCTGGGGAGATGTGAACAAATGTCTACTGTCTTGAAATAGGGAGCTGACAATGAACAAAAGTAAAGATGCTGCCTAAGCCTAATTATGTGAATCAATGAATGTATTGGGGTTACTTACAGGAGTATGGATGAAGGGTTACTTACAGGAGAAGAAATGACATAAAGACAGCTGCATCACTGAAGTTCACCCCAGCATAGGTGGTGACAGCTCACAAAAACTGGAATTCTGGGGCTCACCACACAACCTACAGGCAGTTTGGCAGGTTGGAACTTGCCCTTTACAGGTAGCTCAGTTGGCTTCTGCCTATTCTAGGCAATTCAGTTTGTCTGAGCCTCCTCCAGGCAGATCAATTGGTCTGAGAGTGGCTCTCAGCAGTCAGTACTGTGTATATACATTTGGGAAGGGAGGAGCCTAGGGCATCTAGTCATTTCAGAGACTTTCTGAGGTTTTTGAGTTGTTTTCTGAGTTTTAAGGAACTTCCCTGAAGGACTGTGGATTGCACCTCCTCTTAGAACATCCAGAATTTTAAGGAGCTTTTATTTCAGAGGAAATTGCTATATAAAAGGGCAACACTGTGTTGCTTCTTTTGTTATGTTATCTGTTGTATTTGTGGGTGAGTTGTACATATTAAAATTATATAAGCATATTCAATAAACTAAGTGTTCTGTGGTTTTGTCACTTCACTGTTGATTATAAAAAATTACATTTATTTACTTGTGTGTGTGTATTTGTATGTGTGTATTTGTGTATGTATGTGTGTATTTGTGTGTGTGTATTTGTATGTGTGTGTGTGTGTGTGTGTGTGTGTGTATTTGTGTAGATAAAAAGCAACTTGTGGAAACTATTTCTCTCCTTCCATGTGTGGGTCCTGGGTTCGAAACTCAGGTTTTCAGGCTTAGCTTTTACCTGATGAGCCATCTTACTGGTCCCACTAATGGAGTTCTTTATGGTCCAGAGAATGATCTATAATACCATACTTTCAGTTTTGGATTGAGGGTGCTTGTTGGGTCATAACAAAGGCACAGGTTGATAGAAGAATTTACCATAGCAAAAGAGTAAAAAGAGGTTGCTAACCAAGCGCCTGATTGCTGTTTGCACTGGTTAGTTTTTGTCAACTTGGCATAAGACAGGGTAATCTACAAAGAGGGAACTTCAGTAGAAAAAAAAAAAAAACACCTCCATCAGATTGGTCTGTAGCCTAGTCTGTGGGTCACTTTCTGGATTAATAATGAATTAATGCCCTCTGTGGGTAATGTCATCCCTGGGCTGATGGTCTTGGATTATATAAGAAAGCAGGCTGAATAAACTGAATAAAAAGCCAGTAGGCAGTGTTCTTCCATGATTTCTGCTTCAATTCCTGCCTCCAGGTTTCTTCCCTGCTTGAATTCTTGCCTTAGTTTCCCTCAGTGGTGGACTCTGATAGAGACATGTAAGCCAAATAAACCCTTTCATCCCCCATTTGCTTTTGGTCATGGTGTTTGTCACAGCAATAGAAAGTAAATTAGGACACTGTTCAGAGCTTTGACTTGGACATGCTTTTCTCTTAATAACTGCTATCAGCCATGGGACAATTCCTAAATTCCAAGGGGTGGAGAATTCTGCTCCTGCAGGGACAAGAAGTAGAGAAGGGCTACAGAGTTGAGTATAAATGAAGATTACTTTCCTCATTTTAATTTACAAAAGTGGAATACTAATGATACTAAGAACCTCGTAGGACTCTGGTGAACATCTATAGGCATTTTCTGTTACTGATACTGCACTCAGTATCAATGACTTCCTGGAATATATGCTCCAAGTGGAGCACCCCCCTAGAGTTCTCCATTTTTGCTTTTCAGAGAGAACAAGATTTTCATATTTATTTATATTTTTTGGTGGGGGGATCCTAGGGGTCATACCCAGGGCTTTGCCCATACTGGGCAAATGCCTTACAGTTGAGCTACATCTATCACCCAGAATACTACTTTTAGAGTTCAAAAAAACCTATGTTTGATTGCTAGTCTTCCTCTTGGGTAGCTGTGTAACTTTGTCATATTTACTTATCTGTTATATCTCAGTTTCCTCATTTGTAGTGGGAGCTAACAACTGTACTTGCTAGTAGGGTTTGGGAAGATTAGAGGAAAGTAGGGAAATGTGACCAGTAGTCTCAGGCTTTTCCTCATGATGAATGTTAATACCAATGATTTTACTTACAGCCTGGCTTTCAGTACTTCTTTTTTCAAGAGCTGACATCCCAGCCTCACCCTAAAAGTGATACTCCATGGTCATCCCAGGAGAAGATGGTCTCCATGCCTCTGATGGTGCATGGATGCCTTGATGTCCTCTCTCATATCCTTATATTTTTTTCTTATAACTTTTGTTCTTATATCTCTGTTACTGGAATGGGTGGCTGTTTGGCCACTGAAGACTCCTCTATCACCACTGTTCCCTTTTATGATAAGCTACTGCCCATCTTTCCATGAACTTTCTGAAGCCATCTTGTTCCTTCTGTCAATCTGTTTGAAAGATGGCTTCCTTCTTTCTGTGGTGGGAAACTTGATGACTGACAGGTCTCTTTACTACATCTATGTAACTCAAAACATCCAGTGAGAGTGATGCTAGGGCTGTGGGAGTAAACAGCAGGTGACAATTAGTGTTTGGGAAGTCAACCCACCAAATGTATGACTCCCTCATGGGGATCTCCACCTGGCAAAGCTGTAGGGTCACTGGCTATGGAAAGTGGTTGTTTTCTGTCTGTAACTTTCTTATCTGCTACCATTATAGCTCCCTAAAAGAACAACTGTGAGGTGCTTTCCACAGCCATTTGGTAGTACATTTTACATCTTTGGGCACACTTATATGTAGCCAGAAGATTTTTTTGTGTCCCGCCTGGTCTGCAGCTGCTCAGACCCAAGTAAACACACAGAGGCTTATATTAATTAAAACCGCTCGGCCATTAGCTCAAACTTACTACTGACTAGCTCTTGCACTTAAACTCAGCCAATTTCTGATAATCTATATGTTGCCATGTTTTCCATGGCTTTACCTGTGTGCCATTACATGCTGTTCCATGGACTGCGGGCTAGCATATCCTCACTCAGCTTTCCTCTTCCCAGAATTCTCCTTGTCTGCTTATTCCACCTGTACTTCTTGCCTGGCTACTTCCCAATCAGCATTTTATTTATCAACCAATCAGAGCAACACATTCACAGCATTCAGAGCAACATCACCATCACTTATAGTTGTGGATGGTCAGGTTATGATTTCTGTTTAAGCTGTATAATTTTGATGTATAGAAACAATACTAAAATATTTTACATTACTCAGACTGACATAAGATTCTTAGTCATAAAGACAGCCTTTTACACAGACAGCTAACTTTAGACTTCAGAGCAGATTCAAAGCAGGCTGGTTGCCCCTAGAGACAAATGCACAGGTCATTTTTTCCAGGTGTTGTTTTGTTTTTTTCAAGGTCTGAGCTTGAAGCAACTTTATACACAACTTTCTCAGTAATTGACTTTTTGCACATAGTCTCAGCCTCAATAGACGCTGCAGGCTCAAGGTTCAGCCAACTGTTTACTTACTGTCTGGGATCCCTCATGAACTTAGAGCAATGTGCATGGGTCAATGTGACATTATTAGCCTAAGAGAAACTATGTTACTTATCTTGTGTTGTGAGAATGGCTAGGACCATAAAAATATAACTTTTAAATATAAATTTTAATTGTCCAGAGTTTGACTGTAAGAGAGCAGTGGTGGTATGGAGAGAGACAGCTGTGTACAGTTATGTGAGAGCTGCTGCAGAATATGAGCAGTGTGTGTGTGTGTGTGTGTGTGTGTGTGTGTGTGTGTGCTGAGTGAGAGACAAGGGCAATGGCAATGTAGAGGAGGAAGCTATGTATATAATTCAATACAATACAAATGAAGTATATGTGTGCTGAGTGAGAGATGAAGAAGTGTAGCTAGAGTTTTCCTGCCTGGCCCACAGTCAGGGCAAATCTCTCTCACCTGCCAGTCCCACAGCCACTCAGACCCGACCAAGTAAACACAGAGACTTATATTGGCTACAAACTGTATGGCTGTGGCAGGCTTCTTGCTAACTGTTCTTACAGCTTTAATTAATCCATTTCCATTAATCTATATCTTGCCACATGGCTCGTGGCTTACCAGGATCTTCACATGCGGCTTGTCATCGTGGCGGCTGGCAGTGTCTCTCTGACTCAGCCTTCCACTTTCCAGCTTTATTTTCCTCCTTGTCCCACCTACACTTCCTGCCTAGCCAACGGCCAATCAGTGTTTTGTTTATTGACTAATTAGCAACACATTTGCCATACAGAACTTCCCACAGCAAAGAATTAGGGAATGTAAGAGAATGAATGAGGGTGAATGATGTGAAGCAATGGTGTAAGAACTGGGTAGAGAGTAAGAGTGAATGTGTGAGTGTGTATAGGTGTGGGTGCTAAGTGAGGGATATGCTGAATGAGCAGAGAGAAAATGTAACATATAATTGTCCAAAGTTGGGTAGAGAAGAAGAAGTGTGAGGGTAAGATGAGAGAATGAGTGAGTAAAGAGTAAACAAACGATGCAATAATATGTGAAGGAATGTAACAGAGTAGAGAGAAGAAATGTGTAGATGTAACTGTGCCAAAGAGAGTTGTAATTGTGTGGAGACAAGGAAAATGAAGCTGTATAGAAAAGAGATATAGAAGAGAAATGTATGTAAAAAAATATGTGTAGCCATGTGAAAAGATGTATGTATATAAAGATATATAGCTCTACATGTAACTGTGTATAGAGATGTATAGTCATATGTATGTAAAGATAGATATGTACCTGTATATAAGAATGTAGCAGTGTGGAGATATGTAGCTGTGAGGAGACAGAAAGAGTCAGAGACCATTTTTAAGATGAAGTAAATGAGAAAGTTAACATCAGAAAGCATGAGTGTTTTCATATTTTACCAGTCAGATAGAAACTTATTTCTAAATAAGATAGAAAAAGTCTAGCCCTCACTGCCTCCTTGGATTTTCTCGAATTAGCCTGGAGGCAGCCTTGGAGCAGACTCTCCATAAGGCCCCTAATAGAGTGTGACTCAATAATGGCTGTGACTCAATAATGGCTGTGACTCAATAATGGCTCTTGTCTCTACCAAGCTTGTTTCTCTGTCTTGCAAGGTGAGCCTTCTTCCTTATTGAGTTACTTGTAGAGTGACTTGTTCTCTGCAATGCTGGTCTATCAGTTATGTCTTCATGATTATGATAGTTAATCATGACTTGGTGTAAGTTATTCTTAAAGGATTTCTGGGTCCTAGTGAGTTAGAGAACGAGCCTGAGAACATTCTGGGAAGCTTCTGGATCCTACATAACAGGATGCTGTGGGACCTGTATATTTTCTGTCTGTCAGAATTTCAGTTCTGGCTTAGACAAGCAATATCAGATGACCCAGCCTTGTTATATGCCAGGCTGTACTCAAGCACCAGACTAACATTCAGTTAAGTGTTAGAATGGGGAGGGATTTGGATCCTGAGTCAGATTCCCTGGTTCACAACTGATTCCACCCCTTAGATAACCTTGTCTATAGAGTGGCAAGCATAAAAATTCTGCCTCATAGGCATTATTTGCAGCATTTTAAGATCAGTTATGGATTGATGCAGGATAACTGCTCATAGCTGTTAAATTCTGTTACATTTTCTATACATTCTCTAGTCAAGACACTTAATGACTACTTGTGAAGCAAGCCGTAGCATGAATTCTAGGACAGTCTGTCACACAAACTTGATCTTGTCAGTTCCCTATCTTGATGTTATTCCTTGGTGGAGACAATTGTGGAAATGGATTGAAAATGATTGCCTCTGAGTAAAGGTACCTCCGCATCTTTCTCACTCACTTCTTATCATAACCATTGTTATGCCTGTTGTTCCAAGGCAGGGTTCTTAGAATTGTGTGTGACTCTGCCATCAGCTTCTGCTCACCCCATTTGTGAAAACCTCCTTCATTATAGTGCTCTGAGCATTCATATGGAACTGTCAGGGGAGTATATGTGATTGTAGATTCTTGGTTCCCCTTGGACAATCTTCAGCTGTGTCCTTCAGGTGGCAGCAAAGCAGACTTCTGAAGTCTGTCATGTCTCACCTCACTTCACCTTTACTAATTACACAAAACACTAATCAATGCTAAAACCTTGGTAGCCTTGAGGATTCCAGTCCTAGTATTCATATCTGGACCATTTCTAAGCCCTCACCATCACCTAATGAAATCTTGAAAAAAAAATTTTGGTACATATTTTGATTTACTTTTTTGTTGTTGTTGTTTTGTTTTGTTTTTCGAGACAGGGTTTCTCTGTGTAGTTTTGGTGCCTCTCCTGGATCTCGCTCTGTAAACCAGGATAGCCTTGAACTCACAGAGATCTGCCTGGCCTAGCTCTGCCTCTCAAGGGCTGGAATTAAATGCATGTGCCACCCCTGCTCAGCTCTTAAATTTCATTATGTGTATTATATTCACATCATTTGTCACTTCTCTCTTCTCTCTCCAAGTCCACTCCTTTTCAAATTCATAATCTCTTTTCTTTAGTTATTGTTGTTATACACACATGCAATCTGTTGGGTCAATTTAGTGTTGCTTGTATGTATATGTTTTTAGGGCTGACCACTTGGTATTAGAACACAAATCCTATTCCTGAGGCTCAGGGAACATCACAGAAGAGCCATGGAACCAGGACATTTGTTGTGAAATTGTGTCTTCTATATATGGTATTGAAGTTGCCCTTATGTAATCTCAATAATATGGTTACCTAATGAAATCTTAACCAACTATCCAATGTATACTCTTACATACCGGTTTCACAATGCAGGAAAATTAATTTTGAGCCCCCTATCCAGTGTGTTTCTCTTCTGGCCAGTTTAGCTCACCATATGCTAAGTTTAGTTCATCCTGGCCTGAAACCTGGCTTTGTAATTAACTGACAGAGAAGTCTGGCCCTTTTATCACCAGCTGCTGCTCTAGTGTAGGAGCTTGCTCTGTCAATGTACACAGCCCCCCTTTCCCCAGATGTAGTGGTTTGAATGAGCATGGCCCCATAGACACTTACATTTGAATGCTTGGTCCTTAGTGGAACTGCTTGAGAAGCATTAGGAGGTATAGCCTTGTTGGAGGAGGTGTGACCTACGTAGAGGAGGTGCATCACTAGGGTTGGGCTTTGAGGTTTCAAAAGCTCATACCAGGCCCAGTGTCTCCCTCTCTGCCTGGTGTGAGCTTTTAAGGACCAGGACACAAGGCTTTGTTACTTCTCTAGCACCATGTCTGTGGTGCTGCCACACTCCCCTCCATGATGAGAATGGGTTAATCCTCTGAAACTATAGACAAGCCCACTAAATGCTTTCTTTATAGAAGTTGCTCTCCTCACATTGTCCCTTCAAGGAAGTAGAACAGTAACTAAGACACTGGGGGTACTTCTTTTGAATTGAGAAAAACTTCAGGTTATATTTGTTATGACATTTCTTTTCCTTATTAAAAGGAAAAAAAACTACTTATAAGGCTCTTCTTTGTTGAGATGATTCCTAATATAGCCCAGGTTTGCCTTGAATTCATGATATTCCTGCTGAATTTACCCTTCTGTGTGCTTCAATTTTATGTCTTAACTCAAAAGACAACAAAATAAGCGGAGGTAAGTTTATAACCACAGAACAGGGTGGGGACAAAGAATGGCAAAAGACTAAGTGAAAACATCTGGACAGGGGCAGGAGTGGGGTTGGGGGTGGGGGCTAACTAAACTGACTTGACAGGATTTTTGCTGAAGGCAGGCTGGGGTGATAGGTTATTGGGAGTGGGAATAGCAAGATTGGAAGGTTGTCTCCATAGTGAATCAATAGGAGTACTGTTAAAAACTAAACTAATCAAGTCAGGAGAATACTGAAGGTCAAGAACTAGTTAAAAAGAACTCAGGGGAGAACCTTTGTCTTACCTGGTTGACCTCTCCAGTTTCTTCAATCATTCTTGAAGGAAAGAATTGAGAAGCTTGTTACAAGGTGTAACACACTGAAGGCTTCTCAAGTGGGAGTTATATAGTGGGATTTTGGATAGTTCATTTTGTGGGTAAACTTTCATGCAGGGGAGGAATGATAGTGAGTTTAAGGTGGGAGGAAAGGGCAGACAAGTCTAAGAACATATGGAGTTTTCACAAAATAGGTATATCCCTCTGTATCAGTTACTTTTCTGTTGCTGTGATTAAAACACCATGACCAAGGCAACTTAAAGTAAGAAGTGTTTATTTTGAAGTACAGTTCCAGAAGGCTAAGTTCATCACTCTCATGGTTCATCACATCTTGAACTCTAAGTAGTGCAGAGACTGAACACCTATTAAACTTACTCAAACAGCACCAGCAGCTGGGAACCAAGTATTCAAATGCCAGAAACCATGAGGGACATCTCATTGAACCTCCCTTGTTTTGCCTTATGTGAGGTTTTCATGTATGACATGGTGTCAGATGCACAATGGAACCAAGTAATTTTGCAAAGCACTCTAAGACACAGGCTGGTACTGAGATGAAGCTGAGGACAGTTAGTGGTCATCTTGATTGATGCTGTTATGTGCTCTTAAGTCTCACTCTTGAGAAGTCACATGATTTCTTGCTATGATACACAGCTCTCCAAAGGTTTTAAGTAGCAATTTGCTTTCTTTCATTTCCCTAAGCCTGTCTGGCTGTCCTAAAGATAACAGGGTTAGACTGCCTTACAGGTATGGTCTCCATTTGAAAGGAGCTGCCTTGTACTATGTGGGAGCCCTTGGAAACATTTACATTATAAAGCATAGTAGCTGGAAAATATTTTCCAGGTAATCCTAATGAGTAACCCTGAGGGTAGAAACTTAGGAACTCAGGGAAGACACTGGGCCCTCTTCCTGTTTCTTAAATTCTCTCAGTGAGAGAGCACCAATGCATCCACAAATAAGCAGGCAGAGAGGCTGCTAGGCCTGAGGGCTAAGTCTTTTATGAATGTTGTGATTA